>NC_140468.1:15316987-16604487 GCF_051167445.1 Perissodus microlepis
TCATTCGCCCCCATAAATGTGAGAAAGTGTTTTTCCTCAGTTTGATTTAGGCTTTATTTTAGATGCAAATGCATTTAAAATCAAGAGAATTTGTTCATGTCTGACAGACACAATAGTGAATTCTAATATTATTTTACTGCTGTGATTTCAGAAAATTAAACAAAAGCTTCAAGAAGAACAAAAGTGCAGAAATGGAAAAACCCTACACTAACCCGAGTTCTGCCGCACAACCAATGGCTAGCAACAAGTTGGGCCACAACCAGGGAGTCTCATTTAACAGGTCAGGCAATGGCCATTCAGGTTTTCAGAATGGTGGGGTGCCCATGTTCCCACGAGCTGCCACCACCACCAACAGCTGGGACAACAGGACCAACCTGGAGATGAAACCAAGCAACGGCCGACAAAACTTTGGACGTATGAACAGTGGCTCGGTGAGTATGTCTCTGTGTGTATACAGAAGAAATACCCTCATCAGGCTTTTTGGTTTCTTAGTGTTTGGCATTAAATTCACTCTCTTTTTTTCCTCTGTAGCGGTTATATGATGAATCATACGATCAGGCTCAACCTCAGAACAACTCTTATGCCCAGAATCAACCTACAATGAACCCGTATACTCAGAACCAAGGCCACAGCAACCCGTACTACACACACGATGATGGAAGACGCTACTATTAGTACAAAATCAGAAAGGCTCACTATACAATGACAGGTTTATGTTTTTAAATGTATTTTATAATTACTGTATGTAATGAATCTTATTGAATCTTATGTATCTGACTACAGTACAAACAGCCATAAACCAGTCATGTCTGATCGTGACTACTTTATATCAAGTTGGTGGCATGATTTTGAGGATTAGTCTCATTTTTTTTTTTTATCTGTTTTGGTTAATTGAAGTATGAATTACTGAAGAGTTGTCTATTCAAACTGAATGAGAAACCTGGACATTCATTTCCAAATATAATGCGATAATGAGGAGCTGCTTAATATTGTTGTGTTATCCGATTAATGCTTCCTTCATGTATGAATTCACAATTTCTTTTTTGCATGTAAAAATTTTTTGTAATGAACTGAAATTTGATGTTTAATTCAGTTTTTGTGAATGAGACGAGTTTCTTCTAATAAAATTATAAGAACCTGTTGCACATGTGTGTGCGTGTGTGTCAAAGATGTAGCCTTTTTGTCAAATCTGGTCACTTCCATTTACAACCAGGATATCTGTATCCAGTAAGGGTCAATCCTAGGAAGAGCAAAGATACTGCGCAGGGCCCTCAAGCTCTGAGCCTAAAGAATAGACTGTCCCCAGTGTGAAAGGGGAATTTATTTAAATATTAAATTAAATATTTCTTTAAATATTTAATATTTATTAAAATTACATGCATACATGTACATTTCATACATACATAGATATATATGCATATATATATGTATATATATATATATATATATATATATATATATATATATATATATATATATATATGTATATATGTATATATATATATATATGTATATATATATATATATATATTATTAACAATAATATAAAATTATGCACAAAAGGAATTACTAATGTAAAAAAAAAAGTGGTTTTCTTTATATATGTTTATATATAAATAGAGACAAAGCACGTAAAACTCCAAAAAACATTTCTAGCATTAACTGAACTTCCAAAACAGAGCTACCTAGATCACTTAAATTACACAATTGAAAGCATATATGTATTGTTTATGTATTTATACACAAGCACTCATATATATTCAAATAATTTAAAAAAAAAAGTTCATTTACCTGTTACCACCACACACCAAATCCGGTCATTGGTACTTACTGGCTTGTGTAGCCACTAGGTAACAAAAGCTCAACACTGCGCCTAGCATCCTGGAGCACTTCTGTTGTCTTTTGTACGTGTTTTGGAGTTTGTACGTGCTTCTGAATTTGTACGTGCTTCTGAGTTTTTACGTGTTTTGGAGTTTTTATGTGTTTTGTCTCTAAGGGCCACCATAAATATACTTTATTTATTCACTCCACATAAAATTTAATAAATAAATCATATAATTCAAAAACCATTTATTCACATTTCAACTTTTAACTATTTAAATTTTCAGCATTTTCCTTTTAAACAATTTTAAAGTGAAACAACACAAAACACTGCAAACCACAACACAATTAAATATAAATTACAATATGAAAACAAAAAGAACATGCATATTCTCTGTCATATGGACCTGCATGAATAAGCTTTCTGAATCCTTTATCAACTGAAAATAGTTGTGGATGATCACTATACCTTTCTAATGTGACGTTGTTGTCCCGGCTCTCTTTCTCTCTCTCTCCCTCCCACTCTGTTTCTGTGCTACTGCGAGTGTAATTACCGCCCCTCCCCCCTCTTTCCAGTGCAAAGCACAAGGCTCGTGTGTGGAGAAGCGGAAAAAAAGTGCGAGAGAGAGAGGGTGAGAGAAAGAAAAAAAAAACACGCTAAAGATTCGGCTCTAACGGTGTGTTCACACCGAACGCGATAGAGGCGGCCAGAGTGTCAGGTTTACATGTAAAGTCAATGGAAAAGCACGATGACCCGGAAGCAGATTTGCGTTGCCAAAACGCCTGAAATGCACGTCAGTGTATCGCGTCTGGCGCGTTTGACTCGCGAAAAAAACCACGCGCGTGAGTTTTTGTGTTGCATTTTGTGCATACGCGCGTTTCGCGTCTACCGCTCGAGTTGGAAAAATCTGAACTCCAGCGTCAAATCGCGCCGCGACAACCAATCAGGAGCCTGGTGACGTGGCTCTGACCTAGGTCAAAGGGGCAGATCCAGCCAAAGCCCTTCATTCTTCAATGGAGGGAAGGCTAATCAACGCAGTAGCAAACAACCCGGAGCTGTACGACACCAGCTGCTTTCTGTACCGAGACAGGAATATAAAGGACCGAGCTTGGAGGAAGATATGTGAAGAGATCGGGCAACCTGGAAAGTTCATTCATTTCTCTTTTTACATTTTTGACTGACCCGGGGAAGCCGCACAAAAGCTAGCAAGCCACCGCTATTTTCCCACTGACGTACAAATACCGTTCTGCTTTTATGCATGTTGTCATATAGGAATATATTTTGTTTATTAATAAACAGCACACAGTCCCGCTGTTCATCCGTCACTGCTTCGCTTTTTCGCTGATTTTTTTATTGCACCATACAGCATTGCATTCTGCAGCCTGATTGACAAATCTCCTCCGTGTCGTGTCTCCTGTACTTGCCGAATTTATCATATTTGGTTTTGATAACCATCACGTCCAATAGAAAAAACAGCACAAAAATACCCATAACTATGACCTTCATTCGGAACTAGACACCTGCACCAGGAGGGAAAAAGGCGCACGAAAGTGGCAGGCAGATGAAGACAAAACGCGGCATAATAATACTTTTACGTTTTGCAATCTACAAAGGTTTGCACTTTGAGAATCAGCCTGTGAGAACTGTGACTAATGTTCATGTATGTGTGGGGAAAAAAAGTGTATAAAGTGCGTGGCGAGGGGCTAGTTATTCTGAGAACCCCTGCTGCAATAAATGAGGGACCACTGTATATACTTTCTCTATGATTATTGTATTCAACCTGTTAACATTTAATATTGTCTTGATAGAACCAACTGATTCTGCAGCAGAGCATCCCCTGTTGCTTCTCCTGGCTCCCCAGTCCCTGAGCTCCTGCACCACAGGTATGTAATTGTAGCATCAGATGTACAGCAAGCACTGATAGCTTTGTACTCGGTGGGATTCCCTTGTGATCACCTTTACTAAATATCTACAACCAATCTGATTAGATCCTGTTTTTGTTTTTGTTTTTTTCAATGTTGAAATTAAAATCTAGTAGCAGCCTTCTCATTTCTCTGTTTTGTGCTGTTTTACAGGCCCACAGAGGAGGACAGCTCCGAGGCAGATGAGGGACGGGCTTCCCATCCAGAGCTCCACAGCAGAGAGGGAAGTTCCAGCACTCCTGGAATCCCTCTGTGATGGACTGCCAGTCTCCAGGTGAAGGCACAGCCATGAAGTCGTCCACTAGACAATCCCAGATGGCCGTCGCTACCTGGGGGGTGATCTGGCACACCGTGGACACACTGACTCTGAAACTGAACGCGATGGTCCTACAGGAGTCCCCGGTGGCAAGGAACCTGGACAAAATTGTTCAAAATTAGTATTATGTGTACTGCAGTTACAAAATACATTATTCAAATTCCAAAATACTTTTGTGATGTCAGATTTAAATTACAAAATCTTACATAAAACATTTTGTAATTATAAGGATAATTACGTAATATATAGTAGATATAATATAAAACAGTCAGTTTTGTTTTGTTTTAACTTTAACATATCATAATTTGATTGGTAGCAACTTTTACAACTACAGTGTGCCAATCACTCATAATTCCTAAACATGTCAATCAGGTAGGAATGAAGTAAGACATTAATAGAAATAAAGAGTTGTATGTTGACATTTAGCCCTTTCCTTGCTTATATCATTGTTAATATTTTTGAAAAATTAACCTGTGATAAGACAGCATATCAAGACAGAATATGCTAGATAGAACCATATAACTAAAGATGAACCAAACGGTTCACAGTTTTATCTAGCTCTCATTTTTAAGAAAGGCTGGTGACCCCTGACAGCTGAAGGGATTATATACAAATATTCAACTATACCAGAATTAAACCAGGTCTAAATAAAAAGGAGTGAGTATCACTACAAAGATTAACCCACAGTGGTCCTCGTACCAGTTTGATATCAGCAAACACTGAGGGCATATATTGATATGACACCACAGCCATGCTATCAATGCAAACACTGATAACAGCATAAATTGAATTAAATCGGGAGTTGATGAGACCTTTCGAGTATCACTAGAAATATTATAAACAGTCGTCTCCGTACCACAGTTTGCTTTCAGTAAACACTGACGGCATTCATTGATAGCATAGCACATCTATGTTAGCAGTCTATAAACGATAGTCTAGGCGGGCGATGCTTGGACCAACGCGGGACAGCAGGTCCTCAAACTGGGCGAGGGAAAGACAGCGATATCGCTGAAATCGGCCGTCATCCAGGCGCAGCTCCTGGAGCAAGTGGTGAAACTCACCAAACTGCTCACGCTTCTGAAGGACCTGATGGACCCAAGTACGGCGAGGATGTCCTTAACGCCGCTGCTCTGCTCTCCACAGTAAATAGAGAAGGAAGACTCTCTCTTCAAACGCTAGCTCGACAGCTGCCATCTAGCAAAGATACCGGTCTGGCACAACTTCCTCCCACATCCCTCCCACATTTCCGGTTCACGCGCGTCAAAATATGCAATTTTGAGGCGCGATGGATTTTTCTTGGACAGGCGTCGAGGTGCGAATGTGCACGCGTCAAATTAGGGGCGTTTGGGGCGTTTTCGCTCGCGTCTATCGCGTTCGGTGTGAACACACCGTAAGAGCCGCTTCGTTCGCGACCGACACATCACTAAGAGTAAGTGGTCTATAGGAAGTAGTGTGCTCTTTTGCTCCAGTGAAAAGATTGTAATCTGATGGCAATCTCTGCAATCCTGGTGTTAAAGTCCACAGTATCGGCTTCATTTGTAAGTTCCTATACACTTAATGTGTATTAGTAAGTTTTGACACTATTTTGGGTTAAATCATATTGAAGCAAGTAGATGCTTGTATTTTTTCAGCAGATGCTTCATTTGTGGTTATTAGGGGTGCAACAATACTCGTATCGATATTGAACCGTTCGATACAGTGCTTTCGGTTCCGTACACATATGTATCGAACAATATGAAAATATTTAATTTATTTTATCAACTTTTCTTCTGACGATGCTGTCTGTGTTGAGCGCTCAGTGAATCTGCGTTCAACTACTCCGCCTAGGCTGCACTGTCGAGTGCAGATCCACTGAGCGCAGCGCAAGCTAGCGAGACAGAAGCTAAGCTCGTTGCAACATGGCAACTGCCTCAACGCTACCCGAAATTGAACCTCCCCCACCCTCATTCAGATCTGGCGTTTGGAACTATCTTGGTTTTCATGTGAAGCATGACCCTGATGGTAAGCGCGTCATGGACAAAAGTAAAACAGTATGTCGGATGTGCCACGCAATGCTCAATTGGTGGGAACTAGTGCGTTAGCGCAGTTAGCTTGTTAACATGTTGACGCCATCCAGCCCCACGCACGGGGCGATCCGCGGTAACTCGTTAACGGAGATTTGCCGCGTTATGGCATTAATATCATTTTAACGAGATTAACGCTGACAGCACTAGTGGGAACACAACGAATATGACTGCACATTTACGCCGACATCATCCTAGTGCAAAGACAGGTGGAAGCAGACAAAAAAAACAAGTACGCATGCTACAAACTTTACCCGCGTCATTTAGACAGCCGTTAGCACATGATTCTCCTTATGGGGACCTGATATGTTTAATATGCTGCTGAGAATATAGCCCAGAAGAAGCGTAGAGAATAGCTTTTATTTTGGAAAGAGCCATTTCTCTGTAATAAACTCTCTTTTCCAAAGATGAGTGATTTCTCGATCAGATAGATTTATTTTTTTATTATTTTGTTGTTTCAGCAACATTAAATTTAAAAACTGTACTTTTGAGTTAAAATATATATTTATAATTTTAATAAATGACAAATTAAAAAGGCATGAACATTTTTTTGTATCGAAAAAATATCGAACCATGACACCAAAGTATTGAACCGAACCGAACCGTTTATTTTTTTTGTATCGTTGTACCCCTAGTGGTTATGTATCTTTTACTAGAGCAATGTTATTCTCTCAGTGTAATGGAACATTTTGTATTCCTTTACTTTGTACAGTTTTACAAAAAAGAAAGAGAGAGAGACTTTATCTTCATCATTAAATCCTGCCAAACACAACAAGCAGCCTGTTTCTTGGAGGATGAGGTGCTGTGAATAAAGAATGTTAAGCTAGCTGTATAGCTGAAATTACGTTGCCTGCAACAAACTTTAGTGAGAACAGCATATAGAGTAATTAACCATTTAGCTTTGACACTACACCCGTGCAGTCAATTGGCTTCCTAACAACATTCAATCAGCATAAAAAGACTCCAAGGAACAGGGCACTTGAACACATGAGAGGAACTACTATTACTCACTAGCGGTTTTTGATAGGGCCACATGGGCGGTTGCCCAGGGCGACATCGTGGTGGGGGTGGCATCACAGGCATCTCCAAAAAAAAAAGTTGCTGGTACTCATGTTGCCCCGACATCAGCGAGCGTTTTGGAGATGGCATAGGCACCGGTCGCTTTTTCTGCCGCCATTTGCTGGGAGTAAGGGCGCCCTCCATTTGCGAGGTGCGCCTGCTGCTTGCGGCACAGGGAGGAGAGGGTGGGGTGGCAGGGGATTCGCTGGCTGGAACAACATCTAATAACCAACTCGCAAAATAAAACAAAATAAAAACAAACAAACAAACACCAAAACAGCAGACATTATGATATAGATTTTTATGATACAGGTGTTTTTTTCGAAATTCGATAAAGAGAGCACGAGAGCCCTCGGTACGCCTGCTTGCTGCTGTGCTGAAGTCAAAGTAAACTTTATTGTCACCTCTGCTATATACAGGCGAGGCCCAAGTTACAGCAGTGCAAGTAAACAAACAATAAATATAAGAAGAGTAAGAAAATAAATATATACTTTAGGACTAGGAGTAAAGGGATCAATAACAATTTATAATTTACAGCAGAGATGTGCAGTAACGCAGTAACTTGTAATGTGTTACTGTAATCCGATTACTTTTTTCAAGTAATGAGTAAAGTAAGGGATTACTATTGCAAAAACGGTAATCAGATTACCGTTACTTTCCCGCAGGAACGCTGCGTTACTGCGTTACTAAAACCGTGATTTTAGTAGAATGTCTCATGACAGTGACGTAAGCAAGTGCGACGTTCGTGACAACAGCTGTGTGCAGATCAACAATGGATAATATATCGAGTGCGGGAGAGAGTATGAGCGTGCAGCGTTTAAAGCGTGGAAGTACTGACCTTACTTTGAGTTTGATTCCATAAAAAGTGACAAAAACATTAGTGGCTGTTGTGCGTGGGAAGAAAACTTATTTTTACAGCGAAAAAAACCCCCCTAAACTTCCAAGCAAGCACCGAGTGCGCTACGACGTAATGGGAAATTCAGAGAAACTCGCGGATTCTTCAACTGACCGCTGCTGCACACCTGCACCAGGGCAAACTTCCACCTACCCAACTCCTGCTTTACAGGTGATAATAGAGCAACAGGACCGCTAGTCTTTGATTTTATTTATTTTCTGCTGTGTTTTACTTGCATCTATTTGAAAGAGTGTAAACAAAAAAAATTTATTTTATGTGCTGGAATGTGCAGAAAATAGGTTTAAATGTTAAACAAATTTCTTCCAGTCAGAGAATGTTGCATATAATTTAATTTTTGCTTGATGCATGAAGTTAAAAGATTAAAACTAATAAAACAAGTTTTAAAAAGAGACTTTTTCATTTGTTTACATTTTGTATGATGGATTATGTAGAAAAAGTAGAATTGGGCTGAAAGATCTATCGCTTTATCACCTATTCAGGTTGTAAATCGTGTTTTTAAAAAGTAACTAAGTAATTAATTACTTTTGAAAATAAGTAATCAGTAAAGTAATGGGATTACTTTTGGGGGGAAGTAATCAGTAATTAGTTACTGATTACTTTTTTCAAGTAACTTGACCAACACTGATTTACAGTTTGATGATTTAAAGTCTCACACACAACCTGTCGACAGGGGAGGGGGCCGGCTACTTCCAAATACAGCACATTTCATTCATAATGTTTGAAATCCAAGCCCATTATGTATTCATGATTTGAATCCTGGGTTGTGTGAAATCCCAGAAATAAACCCTAGACAAAGCATATCTGGGAACTAAGGTGTAGGTCTATTAGGTTATGTTGTGGTGATCCTCGGGTTGGGGGATGGGTGTTCTGGAGTGCAAAATTAAAACCAATGGAAGATGGACAAGAAAAGTTCAAAGCCATCAGGTGCTCATTTTAGGAAAAAAAAGGAGGAGAATCAAGCAAAAGATACAGGTAAGTGTCATTGGATAATGGCAGGTCATGTATCCTGAAACAATCAGAATCATATTCAGAATACTTTATTAATCCCTAAGGAAATTATGTGGGTTACATTTGGTCCAAGAAGAAATTCTAAAAATAGTATCAGTAACAGACTAAACTCCAAACAATACATCATGTTACAGCTTTTACACATTTAGGAAATAGCACTAATACACACAGCTCACTCAATTGTAAATATCAAGGATTAACAGAGGTGATTATAAATAAATATCAAGAAAATTGACAAGAATATTCCAGAGTAGAAAAGAGCATGTGTAAAAAGGGTGTAACTATTGCAGTGTTTACAGTGTGTTAGATGGATGAGTTGTACAGGGAGATGGCCACGGTCAGGAATTGTTAACTGTGTTGTTCAGTGCTGCTTTTTGGTAATCTCAGTCTCTCACTGAACATGCTCCTGTGAATAGCCAGTATGTCATGGAGTGGGTGGGAGGTATTATCCATGATTGTCCTTATCTTGGACAACATTTGCCTCTCAGACACCACTGTAATGGAGTCCAGCTCCATCCCTACAACATTACTGATTGTTGCTGACCTGGCCTCTTCTGTAGTTGATGTTTCAAGGAACACAGCTGTGACAGCTCTTCATCGTGGTGGACTTCAGGGCCATCGTCCCAGAAGAACCCTGTCCCAGAAGAAAGGGACAGGCCTTCAACCCCAGGAACACATTTGGGAACATCATGCTGTGAGGCTGTTTTGAAGCCTCAGGCACAGAAAGCCTTGTTTGGGTGCATGGCATCATGAAAAAAATTATGTTGACATTTTGAAGGAGTATATGTAGTATGTATGAATATGCAGAAATCTGCTCATAGTCTAGGGTTAAGTCGTTGGCTTGTAGTCTAGGGTTAGGTCATTTCTAGGTCTCCCAACAAAAAACAATGAACCAAAGTGTACATCAAAATTAGTATAACAGTTCCTCAAGGATACCAAAACTAAGATCCTGGAGTGGACCACACACAGCCCAGACCTCAATCCTATTTTCACACTGAAATCAGGAGTGTTGTCTAATTTCATAAGGGGGGCTAATAATTTTGCCCTCGGATGGATGGATGGATGGATGGATAGATGGATAGATAGATAGATAGATAGATTTATGGTTTTCAGGGTTTTTAGCGTTAATATTTTTTTATTGCTTTTATCGTTAACTCGGTTTCCCTGGGTCTTTTCCCGCATGTTATGAATAAATCTTCTTTTATTTTGGTACATGTACAGATTTTATTTTGTTGTATTTATACGCGACACCTTAAAATATTTTCGGACATAAACTGTTTCGTGGCGCAAAAAAAGGTGGGGGATCACTGGTATAAATATAAAGGTGTTTTTTTTTTTCAGTGGTTTGGCTGAAAAGACACATCTGAATCCTTTTATAGGATGGATGCTTTAGGAAGAGTTTAATCATTTTAATTTATATTTATTTAATTTACATACAGATAAAGCACAAGGGCACACACAATATTCCCGCACAATTCATCATCAATCTGTGACAATTCTATTTGTAATTTGTGTTTGTTTTAACCACTGGAGGGCACCAGAGTTTTACTGACAAACATTTTTGAAGCATCCGTGCTACTCATGAAGTAAAGAAGTGTCATGCTTTGTGCATCCACGGGATGTCAGCTTTCCTTTCCAGGCATGTCGTCTGTAGATGATAATAACAAGAAGAAGCACTTGTTTCTTATATCCTGTAAACACTGGGGTAGTTAGGATTATCCATGTTAATTCTCTCAACCAGCTCCAAGCAGACCAAAGCAAAGTACACACCACTAACCTTACCTGACTGATAAAAATTCTCCATAATTTTTGCTGCACATACAGTGGCTTGCAAAAGTATTCAGCCCCCTTGAACTTTTCCACCTTTTGTCACATAACAGCCACAAACATGAACCAATTTAATTGGAATTCCACGTGAAAGACCAATACAAAGTGGTGTACACGTGAGAAGTAACTGAAAAGTGGGGTGTGCATAATTATTCAGCCCCCTGAGTCAATACTTTGTAGAACCACCTTTTGCTGCAATTACAGCTGCCAGTCTTTTAGGGTATGTCTCTACCAGCTTTGCACATCTAGAGACTGAAATCCTTGCCCATTCTTCTTTGCAAAACAGCTCCAGCTCAGTCAGATTAGATGGACAGCGTCTGTGAACAGCAGTTTTCAGATCTTCGATTGGATTTAGATCTGGACTTTGACTGGGCCATTCTAACACATGGATATGTTTTGTTTTAAACCATTCCATTGTTGCCCTGGCTTTATGTTTAGGGTCGTTGTCCTGCTGGAAGGTGAACCTCCGCCCCAGTCTCAAGTCTTTTGCAGACTCCAAGAGGTTTTCTTCCAGGATTGCCCTGTATTTGGTTCCATCTATCTTCCCATCAACTCTGACCAGCTTCCCTGTCCCTGCTGAAGAGAAGCACCCCCAGAGCATGATGCTGCCACCACCATATTTGACAGTGGGGATGGTGTGTTCAGACTGATGTGCAGTGTTATTTTTCCGCCACACATAGCGTTTTGCATTTTGGCCAAAAAGTTCCATTTTGGTCTCATCTGACCAGAGCACTTTCTTCCACATGTTTGCTGTGTCCCCCACATGGCTTGTGGCAAACTGCAAACGGGACTTCTTATGGTTTTCTGTTAACAATGGCTTTCTTCTTGCCACTTTTCCATAAAGGCCAACTTTGTGCAGTGCACGACTAATAGTTGTCCTATGGACAGATTTCCCCACCTGAGCTGTAGATCTCTGCAGCTCGTCCAGAGTCACCATGGGCCTCTTGGCTACATTTCTGATCAGCGCTCTCCTTGTTCGGCCTGTGAGTTTAGGTGGACGGCCTTGTCTTGGTAGGTTTACAGTTGTGCCATACTCCTTCCATTTCTGAATGATCGCTTGAACAGTGCTCCGTGGGATGTTCATAGTGATGTGACGTTCTGAATCGAGGCTTCGAAGCTTGTGTCGAGTAATTGAGGGGGCGTTTCCGCGATGCGCGTATCAAGGCTTGCTTCATTTATGGGAGGAGCTGAAAATGATGACGTCCGAAGCCTCGCTGCCCGGCTGTACCACGTGACTGGTTCATGAAGTGGTTCGAACTTTGCCGCGAGCTATGACAGCGATATAAACCCCTCAGACTTCATTCAAAATGTAGGTGTTTGATGGAGAGTTGCGGTTAGTGAGAGTTTGGAGGCAGTTTGGAGGTTTAGGAGAGAAAGTCAGGAGAGAATGGAGCCAGCTAAGAAGAGGAGGATGTCCTCCCCTGTGTGGGAACATTTTGATCTTATTCCTCCCAACAAGGTATGTACATTTCTACAGAAGATGTATTTTCATAATTCTGATGGTGCAATAAAACTTATGTTAAGCTGTCTTTACTTTTGTACAAGGTGAAGTGTTTGCTATGTGCCAGGGAGCTGGGATATAACAACAACACCTCATCCATGCTTAGGCACTACAGAGCTTTGCATGAGAATAAGGGGAACACCGATTGTGGAGCAAGACCAGGTGAGCCATCAAATGCCATGATAATATAGCATGCAGTAATGTTACTAAATGATATAACAATATTATACAACTGTAATAAGTTACATGTGTGATATTTATATTTGTGCTTTGTTTTTGTTGTCTTTCATCAGGAGAACAATCTCAAATAGATGAAGACCTGGTTAGCATGGTGATTGAGGACTCCCAGCCATTTAGCATTGTGGAGGACAAAGGATTTAAAAGATTTGTTAAATCATTAAATCCTAGCTATGTTCTCCCCACTAAAAGGTCAAAAGCAGTGAAAATTTAGTTTTTACAGAGTAAAATGCGAACAGGCAGGACTTAGGCTCAAAGCCTCAGTGTGTAGCTGTCCATACCTCAACGTTACAAAAGCACAACCACTGTCCACACCCCAACCACACCTCACCTCACAGTAAATGATCATTTCCATTTTAAGCATTTCCAAATAATCATTTTCCATACTGCCAGTATAAATATACACAGTGTACTGCCATCACTACAATATACATGTTTTACACACTCCTTTTGTTGTTGACATTTACCGGCTGTGTGCAAAAGGCCACACTCTTCAAATTCATGCCAACTAATATTTTTACGTCCAGTAGGTGTCCTACTAGAGCAAATGAAGCTTCAGAAGCTTTGCGCTGGGGTGAACCAATTGGATGAAAAGCTTCAGTGCTTCATGAAGCTTCATCTGCCCATCACTAGATGTTCAAGGCTTGGGAAATCTTTTTGTAGCCTAAGCCTGCTTTAAATGTCTCAATAACTTTATCTCTGACCTGTCTGGTGTGTTCTTTGGACTTCATGGTGGTGTTGTTGCTCCTAATATTCTCTTAGAAAACCTCTGAGGCCGTCACAGAGCAGCTGTATTTGTACTGACATTAGATTACACACAGGTGCACTCTATTTAGTCATTAGCACTCATCAGGCAATGTCTATGGGCAACTGACTGCACTCAGACCAAAGGGGGCTGAATAATTACCCACAGCCCACTTTATAGTTATTTATTTGTAGAAAATGTTTGGAATCATGTATGATTTTTGTTCCACTTCTCACGTGAACACCACTTTGTATTGGTCTTTCACGTGGAATTCCAACAAAACCGATTCATGTTTGCGGCTGTAATGTGACAAAATGTGGGAAAGTTCAAGGGGGCCAAATACTTTTGCAAGCCACTGTACTAAGGAATCTCTGCTTCCTGTGGAAATTGAGCCTGTTCCCTGTCTTGGTATTCGAGTTCAGTCTGTTGTTGGTGTGGAAGCTCAGATACTTATATTCCTCTACCACATCAACATCTTTATCCAGCATGTACATGGGTCATGTCGCCACTCTCTTCCTTCTGAAGATGTTTTTCACACTCAGAGGCTTTAGATGCCTCCCAGACCACTCCACAAAATGATCAACTAGTGATGTGGACTCCTCCTCCTGCCCATCACTAATACATCCAACCACTGTAGAATCAGTATTAGAGTATTTCTGCAGCTGTACTAAAAGTTAACAAAAAACACTGTAATATAATTTATAACAGCAACGTACAACAACAGAAAAACAGTAACTTTATGCACAGCAGATGTACCAATTGGAAAACCACATGATTTCCTCATTTGTCTTGCAATAATTCAGAACCTGATATTTCTAGCGCTGGTAAATTCTGTTGATTGGACATGATTTGGAAAGGTACATATATAAGGTCACATAGTTGACAATGCAGATCAGAGCACAAACCAAGCAATTAGGTCCAAAGAAATGTCTGCAGACATCTGAGACAGAATTGTATTGAGGCACAGATTTGGGGAAGGGTACAGAAAAAACAAATTGCAGCATTGAAGGTCCCAATGAGCAGAGTTGCCTCCATCATGTGTAAATGGAAGTAGTTTGGAACCCCCAGGACTTTTCCTAGAGCTGGCTCCCCGGGCAATCTGAACATTCGGGGTAGAAGGGCATTAGTCAAGGACATGCCCAAGAACCACTGGGTTCTTGCTCCTATTTGTGTAACATTATAAACATTTGTGTTTATTTGTGTAACATTATATTTGTGTAACATTATAAAACCAAACAAGGTAAAGCGAGAAGTCTGCTGAATGTGAAGAACAAAATCTGGGCAATCAGCACCCATGCCCTGCTGGTGTTCAGATACCCTGCTGGGATAATCAGCTGGTCAAAGAAGGAGATAGAAGCCACTGATATCAAGACAAGGAAGCTCCTTACCATGCAAGGAGGGTTTCACCCTAAGAGTGTACATCAAGCAGAAGTGAAGCAGGTTGAGGACTAGAGTGTCAGAACTATGATCTATGAGTACATCATGAAGATCCCCACAACTGATGATGTGCTTAGTGAATACCTCCGTCAGCAGACCGGAGAAAAAACAGGAGCAAGAAGAGTAACCGTTATAGAAGGATGTGTGTGTGTGTGTGGACAGAGAAAGAGTTAATTATAATTCCAAAATACTCAATTATGTCAATTTCTGTTATTTTGTCTTTTTTGGGGTAGGCTTCAATCTTAAATGTGGGATTGACTTAATTTTAACAATTTCAGAGAGAAGCTTTTCTCACAAACCTCTCACTCATGCAGTATTTTTCATTAGACTTAGTTTCATTTATTCTGGAAGAACATTGATCATTATATATTTCTCCTGCAAGGTGATATCCATTTGTGCTATAAAGCAATTGAGCAGAATTGCTTTGACAAGGTCATACACTGTAGTAATAAAGTGCAATAAAGAAGTTGGCAGAAACTGTCAGAAAATGTGATGATGTTTCAGTGATGTGGCACCATTTGACACCAAGGCAGCATCTTTGAGTTATTGTTGTTTGTGTGTGCTGGAAGGGAGGAGGATTTAGGGACATGAAAGACCTATCTGTGTGAAAAATTGTTAGCTTGTTTTGATTGTGCAAAAAATTGCTGACAATATTTAATAGTGTATATTGTGCAAAATCAATATACAATATACAAATACAACTGTCAAAATGCAACAGCATTAACTATGATTAATGCTGTTGTATGCTGTGTGATGTTGTATCTTGTATGATTAAATCTCATGCAAGTCACAATTTTTTTATATACACTTATAGACACTTTACTAATTAGATCTTGGTAGTACTAAGCTGAACCCCCCTTTTCCTTCATTCTTTGTGGCATACACTACTGGTCAAAAGTTTTAGAACACCCCAATTTTTCCAGTTATTCTTTCCAATTCAAGTTGTTCAACTCCAGTGAATAGCTGGAAATGGTACAAAGGTAAGTGGTGAACTGCCAGAGGTAAGGTAAGGTTTCCCGAAACTGAAAAAACATGTACAATTCAGAATTTGTTATGTGAAGGCTGTGTGCAGACAGTCGGAGACAAAAGGTGAACTTAAATACAGCTTTAATGCTGAACTCCAAAAAGTAACAAAACTGCAATTCCAAGGTAAACCTATGCAGACAACCCACACAGCTAGATAAGGGTAGATCACGATAGAGACACTGAGAAACACAGGGCTTAAATACACAGAGGGAGCAATCAGGGAATGGGTAACAGGAGGGAAACACAGCTGGGGCAAATCAGGCCTAACGAGACAAAGGAAGCAAAACCAGACGCATTTACATGAGACACGGACTTTCAAAGTAAAACAGGAAACATAACACAGAGACGCGCACTTGACAAAGGGATACAGCTGACAGGGGAGACAGAGAAACTAGAGAACACAGAGACATAAACCATAAGACAGAACTCTAACAAAGAAACCAAAGACTAGAAATGATAAATAATATAATAAACTCAAAACCCTGGGTCAACGACCCAGGCATCCTAACAGAATTATACAAAAAGGCCCTTTTCAGGGAACAGAAACCTATGAGTGCCACACATTTATGGGAACATCTCCAACAGATATGGGAAGAACTTTCTGAAGAATATTTGATTTCTATTATTGAAAGAATGTCACGGGTGTGTTCAGCTATTATATGTGCCAAAGGTGGCTACTTTTACGAGTCAAAAGTTTAGAATATGCTTTGGTCTATAAATTGATTACATGATTTCTTTTTTAACTCCAACTGCTTATTTGTATTATGCTTTCATTTCAGCATAATATTAAGGTGGTCCTAAACCTTTGACCAGTAGTGTAGATTCAACAGGGTGCTGGAAAAATTGTAGATGTGTACACTGAGGTCATAAAGGTAGGATGGATCCATGTTTTCATGTTATTTATGCCAAATTCTGACCCTACCATCTAAATGTCACAGCAGAAGTCAAGATTGATGAGACAATATTTATTTCCCTGCTCTAAGCTGACTGGAGTAGCACCTGGTGTGTTGTTCTGCTCCAAAAGCCAATTTGCTTTAAGGTACAGTTGAAGTTACTGTTACCTTCCTATCAGCTCAAAGCAGTCTGGTCATTCTCCTCTGACATCAGTAAGACATTCTGACCCAGAGAACTGCTGCTCACTGGATATTTTCTCTTTTTTATGGCTTTGTAAAACAAAACAAAAAAAATAAAAAATAAAAATCCCAGTAGATCAGCAGTTTCTGAAATACTAATTTCAGCATGCCTGGCAGCATCAACCATGCCTCAATCATAGTCATTACATTTCCAACAAAATTTAAAATGTACAAATTCCTGATGTTTTATATAGAACTAAAAAATAACTACTTCCAGCTACTTAAAAGGAACCAATAATCCATCCTTCAACTTAGTTAACCTTTTTTTTTTTTTTTAATAATCTTACACAAATATGACAAGTTAGTTTTTCTTGCTGATGTAGACAACATTCCAACAATTAAAAGTTAATCTTAGATGAAGTTTATGTAAAATAGCTGGCCATAAAAAGCTCTATAACTCCATCTCAGATCACTCCTTCCTTGATTGGTCTGAGCCATAGATTTCTCCTATCTGAAGTCATTCTCTTTTGGGTTTGGGAGAGTGAGGGCACAGATTTAACATGAGCATACATACTTTGTCAAACTAACGCCAGACCTGAGGAAGACAAGATCACTCCAAAAGAAAATAGAGCTTTAAATTATGGACCTTAAAGGTCTTCATCTTCTAATTCTTTTGCTGCTGTTCCAGGGATTTAAACTTGTTCAAGGTAGGTGTACACTCTTCATTTCAAGAAAGCACACTTTTAGGTAAGTAATTCACTAGTAGTACAATAAAAAGGGGGAAAACTGTGTCATACCAGTGATTTTTTTCACCAAAATGTGTAATTTCTATAAGTGATTTGAGTTGTAAAATCTGAAAAAAGTTAATACTTTTAACCACTACCTAAAATAAATGCTATAATTTAATGTAAAAATCTCAGTTAACTGAACTTAAACAAAAAGTAAATTTTTAAAAATCTGAAAACATGTTGTGTACTTACAAAACTAAAATAATTTTCTTTTTAAAAAACAAGAAACTACTGTATGTTTTTGGTTTTAATTTTTAGCAGTTTGGTTTAATCCAGTCTAATAACTTCAGTTCCTATTTATTTATAAATCACCAAATCACAACAACAGTTACCTCAAGGTGCTTTATATCATGAGCTTAAGACCACATATTAATACAAAGAGAAAAAAGAAAAGAAAAGATGTGGCAAAATCATATCACCCTCTCATGAGCAAGAGGTTTGGTGTTGGTGGAAAAGAAAAACTCTCTTTTAACAGGAAGAAACCTCTGGGAGAACCAGGCTCAGGGAAGGATGGCCATCTACTGCAACCTGTTGGTCTGAGGGGAGAAAGAGAGCCATCGATTAATAATAACTAATAGTTAAATGCAGAGAGGTGTGTAAACACACAGTGAGTGAGAAAGGTGACTGAAGAAGAAACACACAATGCATCATGGGAAGCCCCGAGCAGCCTACACCTATTGCAGCACAACTAAGGGACAATCACCTTATCCAGCTTTAACTATATGCTTTATCAAACAGGAAAGTTTTAACCGTAATCTTGAAAGTAGAGAGGGTGTCTGTCTGTCAAATCCAAACAGGAAGCTGGTTCAACAGAAGATGGGCCTGAAAACTGAAGGCTCTGCTTCCCATTCCGCTTTTAAATACTCTGGGAACAACAAGTAAGCCTTCAGTCTAAGAGCGAAGTGATCCAGGGTGATCTAATAAATTTGAACATTTTTAAACAACAACAGAGCAAACCCATTCTTAACTAAAACCAAACTGCAATCAAAACTAAATGATTAAACACAAATTTCATTTAAAAAAACGAAGCAGAATTAAAATAGCTAGCTTTTCTGCTAAGTACACGAATTCAGTTAACGTTGTGCTAAATTAAAGTTTGATAATGAGTTTAAAATGATGGTCTCATAATCTCCTGGGTCATAAGTTGGACTGCTGAGGTGTTAATTAGTCATGTTTAAAACGCCGACTCACATGTTTAAAGTTCAGAAGCTGCACACGGAGGAAGTAGCTCTCATAAACATAGTAACTCATTTGTGAAGAAAACTATAAAACATGTTCATCTTACTTAAGAAACGTGGACTTCAAGCAATTAAATATTAGCTAGCTGCCTGATTTCCACCTATTTTTTATATGTATATTTTGTAAACGATTTCTAACCAAATCTGTGCATGTGAAGCACACATGCTGGCCATTAAAAAAAGAAAGAAAGATATTTTATCTCTCTACAGGAAGTTGTGGAAGTGATCAGTTTCAGTGCAACAATGGACAATGCATCGACATAGGCTGGAGGTGTGACGGAACGAAAGACTGCACAGATGATTCAGATGAGCTGAACTGTCGTAAGCATCGCAAACAATCACAGAAAAAAATCCCTTTAAGAAGTCAGACATATGTTGGTACATGTTCTCTCGCAAAAATAAAACAAAGAGAAGAAATGTGAAGCCAAGCATAAACTGTATGACTTACATTTCTTTTGTATCCTAGACAACTGTTTTGCTCCTTTTGTTGCAGCACCTCCATCGTGCACCTCACAGGAATTTAAATGTGTGACAAGCGGTGAATGCATCCCATCGGGATTTGTCTGCGATGGGGAGGAGGACTGCATCGACGGCTCAGATGAGCAAAGAACCTGCGGTATGCAGAATGAATGCT
Organism: Perissodus microlepis; assembly: GCF_051167445.1. NCBI lineage: Eukaryota > Metazoa > Chordata > Actinopteri > Cichliformes > Cichlidae > Perissodus > Perissodus microlepis. The sequence goes on from NC_140468.1 coordinate 15,336,600, forward strand.
TGAACGTGGCGTCAAAGAACAGAGAAATGAACAAACACTTTTGTTTGTCCTGAAAACTGTCATAATCACAAGACAAAAAAAATGTGTACTTATAATGAAGTAATGAAGACTTAAACTAGGTGGCCTCTAAAGGTTGTTCATAATTCAAATTGTTCATAATTTCAAAAAGAGCAGAAACTATACAAAATAAAAAAAAGTTGATTCTTTAAATGATCTGTAAAAGAAGCTATCTGACCTCACTAAGCATTTCAAGTATCTAATGTTAAAACTTAGGTCTTCCAATATTCATGAATTTAAAGTTAACACTGTGCTTTATTCATTACACAAACCCGTTATAACAGACAATCTACATTATGAACTATTTCTTTTGTAAAGTCTGTGTTTGGCTTTCAGTGTGGCAAAGACTTATTGAACCAAGAAGTAATTCTATAATCACATTACGCTCCTTGTTAGAAGTCTAATTCTCCCACAAAGTGGATTTTTGAAACAAGCCTAGCTTCATATTTTTGGTTCAGGCGGACGGACCTGCAGCCCAAACCAGTTCACCTGTCGGGAGGGCCAGTGTATCCCCAGCAAGTACAGATGTGACCACGTAAAGGACTGCGTGGACAACTCTGATGAGAATAACTGCAGTAAGAGTTTTAGATCTAGATGTAACCGGCCATGGTTACTTTACTAGATGATAGTATTCTAATTGTAATGGAGGAACTACTTGTTGTTTGCAGACTATCCACAATGCACTGAGAAAACCTGTGCCAACGGGGCCTGTTACAACAACTCACAGCACTGCAATGGGCGAGAAGACTGCAGAGACGGCTCTGATGAATTCAACTGTAGTGAGTAGATAACGCTTCTACTCTTCTTGTTTTCAACTCGCATTTGGAGCTACTGCAAGATATCAGACCAAAATATAAACTGTACACAAAATCTTAAAGTGAAAACGCTACATTGAGATGAAGAGAATCCGCTTTCTGGGATTTCCTTACCTGGATGATTGAGCATGAATCAAGACCTTTACAATATCATACTCTTATTTTGGTACATGAAAATAAACTGTAGCCCTTTTAAAAAAAAGCCGTTGTAGAGATCTACACTTTGTTAACAGAAATGTCAATGTTGTTTCTTTTGTACGAAAGCTTGTTTTCCACCAAAGTAGGAAAAAAAAAGTTATTTATCTCAAAATTTCAAGTTATGTCTGAGCAAGTCAGACTTTCAACATATCGAACTCAAGATTTCCACCTACTATGTCAATCCAAACTTTGCGATATGTAACTTGAACTTTTGAGATTGACAACTTAAAATTCTGAGAAGATACCAATCTGAAATTTGAACTCACCAACAGGAGAAAAACATTTTTCAGTTGTGGAAACTAGCTTCCATTGTCTTGTCTGCACCTTTAAAATTCAACACTTTTCTTACCTATCTTACCTTTACATGCCTTAAAGTGCCGAGCACAGCTAAGTCAAAATTTTGAGTTACATTTCTCAAAAGTTTGACTCAGTAAATATCTCAAAACTTCAGGTTAATTGTGAGCAAGTCAAACTTTTGACATACTTAACTCAGAATTTCAAGATACTTGAGATACCAACCTGATGTTGGGCCTCATGGACGGCAAAAAAATTCTTCAGTAGCAGAAATAGGCTTCTGTAGTCTCTTCTGCATCTAATTTAACTAAAATTCTAATAAATTTATGTATATTTATACTTTTTCTATTAATTATATTTTTAAAATATGCTATTACCTAAATTTTATTAGTGTTCTCCTGTTGTATAAACATAGCAAAAAGCCATTTCCAGACGCCATATTTGTTTGGCCTCTAATGGTAGGTCCTGCATGGGGTGTTAAGATGATGCATGAAATGATGTTGTGCTGCAACATTGCAGAATGTTTTCATCCCAGTTGCTTAAAGAACATATTCACAAAATGGTTGCCGTGTTTTAAAGCAACAAAAAGTTTTTAAAGTTCATTTTTATTATTTTCATATTATATATTTTGATAGTTATGCTTAACTCCTAATTAGCCAGTTTTATTCTGCATAATGGCTATGAAGTATTTTAATTTTATTTGGTTAACAGGTAATGATAGCCCAGCTATGCATTATTATAGTTTAGCAGTCTATGGTGCCAGAGAGCAGTAAAGTCTCAACCTTTGTACCTCTGGATCTTTATCAGTCTGGACTCCTCGTGATTTAGATGAACCTAAATTGAGATCTGTTCACTTGTTACTTTAGTTTTTGTGAGTCATAACTCATTTTAATAATTAACATATTACTGGACCTCCTGTAAATCCAGTCTCTGTTTTATTTTCAGCAACTCAGCATTGCCCCATCCACCAGTTCCAATGTGCAAATGGCTTCTGTATCCTGATGTCATTTGTGTGTGACCACTGGGATGACTGTGGGGATGACAGTGATGAGCAAAACTGTGGTAAGGGTGAATGAGACCAAACACACATGCTAGCTAATTATGAGCCTCTTTTACATTTTAAATTGTGTTCAATAAGCACAGGCTGCCATTTAACTTACTGGTTGTCTAGATTACCAGAGCTGCAGTGGCAACCAGTTCACTTGCGCCAGTGGCCGTTGCATTCCTCAGCAGTGGGTGTGTGACAAGTTCAACGACTGTGGGGACTACAGTGATGAGAGAGGATGTGGTGAGAAAACTTGACTGATTTACTAATATGTGACATTGTTTATGACTTTCAATAAAAGATTTTTTAAAAAGTTCATGAAAATGTCAAGATTAGTTTAACTATTAGACGTATTAGAAGGTTCACTGAGTTTTGAAATCACTCTTCAAGAGTTAAAGCTCAAATTATACCATCATAACAAATCAAAAAAGATTCTTTCCTCACAACAACATGAAAGAATGTTTGCATATTTTTAACATAATTATACGTCTTTCAATGTTTTTCAGATAGTAACTCCCGAGACTGTTACCCCGGTGAGTGGGGATGCCCAGGCTCGACCATGTGCATACCAGTGGGAAACGTGTGTGATGACAAGCCTGACTGTCCTGGAGGCACAGATGAGACCAACACCACTGCACAGCAAACCTGCGGTAAGCCTGACGTGTACAAGTCCCACACTAAGAATTCTACCATTTATGATAATATCATGTCACACCTGCCTTTATAATCTAAAAAACAACAACAAATGAGATGAATCTGAAGGAATTGAAGTGATCGAGATCTTGTCGAGTGTAGAATATCTCACGTTTTCAGAACCGTGATTTGATAAATTTGGGTGTAAGGGCTTTGGCTATAGTGTCGAGTAATCACAAATGTTTACCAGATGTCAGCTGTTCAGATACTATAATCATAACTTTTGCATTCCTTATCACTGCCTTAACACACACTTGGTTTAATATTAACTTTTTGCAGGTCATTTTCAGGCCTATAAAGCTTATTACGATACCAATAACGTCCTGGCATCCAAGCTTCTTAGAATAGGATTAATTTTACACTTTTACCGTTGTTTACATTTGTCCATGATGTTCATTTGTGTGATGTTGACTCACAGGCCTGGAAAGGTGCTCAGCCTTGAGCTGTGAGTTCTACTGCCACCCATCTCCTCAGGGTGGTGCATGCTACTGCCCTGATGGCTTCATTGTAGCCAATGACAGTCGGTCGTGTGTAGGTGAGTTCATTTATATGTATTTTTTCCCTAAAAACATCATCTCTATGTGTGGCAGTGTTAAAAATTGAATCGGACATTGACAGCACACACAGTTTTAGCAACTTGTGTTTTGCGTCCTGGAAAAAGCACAGAGCTTTTAGGAAGTATAAACTGTGTAATTTCAGTGTGTTCTAGCTGCAAATCATTTGTGTAGACTCTTACTATAATGTCCCTCACATTATACATCCAAAACATGGCTGTTTGTTCTATTGCCCAGACTATAATGACTGTCAGATCTGGGGCATCTGTGACCAGCTGTGTGAGGATCGTCCTGGCACACACCACTGCAGCTGTGCTGATGGATACGTCTTGGAGCAAGGTCATGTTTGCAGAGCAAATGTGTCAGGTACAGAGAGTGCACACATGTCATGGTACCTGTGTTTAATTTTGCTGTTTAAAAGATGAGACTGAAATCATTAAATTAAAAAGACATTATTGTTTACAGTCCAGCTGAGTGACAACGATCTTCAAATATCATTCTTTTCCTCATATTTTGTTTGCAATTCCATCAAATGTTACATTTTCTAGTGTCTGTTATTTGTGTTTTTCAGCTGGGCTGCCACAGCTAATTTTCACCAATGGGGGGGATGTGATGATAGCTGATCTGCACGGGCGCATTGTCAGGATTCTGGTGCCATCCCAGGGAAAAGGTTTAGCAGTGGCAGTCGCCTACAGCTGGCACAATGACAAAGTCTTCTGGAGTGATACTTATACCAAAAAAGTCAGTTTGAATTTAATGTCTGATGAAGTTCTTGATTATGTTTTATTGTTATTTTTTTATACAACAAACATTAATCCAAAACTTTGAAATTCTTTTGCCAGGTTTATTCCGCCAACTATTACGGAGGCGACATTAAGGCAATTCTGAATAATTCGGTTCACAGCGTCCAAAATATTGCAGTTGATTGGATCAACCTCAAACTTTATGTACTGGAGGCCAGGGTGGAGCGCATTGATGTGTGTGACTTTGATGGAGGAAATCGAGTGACGCTGGTGGCTGAAAACCTGCGGACTCCTCATGGCCTCGCCCTGGACCCAACAGTAGGGTGAGTTTAAATAAATGACGTGGTTTTATAATCACAAAAAGAATGAAATATGAGTTTAGGTTTGGGCATTAGTTTTTGAATTACTGGCAATTTTTTCATCTACAAATTCAGTGTCAGGAAAAAAGTTTGATAAACATCATAATTTTGTGAGTTAAAGATAATTCGAGTGTAAAAGATTGGATGTCCAAGAGTCTTTGAGTTCACCTGAGTTTTGCTCATTTAACTCATATAACATCCTTTTACTTTTTTTTTTTGGTTTGTAGCTACATGTTCTTCACAGACATGGGTGGTAACAATGTGCAGTCTAAGCTCGAACGTGCCTTCATGGATGGCAGCAATCGTTTCGAGCTGGTAAAGAGCAGGCTCGGCACGCCAACAGGAATTACCCTTGATATCATCACCCAGAGGGTCTACTGGTCTGACAGCCACTTTGACACAGTGGAGACTGTCACGTACAGCGGTTTGGACAGGTAAAGGTTACATTAGAAATAAATTGTTGACATCCTTCAGTTGTATCCTCCTTGATGTTCTTTCTAAGGCGTACTTGTTTCACATAGAAAATTAGTCCTCAATGGTGGAACACAGTCGCCACATCCTTTTGGAATAGCTTTATTTGAAAACCACGTATTCTTCACTGACTGGAGCAAGATGGGTGTGATCAGATCAAATCGCTTCAATGGCAGCAACCCAACCCTCCTCTATCGTGCCGCGAACCGGCCAGGCCATGTTGTCGTCTCCCACCCTCTCATGCAGCCTCTGGGTAAGGAGATTCAGTCACATTCAGTCTGAGGAAAACAACTTTAAAATGTCTGCTTTCCCTTGAATATAATGTAACAAGATGCCTCTATGGTACTTATTAAAAATACAATATTAAAAATGTATTTCTCCAGATATCGTGAACTGCTTACTCGACTAAAAAAATCTACCAACTGTGTTGTGAACAAATTTTTATCTTAACACAAAAAGAAAATTCTTTGTTATCTATAAGAGCTACATACTACACTGAGTGATGTCTTAAAATGATGACATCTGTCTTGTAATGCAGTGAAGAACCCTTGTGGGAGAAACAATGGTGGCTGTGAGCAAATTTGTGTCTTAAGTCACCGCACTGACAATGATGGTTTGGGCTTCCGCTGTAAGTGTCGCCATGGTTATGACCTCCATTCGGACCTTCGGTCCTGCTTCAGTAAGTTTATCTAATTTGTAAAATGACCTTACCCTTCTCTTATACACATGTTTATATACGTGTTTCTGTTCTGGGTTAAAAAAAAATTGTTAATGAAATGTATAATAATGTGCACACAATTTAAAAAATTCCAATCCTTTCTGGTAAGCTAAATGTGGGAATTTTAAGGTGTTTTTTTTTTAATATATCATTTAAACAGCAAGTTTATATGGTAATAAGCCCTGGCACAAATTTTTTGTGCAGAGGTGAAGGACTACTTGCTGGTGGCCTCCTCACTGGCGGTGCGGGGAATCCCACTGAATCTGTCCACGCAGGAGGACATCACTCTGCCCCTCACAGGCCTCGGGGCGTCTTTTTCTGGCTCTGCAATGGAGTTTGACGGCAATGAGGGGACTGTTTTCTACAACGACAGGTCCAAAGGCCTCATCTATAAGTCAAACCTCAATGGCAGTGGTGAGTTTTTGACTTGGGTAAAAAAAAAAAAAAGTGGCACTAAGGGTGCTGAGTTTTATAACCTAACCTTGATATAGTTACAGTGTTTAATCAAAGCGATCTCACCTATTATATTTATGCAATCTCAGTTCAGCAGATTTTGACAGGCTACAGAGTGGGGATAGTTGATGCCATGGCATATGACTGGACCTCAAAAGTTTTGTTTTGGACCACAAGCACCTACAGCTCAGTGGTAGCCTTCAGAGTCACGGACAAGTCCAGACGAGACATTGTGACGGGATTAGGGAACCCAAAGGGAATTGCAGTGCATCCTAGTGCTGGGTGAGTTATCAGATTTATCACAAATAACTCCTGAAAGATACTTTGCCTGAGCAGGTTTTAGTTTGTAGAGACAGGAAGGAAATTAAACACAATAAATGGTAATGAATATTTTTTATTCAGATTTTTCTGATCATAGAAAAATGCTGTCTATTCAAACCACTTTTACTATACTCACTACTCTACACTACTACTTCCTAAACCACAGCCATCACATGGGCCTCCACCCTTTATATTCAGGATAACAATTATCATTATTCACTGTAGTCTACTGCATTACTTCACCAAACATTTCTCCACAGCTACTTGTTCTGGTCTGACTGGTATCGTCCAGCAGTAATAATGAGAGGCTTCACTGATGGCAGCAATGCTGTCCCTCTTGTCAACACAACACTGGGATGGCCATTTGGGCTTGCTGTTGACTATATGTAAGTAGAGTGGTCAACTATGTCAGTTATGAGAATATCTGCTTGGCTCCATTTAAGGAATAATATACAGTATATAGTGTATGACTCGGCTACACTTCTTCTTTGTGGATTTCTCTTTGACAGGAATGACAGGCTGTACTGGGTCGATACCCTTCTTGATCAGATTGGCCACATTGATATTGAAGGAAGTGACAGACAGACATTTACCAACATCGGCCAGATCACTCAGCCCTACTCTTTGACAGTTTATACAGGTTAATTCAACTGTACACTCATTCAGAATACTGCACAAAACACAAACACACCATACTCACCATAAGCAAGCTCTTAAGGAAACCAAGGTTAGCCTTATTATTGTTATTTGATTACCTTCTGGCTTCTACAGTATGCATCTATTCGATATTCCCCAATTCTAAAAATATGGAATTGGTAAATGGACTGGAACTTACATAGCACTTTTCTACTCAATTTAGTATTCAAAGTACTTTCTACTGCAAGTCTCACTTACCCAAACAAATACACAGTCAAGCAGTGCTTTTATCTATGCCCAAGTGCACATGCATTTACACTCCAATGGATGCATCAGGACAAATCAGGTTTCAGTTTCTTGCTCAAGAATACTTTGACACATAGCTGGAGGATACAGGGACTGATTGATCCACCGAACTTGTGATTGGTAGCTGACCCACTCTACCAGCTTGTAACAACCACTAAATCACATTTATAACATGTAATGTCTTTTAGTTTCATATACAACTGCTTGTAACGCAGCAATATCTATCTTGTAGACTACCTGTATGTGTCTGATACAAGGACCAGTGCTATATTCGAGATGAGGAAGAGGGACGGTGGTGGGAACATTATGGTCAGACAAGGAATCACCGGCATCATGAATATCAAGGCCTATACAGCTGACCTCCACAGCAGTAAGTTTATCCAAAGAAAGACACTGGATTCTGGAAAGTGCTTAGAGGTGCAGTTTAGTGCTGTAGGACCAGGACTTTGGAGTTTTGAGTGGCGGTAGGAAGTAAATGATCTCCGTATTGCAGAACAATGAAGGAATTCTGGGTCAAGACAACACATGAGCAGTGATAAAGCAATCGAGGACCCTACTGACTTCTTCTCTGTGATCTTTCTGACAGCCTTCAACAGCCGATGTAACATGCTGCCAAATGGACACTGCAGCCACTTCTGTTTTCCAACTCCCAACTTTGGTCGAGTGTGTGGCTGTCCGTATGGTATGAAACTTCAGTCAAATCAGAGGGACTGCATCAAGGACGATTCCGTTCCTCCACCTGACAACATCTGCGGGGACTACTCTTTCGAGTGTGATGAAGGACGTTGCAGACCTAACGCTGACCGCTGTGATGGGATTGTTGACTGCATAGATCAGACTGATGAGGCCAACTGCACAGATTCAGGTGAATGAAAAAGAAAAACGCACATGCTTAGGAGTTAGTGTAAGAAGATATTTTTAAGTAATCCAACTGATCGCCTCATTTATCTTTATCAGGAGCGACCTGCTCTCCGTACGCCTTCACCTGCAACAACAAGCATTGCATCTATGCCAGTTGGCGCTGTGATGGCATGGATGACTGCGGAGACGGCTCAGATGAGATTAACTGTCCCACTCGTGTCCCTATCAGCTGTTCATCCGGCTACTTCACCTGCAACAACAACAGATGCATCTCTGCAAAATGGGTGTGCGACGGTGAAAATGACTGTGGGGATGGCTCTGATGAGCACAACTGCAGTAAGCACAGATTCCACAAGTCTTCTTGACTTGCTGCACATACAGCTATTATGTTATTACATATTAACATACATGTTTAAAAATAAATAAATAAATGAGCTCTGTTTGTGATTATCAGATTCAACCATCACCACATGCCCTCCAAACTACTTCTTGTGTCCTGATCATCGCTGCATCAGTAGCTTCTATGTTTGTGATGGAGACCAAGACTGCTTGGATGGCTCTGATGAGAAAGATTGTGGTCCGTATCTGGAAAATCATCCATGTTTTAGCAATTTTTTTAGATCTTTGGAGCAACATCGTATATTTAATGCAACTAGTTTGATGGCAGCAAAAAGCTGCAAGCCACTGATTGTAGTTGGCATATTGAACATATGTTTGCTGTTGTGCCATAAAAGTTTACTTGTCTTTTCTTTGTTTTCTGTTTCCTTTGTGCTTTAAGAGTTTTCCTGTTCCTCCTTTGAGTTTGCCTGTGCCAGTGGGGACCAGTGTGTCTATTCAAGTTATCGGTGTGATGGAGTGTTTGACTGCAGGGATCATTCTGATGAACAAGGCTGCCGTATGTCACCTGCATAGAATAATGTTTTGTATAATTACAGATTGGGAATTCCACTTTCTCTCAAATTTATCAGAGAAAGTCACTGAAGTTTTAGTTATTTATTTATTTATTTTCTTTGACAACTCCAGCCACCCGAGGTCCAGGCCTCTGCCACAATGATGAGTTTCAGTGCCAGAGCGACGGTTTCTGCGTACCAGATGAGTGGGAGTGTGATGGTCACTCAGATTGTGAGGATGGGTCTGATGAACACAACTCCTGCCCACCTGTCACCTGTAGATCCAATTACTTCCAATGCGCCAACAAGATATGCATTCCAATGAGTTGGTTGTGTGACGGCGAAAATGACTGCCGGGACATGAGTGATGAACTGAACTGCCCCACCCCTCCGTTTACTTGCCCCTCCGGACAGTGGCTGTGTCCGATCAGTGAGGTGTGCATCAACCAGGACAAGGTGTGTGACGGCCAAAGGGACTGTCCCAACGGAGCAGATGAGTCACCTATCTGCAGTGAGTTAAATGCATTGTGTATAACATTTAAATCTCTAAATGGACATAAAAAGAAAAGAAATTAAGGATAGCTAAAATGCTTTATATTACTTAAAAACTGGTATAAGTAAGACAAAAAGACAAATGTACTAGAATTTAAGACACAAATGCATTATATTACTAATACATTATATTACTAACTCCTGTAGATGAAGATGACTGTTCACTCAGCAACGGGGGCTGCAGCGACAGTTGTGTTCAAGGCCCATTTGGGGCTGAGTGCACCTGTCCACCAGGATATCAGCTCCTCAATGACTCAAAGACCTGCGATGACATCAACGAGTGTCTGGTTCCTGGTTTCTGCAGCCAGCAGTGCTACAATGAAAGAGGAAGCTTCAGGTGCCACTGTTCTGATGGTTACCTCCTAGAGCCAGATGGACGGACCTGCAAAGCTACGAGTAAGCAACAAGCAACACAATACAGGAACTGTGTAACTTGTATAAAGATACTACAGGGCTTTCAGTGACCAACAAGCTCTTTTTCCATCTTTAGACCCAAGTGCAGCTGTACTTTTGCTTGCCAAACGTAGCCAGATCATTGCCAACCAAGTCAACATAAGACCACCCCTGATGAGTCCAGTGATCACCGGTTTAAGCATTGTGACTGTAGACTTTGACAGTGTCACTTCCAAAATCTACTGGGCTGATACCAAAGAGAAAAAGATATGGAGTGCCTACCAGAACGGCACTGGCAAACAAGCGGTAAGGCTAATGGTCACATGTAACAACAGAGTTTCTTGCTTTATAATCTGAACATTTAAATGAACGGTTTAATTTTGTGAGTGCTCAATATGTCCCTGTTGTTTTAGGTGTTCTCGTCTGGTCTGATGGTAACAGAGAGTATTGCTGTCGACTGGGTTGGTCGGAATCTGTATTGGACAGACTCTGTCATGGAGAACATTGAGGTTTCCACTCTGGATGGTCGTTATCGCAAGGTCCTCATGAGTAAAAATATTACCAACCCCCGTGGATTGGCTTTGGACCCCCGTAACCAGTAAGTACACTCAAGTTACATGGATGTTATGCTAGTATTACATTATTTAATTTAATAGTTAAGCAAAAGGCCCTTTATAAATACATTTTCACCCTTTTTTACCATACTCAAGAAGTACATCATTGACCTCTCTGTCTTTCTCATTCATGCCAGTACCAACCTGATGTTCTGGTCAGACTGGGGCCAGAACCCCAGGATTGAGCAGGCCAGCATGGATGGAACCATGAGAAAAGTCATCGTCAGCACTAAGATCTACTGGCCCAATGGCTTGGCCCTGGACTACACCACACAAAGAGTCTACTTTGCAGATGCCTATCTCAGATATATTGACTACTGTGACTATGGTGGAAACAACCGATATCAGGTTATGGCAAGTGATGTGGTAAGTTTAGTTTTTCCTGTTTTTCATTATAAGGAGGAAATATTTACTACTTGTTTAAAGTTTATACCCTTTTAATCATTTTTCAACACGGTTTGGAGAACTGAGACAATTTGGTGTCACTCTTTACCACATGCATTAAAGCCAGGGGTGATACCATGTCTGTTATTGGAGGTTACTGGCATAAACCATTCAAATACAATGAGTGTTACGTTTAAAATATAATCATTGTTCACAAAAAGTTTTTATCCTTTGTGTGTCTAACACCAGGTTCTCCAGCACCCATATGGTATGACCATCTTTGAAGACACCATATACTGGTCAGAACATTATACCAGCAAGGTGATGAGTACCAACAAGTTCCATGGTGGCAACATCACTACTCACATGAACAATGTCTACCAGCCCATGGGCATTGTGATGGCTCATCCCATCAAACAACCCGCAGGTAGTTTTCAAATAAAAAACAAATCTTACTTGGATACTTGTAGCTTTAAGAAGTGTATTAAAATGTGTTGATGTCTATAATAACTGAGTACATGAGTTTCACACACACACTACAGCAATGCTCTACTGTAATAGTTAAACAAAGTTTAACTCTTCACAGAGAATGTTCGTTTTTCCTTTCTATTGTGAACCCACTATAAAAGTAGAAATTTATATTGTAAATAGTGAATAAACAAGAACTTTCTGTCATGTAAATGTTTATGTATTACTTGGTTACTTTGGGGTAGTATGAATGGACATGGAGGAGGTCCTTATCAGGAAAAAAAAAACAACCTAAAACATATGAGAATACAGTCCAAAATTTATGTCCTCCATCACATTTTCCAAAGCAGTCCAGTAGGACCAGATTGGAGTTTTTGGTGGGCCAATTCTGGTCCCCGGGGCCACAATTTCGATACCCTAAAGAAAATAGGTGGACCAAATCATGCCAGCAAAATGCTCCCAGAGGCACCAGATCCCTTCACTGTGAGCGTGGAAGGCTCAGCTTGTTCCTTTCATTTGTCATCTGTTTGCTCACTAAATTCTTCTTTTAATGTTACCAGTGTGATAGTTTGATGAATCTGATTTCAAGGCTGAAAGTGACTCTTTGTGTTTAGCCATCAACCCATGCAGCGAACACCTGTGCACTCAGCTGTGCCTGCTGTCAACACTGAGACCCAGGTACTACACCTGCCACTGCCAATCAGGTTGGAAGCTGGATGCTGACAAGCGCACCTGTGTTAAAGGTAATTTTGGTTTTACACCTTTCTCTGTCTCACTGTTCACAGAATTTAACAGTGCTGAATACAAATCAGTGTCAGTAATGAGTTTTCTGCTCGTGGTTAATATTAATTTTGTAAATGTTTTGCTAAAAAAAAATCTCTCCTACAACTGTGCATCTCTTTGTTCTTCTCCATTCATTTCTAGATGAGACTCCCTTCTTAATGGTGGTTAGGGATACTGTGATTTTTGGCATTCCCCTGGATCCCACAGACCCTTCCAACAATGCAATGGCCCCAGTGTCTGGCATCAGCCAGGGGCGGGACATTGACTTTGATGATCAGGAGCAGTTTGTCTATTGGGTGCAGAGCACTGTGAGTGGAGGTCTTAAACTGAAGAGGCGGAAAGAGTTTTATAACATGCAATAGATTTGAGTGTGAAACATGCATAGATTCTAAGATGTCTTATTACAATCAATTCATTATATTAGGAAGGAAATTGTATTTCATTTTAAATTTGAATAAGTTTAAAACAGAAGAAAAATGAGATCAGTACACATCAATAGTACCTGCAGATTCTGAATAATTCTTTTAAATTAATTGACTCTTTTGTTCTGATGCTAGGATTCGATTTGGAGAGTGAAAACCGACGGAACAAACAAAACTCAGTTTGCTCCAGCTGCTTTCATGGGCTCACCGGCCGGTCTGGCTTTTGACTGGATAGGCCGAATAATGTATTACACCAATCCCACTGCCAAAACCATTGAAGTAAGCATTATAGTGAGAGACAGAATCATTTGATTATCAATTACTGATAAGATGCTGTCATGCCTAGGCTCACTTGTACCTGCAAACAAGTAAACAACACTTGAATTAGAAGAGATCAGAAAACACCGTGGCAAAAAAGATTAAATACAGATGTCGTCATGATGTTGTGTTTAATTACCAAAAATACCCCAAATCAAATATACTCATTTCCTTTTTTTTCCTTTTTTGTTGGATATTATTGTGGTATATTACTATTTTATTTTATTTTTATTATTATTATTTATTAAATTGATATACTTTCAAATTTTTGTTACTTTAAGAAGTTTAGTTTAGCAAATTATTACAACAACCTACAATTAAAAATGCTATGCATGGTTAACTCAGAGGTTTTATATCTTTTTGATTGGAAATTAAATTTTTTATAAAGTGACTGCTGAACAAGTGCTAAAATTAACCTTTATTGTTTTAATCTGTAGGTTATGATTTGCCTTTTGGTTTTTGCATTTATTATTTATTGGGGGATTTTTTTTTTTTAGTAGACGTAAATAAAATACAATGTCGCACTTAGGTTATCCGTGTTGATGGAAGTGAGCATTACAGGAAGATCCTTATCACCTCTAACGGAAAACCAGAGGGAGTAGGAGAGCCCATTGGAATTGTGCTGGATCCAGCCCGAGGGTAAATCACATGTTCATAAAAATTAATAAATACATATAATTACCTTGATCAGCGCTATTTAGTTTGTATATATTATATGTAGATAATACATATTACACAGTACACAGCACCCTCATTACCATTAAGAAGACAATAGTTGGCTGGTGAATATGTTGGCAACATATTCCCCTCACTTTTGCTTCCTGTGACATATATAACCCAATTAAAACAGTAACTTGGTCCAAGACGTCATTTAACTGAATGTCTACATGATATTAGAATATTTTTCCATTTTAGTGAAACTAACCTAATGTAACTTTTTTAGCGTAAAATCTAAGAAATCTCCGTTTTTTGGACTTTAACATCCTGTTACCTATCAGCATTAGTGTGGCACCAGCAGCAAATCTTGCGTATAGGTGTTACGTTTGACTGAATGGGAGGAGAAATTGGCAGTATGACTCGCTGAGATCACATCACTTGTCATGTTTAACCTTTCCATCCACAGAAAGTTATTTTGGTCAGACAAGGGGTCGGACAGTGGAGTTCCTCCAAAGGTCGCCAGCGCTGACATGGATGGCAGCAACCTTGTGAACCTCTACACAGGCAGCATGGCTAACATAGGGTTCATCACTGCCGACATCTCCACCATGAAACTGTACTGGGGCGTGGCTGGCACAGGGGTGGTGAGTACAAGTTACCTGTTTAATATATAGACTTTAACTAGAAATGTGATCACTCACTTTAATATTTTCTGTTCGTTCTTGTTTTCCCAGATTGAGCATGGCACTATGGACGGGGCAAGCCGTGTGACAGTGGTCAGCGGTCTGTCCCATCCATGGGGGCTGACTATTTACCAAAATTACCTCTACTACACTGACCTGGACTATGAGGTCATTGAGAGGGTGGACAAGGACACTGGCGCCAATATGGTGGTGATGAGGAACGGCATGTCTGGCCTCCATGGTCTCAAAGTGCATGCAAGAGACAGTATGTGAATCAAGTGTCTTTCAAATAACTACAGAAGTGTCCGTTCTTTGGGTTTTTGGTGTTCTCATGCAGACTGGTTAGATTATGTAACAATTAATACCAGCCAGTGAATGAGGGAATGATATTTAGGGCTAATTTTATTTCGTTTTCTGAATCTAGCTTTTTGTGTTTTGCTCATAACATTTTCTTGTTTTTCACAAAAAGTAAATGATTCATTTTGGGAGATTTCACTTGTGTGTGCATAGTAGAATATACAATACTGTCTATGTTTGTGTTTTTTTTATTGAACATATCTGTACATAGTACTATATTTTGGCCTTTTTTCTATTCTCTTACTCATTTTTTTTCCACTTTTCACTTTTTCTAATATATGTCTAATTCACTTTTTGTTCCTGTTCTTTGTGCTCCTGGAACGAGTGAATTTCCCCACTGTGTAAATCAAGTCTACATCTATGTCTTTGTCTATGTTAAGATGCATTTAAGTCTAGGACTCCTGACAAAAAAGTGTGCGTCACCTCTGTGTTTGAGATAGATCGCAGAATACGAAGAAGACAAGTATGTGAGGATATTGAGAAGCAGGTTTAATTAAAAGAAAAAAAAGTCCAAACTTAGTTTAGATTTTCTCCTGCTTAAAGTCACAGATTCGGCACAACACAAAAATGACTTATAATATCAGTCAAACCCTTTTCATGTCAGGAGATCTGGTATAAATTCTTATTCTCCAGTCAAATATGGGCATCCAGTAACGCTGGCCTTCGCCACCCTGTCTTTTCCACCTCAGACTCAGCAGGAACCACTAATGCCTGCAGCTCCAACAACGGCGGCTGTCCGCACCTCTGTTTGCCCAAACCCGACAATAAGAAGACCTGTGCCTGCACTACAGGGTTTCACCCATCTCCAGATGGCTCCAGCTGCCAAGAGTATGAATCTTTCGCCATTGTCTCCACCCGCTCATATATCCGTGGCTTCCACGTAAACAGCTCTGACCACTCTGAAGCTATGGTGCCTGTTGGCGGATGTATGTTGGCTTCTTATTGTCTTGAAATATGAAGTTCAAACCTGTTTTCATATTATATAGCATAGATTATAATCATCAACTTTCCGTTAACCCAAGTTCCTCTCTGATATTTTTCTCAGCATCATATGTCATTCATGATAAGGTGGATGCCCACATTAAATCTGGCTATGTGTACTGGACTGAGAACAGCACCTACTCCACATACAAGGGTATTTTCAAAGCCAGAACTGATGGAGGGCATTACACTAGAGTTCTCCCTTCAGGAGTTGGCGTAAGAGGCATTCGGGGTCTGGCTGTTGACTGGATTGCAAGTAGGTGGCAACATCCACCAACAATTTATCCATCCACCTCCACTAGCATTAATGTAAAATGTAAAGAATCTACAAAAATAATGTAGAATTTCTCTATT
Organism: Perissodus microlepis; assembly: GCF_051167445.1. Taxonomy (NCBI): domain Eukaryota; kingdom Metazoa; phylum Chordata; class Actinopteri; order Cichliformes; family Cichlidae; genus Perissodus; species Perissodus microlepis. The sequence goes on from NC_140468.1 coordinate 15,352,980, forward strand.
TACTTTTCAGATAACTTGTATTTCACCAATGCTCATAAAACCGAAACCTACCTGGAGGTGATGGCCATCAACACGACCTTCCGAATGATTCTCATTAAGTCCTCTGAGGATCAGCCCCGGGATGTGGCTGTCAGCCCTAAACTTCGCTACCTCTTTTGGACTGATGCTGGTCAGACACCGAAGATTGAGCGGGCCTTGCTGGATGGCACAAACCGCACAGTGTTGGCATCAGAGAGCTTAGCGTCACCTCGTGGCCTAACAGTTGATTACAGTAATAACTTCCTCTACTGGACAGATGATGTTCTTGATATGATCTCACGCATGGCCATAGACGGCACAGAGAGGCAGATTATCCGGTATGGGAGCCGGTATCCATCTCCAATGGGACTAGCTATATTAGGAAACTACATGCTGTGGGTGGATAAAAGGCTTGGAAAGCTCTTCCAAGCCAGTAAGGACCCAGCCAATACCGACCAGCCAGAGGTGAACATTGAATTTGCCTAATTTAGCACACAGTTGTAGTTTTAGCTGTCATCCTCTCCAGTGATAGCTTACAATAATATAAAATACAGGTAAACAGAAAATCCTCTTTTAAGAATCTGGAAATTAAATACATCTGATGACTTTTTTTTCTAGATAAAAAATAAATCAAAGGATTACTTACTTATTAAAATGGACAGTTTTTGGTTTACTAGCTTAATAGTTAAGCTATAATATAATATAATATAATAGTGCTCGTCAAATTTAGCTTGGGTATATAAGAACAGTTTATCTGTCTGTAGTATTGTAAGAGAGAGTTTGAGCTAACAGCGAGCAAAAAATTGGCATATTTTTTGTGATAGCAGTTCAAATTCAAATTCAAATTCAAATTTTATTGGTCACACACACAACCATACACAGTATGACATGAGGTGAAATGCTTGTAGCTGTGCAATGCAATGCTCGACCATTAAATGACAGTGGTTTTACAGTATTTACAATTTACAGGTTATACAAAATTTACAGATCTAACTTAGAAATTTACAGTAAAAAAATGTGCAAATAGCAGTTGGAATTAGTTGTAGGCATTTAACAATCATTCTTCACTTGTGCTATGCCTATGCTATCTGACAAAGAAATAACAACTTTTGGTGTTACCAGGTAATCCGAGACAATCTCAATGAGCTGATGGACGTCACCATCTTTGACGCACATGTCCAGCCTACATCTGCCAACCTGGTAGGATTTAACCCATGCCACGAAGACAACGGACGCTGCCAGCAGCTCTGCTTTGCCATTCCAGACAAGCAAGGACCTAAATGCGCTTGTGCCCACGGGACACTTCTTGGTAATGGAGTATCATGTGGTTATGAACCGGATGAGTTCTTAGTTTTCTCCACCGGCTACACGCTAAATAGCCAGAGGTTAGACCCAACGGATCATAGTCTACCCTATCCAACTGTGACCTTGGGCAATGGCGTAATGGGCCTGGATTATGACTTCCGAGAGAAACGAATTTTCTTCACGCAGTATATCGGGATAGGTCGGAGCAGGATTGGCTACATCACCACAACATCTGTCACCAGCCCCCCTGTCACTATCATCTCAAGTGAGTTAAGCATTATCACTCTTCAGATTCATCATTTCATTTTTCTCATTTGTGACTTTATTTAATTTCAAATCCTCTAAATGCTGCTTAGATTTGGACAATCCAGAGGGTTTGGCATTTGACTGGATAAACAAGCGTCTTTACTTTACCGACTACTTTAAACGTAATGTCCAGTCGATCGGAGTAGATGGAGGTAACCGGTCAATCATAGCCCCTGCAAACCGGCCCAAAGACATCGTTGTTGATCCATGCTATGGGTAAAAGCAAACTAATATTCTCAAATGTCGAAAGATTGAAGATGACTTTCAGATATTAAACATGCTATCAAGTATAGCTTTGAGCTCCCTCTTATTACTCTGTCTGATGCTTCTCACTTTCCAGTTACTTATATTGGACTGACTGGGGATCTCCAGCTAAGATTGAGAGGGCAACACTGGGTGGAAGCTTCCGGACTGTCATCATCAGCACGGGTCTGACATCACCCAACGGACTGTCTATAGACTATGAGGAGAGGATGCTCTACTGGGTCGATGTTTCACGGTATGTCTAGTTATTCTCATATAAATTAAAAATTAGGAGAGAGACAGATTATGCAGCAGATTTTCTTTTCTTTTTTTAATTTCTTTCTACAGAGACAAGATTGAGCGGTCGACCCTGACTGGTGAGAATCGAGAAGTGATCATGCAAGGGCTCAGCTATCCATTTGGTATGACTGTCTACAAGCAGGATATCTTCTGGACCGACTGGACTGAAAGAGGTGTCTTCAGGGCTAGTAAGAATGATGGCTCTGGCTTTACAGTGCTAGCCCAGAATCTGGAGTACCTACCAAAAGACATTCACGTTCATGCTGAATCAAAGCAGGAGATTTGCTCCAGCTTCTGTCAGCAGTTCAACGGTGGCTGCAGTCATGTCTGTGTTTCTGGTAAGAGCAGGCTTTTTGATGCACAAAAAGGCACCAAATCCCACCTTAAGTTGTGTAATAGACAACAGGAAAAAGACAGCAAATATACAAGGAATCTTACCTCAGGTATCTGTGTTACCTGTGGTTTTTCAGGTCCCGTCGGCCCTGAGTGCCAGTGTCCTCATGAGGGGAACTGGTATCTGGCAAACAATGGCAAAGACTGTATACAAGACACGGGGAAACGCTGTCAGGCAGATCAGTTTACTTGTCTCAATGGTAACTGTATCTTAGCACGCTGGAAGTGTGATGGCTACAATGACTGCCACGATAACAGTGATGAGCTCGAGAGAGTTTGTGGTGAGAAATCCGGACATTTTTTTCAAAATGTCTTATTTAAACAGACAAACTTAGCCAGCCAAGAAGCAAACAGCTATACCAACATCTGCAAAAGCCTTCATGTTTCTTTTAACCCTTTCCCAGCCTTCCACACCTGCTCAGCCACAGACTTCACCTGCGACAATGGGCGCTGCGTTCCACTCAGCTACACCTGTGACTACACAAACGACTGTGGTGACAACAGTGATGAACAGGGCTGCCCCTTCCCCACATGTAACCCTGCTACCGAGTTCACCTGCGCTAACGGACGCTGCATCAGCGCCACCTTTGTCTGTGATGGCTACAACGACTGTCGGGACAACGCTACCTCCGACGAAATCAACTGCCGTGAGTAATGACGAGACTAATTGTTGGGCTTAATATTTGATTATGTTAGACAATGAGATGGTTACTGCAAACACAGAAAAAAATTTTAAAAAAAAGATGAGATTGAAGTCACTGTTTTCTCCATCCGTTCCTCCCCAGAAACTAAAGTTGGACAATTTCAAGTCAAATACTGTGCCCGTACTCACACCTAAAATGATTCTATATTGCTAAATAATAATGTTATAAATAATGTTACGTATGTAGTGTTAAAGGGCTGCCAGTGGCCTTGGGTGAATGATCCGATCTGGTGTCTTTCCAACATCTCTCCAGCTGATCGTACATGTCCCAATGGCCAGAACAAGTGTGACAACACCAACATCTGCATCTACCCTGGAAACCTATGTGACGGCTTTAACAACTGTGGAGACAACAGTGATGAGAATCCTCTCTTCTGTGGTGAGCTGAGTCAAAGAATGTATAAAGCTTCAGCTAATTTGAACTGCACATCAATAAAGATGTAAATCTATGCAAACTTGCGCTTATGTGTGTTACAGCGGGGCGTACATGTGCTCCCGATCAGTTCCGTTGTGATGTAGGAAAGTGTATCCCTCAGACTTGGGTATGTGACTCCATCAAAGACTGCACTGATGGGACAGATGAACCTCCCTCTTGTGGTGAGTGCTCAACATTAGTGCAGCTAACTTAAATTCAAAGACTTTTATACTTTAGGTTTGATGTGAGTTTCCATAGTGACTCGTGTTTTGCATAAGGAAGACACACTTGTATGAAGCAAGCCAGCCCTTTTTTTCTCTTTCAGTTCACACTTCCCATCGTCATTAAAATGTGATTCTGTGTTTTCTACTGTGCAGAAGATATAATCAGAACATGCAGTCCAAACCATTTCACTTGTACCAATGGAAACTGCGTCCCTGAGTCACTGGTGTGCGATGGCAACAATGACTGCTGGGACAACAGTGACGAGGCTCCTGAGCTGGAGTGTGGTGAGACACCAGTTAGATATGTCGTCATTATTTGTGCAGCGTTAGGCTGCTCAATATTTTGATTTGTTTATATAATCTCAGGTTAGCATTCTCATACACTTTCATCAATTTTGCTTTTTAATATCATATTGTCACCTGGAGGCCAACGAACCTGTAGTTCTGACCAGTTCACCTGTCCGACCTGGTACCCGGGCCATCCACGCTGTGTGCCTTTAAGCTTTGTGTGTGATGGGGAGAAAGACTGTGCCAATGCAGCTGATGAGCTCCAGAACTGTCCCAACCGGACCTGCCACATGAATGAGTTTGCCTGCGCCAACGGGCTTTGCATCCTCAACCCCTTCCAGTAAGTGTGGCACATGTGTGATTGAATAAAAGTAGAGATGCGTTTACTGGTCTCGAGATAAATTCTATTGTCAGGCAAGTAATTAATCACTACTCTTCTGTAGCTGTGATCGCGTGAATGACTGCGGAGACGGCAGCGATGAGTTGCGCTGTACGTATGATACCTGCAGCAGCAACCAGTTCACCTGCAGTAACGGAGCCTGCATCTACTCTTTCTACATCTGCGACGGGCAGAACGACTGTTTGGATGGTTCGGACGAGGCGGACAGCTTGTGCCTCACGCCTCAGCCCACCTGCTCTCCTCAACAGTACATGTGCAAGTCAGGAGAGTGCATCGATTCCAATAAGGTGTGCAACGGACAGAAGGACTGTCAGGACGACAGTGATGAAAAAGGCTGCGGTAAGAGGCAAACAAATATGGAAAACTGTGGGACATTTTTGATAGAATTTATGAACTGTATATCCTTGTCATACAGCATCTAAAAGAAACTTTGGTTGCACAAATCTTCACATGCATATGGTTAAAGTATATATAATGAAGAAAGATAAGGTGTCACAAAAAGTATATTTGTCAATCAGACCAAGCCTATGTGCTTTCATATTTTATGAAAATGTTTGCTTTTATAAATATATGTATATTTATACAGGTTTATACAGGTTTCTTTGTGCTACATATTATAAATACTGATGATTTATTTATTCTGAAAAGATGGCGTATGTAATGAGATGTATTTGTCTGTCTGTCTGTTTGTTTGTTAGCAGTCCAACATCCACAGTTTTCAAGATACACATTTTCAGATTTTGTGACAGTAGACACAAAAAACAGCTCAGGATGATTTAATTTTGGTGAAAATCAGAGGTCACGTCAAATATGAATATCTGTGAAAATGTTTTATGGATTGTCCTTAAACTTGACAACAATATAGAAGGCCTTGGGGGACATGAGTACCTGGGTTGGCTAAGCAGGCCAATCTTGACCTTCAATGTTTGCACCAAAAGTCAATTTAAATTTAATCAAATTTTTTTACAGTTTATAGAAACCAAAGGTTTCAGTCAATCACCTCTAATCACCTCCAATCATGTGGGCAAAGATAATAAAATACACAATTTTAGTACGCAATACTTTAAAGTCATGAGTCAAAGGTCAGGGTGACACAAATGAGGAAAAAGGCTCATTTGAGATTCCATTGGATAATCTCCACATTTTAAAGATATATATTAGTCAGTGGAAAACATGAGCACTGTCATTGTTTGAGCTCTTTTAAAACATTCTTGTTTCAATACAAAATTATACAATTTCACTATGATAAACCATCAGAGTTTTAGTATAGCTCTTGCCCTTCATGCAGAGTTGTGCTCTTTGAGTGCTCTTGTTACCTGTATTTTTGCTGCAGGTCTTAAAACCTCATCCATATTCTGTCTTTGCTCAGTTTCTCACTTTTTCTTTATTCTCTTTAGGAATTAATGAGTGTCTCAACCCAGCAGTCCACAAGTGTGCCCAAATCTGCACTGACACCCTCACCGGTTATTACTGTTCCTGCAACCCAGGCTACCAGCTCATGCCAGATGGCAAAGCCTGCGAGGACCTCGACGAGTGTGTCAGCACACCCGCCGTCTGCAGCCAGATCTGCGAGAACAGTTTTGGCTCATACCACTGCAAATGCGCCCCAGGGTACATCCGCGAACCGGATGGACGCACCTGCCGTCAGAACAGCGGCATCAACCCATACCTCTTGTATACCAATCGCTACTACATTCGCAATTTGACCACTGACGGGTTACAATTGAGCATAGTCCTGCAGGGCCTGACAAATGTGGTGGCATTAGAATTTGATCACTATGAGAAGAGGCTGTACTGGCTGGATGTAGGGGCAGGAAAGATCGAGAGGATGCGCTTCGATGGAAGCGACAGGGAGACGCTGGTGAGCAACGATATAGGAGGAGCTGAAGGCCTGGCACTGGACTGGGTTGGCAGGTTTGTAAAACAGGAGAAACCTATTAGATAATAATCTGTTACATATAAGTATTTAGGTCATTAAGTAACAAGAAGTGATTCGCACAATTGGAAAACAATTGTTTGCACGTGTACTCCTATTTTATTTTTTATAACTAGCAAATCGCTCTCAGAGCACAAAATACATCCTGAGTAAACACACACACGCACACTTCCATATACAAAATAAAGAAAAAGAGAATATGAATGGGGTAATTTTTATTAACTTTGCATCTATGTGTTTCACAAACAACAACATCTTTTTAATTTATATATTTATTTCATTTTTCTCCTTCCTGTCTCCTGCAGGAAGTTGTATTGGGTGGACAGGTATTACGGCTCAGTTCATGTGATGGAGCTGGATGGGCGCTACCAGAAGAAACTGCTGTCGGGACACTTTACAGATAGAAATCACACCTACGTTATCACCAGACCTCGTGCTGTGGCTGTCAACCCTAAATATGGGTATTCACACACACACACACACACACACACACACACACACACACACGCACACACACACACACACACATACAGAGAAAATCTATGATTGACTCTAAAACCAAACGTGTGCAGTTGTTTCTGCCTCCCGGTTTTTAGTTGTTCCCATTCATTTGCTTTGACTTTTCCTCATCCCTCATCCCTTCATTCCTGCCCTCTTTTGCCCAGATGGCTGTACTGGACCGACTGGGGTGACGCAGCATATATCGGCAGAGCTGGCATGGATGGAACAAATGTCAGTGCAATTATCACAACCAAGCTGGAGTGGCCTAATGCTCTAACTATAGACTACACCAACAACAAGATCTTCTTTGCTGATTCCCACCTTAACTTTTTGGAGTGAGTTCATGAAGTATCCCACAGAACGTTTATTCTGTGTTGCACTGAATTATCTAAACATTGATTTCTCTTTATGTTTCTACATGTGAATTAATCACATTGTGTATAAACCTCCCTATTCTGTGCATCTTAGCTTTGCAGACATGGATGGCCAGAATCGGCACCGGGCCATCGCTGGCTCGCTTCCCCATGTATTTGCTGTTTCTCTATTTGAGGACTGGGTCTACTGGACAGACTGGAACACACATACTGTGGAAAAAGCTCATAAGTACACTGGCGAGGAGCGTACAGTTATGGGCAACAACACCCATCGCCCCTATGACATTCACGTCTACCATCCCTACAGGCAGCCTCGAAGTAAGTAAATGACAACTGTGTGCTATTATATTCCCGGCATCACAATAGACGGCAGAAGATGATTTATATTTAATCGTCTTATTCCCCAGGTGAGAACCCTTGCTCGTCCCATGACCTGACCTGCAGTCATCTGTGTCTGATCGCGCCTGGAGGGCAGCGAGCTACCTGCGAGTGTCCCGATAACTTCATTGGTGTGGCTCTTGGATTTAAGATCCAGTGTGTTGCTGACTGCTCCAGCACCCAGTTCCGCTGTGGGGACAATGAGAAGTTAGTGTAACAGAAAGTCATGATACTTTACTGTACTGCTTATTAACCATCATCAGGGGTAAAGCTGTTTGTACGCTTTCTTGTTCTTAGGTGCGTTCCGATATGGTGGAAGTGTGATGGTCAGTCGGACTGTGGTGATGGCTCGGATGAACCTCAGACTTGCCCACCTCGCTACTGTTCAGCTGGCCTGTTCCAGTGTCAAGATGGCAACTGCACCTACCCCGGCTTCCTCTGCGACGGCCACCAAAACTGCCCCGATGGCTCAGATGAGGATGCTGCTCTCTGCAGTATGACAGTTTCCTGAATCCTGAATACGAACTCTAAATAACTCAATCAAATAAAAATTGAACAGAAAAAGTTACTTTACGTTTACCAGATTCAAGTTTTTAACTATGATTCTCTTAGGCCTTTATTTTTTCCTTTTTCTCTTTTTTTTCTTGCTTTCTTTCTGCTGAAAATGAAAGCCTGTTTTCAGGAAGAGGGTTCAATGTTAAACCTGTTTCCTGTCCTCACAGGCGATCACCGCTGTGCTGAAAACCAGTTCCAGTGTAAAAACAAAAGGTGCATTCCTGTGTCCTGGCACTGCGATGGAGTAGTTGACTGTACAGATGGCAGCGATGAGGATGCGGAGACTTGCTCCCAGACGACCTGCAAACCGGGAGAGTTCACGTGTGCAAACGGCCGCTGCGTGCCGTCAATGTATGTGTGCGATGCCCAGGACGACTGTGGTGATGGATCTGATGAGCCATATGAAGTCTGCAGTGAGTGCTACTGTCACGCGAATTAAATATGTGCCAACCATGATTTCCTTTTCTTTTCCCCATGTCTGTCTGTGATGAGCACAAAAGGAGCAGCTTAATTGATAATAGCCGTGCACTTTGCAGAACCGCATGACCGTTTAATCAAGCATCGACTTATCTGTTTCAGAGATATACAATCGATTCAGACACAGCGCAGGTGTAACCTGGGTGAATTAATGAAGCTGCACGTAGTGTTGATTTTTCTAAATTTAAGTTGCACAGTCAATCCCTCCTCCCCCTCCTCCCCCTCTTCCTTCTGCTTCTAATTACTGTCTGTCTGGCTCTGTCTCAACTCATCCTCCCTCATTATTTCTCACCCTCTTGTCACCTTGCCGACTTTATTTTCGATCTTACTACTAATGTCACCACTTTCCTTCCATCCTTTGCCTGATGTCTCTGTCGCCTTGTCTCCACAGTGGGTCCAGACTACAAGTGCGATGAGGATACAGAGTTCTCCTGCAAGACAAACTACCGCTGTATTCCTCAGTGGGCCCGCTGCGACGGCTCAAACGACTGCATCGACAACAGCGACGAGGAAGGCTGCGGTCAGTGCTCATGTGTCAGCAGACGTGTCGGGCTGTCAGACCAGCTGCATACTGCACATGTGTCAAAATCTTAAATTAGTTCCTAAAGATCTGATGATATTGTGGTGTACTTTAAAAGTTCAAGCTCTGCAATGCTTGTAGTTTCTGATCCAGAAAAAGAAATCTGAATATCTTTACAGATCATTTGCACCGCTCAATCATTAAATAACATATTTATTCGTTTCAGCCTTGGCTGTAGATGACTTCAAAGCTCCGGTTCGAAAGATTAAATAATAATGGGTGTAATGCAGAACAGTAAAAACAAATAGCAAAGATGCATCATCCTATATAGACAGAAATTACACTGTAAGAAGGCGGTCACACACAATTAGTATTTATTAGTGAAAACGTATCAAGCTGTGTTAAAAAGGCTAAAAACTCATGAAGTTAAAGCTACAGTGTATAAGATATCACCACCAGATGTCAGTAGAATGCAGATTGCAGTCTACTGACAATGTCAGGAATAAATAAGCGTCCTTTTATTTATATTTCCATGTCTTAGAGCCCTGACAGCGATGACATCTTGGCCACTATTTGCAAGATTGTGGGGCTTCCACAAACTGGCGCCGACTTCTATGTATTTTTAATGGATTAATTCTAAGTTTATGAAAATGCATCAATCTGTTGGAAGCTGTAATAACACACTGATCAATTTATATTTATGAGTACAACCTTCTTTTATTCTATTAAGTAACCTAAAAATTGACACACTTTACCTTTAAGTCTTTGGTTTCAGCAGGTTAAAAATCTTATTTCCCAAAATGTTCTCATGACCACATGTTCAAACACCTTTTGTGCTGCTGCTTTATAACAGAGGAAGTGACCTGTGACCCTCTGGGAGATTTCCGTTGTGACAATCACCGCTGCATTCCTATCCGCTGGCAGTGCGATGGCTCTAATGACTGTGGCGACAGCTCAGACGAGAGAAACTGCCGTAAGTTTTTCAGTGCAATCTGTTTCAAAAATGTCTTCTTATTAAAAATGTTTCTTCTGACTGCTTTTTACTCATGTAGTTTGAAGCCTCATATCACAGCGGCCACACATCTCATATTGAACACGTGTGTGTGTCTCTAGAGCCAAGGCCGTGCTCTGAAAGTGAGTTTCGATGTGACAACGAGCAGTGCATTCCCGGAAGCTGGACGTGTAACCATGTCAACGACTGTGGGGACAACTCAGATGAGCGAGACTGCGGTGAGCAGACGCCTCCTCCTCATGCTAACTCCTCGGCCTCCTTAAAATTACATCCAGCCGTAAACAAAACACACACGGGCGCAAACACCCACATCAACATAACATCTTGGCTCTCTTCCAGAGTTGCAGACATGTCGTCCAGGTTTTTTCCAATGTGACTCGGGTCACTGTATCCCCGCTATTCTGCAGTGCGACAACCGACCCGACTGTCTGGATCTGTCAGATGAGACCAGCTGTCGTAAGTTTACAGCGTGAAAATTAATGGCACTCTGGGCCCCCGCAGTTTTATTTATTTATTTTTTCTGTTTATATGTGTGTGAGGTAATTATTCAGACTTTAAGGCTTCAAAAGAATGAAAATGTGGCACAACAGTCTAACAGCAGACAGGGATATACAGTTTTTGCTTAAAGCTTAAATGAGGTGAGAAACACAATAAGATGGTTTAAAACTGCATATTAGTTTACCCCAGTAATTAAACCACAGAGTGGCTATACAAGATTTATCCTTTTTTCACATTTGAACACACTGAATAATTTGGTGTGGTTGAACTTTGCACCTGTAGGGCTCTGGTCATCCAGGAAGTGAGATCAAACCATCAACTGCAGTCATTTCCCTGCATTCTTTCCTTTTCTCTCCAGTCATTTTGTTAACTATTATCCAATAAAGCCATAACATGCTTCCAAATTGATTGTAGACTGAAAACCAGTCTTTGTTATGTGCATCCTGTAAATGCCAAATTTCCCAGATATTAAGAATAAATCCAGAATACCTTTGATAAATTGTAACTGTTATTTGAATATATGAAAGTTGGACAATTATACAAGCACTCCATCCATTAATCCGTTAAGGTATTCTTTCAGCTAACAGTTTAAAGTCAGAGATATGTCTGTTGATATGTTCCTCCAAGGTAATGTAACCAGGGTGGCTTCATTTGCTGTTGATGAAAGCTGCAAGCCATCAGTGTCTTCACTTTCCACACTTGGATTTATTCCTGTTTGCCCAAAGCGCCTCTGAAATGGTAACAGTGGGAATTCAGAGTAATTGCTGTATCCTTGTCTCTGTAAAATATGTAACCATACACTGAAAGAAAAAAAAGTCCCCTCAGCTCTTCTCGCATCCAGCAATCTCAGATTGTCTGTGATGATTGAAGAAAACTCTCTGCCGCTTGGACCCATCTGTTTTTGCCTCATCACTTGGTTCCCCTATGCTTTCTCTGCATGTCGTCCTTTCATTTCTGGGAACATGTCAGTTTTTGTTCTGGTTGCCATGCAGCAGCAGCAGCAGCAGGGCTGTGGAAGGAAAGTGGTAATAACATATTTGTAGAAAATAGAAAAATCTACCAACCAGCATGTCCAAAGATGGCACAAATCAGAGAAAAGTTACCAGCGATAATTCAAATAACTGTGGCATTAAAAAGAAAGTTAAAAGAAGTGGACCAACTTTGAAAAGGGGCAGCTTTAAGAGAAACAGTGACCAGAATGGTGTGCAGTGCTGGTTGGTTTTATTTCTCCATTGATATATCTCTTTAAGAAAGACAGTTTAAAACATGACCTTGGTAAAGAAAGGAAAAAAAATCAACTGATTTTAGTAACAATGTGCAAACTATCTCCCTTATTTTCCCGATCTTTCCAGCTACTCGATACCCTGGAGGCCGTTACTGCCCTGAGCACCAGTTCCAGTGTGCGAACCACATCTGTGTGAACCAAGGCTGGGTGTGTGATGGCATTGATGACTGTGGAGACAGATCTGATGAGCAACTCAATTTATGCTGTGAGAAGCTTGTTATTAATTTTTATGTATATATATATATATATATATTAAAGATCTGGAATTAAATAGTAGCAGTGTGTTTAGTTAATATATGCCTGTGTATACTTAATACAAGACATTGGGCTCAAGTCGCATGTGCTTGTGTTTAACCAGTGAACATCACCTGTGAGATGCCGTCCCGGTTCCGCTGTGACAACGGCTACTGTGTCTATGCTGGAGTGCTGTGTAATAAGAAGGACGACTGTGGAGACGGCAGTGATGAGAAAGAAGACCTCTGTATGACTCACACATTCCTGCAATCTGCATATTTTAACATGACTAAAAATATACATTGAAATGCACAAATCTGATCAGTTATTGGACGTAATTGGACGTAGAGTAATGGAATAGGACAGCTGAACATTTGGCAATATAGAGGGATAAACATTGATGTTTTGTAGTTGCCCTCTGCATAAACTATGTTTAGTGTACTGTGTAAATATATGGTGCTGTGAAAAAGTATATGTCCCCTTCTCAGTTTTGTGTTTTTGCATATTTTTCACATTTACATCTTACAGACAATCAAATTCATTTTAACGTTAGACCAGCCAGAGGAAATACACAATGCAGTTTATACTACCCTGTCCTTTGTCCTGTCTTCCTCCCCAACCCCAGCTGATTATGGCAGATGGTCGCCTCTTCCTGAGCCTGGTTCAGCTGGAGGTTTCTCCTTGTTAAAAGGGAGTTTTTCCATCCCACTGTAGCCACAGTGCTTGCTCATAGGGTCACATGATTGTTGGGGTTTTCTCTGTTTTCTTTGTGTTATTTTAGGGTCTTTACCTTGCAATATGAAGCATCTTCAGACAACTATTATTGTGATTTGGCACGATATAAATAAAACTGAATTGAACTGAAACTCAAGAGTACTGGGGTTATGTAAACACTCCAGCATAAAGAACAAACAACAACAAAAGAAGAACGTTTTGGAGTGACCCAGTCAAAGTCCAGACTTAAATCTAAAGAAGCAACTTGAAAAACATATTGCCGCTTATCAGAATTTATCTCTCACTGCCAAGGGAATAATCACTTATTAGGTTTAAAAGAAGGGACAGAGGGTCATTTTTTCCCTTAACCATCATTTGAAAATAGCATTTTGTATTTATTGTGCAGTGTTAACATTTTTTTTGTGATCTGAAACATGTAAGTATGACAAATATGCAAAAATAAATCAGAAAGGGGGGAAATACTATATATGTGTGTGTGTGTGTGTGTGTGAATATATATATATATATATATATATATATATATATATTCCTTTTTGTATGTGAACATAATCAGATTGGATATTAGTTTCAGCAAATGCACCTCTTATCATCAGTTACTGGGATTGTCAGGCATTAGTCCAAACAACAATGCTAATCCTGAACTTTCCTCTTTAAAGCCAGTCAAATGGGAAATCCCAAAATGACATCAGTGCCTGCACAGGACACAAAGCTGAAACATAACAAGGATAAGGAAAAAGTCTGTTGTATGGAATTGTTACACAATCAGCTTAAACATCAATCAGAGCAAATTATTTTGAGAGGAGATTAAATAGTTTGGTTCAGAGCAGAGGTGGACATTGGCTTGCTCATCTAAATCCACTTGTTTGTTGGCAGGAGACAGTAAAGATGTGCAATGCTGTGATACACAAGCATGAGTGAAAGGCGTATATGTGCATCACGAAAGCATGTTTACGCTTTAATCTAGTGGGAGGAGTTGTGTTTGAAAATTTAGAAGTAAAGAGCTTCTAGAAAAAGCTCTGAATTTAATCTTAGATAAGTGGAGGTGACGCTTTCAGAGGTGGGCTGTATACCCACTCAACCATTTATGAATACTTGTGCTGATGATTCATCTCGACTGTGTCCTTCACAGGCCGCGAGCCCACACTGGCCCCCTGCACACTGGAGGAGTTTAAATGCACCAACAGACACTGCGTGCCCCTGCGATACGTGTGTGACCACAATGACAACTGTGGAGACCGCACAGACGAAATGGGCTGCAGTAAGTGCCACAACAAAAGACTTATTCAGCTTCCTGGCAGGAGGACAGCATCGTCTTTTCACTTTAACTCAATGGCTGCAATTAAATGTTCCTGGGAAAAAACAGCATGAATCCTTTAGGATGAGTAATGATGGTGTTTTCACGGAGCTTTAATAAAAGATTTACGGTGTTTTGGTTCAGGCAGAAAAACGAATCCAAGCATTATATTGACCAAAACAAAAACAAATGTATTGTGCAATCAGTAGGAAATATGGCATGGATCTACGTATAACATTACATAATTGAGATTATGTGCTCTTCTACAGAAAGAGGAGATATATTCTCATAATCAGAGAGAATTATAGGATAACAGTATTATAACTGTTGTCAAATTAATGAGATTTTTGCACAGCACAAATATAGATAATTACTTCAATATTCTAATGAAGTTTGCCACCCAAGACATAATAAAAATCCTCTGGTCTTTACTGGGTCCTAAAATAACTTAAACATAACCAGACATGAACATCAACATGACATGGTGTCATTATTTATTTAGCAAAGGTTAAGCCAAAGAAGCAGTGAGTGAAAAACCTAACTGAAGGCCATCATTTAACAGCTTTTAGACCCACTTTATCAGCAATAAGTAATCATTTTCTGTATGAATTTATTAGTCTTTCACGCCACTGTGGAATTTTGTCCCACTCTTCGTTACAACATTGCTTCACTTCATTGAGGTTTGTGGGCATTTGTTGATGCACAGCTATCTTAAGGTCCCAACACAGGATTTCAAACTGGCTGGACTTTGGAGTCTTTTCTTTTTCAGCCATTCTGTTGTAGATTTGCTTCATATCATTGTCCTGTTACACAACCCAATTTCAGCCAGGCTTTATCTGTCAGACAGAGGAGTTCATGGCCGACTCAATGACTGCAACATGCCCAGGTTGTGTGGCTGCAAAATGAGCCCAGATCATGACCCCTCCACCACCGTGTTTAACAGCTGATGTGTTGTGTTTGTTTTTGCACCAAATGTGACACTGTCCATGGCCAAACATCTCGTATGTCAAAAGGACATTGTTCCTGAAATCTTGTAGTTTATTCAGTTGTAACTTTGCAAACTTGCAATGTTCTTTTTGTAGAGGAGACTGTTTTTCGGGCACTTCCATAGAAGACATACTTGTTCAGTCTGTTTCTAATTGTGCTGTCATGAACTTTTAACATGTTAACTGAGGACTGCAAAGTCTGAGAGGAACCTCTTGGGTTCTTTTGTAGTTTCTCTGAGCACTGCAAAGTCTGACCTTGGGGTGAATTTCCTGGGATGTCACCCTCTTAAAACACTGGCAACTGTTTTGAATCTTACTTACTGTAGGATGATGACTTCAGATTATTTGGAGTGGGCTCTTTTAGTGCTTTTTTTAGATTGACGGGCAGCAGCAGTTCCTACTCTGAGCTCATTGCTGATGTCTTTCTTCCTAGCAGTGCTCCCAGCCAGTAAACTGTAAAAACATTTGCTTCTATCGAGGTGCTTACACATATGTTCAGTGATGGTGAATACATTTAACCAGATTACTGGGTTATATCTGAATTAATCTGCCTGTGTAAACTAAGCCTATAAGTAGCTCTTGCGTGTGGCTCAAAAGCTGTTTTTTGCATGTTGTCTGTCCTCCAGATTTTGGCCTCGATCGCAACTGTGACGAGAATCTGTGCCAGCATGAGTGCACGAACCTTAATGGTACAGGCTTCATCTGCTCCTGCAGGCCCGGATACACAGTGGACCCAGACAGCACCTACACCTGCCTGGGTACACACACTCATACATACATGTTTATGATAAATATACATGTCTAGTTAAATATCTGTTGGGTAAAACCCACACTCCTTCTGATCCTGGCTGGTGATTTTTTTCAGATATCAATGAGTGCGAGGTGTACAGCACCTGTCCTCAGGTCTGTAAGAACACCAAAGGCAGCTACGACTGTGAGTGTGCCCCCGGCTACAGGAAAGTGGGCAATGGCAAAATGTGCGAGGCTGCGGGTAAGAACCGCTGGGTTTTCTTTGCCGCTGAGAAGACTTCACAGCTATTGAAATATATTTTTGGCCTCATTACAGTCTTCTTTCTCATCTAAGTGTGAAAAACAGATTCATCATTTCATATATTTTACAATGTATATTTTATAAAAAGACAAGTAGATGCAGGCCATACTGATCATTTTATTGGTGGAGAGACTCTTAGAAACTCTTAGATTAAAGACCTCAGAGACCAGCCTGTGCACCTTAATGAAATGTCTTTAAACAATAAGAATGCACTTTTGATTGGTTTTTATATTTTTCAGTGACAAAAACATGTAAACATGTATGTGTGTGTCCAACAGGAGCAACTCCCATGCTGCTTCTACCGGAGAACATTTGTATCCGGAGGTTCAACCTGCAGACAGAGGGCTACCATGACTTCATCGAAGAACAGGAGCACATCATGGCTCTGGACTACGACTGGGACCACAACAACACAGGATTCAGTAAGATATCCATTGATTAACATCAGTGCTGTGTGATACTATCGATCTGATACCAAGTAAATAAAGTGCCAGTATTGATGATATCAATACTTTTGACCTATAAAGACAACTTGTGTAGGTATTCAGGTCAGTATTAGCATTGGTATCGATAGTTTGACCGCCTCCCCCAATAATTAAGACTACCTACTATAAAAACCACATAGTACACCTGGGTGCACACAAATTACACCAACAACAAATGTGTTTTGTCAGGTATGGTGTATTTCACTGTTGCTGGTAAAGACGCTATACCAGGCGCCATAAAGAGAGCATACATACCATCAGTGGACGATGGCAGTAATAACATCGGTGCTGCTGTTGATCTCGGCGTCAAATACATCACCAGCCCAGACGGCATCGCTGTGGATTGGGTCGCCAGGTGAGTTTACCTGATTACAGTAGTTCAGTGCTCTAATGCCTTAATCCTAATCCAAATTTATTAAAATATATTTTATTTACATTAAAGTTTTAGGGGGTTTGCCCATGAAGCACCAGAATGTTTTTCAGCTCTCTGATAATTTTGTTCCTTTTTTTAAGAAACCTTTACTGGGCAGACTCCACGCTGCAGAGGTTAGAAGTGGCCTTCTTGGATGGACGCTACAGGAAGCACCTTGTCAAGACTGACCTGGGTCACCCATCTGCTGTGGCTGTGAACCCACGACTGGGGTAAGATTGCACCTGTGTTTAGATTTTGTTTAAATTTTCTAAACACAGGCACAGTCTGTTAATTTATATATCAAGCACAAAAACATAAGAGAGGAGCTCCCAGAAACACACATGAGTCAGTGCATATACAACAGGGTCACATAAAATCACGGAGTTCTCACCTCTTACACGCTAAATAATGACAGTATCTTTTATGCCAGAACCCAGTTTGCACTGGCCCATATCAGATGTTATTCAATGATATACCTTCAAGAGCAACATATGAAGACTGTACAAATATGAAACATCACAGGACTTCTGTGTTTGCCAAGATGACTGTGATCTTGTATTTGTGGACATAAGCGGAGATATCAGCTGAACATGCCGAGGTGGAGGGTCAACTTAGCATAGGGGGACTGGTTAGAAACCCTGCATCAGTATCAGTGTCGGCCAAGATTTTCAAAATACTTGTAGTTTCAGATTTTGTAGCTGTCCTGGGAAATCTCAATGAAACCGTCTTAATGAGCCGTTATTTCATGTCCGTCATGTTGCTGCAGGATGCTGTACTGGGCAGATCGTGGGACCACAGCCAAAATTGAGTGTTCCTGGCTTGATGGTCAGGAGAGAAAAGTTCTCGTGTCTGATGGTCTTGGGTGGCCCACTGGCTTGTCAGTCGACTTCACCAACAATGACAGAATCTACTGGTCAGACTCCAAGGAGAGCCGCATAGAGTCTATTCTGCCATCAGGAGAGCAGCGTAAAACGGCCGTGTACATAGGTGATCCTAATTTCCTAATCCATCGTTCATATTCCAAACGGTTGCTGTTACTGGAGCTGAGTAAAACTATTCGAACATTTCTGCATCTCTCCCAGATGTAAGGAACCCCTTCAGTGTGAGTGTATTCGAAGACCATGTTTACTGGAGCACTCAGGAGAAAGGCGAGGTGTTTCGACAGGACAAGTTTGGCCAGGGTGACAAGATCAAGCTGCTGACTGCTGGGCCCTGGCTCACCCAGGTCTCTGTGTACCAGCAGCAGAGATACAACACCATAGCCAGTAAGCTGCACACTCTCTCACATGTCCACAAAGCGTGCATGCAGGGTTTGTTTGTTTACAGTGTGCAAAGCCTCTTCATTTGTATCCATTTTATTTCTGTGTGATATTACGTTAATAGTCCATTAAACGTCGTGAACATTGAGTGCTTTGACCCACAAGAGCTATTTTATGTTTTTTGTGTGTTCAGCATTAGCAGTAATGTGCAGGAAAGTGGAAGAAGTCAACCATAAATAACAGAGGAACACATTATTATTCTATTAGCCACAACTGTAAAGAGAGGAGATTGCCTCTCTTTAATATATGTTATTTATTTGTTTGTGCAGTGAAGAATCCATGCAAGGGAACCTGCAGCCACCTGTGTTTGCTCCGACCGGGAGGGTACAGCTGTGCCTGCCCCGAGGGCACCAGCTTCATCCCAGGCAGTAAAACTGAATGTGATGCAGGTGAGAAGAGGAGTTTTTTTTAATTTCCTCTGTCCTTTTTAATAAAATAGTAGGCATCGTGTCTTAGCTGGGAGTGCCAGCAGCTCAAGAGACAGATCATCTGTCAGTCGGAAGGTTGGCGGTTTGATTCCTGCCTTTTTTTGTCGAAGTATCGTAGGGCAAGGCACTGAGTCCTGAGCTAAAAGTTCTTAGGCATAGGAAAAAGAACTTGTGTGATAGGATGACTGAGTTCTTAGACTGCTCAAATTAAGTAGAAAAGGATTAGAAGTATTAATGCATCAATTCATCATCAATTAATTTTTTTTATTCTGTGATCTTTCCTGCAGCAATATTGACAACCTTTTATCACTTTCCCTGTTATCTAATAAGCATCAAATTAACACAGAGTTCAGTGAAGCTGGTGGGACTAAATAGAATAGATTAAATAGATTTAGTAAACATGTGTAGTGTCATAAAATCAAGGGTAGTGTTAACTCAGGCAGGCTGTGAAGTCGAGCTCAACCTCATTCGCAGCAGATCAGCCAATTTCTGCTGGGGTTCACATCAGCTGGCAGCTAATAGTGAGGATAACATTATTTCACCAAATTAATGTGACATTTTTACTGTAAATGTATTCAGACTTTTATTTTGTGACATTACTCTAACACGTCCTTCCACAGCATGTCTTTTGTCCTGTCTTCCTTCTCTCTTCCTGTTAAAAGGGAGTTTTTCCTTCCCACTGTCGCCAAAGTGCTTGCTCACAGGGGGTCATATCATTGTTGGGTTTCCTTTGTATGTATTATTGTAGAGTCCACCTTACAATATAAAGAGCACTGTATAAATAAATTTGATTTGAATTGAATTTTTATATTAGTGTTACATGAACTGAAATTTTGAGCAGGCGTGAGAGACCAACAGTAAATGGGAGAAAGGATAAAGGCCACTGTTCTGCCTGGTTCTGCTTGTAGTTTCTTCCCACTGTCACCAAGTGTTTGCTCAGAAGGGATTGTGGCTCGGGGCTTCTTTCTAATATTGTACTCTTTACCTTACAATATAAAGCACCTTGAAGGGCCTGTTTTTTGAATTAGTGTTACATAAATAACTAAATAAAGTGACTAAATTAAGCTACACCGTATCATCAGTATTGATGTCTCAGTAATGATTGTTTTCCTGCCATAGCACAGTAAAAACCTCAATGTTATGATTGTTCAGGGTTTGATCCACCACCCACCATGCCGCCTCCCTGCCAGTGTCAAAACGGAGGCACCTGCTACTTTGATGACAACAAGGCTCTCTGCATGTAAGATTGTGTTTCCTTCTTTTTTCCTGCCAGCTGTCAAAATAAAACATTGGATTAAATTGCTGTGTTAATGCTGATGTTAATGTAATGTCAGTGAGATAAAGTTAAACCACTGGCAGTGTTGGAACTGTTATGTTTGTGGTTTGCTTTTTGTACAGATGTCCTTCAGAATGGAAAGGAGATTTCTGCGAGATAAGCGTGTTCCATGTGATTGCATCATCAGGTATGTTTGATTTTAATTAAAGAAAAATAAGATAATAACAAAATAAAAATGTCCTTCTAATTCTAACGAGCTTCTTCATACGTCACTTCTTGCCTGCTTGCCTGCCTCTGTCCCTCCCTGGCAGTTGGAATAGCCATCGGGGTAACGGTGGCGGTTGTGGCTCTGCTGGCTGCTCTGGTCTATGCTGCCAAGAAGAAGTCGAATCTGGCCGAGAGTTTGCAGAACAACTTGCCAAGCATGCCCAAAATGCCCAGTATGCCATCAATGCCTAATTTTCCAAACTTCAGGTAAGATCGGAAAAGTCAGAAATTAATGAAGTGTAACATTCAACCACTAAAACTGATTTTCTGTTCAGGAATGAAAGTAAAAAAAACTCTAATCTGACATCTTAATCAAAAATAATAATATGGTTTATAATTTTTTTCTGCTTTTTGGGGGGGAGAAACAATACAATTGAAAATTCACAGATAAAAACAAAACCTATTTTAGTATCATTTTAATCAGAACTTGTGCATACTGGTGGATTAACTGTTACATAAACATTAAAAAAAAATATTTGGTAATTACCGGTACTGTTAATTTTGAGCACCAGTTCCACAAACCTTACACTGTGTGGTGGTCTAACGATGAGATTTAATAATGAAGAAATTCATAAGTAAACTGAAAATCAAATGGGAAAGTAATTAACAGTAAAATCAAGACAATGATAAATACACACTTTTTTTTTTACAAAATTTTATTACAAATATTAAAATAATAAGAATAAGAATTCATATTTCATTTTGATATATTTTAACATTTTTATTCAATATTCAATAGCACTTTTTGACATTGTAAGGCCTCCGAATAAAAATTAATATAAAAGCAGATCCATTCATTGTATTTAAAGGTTGTTGACAGAGCATTATCAGAACATGCTAGTATGATATTTACATCCAAATAATAATACTTTGCAGGAATGGTTCAACCCAAAATGGCATGAAAAGAGAAGACAATGAAGGCCTGCAGAATGGAGAGGCGGTCAGTAGCAAAACAAAATATATTCATTAACTGTTTAAAAATGCTTTGTGAGATTTAATACAGATTATACTTTCTTATCCTGTCTATGGTGATCCATAACGCTAATGTGTGCTGTGTGATGTCAGGTCCCCTGTACGTCCGTATTCACGGTGGAGACATCAGGGAAGAATTTTGAGAACCCAGCGTATGAAGGTGGAGAACCACTACCCTCCAACAACTTGCCTAAAGCCACCTCCGCTCTTATGGCAACAAATGAGGTGAGTAAACAACAACCACTGCTCTCCTGTGGACTTTATTGATTCCTCTCTATTCCTTTTTATTTCATGTCTGCGTCTAACAATTCCCCTATGGATTATGCTCTTGTGCTCAGACTTTGTGTATAAATTACATTTCAAGGCTTTAATATAAACGTAGTGCAAATCTTGTATGTGCTGTTTATTGTGTTACGTAACTGAATGAAAAAAGTAAAGTACCTTTCCTCAGCATCATATTCTTGTATTAAAACGCTGCTCTGTGATCTGATGGGTTTTATATTTTGATGAGCTCGGTCTCATGACCCTATTTTTTTTCCTCCCTCAGGAGTTTGTTGAGAATCCCTTATATGGGAAAGAGGCTCAAGCTGTGATTGAACGCATAGGAAGTGATTCCAAGCCTGAAGTTTCCATCGAGGTTGCCATCACATTCATCACAAATCTTCGCAGATTAGTTTCATTTCAGCGAGTCGTAACACATTGAACCCTTAAAAAAATTGCTTTCAAATCTCACTGTGATAGTCTTATTTGTTTTATTGTGTGGTGATCATTTATTTGTTTATTTAATCCTCTAAACTTCTTCTACTTTTTGCATTTTTTTAGGAGGATTTTGGGATCCCAGCATATGGCTCTGGCGTAGAAGACGTTAACGTCACATCTGCACGACCAGCTGTTTCGAGCACGCAGGTATCCACAAAGACAGATGTCAGAGTAGTATTCAAGCATTAGAAGCTGAAAGCAAATAATGACGGGATCTGAATCCGCAATCATCTGCATACACATGGGCCTGCTTTAAAAAAAAATTCCTTTGCATATGTTTCAGCCAAATGGAGATGAGAGTTCTGCATCTTTCCAAAACCCTGCATACACGGTGAGCACAGGATGCACAAAGGGTGAATGTGGGCATTTTAGCTTTTATTTGATGGGACAGTTGAGAGAGATTAGACAGGATAGCACACAAACCCAGGACACTGCATCACCTTTAGTACTTAGTGGGAACTATAATACTGTAATGGAAAACCAGTCGATCCAAGTCAACTTGATCCGAGTAGGTACTAATGGTAAACGGACTTTAGTGAGCTGTATGTTTATGCTTCAAGAAAAAATTGCAGTCTAAATGACAGACATTACGTTTTTTTTGTTGCTGTTGTTTCTGTTATTAAAAATTGTGACATTTTGGGTACTTGAAATGTAATTTCTCCATTTAAAATAATCATTTTGATCTTCCAGGAGGACCCGTAACACATTACCGATTCTGAGACTAGACTGGACCTTGTTTCAGGACTAAAACCCTCACTTGCTTCTGTAAAACAGCGGCACCGTTTCAACAAACTCAACAAATCAGAGAAAGTCAAAAACTAACCGGCTTTAAATTCATGGTAGCTATTTGTGTAAAAAAATAAATAAATAAAAAAGCACTATTATAAACATGATTTAATATAACCGATAAGAAACTTGTTCAATGATTTTTAAGGAACTCAGTAAAAACTTGTAAACTTATATTGATAATTAAAAGTTTGTATTTCTTTTTGTAAATTGTGAGAAAGTTATGTAATAAAACTGCCATTATCATCAGTGTGTGTTTTCAGTACTTGCTCCATTCTGGATGCACAGTATGCTCTTCTCTGGCAATTATATCACAGGAGGATCCTGCTGGTGTTATCCGCTCCCTCATCTCCAACAGAACTCCGTTTCCCAGCTACTGTATCTGGCCCAGTGAACCAGGATGAAACGCTTTGTCATCTCTTTAATCAAAGAGACAGTTTTGAGAGTGATGACAGAGCAACTGCGATAACTCTGCTCGTCTTCTGCCCCACTGTCATGAGTGTCTGAACACATCAAGGTCTATGAGCTTGCAACACTGGGACAAAAGAAAAGTGAAAGAGAGGGGAAAACAAGTGGGCAGAGAGAGTGGAGAACAGAGAAAGCACAATGGGGAGGTACGAACAGAGAGCTGTGACCAGTGTGTTTGTGATGATTCACAATCCCTGTTTTCATAATACTGATTCCCCACAAGGCATCTGCCAGAGTCAGCCAAAGTGTGTAGTCTGTACTGCTCAGTGAGAGACGGACGCACAGAGGGAGGGGATGAATAGCTATGGATGGAGGGGCAAACCAAAGGGGCATGCAGCTAACAGCATGTGTGCAAACAGTGCTGCCTTCATGGGCTGTCAGAAATAATAAACCCACTTGTGGTAAATAGCGAGAAAGAAGTTGGTGGGTAAACTTGAAACAAAAACCATTTAAAAGGGAGTTTGTTGATTTTGTTTGTTTTTCCTGTTGGACTGGGGTGAAAATGAGAATGTTAAGTTAATTACTATATATATATATATATATATATATATATATATATATATAAATAACATAGGTGTTCTCACTATTTTCTACTACAGTCAATACCTAAACTGATGACAGACATTCCAGAACAACATCAATTCACTTCATGATTCAGTGATTGTGTTTATATGACTCTACAGGTGACATGGAAACA
This sequence comes from Perissodus microlepis, assembly GCF_051167445.1. NCBI lineage: Eukaryota > Metazoa > Chordata > Actinopteri > Cichliformes > Cichlidae > Perissodus > Perissodus microlepis. Next base: position 15,377,280 of record NC_140468.1, read on the forward strand.
CCAACTTTTGCTTTTTTTAATGATTATTTTAATAATTTAAGCTACGAGCCTGAAGGTCAATATTTGGTGTGAACACCTTTATTCTTCAACACAGGTTGAACTCTCTTAGTCATGCTTTTTTGGTATTTCTTTAAGTAGTATTCAGGAATAGCTTTCCAGGCTTCTTGAAGGACATTTGAAGCTTTTCTTTGGATGTTGGCTACCCTTTATTCTGTTCTCTATCAACATGATCCCACACTGCTTCAATAATGCTGAGGTCCAGCCTCTGGGGAGGCCAATACATGACTGATAGTGCGCCACTGTGTGATTCTTTTTACTGTCCAGGTAGGGTTTTACTACACTCGTAGTGTGTTTGGGATCATTGTAATGCTGAAAAATGAAGCCACTGCCAATGAGACACTTTCCAGATGGTGTTGCATGGTGGAGCAGAACCTGGTACTTTTCTACATTCATAATTCTTTCAAATTTGGCAGGAACCCCAACACCACTGGCCGAAATGCAGCTCCAAACCATGAAAGAGCCTCCACCTTGTTTTACAAATGGCTGTAGAGACTCTCTTGTTGAAACTCTCTCTCTCTCCTCCTCTTCTGTGTTAAGTGTCTAAAACATCCCTCTGAGAATGGTCGGGGTACAAGAACTGGACTGAAAATTAGTGAAAAAAGCAATTAATGTCAAAAGAAAACCTTTGAAAAAATATTTTAAAAGCCTGGAGAACTAATACTCAAGACCACTTTAAACACACACACACACACACACAATAAAGTCTGGCTACAGTAATGATCACAGACCTCAGATTTATTGATCAGAGTGGCTTAGGGCGCGTACAGGTGTGTGAATCCCCTCATAGACACGTCAAATTAGTAGCTCAGCGTGTGAGTCTATGCGAATAGCGGTGGAGTTTAGCGTTTACCAGGATCACCTGAAGGCAGCAGAGAGAGAGAGAGAAGAAGAGAGGGCTGATGAGAGCAAACTGACTGACAGAGGGGGAAGGGGAGGCTCACAGAGCGATATATTGGGTGTAGCAGAGAAATAAAAGCAAATGTGTGCCAGTCAGCTGGAGACAGAGTGAGCAGAGAGAAATACAGAGAGAGGGAGGAAGAGGGAAACAGGAAAGCGGGGCAGGCTGGTATTATAAGCGCTGTCGAGATAGAAGGAGGGGAGCTGTGCACGCTGAGGCTGTGAGGAGCCTCAAGCAGGTAAGAATGCTTTCTAATGTGGACTGACTTACCTCTGCGCGCGTGTGGAGCGACACAGACATCTGTAGCTCTAGGGATGGTTTACACAACTCTCTGCGTTAGCCATCATTAAAACCTTAGCGCGTTTAGTGCCAAAAGCTCAGTGAAACTCGTGTTTGTTTGGGTTTCTTTCCTTTTTTTTGTTAAAAAAAAAACAGATTTCGGTTTGCAAGAACATGTCTGAGTAACACCATGTGGATTGCCTGGCTGTGCTGCATGTTAATGAGGGGTGTGTATCACCTGTCATTGATTGACAGCTCCGCTTTTAGAGGAAAGTGGCCTGAAGTGCTTCCAGTCTCTCTTCAGACTAAATCACCTCCCAGATTTATTTATTTATTTATTAGTTTATTTTCTCAAATTTGATTTAATTAAAAACGGGAAGCGACGGCTCGGTAGGATTGGTGACCTCAGCCTTTATGTGTGGTCTGGTCACGCTTTGCTGCAGGGCAGGACAGAATCTATTGCGTGGCTTTATTGGCTTTCGGGACAAGCCGAAGCACCAGGAGACTTAATGAAGGTCGGAGTCATAGATGGTGGTTTTGGTAAACAAGGACTGAAGGGGGGAAACTGCGCACCAGTTTATTGAAATCCATGTAGGGGCTTAAAGGATTTCTTTTTCTGTTTACAGCGATGTTGCCATTCCTTCAGGTAAAAAAAACAAAAACATTTTTTAATATGAAAGACCTGAATTTATTGGCAAGGCTACCTTTTTTTTAAAAAAATAAATGTTGTAGGCGTACATGCTGCACTTGGTGTCCCCATGGAAGGATTACTGAACAGGATGATCCCTTGGGTCCCTTAAGCCTGAGCTGTTTGAAGTGAATGACTGCACAAGACTACAAAGTGACACAATGTTATGCAAAAAGGCCACAAAATGAACAAAAACGAGCGAAACTTACACAAATCGAGGCCAAAGAGGTGTGACGTGCCCAAACTTCTTCCGCATATGCAACAACCACAGAGAGGGGGAAAAGATGAACACAGTGACAGGCTGTAAAATTACCACAATACAAAAAGGAGACCCAAAGGGATCACAAACGGGCAACGTTGGTGCCTTTTCAGGTGGTGTGTAGGTGGTGGTGGCTGTTATGGAGGGCTTTTTGCATGTTTGTGCCCAGAGGCCTATTGTCTTATAATCCGCCCATGCGTGTCCCCTTTCACAGCCTTCTATTCCACTGCATTTACACAAATCATTATGCTTCAGTCATCAGTCGCAACTCTCTGACTTTTTGGCTCCCCACCAAATAACCACATCATCGGGGTCCTGTGCTGCTCCCAGCACCCACTCGGCTGTTGAAACTGCTAAAGTGTCAAGTGTTGGGCTTCCCTGCCCGGGCGAGGAGCCAGATTTTCTCTCCTGTTGCTGCGAGGGCAGGACAGCCTGATCCTTGATCCTGCTGCGTCTCAGAGTGGGCGTGTTGAAGGTGTTTTGAGGTGATGTTCTTCTCATAAGCCTCTTAAGAGCCGTCTGGCCGCTGACCTTTTCTGCACTACGTTTTATTTTGTTTCCAGCATCTTCGCTTTTTTTTTCTGTACCAGCACAAGTAAAATCTAAACTAGATTTCGAGGTTAGTTGTGTAGTCAGGAAGGGAATAAGGAATCCCAGACTGCATTTACATTCTACAAATCAATATGGGGCAAAAAAAAAAAAAGCATTTTTATAGTGTGAATTAGCCTTTTTAGGAATGCAGAACTATAATACTGTTTATCCACTTTAAAGCAACCATTAGAGACGGTTTAGTTGTTGCTGTTGGGAGTTATGAGATTTTTTTCAAAATGTACAGCGGGGAACTTGTTTTCCTCAAATGGATATTGGAATGAAATCTGTCAAATCCAGACATGTCAGGTCAGCCGTGTGTGTGTGTGTGTGTGTGTGTGTGTGTGTGTGTGTGTGTGTGTGTGTGTGGTAGGTGGTGGACGGGCTGCACACACAGAGGGGTGGGCAGATGGCATCAGCAGTGTACTGGTGACCTCACCCCCTCCACCAGCTCTCTCGAGACCCATCCAATGGCAAATGATTCTGGCAAGCAGGTGGCATGCATACATGTTTGTGTGTGAGTGGAGAGGACGGAGACATGAGGTTAAGCTCTCCCAGCACAATGCCAGCATAATGAAGTAACTCCACTACTCAGCTGGAGGTTGTTCTGGTGTTTTAGTTCAGTAGCAGCATGAATCATCCATGTAAATACAAATCAGATGAGCAAGGACTCAACTGGTGTGGTTGGGCAAAACTCACAAGCTAAACATTGACATTTTGGAAAACATTTGTATTCAATGTTTGATAGTTTAGTATCTGCTACAGTCGGGGTAAACAATGATTTGTTCTGACTCTGTGCAATGAACTTCCAATCTCACTCTCTTTCAAATGGTGTGTTAGAAAATGGAAATCAGGTCTGCGACCGCTCCCAGTCAGGTGTTTTCAAAACAACTTTAGGGAGATAAAATGGCAATAAGATGTAGTTACTATTACATCAATCTGTGATTGAATGTGTCAACTTGGAAATTACATGCAATTTGTTTGTGATAAATCTGTGGAAATCTGTTGTCATCTGCTGCAAATGTGTTGCCATCTACATACACAGAACTTCATATTATCTGTGTACGCTTATTCCAACCAGATTTTGTTAGATTTGAAGCAGAAATTCCAACATAAATAGTGACATAGTTGGTGCAGAATGGTGACTTAACTGCAAAATGACACAGGTGCTCGGCAACCTTTAAGTTTTTAAATGAAAGTAAAACCAGGGTTCAAGCAGTTTGCAACTAGTTAAGTCATCTGCTGCAAAAACAGGATTTAAATTTAGCTAAGATTGATTGCAGAGTGTTTGGAAGCCCTGTTTAGTCTGAAATTATTTGCAAACTTTCAGAAATCCATATGAGAGTGACTGCAGTCAGTGTGAGTTGGACTGTGATTGTTTGGAGACTGGTTGCTGCCTACTGAGCAGCTGTGCAGTCGAAAGTCAGGGGGTTGAGTTAAGTTGAGGGTTTGCATGCTCAGTTTCTGGACAGTCTGTTGTTTGCTGCAACTATTTACAATTCTGTCTCTGAAAGAATTCAGCGCAGTCACCTGTCTTGACTCAACTGTTACTGAGCAGGATGATTGGAAGACAGGAAAACTGCTCACCTGGCTTAGTCTAAAGGCACTGATTACCAACAGTGCATGTATCGAGCCTTGAAGTGACTGTTGTTGTGATGTGGTGCTGTATAAATATAATGGAATTGAATTGTATCATGTCTTGGTAGTTTATTGGTTTTAAGTTTGTGTTCAGCAAAGATGGCTGTTTATGTTAAGTTTCCAGGCTGCCAGGTGTTGATTCATATTGTTGCTGATCATCTTAAACCCCACTAAATAAATGTAAATATCAAAAATCTAACATAAAAAAGGGCTTTTTGAGGCTTTTTCCCATTTATAACTTGACAGTTTCAAACTTTTATTATAAATTTAGCTAAAATTGACTTATGGCGAGGGGGTAGCCTAAAAAACAGAAACGCACCATCCTCAGCTCTGCTCCTCGGCCTGAAGGCTATTTGAATTAGTTCCTCTGGGTTTCACTTTTGTAAAGATAATTTTTGGGGCATTTTTCTTTTATTGGACACTGTAACTGTGAAGATTAGACAGGAAGGAGGAGAAACCGAGTCAGAGAACCCAAGCCTCTGTATTTCAACCATGTGGCATATAGTCACCTGCTCAAAGGCATTTTTCTTTTAAACCTAGTTTAATTTAAATTACAGAATTTGTTTCAGCAGGTTTTTGTTTGAAGTGTCAGAAAATAAGTGCAAATACATAGCATGTTGCTTCCAAGGGACTATTTTGAATAAAGAAGCCAAAGCTCTGTATGGAGAGACATAAAATAGAGTAAAACAGCTTTAGAAACTAGAACCCATCAAAATACTGTTAATTAATTTAGGTTAATAACAATAATTAAGAAGTAGATTTGGAACAATGAACGTTTTACTTCTACCTTCTATCAGCACACCTCAGATATAGCTGTTTGTTTTGGGGTTTTTTTTCCCTGAAACATCCCTGCTGCTGTTGAATTTTCCTTTTCAGTGCTTCATTGTATTCACCAAAATCCTCTGTGATGCACGCAGCTGTCAGCATTGCCAACTTCAATCAAAGAGGCTAGATTATACCACCATATGGCCAGTGGGAACCCTTCGTATTTAGAAGACAGTCAGTGAATGAAAGGCACAGAAAGATGTCGGCTTTAAGCTCTCGTCAGCCTTTCATAACTGAAGAGAGAGAGAGTTCAGTGGAGCGTAGGCCTGAAGAAAAGCAGGAAACCCCAGAGGAAGTGAGGTGATGTATTAAGGTTAATTATTAAGTTGGTCATCAAATTGAGCAGGACACTGTGTTTTGAACCATCAAACGACAGAAGCATAGGACAGTTGGGCTGTGCAGGCATGTGAGTGTTCTGCAGTTTATTGATCCACAAAACGAACAGTTGTACATGTGTCAGAGTACAGTGGTACAAAAGTACTTAACCACAGTACAGGCGTATGGATGTTAACCTGGGAGGGAAGAAAGCTGCTGGTGGCACTGCTCAGTCTGGCAAACTAATCCGACGTTGTGTCTGTGCAGTTTGATGCACGGTGAGTGCCATTTAAAATGCAATTCTTGGTTTTGAAGAAAGTTTTAAATCCATCTTAAACACGGTCTACATTTTGTGCAGATAATGTTTTCCTTGTTCATTGTTTTTTTTTCTTCTTTTTTTTCTAAATCCCATCTAATTGATTTAGAAATTCCCATGTCAAGTTTCATTACGGGGAAAACAAACAGTGACGGCCGATTAGGGTATCTGCCCAACTGCTCCAGTCTGCTGCCAACCTGCTATGGCTCAACCCTGAATGAGGGACAATCATAGGAGCGATCTAGGGGCATGTCAGGCTTGAGCAGTGCTTCAGCTTAGGTGCTGTGTATTTGCACTCTTCTGGATACTTGGAGATTTACTCAGATAGGGAGCGATATCATATCTCTTGTAAATGGGCTGGTACTTTAACATCTTTCTATTTGAGAACTTGGATCACTTTCTACTTTTACTAGGATTAAAAAAAAAAAAACCCAAATCCAGTTATCAGCAGTTCTCTGGGTGAAAATGTATCGATGCTAGAGGACGGGGAAGAATGGGCAGACTGCTTTGAGCTGATGGCAACAGTAATTCAAATACTCAATTGTTAAAACCATGGTATGCAGAAGAGCATCTCTAAACACGTCAAACCTTGAAGCAGACAAATTATAGCAGCAGAAGACCACACCAGGGTCATCAAAGCTCGTCAAAATTAGGCAATGGTGATTGGACAACACTGCCTGGTCTGACAATGATTTCTGCTGCAACACTGAATTGGTCGGGGTCAGAATTTGGCATAAACATGAAAACATGGATCCAGCCTGCCTTGGAGCAACAGTTAAGCACCCGCACATCATTTAAACATTGCTGACCATGCCATCTATTTGGGACCACAGTGTACGCGTCTTCTGATGGCTTCTGGATCATGAAATTGAGTTCACTGCACTCGAATGTTTCCAGCACCTATGAGGATTTCTGAAAGTGAAGGGGTTTCAGCCCAGTAATAGTAAGGTGTAACAAACCAAGTCTCCAGTGCGTTTATTTTTAGCCAGAGCTAGACCACCTCTCTCATATGAGCAATAACGACTTACTGTGGCCTATGTGGCAGATTAAAATATCCTTTTTTTTTTTTTTTTTTGTTTATTTGTTTTGAGACATTAAACCTAAAGTTACTCCCAAACACAGGTGACCATTGTGTGATTGAGTGTGTTACTGTGGTAGAAAATGCACCGTGGTTACCATTAGTAATGGCGTTCATTTTCAGCTGATCACGGCAAAATAAGAGGCTCACTTTACAATATTTACTAACGCTTTTCAAAGCAGATTGTTTTCAACAACACTCAGCAGTCCAATTAAATCTTACATCTTAAACACTTCAAATATAGCCCCAGCCTGGCTGCCATGGGCACTTGTCACCAGCCAAATGAAGGATTGTTTGTGCCGTGGCGGTTCATTCTAATTGCCACTCTGGCATAGCGCCATCCTGTCTTCAATCAACATTTTCCAAAAAAGACATTTCCTTGGCAGCGAGTATGTTTTCATCAGCCTAACAGGGGGAAATGTGACAAAGAATTGACCCAACGTGACAAATAATGAACCCAAGACTATTGTTAATTTGTCAGAATATGAGACACAAGATGACAAAAAAAACAATTGGTTATTGTTTTTAAAAACTCTACCAGAAGTAGAAATGATCCCCCAATAGCTGTAAGTGATTTGTGTAATTATAATCGGCAGTAACGAGGCAAATTCATGAGCGTGATAGATCTCAGTTCTGCATCTTAACCGTAATGAAATTGGAGGAGAGCTTGATGGCTTGCTTCACTGTCATTGTGCTGATCAGGCGGTTCTGTCTTTTGTTGTCAAACATCAGGGGTGTGTTTGTCGATGTGAGGCGGGTTGATTTGCCAGCCTTCAAAACCACAAGAAACTGCTGCAGGATTACTTTGTCATTTCCAACACGAAGGAAATGTTGCTGCTGAAAGGAAAAATAGAATAGAATAGAATTCAACTTTAGTGTTATTGCACATGTCACAAGTACAAGGCAACGGAATGCAGTTTGCATCCATCCAGAAAGTGCTTTAGCAATAATATAGATATATTACAAAAATGGGTCTATTATGGGTATGTTACAATGTACACGGTATGAAGTTATGTTATGAATATGCTATAATTATAAGTATGTACAGGCTGTAGTGAGTGTACAAGTTATGAACAGGATAGAAATATGAAACTATACAAGTTATAAACAGTTGTAGAACTATAATTATTATTTTACAGAATGATTGTCTGTACAGAATTTACAGTAGTGCAGTTTAGATCAGTGAGATATGTGACTAATTTCTACATAGGTTTTATAAAGTGCTAGCGGTTGTGAGTGGTGGTTCAGTTTATCTTATTATTGTCTATATGATGGTACAGTTGGCCATTTGTTTGTTTTTGTCCTGTGTGTGTGTGTGTGTGTGTGTGTGTGTGTGTGTGTGTGTGTGTGTGTGTGTGTGTGTTCAGTTATGGGTGTGTGTGTGTGTGTGTGTGTGTGTGTGTTCAGTTATGGGTGTGTGTGTGTGTGTGTGTGTTCAGTTATGGGTGGTTGTGTGTGTGTGTGTGTGTGTGTGTGTGTGTGTGTGTGTGTGTGTGTGTGTTCAGTTATGGGTGGTTGTGTGTGTGTGTGTGTTCAGTTATGGGTGTGTGTGTGTGTGTGTGTGTGTGTGTGTGTGTGTGTGTGTGTTCAGTTATGGGTGGTTGTGTGTGTGTGTGTGTGTGTGTGTGTTCAGTTATGGGTGTGTGTGTGTGTGTGTGTGTGTGTGTGTGTGTTCAGTTATGGGTGTGTGTGTGTGTGTGTTCAGTTATGGGTGTGTGTGTGTGTGTTCAGTTATGGGTGTGTGTGTGTGTGTTCAGTTATGGGTGTGTGTGTGTGTGTGTTCAGTTATGGGTGGTTGTGTGTGTGTGTGTGTGTGTGTGTGTGTGTGTGTGTGTGTTCAGTTATGGGTGTGTGTGTGTGTGTGTGTGTGTGTGTGTGTGTGTGTGTGTGTTCAGTTATGGGTGTGTGTGTGTGTGTGTGTGTTCAGTTATGGGTGTGTGTGTGTGTGTGTGTTCAGTTATGGGTGTGTGTGTGTGTGTGTGTGTTCAGTTATGGGTGTGTGTGTGTGTGTGTGTGTTCAGTTATGGGTGTGTGTGTGTGTGTGTGTTCAGTTATGGGTGTGTGTGTGTGTGGGTGTGTGTTCAGTTATGGGTGTGTGTGTGTGTGTTCAGTTATGGGTGTGTGTGTGTGTGTGTGTGTGTGTGTGTGTGTGTGTGTGTGTGTGTTCAGTTGTGGGTGTGTGTGTGTGTTCAGTCCATGAGTTTAATGTGGGTGAGGTGTCAGGAGGCAGAATTCAGGAGTCTGACAGCTGTGGGGAAGAAGCTGTTCCGGTACCTGGTGGTCTTAGTCCGGAGGCTCCTGTAGCACCTCCCAGAGGGCAGCAGGTTGAAGAGTCCATGTGATGGGTGACTGGGGTCTTTGATGATTTTCCGAGCCCTTTTCAGACACCGCTTCCTGTAGATGTCATTTATGGCAGGATGTGGTGCTCCGGCAATGCGCTGGGCGGTTTTCACGACCCTCTGCAATGCCTTCCGGTCCGAGGCAGAGCAGTTCCCATACCAAACTCTTATACAGTTAGTCGGGATGCTCTCGATGGTGCAGCGGTAGAAGTTCACCAGGATGTCTGAGGACAGGTGGTTCTTCCTCAGAGTCCTCAAGAAGAAGAGGTGCTGGTGAGCCTTCTTGACCAGCTTTGAGCAGTTGGTCATCCAGATGAGATCCTCGGAAATGTGGACTCCCAGGAACTTGAAGCTGCTCACACGCTCCACAGCCGTCCCCTTAATGTGGATGGGTGGATGTGGGTCAGCATTCCTCCTGTAGTCCACGATGGGCTCTTCTCTGTGTTGAGCAGCAGGTTGTTGGTGTCGCACCACTCAGCCAGATGATCCACTTCTTCCCTGTAGGCGGCCTCATCGTTGTCATTGATGAGGCCAATCACCGTGGTGTCATCTGCAAATTTAATGATTGTGTTGGAACCACTGGCAGGTCTGCTGTCATGGGTGAAGAGTGAGTAGAGGAAAGGGCTCATCACACAGCCTTGTGGTACAAAGGTGTTCATTGTGATGGTAGATGAGCAGTGGTTATCCAGCTGGACATGTTGGGGCCGGCTGGTCAGGAAGTCCAGTAACCATTTACACATCAGTTCCCACTGATGCCTAGGTTTGTCAGTTTCCTGATGAGTTGTGAGGGGAGGATTGTATTGAACGCTGAACTGAAATCTATAAACAGTATCCTGGTGTAAGTGGTCCAGGGTGGGGGGGAGACAGGATTTGAAGTGTGCTAGGACCAGCCGCTCTAAGCACTTTGTAGTGATGGGGGTGAGGGCTACTGGGCGGTAGTCATCGAGGCTTGATGGTTTGGAGTTTTTGGGTATCGGAATGGAGGTGGAGGTAGATTTGAAACAGGCCGGTACTACAGCGTGGACCAAGGACAGGTTGAATATGTCTGTCAGCACTCTTGCAAGCTCCCCAGAACACGCTCTGAAAACACGCCCGGGGATCCCATCAGGACCTGCAGCATTGTGGACATCAATCCTGCTCAGCACCGCTCCTACATTGGTGGGGGAGAGAGTCAGTGGTTGGTGGTCCGGAGTCACCTCTGCTTTAGTTGCAGTTGTTGGATTGCTCAAAATGAGCGTAAAAGTTGTTGAGCTCGTTGAGGAAGGAGACATCAGAGGATGTGGGGAAGGGTTTGATGGTCCTGTAGTCTGTAATGGTCTGGAGTCCTTGCCACATACGTTGGGGATTGAAGTCGGAGAAGTGTTCTTCTACCTTTAAAAAAAATGATTCTTTTTGTTTTAAAAGTGGCCCAATAGACTTCTGATGATGTTTTATTAAGATAAGTGTGGCGTTAGACTTCTTTATATTAGCAGAAAAGGCAGTTTTTTTCTGCTGGCTGTCATAAAGAAAGCAAGTTGAGCTTTGAATTAGCTTACTTTTCAGACCTGGGCCGCATGCCACAAAGCACATTCGACATAGCCAGGGTATCTTTCCATTATCTGGATTCACTTATACCAACGTAAGTATAAACGGTCACACAAAGCTGCTTATCCACATGCTAAATTAACGCAGGGTTTCTCATTCTAGCTATGAACAGGTTCATGTGAAAAGGAAGACATTGGTAGCAGTTAACCAATCACAGTGGCTGATTTTACACAGGAAGAAACGCATGACGCAGATTGAAAGCAACACAGATGCTCCAGTCAAACAGTGTGTGTGAAAGGAAAAGGTTCTGAACATTAGTTTAGAATCAAATCTCCGTATGAATGCTCGATCTTTAAGTGCTTTGGTCAGTAAGACTGGAAAAGACCTACTGTATTACAGAATTTTAGTCTATTTGAAGCCTGCAAGCAAAGCCAGATAAGAGGCTAACTGTGAAAATAACAGGCGTATCAGAATCACAGCTGAATCATTAAGGGAAATCTGATGGCTTATAATAGAGTATTATTAAGTTAATTGGTGTTTAACAGTCTGAGAGCAAGCAATGAGTATTTTTTTTTAAAGCAGAATTTAAATACAGGCTTGGTCTACATGTGAATTTAATTGAAGATCAGCAAGTAGAAACAGGTGCGCTGTTTTTCAGATCCTGTATTAATCCTGTTGTGAAATTGTTTTTAGCAGTTCTGCTGTTGATTTCTAACATGACGGCTGCACATCAGAGCTCTGAAACTAAACTGGATCTATTTAGACATTTAATGTTATATTAAATGTTATAGATAAAGTAGGTGCAGGATCATATATTAATGTTTATATAATAATACAGTGTTTGTTTGTTTGTTTTACTGGTGACAGGAGGGGGAGGGTTTAAGGAATAAAGTTGCATCCAAGAATCTGTCCTATCCTGCTCATCAGGATAACATGAAGACTTTAGACACTACTGAAAAATTCCCTCCTATCCTCCTACTCGCCCTACAGAGGTCTCAGGAATCTTCTCAAGGTGGTCACGCTGTTTCTGGAGAATTGATTGGTCAGTAGGCAGTGATTTCACACCTCTGATCTCTAATCTGAAACATAACCTGCTGCAGGGCAGGTTGAGTTCAGTGCATGAGTTACCATGGTGATTTACTGTGGTAAGAAGTGAACCACCTTTGTAGTACAGAAAACCCAGAGTTAGATTTAGACTTATCCAAAGGTTGACTTTGAAGTACGGGCTCTGTCTCTTGTACAGTCTGTGGTGTAAAGTGATGCGGAGAGGTGAAAGTTTGTGTTGTGCTTGGTTGACATTTTTCTAAACACTGCTTTGGATGACTGGAATAAATTTTAGTCCAGTGTAGATGGGGAAAATATGCATTTTACAACAAAGAAATGTCTTTTATACGTGTGGAGAGCTGGCTGAGATTCTTTCAAGCTGTGAAGAAAATGTGCAGAGATTTAAAAAAAGACAGCCCTTTGTTTAACTAACATCCTTATTCATCTCCATAGAGATGCTGGTTTACTCATATACGTTTATGTGATGGGAACGAGTTGATTGTAACACAATCGGCTGCATGGCCTCTCAGCACTGTCGGTAATGAAGGAATGTGTGTAGGATGAGACTGTGAAGACTGCATACACACTGTGCGCTCTGCTCACCTGGTATTTTATGAGGCTCTCCCACAGCTGTGAGCTAAGCTCAGAGGGGAGATTTAGCCTCCCACCTACATAGCCAGCAATTCCAGGAGCAGTTATGAGGGTGAGCAGGTATGTAGCAGCTGGTCTGTGGGAATAGCTGCTCCACCTGCTGCACTAATATAGGGACTGTTAATTAAAATAAATAACAGATGCCAACAGCTCTAGAGGAAAAGGCATAGTCCAGTATTAAGAGACATACAGTTTTCTTCTTGTATTAAAGGTTTTACCAGCATAGTCATGGTTGACCATCATTAGGTTTATATCGACAGTTTTTGCCCTTTTAAGTGACAAGAATGCGAGGGTTCGTGATTGGATGTGAGTCAGGCGAGATTGATTTTTAGATTAAGGGAGAGTTTTCTGGGTATCAAAGGCTGGTTTTCTAAAATAATCGATTTTTTATTTTTCCTTTTAAGGAAAACTAGAACATGACAGTGGTAATGAAAACTGCTTTCATTGTCAGAATTAATGACTGGACTTCCCCAGGACTCTCTGCCGCAAACTCCTGGAAAACATGAAAAACAAAAGGTCAGGATGCGGGTTGAAAAATGAATAAAGTGGAAAAACAAAAAAGGAATGGTTGTTTCGCAGAACTATTATTTTTTTAAGTCTCTCAAAAGGATTACCTGTCAAGTCTGTAACCTCATCTGACTCAGCAGGATTCATCCCCCTGACGGTCAAGCTAAAGGCAGAAAGTGCTCACAGCAAGCTGCACTGGGGATGGCATGGCCACTCTCTGGTCATTCATTATCAGTATTTATAACAGCCAGTAATTTAAAAGCAAAGAGAAACACCCATCAGTCATGTCATCAGTGCCATTGCATAGTTTGTCCACCAGAGGGCACTATGCAACCTCCTTATTGGCAACAACCAGCTGATCTGAGCAGACTTGGGCAGAGTAAATGATGAAACACAACAAATTTTAGAGAAATCTGTTTGTTTTGTGTGTCAGAAAGGGGGGAAAAAAACACATCTGCCAATATGCCTGAGTATTAATTTTGATCTTAAAAATCTGTTTTTATTACCTAGTGAACATTATGATTTACCTGGCCTGTGAAGTAACTGTCAAACTTAACTTGGGTGTCTTGTTGGAAACAAACAGCCAGTTTGATCAGACTTGGTTAGAGTTTTTTCTTGGAATAAAAAAATAAAAAATCTGGGCCTATATCTTAAAAGTTCATCCTCTCCTACAGAGTCCTGTGATAAATTGGTCTGTCCAGGGTGCACCCTGCCTCTCACACTATGACAGCCTGGATAGGTTCTAGCACCCCACAATCCTGAACTGGATAAATGTGAGAAAAGAGGGATGCATTACAACTGAGATCTGGCACTTGAATGTCACATCTGCAATGCTATTTCAAATTGAATGCCCATAGCTTGCAGTTTCTCAGCTGTGTTGGTAACTGTCCTGTTGGAGGATGAACATTGGGCCAAATCTAAGCTCCCGGGCTCTCTAAAACAAGATTCATTAATTACATCTTAACTCGTCTTAACTCGTCTTAACTCTTTACTTACACTTCAAAATCAGTCAATGAGGACCAATCTAAACATTTAAACATAAGGCTTCATCCATTTCCTTCCACTTTATCCAGGACAGCAGGTGCCGTGGTTGGCACCATCACCTCACAACTAGAGGGTCCTGGGTTCGAATCCATCCATGTTCTGCCAGCGTTTGAGTGAGTTCTCTTGAGGTGCTTTAGCTTCATCCCACGTTCCAAAGACATGCATGTTAGATTATTCCACACTGGCTGTAGATGTGAATGTGAGTGCGGCTGGTTGATAGATTGGCAACCTCTTCAGAGTGTGTTCTGTTTCTCGGCCTGTGACAGCCGGGATATTCAGCCCAAGGACAATTTTCTGAATGCCCTGCAAATAAAGTAGAAGCTCTCCATCTAAACACGTATTCTGTTTAGTCTGCAACCTTGATCAGGATTATCCAAAAATAGTTGGTTTTGCAGGTGAAGCTTGCACCACTTCAGCCACATGTGTTCATTGGCAGTTAATGAGGAGTGTGGTTAAAAATGTATCTGGAAGTGAGAAGGGAAGCCATATATGATGATTGCACATGAATGATTGTGACAAAAGTATTCTAATATACAAAAGACCTGAATGCAACATTATTAAAGACTTTCATTACTCAATGTGAAACGGCTCTGTTTAACTGCAAAAAGCTTATCAGTCACTGATACTATAGTGTTGTCATGGTGACAAGGTAAAGAATCCTATTGGACAAAAGTGCCTGGTATCATTATCTGACCTTGCTTCTCTTCAAATGAGCAGTCGCACAGTTTGAAATGAAATTAATGCTTTATGCCTCGGTAATGAGAGCAAATATTAATTATACTGGAACTTGAGCGCAGTAATGGATCCATTCATCACTGTCAAAGCAGGGCTGCCCTTTGAAAAATGTATTCGGATTTGGGTATTGGTTTTAAATGACCAATTATGTGCTGCGTGGAGTTCGCTGTCCTCTCTGTAAGCATCACAATCAACCAGACGTTTGTTGCCAGGGACGTTTTTTTAAAAGAAGCATATCTGTTTTTTTTCTCTTGTTTAATCTGACAGTGAGTTAAAAATAATGACATTCTGATAATAACACAGCAAAAGATCCAGAATCAGTGTGTTTAGTCACATGCACATGACTGCCAAATATCAGGTGCTGGATGCAGAAATAGTACATGAAGTTGCAGTGCACAGAGACAAATCTCACAATGAGTTCTGGGTTTCTTAATGGCGCTCTGAGGCGTCCTCACTGATATGGTCGTATGTTGTGTTCTTTGTTTTCATTCCAGGTTGTTCTCTGTGATTCTGTCTTGGCCTCATGTGAGGAACAAAACAAAACAGAAGAGGGAATTATTTGAGAGAACTGTTTCCTCTCTCCCCCTCCAACCTCTCCGCAGCCTCCTGCCGCCTCTGAATGATTGAAGCCATGCCCATTCTATCTGCAAGCACAGGTACATGTGCTCAGGCTCGTTCATGGTCTGAAGCTTTTTATGTAGTTATGAATAAATTATGTGCTGGAATAAAGCATTATTACATTAATATGGATAAACTGTTGGAATTTGAAAGGGGGGATGATATGGGAAAGCATATTATTATAAACATCGGTGAGCTAAAGAGAGAATCCATACAGTCTCTTTGTTGATGAAGGTGGTTATTATGTACGATGCATTTCTAGATAGAAATTGTTCTTTGACTCAGTCATAAATATACAGCATGATTTCTTTTTCTTTTTTTAAATACTCAAGGGCTGCATGAGATCCTGGCTCTGCTCACGTCTCAGCTTCACCCTGATGCCAACCACAAAGAAGATCTGGTCTTCCTCAAAGATGTCTTCAGCGAGAAAAGCATTGGATACCTCATGAAGGTATAGTGGATATATCAGAGTAGAAGTGACTACTGTATTTGTGATTCAGACATTTTATTTTTAGTTTTTTTCACACATGCTGGATTACTGTACATGCACATTAAGTTTAATTGCTACGGTGTAGATGACATCTACTCATGGGTCACCACTGAACCACGAGTTGTTCCAAAACCGTCCATCTACAATTGGATGTTGGACACAAAGCACAGAAAAAAAAACTGTGAAAGTGTGTGAATAGGTGAATCAGAGATGTTGTGTAAAGCACTTTGAGTGCTCAAGTATAGTCAAAAGAGAGCTATATAAAAACTGAACCATTAAATTAGTGGTTGTGTGACTTACTTTTTCCTTCCTGTCAGCTTGAAGCAGTTAGATTCTTCTCCTCTGACATCAACAAGTCATTTTCACCCAGTGAACTGCCTCTCAGTGGATATTTTCTCTTTTCCTGACTATTCCCTGTAAACCCTAGAGATGGTTGTGTGGGAAAATCCCGGTAGATCAGTAGAAATACTCTGACCAGGACATGATTGTTTGTGTCAGACAGGCTGGTCTAAGTCACTTAAATCGCATTTCCTTCTCGATGTGATGCTCAGTTTGGACCTGAGCGGGTTGTCTTGACCTTGTCTACATGTCTGCATTGAGCTGCTGCTATGTGATTGGCTGATTGGATATTTGTGTTAACAAACTGTTGAACAACTTTACCTGACATAGTGGCTGGTTATAAAACAGTACACATCATATATGATGTTTTTTTGTTGTTGTTGTTTTTCATTAAAAATTAATGATCTGCATTTGTGGGTTTGTTGCTTCTTGCTTTACATCCAGATCCATGAAAAACTGAAGCAGTATGAGAAACACAGCCCGACTCCAGTCCTGCACAGTGCCTCCTGTTTGGCAGAGGATGTAAGTGCAATTAGAAGTGAATATATATTTTCTCTGGTGACTAGAAGAATACTTTGAAATACTTAAAGCAGTAATTTTCTGATTTCAATCACCAGCTAGCAGAAGAGCTTCAGAATGGGCCACTGGAGGATGATGAGCAAGAACTGCTGCTCCTCTTGAGCACTCCTCATCTCAAGGTGCGCGCGCACACACACACACACACACACACACACACACACACACACACACACACACACACACACACACACACACACACACACTCAGCCTTTTTCAGCCTGCATAAAGAAGCTGTTAAATGCTAGACCATACTTCTCCCTTGCTCTCTTTCCTTCTGAGGTTTGATCTCTTTAATAATGCTGCTTCACAGTATTTTTGCCCTGCACACCTCTGATTTTTCCACATTTATTACATAACACCACCGTCAGAGCTGTCTGCACCCCTTCCCCATCCCCTAGACACACACAAGACTGCCTAATTACTCTGATCAAGTGATTATGCTCAGGTTATTGGCTGTCTGGGAAGCATTCTGGGAATTGATGATAGCTGTGGAATCAGAACGTTCATTTTATTCCCTCAGTTTTCTTTTCCCCAGAATTCGTGTATGTTTTCTACGTGCGGTAACCTTCTTTTCTGGATCCTTTTATCTCTGTTGATCGAGCTCCTAAATCTTGGCTTGTGATTCAGGCAGTGCTATCGGCTCATGACACAGTGGCTCAAAAGAAATTTGACCCTGTGCTGCCACCGCTCCCAGATGATCTGGACGATGACCTGGAGGAAGAGTCTGTGAAGATCGTTCGGCTGGTGAAGAACAAGGAACCACTGGTAAGTGTCTAAGGGTGCACTTGGGCTTTTCATTAATACCTTTCATTAGTACCTGCTTTTTGAAAACTACTGCTAATGAAATAAAAGAGAAATGAAACTGATTCAGTAAATCAGATTATAAGAAACGTGCACAAAAAAGCAAAGAAATATTCCTACTGAGTATCAAATATGTGCTGATGATTGATATTAGATTTTCCTATGAAGGTGAAATCAACAGCTTTATTTGAACCTGTTAAATTGGAGTTTGAAACAACTTTATGAAGGGCATCGATAAAGAGGAGCAGTCATACTCATATGTGGAAAAGATCAACCCCAACCTGCCGGCACCCACTGCTTCATTCACAAGTTAGAACCTGTGTACAGGAGGCTGTAGAAGACATTACAGAGCCGGGTCATTTTCAGATATTTATTGACTCTTAAACTGGTCCCAGTAAGTGGGACAAGTTGCCTCCTTCCCCGTCCAGAGATTTTCAAACGTCGGTAAAAGAGGGCGATGTGCTGCAAATGACGCTCTGCAGGATAGCAGAAAAAAATCATCAAAGCAGACTATTTTTAAGGAATTGGTTGTAGTGGGGTATTAAACCAACAGCTGTCTCTTATATAACTTGTATAACTTACTAATACTTTGATTTGTCGGTAAGAAGAACAAAGTGCTACGTAAATGCAAGAATGTTACACTGTACAACTGGAAATCCTCATCCTGTCCTCAAGAACTTTAGTTTAATGAACTTCAATGAACAGTCTTGCATAAATCTGAAGTATGAATGAGTGTCTACAAAATCCACAGAAAACATATATACGGCTAATGCAATCCTACTTTTATATCAACAAGCAGCTAGCTGTAGATTAGACTTTGGCTGAGTTTCATTGTTGACACAAAATATAAGCTTCAGAAGTTTTGTCAAAGCCTCACAGACCACTTGGTCCATAGCCAAGCTAACAGTTCCCCCCTATTTCCAGATTTAAGACTGTTAAGCTAAGCTAACTGTCTGCTGACTGCACCTTCATGCTTTGAGTACGCAGACATGATATTAGTGTTTATCTCTTCATCCAGCTCTCAGTAGGAAAGGAAATAAGTACATTACATTTTCTAAAATGTCAAACTAACACATGATTTACTTAAAGCTAAAAATGTAGCTGTAACCCAGAGTAGCAAACAGTGATTGAAGCTAAAGTGGGCTGCTAATTTTTTGCTTGATGCAGCAATTAGAAAACCTGTAATTACAGCATTTAAATGTCATTAAATTGCATGAACTTTTAGTAGAAGCACAAACAAGTAGGCAATATTGATGATGGGGTATCAGACTCTTCATTCACGTACCATTTTGACATTTAGCTTCAGTCAGTTATTGATCTTTCCAATTACAACTAGCTGCAAATTGGGAGCCTCTTCCTCCAGTCGGAGGATTAAGCCAGCTTAGTGACTTTGGGATGAGATTTGCTATGAATACATCTTATTTATTAATGTGCGTGCTTGTATAAACAGGGAGCGACTATTCGGAGAGATGAAGCAACAGGAGCTGTAATTGTGGCCCGAATCATGAGGGGAGGCGCAGCTGACCGGAGTGGTGAGACTGAGTTTGCAAAACATTTCTACTGAACTTTAAATGCCAGATATTTTTTATGTGGAAAATCAAATGCGTAATGGAACAGCACTATTGTTTCTATCGGCAGATTATACTATCTCTATTACTGTGGATGCTAACGCTACCCAGTGGGACTTTCTTAGCACTACTGATATACTGAGAGAGATGTGAGTAGATTACATTACGTAACCCTGTGAAGTGTAACAGAAATCAAATCCATGAGATTAGTGCCACGAGA
This sequence comes from Perissodus microlepis, assembly GCF_051167445.1. NCBI lineage: Eukaryota > Metazoa > Chordata > Actinopteri > Cichliformes > Cichlidae > Perissodus > Perissodus microlepis. The sequence goes on from NC_140468.1 coordinate 15,396,683, forward strand.
TTGCATATTTTGAGAATACAAACTAGGTTTGCGTCTGGATGTTGCCATAGTAATGTTATCGACATACTGGCAACACAAAATCGTCTTTTGTTCACATTTCAGGTTTATAATCTAAGAATCTGTGTATTGGGCATTTCTTTAGCTGTATTCCCCCTGCGTGCTGTGCTTGTGTTTCCAGGTCTGGTGCATGTAGGGGATGAGCTTCGAGAGGTCAACGGAAACCTGATAACCCACAAAAGGCCAGATGAAATTAGTCAGATACTGGTAATAAATGTGGAATCGGACTAGTTCAGATACTATGATTCTTGTAGCTGGCAGCCGATCATGGTGGTGCTCTGTTGTTTTTTGTTTTGTTTTATTTTTAGTCCCAATCACAAGGCTCCATCACACTGAAAATCATCCCAGCTGTTGCAGATGACGATAAAATGAAAGAAAGCAAGGTTAGGAATGCTTGCTGCGTGAGTACGCAGGCTTTTCTTATGGAAGGCCACGACCACTCAGCCCTTTATCAAGGTTTATTCACATGTATCCACTTTACTTTTCTTTACCTTGCCCTTTAGTGTTGCGTATGAGCAAATGTTTGATTGTGCAACTTGCTGAATTACAGAACTGTGGAAAAAAAAAAATGTCATGATCCACCCCTCATTTAAAAAATAAAATAAATACCCCAAAGCATGACAGAGCCTCCACTCACTGTTGTATCTCTCCTGATCTCTTCTGTGCAAACTGATAACGATTGGAATCAAAAATGTAATTAGGGTTCATTACTCCATAAGACCTGTTGCCACAGATTTTTTTTTTTTTTTCTCCAGTCCATTTTCAGCTTTCTTTCCTTGGAATAAAAGCCTGATGAGGCTTCAGCGACCAGTTGTTGCTTCAGCCTGTGTCAGATCTCTGCTGGATCTTGGATCTGTGTCAGGCTGATAGTAACAAAGTGTCTAAAGATGCAGTTTAAAATTGTTATTGGCTTAGTCGTCTGTTATGTGTAGACACACTGACGAGTGGCTCAAGACTTTTGCACAGGACTATATGTGTATTCACCAAAGTATCTTACACTTTTCTGTATATAATGAATAAAGTTAAATAAATACAGAGAGTTTTTAACAGAATATTCCTCCTTCTTTTTAAAGGTCTACATCCGGGCTTTATTTGATTACACACCTTTTGAGGACAAAGCAACCCCGTGCCAAGAGGCAGGACTTCCCTTTAAACGGGGTGACGTTCTTCAGGTTGTTAGCCAGGAGGACCCCACCTGGTGGCAGGCCAAGAGGGTGGGCGACTGTAACCTGCGCGCTGCCCTCATCCCTTCGGTGCAGTTTCAGGAGAGGTAGCTTGCATCAACAGTCTGTGTATCAGATGTTAAAAAGCTGCCTTTTTTATCAGTAATACATTTTTGAAAATGTTTGTTTTTCTTCCCAGGCGACTGAGATACAGGATGAAAATGGGTTCCGTATCTGCTCCCATTTCCCCAAAAGCTCCCACATGTAAGCATTACTTACTATATACAAGTGCAAATGTTTTAGACTCTTAGATCTCAACACACATCTTCTGTTGTGGGTCAAATCTAATCTATCCAAGGAGGTCCTAAAAGAGAGATTATAAAGAGAAGGAGGGGATCAAAGATTAATCTCTGAGGGGGGGAAATGCATAATCCATCACTTTAATTTCCTAAATCCAATTTAAAAGATGAAATGACGCAAGTCCTTTTCTTGCATCTACAAAAAGATGCAGTAGTAAAATGGTTTCTCTCCTTTAAAAATCTGATTATCCAGTTATTCTTAATTTTAAAAAAAATTAAAGTCTTTCCAGTAGAGAAAGAAGATGGTTGAGGATCTCCGAGCATGGATACAGTGACAGTTATGAGACTGCATTGTGAATTTGAGAGAGCTGAATGTACACTAGGGGTCGCCGAATAGTCTATGTCACACTCTACAGTGATACTGTGTATTATTCCTTGCTTTGCTAACTTCAGATGAACGGGCCGATAGAGGTACGTAGAAAACCCCTCATTTTAGCAACCATCTCTCATCCCCAGTTTGGACTGGCTCCATGTTTTTCTTGCCTGAATTTCTGTATGAAATTCTCATCGACCCATCTGAAACACAAATTTTGGTCACTTTCCTCCTCCCCATCCACACTGTGCCATGTTTTGCCTTTACAGTTTCTTTAATTGCCACAAATCCTCTCCTAACCTGCTGTGTTCTCACGTTAAAGTACCCCCAACACCTCCTCCCTCCTCTTACCCTGTCTTCTCTTCCCGATTGCCATCCAACAGAAGACTGTGACAATAAGAGTGCTGTGAATGGAAAGGACATAGGTGAGCAAGCACAATCAGTGAGTTTATGTTAATCACTGCAACATCACATCTTTCGCTCAGTCTGTGTGCTAAGCTTTTTCTTTTCGAGTGTGCATATTATTCCTCAGATTGTGTGAGACTGGATTGCTTTGTGTTGCTTCATTGATTGTTGAGGGTTAGGCCAGGTAACCGTCAAACAGAAAATAGTCCACGTGTGTGACCACTACACAAGAAATTCTCACCAGTAGGTTGACCAGGCTTCCAGGATGTGACTGTGCTTCAGTGGGTGTTTCTTCACACCATTTTTGACCTTCTTTCTTTTTTTCTCCCCTAAACCATGTCCACACCCATCTGTCCGCTAGAGCGAACTATCTCTACAGCTGCCTTAATGTAGTGTAATTTCATTTAGACATTCCTGTAGTGGCAACTAGGGTGACCAGTTTCCAACAAGCTAAACATGGGGCAAAAGGGTATGTTTGTATGAGATAATATGGGATACTAATGCTGAGAGGTAGTGTCAAATTTTCATGTATCAAACTCATTGCAGTCATTGAGTCGACCATAAACTCCTCCGTGTGTATTCCAGAGTCAAATGTGAGGCTGTCTGTCCAGCAGTGAAAGCTTGGCACAAATTTGGTCACACAACAGGACAATGAAGTCCATCAGCAAAACTACAGCAGAATGGCTGAAAAAGAAGAGTCGATGTACTGAGTTATGGGGTGTATTTAGTTTTTTCACAGATTGCATTGAGTCCTATTAAAAACTTTGTTTCACCATAAAGAATATCGTTTTTATGATCCAATGGTGGAGTCTTAAACTTGTTTATTCCACTTTTCTAATTGATTCTTTTTAGTTCACCTAATGAACTAAAACTACCAAACTTTTCTTTGATTATCAGCAGGGATGCATCCATAGATCAGCATTTTTTTTGAGCCAAACATTTCTACTGATTCTCACTTGTACTGTGGTACTTAACATCATATTCTTGTCTATCCAGAACTGAACAGTAACCAGAAACTGCATAAAAGCTCAGAGCGTTTCAGTCTCTCATATCACTGTAGCGTAATTGTAGTTGTAGTTACGCAGTTTTTATGTGTTTTTTTTTGTTTTTTCGTGGTCTTTTCCATCATATTGTGCCAATAACTGAAGTGAGTTTCTCATTGAGCGTGGCATTGATGTAAATACAGTGACATGTGAAACTGCACTTGGGCAGTGTTGACTTTTGGAAATTGGAGCCAGAGAAGAAAATGATTGATGAGCAGTAACACATGAATGGGGAAACCTCGTCACCCTAGTAATATAACCATTTTTTGTGGTTTTTAAACGAAACACCTCAGCAACTTCCTGATGGATTGCCATCAGGTTTACTGCACATCCCCATGTTCCTCTTAGGATAGGATGTAACAGCTTTAGGAACCCAACTTTCTTTAGTGCCACCATGAGCTCAGATTTTTTTTTTCCTCTGTAAAATCAAACAAATTTTAATATAAATATCGCCTGTTAGGGTATGATTGGACTGGCAGGCTTTTTGCCCTGTGTGCTACAGCCATCGTGCTTTTCAGTGTTCATGTGGCGCCTCATGCCATCTCAATGTGCTGCAAATGGCCCATCATCATGCGTCATGCTGACAGTGATTACCCTGTGCTTTAAGAAGTTAGACACAGCATGCATGGCTTCTGATCTTTTTATTCTGTTTCAAAAGAAATAATAAAATAAAACTTAAGTTGCTTTACTCAATGGTCTAATATAAGTTGTAGTTTCTCCCAAGAGTAAGGCAGCCCCTGCCTTCTGTGGCCATGCTTTCTCATGGGATTTTTACTCAGGTACTCTTACTGATATCTAATGGTGTTGTCCACTGTGTGTGTCTTGTGTGATACTGTTTTGACATGCGATTTTCAGCTACCTCAAACCTGTTTCTTAATATCAAAGTGGCAGAGCGATCTGCGATACATGGGCAGGATTTTGGTGTATTTATTGGATTTGTATAAGTGTGGATCAGTGCAGTAGCATATGTACCCTAAGGCTACCTTCATGTCTTTAACAGCTAGCCTACGCAGAAGCTTCCGCCACAGGAAAGATCGCCAGGGTTCTCCTGGTGAAGCGCACACTCCTGACGCCAATCACACAGAGTTCCTGATTTACGAGGAAGTCGCACAATATTTTGCACGTCCTGGAGAGAGACCTCGCCTTATAACACTCATAGGTTCGTCAATTGGAGTGAATTTTAACAGCGAAGAAACTAGAGTTTTGATGAGAAATTCAAATACAGGCATCACGGGTTATGAATGTCATGGTACTTTTGGGATTTTAATTTAACTGTTCTTTATGTGCATAAACTCAAATCTGTGTTTACAATGTTAAAATAGTATTTTAACTTGACACGGTGAAGTCATCCTCAAAATTCTTTAGGATGTTCAGGAACCACCAGGAGTCAAACCTGTCATGAAGTGGAAACTGCTGGAATAGCAGCGTCACAGTGAAGTGAGTTTTACATCACTATGATGTAAAACTCATAGTGATGTAAAACTCACTATGAGTTTTACATCTCATAGTGAGTCGAACTATGAGATGTTCGACCAAGAGTCGGCACTCTTGGTCGAACTGAGAGTGCCGACCAAGGACGAAGCCTCTGTTCCAAAATTGACTTCATCAAAGTCTTTATGGACTTTATGGATAAAGCAAATGCCTTATGGACAAGAGTTTCAATGTCAGATGAGACCAATATTGAGCTTTATGGCGGTAATGACTGTTGGTATGTTTGGACAAGTAATGCTGAGGTTTTCAAACCTGAGAACACTGGTGGAGGTAGCATCATGCTCTGGGGCTGTTTGTTTGTAATGTTGGTACGTTACACAAAGTGTATGGAATCGTGGAGGAAGACTACCTTGGAATTAGAGTCAGATAAACAGCTAGACAACTGAAACTTGGGCACAACTGGATGTTTTGGAATGGATAAAGCAGGCTAATATGATTGTGAACCGGCCTTCGAAAAAAACACGACCTTAACCCCATTGAAAGTACGCTCAAAACCAGCCAATTTAAATCAACTTTAGCCTTTCAAATTTAAAAATTCAAATATTAGTGTGTATATTAATGTATAAATTTGGCTCTGTGAGAAAATCCAAAAAGATTCAAACTTGTGCACAAACTTCTTGGGATTTTCTTTAAGAGATTACAGATGTATGCTGTACAATCATTTCATCCTGGAAAAAGAACAGTTCAAAGAAATCATTAAAAACTCCAAAAACTACCATGTTATTCATGCCCACAATGAGTGAACTTTTGGCCAGATCTATACACACATGTTCCAAGTTCATGATCATCTTATATAAACTAGCTATGCTGTTTGTATGGTCATAGGTTCACTTGGAACACGGATCGCTGAGCTCAAACAGAAGGTGATTGCTGAGAATCTGCGGCGGTACGGTTTGGCTGTGCCTCGTAAGTGTTGTTTATCTTTTCTAATTGACTGTAAGTGTTTACACTGAATTCATAAGAGTGAAGTAAAAGAGCTTTCGAGTGAGTATAAGGCACTTTGTTCTTTGGCACTTCATACCTGCAAACGCATTCAACCTTTACATTTCTCTCAGGAAACTCCCATAATTTGCGTGACCCTCAAAATATTACACGAGTTTCCAGATTATTAAACAAACAATCCACACACCACATACCATTCCAATTCAGTTTTGTTAGTTATGACGCCATTTCACAACAGCCGTTCCTTCAATGCTTCCAAACCCATCTGTCGCACCAACCTGGCAACCCACTGCCTAATTCAAGGGAGGTGTGTGCATCTAATCTCTGCACAGGCAGACTGTGAGACGGTGAATCATTTAACGTCACCATCATAGCTGCTGTTTTCCCCAGTTTATCTACTGTGACGATTCAGTACGCGAGACTTTAAAACACGCCAAAATAAACAAACTCCCTGTCACATACATGGAGCTTGTTGATGCCTGTGACAGGGAGTTGCAGACTTTGGTGTAGTTGGAAAGATGTTCAGCTTTTAATAACTCATTGGCAAAACATAAAAAAGAGAACTGGTACTGACTGAGACAAGTATCTCTTTGCAAGTTGATTTTACAGTAAACGCACTGCTTTTTAATGCAATCAGTATCGAGCTTAATGAGATATCCAGAAACATACAAGCATCCAGTATCTTGTGTCTTATTTTCCAACTTGCTCTTTCTGCTGACCAACGGCGCCCTGAAGACACCACTCGAGCCAGGAAGAGTCATGAGAGAGAAGGAGTGGAGTACCACTTCATCAGTAAAGCTGCTTTTGAGGCAGACATCCAGAATGGCAAGTGAGTGCTGGGAACAATGTTTTCTGATGAAGTGCAAAAAAATTATAGAACACAAAAGGGTTAATTGAAGCGTTTCAGCATTTTAGTTAATTTAATTAACTTGTTAGTGATGATGATGTGTTTCTGCAGGTTTATTGAGTACGGCGAGTATAAAGAGAATCTCTATGGCACCAGTTTGGACTCCATTCACAGAGTTCTGGATCAGAACAAGGTCTGTCTGGTGGATGTGCAGCCAGAGGTAAGTGTTTTTAAAAATATGGTAGGCGGCACTGTCAACCAAATACACTTCTCATTTAAATCGAATTTCCTCTGTGTCAATGTAAAAGTGCCTTCTTCTTTAAAAGAAGTAAAGACAGCAGGTTGCATATTGGCCACATCGTGCCATATACATGTGTAGTATGTGCAATATTGGAATACATTTCATATTATGGTATTTTTCAAATGAAATTGGATTGATCTGTTGCCTGCGTCCAGACCTGTGAAGCTTTCCGGAGCCTGGAGACAAGTGATAGAAATGCATGATATCAGGCAAATTGACTTTTCACCTTATTTTGTGCAACTGTCTGCCAACATAAAACCAATAATAAATCATCAAAAATGTTTATTTTAACATTTTTAGTGGCTCACAGGCTGTTTCTGTTTGCTTCAAAAAGAATATCCTCTCTGATAATTGTGCAGTCTTTTATACTTAGACATTGATTTGACTTTATATGGTCTTCTGTTTGTGCAGTATATCTTCTCAGCATAGAAAAAGCTCTGTGGGATTTTTATATGGGAGTTTGTAAATGGCTGATTGGTCTTATTACATTCAGGCATTGAAGACTCTCCGCACCGCTGAGTTCAAACCATATGTCATCTTTGTAAGGCCTCGCATCGGTGATGGTCAGAGAAAGCAGTTTGGCTCCTCTTCCTCACTCAGCGTAGGGGTCACGGTGAGCGATCCCACATCAAACCTGCCAGACGTGCAGTACACTTTCTGGGCTTATTAATTGATGGTGGAATATAAATGAAGCTTACAAAGGCTTAGTTCAGACGAAGGTAATCTTGCATTGTTTGTTTTGTTGAGAAAGGAATCATATCAAAAGGTTGATTGAAGCTCAGTAAATAAAGCTTTTCTTCACATGGCATGCATTTAAACTCAGTGTGTGAGCATTTTATGTTTAATATAAACTGCTTAAAAAAGTTTAAGTTACTTAGTTGTACAAACACACAGCCAAATATGTTGGTGTCTGTGAAGGTCATTTGAATACAGTGAAGTGAATGAGCTGTGTCATAGTATGGTATGCTATCCTGTTGGAAGCAGCCAACAAAAGATGACACTGTGGTCTTTAACAGATGGACATGGTCAGCAACAATACTCAGGTGGGCTGTGGCATTTAAACGACGCCAAGATAATATCCCCCCACACCAACAACAGCCTGAAGATGGGATGGATCCATGCTTTCATGTTGTTTATGCCAAATTCTGAGAGATGGTTTCAGTAGATCAGTTTCCCAGCCTGTCTGGGACCAAAAATCATGCCATGTTCAAAAAGTCACATTTTGACAATATCTCAATATCTGCATGTCAGCTCTGAAGGGTACTGAGTAAGAATAGAGAAATTCCATATGGTCATTAGTTTAACTTCGGCCGTTCTCTAGCAGAGTGTATTAGCAGCTAAACACTTGTCTCTCTTCCTCTCCAGGACGATGACTTGCAGGAAATGAAGCAGTCGGCAGAGCAAATGGACGAATGCTACGGCCACTGGGTCGACTACGTGTTGGTAAAGGAAGATCCAGCTAGTGCCTTAGCAGAGCTCCAGGTTGTATTGGAAAAAGTACAGATGGAGCCACAGTGGGTGCCTGCATCCTGGGTGAGGCGCTAGCCAGCTGACCTTCCAAATAGAAAACGAGGACAGAACTGTGGCGTGCCTCTGAAGGTGCTGAGCATTTGGACTGATCCAGTGTTTTACTGCCGTGTAACCATTCCACAAATGAGTATGTGAGTCACTGTAAAAGAACATCCAATAGGCCTGTTGCAGAGTGGTCAGCATAGAATGACCACAGTAGTCAGATAGTGCTGGTGTACATACCGTATATCCTGATAGTGCAGTGGCTTTATATGAGAAAGGTATGTAGTACAAGCATGCAGGACAAAGTTCCTACAGCAACTTATTGTCAAAAACATCTGCACTCAGTGTGGTCAGCTATGTAAGCCCCCTATTATAACAGCAGCTATAATGTGAAGTGCCATATTGAATGTTAACTGTAAAGCAGAAGAAATCTGAAGACCATATGACTGATTTTGCTTTGACAAAAGTTTGAGTTTAGTGAAGTGGGTTGAATTTGTCTACATTTGCTTGAGAAATAAAACAAGACCAACTCTGTTTATTGGGGAAACTATTTTACTGACGGATCACACTCATGAAACAATTATAAACCATAAACAAAAGGGAAATATACATATGTGGTTGCGTTGTGTGCAAGAACAAACAAGGCCTTTTACTTCCAAAGCTTCTTGATGGACATGTTCTTCTCACTGTCTTTCTGCATGACCTGATAAAGTTAAACTGCGTTAGTATAGTGCAAGACGCGAACACTGCATTCAAAAATTAGCTTTAGGTTATACTGACCTTTGCCACCGCCATCTCAAAGTCCTCCTGAGTGACGTGCACTCTCCGTTCTCTCAGAGCATACATCCCTGCCTCTGTGCAGACGCCCTATAATACACAAATGCAGTAGGGGAAATTTAATGATGTAGTTCCTCATTTAACGCAGCTTCCATTTAGCAGGTTAATTCTCACCTTAACCTCAGCACCAGAAGCTCCAGGCATCAACTCTGCAATCTTCCTCAGGTTAATGCCGCGAGTCAGATTCATCTTCCTGGAGTGGATCTTCAGGATATCCAGACGGGCCTGTGGGCGCATAATTAAGTGTGCTTAGATACAAAAAACTCAGCATGTTTGAGTAAACACGCTAAAGGGTATAACGATTAACTACCTCTTCATTGGGAGGCGGAAACTCGATTTTCCTGTCAATCCTGCCTGGCCGGAGCAGAGCTGAGTCCAAGATGTCAATACGGTTAGTGGCCATGATGACCTGCAGAGATGGACGACATACTATTAAGTATATTTGAATAATTGGGGTTATTTAATACTGTAACTCCCATGTTTGGCACTCATGAACATTTAACAAATGCAGCATTACTTGTTTCGAAATATTATAAAGGTCTTCTGTAGTCATCAGCAACTTTAGGTGATGCTGGCATATAAATAAATACCAGTTGTACCACAAAATGTCATTTATGCATAAAGAACCTATACAGCAAGCTGAAATGTCATCAGTGACGCATGTTTTAAGAGGCTGTCCTGTGCACATAGTAAGGATATGAGACTACACAGTGATCCTCTGCAGTACCTTGATGTTCTTGGTTGCCTCGAAGCCATCCAGCTGATTGAGCAGCTCCAGCATCGTCCTCTGCACCTCACTGTCCCCGCCTGAGCCTCCCTCCAGCCGAGATGAGCCGATGGAGTCTATCTCATCCATGAAGATGATGGACGGAGCATGCTCTCTCGCCATGACAAAGAGTTCTCGCACCATACGGGCACCTGCGGACAGCCAGGGAGAAATCAACCAAAACCAGTTATTAAAAACATGGGGATCAATTCGATCCCAGTGTACAGGAAAGAAAAGGCACGCACCCTCTCCGATAAATTTCTGGACCAGCTCTGATCCAGACACCCTGATGAAGGTGCAGTCAGTGTGATGGGCCACAGCTCTGGCAAGGAGGGTCTTCCCTGTACCTGGGGGGCCATAGAGCAGCACACCCTGCAAGCACAAAGGAAAATCTGAACCACCTACACAGATGCGACAAGTGTAGCTTTAGTTAACCGATTTAATCAAATTATCTTTTTCCCCCCTCTCTTTGCTTTTCATGTTTTAGGACTGAAGTGAATGATGGGCAGGCAACAAGACGAGAAAATGTGTCAAAGATATGAATTTTAAGATATGAATATAAAACCCTAAGAGAAACTTCTGAAATTCGTACCATCGGCTCTCTTGTCAAATACCCACCTTGGGCTGGGCAATGCCTAAAGCCTCGAACAGCTCGGGGTGTTTGACGGGCAGCTCAATCACTTCTTTGATCTCCTTGATCTGCTTATCCAGGCCGCCGATCATTTCATAGGTGGAGTCCGGCACCTTCTCCACCATCATGAGGGACACCAGAGGGTCCACCTTGTTAGGAAGGATCTTGTGCAAGGTGTAGCTGTCGTTACGCAGAGCTACACGACAGTTTGGAGTCACCTAGTGGCAATTTGACAGAAATAATAACAGAACAGTTTAGGTTTCCTGATTCCTAGTACTTATTTTATGAGTAAAATGCATTTTTTTTTCTTGTTTAGCTCTATCATACTTTACAGTAAATATTACAAATGGACTCAGGTTTTATAGTACTCACATCATTGATGTCAATGTTTTTGTCCACATCCACCACAAACTTTCCCTCTGGATGCACCTGAAAATGATGAACAGACATAAATTTATATAAACTGTCCACGACTGATTCAAAAAGAAGGATGCTGCATGGTGAATGTACACAGCATACCTTAACTAGCACTTTCTTTTTGTCCATGACCCTCACCACCTCTCCCACGTAGGATCCCTGTTCCTGTAGTAGCTGCAGCTCTTCACGAAGGAGACGCACTGAGACCAAAGTAAGAAAGGAAATGTCTGACTGTGTACATCAGAATGACACAATTCCCAGTAATGTGGCAGGAAGATAAAGCACCATACCTTTGGCATTGAGCTCATTTCTCTGTGCCTGCAGACGTCTGAGATTCTGACTCTTCTCGTTCACAGTCAACTATGAAGAAAAAAAGCAGGTCAGGCATGACGGGCGAGCGTGCATTAAAAAGCAACAAAAACAAAAAAGATTTTTCATTTCCTCACCTGCAACTCTTCTATCTTAGATAAGTAGTACTGCCGCAGACCTGATCCACCTTTACTCTCCCCCATCTCCATCTGCTAAAGAAACACATTGCAACGTCTTCACAGCGAGCTCTTGAACATTTAAATATGGCATATTTAACCTCCTAGGACCTGGCATCCACATATGTGGACATCACATTTTGGGTTATTTAGACCAAAATACTCAATTTTGCTCTAAATGGGCCTGATATCCACTTACGAGGACATTATACTGCTACTGTTCTATTGAAATTTTAAAGGAATATCCTCATATGTGGCTCTCATTTTTCTTAGAAACAAAAATTAGGTAAAAAAAAAAAAAAAAAAATCTGGTAATTCTTAATTTTTACATTCATCGGGTCCCAATCAGCCCAAATATCAAAGAGAAATTAAAAATGCATGCCGTGGAAGAGTTCGGGTCTTAGGAGGTTAAATATGCATCAATCAATGACTGCGTTCATAAGCCATCAATTTTGTTTCATTCTTGTTTTAAGCTAAGAAAGTATGTTGGCCAGTTGATTGCTATGCTGCCTGCCAATTTGTGTGAGTGATGATGATTTTGACAGAGCCGACAGCAAACTGGGTCAAATGAATTCTCACTAATGAGAAGTGCTTTTCCTTTAGTCCCCATTTGCAACTTAAAAGTTGTCCATCAAGTGTGGTATGGTGGTTAAAACTGCTGTATCACAGTAGGAAGGTTCTGGGTTTGAATCCAGTCCAAGGTGGTGTAGGATTAATTGGTGACGGTGTGAATGTGAACACGAATATTTGTATATATGAATTAGCCCTGCAAAAGACTGGCGACCTGTCCATTATGTACCCTGCCACTGGCCCTATGACAGCTGGAATAGGCTCCAGCCAAAACGCAATGCTAAATTGGAGCAGAGACGTCACTGTGTACTCTGTGTACCCTCAATATGAAGCAGCCTCTATGCATACAGTTTTAGTTAGGCAGATATCTCCTGAAGGATGCAAACCACGTCTCTTTTTCCTACTATAGCATTTACGCCACTACATTTAAAGTTAAAGATTAAGATACCAATTATATAGCAGCCTACAGACTTATGCTGTAAAAATACTGAGGAACTGTAACATTTTTCCCGCGAACATTATTTTAGATTAACCCAGCAGCATATAAATCATCTACATTAGCTTTTTGTGGTCCCGAAAAGTCCAACGTACATGCCCGATGAGAGGATCTTATGTTGGACAATGCAAAGTACACAGCATTTATCAGTAAATAGTGTATGCCGAGCTTGACATTATCTAATATTATAGAAGAAGAATAGAAATGCACATTTGTCCAATTTTCATTGATTAAATTGGTGGACTGAACTGGTTGAAATTGACCACTGTTTACATTAGCCCTTAGGCCTAACCTGTAGCACCAACACAGGAAATATCTTTTACGCAAGGAATTAAAAAACAAACCCCAAAACAACCTATGTAACAAAAAGCTTTAAAGTGTGTAACGCTAACTTTCTCCCAACAATTACAGTTCATTAGCAAACTAACATCAGTTAGCTTACGTACAGACGTGCACGTATATTAATAAAGTAACGCTTGGTGTTTCCCATATAATAAACTCAGATATATATCTCTCATAATATGCTGAAATAAGCACCCCTGTGTGGTCAAAAAAGCTAAGAATAGAATAAACTGTCCGCACCTCGCTGCCAGTCATCGTGAGAAGCTAGCTGGGTTAGCTACAATGAGACAGCAAACCGGCACAATCGCTGCTTTCAATGAAGTGACGTTTCCGTTTTTACACTGAAGTCCCGCATCCTTCCCTCAAACAACCGATTTTGAATAAACTATTAGACCCACAGCAAAACAGAAACGTTTCCTTCGCATGGCAGTCATAAAAGCAACAAAGCGGCAGGGGAAAAAAAAAAATACACCTACATGATCAATTCCGTCCACCTCCATCTTGAAATTTCTACATCCGGTTAAAGCCACTGCAGACCAGGCGCTATTTCCGGTACAGTGGCGCGTCTTCGTGGTATTTCTTTGATGTATAATATATACAAATGCAGACATCGCCACCTACAGTCCATTTTAAAAAATTACACCTTTAAAAAAATAATTCCAGGACGTGTGAGGATAGCGAGACGGTGGTGAGGTGCGCAGTAGGAGTGGCAGATGGGTTCAAGGTGGGGGTGGGATTACATCAGGAATCTGCTCTGAGACCCTTAATGTTTGCAGTGGTGATGGAAAGATTAACAGATGAGTTCACTCAGGCGAATCCATGGACTATCATGTTCACAGATGACGGTGTAATCTATAGTGAGAGCAGGGAGGAGGTAGAAGACTGGGGAGGAAAGGAATGAAAGATGGTAGAAGCGAGGCGAAGAATACATCTGTGAATAAAGGGCAGGCTGGTGTGACAGTAAAGATGTGAGGTAGTGAAGGTAGAGGCATTTAAATACCTGGGATCAAACATCCAAAGCAAACAGTGCATAGGAGAGGTCAAAGAGACGGTGCAGGCAGGGTGTAGTGGGTGGAGAAAAAAAAATCCAATATTCTCTTTAACTTTAAAAATAATTTCTATGTAACCAATATGAATTCTTGGAATACTAAGGAATTGTGTCTGTTAATATTGGGTCTACCTTACGAAATAAAGCACCTTCAGCTGACCCTTGTTGTGATTTGGTGCTAGATAAATAAAATGTAATTAAATTGAAAATAAGAGACCATATTCAAAGCATAATTAAGTCAGTAAACACATGCAAAAATGATCAAAGAATCTAATTCAGTTTTAAACGTTAGCCTGGCCTTTTCTTTGAACCAGTGTCACATTACAAGCCGAGACAGAGCTCTGTTAGTGAAGGGTGTTTTAGGGTTGGCTGTTATTTGAGGAGTGGTAAACAGAAGCTGTTTGAGTAAGACCAGACATACCTGTTGAAACGGCTGCTCTCAGAGGCACCTAAGCTTTGCAACCAGCCCCAACATGCACCTCACGGCATATCTGCAGCTCTCTAAGCATGCAATCGAGGGTGTGCGGTAGATGACATTATTACAAACATACAACGGACAATATTCTATATAAATTCTTACCCCTCTGTAACAGGCTGAATATTGTTAAAGAACACACAGTACGTGAACATTTGTAAGTATATTTATTGTAAAAAATACTCCAAATGTATAAAAGATAAAGGCTTTTGATTGATACACAACATGCAAACATTTAACAAAGAGAAGCTGTACAAAAATAACATTTGTACATAACGTTTTTACCTCATCTTAAATTCTATGTGCCTTCTTCAATAAAGACATTTTGGCACAATGATATCTGTCAAAAAGGAATGTTTCAAGAACTTTAAGACTGATGTACAAAAAGTCAACAAAACAGCAAAGCTTTAACTCATAAAACTATAAACTGTACACAATATTTTGGCGCTTTTTTTTTCCTTTTTTAGCTGACATACTGCAGTTACATTCCTATCAAATTATTAATAGCAGTTAACTTTCTTTGAAGGTATGGATCCGTTCAATCTAAAGAGCCTCAGCTCCTCTTCCCCTCGAATCACCCCACTAACAAATAAAAACGGCATGTAAACATTCACAAAATCAGAATGTTTCATTTCAACTTTCAAAAATGCTGCAAAAGCATTAAACATATTATATACACTGGAATGAAATGCTTAATTCTACCATGCCTCCAGGAAGATCAGGCATTACTCTTATCTAAAAATTATGGCTTTTCAATGTAAGGGTAAACACATACCTCTTTCAAAACAGCACTCAAAGTGACGGTGAAAACACCCAAACAGCACCAGTGCTTAAACAGCATTTTGTACCAGCGACAAAACATATTGCAAAAATAAAAAAAAACGATAAAGGTTATTTAAACAGGCTCAATATATCAGACACTACAAGGCAAAGATATTATTAAAGGTCATATAAGCATCACTTTGGTCCCCGAACTTTGCGTCAGTGACGATGGCTTTCTGAACATGTAAAGGTGAAAGAATTCTTTCCAGTTTCAGCTGAGTGGAACATTAACAACTCATGAGTAAACCTAAGGTGGCTGTGCCTCCTTTAGAATTGTACTTAGGTGAGTCGGATACCCAACACCTGCTCCAGCTCTTGTCTTCTCTGCTGCACCTATAGCAAAGAAGAGGTTAGACTCAATGGCAAAACCACAAACTGTATAGAAAAAATGGACACTGTGACATCACACATTGGTTTTGAAATTTTGAGTTATCTTTCTAATTTTATTTTGGTGTAATGTTTTGACTTACCACATCTTGACATTTATAAGCTAACACTAGTTAGCACTAAAAAGTGTATTATTCACTGTCTACTTACTTTGGAGTAAACATATCTGCCCACTGCCTCTGGCACCCAGGGCTCATGGTAGAACTCGGTCCTTCTCTCCTCTTCTGGGTTTCCAGTCACATCTGTCATCAACTGAAAGAACAGAAATCCATCACTGAACACAAGGAACCAACTTTGAATGATTAAAGAAAAGGGGTTTCTATTCCCACATGCTAAAACAGTGTTGTAAAGACTGATTCATGCACTGCCAAGTGACTGTAGTAGTACTGAGAGTCTGATGGATCAATGATTCACTGAGTCTGGTTCCTAAAGGCCTACATCTTAATCCAGGTGCTAACGTCTCTCCAGATGAGGAATGCAGCACAAACAGCTAACTGGTGTTTTGCTTTCAACTGAATACCAATGCTATGTTTGGACACAGTCCTGTGAACCAATGGTGCCTTTGTGTGCCCAGCAGTTAATTGTCTATGAAAGCTGGAAACATACTACCACTGCTCACAAAATAACTGCAGCTTTTTTTTAAATTAAATACAGGGAAAGCTTTGCAGGCACTTGTACAAATATGAATAAAAGCTCAAAGTGAGTGAAGATGATACAAATATTGCGTTACTAAACTATAACATGTTTTGCTGTTGTGTAGACAAGCACGTATGAGCATTTTAGAAGCTGGAGCATAGCGTCTACCTTCAGATCCCTGGACTGAGACTTCAGCCAATCCTTGATGAACTCCTGTGGATTATTGCTGAAGCTCAGCATGAAATCTCTTTCGGTCTTCAGCTGGTTAATGTACTCAATGGTTTCATGAATCTGTAGCGAATACAAACACCAGCAGCACATTTTCAGAATTAAATGGAGTATGCAATTTTTTTTCCCTCCACGACTCTGGTGAAGTGCAGATGAAGCCTTACCTTCATCTCGAGGGCAGCGATTTCTTGCTGGTTGGTTGTAGAAGACAGGAAGCTGTTCATTTGACCCTTAAGTGGGTCGTCCACTTCCACGTCAATGTCATAGCATGCGGTCTTCTTCTGATCGGTGGGATCCACGCTGCTCCGGGGAGACACAATGACAGTTTGGAGAGAAGGAGTGATGCTGATAGCACACTTGTATAAGCACACTAAGAAATAACAGGCCAAAACATAAAGCTAAGGAAACTATCGTTCAGTATGAGCCTCACACACAGGGCTTTCTAATATTCACTGAGAGGCTGATGTAGCTCTTTTTTCAGACAGAAAGAGGTAACATGATCCAGGCTCCCCTACCTAATGACGTGATTGATAATAATGGGGTCGGGGTGCTGCAGCAGGCCCGCCAGTTTCATGGGAATCTCAGAGAACCTCATGCGTGGACAGCCGAAGATCTGGACAGGATTTAGTTAAAGAACAGAGCAAGTTAGACAACATAAGGGGAAAAACTTTTTTTCCTATTTGAGGTCTTGCAAAGGGCTACAAAACAACACCTCACAAAAATCATAATTGCCTGAATGCAAATCATTTAGCTGTGAAATTAAATACATGCAAAATGATGTTTCAGTGCCAAAATATCAAAGCGCCACGAGCCATTTTTAGCCATTTGCCATTACCTGTCTGAAATAGCGGTTGCAGTTGATGTACTCTTTCTCATGACTGTCCTGCAGCTTGTTGTTCTTGATGTAAAGCCAGAGAGCTTGCATGATGCTGGCTCGTGTCTGTGTGTGTACACCCAGAAGGCGAGCCAACCGTGGATCCAGTTTGTACTGAGGGGGCTGATCAAAGAAAAGCATCGGGACAAAGCAAATGTTGGTGGAAAAAAAGAAATATCATCGGGAAAAAATTTAGTGACGGTTGAGAAAGTAAGTGGCACCTGGTGGTCGAGCATGAGCAGAAGGGTACATTTAACATTCACGTCTCCTGGCCTTTTGACCTGGAAACCATCCGTCTCCTGAGTGGTGGGCATTCTGTGCCACTGGAAGATGAAGATGTGATTTTTTTTTTTAAAGCAGATAAGCAAATTTTATTAACATGAAATTTACGAAACTACTTTACAACAATAATGGCTCAGTGCCAGGTTAAATAAACTGTTCCATCGGCAGATCCCTAAGACTGGAAATTCTCACTTTCACCACTGTTAACCACAATTTTTTCAGTTTAAAAAAAAAAAAGAATCTGGTTTATGTGTGGGATAAGTTCACGCACAATAAGCCCGCCTACAGTCAAAAAAAAGAAAGAAGGATTGGCTCCAAACTTCTAGTGTTTCAATCTAAGCTCAGCTTCTTGACCACAGCTAAACAAGGTTGGTGCTGGCGAACTATTATCACTCTCTGAACCTCTGGTGTCAATGTGCCTACGATGTTCTGAATGGAACTGCAACCAAGGTTTATGTCATACCTCTACTAAGTGGTTGTCAGGCCCGTAGAGCTCCTTATCAAGCTCAATCACCAGGCTTTTGAAGAAAGATGAAAACTTCCTCTTCTGCTTTCCAGCCTGCGAAGACAGAAAGCACGAAACAAAAGTGTCAGAAGGACAGAGCAGTAAGAAAGCAGTGTATTCTTATTGTGCTGTGTCAGTGTGCAGCTGCATTGTTTAGCTCTGACCGCATTGGGGGTGGTGGTGAAGCGCAAAACTGTAGACTAGAAAAAGCTGTCTTCACCCCCCCCTTGTCTGCCCACTCCCCAGCCCTGTCAGAGTCTGTTTGCTCAACACGACCCCTTTCACTCCTTTCCCTCACATCCCTTTTTCTGTTGCTCCATGCAATACTCCTCCACATGCCTAAACCCATGAGACTGAGGAGAAATTTTAACAGACAAAAAAAAAGAAAAAAAGAAAAAAAAGACCACCTCCTCCTTCATGTGGCCCCAGATGACACAATGAGTCGAGCTAGAATTGATGTCGGGAGGGGAGGCTAGTCAGCTCATGGTATGCAACGGCCAGTGGTTTCAATTCCGTATTTCAAATGAGATCCTGAGTGTGTGTGTGTGTCAGCAGTTGTGGGGTGGAATGAGAAAAGCTGTAAACACACATCTGGCTGCGTAGTCTGAGCCAAGAACACTGGCCAACTCAAGTTTGAAGAAACACAATGAGAGAGACTGAAATACTTGCAGTCAGACCACACCGGGACAATAGCGAGAACACTCGAATGCGTTTTTTTTTTTTTTTAAACTTACTTCCTCCAGGAGTTTGCCCTCGACTCTCAGCTCCCAGGAGGACACCTTCTCCGCCTCCTCACCCTCGGGTTTGCTGGGAGTGTACGTGTTGGAAATGTAGATCCTGAGCTTGCGCTTTTGCTGTGTAATTTCAGAGGGACAAGCAGATGTATCAGGAATTCTGGCAACAATTGAGCCTCTCAAGCTCACTTGCCAAATTCACTCTCCAACAAAGACAAACGCTTCATTTCAGGCTATTAAGGGTGTTTACAATAACTTCATCCTTATGTATAAGTTCACATTATTAAGACCGGAAAACACTGCTATCTAACGAGGGATTCACAGGAAAAAGTTGTGACCATTTTAACTTCACACCAGTCACACCGTTTGCTCTTCTCTGTGGCCGTGTCACAGTTGGATTAATTTACTGCTAATGCAGATTTTCCTGCTGCTGGAGTTGTTTTTGTTGTGACACATCTCAGCAGACCAACTGTTTCTGCCACTAAGGTTAACGCTAACAGTTAAAATTGTAGCAAGAAAACACAAAGGTCAGATTTCAGTGTGGGAACCAACTTCACTGTGTCCCGCTGTTCTGTGGAAACTGCTTACACTGTGCTCCGCAGGAACTCGGATTACAGCTGAGATCACGTTTTACTGACTTCTCATTTGTTTCAGTGGACAAAGCCTAAAAATAATCTTCTCAAGGTATACTTTTAACTGCATGACAATGGATCAAGGACACATACCATAATGGGCTTTTTGATGGCTTCCTGAATCTCCATACGCTTTCGAGCGATGGTCTGGTCCAGCTTCCTCTCAAAGGCCAGGAGGTCCATGTAGGCCTGGGACTCCGGGACCAGATCGCGGATCTAGAAGACAGTAGCAGGTGAAGATTGAGGAAATACAGCAGACTTTGACAACAGTGTGATTCAAGGGGGTCGAGGTTTTCCTACCCTCTGTGGCAGAACCTTGTCAGCCATCTTGCGCCTTTTTGCTCTGAATCATAGAGAAAAAACAAGGAAAATTATTCAGTTTGGAAAGAAGACATTAAATGACCGCTTTAACAGTCTCTACGATGTGAAGGAGCGGATTTCTAAGAATATCTCAAACTGAGCTGTTGTTTTCCAGTGTGTGTGTCATCATTTTACTTTCGGCCTCATAAGTATGACTTCAGTCAACCAATTTCACAGAAACTGGCCACACACCAACACATGATATAGGATCAAATAAAAGATCCCTTTCATTTAACCCGATTACCGATAATTGGAAGACTTCACAGTGCGATAATATAATCTTGGCCAATGCGATATGTTAATTAAGTCCCCTGAAAGAGTGCTTCAGGTTTTTACTTGCCGACTTCATTAAATTGATTTCGTTTCCTTAATTATACACTTCACCTTGGCAATGACTGAATTTAATTTCCATGTGATTAAATGAGAATTTAGGATGGTGGCACCATGACTCACTAATCTTCCTAGACTGAGATTATGCTAAGATACTGACTTTTTTTTATGAAATTAACCTTAAAAACACAACAGAATCATTGTGGACGAAGCATTACGGATGGCCGCATTTATGAGCGTGGCGTCACGGAGCAGTCTGAAGTCAAAAATACCCACTTGTGTCTGCTGCTTTGAAAGCAAAGGCCAGTCATGAGACGCTGGTATCCTCGTGTCTGTGTGATCTGAGCCGTGCTTTTAACAGTACAGCCACTTTACAAACAGACGGGAGAACAAATCATGAATGAAACGTTCTGTTGAGACAATGTAAATAAACCACAAAAGGGGAAAAAGTAAAAAAGATTTACCACATTTTTATAGCTGGATGACTCCAACCATTTTGTCAGAGAAAATATTAATGGAAAACTCCCTAGAGTGACCGTGTTTTCCTGTACACTCATATCAGTACTCTTATTTTCACACAAAAATTACTTTATTCTAGTGAACTCTTTCCTGGAGTCATTAAGTCACAAATAATCCTAAAACGAATGTTAATGTTGGACTTGGCAGTGGGGTTGAACCTGGCTTTTGAAAACCTGTATTTACCTTTTTTTCTCCCTATGATGTCAGCAAGAGCAGATACCTTTATTATAGTCATCCCAGCCACACAGCTCTGGCTATGAGCCACTTCTGTTACGAGGGGCAGCCAATTATCAGAAAGTTGGCTTTGAGGGAAGTGTTAGAAACAGACTAGTGTTTATATAGACCTTTCAGTTTCCAGCTGAAGGACTAAAGCAAAGTATAAGATGAGGTACTTTTTGGATGCTCTTTAAGGGGTGGATGGATCTGCGTGTTTGCTTTGGCACAGATGCCGTTCCTGACACAGCCCTCACATCTATCCAGTGTTGGGCCAGGAACTAGGAATGCACAAGTTTGTGACCCCCTGAGGGTGCATTTGTGCATCTCCTCCCCATCTAGAAGCAGGAATCTTGTAAGGGGAATGTGTAAACCACTACACCCATGGAGCCAGTATGCACAGTATAAGATGAGTAAGATTAAACTGTAAATCATCCAGAGCTACTCTAGAAAAGTACAAGACCAACAATATGGAGCTGGAAATAAGCATGAAAGTTCCTCAATAAAAAAGGGGGACATGTGACAAGCAGTCAAGTGCTAAAAATAAAAATGGTTGCTGTTGCTTGATATTAAAATTAGGCTTGGCAAAAACTTTAGAGCTGAACCTATTTTATATCATTTCTAAGTTACTGGAAAAAAAATACCTGGTAACAGTTTTAATTCTTTGAACAAGTGATTTAAATCTTTCCCCTATAAAGGCGACATCTGATGACCTCCCCAGCACCCTTAATCACAAACCTTAGTATTTATCAATAAAGATGTGCTTTGACAACCATTAGAACAGTTTCTGGGTTTTTCCAAGGGTCGCTACATAGGCAGAGACCACCCTCACTAACACTCCATCACTTGTGTAGCAAACCCAGTGATTTTCATCTATAAGCAGCAGTTCTGAAAAGAGTTTCAGCAGGTCACTACTAGCAGCTTTCAAGTGGTAAAGAGTTAATGATAAGAGGAAAAAAAGAAAACATTTTTGGATTTCATTTACTTAATGAATAATCAATAATAGATTTAATTGTTTAAAAGTCATGAAGGAGTAATAGCTAGTTATTTTAGATGGCAGTGAGGTCCAAACACTGGCAGTACCATCCCCTACATTTTGTCCCGTCTCCTCTCTTACCCTCGTCTGAGGCCTCCCAGCGCCTCTTGTTGCTGTTGGTGGTGCTGGTGATGAAGAAACCGTTTCCTAGAGGCGTCCATGCTCGGGGGTCCCATACCAGCCCGCATGGGAATGCTACTGCTACCATAAGAGGGACCAGGCAGCTGACCCCCCATTGACCCCATGGGGCCCCCCACTCTGCTGGATGGCATCCCAGGGCGCTAGAGAAAAGGAGGGAAACTGATTTCACAGAACAATTTCTCCATATCTACACAAAAAAATAATATTTCATCTAGGACTAAAGGAAATCAAGGATCTGATTTATTAAAGAGATACAAAAAAGTACCTATTTTAAAATAATAATAATGAAAACCAATGATGTGTGAAGCTGTTTGCAAACAAATTTCATATTGTATGATCAACTTATATCAAATTCTAGCTTTTTGGATCGGGTGAGTAGAAAGAATGCTCAGTGACATACAGTACTGTCACTTACACTGTTTGCTTTTGGTTGTACCACAAATATTATGAGTCATAATATCCCCATTAAAAACATGCCAAAAACATAACCCCACCTGCAGAAACAGTGCATTTATGTTTTTAAGCTCTGAGGTTTAATTACAGGGAGTGCAGAATTATTAGGCAAATGAGTATTTTGTCCACATCATCCTCTTCATGCATGTTGTCGTACTCCAAGCTGTATAGGCTCGAAAGCCTACTACCAATTAAGCATATTAGGTGATGTGCATCTCTGTAATGAGAAGGGGTGTGGTCTAATGACATCAACACCCTATATCAGGTGTGCATAATTATTAGGCAACGTCCTTTCCTTTGGCAAAATGGGTCAAAAGAAGGACTTGACAGGCACAGAAAAGTCAAAAATAGTGAGATATCTTGCAGAGGGATGCAGCAGTCTCAAAATTGCAAAGCTTCTGAAGCGTGATCATCGAACAATCAAGCGTTTCATTCAAAATAGTCAACAGGGTCGCAAGAAGCGTGTGGAAAAACCAAGGCGCAAAATAACTGCCCATGAACTGAGAAAAGTCAAGCGTGCAGCTGCCAAGATGCCACTTGCCACCAGTTTGGCCATATTTCAGAGCTGCAACATCACTGGAGTGCCCAAAAGCACAAGGTGTGCAATACTCAGAGACATGGCCAAGGTAAGAAAGGCTGAAAGACGACCACCACTGAACAAGACACACAAGCTGAAACGTCAAGACTGGGCCAAGAAATATCTCGAGACTGATTTTTCTAAGGTTTTATGGACTGATGAAATGAGAGTGAGTCTTGATGGGCCAGATGGATGGGCCCGTGGCTGGATTGGTAAAGGGCAGAGAGCTCCAGTCCGACTCAGACGCCAGCAAGGTGGAGGTGGAGTACTGGTTTGGGCTGGTATCATCAAAGATGAGCTTGTGGGGCCTTTTCGGGTTGAGGATGGAGTCAAGCTCAACTCCCAGTCCTACTGCCAGTTTCTGGAAGACACCTTCTTCAAGCAGTGGTACAGGAAGAAGTCTGCATCCTTCAAGAAAAACATGATTTTCATGCAGGACAATGCTCCATCACACACATCCAAGTACTCCACAGCGTGGCTGGCAAGAAAGGGTATAAAAGAAGAAAAACTAATGACATGGCCTCCTTGTTCACCTGAGCTGAACCCCATTGAGAACCTGTGGTCCATCATCAAATGTGAGATTTACAAGGAGGGAAAACAGTACACCTCTCTGAACAGTGTCTGGGAGGCTGTGGTTGCTGCTGCACGCAATGTTGATGGTGAACAGATCAAAACACTGACAGAATCCATGGATGGCAGGCTTTTGAGTGTCCTTGCAAAGAAAGGTGGCTATATTGGTCGCTGATTTGTTTTTGTTTTGTTTTTGAATGTCAGAAATGTATATTTGTGAATGTGGAGATGTTATATTGGTTTCACTGGTAAAAATAAATCATTGAAATGGGTATATATTTGTTTTTTGTTAAGTTGCCTAATAATTATGCACAGTAATAGTCACCTGCACACACAGATATCCCCCTAAAATAGCTAAAACTAAAAACAAACTAAAAACTACTTCCAAAAACATTCAGCTTTGATATTAATGAGTTTTTTGGGTTCATTGAGAACATGGTTGTTGTTCAATAATAAAATTATTCCTCAAAAATACAACTTGCCTAATAATTCTGCACTCCCTGTATGAAGTTGTGCATATAAAGACTGTTATGGTACTGCAGTGTTTATCTCCATCTACACAAAGCACAACCTCTTTCAACTTTAAGGTTTCACATATCAGGATATAATGAAAAGAAATCAGGTGCTTAGTATGCTTTATAATTTGCTAAATATAACCTCAGATGAAATACAACACATGACATATTACACTGTGGTTTTATTTATTGTTAAACAAAAATAATAAATAGAAATGCAGAAGCAGTAAAGTAACAGCCAGATGCTGCTAATCAAATGTATTTCATCAATTTATTAGTTCCAGGAAGTGTGAACACTTCTGTAACAGCAGAGGTTTTGACAGTTTGCTGGTTTGGAGGATTCAGGTGTGTTAACACAAAGACATCAATGATAATCCTTGAAAGCAACTGCTGCCCATCAATCTGGAAAACCTTATAAGGTCATTTCCAAACAATATGAATCCATCTGTCTACAGTGAGAACTATTATCTACAAATGGAAAGCATTCAAGACAGTTGCCAATCTTCCCAGGAGTGAACGTCCCAGCAAATTCACTCCAAGTTCAAGCCTTGCAAGAGCTACTTCTCAGGCCTCAGTTAGCATGCTAAATGTTAAAGTTCATGGCAGCACAATTAGGAAAAAAATAAACAAGTACGGCTTGTTTGGAACGGCTTCCAAAAGAAAGGCTCTCACATTTGAACAAACCACAAAACCTCTGGCGCAATGTTCTTTGGACAAGTGAGACCAAACTGGGGATATTTGGCCATAATGCTCAGCACTACATTTTGTGAAAACTAAACACAGCATAACAGCACAAACACCTCATACCAGCTGTCAAGAACGGTCATGAAGTCAAATGCAAGGCCATATACTTGACAGCTAAAGCTTGAGTGCAATGATCACAAGCACACAAACAAATCTACAACAAAATAGCTGAAGAAGACAAGAATCAACGCGGTGTAATCACACAAAGTCCTCAACGCGTAAAATGCTTTGGCAGGATCTTAAGAGAGCTGAGCATAAAAACATGCCTGCAAATGCCGATGAACTGAAGCAATGTTGTAAAGAAGAGTGCACCAAAATTCCTCCTGATGTGAAGGGCTGATAAAGTCATACAGAAAAGGATTACTTCACACTGTTGCTGCTAAAAGCGGTTGAACAAGCTCCTGAATCTTGAGGCGTGCTTAGTTTTTCACACACTGCTTCTGCATTTCGGCTCAGTTTTTGTTATATAAATAATAACACAGTGTAATATGTCCTATTTTGTTACACATCTGAGGGTGTACTTAATTTAAAACCTGTTACTGACTAGATTTTTTTTCTTTTTAATTAGGTCCTTATATGTAACACATCAATAATGTATCAACAAATTGTGAGAATTCTCACACTTTGTCCAGTTTGTAAACATAAAAACAAAGTCTAAACCCAAATGGCTCCAACTGTCAAAACGGGGGTAACTGCGATGGTGTCTGTTAACTACAGGAGAAGCTGTAGATGGTGACAATACTGGCACGATATATGCAGGCTTGCCTCTGGGCAGATGGTGCTGATAAACTTTTGCTTTCACGCTAACTGACAGGAGGCGAAGCGGGCAACCACGTGATTTTCTTTTTCACACGCGCACAAAACGCTAAACGATATCAATTTGAATTAAACGTCCCACTACTTTTATGAACCACTTTAAATGCCATGAAAGAAAAAAAAGGTTACACTTAATTATTGCGGTAATTAATAAATAATCACACCCACTTCGAAGGCGGAAGTAGTGTTCACACGGTGATAAATAATGAGCTTTATGTTTGTTTGTTTTTATTTCCATGTCTCTCGGGCGACTATTTCAATTAGCTACTTTTATTTAAACACGAATTTAAAAAAAAGTAACAAAAAGCTTAAACAGACATGGGGGTGATCGGACAAATACCGTCACCCTCACCTTTCACTCAGTTTCTTTATTCGACACGGAGAAATCAAGCAGAACCAACCTGGGGGTATTGGGGAACGCTGCTCATGCTTCTGGGATATCCCCCCGGAGGCTGGGGCATTCCTTGCATCCTCATGCCCGCGGCATGCCCGACGTTCATGGGGCTCATACTCGGATTCATCGGAGGACCCGTGAAGCTTCCCCTCGATGCCATCTTCTAGAGCCACAAGTGGTTAAAAGTGACGGGAACTTCAAACCAAATTCGGCCCAAATAAAAGTGCGGCAGGCTGAAGTCTCCAAGTAGGTAGCTAACTAACTCCGGGTACTTCTGCTTAGGTCGGTTTCTGGTTTGACAGCAAGCACACTGTCAACAAAAAGCTAGCTAACGTTAGCTCACTTCCTACCGTTTCAAGTTCCGGGATTTGCTTCTACCTAGTGACTGCTCGTTTTGTGAACACACCAAGTGGGAGCTGTTGTCATCTCCCACTCGCGCCTTTACGACTGAACGACGCCACATAAACGATAACTAACAGCTATCACACTGTGAGGCGAATGAAAAACATGATAACGTCTTACTAAAGACAAACTGAGTATCTTGAGCAGATAGCTTGTCTGCACTCTAAAGCAAAACCAAGTACTCTCAACTTCATGCTCCGTTCACAAACATCGGAAATTAGATAGTTCCAAATTTCAGCGCGCAATAATCTCGATTTTTTTTTCTTTTCGAACACCTTTAAACTCATGCTAGTCCGAAGTCTTTATTTCTTGTGTATTTTGTAAAAGTATATATTTTCAATTATGTTTTATTTTCAATGCTTGATTTCAAATTTGACTTACATAAACTTGCGCTTGGTTTTGTAATAATAATTTTGTTTCTTGATCAGAAGCTCGAGACTTTTCTCAGTAGTGCCAAACTATAACCTGGAGTAATACTCTGCCTCCTGAACACTAATTTTTGGTAAACAGTAATGTGATGAATCTAGAAGTCTTATGCCACCCATCCTTATATTTTCCTGGGGGAAATGACGGAGTAAGGCAAGGCAAGTTTATTTATATAGCACAATTCAACAGCAAGGTGATTCAAATGCTTTACAGAGACATTAAAAAACAAAAACAAATAAAAAGCATGATTTAAAATGGGGAAAAAAAAGAAAGGAACAGTAGATAAAATCAGTAGTTAAAATTTTGAAATTTACGCTTAAAAGTAAAACATTGGTGCTTTATTCAAATGCAGCTGAGAACAGGTGAGTCTTCAACCTGGATTTAAATAAACTGAGTGTTTCAGCTGATCTGAGGCTTTCTGGGAGTTTGTTCCAGATATATGGAGCATAAAAGCTGAATGCAGCTTCTCCATGTCTGGTTCTGACTCTGGGAACTGATAAAAAGCCGGATCCAGATGATCTGAGGGATCTGGAAGGTTCATACTGGGAGTAGGAAATATTTACTGAAACATATGGGGAAATGCAGGATAAAAGAAAAGAAAAAAAAAAACAGTGGCTGTACAATTCTAGCGAGCTTGAAAACCAACATTTGGTATGACTACATTTATTCATCAGCACAGCATGAACTCTCTTAAGCAACTTAAATGCTCTTCAGGAATAGTTCTCTTAGCTATATGTCCCTCCAGGGTCCTTGAGGGACATTCAAAGCTCTTCTTTGTTTGGGATTACCTTCCTGCTAAAAAATGATGTCACTGCCAGTCAGACACTTCTCAGATTGCATTGCATGGTGGATCTAAATATGATGGTACTTTTCCATTAATTTTAAAGAGATCCCCAACACCATTTGCTGAAACACAGCCCCAAACCTCGAGAGAGCCTCCACCATGTTATACAGATGACTGTAGACACCCACTGTTCTACCACTCCCCTGACCTCCTCTGTACAGTCCAATTCTTGTGAAGTTTTGCATACCTCGGCCATTTCTCTCCATTTCCCTTCCTTAAGAATGGCTTGTTGATGGCCAACCTTCCACTGAGGTTACTTCTGATGAGCCTTCAGTAAACAGTACATAGATCCTCTGTCAGTTTTTCTGGATTTTTTCTGTTTACTGTTCATCTGTTGTAGATATTTGTTTTAGGCTTGGCACTTTTTTTTTTATCCTCTATTTGTCCAGTTTCTCCAAGTTCTTGCACACAATACCAAATTATGCCAAGTCTTCAGCTAGTAGCTCTTTAGAAATCAGCTTGTTGCTGTAACATACTCAAACTGTGTAAGTTATCTGGTATATGCAGACATAAAACTGGTTCCTCCCTTGAGTTAAATGCCCCCTTTTATGCTTGAATTTAAAGAGAAAAGAAAAACATTCTCCCAAAGATGGTCAGGTACAAAGACTGAATATGAATATGAGTGACAAAGCAGCCCACGTCCAAAGAAAAACTTTGAAAGACTTTCAGAAAGCCTTGAGAACTATTGCGCATCAAAATCTTTTAACCTATGGGCTACATTAATGCCTGTACTGCAGAGTTTAGGAAGGCTACACAAAAACAACATTATCAGCTCCCCCTTGGCACAATGAACTCTGAATAAGAAGCTTGAACTGTATGAACATGGCTGTGTTTACAACATGACAGTTTTCTGAGAATATGACCTACAACCACACGAACCAGGATAATATTTAGCCCCACATCCAGCAACAGAAGCATGTGCACATCATCTGATCAACAGCACCCCCTGTTGATCAGTTAGACATTAATTCCATGTACTTGGTTGCTGTTTTATAAATTCATACTTTTGTTAAAATGAATGTGAAAACACAGGACAGATAACAAATCATTTATTTTGCTAGACAGATGAAACAAACTGAGCCATGATAGCAGCAATTCAACTATTAGAATATTTACACTATCACATCACACCAAGGACATATGTAACCCTTTACAATGTAAACACATGATACAAAGACATATTTCAATGCTAGAAAACAAGCAACTCTATCCCACCAAAAAAGAAATGAAAAATGAAGAAACCTGCTTTCTGCACCAAATACCTGCTTCTACACTTAAGGAGTTCGTGTCCTGAACATTGTGAAACAAGTTTCCACAGGTGAACGACAGAGACGCTTGTCTTTTAATTCTGTTTGAGAAATTCAGACAGTGAAAGGTGAAAATAAGACAAACCATTAGCAAGGATTGTCTTTGACATTGTTTTTTTTATCAAAGAATGAGATTGTAAAATGTGAGGTAATATAAGGACATCCACTGTGTAATCATTTCTGTATTTTATGAAAAGAAAAAGAAATACTGTAAGCGTACACCGTCTCTGAATGAATTACACCGCAGTTTACATCTGTGCAGTGAAATCATATTTGGTGACAAGTATCAGTCGAAAATGATAACTACAGAAAATTATTTAAAAACACAAAACAAAACAAGTGTTGGTACAATGATTTTCTGAATAAAAATAAATTTGTCAAGTATAAGGTTGGGAGTTCTGAACAGCTTCTGCAGAGCAGCAAACACCACAAACGTTGCCTTTAACCATCAACGTCCATTCATTTCACAACATAAAGAACCAAAGGTGAAGTTTTGTTGGTCGTCCTGTGAGCGTGTCTCTGTGTGCATCTCCGCACACACGATGGTGAGAGAATGTGTGTTTGTGTTATTGAGAGAATGCCTCGTCTTTCATCAGCATGCGCGGGCTCTCCTGGTTGTCCATGCGACGTCTGGGACCCATCATGCCTAGAGGAACACACGCGCCATTTATTTATTCATGCTTCAATCCAGACACATAATTGATTTCAACTGGTGTTTAGTGTCTCAATCACTACACTATTACTGGTTCTAAATGATATGTGCACCAGACAATTTATTAGGTACAGCTGTTCAACTGCTCATTAAGGCAGATATCTAACCAGCCAATCACATGGCAGCAACTCAGTGCATTTAGATATGTAGAGATGCTCAAGACAGCCTGCTGAAATTAAAATTGAGCCTCAGAATAGGGAAAAAAGAAGTGTGGTTTAAAGAAAACAGAAAATATCCAATGAGCAGCAGTCCCATGGGTGAAAGTGCCTCATTGATGCCAGACATCTGGAGGCGACCGTGCCTCAGGGGGTTGGGAAGCGTATCTGTAACCGGAAGGTCGCCGGTTCGATCCCCGGGCTCTCTGTCCTGGTCGTTGTGTCCTTGGGCAAGACACTTTACCCTACCGCCTACTGGTGTTGGCCGATGACGCGATATGGCAGCCTCGCTTCTGTCAGTGGCTACAACCGTAGCTTGCCTCCACCAGTGTGTGAATGCGAGAGTGAATGAATAGTGGCATTGTACCTGAAAAGCCTTGAAAAGCGCTATATAAATCCAATCCATTATTGATGCCAGACATCTGGAGTATGGTAATAACCACAATACAGTTAAGGTACGCAGAAGAGCATCTCTGAACGCACATGTTTAGCCTCGAAGCAGAAGACCACAGCGGATGCCCTTCCTGACAGCTAAGAACAGGAACCTAAGACACATTGATACACATTTCCTGACCAAATTTGGACAGTAGAAGGTAACTGGAAGGTTAGTGGAAGGTTAGATCCCAATCTGCTCTAGTCTGCATGCAAATATCCTTGGGCAAGATACTAACCCAACATTAATAAAACATGGCATCACACGTCCATCAGAGTGTGAATGTGTATGAATGTTAGATAGGGAGCAATTAATAGCTTAGAAAGTGCTTGGGTGTGATTGGGTGAATGTACAAGTTGTATAAAGAGCTTTGAATGCTCAGAGTAGAAAAGCGCTATATAAAAACCTCATGTTGCTACACTGTGAAGTTTCTTTAT
Source organism: Perissodus microlepis (assembly GCF_051167445.1). Lineage (NCBI taxonomy): Eukaryota > Metazoa > Chordata > Actinopteri > Cichliformes > Cichlidae > Perissodus > Perissodus microlepis. The sequence continues at coordinate 15,427,667 of NC_140468.1, forward strand.
TCTACAGAACAAAACGTTCTACCGCATCATACTTTGGTGTGGTAGAAATCTTATGAAGTCAGGGATGTGACAGATATAGAGAAAGCAAAACAGGATATCTTTATAGCCACCACAGTCTGAAGCCAAACACCTTTAACACTTCATTATGTGACCAAATATATGGTCATAGTTTCCTGTTGAATTACACTCATTAATAGTGGCTAATAAAATCAGCTGACGTTACCACGTAGTTGACATTTGGGACAATAAAATTCACCACTTCATTCTATTAGACATAGATTATTAGGGAATTCTTGTGTAATTTTGCCCTTGAAATCACTTACGTGAGGATAGACTGGTAGAAGCAGCAGCTACTTTTGGCTGCTCCCTTATTTTTAAAGGGTCGCCACAGCGGGAAGCTCTGCATGCTTGGCAGATTTCTTTTTTCTTTTTGATGCAACCTCAAAGGGATTTGTGTCTCCTCCTGTGATCGGGCTGAGGAGTTTTCATTTGTTAGGCGAATGTGTAAACCACTACAGTATGGACTGTACTGACAGATAGGCGTAACCTGGAAACATAATACCTCCAGCCAGATCAATATAAGGACAGAACAAAACATGTTTCATATACTGTAATGTGAAAATGATTCTATATGCTGACTCTGCTATGCTTCACTCTGGTATCCACTGTTATAAAGTGATCTGTGGGTAATTTAACTAATAGTATACATATGACAGCATATAGCAAAGCTGCACTGTTTTAAGATCTGATTACATACAGACAAGCTCCAGCAGGAAGTTAAAATCTTGTTTTCACTTACTGTTCTTATGCTTGAATGATTTGGATCTTCTTGGTGAGTTTGGATTCTGAGGTGGAAAGACAAAATATTTTATTTTTGAGTTTTTACATGCAGACGAATGCTGGGGGTATTAAAGCAGCAATGCCCAACATGTTTGTTTAGTTAAAGTATAAGGTTTGATGAAAAGAAAAGTACCTTATCAGATTTCCTTTTCTTGGCTGTAAAAGAAAGATTTGTTTTAGAGATTTAACTCAGAGTTAACAAATATTAGTCACATTTAAATTTCACGCATGCGCAGCCAAAGACTACGAGAGCGTCACCTTTCTTTTCTGCCCCATAAGACCAGTCGTTATCATTGACGTCATCATTATCCTCTTGGTCACTCTCTGACTTGTTGTTGGTGTTGTTACCAGTGACTATTCTGTAAAAGAGGAACAAGCAAGGTATAACGCACGCACGCGCACATACACACTGAGTGAGTCAGCATTACTCACTGCAAATAACAGTTTGATTATGAAACAAACCGACTTCAGGCTGAAACTGATTTTTTTTTTGTTTGTTTTCTTGTTTCTGGAGTTCATAAGATTATCATTATTCACTATGCTGCAGGCAGCATAACGCCTGCAGCATATTTAGCTTATATAGAATACTGTGCAAAAGTCTTGAGCCCCCCCCCCCTTTCCATTTATCTTTATTTTGCTAGGAAGATGAGGGATAGGTGCGGTGATGTAATGAAACATAGAAAAAGAGTATATAAAGGTATATATAGAGAATATGGGCAATTCTAATGAGTTTCAAAGTTTATGATATGCCTTTTTGTTATGTTCTCTCTCAAGATGATCGCACACTGCCTCGACATTGAGGTCCGGGCTCTGGGAAGGCCAATCCATGACTTATGGTGTTCCGTTGTGTGTTTTTATATCCGGGTATGCTTTACCTGCACTAGCAGTGTGATTGGGACCATTGGCTTGCTGTTGCCAATTATTTTCCAGATATTATTGCATGATGAATCAATATCTGTTTTGGGGTTTTTTTTCCACAGTGGTGACAGGGCCTCCAATGTGTTTCACAGATGGCTGTAGAAACTCACTGCTGTGCCTCTTTCCTGACCTCCACAGCGCATACTCACAATTTCACTTATGTATATATTACTCCATCAGACGTGTTTCAGTGGATTTTAAGTCCAGGTGTTGTGTAATTTTGCATGTCTCAGCCTTTCCTCTCTGTTTCCCTTCATTAAGAATGTTTTCTTGACAGACAGCCTTCCACTGAGTTCATTTCTGAAGAGGCTTTGATGAACAGGTCCTGTTTCATCTCTTTGGTGTACATAGTTTCTTTTTTTTTTTTTTTCTTTTTTTTTTAAAGGTCTGCCACTACTTCTTTTGTCCTCCATTTGTCCAGTTTCTTTGACACAATGCACATCACGCCAAGATATCCCAAGTTTTTGGATAATAGCGCTGTGGGAATCACTGTGTTTGTGCAAAAAAAATATTTTTTTTTGGTTTGTCAAACTGTGTTTTCTTTGGTGTTTTTGTAGAGGAACAAACTGCAAATTTTTGTTACAGGTTGCCGGTTGCAAAAAGTAAGAAATTAAAAGTAGTTCATTGCCAAGTTGTCTTTTATGTGTAGACACAACACTGGTTCTGTCCTTGAGTTCGGCACCTTTTATATGCTTGAATGATTCACAAGTCAGTGTTAAGTAACTTAGCAAACAAAACTAACATTCCTTTAAAAATGGTCTAGTTAAAGCAGCCAATGTACAAAGAAAACCTTTGAAAGACCTTCAGAAAGCCTGGAGTTTCAAATATATGAACCATCTCTCAAAACCACTTAAAAAAAATGCCAATAACGTGTGGCTCCTTGGAAGCCATAGTCAAACACCTTGGTTTTCAGATTCATAAGACAACACAGTGAAAACATTTGAGATTACCACAGCCTCTACTCAAACAGAGTCTCAAATCAGCTGTGTTGGCTGCTTTTTTAATGCCCATACCTGCGGTTGGCTATACGGCTGCTGTTACGTCCCATCCCCAGACATTTCTCCAGGTGTGGAGCAAAGCGTGAGGCAGCAATACTCCGGCTACAGTTGGGACATACACACTCCTTGTTTTTCCACTGGTTGTACACTTGGCCAAACACATCCAGTCCTGGCTGGTCCACAATTTCTGGAAGTCGGAATAAAGTCATTTGATTTATACGTTAATTATTCTCTGGTGTACGCTGGCTGGTATTGAAGAAACAACTCAGCTTTACTTGGCTGAAGAAGAAAAGAAAGAAAAAAGAAAAAAGTCTGTGCTCACCGAAGTCCCTCATACTTTCTTGGTCCGTGTCATCCAGGAAAAAATAGCCCTGTTTTACTGCCCGGTGGACCTCAAAGCAAAGTCCCAGGCACGCATCCTCCACCAGGTCAGACAGGATGTCCTGAGCTAGGGCCTGGCAGGGAAGAGAAAGACACACAGTGTTGCCTGATTGCTTTGTGTTTTTGTTCTGAAGCAATTCAGCCACACGTGTCTGCAGATACAATGTGCATTTCCAAGTCTACCAGAAGGCTTTCACGCCATTGTACCTCCAGCTTGCTGTTGTCCAGGCTGGACACTGAAACCTCCTCCATTTTCATTTGCCAGAACTACCAGATGAGCAGACACTGCTGTGGTCATGCTGTAGCTCAGCAAGCATTGGCCAAAACAGGGCTGCAGCGGGAGGGATACACAAGTAAGCAACACCGTGGCAAACAATGAATGCAAATCAGTCTGTGGGTGAGATGCGTGGACTTACAACTGCACGTTGAACACTACCAGGGAGTCACTTCCCAACGTTTTAAAACCTGGAAAAAAAAATGACAATAACTTGGCGTTGGTGGGTGTTTTTCCCCTTTTAAGCACTGCAACAACTCAAAAAAAACCAAAACAACAACAACAGACGAAAGAAGGAAAACGTGACGCTACGGCGGTGCTCCGAGTATTACCGTGTAATGAAAGTAGCTTAGCCCTAACCTTGGAGAAGAAAACAAAGAGCTTGGCTGTGAATGGGCTGCTTGCGAGATGAATTGAAAATGCCAAGAGGTTAAAGGAGAGGCGGTATCGTACTCACGACCCCCCTCAACAGCACAACTACACAACACGCACAGCTACTAGCCAAACATGCTAATCCTGTCACATTAATTAGAAGCTATGCAACACCTTTAGTTGTGACTGGCTGTGTTATTTTATTATGTTGCTGTTTTTTTTTCTTCGACGCTGGAGAAACAGAGTAACAACGAGGCTCTTCCCCGAACCCCGACACCGCTGCTGCACTGCGGCTGTGCGCCTTTCAACTCCCCGTACAAACACCCAGCAAGGGTGGGAGTGAAAGGACAAAGCGACGCCCAAACCCTCACATAAAGCTCACCGACGGATAATGAAGCAGCCTCAACCCAAATCCCCTATTAATTGTGTTTATTTACCTGTTTCGGCAGGCACCCATCTTTACATCAGAGATCAGGCAGGAGCAATCGATCGCCACACGAGTTCCCACCAGCGATTGCTTCCTCTGCTCTTCTAAACTAACTCCAACCGAGTAGTGATGGGATTTCCGGCTCTTTCGGCTAAACTCACTAAAAAGAGCCGGCTCTTTCGGCTCCGAACCGGCTCTTCAGGTTGTTTTGTTGCTTTAATTAATTTATTATTAACTATAATATAAAATTATGCACAAAAGGAATTACTAATGTAAAAAAAAAAAAAAGTGGTTTTATTTATGTTTATATAAAAACATATGCGGTGGCCTCTAGAGACAAAGCACGTACAAACTCCAAAACATTTCTAGCGTTAACTGAACTTCCAAAACAGAGCTACCATAAATCACTTAAATTACACAATTGAAAGCATATGTGTATTGTTTGTGTATTTATACACAAACACTCATATATATTCAAATAATTTTTTTAAAAAATGTTTGTTTACCTGAAGCGGAAAAAAGTGCCAGAGAGAGGGTGAGAGAAAGAAAAAAAAACAACAACAAAAAAAAAAACAACAACAACCCACGGCTCGTGTCGTTCACGTCAAAGACCCGGCTCTAACAGCCATTTCGTTCGCGACACATCACTACAACCGAGTGTTTACCTCCCAGGGCAGCATGTGACTGTTTCCCCCACGCCGCTTACCAAAGAGCTACACTGTGCCTTTATTTCACTTTTTTCCCCACCACCCCTCCTAGTTTGTGCCCGGTTATTTGAATTTTACAACCAAGATTAAACAAATCTTTAGGCAGACTTACAGCATTTATCGCAAAAACGTGGAACGTAATAAAAAAGGCCATCAAAAATCCAGTAAATCACGCCATTTTATCTCAAATAGGTGTCTACTGATAATAAACCTCCCAGTCATGTTTGATAACAAGATGAACCTTCTTAACTGGGACTTTTATTTTTATTCCTTGTCCTCCTGTCCCACTTTTCTAAAGGCTGGCGCTTTTTTTAACCCAAAAACATTTGAAGGGAAGACGCACCCCCCCCCCCCCTTTTTTTCTAGTCAAATGAAGATAAGCCTGTTTTCATTTTACTAAGAAATACCTTTTGTCCTTTTTTGCTAGTTATTTTTCCCCATTTCATGCCAACCTATGGATCCATCCCGACTGAAATCTAAAGATTGTTACCAGACAGTATAATTGCTGGATTAACAGGATACAGGCAAATACAGACTATCAAGAACATACTACTACTACTACTAATAATAATAATAATAATAATAAACTTCAGCTTCCATTTATTCTTATTTTATTAACTTTGCAAAAATAATTGTCTGTTTTGGTCCCACATTTCTTTTGTAGGGATCTAGCCACCCTAATTCACAATGGCTTCTCTATGAAACCACATGACACACACACACACACACACACACACACACACACACACACACACACACACACACACACGTATCATCACATTACAAAAATAGCTAAATATAGGTGCTGTCAGTATATTTATCTTTGTTTCAGCACCACCTCTGTGTGCAGCATAAACAGCATTCAAATGGACTATAAAACAGACCAGAAATTACAGGAGACACAGATTTGGGACTCTGAATCCTGAATTCAAACCTGCAGGATAAATCAGTATGTAACTGCAAAAAAGGTGGAAGTAGTACCAGAACTTCCACGGGTGAAGAAAAAAAAGCTAATGAAACGATTAAAGCTGTTTTTAATCAGACTATACATTTAGAGACACAAGGCAGCTCAGTGGCCCAGTGGTTGGCACAGTACATCACAACAAGAATGTTTAGGCTCGACTCCTCCGTTGTCAGCAAGAATCACCTCCAGATTTCTCCCACAGTCCAAAGACACACATGGTAGGCGAACTAGTGATTTTAAACTGGCAGTCGGTGTGAATACATCTGTATTAGCCCCATCATAGACAGGCAACATTCCCAAAGTTTACTCCAACTTTTACCCTATGCCATCTGGGACAGGCTCCAGCGCCTACACAACACTGAATAACCAGTAAAAAAATAAAATAAAACAAACAAATGAAATTTATGGATCGACAATATGCATGGTGTTTTTACTCCCCAGTGTTCACTGAGAGTAAAGTTAAATAATTGGACACGTAAGTGCCAGGAGGAGTTGCCAAGAAGGCTGCAAACTGGCAAAACTTCCTTCTGTAAGGAATCTGAAAAGACCCCAGTGCGTTTTGTGCGTTTCATCATTTGAATGCATTAACTTGCAAAAAATGATCCACAACACAACAGACAGATTAAAATTTCAAGCATCGCTGCAGCGTCCATGTGAATATAAACCATCTTGCTTCAGCGTGGGAGTCAGAACAAACCCTTAGATGGTGAAGAATGTGAGGTTTTTGTCACCCACTCGAGGGCTTCTCCCTCTCTTCAAATTCAGAACAGCATCTGAATTTTCTACATTTGGTTTTTCAGCTGTCCATCTCATCACCAATTAATACATGTCAAACATTATATCATCTTCTTCCTCCTCCTCGTCATCCTGCAGATTAACGGGGGAGATTTCATATTTAGATGGACTGAATCATTTTTAATAATAAGGAACACGAAGGAAAAAAAGGTCTAATATTTCACAAACCTCATCAAAGTCCAGTATGTTGTCGTCTTCATCATCACTGCTGCTCTCGATGATTTCGTCTTCTGAGTCCTGCGTGACAGACAAAAAAAATTAGAAGAGTGCAGCTTAAAGAACATTTTCTTCCCATTATCACTTATTCTAATTCCCCCTGAATATACATTGCTATATTACATTGACTTCTCCGACATTTACCTGAAGCTCTTCAAGCATGATGTAAAATGTGATGGAGTCATAAGTAAACCCTGTGAATAACTTGACTGCATTCATATCACGAGCATGAACTTGAACATGTGGGTGTATTACTTGGCACTTGTTGTATAAATATTCAGACTTACTGATGGCTGCTTCAAAAATAGTTCGTCCTTGTCAGAATATTTCGGTAAGGTGTCCTCAAGATATTTTAATTTCTGCAATAATGGATAGGAATGTTATTATATTAGAAAAACAAAAGACAAAAACAGGAGACTGAATTTTGAGGTACTCACACGAGGGTTCTGTTTTCGATACTCATTCTGCTCATCTGGAGTCAGTGTCTTTAAAACAAAAGTGTGAAAATTTAAATACTAATTAAAACTTAAAAAGAAATGAAAATTATAAATAAATATTTTCCTACCTTAAACCACTCCTGCAGCTCGGTGGAGTATTTCCTCAGCTTTTCATTTACTTTTAATTGGTACCAGGACTTGTCCTTTATGGAGAGTTCATGCCATTTTTTGTTGGCCGCAGCAAAGCGGTCTTTTGCATTTGGGATTTTTTCTTTTAGAATTTTCATCTGATCTTGGCAGAAAGCCACGTTGACAGACCTATAAAAATAAATAAAATTAAAAACCTTTGTCTTTCAGGATTTCATTTGTCGAGTTAAAATTAATCCTTGAAGGTGAGTGAGTTTGACGACTATGCTCACGTGGATGGCATCTTGGGCTCGCCGGGTATTTTCTCCTTGGTTTTCCTTTTGAAAATCTGCAGATTTATAACAAACGTGTTGATTTCAATGCCACGCAGTTAATACTTACATGAATGAAAAGAGAGCTCAGAAAACAAAGCTCTTAGAGGCAATTGCCAACAGATAGCTGAAAAGGTGACAAATTCCAAATTCCCCTAAAGTATCAAAGAAAAATGTTTGTTCTGTTAAATGAATTGTACAAAAGTGTTGGCACCTTAACAGGACAATGTGTCATTCCTTCACTCTGGTAGTGGATTTGAACCACGAATATTCTTGCATCAGTGCTGAACACAGGACCAAGCCATACTCAGCTCTTGCCCCCCCCCGTTTCTCATGAAAACTGTCAAGATTTGAGAGGAAGAGAAGAGTAGAAATACGGACACACGCCGCATTGGATGTCAGGTAAACTATGGTGCTTTTTAAACCATGTGGAGGACCTCTCACTGGCAAAGAACATGAAACTTTTACACTTTATATTTCAGTCAACTGAATTAACTTTTGCAGATTCAGTCTCTGATAATCATCTAATATTTACTTGACAAAAACTAAAAGAATTTAGATGCTTAAATAACGATTAAAACTAAATGACATTTAGTAATCCAGGGTGAAAAGATTCACTGATTGGCTACAGTTATAGCTGGTTTCTAAATGCTTCAACTTTGCAGTAAGAAGACTTACACTTGATGTGGAATATCTGAGAGGCAAGAAATTTCACGAATTGGAAACACCTGAATCAAAAGAGGTAAGGCCTTTGTGTAACACTCTGGTTTGTATTGTTTATCTTTATAGTTTTTTTAAAGGCATTTTTATTTGAGAGTTAACTTTGTTCTTTTGCTTTTTCTTCCCAGCGGAAAGGAACCAACACTTTTGCACATGTCTGTACATTTATTATTATTTATAATAAAGAGCAAAGCATGAGGTCCAAACGCCCTTCCAGATTAAACTAATTTTCCGTTTACTTGCAATGAACAGTCCTCTCACCTTACGCTTTGTAGGCAAACTGATCTTTGTTTTGCAGAGGACCTTGTTCCGCTTCTCCTCATCTAAACTCTGAAGATGAGAATACAACATAAAGTCAGCATTCACACAAACCCTGTGAGATTTGTTAGCAATGCTGCAACTATGATCTTAGAACTTACCATTAGATACGTATACATCTCACTTTCATACCGCATCTTCAGCTGAAAAGAATGAACTACATGTTCAACTCTGCTTCAAGACATTAACATAACCAAACAAGATCATCTTGATTTCAAAACTTTGTTTTGCATCACAAAATAAAAAAAGTAATTTATGCTGCTATACCTCTTTGGAGCGTGTGTTGTAGGCTTTTCTCTCCTTTTCACTTAAATTTCGCCACCTCTGGGACCACTCTTTTATGTAGGCTCTTGTTGGGACACCCATACTACCAATCAGCTCTTTGCAGAATAAATTGTAGCCACTTCTACAGATATACACACAGAAAACAAACAAACATGCTCAGTAGCCTCTTCACAGAAGACTAGATGTGATTTTAAACTACATTAAATCAAAGTTAGCATTAAATACAGACCGCACAATCACACAGGCAGTCAGAAATGCAGTTTTCCAGCATGTTTGTTCAAGAAACTCAACACTTAGAACACCAACAACAAAATATTGTCTTAAACTAATGCACCATTACTGTGCCCATGTATAATCTTTATTCTTAATATGCTAAACATACGCACTAAACACAAACATAAAATTTGAATAGAAAACCAGAGCTATGCAATACACCAATTTCTGGTATCAATACCAAGTAAATAAAGGGCCAATGTTGCAGAAACTAATACACATATCAAAACTTTTAACCTATAAAAGACAGCTTATGTAATGGAGAGAACTGATTAAATGTGCCATAGGCTATAAATAAAATGAACATGACAGTTGCCAAACCAAGTGTGTGTATGTATGGCTTACATAGGTGGCTTGACAGGTAGACCCTCAAAATCCTCATCTGACTCACTGGTGCTTTCAGGGACCACCTTCTTCCTTTTGCTCTTCTGAAGGGATTTGCCATATTTTTCCCTGAAAGACAAAAACATTTGTTTGGCTTTTTCCCCCTTCTTCTTGTACAGGCAGCCTACTGGGCCAATCCCACACATACACAGCTGGGAACGTATGTTTGTCTTTTACCTCAACTCCACCCTCTTATTAGTGAATTCTTTATATGCGTTCCTGTATTTCTCCAGATAAAATGCCTGAAAAAATAAATAATTCATGACTTAAAATGTGAGCTTTTCTGACGATGGGAACAGGCAGTGTTGTAGTGACAGCTCCTGATATACTTTACCTTCTTTTTGTCGGGGAGCAGACTGAATTCCTTGCTTGCGATTTTCATCAAACCTGCACAGCTTATCCCTGGATTCTTCTTCTTAATATTGGAAAAGACTTCCTTGTAATACCAGGTATTTACAGGCATGGGTCTCTTCGGGTACTCTGGATGGAGCTAATGTTTCAGAAATGTGAATACTCAGTAGAAGGCAAGTACAAGCAACAAAGGAATACACATTTAACGCTATGCACCTGACCAGCAGTGTGTAATCCATGTGGCCAAGGAGATACTGCCCAGAGCCATGGCATGTTCCGATGCTATAACAGTCAGCTGTTGTTCTGCAGTACACATACATGGCTTGCTGTGTAAACATTTCAAGCATAATCTTTTACTAGGTAAAAAATTAAATGGTACAAACGGTCTATTTGGCTGGACCAGTCTTTTTGGAACAGGAAGGGGACATCCCCAAACTGTTCTTAAAAAGCAGGGACCATGAAATTGTGCAAATTGCTTTGGTATGCTAAAGCACTAAACTTTTCTGTCACTGAGATTAAGGGCCAGAGAACAACCCTACACTGAACGCCTAACCCAGACTCATCCATCAGATTGTCACACAGAGAAAAATGATTGCACTTGGTGGTGTGAGGCTTGGATGCAGCTGCTAAGCCATGGAAATGCACTCCTCAAAGCTCTCTACTCCCTTTTTTGATCTAATCTGAATGCCACAAGAGGTTCGGAGATGTCTAGAGAGTGACTCTGCAAAAAAAAAAAAATGATAGCGACAAAATTTCACAACTGCACTTGTTGGATGGGTGGCATCCTATCACAGAACCACACTGGAATTCACTGAGAGCTTTAAAGCAACCCATTACTTTTGGATTTTGGTCCTGCGTAAGACTGAGGAGGCTCTTTTGATGCATTTATTTATTTATTTTTGTAAATAAAGCGATTCACATGACACTTAAAAGGCAACTTTCCACAGGCCATTTTTATTCACAAACTGGAGGTATAGAAATTGTTATGATTCTGTACCTAATAGAGATGGACCGATCCGATATTACATATCGGTCCGATACTGACGTAAATTACTGGATCGGATATCGGAGAGAAATAAAAAAAATGTAATCCGATCCATTAAATATCAAAAAAGCACCTCACAAAACTTGCGACACGGCGTAACTCGGCTCATAACTGTAGCACGTCGGAGCAGTGTGCTCATGTGATAGAGCGGCTGTGTGTATTTGTAGCCTCGCTACCAAACCGGCATTTCATGTCCGAGGAAGTGATCCCAGAGAGAAGTAAAGCAAGTGTGTAAGTTCATCTCTGAATGTTTGTACAGCATTCCCACGTTAAGCTTAACAACCGATATATGGAGCGAGTGCCTCTTCTCTCTTCTTCCCTCTCCTGTTGCTACTTCAATCGTGAAACTGATCAATGATCAGCTGATCGGCTTTTCTGTTGCGAGTCCGTCTCTCTTGTTTGTTTTTGGCCCACTTTGCACCAGAAAGTGGAAACCAGCGGCTGAACAACAGCAGCACGTTTAACCTCGATAAGCTGTTGTTAGAATTTATTTAATATTACTCTCTACACCAGGATCCTTTTCTACATAGCTGACGGCTGGTAACTGTGCAGGGGCGGATCTAGCAAAGTTTAGCCAGGGGGACCGATAGGGCATGAACAGGGAAAAGGGGGCACAAAGACATACTTTTCTTTCTTATTCTCATTTAAAATGTCTAGCTTTTAATAAATAATTATCCGAATCTTATACCCAAAGTTTTAATCTGATGTAAAATGTATAGAAGTCCATTACTGTATATAGTAACTGTTAAGTCTAATATACCCTAGTAAACTATACTTTTTCCTTTGGGAAGATACCATCTGTGCAGTCTGCAGTTCTGTTGAATCCATTTAATTATTCTTGAAAAATAATTTATTTCTGTGCATTTTTTTTTTTTTCACACTGCATCAAATTAAAGTTGATTACGTCGATTAAGCATCATGAGGTGGAGGGTGGTTCCCTATTTTTTTTTTGCTGGGAGTTTGCAACCCTATTAGTTAGGTTGCTTAATATTTCTGCTAAGTACTCTTTAAAATACCAGAATAGGAAGGATGGAGTGGGTTTAAGTTTATTAGATTGATCAGTATTGCTGAACTATGAAATATTTTGGGTGCAGTGTATTTTTTTGCATACAGGTATAACAGAATAGTATTACTGTTGTTGTTTATTTAAACTTGAGTATGAACTTATACAAAATGCGGCAAGATATTAAAAAAACAGTTTTATTGATTAAAAAACGCACTATATTGGATTCATATCGGTATCAGACTTAAAAAAAGTGGTATCGTGCCATCTCTAGTACCTACCTTTGTGTTATTGAGGGGATCAGAAAGGACACTTTCAGCTTCCACAATGAGCTCTGTGAGGTTGCGAACCTTCCGCATCTGAGAAACAACAAGGATATGTACAGTGTAAATCATATATTTGCTCAAGTCTGGTTCTTAGCAGTGAAACAGGCAATGCTGAAGTGAAACTGAAGATTTGAACATCTGCTAAAGAATAGTTAGGGATACTGAACTAGTAAATGCAAGCTAAGTTACTAAGTTAAAGTTAGAATTTGACCCACCTTCTGAATAACCTCTTTCCACTTTTGTTTGCATTCCTCGGGAGAAAAAGGAGGGAAGGCCACTTTCTCCCAGTCTAGAGTTCTCTCTCCATGGGTATAACTGAGCTCTTTCTTCTCATCCGGGATGTTGGCTTTCATTGCAGCGAGAAGTTTCTGGAGGTTTTTCTTGCACCATCCTGCACACGTACAGAAAGCACAGTCAACCACGACAAAGGATCCAACGGCCATTAACGAGATGTGAGCTTGCAAAGGCACTCTCATGTTGGGAAGAAAACTGCATATACCCACCAGACTCTTCTGCATTCTTTCCAGCGAGGCTCATGTTTCAAACAGAGCTTGTTTCATTCACACAAGTCCTTGGATGTACCGGCTGCACACAAACTACCCAGACATTTAAACTAAACCACGTTATTCTTCGTGGCAAAGTTAGCTAGTTCGCTAAGCTATCAGACTGAGCTAGCTTAAGTTAAAAAGTTTTTACTTTACTGCTGCTGCTCACCCAACAGTACGAAACAACGCGTAAAACACACGCTGCTCTGTTGGGCAGGAAGTAAACGCGTGTCAACTAGCCAATGAAAAGTGACATTCTTCTTCTTCTACGGGTTTCCCCGCCCTTCTTCTTCGTCGTCTTCACGAATAATTGCACAAATTGGCGCAACACTGCCTTTAACTGGTAGATTGTTGATCAGACGGTAAATTAATGGGAACTCTTTTTTTTGTCATTTTATACGATCACAAAAAATTAGTTACCCTAAACCATTTTGTAGCTTATAAATCAAATAAACTACAAAATGTTATTTCAGCTGTTTCTTCTTAGTACCACTAATAAGATTTGCAAATCACTGCATTCTGTTTTTCAGTTACATTTTACACAATTTCCGATTTTCTTGAATTGGGGTTGTGTCTCCTTCCGCTACAGCTAAAACACAAACATCCCATTTCCGAAACCTGAGCCGCTAACACTAATATAAATAAATATTAATACACAGCAGTACTTGGAGAATTGGCGACGCCTCCTTTTCTGGTGTCTCGGACAAAGTGTTTATCCGGAATTCAGAGAATCTAAAGAGAACTGTCTCCAGCAAAAGTTAATAACACTTAGTAAAAATGAAAGCGGAGAGTTTTGTTTTTTGTTTTTTTACAGAAGATAGTTTTTTAATTACAGAGATATGAAAAGAAGAAAGCCGAACACACAATATAATTACTTTATACACAATATTATATCTCTCCTCGTATTGCCACACACTCCTTTTTTCTTTCCAGCATAAGCTCTTCTATCATTCCAGCAACAGTGTATACACATCGTTTATCATCATATATTACACAATATTCATACAGATTTTAGCTCTTAGATAATAACTTAAGCGTCCATTTATTACATTCAGTGTGCAGTTGCTTGGAAAAAAAAACTTTTATGGCTTTTATACCTACAATTTTACACTCAGCTTTTGAGCTCTCTGCTTCTGGACAAAAGGCACATGTAGAATTGCTTCTCTGACATCTTGCACATCCCTTTTTTCCTCTTTTTTTGTAAAAACATGTAAATGAGAATATTTCCAGGTTCAGTTATGCAAATGATTTACCTGAGTGGCAGTTTACAACAGCTAAATTTACAGTTTAGCAGTTGGCTTTAACAGTTTTACAGGTATGTGGAAAAACCCCCAACATTTTAAGTATTTTTGCGCTAAGACAAAAAACTTAAGCCACTTATAAAATAAATATCCATTCATTAAAAAAGTCTGTCATGAAAAACATCTACAATGGCATCTGAGATTCACAGTACACGTCCTTCCCAGGCTCCTCCTCAAATGTCACTTTGGCATCATCAGCATCCAACTGAAACACAAGCACAGAAAGAACCGTTTTAAACACATTGCAACACACATACCATCTAAAAAGGTCTGAACGTTCCACAGCGTTCAGCTTACGCATTTCATTTCCAGTTCGGTGAAGAGATGCCCGGTCATAAGCATGCGCAGAGGAATGGTGAGGATGAGAACGAAGGGAAGTGCCAGAGACATCTGACTGGATTTCACAAGCCACAAAACTCCTAGACACACAATCTGGATGGCCGTGTACAGGTGCATTCGTCCTGTGCTCACCTGTAACCAAGACAGACAGACGTCAGCCAAACACAAGTAACTGACGATTTTAAGTAGCTTTGGAAACCTGCCAACACATGCTGAGTTCAAGGACAAATTAAAAGCATAATAAAACTGAAATCATAGAAATAGCCTTAGGTATATAAATGTGCATCTGGCAAATACCTCCCAGCAGTTACACAGAACATGATTTTATCACTACAGTCTCAAGCTGGGTAAAAATTAATAAATATAATAGGTAACACAGTAACATCTCATTGTGTTTAGTCTTGCAAAACCACAACTTCATTATTTTCCCCATGAGAGACCTTCTGTTTGCCCCGCTTATGCTAGCGCCATGGACCTCATGTATCATGCAGTGATGAGATGCTTACTCTGGTAGCATAGGGTTCATTAGGATGGTATTTCTTTGGGATGAGAAGAAGCTGCACACGATCCCACAGCTGAATGCCATTTAATGACGTGATTCCCATGTAGAGGAAGATCCCAAACAAGGCTGCCATGGGAATCATCTTTAGGATGGGCTCCATGAGAACTGACAGACCTTGATACAAGCATACATTCAGATAAATGATAAAGGATTGTACACACACATCAGTTTAAATGCAAAGTATAAGTCTAGCAATGCTTTTGTAGTCAGGACTGGGTGATTAGACAGCACCTACCAACAAGCAAGGCCACCACAATGCCGCTTATTCTCTGCTCCATCACTTTCTCTATCACCGGTTTTGGTCCTTTGCTCATGACAGTGAGAGCGTTGGCATGTGTGACAGACCGCACTGTGGCAGCGCTGAGCCACGGCACACCGAATATCGCGCTGAGGCCTCCCATGCCAACTAAAACCAGCAAGTCAAAGTGAAACCCGGAGCCTTTGACCATCTTCCTCTCAGGTTTACTCACTATCAGACTGTTTAGAGCCATAAAGAAGGGAGACGCTCATTAAAGTCATGAATTGTCACTTTTTCTATGGTTCGTGTCAGCTAATAAGAGCTATGATGACTCACGTTGTGATCTGAGACTCCAGAAAGATGAGAATAAACACAAGCACGGCTGGGATGCAGGAAGCAAACATCAGCCACACAGGGAAAGGTTTGTGCTCTCCGAAAGGATTGATGAGCCAGCCTCTTTTTTCAGGATTGGACACCGTCAGACCTCTGGGAACGATTAGTTTCTATAAAGAAAAAAAACAACAACATTTTCAATCCAAAGTGTTAAGGGATAGAAATGTGTCTTCAAGCAACATTCAGATACCCAAACTCTAAGAAGTATGTCTTCATGCAATTCTTCTTTTTTACACTGGCCATTGATCTCTTTGGAAGTGATGAGAGACACGATGATGGTTTTTTAGGATGCTGCATTTAGTGTAGAAATGGCAATTTGTATGCAGTTAAAATTAAATATGTTACACTGCAACATGTATAAAAAAGTTAATGGTTCTAGCTGCTTCCTAAATCCACTTTAAATTTTCCATGTAATTTTGTTACAATGTAAACATTAAATTTAATGGAATCTGGTCAAATTAAATTTAGTTAATTGGTAAACATTGAGTTTATACCAAGCTTATTTTCCTTAAAGATGAATCATTTGAACAAATAAACCTTTGATTTTCATATATTTAGTTGCATTTTACTTACTTAAAATTATTGCTTCATGTTTATGAGTGTGCCTTTGTAGTTTGGAGTCACACGCTAACCTGAGTGTACGTATCCTGAACGTTGTAGTCCACGAGAGTCATGAGGACAATGGCAATAGGAACACCGAAGTCACCGATCAAACGCCTGATCTGTTAAACACACATCACCGACATCAAGTCTACTATTTGAATTTAATTTCATTTAATTTGGTTTCTTTTAATCCTATTATTTTAAAGTAAAGGTGACCTCATAAATGGAGTGAAACCTTCTGGGCATGAGCTCACCTTTCCAGGAAGGAATGTCCCGTTCTTGAACTGACGCAGGAAGTAAGCAATAAAGAAACAGCCCATCATGAGGCACATAGAGAGCAGGGCTGTGTTGGGGTAAGATGGCTTGATGGTGTTGACAATTAGAGTTTTGTTGCCGGTAGAATTGTCATACATGACAATCTCTTCGACCTTTGGGTGCCAGGGATATTCGGCACTTGCATTCACGTGTTCGTAATTTAGAATTAGTGGATGCGCCTTGAAGATCTAAAGAAAAGTTAAAGAGCATAGGTGAAAATGACGGCTTATGTTCAACAAATAAATCGCAGATGAGAAATGTTTCAGATTTTATTACAACATGTGACACACACTTATTAGCCACAATAAATAAAACCACTGAAAGATCAGTTGAACAGCACTGCACCAATGATGTAAAAAGTCATGTGTTAAATCCAATACTCTAGGCCTACAACCAATAAGACCAAAAGGACCTGATGCCAAACACCCAGTGCCAGACACCATAGGGTCCCCAGAGGTCTTGTTTCTTTGCCCCGGTAAGTCAGAGCTATTTTTGTGGAATGAGAGTAACTTGCGCAATATTTGGCTTGAAGTTTTAAAATTGTGGCTGATTGGTGTGTGTGTGTGTGTGTGTGTGTGTGTGTGTGTGTGTGTGTGTGTGTAATGAATAAAGATTGTTTACCCTCCCGAGTTTGGCAAAAGTTTCATAGATGAAAATGAGGGAGATGAGGATGGAGAAGATTTCCTGGGTGAATCGTGAAATGAAGCGAACCAGGAAGCTGCCCTCAAGGGCCACAATGATCACCACAATGACGACCAGCCACGCTCCCACCCAAACTCTCCCAACAATATACTCAATGCCCTGGGACTTGCAGAACTGAATGATGGAAATGAATGATGATTTGAATTTAGTATTTATGAATGAAAAAATATTAATTGAATTAAAAAAAGACAATAATGGAGTTGTAATGTTTGTTAGGGTTAATAAAAAGGTTTTTTAACTCACTGCATAGAAGGCCTCCTCAAATACCAACAGTGGACCAGAAAACCCAATAACCAGGACGGGCTGCGCGGCAACAAAGCAGAATATAATTCCCTGAATGCTGGTGGAAATGAGGAGCTCTGGCACACCCATCATGTTGTCCACCTTATAAGCTACAGGCAAAGATAAAAAACAATTTATAGGATCTCCAAAAATACAAAAAACAGAAGAAAAAAAAAATGGTACCACAGTCATACACACCCAGGAGGCCTCCAAATGTGATGGCAGGAGACAGGGCAGCAAAGTAGATGAAAATGATGGCAGCAAGGACCTGTGCGTTTAGAGCATCGGTGATGTCACTCTTGTAGTACTGGTAGCGCCTTTTTATGTCTCGAATCATCCCCCCAAACGGTCGACCAGTACGAGAAAGGGGATCTTCAATAGGAGGTCTGGAAACGATTGAATCTGGGGAAAATGTGAAATCTGAGCTTAATCCACTATCAGATCCCAAATAGTTATCCAAATAAGAAACTAAAAGCTGGCAAACAAATAATCTGTTTATCTTATTAGTTAAAATGTCAGCCAACATGGTAAATGCGTATGACTCACCACTGCAAACTTTGGCGTTGTTGACGAGGTCATAGCTTTGCAGTTTGTCCTGTAGCAGTTTCTTTTGAAAGTTGATGACTGAGCTGAGCATCGCCTCACTCTTGATCTCGGTGGGTGGGATCACGATGCTGCAGTCCATGAACTTGGACACAGCATTGATCAGCTCTCGAGCACTCTTTGCCTGAAGCGCTGTCTGATTAAACACCTAGCACAGATTGAGCAGAGACAGATATGAAATCTGAAGATTGCAGGATTCTTTCTTAAAAATGAAATTTTCAATAGAAACTGTTAATCTAATATTATTTTTATGGAATGATCAATAAATAGAAAAAAAATATTAAAACCTTTGTTCAATTAACTTTATTTAGTTTTGGCTCATTTAAATTGCATTTTGAACGTGGACTTGCAACCTGCAATAACTCCTTTTGCCACTTGGGGGCAGTGGAAACAATCTAAAACAAGATAAAGCCATCCATAGGCAATTGCCTCTGGATGTGCCTTGGTATAATTACAGAAAAAAAGATAACTGTCGATGTCCTTTGATGTGACGGAGTAACACATTTCCTGAAAAATGATACCACTGGTAATTGCCTGTTACAGTTGCAACAAAAAAACATAGATTGGAATTAAATTGCTTTAGAGCACAAATGTGAGTAAAAAAAAAGTCACAAAAGAGGAAAAATATTTCTTAAGCTTTCTGCTTTCTTCTCAGTAATGTCACCGTTAAGCCACCTTAACCCTTGCTACTTTCTCTTTTGCTGAAAGAGCCTGAACAGAGAGCGAAGACTTGAATGCTGTTTTTGCAATGAGTAGTATTTTTTGTCTTTTAAAAGCCTCAGTCAACTCACTTTATTAGCCATTAGTGCTGCCATAGCACGCCCAGTCTCATAGTAGTCCATGTCACTGCTGCTGGGGCCAATCAGAAGAAAGACAAAGCGTACAGGCTCTGGGGCCTCCAACGCTGAGTCCAGTGCTACTGCTTCCTTCAGACGCACAAAGACAGCTGTGGGCTTCTCCAGAATATCCAGGGTTCCTGGTCAAAAGAGGACCCTGCATTAGTTAACTTGCGTTTAACTGCATATTAATCACAGATTTTTTTTTTCATCTGTTCTAAATGTACCTTAACAGGACATTTTTCACATTTCTTATATTCTTATGGACAAATCCATTTTCTTTATTCACATTTATGTTTATACTAAGGCCCAGAATATTCTCCAGAAGAACCTCAGAGATGCTGCATGGTCATAAAATACACCAAAAGTGTACTTAACCATATACTCCCACACAATCTAACTGCCTGCAAGCTAAAGCCACCCATGTACTTATTCGCTGTTGAAAGTTTTTTTTCTTTTCATTTTAGATTCTCAGCTGAAAGCCATCCAGCATGCTTTTCCTTTGGTGTGGGGGAGGAAGGCTCTCTACATCAGCTGTGTGCTTGAGACTCAATGTACTATGGTGGTAACTTAGTTCAGATCAACTCAAATAACCTTGGTCCTATCAAGGAAACCATCTGGAAAAGCTTTAAAGCTGAACCTGCCATTCAGAATACCATTTCTTTATCCTTTTGTTTACCATCCACAATGTCACTTCCAGGGATACTGAACTATGGGGGCGGGCCAAAGGTCACAGTCTATGCATGTGTGCATTAACTGCTTGGTTGTGCCGGAGGTTCCTCCCTCTTAAAAGAGAGTTCTTCCTTCTCACTCTTGCCAGGTGCTTGCTCATAGGTGTTTGTCTGATTTTTGTGGATTTCTCTCTAATATTGTTGTGTCTTTACCTTACAGTATAAAGCGCCTTGAGGTTGCTGTTGTTGTAATTTGACACTTTTTGCATTAGGTACACGTGTGCAGCAATCAGAAAGTAAACACCAACACTGTACTCCACATCGAACATGAAAAAAGCAGCTTACCCACTAGTACCATGGAGGCCTCAACACGCTCAGATTCATCAGTCTAAGGTAAGGCAGAAAGGAAAAAAGACTTTTCTATTCAAGACTTTGTGCATCAGAACCAACTTTTAAACATGCTGCTATTGTCAGTTATGCTTAAATAAATGATAATACCAGTGGGACAACTTACTCTCTCCTTGACAGAAAACTTTTGCAGGTCAGTCCCAGTCAACATTTGGCTTTCTGGGTCAGTTGTTTGGCTGAAATGAGAGCAGCACGTCACTGTCATTGTTTCTGTGACCCATAACTGAAACTACAGCGGCAAACTACAAACACTAAACTATTCATTGGTAGTTCTCTGTTCAGTGAATAGTTTACAAAAAAGAGAAAAGAAAACAAGACTGAAAAGTGGTAAAAATGTCATATTTGATTGAAACTTTTTTTGTAATATTGTTAAGTTTATTTAGAAAAAACAGGAGTTTTCAAATGCACAAAATTACCTCTTCACTATTTTAAAAACTTTAAGAGAAATTGCTAGAAATGTAATAAATGAGCCCTTAAGTTGAAATTTTGACATAATAACCTAACTGTGTTAACTTATGGATATCAAGAATGTTTTTTTTCACATTGTATTTTGTTTATTCTGCACAAAAAATATCAAAGTATAAAAACAACAATCCATAGCTTTAAATGAATAAAGCTATGGTCCAGACCTATTTTGAGGTTGGGACCACAAGCTTTCTGACTTGTTACCCAGTGGGTGTTCTCACAATCAGAGGGTTTGTTATGCTTATTTTGTTATCTTTGTGATTTAACTCTCAGACTGCACAGAACAAAACAGTTATGACAGTGTCCATTGTCTGTGTATAATAAAGGATTCAACAGGCAGACAAAAGGGTTTGATGGTCAGGGATGATGATGCATAATTATAGTTTGGATTCCACAATAGCTACAATAGCGTCAACCACTCTGAGCAAGCTAATGCAGTCTTTTCCTTTTGGAGTCTTGGATAATAGCCGGCTGAATGCCTGAGTGTATTTCATTTGTATTTGTGTTTGTATTTGTGGATGGTGTCTCAGACGATACCTGCGGTTTTGCAGCAGAGAGTTCAGCACTCCTTCCCGATCTCCTGACCTGATTTCCTTCTTGTTAACCATCTCACTGACCATCTTCTCTGTGATGGTATCCAGGGTCTTCTCCTCACAGTCTAAAATGGTCACACCTTGGCAAACACAATTTAGAAAAATATGTGGTCATGTTCAATAAAAGGGAAAGAACTGCTGCTGTGGTTTAAGAAGGGACTTTAGAAGTAAAAGCCACTAAAGAAGCACTAGAACTAAAGCTATATGTGTCAGGTTGGCGAAAACTGAATTTTACAGATGCTAATCTAAAATAGCTTTTTTGATAATGATATTTTGCAACAACAATCTAAATCAGCAAAGCATTTAATAAACTGGAATATAAGTATAGACTGCAGCACAGTTTTCCTTTGATCACACTGTAACAGGGAGGAGTGTGACACAGCATGGATTTACATAAAATATCAGTACCTTTAAATCCTATATAAGTAAAGTGCTTCAGAAAATTGAAAATAATTATAAATAGTGTAAAAAAAACCTGTAAATGCTCATGCTTTGCTCACTGACCTGGGCTCATGGTGCGTCTGAGCTGGATAAGGCTCCTGAAGGTGAGGCAAGAGATGGGAGTGGGCACCCACACCTGCGCTTGAGGGTCAAAGCTCTCCTCGTAACCCACCCATCGGCCCTTCTCCTGCCAGTAGCCCTGCTGCTCCTGGTCCTTCATTTGTTCCTTCAGCTTCTTGTAGACAGAGAGAAACATAAGCTCACTCACATAAGCACAGGACAAAGGTGCAAGGATAATTTGTGTTTGTGAGGCAACAAGTGAATTTTAGACAGGGCAGGTGGATGATATAGAGCTGCTCACCACCCCCACTCCCTCACCCCCACCCCCCTTCTTGCAGTGCAACATGTGAGCATGAGGCGTAGGCCTACAACTGCACAACTGTGGTTTCAGTAATCTCTTACATTTAAAGTCGTCTACAAATTTAGGACATGTCTTTTTGTAGCAAATAGTAATAGTAAAAAAAATAAATAAAAGATGGTTTATCTGAGGTGATTGTTTCCAGCTACTATGACTTGTTACTGCTTGCCTTTTTTAATTCCAGATTTTAAAATCTTACCTCATTCATTTTTTGACTTTACATACAGTTCCAAAAATGATTTTAAACAAACCAAAATGAATAAATAATAAAAAACCTTTATCTGCAAATTTTACTTCAAGGTTAAGAAAACGATATTTTTCATGCCATATGATTCCCAAGTGTGCTTTACTCTCTTCAGGCAGAATCAGATAAATCCTGGTCATGCTTCATTACAAAACAAAAACATTAAAGACATTATGAGTGTTGTTTTCCAGTGACTGCCACTGTAAGAAGGCTAATTTCAACATCATCATCATTATTTATTTTAATTTGGTTGAGTTAATGTTTTACTTACTGTTACTGCATCAATGAATAGTGTAGTTAAAAGAGCAATATAGCAGTAAGCAAAGGTCTAACTAAGGTCATTGCACATACATGGGCGTAGGTTCAGAAGGCTTAGGAGCAATGTTCCCTCCAAGCTGCGCGCGTGCGCAATTGCGCACTGCTGGCACGGTCTCTGCGCACAGAAAATCTGCATTGCGCACAAAAAAAAAAATCTAACCTGAATTGAAATTAAAATTAAAACTTTAACAATTCTGTTTTGCAGTGTTAGTCAGTAAGTGACTGGCTGCTCCCCTATGGGATTAGAACGATGCCACCTTATCCCATAGTCCAGCCAATAATGCGATTCACATTCGTATATACGCAGCTAATCAACGTCGTTGACAGGCTATGACAGTGTCCTTGTGTGCCGACACCGGTGTTTTAGCTAGCAAAGCGGCGTGGCTGATGTGGAGTGAAGCCACGTTAATGACGTGTACAACCATTGGAGATGTGAGCAGGACAGACGGAACAACTGACAGAAAAAGTGTGGACTTTATATAAGTTTTTAAATTGTGTTGATAGGCCACGTAAAACCAGAGTTATGATAAAAATATATGCAATGTTTGGTTTTCTTCCTGAATACTATCGTTGTTTATATTTACTGCGGGAAGAAACGGTAAAATGGCGTTTTTTAAGGAAAACGTTAGTGTGTAGTTAGTGTGTAGTGTAGTCAATAGTTTTGTTGTGTGTGTCAGAACAATGAGGCGACTGCTGACTGTTACAGCTGTTACAGGAGTGATACATCTCCTGCTGCCAGGCCTGCAGGTATCAGGCTGTTGTTCTCCTTTATCTCATAGTGGACAGAAATTATTTTTTGGAGTGGCACAAATAATTTGTGTGGCATCAAATTTGATGCAGAACAGCTGATTGTTCTGTAAATAGTTTGAAATGTTTATTTAAAAAAAACGCCTTGGCTGCATTTTTAGGTAAACAGCTGCAAAAAACGTTGTTGTTTGCATAACTCAGTAACTTTTTTGAAGAAGCAACTATATAATTAATTGCCCAACATTGGTCATTATATACTGTATTTTGCAGTACAGTTACAGGACTCTCTCCCAGACCACAGACTCATACTCATAATACAAGTCAGAGCTTTATAAAAAAAATACTACACAGGTCATGAACAAGATTTTTTTTTTAAATTTCATTGTAAGTGGGCTAAAGCAGTTAATTAAAAGTAGTCTAACATAAATGTAAATGCTGTAATTTGATTATTTTAATAAACCATATAACTTGGATGGATTCGATGCTGGCGTGACCACAGTGCTCACGTCTGCTGTTGCTCACAGTGGTCCAAGTGTCTGCTCAGGGAGTTTGTGTGTTCGCTCAGACACATGAAAAATTAGAGGGAACATTGCTTAGGAGTTATGTTGTGTATCGCGACATTTCAAATCTAGCAAGAGCTGCTATTCTTAGGAAGATTCTGGCTAACTGATCGAAAACAAAGAAACAATCCACTGT
Source organism: Perissodus microlepis (assembly GCF_051167445.1). Lineage (NCBI taxonomy): Eukaryota > Metazoa > Chordata > Actinopteri > Cichliformes > Cichlidae > Perissodus > Perissodus microlepis. Next base: position 15,451,879 of record NC_140468.1, read on the forward strand.
AAACATATCAGTGTCTTAAAATGATGCAGAACTAGATTATTTTAAGAAGAACAACCCTAACATTTTCACAGAACAAGTTTATTCTTGCAAACATAGTCTAGAATTCTTACACGTTTACTAGAAAAAGACCCAACGGCCCAGATCTGTACTCAAGCTTTGAATGTTGACCATAACCAAGCAACCAAATTTTGATTTACCTTAAGGTAACAAAACCAAAGATCAACAGGCTTGTATTATATCAAATAGAGTCAATGATGTTGGTTTCTACAGTGAAATCCCCTTTGCAGGCTTTTTCTGTGTTGTGCTCTTTGGCCTACATTCACAAAGTTTTGCTCTGGACTTTGTATTGGTATTAAATGCATAAAATAAAAAAATTATGTGATATGTATTTTGGACATACATGCTCTTAAAATAAAGCTACAGCATGCTTTTGGATGGTGCAGCTCTGACTGTGCGTCTTTTGGTTGATGAGATTTACTTAGTGCAATAACTTCAGTCAAGTCCTGCAACCACCTGCGCTCTGTGGTATTGAAGTATACTGCAGTATTCTTTAATCAAACACAGAAGTTCTACTGAATGATAATCCTAAATAGAACAACACCTTGTTTTGTCTTGATAAATCACACTGTTACTCAGCTGAGTAAAGACATAAAGGCTTTACAGCTTTTTGCCCGATTTTTATTTTTTTATTTTAATATTGCGAGGGAAGCTGCTCTGACTTCTATAATCACCAAAGTGGACACGGATCATGAAAATGTGGGAAGGTGATGTCCAGCTGACACTTTCATGTCTAAAAGGTAAACACGGTTTTCTCACCTCAACAACCGCCAGGCTCCAGACCTCTGAGTCAAAGTGAGTTTCCGGTGTGTACACAACTGGACACCCATGTTTCGAGTGTCAATACATGTCGAGCATCTAGAGTGGGTATACAGTGTGTGTGTGTGTGTGTGTGTGTGGGGGGGTGACCCTTACCTGACACTTTGTAATGAGGTTACTGTCGATGTTTCGGTTCTAGGCAGCTGGAACAGACGGAAAATACATTATTTACAAAACAGAACTGAGCAAAAGGGCAGAATTCAGCTTAGCCTGACTAGACAGTGTCTAAAGTGCATGGGTGTGTACTTATAAAACAAAATATGTGGTGTGCTAAATAAGTAACATTGTGCATCCTCTCCTTTCTTTTGAGGACAAAATGCTAGTCACCAGAATGTAAATCAATGCATTTAACAGTGAAGACAGTCAAGTTTAAGGTCTGGCTGTAACAGTAGGGTTACAGAGGCAGAGGTAGTAGTTAAGATAAGTATGAGGCTGAATCAAAGTGTAGTATCACCTGTTCAACCTTGTGTGTATGTGCGTGCATATATGTGAATCATTAAGTGTTTATGTGCAGATTCTTTATATGTACAAGGAGCAAATGTTATATGGGTAGCTGTAGGCGCAGGGTGCATAACAGGTGCATTTTTCTGCAAATATACAGTATTCTGTGAAAGTCATGAGTCACTCCTCTTGTTTTTTGTTTTTTTTTAATTTTGCTTCCAAGTTGCCAGACTTTCTTATAAATTTTTGAAATTGGTCTTGAGCGATAGCTTGTCGGGATTTCTGAAGGTCTTTTAAAGTTTTTCTTTGGGCATCGGCTACTTTTTCACCTATTTGCAGTAAAGTCCTTGAACCTGACAATTTCTTTCTTTGTAAAGCCATTAACACTGACCGATGAATCATCCAAGCACAAAAAAGGCAACTGACTCATGGAATGAACCCGTGTTGTGTCTACACATAACAGAAAACTTAGCAAAGAACCAATATGAAATTGTGTCTTTAGGCGTTTTGTTACCGGTGGCCTGTTGCAAAAAACATGAAATTTCCTCCAATTTCCTAAATCTACAAAAAAAATTAATAAAATAAAAAAAAATCCAAAGATAATGCAGTCTGACAGAACTAAAATTGTATTTTGGCACCAAAACGGTTATTCCCATATCTTGGCATGGTGTACAGTGTGCCCTTAAAGAAACTGGACACACGGAAGACAAAAAAAAAGACTAAAAAAAACCTACAGCAGATGAACAGTATTGAAAAGTCATGCCCTATCTATGCAATGATGAATCCACATACAATATTCTTTTGTTCAAATCATTTTAAGAATGTACAGAGAAGTTCAGGAGCTAGATAAAGCAGTGAGTGTCCACAGCATCTGCAAAACACAGTGGAGCCTCTGTCATGGTTTGCTGCTACATTTCAGCCAGTGGTGTTGAGCTCTTGTCAAAATTGATGAAATTATAAAAGCAGAAATGTTCCATTTTGATTGGCAGCAGCTTCATGTTTTTAGCATGACAATGACACAAACACACTGCCTGCCAATGCATTAAAAGCATACCTGGATAGAAAACACACATAGTGGTACACTACCAGTCATGGATTGGCCTCCCAAGAGTCTGAAGCTAAAGATGAAGCAGTGTGGGATCATCTTGATAAAGACATCTAAAGAAGAGCCTTAAATGTCCATTATAAACCTGGAGAACTATTCCTGGAGACTACTCAAAGAAATGACAAGAACGCTTCTCTAAGAGTGTTCAGGCTGTGCTGACGAATAAATATGGTCATACCAATTATACACTCTCAAACTCTGGAATCATATATTTCTGTTTTGGCTTTATATATAGTATCTCCATTTATTTTTATATAAATTGCTGCACCATTTTTTTGCAAAATAAAACCTGCATCTTTGCAAGTGTCTCAAGGATCATTAAAATTGCAGATGAGAAAAGCATTCTTATCTTATTGTTTGTGCATACTTAATCATCTGGGCATGTATTCAATAAAAAGTGAGTTGTTGTTTTACACAACATGACTGATATTGCCATATTCTGTATTGCAATGACTGTTAAATGTCTTCAATTAACCAATAAAGATTATTCCACTGCAGCAGTGACTCTAACACACATCACAACAACATTAAGTGTGCAACTTCAATGAAGTGCTCCATTCCCATATTTTCATGCTTTAAAGTAACAGCTTAACTTAATTTTTGGACAAATACCATTCATAGCTGTAGCAGAAAAGCTGACACTTACCTCCTGCAGGCACTGCTTAAACTGACAGCAGTGGCAAGTGACTGACCCCAGAATGGCAAAAAAATTGTGACTTCATACGCACCACCTATTTAAAGCTTCTTCGGTGCCGATGTGTGTGTGCATGCTTCTCGATAATGGGTGGGACTAATACATGCATGCACACACACATGGACACGTGCACTCTAATTCTCTCGAAGCGCAAATCCAGCAGAGCAATGTGTTCCGGTCTCACCCATAATATTGATAGTGAATACAGTGGTTTGGTATGGAAGAAAACTAGTCAAACTGTGTCATTATCCAGCCCACATCTTATAATTTTTAATGTCTGTGTTTAGAGGACAACAAGGGCTTAGACTTCTCTGCTGGGCCTGGTCACCTTCAGTCTTACTGGAGTAAAACATTTGCTTAAAGCTGGCTCTCATCTGCTTTTCTTCCTCCCACCTTAAGACGATCAGCATAAAACTGAGGTCTATTAATCACATTTGTGATTGCATATATAGCGGAAACTGCTGCCCGACTGTCATTTTGGGCTGACTTTTCTTCTGAACTAGACACACAAACAACAAATTCAAAACAATTCCACTCATTAGGTGACATTTAACTCTTCTAGTCATTAGAGGGTGATTTTAAGAAGTCATTAGAGACTAATTCTTATTCCCCAAATTGTTTTAATCTTTAAAAAGTGTGATATTACATTTCCTGTAATGCAACTTTCTGCTTTTTGAAAGATTTATGTTTCTTGAGCTCACTTTAATGACTCGGCTGGATTATGTAAAAAATGAGTGGTTCTGCACAGGGCAATTCCTGGAAGCTTATGCTTGTTAGTTTTTTAATAACATAATAATCAAGTTGTAAAGCAGATCATAACAGAGGTGTGCTGTATTTAATAAACTTTAATGTAAAGAAAAAAAATATTTGCATACCTTCTGTTGACGGTAAATGTTATCATCCTGCATCTTGTTTCTGTCACTGTACCTCATTATGTAACTGTCTGGAATCTCCTTGAAACTATTTTTTTCTTGACACTGGGTTGTCATTCACTAACATGAGTGACGAAATACGAGAAGTCCTCTTCCTATATGCAAATCTGAAAGCATTGTTTCTCTGCACGCTGATATATTTAATAGTGTCTGCATGTGTTTGTCCTGAACAGAAGCTCAGAGGCATCTGCATCCCAAATCCTCTGATCTATCTCCCATTACAAGTATAAAGAATCTATCAACTATAAGCAAAATAATAATAATAATGATCTTTTCTGTTTCATGCATCAAGCAAAACTGACATTCACTAAAGTGAAATTCTGCAACAACAGCAATCTCCTAATGTAATTCTAAAAAACAATATGGATGTAAATCTATCAAATTACTCTTTGCAAAAGCAAGAAAACTAGGAATTAGCAATGTATACTACTATATAGCATTATTGGATTATTATTGTTATTATGGTTGCATTTATGTGCTGTTAAGCAGTTTCATCTGCACAAATGTGTCATACTTTGTATGAAAGTGTAAATGCAACCTGGCTGATATCCTTCATTATATCCATTAACATAACATTTCATTCCTCCAAGAAATGTTTAGCAGTGACATCAGTCTCCAAGAAAGGCATCGGTGTGAATACTTGATAGACATTAATACATGTATACACTAAACATCAGACAGTTGAAGCCAGCACAGGCTTCTGAGTTTTCATGCAATATTAAATTACAAAGCAGAGACTGTTTTTTTTTTTTTAGCCTTTTCTGTAGTGTTGTGGTTAACACATTTGCCTTATAGGTGGAAAACACCCAGTTCAAGACCAGAAGGAGACACAAGCCCAGCCTCAGAGGTCATAATTTTCATTGCTGGTCCCGAGCCCGGATAAATGGAACGGTTGTGTCAGGAAGGGCATTTGGAAAAAAAAAATCAACATGTGGTATCATCTGCCATTGCAACCCCTGGGAAATAAGGGAGTAGCTGAAAGTAGTTGTCGGTTGCGAAGGACACACAAAGGGAGTTTTTTACCCTCATGTAAATATCTCGTTTATGAATGAAAGGTAGCCAACTAATGCAGCTAGTGTTCAATCAGTACAGTTTAATTAAATTTTATTTATATAGTACCAATTCATAACAGAACAAGCTTTGATTAGAAATAAACTCAGCAATCACACAATCTCTTATGAGCAAGCACTTGGCAACAGTAGGAAGGAAAAACTCCCTTTTAACAGGAAGAAACCTTTGTCAGAACTAGGCTCAGGGAAGGAGCAATCTGCCGCAACCGGCCTGATAGAGGGTGAATAATGTGAAAAGTATTGTTCCCAGCATGGAACCCTGTGGAACTCCATGACAAACCTTTGTGTGTGAGAAAGATTCACCATTTACATGCAAAAATTGGAATTCATAAGATTGATATGATTCAAGCAAGTGGAGCACAGTGCTACCACAGTACAGTCAACATCTGGCTCTCAAGTAATTGAAATAAATTACAATTCAATAGTATTTCAACAATGTTTATTATTCATTTTCACGTAGTAAGAAAATAATTTTTAAAAATTATTTATTTTCTCATTTCCAGTAAAATAAGGCTTGGATTTTAGATTTGCTTAATTTTAATAAAGGTGTTGTTTGAATCACCCCATTTCTTCTTCTTCCATTTTTCACATGTAAACCATCTCAACTTTGAATATTATTTTTTCCCTATGTGTTTCCCCCATGAGTTTTCTGTTTTCACACACGCCCTGAATAAAGCATTTGATTTGCTAAGTAATGTTATGTGGGATGAGTTACAAAGCATGCGACTCGTCTGTGTGTTGCCTTTGTATATACATTGACCACCAAAGACAAAGGAAAAGGCTGCACAGATTAAAATAACCTTACCGTAAATACAAGAAACGTTGTGCAGAGTAAATTAGAAACAGTCCATCAAAATCTAGTAATAGATCTGTCAGAATGGCATCTAGATGCGGATCCAGCCCGCACTCTGTCTATTGGTGACCTAGGGTTTAGATGAAGACATTAACTCAGAGAGGCTGAAGCGAAGGGGTCCAAGTAAACATCAATCAAATATCAGTTATTAAAGTTGCTGTACTTTAAGGCACATCTGTGGGATAGCTGTAAATAATTTTTTCTCTAATTATTACAGTTTCATCTGTGAAGAAATTCCTAAAGTCATTGCTAGTTAAGGTTAACAGAATACTTGGCTCATTAAAAATTGGACTTTTTCTCAGCCTGGCTATAGTGCTGAAGTTAATTTGTCACGAATAGTAAGATGTCCTAGCTTTACTGAGGGCTTTTGTAGAATAACAAACTATTTTTTTAGGCCAAAAGTGTAACACCAATTCTTCTTCAGCTTATGCATTATCTACTTCAAGGTGAAAGTTTGTGAGTTACCAGGGAGTCAAGCAATCAAGCATCTGTAATGTACTGCCTTCTTTTTCAGAGAAAACACAGAATCCAGGGTCATACGCAGTGCAGATGCTACAATATTAATAAGATATAATCGATTTCTGTGGGATAAAAAAATGCAGAGAAACATATAAGATTGCAACTGGTCCCAAGTCTGGATAGTCACGTTTTGGGGTGTTTAATAAATTCAGCCAGATTTCAGGAAAAAAGAGAGCTTCTCTATCTAACATCTCCTAACAAGACCAGGTTTCCCCAAAAAGTTTCCTCGTTAAGGTTGGTGGAGTACTGGAGGTCACCCAATGCAGCCTGATTTCCTGGCTGCTTGGGAGGACCAGCCAAGGGAGCGCTAACCGGGGCTAAGCTACTTTGGCCCACACTGACTACCAGTCGGGCTGGTTATAGGACTGTGGAGGCTCTCAGGTCATCGTACTCTAAGGAGCTTGGAAAGAAAAGCATCTGGACTTTTTAAAGTTTCTTGAAGACTTTTCATCTCTCATCCGAGAAGTTTCTTCAGTTGTAAGAGCAGTTGGTGGAGTCCCAGATGGTCTTCTACTCTTTCTGTCCTATTTGAGGTTTGTAAAACAATGACCAAACAATGCACTTTGACGTGCAAATAGATACAGAAATGGTGCAAAAATTCTGGTAGCAAAATCCCATTTAAAAATTCAACAAATCAGCAATTCAATACCAGCAGAAGTGATTTCAGCCCAGTTGCTACAGCTGGCACTAATATGCTTGGTATGTGTGCAGGGCAACTGAGACTATGCTAAACAAACTCAGGGAGGGAAATCCTTACTGTGTGTTTGGCAGCATGCCAGCATCCAGATCATGGTACAGCTGAATAAATTCATTCCATAAATATTATTATATATACAGTAGTTTTATCTGTTACCATAACACTTCAGAGTTCAGAAATCAATAGGTGACATGATGGTGGCTACCCAGCTGTCTTAGGGCGAGAGGCAGGGTACACCCTGGACCGGTCGCCCCAGTCTGTCACAGGGCTAACACATAGACAACCATTCGTGCTCACATTCACACCTATGGGCAATTTAGTGTTTCCAATTAACTTATCCCCACTAACTGCATGTCTTTGGACTGTGGGAGGAAACCAGAGTACCCGGGGATGACCCAAGCAAACAATCAACAGTGCTAAACAGCGTGCCACTGCACTGTTGAATTAATTCATCTGTGAAACCATCCAACACTGGACTTCCTAATGCAGAGCAAGCTAATGGCTCAGTCACACAGGTACAAATAGGACAGCAGGCTCCGTGCATCTACATAAAATAAAAATGACAATAATAACGATAAATGCTGTCTTATTTATAAATGCAGACAGACTGCTAGCACGTTGCCATCAGTCCAAATTAGTTTTTGTCAATGAGCACAACTTGAGGGGACTTGAGGTCACTGCAATTTTTAGTAGATACACTAATGGTATCAATTTCAAACTCCTACGTTGCCCACCTGCTCACCCGGCGGGACAACAATACATCATCAGCCTTTTATGAGGGGTAATAATAAACTGGATTATATGTATGGCAAGTGCTTTAATACTTCAGGAACACTTCCTTAAAGTTAAAACTGACTCCACTGAATGGGAGCAGTCCCATGGAGAATAATCATCTTTAGCACAGCAGGGGGCAGCATTCTTTAAAGGATTATTGAAAGTGACTGTGATAAAATCGCTGAGGTTCTTCAGGTTCATGTGCAACCAGAACTCATTTCTCTGTGTACATATCACTAAGCACATTTAAGCAGAAATCTTTAAAACAGGAGATTCTTTGAACCTTCCTCATGTATAATTGTAGCGACTGGAACCACTACTGTAAATTCAGATGTGTGAATTGCAGATTAAATTATATTACATACATATAGATTATGTTACCTGGCAAACTTTGACTTGAGTAGTTACTAGTTAACTTTGGTTAACCATCACCCAGGGATGCTACATTTAAAGTTTAAATTGGTGACACATTGGACATCTGGATATATTTTTTTCTTCCAAAACCATGAAGTGGATTACATAATCAAACAAGCAGATTTGTTTGGCTACATTTAAAACAAAGACCCCAAACTGCAATGTTAATGGTATACAAGTCAGGGCACACTTTCTTTTAAAAATATCTGCATAACTGAGGATTTCTGAGGAACTCAACTGAGGATTTACATTCTGCTCAATATTTTTAAATGATCTCTATATCCAACTCCCCAAAAAACAACAACAAAAAATTCCCTCTGGACATGGAGGTTCAGTCACAGGTTAAAATATTGAAAAGATGAACTTATAAAAAAAGCATAGACAAAAAGCAAAGTGTTCCTCGACAACAAAAGACAAACTGCCCCGAACCCTCGGGGGCTCTCGCTTTTATACAAAAAAGCCCCTCATCCTCTCTGTAAATTTCCACTCCACGAACTCAACCCTGTAGGGGTGCAGATTCTGGACAAAACTGGAATTTTTCAGCCCTCATTTACTATCATTAAGGGGTCACTGTGACCTGCAACACTTCACTATTTCTCACCACAGGTGCTCTGATGATGTGCAACATGTAATATCCAAACACAGTAAACACATAATATATCACTTTGGCAAATACTCAAATATAATATGCTGATTACTTGCGCTCAGAGCAACCAATATGTTATGAGATAAAATGCCATACTTCTAAAATATGTCAGGCAAGGAGAAAAGGCCCATACTGAAAAACCCCCACAAGTGTTCAACGGTCTCTCTGCCATGACACGTGTAGAGACAAATGCTTATGGCCATGGAGTTGGTAAGGAGGGTCACTCACTTTAATCAGCTGCTTCAAACCAACATTTTTGACTGTGATCATGGGCTCTGTTCCAAAAGCACCTCCTGTCTCCTTTTCCTAACCTCTTCTTTGACCTTGGTGACATTTTTATCAAGGTCAAAGAAATGTGAGAAGGAGCAATGATAAGGAAGATAAAGAGAACGGCAGTCCGTTGAGAATCAGAATCACCTAACACTAGTCTCCCTATATGTTGAAATTAGTGTGTGCAGAAGAAAGATTACAGAATGCATCTTAATACACCAAGGTTGTAATTTTAGAGAAAAAGCATTTTTTCTCAAATTTACTACTACTTGTGTCTGCGGCAGAGTAAAGCCATCTTTTGATGTTTATAAGCTTACTTAAAGAGGCACAGTGTCAGTGTTTGTGACTGAAAGTTGTGAACGGGAGTATTTTTGCTGCTGGCCTTAGCATCTCAGCATATGTATTTGTAGGAGCTTTCCTTTCAGGAGAAAAATGTTTACACGACTCACGAAAATGTGAATTATAAAATCTGAGGGACACAATTTACTGCATTTTTACAAATCTAGTCCTGAAAAAAAATCACGTTTTACGTCTGTTGTGGCCGTGATAGTAGCAGAGTTTCTTTTTAGGGGTGGGAGTTGTATTAGAACAAGAAGTGCTTACTCAGTATTTTGGGTGGATGGCTTAAGGCTGCCCAAACTGTCTCTGTCCTAAAACTCTTCACTCAGTCCTGATGAGAGTTTAAAGGTAAGCTCCGCTTATTGGTCATAAGTAATACTGGGATTGAATCATCAGAGCCGAGCTGTCTTTTTTTCAGCAGTGTGCACAAAGCAAGTTACTGTCACTGCTGAATCTGTAACACAATTAATTTATCTCAACCGGATTACTGTTTTCAGAGAAAAACATGCGTGAAACCTGAGCTTACGCTGGATAATTTTGGTAAATTTCTACCCACATCTTTGTACACAAAGTATAGCATACAGTTAGTAGATCACCCTGGAACTGTAACATCACAATAACTCGCCTCACTAATTAAATCCGTTCCATAGCAGACAAAAGTAAATACCTGATCATTTCTTATATTTAACTACTCGGAACTTCTTTTCTCCTCCTTGTTTAGGATTTCTGTGACTGCAGTAAAATTTGTTCAATCCATCACTTATCCCATCTGACCCAAGTAAAAATTACTTCACAATAATCCTAAAAGCAGCAATATAGCAAAGAACATAACTGATACAACCTGATTGTAAAGAACTTAAAATACACTTTGATGGGTTATTATAGCTCATAATCTTTAGAGAACTAATATAAATCTATGATCTTCAAGGCAACAACTCAACCAGTAGTTTTATTACAGCACTGAATTATGGGACTGTGAGGTGCGTTCCAAAAGTCCCTCCTATCTCCTTTTCCTAACCTCTTAATCTTGAGCTTGATGAAAATATCACTTATGAAAGAGGCACAATGTAATGTGTGGACAGATGTATTTTTTGCGGATGTGATGTGTAATGCATGTGGCATTTGTAATATAAAAATATTTACATGAGTCACGCAAATCTGAATTACAAAGTCTGTGGGACACAATTTACTGTGTACTGCACAAAATCGAATGCGAAAAAAGCACGTCTTATGTCTGTGGTGCTTGTGATACTTGCTACTAGGATTGTTTATTTTTAGAACAGTTAGATGCGAGGATGGCTCAAAACTATGAGCCCAGGGCCCAAACCTTGGCTCTATCCTAAAACTGATTCATCATGCTGCGTGTTTAGAACTGAGCCTTATTTATTGCTCCTCAGCTATCCTGGGATTTTCCTGGCTCTATATGACAACTACAGTAACATGTCATGCTAAACTATGTAACATTCAAGGGCTTGATAACGTTTGCACACACATGAACTGATTTCTCCCTGCTGAATCTGTATTGAATACAAGTAAAACATTTGTGTCCATTTCACACTTTAGACAGGGAAAGTGTGAAATGAACGACTGCCTATTACACACTTTGAAGTGATACTTCGAATATTAGAATTAGAATATTGCCTTTGTGTTGCAATGTGTTTAGTAATGATGTAGCTCTCCTTTGGATAAATCCTGCGCACCACCTGAATGTTAATCCTCAGAACCCTCTGCAGTGAGTTCTATCAGAAAAGTTTGATTCTCCTTCATCCTCCATGATCTGAACAGCCTCCTTGCTTTCAGAGAGAAACACATGCTAAACCTGACTAGTTGATTATTTCAGTTATTAAGCCTGCCTCTCTCTCTCAGTCATGTTCCCTCATCGGGTTTGCTGCTCTTGGCTGAATGCTGGTTATTAATGAAGTGAACTGGCTCCATTTTTGTAAACAAATGATACCACATATTAGTAGAGGACCCTGCAATTGTGGCATCACAGTAACTTGCTCGGCCTAATAAACTGTCCTATAGCTTATAATTTATTTACAATTCCCTGTTGTAAAGTGATTCAGTGATCCATTTCCTCCTATACAACAACAACAACAACAACAACAATAATAAAAATAATAATAATAATAAAAATTAAATTTCATGATAATCATAAAGGCTGCAACACAACAGACATTAGGAATGTAAACTGAATTATACAGAATCTTGAGTGCACTTTGATCAATTAATATAAACCAGAATCTGTTTTAGAGAGCTTAAATGAATTTATGTTTATGTAAGGCAGCAGATAGACAAGACGCAGATTTTCTTCCAGCAGCCTGATGTCTAACAGGCTTATGAATAAACTTCAAAACCTTTTTAGCAGGTTATTGCACGAAATGGAAAATGCACTAATTAATATGTGCTTGATGTACTCCACATTTTTGTGATTGTTTTCATAGATGGTCGGATGGCCCAATGCTAAGAATTATAGGACGGTATTTGCTGCTCTCCTTTCATAAAGGATGCTTTCTGTGCTAAACGGGACAATAAAGGAGGCATTTACGCTCTTTTTCCTAGTATTTGGAGATGTGGAGTGGCTCTTATTATGTGCTATGCGGATACTTCCTTGTCATTTTCCTCAGTTAGGGCTATTCCAAAGCAAAACTGAATATTGGAACACACCGTGTGACGAGCTTCCAAAGTATAACTACATAAATATTAGGGGTGCAACGATACTCGTATCGATATTGAACCGTTCGATACAGTGCTTTCGGTTCGGTACGCATATGTATCGAACAATACAAAATTTTTAATTTATTTTATCAACTTTTCTTCTGACGATGCCGTCTGTGTTGAGAGCTCAGTGGATCTGCGTTCGACTACTCCGCCTAGGCTGCACTGTCGAGCGCAGATCCACTGTGCTCTTGTGTGTGTGTGTGTGTGTGTGTGTGTGGGGGGGGGGGCAAGCTAGCGAGACAGAAGCTAAGCTCGTTGCAACATAGCAATTGCCTCAACACTACCCGAAATTGAACCTCCCCCACCCTCATTCACATCTGGCGTTTGGAACTATTTAGGTTTTCATGTGAAACATGACCCTGATGGTAAGCACGTCATAGACAAAAGTAAAACAGTATGTCGGATGTGCCATGCAATGCTCAACTACATTGGTGGGAACTAGTGCGTTAGCGCAGTTAGCTTGTTAGCGCAGTTAGCTTGTTAACGCGTTGACCCCGTCCAGCCGCATGCACAGGGCGATCCGCGGTAACTCGTTAACGGAGATTTATGGCGTTAATGTCATTTTAATGAGATTAACGCTGACAGCACTAGTGGGAACACAACGAATATGACTGCACTTTTACGCAGACATCATCCTAGTGCAAAGACAAGTGGAAGCAGACAAAAACAACAAGCACGCATGCTACAAACTTTACCCGAGTCATTTAGACAGCCGTTAGCACATGATTCTCCTTATGGGGACCTGATATGTTTAATATGCTGCTGAGAATATAGCCCAGAAGAAGCGTATAGTATAGCTTTTATTTTGGAAAGAGCCATTTATCTGTAATAAACTCTCTTTTCCAAAGATGAGTGATTTCTCGATCAGATAGATTTATTTATTTTTTATTATTTTCTTGTTTCAGCAACATTAAATTTAAAAACTGTACTTTTGAGTTAAAATATATACTTATAATTTTAACAAATGACAAATTAAAAAGGCATGAACATTTTTTTGTATCGAAAAAATGTCGAACCGTGACACCAAAGTATCGAACTGAACCGAACCATGAATTTTGTGTATTGTTGCACCCCTAATAAATATTCGCGTCATATTCGGATGATTACTGTCATATAGATGGGAGAAAGAGAAAGCTATACTGACTTACATAAGAAGAGAGAGAGAGAGATACAGTGAGAGAGAGAGTAGCACACTGCGTTTGAAATTCATTAAATCATCGCAATTGAAACAACCTTTGCTTTCAATGAGAAACTAAAATATGTAAAAATTTGAATCTCCAACTCCTGTCGGTTCTCTGGTTTTTTCTATTACTCTACCAAAACTCCTACTACTACTTTCAACAGAAAATGATGCAAAAAAATTGCTGCATGAAATGCCTTCATCTTCAGTGTAACCTGAACAGCCAGAAACTCAAGTAGTCATAATACTCTATAACAAAAAAATAAAAAAAAACAGCAACCCAAAAAACGCAAGAAAGCACATCATTACATGTGATGTATTTCTTGACAATGCTTATGATAAATGGGATTTCTTTTCTTACCTTGTTTTAAATTCTGAATGCCACGTCTGGTGCAACTATTCCATTAACACCAGGAGAGAGGCAAGCAGGTTCAGGGTAACCAAAACCTCAGTCACAATATATGACATCCACAGTACGGTAAATGTTGATAATAAAGTTAAGGACAGTTCTTTTATCCTCCGCTGAGTCACCTCTGAACTGCTGCTTGTTTGCTCAGATTTAAAAGGTATTGGTCAATGTGAGTTGTGATTGGTCAGAATTTACCTCCAATAACGTAATAAATGTTACACTGTTACCTTTTAGATTTTTGTTTTTTTTAAGGTTAGCACAGTTAGACTGTGAAAATAAAACACTGAAATAAAACTTAAAACATGTTTGATAGCGTGAAGAATAACCCTGATGGCATTAACTGTCACAAAGCTTAAAAGTCAGCCAAACACAACCAAACATTGTGATCTTTTTTCCACGGCTCCAGGCAAGGCTGGAAAAGCTCAGCCCCAAAACAGCCAAAAACCTGTGTCCTTATAATAGTTAACATGGCAGCCTTTTCTCAATATATTTCATTTTATGAACAGTTGTCAGTTTTTTTTTCTTTTTTGTCAGTTGCTTAGCACTGAGTGTACAGGGATCCAAATTTAAACTTCAGATCATTTTAACTCTCTGGTGCTAACTACTGTCAAGTGTTCTTCTTTGGTGTATCTGAGGTGTAGCATAAAGAAACACACTGATTATTGAGCAAACAATGGTTATAGTTTTCACATATAGAGTTTCAAAACAGAATGGGTCAAAAGGTCAAAGATCAAAGTAATTATATCCATTATACTCAACAGTGTATTGGTCTTGCACAAAAATGAGGACAGATGTGAGTCTATTTCTGTTTCTCAACCTTCAGCTTAAAATAAAAGTACTATTAATGGATTCACATTAAGATATGTGCTAGGTCAATAAATATTTTATACTTTTCTCTTGTGTAACTGTTTAAGTGTGTTTGGGATGATTGTCTTTAGACACGGAGTTGTATTTTTATTCAATATTTGTGTAGACAAACATTTACAGACCAATCTATAAATGTCAACTCCTTTGCAGCCGCTTATCAGCTCATACTATGTTACACAAAGAGCATTTACAGTGATGGTTCAGCTCCAACCCAAACACGCTGAACCCTATCTGATCCAAACATTCCTTCTGAAAGTCTGCATATGTGTTTCCATACATTTTGGGGAAGTTTGATCTTGCAGCTCTTGCAGATCTTCTTAGCTGTCAGTGAAATAGCAGTTCTAGAGATAATCCCTACACCAAGTGAGAAAAGCTTATTTTTTCATAATACACAGTTGTGTAAATAGTGATTAGTGCCATTTCTTTAAAGGGGTTGAGTAACACTGTTGAGTTTTGCACGGTTCTTATCAGACACCCTAACCAATGGTGCTATGCAGCTTTTGCTTATGTTGAGTAATCTCACAATCTTGTACTTGTTTGCACATATTTTCCAGAGAGAACCTATAGGGCATTAGAAGGAAACAAAGGCAGAAACTGACTTTCTTATTAGCTTATTTGTTCTTGGTCAAAAACACGATTGAAATTTCCAATGAAGTAGTTTACCTGTAAAATACATTTAGAGAGGTGGAAGTAATTTTATTACCATGGCCTAATGTATTCAGCCAGTTTCTTTTACATGCCATTGTATATCTTGCATTAGCTGTTTAGGAGTTAAGACCATTTTTATGCACAGCCACCTACTTCCAGAGGGTCAAAATAAATTTGACAGACTAGCAGAATTTTAAACATAATGATTGATTTTCAATACTTGAATGAAATCCCTTCACAGTCAATGATTACCTGAAGTCTAGAACCAGTGGATATCACTAATGCTGTATTTCCCCCCTTGAGATGCTCTTAGAGAACTTTACCGCACCCACCTTCAGTTGGTAGTTGATTCTGGGTCTCTGTCTGTTTCTAATTAAGAAAAAGTACAAAAAGCATGCTCTGTTGGGCTGAGATAAGGCGAGCGATGTGGCTGTTGATCAGTATCCAATTTCTTTGTCTTGAGAAGCTCTTGGGTCTTTTTTGCAAGCAGTTTGCTTTGGGTAATTATCCATTTGCACCATGATCACAGTTCATCTGTTCTTCAGCATTTGACTGAATCTGAGCAGAGAGTACAGCCTCGTGCACTTCAGAATTCATGCAGTTACTTCAGTCATATCATCATTAAACACTGTTGAGCCTGTTCCACTGGCAGCCATGCATACTCATGCTATAAGATAACGAGTTAGTAAGTTAATGTTGGCTTCATCCGTCCAAAGACATTTCGAGAACTGTGCAGGCTCTTTTAGATTCTTTCTGTCAAAGGCTAATTTTTCATTTTTTATGCACTGAATTAGACCTTTTTACAAAACCATAAAGAAGGGTTATATAGATGAGTGTGCAATTGTGCCTTCCGACAAATTAATGCCTTTTTTTTTTTTTTACAAAAACTGGATGGAGAAAGGAATTTGAAAATTATTTAAGTTTCTTGTTTTCAATCCAGGATTTTTTAAGGTTGCTAAAGCTTTTGTTGCATTTAAAAATGATTTAAAAAAATAATTGTTGAAGAATGCCTTAATACGTACTAGCTGTACACATAAAATAAACCCTTCTAAAGTTAATCGAGTTAATTTAAGATACTTGTTTATAGGGCTGGGCCATATCATACTGTGCACGGTAATACCAGTATAATGTTGGGCAACAATAAGAAAATGAAATATCGCAATAGAATATGGGTAAAACGCGCATGCGCAGTGCCTTTGTTTACATACGCACATGGCGGCGACGCAGAATGAGAAGGGTGAAAGCGGATGGTTGAATGAAACGGATAAACCAGAATTGGTGTGTAAAAATGCCGCAACTTCAGTGGTGTGGAACTGGTTTAGCTGTCGTCCGTCAGATACACAACAAAGCACTATTTTTGGTAGCGCATGCTAGCGGGCCGTCGTTATTACTGTGTTCTTTTGGAAAATACGGCACACTTAAAATCAATCCTTTGATTTTTCTGAAAATCGACAGTGCCCCTTATAATCCCGTGTGCCTTATGTATGAATTCTGGTTGTGCTTACTGACCTCGAAACGGTTTTATGTGGTACATGGCGTTAGAAAATCTGTCAAATTTTTCAGTACGACTTTGCTAAGCTATGAAAACGCACCGCTTGATGGATTGTCGGAGCATTACTGAGGATATGTTGGCCAATTTCCACTGGAAATGCCTTTTGGTTAAACTGTCAGCAAGGAATTTGCATTTGCACTGTTACATTTTTATATAACTTTAATGCACATAAAAAACAGCTGCTTGTTTAAATGAAAACACATTGATGTTTTTGGGTTTTTTTTTTTGCACTAATAAAGTTGTGGAGTTGTAAAGTATTTTGTCCAGTGTCAATTATATCGTCAGTTATATCGTTATCGCAAATTTTCAAATGTATATCGTGATAAATATTTTTGGTCATATCGCCCTGCTCTACTTGTTTATGTTTTCTTTTTTTCCTGACATGATTGTGCTTGTAATTGTGCCTAATCACATTTTATTTATGTTACTACAGACAAGCCTTAGCACACCTTATAGGTTACTTTCAATTTAAAGCTCATACATACTTCTTTCAAATCATATATGACCATATGTACATATATATCTTCATTATCTCTTCTCATTATATTTTTCTCTTCCTCCACCACTGCTCTGTCTCCTCCTTCATTTTCACCTCACCCTCTTCCTTCTCACTTCAAGCCTCATCTCCTGAACTGAAGCCATGAAACACATGAAAACCTGCATAAAGACGCTCATTTATTCCCGATATTGTCAGAATTAATTACTGTCAGCAGATTACATATATGACTCCTGTCTCCAGACAGCTGACAATGAACAGGCTAAACAACAACAGCTGGTTATAAGCTGGTCTAACTGCTGGTGTAAAGCGTGTCAAAGCAAGGTGTTACTGTAATCCCGTTACATTTTTCAGTAAAACAGTAAGCTAACGTTACTCTGCTATGTTCAGTGATTACATCACTGTTAACTGTATGAGTTACAAAGTTTCTTCAGTTATCTGCATAGGGGTGGAGGAAAGAAAACAAACAAACAAATAAATGTGCCTTTTTGTTTCCTGCATGCTTCCTACAATCAACTGATTTCAGTCCATGTGCAGAAGAAGGAGGGAAATGGTGGAGCTTACATTACAGTTATTTTAATTGCATGAAAAGACAAACTGAAAACTGCCTCCAGGACAGAAACAGCTGCATTATACCGCTGCTCTCTGCAAGCATCTAGCTAGCTAGAGATTTGTGTTGACACTGGCACTGTAGCCTAAGGTTAATACTGTTAACTAGTAATTGTGAGACAATGCGTGTCAATTCATTGCAAAATGTGAAAGTAATGCAACGAGCAGTGTAACGAATTACGCGAAGTACTGCATTACTTTTAAGAAAAATAACACGTGATGTGTAAAACATTACGTTTTTAGACAGTGGTTATTAGCGGACATTATGACAGATATGTTAGGTTCTAAAAATCACAATTTTCTTCTGACAAACACTTTGATTAAATTCATACATAGCATCCGAGTCCAACAGTCCACTTCACTAACAGCAGCAAAAATATCACACAAACACAAAAAAACCCCACAAAAAGCAAAACAAAAATCCCCCAAAGCAAACAAAGCAGTCTTACCCTCTGAAAAGTGGGTAAGGATAAAGATATCCTTAAAAACTCACCTCAGTGTCGCCGTCATCGGACAGAAGTGAGCTTCACTGGCTCATCCTTTCCTTTTACAAAGTTTTACACCCTCCTTCAGAGTACATAGATGTGGAAACATATTGACAGCAGAGGTGAACTGTAGTGACGGGTCAGTCGCGAACGAAATGGCTCTTTGACGTGAACGACGCGAGCCGGCTCCTTATCGCGAGCCATGGGTTTTTTTTTTTTCGGGTTTTTTTTTTTCTCTTTTTTTTGTGTCCCATTTGGATCTTTAGCCATCAGAATTGTTGTCTTAAGGCCAAGAAAGATGCCAAGCGGATTTATTTTACCAAGTGGATCATCATGGCCTTGCCATATTGGTCCATTTGATTGACCTTTATTATAATTATGAATTTATTTTATTTTCGGTTGCTACAAACGGGACAGACATGACTGGGGGATAGGACAGGGAGAAAGAATGAAAGAAAGAGAGGGAGAGAAAGAAAACCAAAGGGGAGAAGAGACGGTGAGAAGGGGGGAAGAAAGGAAAAAACAAACAAACAAACAAAACACCTGGATCACCTGTATGGAGAAAAAAAACAGAAGAGAAAGCAAACAACAAAGAGCAACATAATAAAAAACACAGCACCATCACAATAAACTAGCTAGCAGTAGATAACAGTAGATACTAAATAATAAACGATATTGTGCAGCACGCAAGATAGACAGCGCACAATGTGCTTTGAGGCAGCAGCCAAGGAAGGTGTAGTCCGCGTCTGTGAACACCCGTGTGTACACCTGTATGCATACCTGTGTGGATCAGCATGCTTGTATTCCAAAGGTTTCTCCATGTAACGATCTGCTAGGGAGTGTGGGGAGCCATAGCCCCGTCCACCAGGGTATGAAGCAGGTATGGAGGAGATCCAGGCCCCAGATATCCAGAGGCCCCAGAGTACAAGGACCCGAGGAGGACCACCAAAGGGGGGGGGAACCGTGCCACCCTCCTGGGAAGAGCTGAGTAGAGCCCCAAAGGAGAGGTCACCCCGCAGCTACGGAGCAGAGGCCAGAGGGGGTTGCAGTGGCGTGCCCGCGGGTTCTGCCGGCAGCCAGCTGTGCCAGAAAGGACCGAGCTTCAGGCCCAGAGGCCAGAGGCCTGAGGGCATCCCACCCCCCGGAAGGAGCCCAGCCGGGCCACAGGCGCCCGGCCCCGCCAATCGGCCACCAGGAGTGAGCCGGTACATGCATGAGCGCCCAGCCCCAGACGACAAGGACCACCAACACACCAACGTCTGAGGGCATCAGCCACCGGCAGGGAGTGTGGTGAGGGGAGATAGGCCTCCGTACTTTAGAGGGCCTGAGATGTACCCAGAGAGGTTGAGTCTAAGACCCAACCTGACATATAGACACAGACGAACAGGCACACGCGGACACAGACGTGCATTCCCACCCCCATATGCACAACCAAATACTCGGCACTCACCCAACGTGTAGACGGACACAAATAGACACTGCACAGACAGTCGCACTCCCCAAACATACTCTATATCCCAGGTTCAGGTACCCCCGCCCCCAGAGGGGCAAGCCGCACCTAGACCCAGGAGATGTAACCCTTCTCTCTGGGGTGGAGGCAAGCGGACCACCTCCTTATCTGCAGTAGCAGGGAGGCCCCGCATCCCAGACCCCAGTCTGACGGCCAGCACCTCCTCCCAGCCCCCCAGCCCTGACGGCTAACAGAACTGGGGTGAGTGAAGACCTCAAACCTCCCTACGCCCGCTCATATGTAGTGTTGCTGTGTGCTGTTCTAAAGTGCATTTAAAACTCAGGAGAGCATGGTACTAGCTTCCTCTCAGAGAGCAGCACGGCTCCTCCCGAAAACCCTTAGTGTCTAAATACATTTAAAATTGAGGGTAGGGCACCAGCGCCAGAGGTGGGTTGGAGTACAACGACCATCCTCTGGATGCTGTAAAACGTGCCCACCCCCAAGGCCCTATATGTATGTGTTATGTGAGAGTGTGAGTAATGTGGATGTCTAGGTTGCAGAATAAAATTGAGGCACAGGCGGCCAGAAGGGGACAGAGGGGTAGTGCCTCCCCTGCACCCTGGTGACATACCTGCACCCCAAGCCCTGCGTGTGTGGGTGGGTGTGGTAGAGCGGGAATAGGGAGGCAGCTGAGGATGGGGAGGGAAGAAAGGGAGGGGCAAGCGGCCCCTCCCTGGGGCCAGCTCCCCCGCTGACCCGAGTAGGCACCCCCACGCTCTGGAACCCACCAGGGCAAGGGGGCCCAGGCCCATCCGGACCGGGGCCCGCAGCAGCAGCACCGCCCAGCCCCACAGAGTCCGGGCCAGCTCACCCGACTCCACCCCAGAGAAAACGGCACCCACCCCATCATCCAATCATCTCCCAAACTACACAAGACAATAGACACCCAGGTTGAGTTCATTCTCCCCCTCTCCTATATCTCTCCCCCCACCTGCAGAGTGAGCTCCTGTAGTGAGGAGACCACCTGCAAAGATATAACAACCTCCCCACCAGTTAGAGAGCCCCCTAGTTGGGCCGATGCACCAGAGGTCCCCTGCACTGGGGCTGAGCCCCCCTGCACCCACCCGCCCACTGCTCCGGCGACACAACAGCCAGGACCCAAGCCCCCAAGGCCCGGCCAGCACCCCAGACCGGGGGGCGGAGCACCCCCAGACCCCTAAGCCTCCACGCCCGTCCCGGACCCTCCCAGGGGCAGCCAGGCTACCAGGCCAGTAACCAACGTCCGCCAGCACAGACCCTCCCCCATCTCCGCTGTACGCAGCCACAAGGAATACACCATCCAAGAGCCCCAGAGCTTCTAACCAGGTCATGGCCACATCCCCCAGGTTAGGCCCTCCAGGGAAACGTCCCTAGGGACTCCCCAGACGCCCTAAGGCCGTCCCTACCCCCATATCAACCACAATAGCGAAGGCAGGACCAAACCATGACCCCCCACCCCCACTAGGTGATGAAGCCGATCAAAGGAGCCCAAAGGGATTGATCAAATGTGATGGCAGAGGTTGTATCAAGACTAATGTGATCTATTAGATGGTTTTTATATTGGTTAGAATTAAGATTATTTTTTATTTTTCCAGTTAATGAGGACCATTTTCTTGGCAATGCATAGGGCCGTAAAAACAACGTGGGCTGTGTTTATTTCTGCAGTGACCTCATCCAAGTTGCCCAGCAAGCATACTAAAGGGGAGGCTGGAATGTTACATTTCAGACACTTTGATAAGTCTTCACATATCTCACACCAAAATTTCTGAACTGGTGGACAGAACCAAAGAGCGTGGATGTAATTGTCCGGTGTATTTGCTGTGCAGTGTGAGCAGTTGTTGGAAGGCGTATAGCCCATCTTGAACATCCTATGACCAGTATAGTGCACTCTGTGTAATATTTTGTATTGTATTAATTGCAAACTGGGATTTCTGATCCATTGAAAGGTTTTTAAGCATATCTGAGACCAAAGGTTTGGGTCTAAGTTGATTGATAAATCTGCTTCCCATTTTGCAATAGGAAGGGATATTGATTCATCTATTTTAGAAAGTGTTCTGTATATTTTAGACAATAATTTGGGGGGTTTTAGACTAAAAAATTGTACCACACTTGGTGGTGTTTGTAATTCAGCTTCACTGGGATTAAATTTCTTTTTTACTATGGATTTAATTTGTTGATATTCCAAAAATCGTTTCTTGTTGATCCCATATTGTATAACTAGTCTGTCAAACGAAATAAAGTCTGTTCCTTCCAATATATGTTCCAAGTATTTAATTCCTTTGCAACTCCAATCTGAAAAGTTTATCATATTATTGTTTTGTAATATGTCCGGGTTGTTCCAGATAGGTGTACGTTTGCATGGGATTAATGAAGACTCTGTCATTTTTAGAAACTCCCACCATGCTGTCAGAGAAGAGCTAATATTGATGCTTTTAAAGCATTCATGTCATTTGATGTTTGAGCTGATAAATGGTAGGTCTGAAATTTCTAGGTTATTACATAGTGCCTGTTCTACATCTATCCAAGGTTCATCTAAGAGGGTGTGTTTAAACCATCTAGAGATGAACTGAAGCCTGTTGGCTAAAAAATAGTGATTAAAGTTAGGCAGATCCAATCCTCCTTTATCCTTGGTCCTTTGTAGTGTTTTTAAGCTGATACGTGGGGGTTTATCTTTCCAAAGGAATTTAGAAATGTACGAGTCTAGAGATCTGAACCAATCTTGTGATGGCTTATTTGGGATCATTGAAAATAAATAGTTTATTTTTGGCAAGATCATCATTTTTATAGCGGCGACCCTTCCCATGAGTGATATGGGTAAAGATTTCCATCTAGCCAGGTCGCCTTCTACTGTCTTTAAAAGTGGGATGTGGTTTAATTTAGTTAATTCTGAAAGTTTAGGGAGAGACATTAATACCTAAATATTTTATATTTCCACATTGCAGTGGGGAAGGAGAAGAATTATGGAAGGAGCAATTAATCGGAAGAACTGTTGATTTCGACCAGTTAATTGAATAATCTGAGACACTTGAGAAGGAATTTATCAATGCAATTACCCCAGAGATATTGGTTTGTGAGTTTTGGAGAAAAAGTAACACATCATCTGCATAAAGGCTGATTTTATGTTCTATATTCTTACATTTTATGCCCTTAATTGTTGTAGCCTGTCTAATTGCTGCTGCTTGTGGCTCAATAAAAATTGCAAACAGTGAAGGGGAGAGTGGGCATCCCTGTCTGGTGCCCCTCAGAAGAGAGAAGCGGGAGGATGTTTGGTCATTTGTTCTGACACAAGCTGTTGGGGAGTTATATAATATTTTTAACCAGTTTATGAAAGAGGGTCCAAAACCAAATTTATGTAAAGTTGCAAATAGAAATTTCCAGTTAACTCTGTCAAATGCTTTTTCTGCATCTAAAGAAAATATTATGGTTTCAGTGTTTTTACTGCATGAGTAGTCTATTAAATTAAGTAATCTACGTGTATTTGTTGATGAGTGCCTACCTTTTATAAAACCAGTTTGGTCAGGATGAATTAAAAGGGGGGTTATTTTCTCTAATCTCTTTGAGAGAGCTTTGCAGATTATTTTAAGGTCTACATTAATAAGGGATATTGGACGATAGCTTGAAGGAAATACAGGGTCTTTGCCTGGTTTTTGTAAGAGACTGATATTTGCAGAGTTCATATTTGGTGGTAGTCTACCATTTTCTTTGATTTCCTGCAACATCCTGTGAAAAACTGGTGCCAGAATTGTCCAGAATTCTTTGTAAAAATCTGTTGGAAAACCGTCTGGACCTGGAGCCTTATTATTGGGCATACTTATCAGAGCTTCCTGGAGTTCACCTGGCGTCAGTGGCGAATCCAGTGCCATTGCTTGGGTGTCTAATAATTTTGGAAGAGTTATGTTGTCGAGAAATTGATCAATTTCGTTTTTAGATGGGTTTATTTGTGGTGTATATAAAGTTTCATAGAAATCCCTAAAAATTTTATTTATTTTTTTAGGATCATATATTGTATTCCCAGATAAATCTTTAACAGGACATATAGTTGTTTTTTCTTTATTGATTTTTAACTGGTTAGCAAGAAATTGTCTGGATTTGTTACCGTGTTCATAATTTTGCAGGCGAAGTCTTTGTACTAAGAATTTAGGCTTTTTATTAATAATTTCATTTAATTCTAGTTTTGTCTTGCGTATTTTGTTTAATATTTCTTGATCTTGGTGTGACACATGGGCTTTTTCTAAGGATTTGATGTTTTTCTCTAGTTCCTGAATTTTTTTGTTTTCTTCTTTCTTCTTATGTGATGAGAAAGAGATTATTTTACCTCTCATCACGGCTTTCCCTGCTTCCCAGAGGACAGATGCTGATGTTCCAGGAATGTCATTAAAGCCTAAATATAGAGTCCATTCTTTTTTAAAGTATTTGATAAACTCTTCGTCTTTGAGCAGTGATGTATTAAATCTCCAGTTTTTTCTTGGTGTAGTATTATTCATCTGTATTAGTGTTAAAGATACAGGAGCATGATCGCTGACAGCTATAGGATGAATCTCAGTGTCTGTAATGTTACTCAGCAGTGAGCTGCTGACCAGAAAATAATCCAGACGAGAGTAGGAGTGATGGACATGTAAGAAGAAAGAATATTCCTTACTGTTGGGGTGAAGGGAGCGCCATGCATTGCAAAGGCCAAAGTCGCTCATATACTGTTTGATTATATTTGTGGACTGCCAGTTGAGTTCCTGCTGTATTGAGCCTATCCATTTCTTCATTTAGTCCCAGGTTGAGGTCTCCCCCCAGAACAATTGTGCAGTCTAGGTGTTCGGAGAGTGTACTAAAAAAACCGTGGAAGAATGAGGGGTCATCAACATTTGGACCATATATACTTACAATACCTAGCTTTTGGTTAAGTATAGATAGTTTGACGATTAGGAATCTGCCCTCTGGATCTATAACTGTATCGAGTACTGTGAAATTAATATTTTTATGTATTAGAATTGCTACTCCTCTTTGTCTAGAATTATAACAGGCTGAGAACACATTAGGAAACTCAGGTGTTTTAAGTTTATTCAAACCTGTGACAGGCATGTGGGTTTCTTGTAATAAAACAACGTCTGCCTGTAATTTTTTAAGTTGGTTAAGTATTTTTAACCTTTTTTCCCTAGAGCCAGCTCCATGCACATTCCATGTGACAAATCTTAGCATGCCCATAGTTGTGTGTTTGTGGCTAATGATGTACGCTGTGTGTCTCGCTTAGACGGGTGAGGAAAATGGAAACACATCTTTTTTTTTTTTTTTTTTTTGGTAAGTAAAGAGAAGAAAATGCGCGGCAAGAAGCTCCATAGGTCTGACTATGTGTGTGCATAATAACTAATATGAGCAAATGTGTGCATGTGTCCTATATCTGTGTGCGCTGTGTGGCTGTTGTAAATGTGTTGCCTTTAAACGCATGTGTGTGCGTGATCGTGCAGAGTAAGCATGTAGAAATAGACAGTGTCGTTTGTGGATGGATAGGGAAACAGGTGATCGACATAGTGATAGAAAAGAGAAGCAAATAAACCAAAGAGCAAGGTGCGCGACAAGAGAGAGAGAGGGAAAAAGAAATAAAAACAGAAACATTCCAATTAAAGCATTGGCGGAGAGTGACGGTGACGTTATACTAAATTAGCAAACAGAAATTACATAGTTAAGCAAAAGTTAATACAAGAGAGTGTGAGTGAAGAGAATAGTGTAGCGGATTCTTATCTGGTGTGCGGTCAATTGACTATGTGCACGAGACAATGCTAACTTCCTGGTTTGAGACCGGATGTGGGGTTGTACATTTCCGGTAGCTTTACTTTGCGGTCAATCGCTACTGCGAAGATATACTCCTTTTTTTTTTTTCTTTCTCTCACCCTCTCTCTCGCACTTTTTTTCGCTTCACTCAGCATGTGGGCCTTGTGCTTTAGGCTGGGATGAGGGGGGAGGGGCGGTAGTTACACTCAGTAGCACAGGAACAGAGCAGGAGGGAGAGAGAGAGAAAGAGAGCCAGTATGGGCTCAAAATGTGGTCATAAATATTTTGTACTTGTAAAAAAGATTTGTATGTGTAAAAAAGATTTGTATGTGTAAAAAAGATTTGTGTGTGCGTAAAAAAGATTTTTATGTGTAAAAAAGATTTGTGTGTGCGTAAAAAAGATTTGTGTGTGGACTTAGAAAAAAAACCCCTGCAAGTTACAAGTACGAATTTTGACCCTATTTTTCTTCCTTTCATCTGATTGGTCAATGTCATGTCAATCACAAATGTAACAATCCAATCAGAGAACAGATGGGTTTGGCTGTTGGAGGGGCGCTTTTTTTGAACCCGGCGAGCCGGAGGAGCTCGCGCTGCCCGAGCGGGAGCACGGCGAGCCGGAGGAGCTCGCGCTGCCCGAGCGGGAGCCCGGCGAGCCGGAGGAGCTCGCGCCAGCCGAGGAGCGGGAGCCCGGGAAGCCAGAGGAGCTCGCGCTGCCCGAGCAGGAGCCCGGCGAGCCGGAGGAGCTCGCGCCAGCCGAGGAGCAGGAGCCCGGCGAGCCGGAGCAGCTCAGCGAGCCGGAGCAGCTCAGCGAGCGGGAGCCGGAGGGGCTCGCGCCGCCGGCCGAGGAGCAGCTCAGCGAGCCGGAGCCGGAGTAGGTGGAGCCAGCGCCGCTGCCGGAGGAGCTCAGCGAGCCGGAGCAGGTGGAGCCAGCGCCGCTGCCGGAGGAGCTCAGCGAGCCGGAGCAGGTGGAGCCAGCGCCGCTGCCTGAGGAGCTCAGCGAGCCGGAGCAGGAGCAGCTCAGCAAGCCACCAGCTGAGGAGCCAGCGCCGCTGCTGGAGGACCTCAACGAGCCGGAGCGACCGGCGTTGCCAGCAGAGGAGCTCGGCGAGCGGGAGGAGCCTGCGCCGCCTGCCGAGGAGCAGCTCAGCGAGCAGGAGCCGGAGGAGCTCGCGCCGCCTGCCGAGGAGCAGCTCAGCGAGCAGGAGCCGGAGGAGCTCGCGCCGCTGCCGGGGGAGCTCAGCGAGCCGGTGGAGCCAGCGCCGCTGCCGGAGGAGCTCAGCGAGCCGGTGGAGCCAGCGCCGCTGCCGGAGGAGCTCAGCGAGCCGGAGCAGGAGCAGCTCAGCGAGCCGGTGGATCAGTGGCAGGCCCCCAGAACCGTTTTGCTGTTGCTGCCGGACCCATGGCCGTCCGCCGGAGCTGCAACGTTGCCGCCATTGGACTCGCGGTAGGCCTCCTGAACTGGTGTTGTAATGATGGGCCGCCTGGGACTGTTTTGTGGCGTTTTTCTTTTTTACTCCGCTGCGGGATGCGCGGTCGGACTTGGGACTGTGACCTTGGGGGGGTTGTTCTTTTGTGGTTTTTGCTTGTTTCGGTTCTGGCCCTCCGTCCTGGACCCCCGCCGCCCGCCCTGGGTTGGTTGTACTGTAATTTTTGGTTTGTGTTTTTGTTTTGGGGTCGTCGGGAGCCGACCCTTAGGGGGGGGTACTGTCAGGGTCCTGGGACTGGGCGACCCAGGACCCCTGGGCAGTCATGGACCTGTTATATTATTATGTATTTTTGGTGTCGCTTCCCCTTCTTCTCTATGCTTGTACATATGTGTGTGTGTGGGTGGCTGTGTGTCTGAGCACTCGTTTATAGGCGCCGTCAGGCCTGGTGGGTGTGGCCCTGCTAGGGGACTGGCCACACCCGGAGCCACACACCTGCTGCTGATCAGGCCTCGTCGGGGGAGCTACTTAAGAGAGTCTTGGAGCTCCCACCGACGCGGGATCATTGCATGAGTCTCCACGTTAGTCATCCAGTTGAACTGAGTTAGTGCATGCCTGCCATTGTTTAGTGTCCTGACAGCTGCCGCTATTGTTTCCCGCAGGAGGAGCGTGGAAGGCCTGAAGAGCAGCGAGCACCGGGAGTGCAGACACGAGAGCAGAGAGCACCAGGAGGACACGACACGACACGGGAGTCTGGGGAGAACACGGGGATTTATTGTTGTTTTGTACCACGCTGTAAATAAACGCACTGTTCGCACACAGAGCACCGCGCCTGGGTCCTCCTTCCCTACACCCCCCACGGTCTGCCATGGCAAACCGTGACAGAAAGAGCCGGTTCTCTAAAAATAGCCAGAAATCCCATCACTAGTGAACTGCGGACTTGCGGCCTACACGCTCTTCAGATCAACGGCGGCAACAGTTGTTTGTCCTACAGCGGCCACCATCCTGTTATTTCCACACTCTCACACCAGGGGTCGCTGAAATTTGGCAACGGGACTTCCTGTCATATAGCGACTAGTTCTGTGTCATACAGCAGATTTTGGTGTCGATCCGATACCAAATAAATTAAGGGCTGTATTGCCAATACCAATACTGATACTGACACTTTTAAGTATCTTTTAAGGGAGCTTATGTAGGGGAGAGCAGTGTGTCATGAAATGTACAAGCTAAGTCATCGTACATTTACCAAATTCTGACATCTTAAAGGCCGGTCCATGAAAATATTGTTGGGCATAAACCAGTCCGTGGCGCAAAAAAGGTTGGGGACCGCTGCTTTAAAGGACTTTGGGTCAGCTTCTGCTGTTTTAGTGTGCTATAGGCTATAAAGAGTTGATGTGACAGACAGCAAAGATTTTTTCATAGTGCTTGTTTGAGGTACATTTTTTCATTTAAAAAATGATAATAAATATGTATTAAACACAGTTCAGTGGGATTCATACTGGACTTTGACGACAGAAGCAAAAAAATTGATCCATTTGCGTTTGTATCGATCTGATACTGATACCAGCATTGATATCAATACTATCAATATTTGAATCGATCGTTTGAAATTTTTAATTTTAAATAATTCCTTTGAGGTGAAGTGGTTTACCAACTTACTCAATGACAAAGGCACGATTTGGAACGCCTTTTCAAACATTCTTTTTGTAATTTTTAATTGACTGATTTATTTTTACCTGAATGTGGTTACAAGATTAAAAAAAAATACCTTTAAAGTTATCTAGTTCTCATAAACAAGCTCTTTTGGTTTGGAAACTTGCATACAAACCTAACTTCTCTCATTCTTTAAGTTTATCCAGGTTTATCCAAGTTTAACATACCTGTTATAATCAAAGAATATGCAGTGGTGTTTGAGGCTCTGTCAAGACGTGTGCTGTAAGTTTTTTGAGGCACAATAGCCAACATTCTAATTAGAATTAGTTAGTGATACATTTTGGCTACAGAGAGGAAAATTCTGCTTAACCAATAATGTTATGAAGGTTTCTTTTAAAATACTACATAATGGGTATATACCCAGTTAAAAAGACATTGGATGGGTTTACGCTTGATATGAATTATAGTTGTTCTTTGTGTAAGTTATACATTGAAAGTATAACCCCCCCCCCCCAATTCCCAAAAAGGGAATGAGCGGCTGTTATGTTTTATGTGTTGGAATTTCACTGCTCTGTATGCCAAATTTCTCTTTAAAAATACATTTTAGTGTCAATGAGAGTTTTGTAGCTTGATAAATAAAACATATAAAAAAAACAATCTTTACTAAAAGGCTTCTACCTTGTGACAGGAATGCTGTCTGTGGCTTACAATGACTTTATAACTTTCATGAGAAATACATTTGACAGATTATAGGCCATTTTTTGACAAATACCAGAAATTGCTCTTTTGGCACAACACCAGCTAAGGCTGTGAAGCTGGATCAGGACAACGTGACACACCCTCAAGCAGGTATGATTAACATTAACAATGGTTCAACGATGGGTCTACGATGCCAAATATGCACTGTAAAAGTTTAAATGCCTTCCTCGTTAAACAACTTCTGATCTCTGTTACATAACCTGGTCACAGAAATTATAAATGTAGCAATGTGCTTGTCTTTTGTTTTTCAGTCACAGAGTTCAGTCACTAGATACATATGTTTTAGTGAGGTCAACTTGACAAGTACTGTAAATATATCAACAGGTTCATCAGCACATGGTATTGTAATAGAGTTAGGCTGTTGTGGTGTTCTAGCTGTGGAAACGAGAAACCGGAATCTGCAGTGATGTTTGGACTACATCCAAGACCTGGAAGCCAGGTTGGAAGAAGAAGCCCTGCCATCTCCTGTCCTCTTCAGCAGATATCGGTCATCTGATGACCTAACAGGATTCTACACTAAATTTCCATCTGACAGTGTCTTCGGGATGTTTTAGGAGTCCATCTGCTTATTGACAGTGGGCTAGACTAAACAAAGAAAACTGGTGAGGAAGCCTGCCTAGAACCCTCACGTCACGCCATTAATAGATGAGTTTCTGATGGACTCTTTGACGGGTGTTCATGGAGCTCCATCGAGCTGCTGACATGTTTATTGTGAGCAATGCCAAATTGCCATCACCTGGACCAATTATCTATTCATTCATCATGCTGTCCTTCCTTCCTATCTGGATAGGCAGGGAAAAGGTCAAGGCCACTATGCCCCTCAAATTCCAGAGATGCTGCCAGAATGTGACTGTCATGCTAGACTGCCTGGCGATCGCACAGGAGACATCCTCTTCTCTGACCTTAAAGTCACAAACATTCTCCAATTGCAGGATCAGGATGACTCTGAAAGGGCTGATGGGTGTTTCTCCCAGTGGGTTGGAATTCATCTCACCTCTGTATACTGTCTGGATCTCTGATAAGGAGATGACAAGCATCAGTGGAGTCCTTCCCTGGCTGGAGCCAGGAGACCAAGACGTGGCAGACAAAGGACTCCTTATCCAAGACCTCCTCGCTGATGTTGGAGCTAAACTTTTCATTCCACCTTTTAAACGTTCAGGGCATTTCACACACAGTGATATTTGAGAAGTGAAATGACGTTTATTGGATTTACAGAAAGTGTGCAATAATTGTTTAAACAAAATCAGGCAGGTGCATAAATTTGGGCACTGTTTTCATTTTATTGATTCCAAAACCTTTAGAACCTTTAGAACCTTTAGAATTATTGGAACTCAAATTGGCTTGGTAAGCTCAGTGACCCCTGACCTACATACACAGGTGAATCCAATAAGGAGAAAGAGTACTTAAGGGGGTTAGTTGTAAGTTTCCCTCCTCTTTTAATTTTCTCTGAAGAGTAGCAACATGGGGGTCTCAAAACAACTCTCAAATGACCTGAAGACAAAGATTGTTCACCATCGTGGTTTAGGGGAAGGATACAGAAAGTTGTCTCAGAGATTTAAGCTGTCTGTTTCCACAGTTAGGAACATATTGAGAAAATAGAAGACCACAGGCTCAGTTCAAGTTAAGGCTCGAAGTGGCAGACCAAGAAAAATCTCGGATAGACAGAAGTGACGAATGGTGAGAACAGTCAGAGTCAACCCACAGACCACCACCACAGACCTATAACATCATCTTGCAGCAGATGGAGTCACTGTGCATCGTTCTACCATTCGGCGCACTTTACACAAAGAGATGCTGTATGTGAGAATGATGCAGAGGAAGCCTTTTCTCCGCCCACAGCACATACAGAGCCGCTTGAGGTTTGCTAAAGCACATTTGGACAAGCCAGCTTCATTCTGGAATAAGGTGCTGTGGACTGATGAAACTAAAATTGAGTTATTTGGGCATAACAAGGGGCGTTATGCATGGAGGAAAAAGAACACAGCATTCCAAGAAAAACACCTGCTACCTACAGTAAAATATGGTGGTGGTTCCATCATGCTGTGGGGCTGTGTGGCCAGTGCAGGGACTGGGAATATTGTCAAAGTTGAGGGACACATGGATTCCACTCAGTATCAGCAGATTCTGGAGACCAATGTCCAGGAATCAGTGACAAAGCTGAAGCTGCACTGGGGCTGGATCTTTCAACAAGACAACGACCCGAAACACTGCTCAAAATCCACTAAGGCATTCATGCAGAGGAACAAGTACAACATTCTGGAACGGCCATCTCAGTCCCCAGACCTGAATATTATTGAAAATCTGCGGTGTGAGTTAAAGAGTGCTGTCCATGCTCGGAAGCCATCAAACCTGAATGAACTAGAGATGTTTTGTAAAGAGGAATGGTCCAAAATACCTTCAACCACAATCCAGACTCTCATTGGAATCTACAGGAAGCATTTAGAGGCTGTAATTTCTGCAAAAGGCGGATCTACTAAATGTTGATTTAATTTCTTTTTTTGTGGTGCCCAAATTTATGTTTTGTTTAAACAATTATTGCACACTTTCTGTAAATCCAATAAACTTCATTTCACTTCTCAAATATCACTGTATGTGTCTCCTATATGATATATTTAACTGACATTTTTTTTATTGTAACAACCAACGATTCATACAGGAAAATTACTATTAACAAGGTTGCCCAAACTTTTGCATCCCACTGTATTTCATCCTGTGGTTCATTTTGAAGCTGTTTACTCATTTTAGTATTTATATCATCAAACAATTAAATAATATCAAAATTTTTAACAGCAACTGATTCACAGTTAACCAACAGTGAATTGTATTTCTGGAAATATCACCTAAAAGCACCTGAAAAAGTTAAAAACTGATAAACAGATAAATAAAACATATATAAAAGCATCGCAAGATACAAATCCATGTAACTTATTCTTCATTTCAGCAATGAATGTGTCCTCATGCCACACTTTCCACAGTTAAATCTGTATATCAGTATCCAGTCCTGTATCTGAACCTGTCACCTTGAGGTGAACCCCCTTGGAAACAACATATTTTGATGCTGCTCTTTATCTCAACAAGTCCAAATTTAGTTGACCCGAACATCTAGAGTGGCCCCAAGAATCTATGAATCGCACGAGCAGCACATTAACCCACATCAGTTTCTCACAGTCTTTATGTCAGACACCACAAGCCCACCGCGCTTCATGGCTGCAGTTTTCTTTGTGGAGCAATCAAAATTGGTTAGTGTAGTTATGCCCACACAGGACATCTGGACTGCTGCCTCATTCCCTTCTCAACCTCTCAGAACATTTGTGGCGATAATTGCAGGCTCTGGAGATTCTTAAGCTGATGGAAGTTTGGGCCAAAGTGGAGCTTAGAAAAACTGTGTTGCATTGAAGGAAGTGGTGGAGGATGACGTCACAGAACTTTATGGGTGGGTGAGCTACTTTGGACAGGCCGATTCCATCTCAGACAACCCATCTAACACAACCACGATGAGATGCCAGGGCTGAACCTGGCTTAATCTGGCTCCAGATGCCATCATATCAGGCTCAGGTAGTGGTCCTAGACATAAAGAGAGCATAAATACACAAGGCATTCATAATTCATAACTCAGTTACTAATAACATAAAAGTTCTATACACACAAGTGATTCGTTTTAACAGCGTTTGTACTCTAGTGTAATGCCTTCCAGCTCTGCTCTAACAAACACTGTTTTGTAGCTAATAATAATCTTTTTATGAGTGTTAAACTGTACTGGATGGCTGTTCATAAGCATTTAAATCTTAGCAATTGAAATTTGAATTTACCAATAATCTTCGTCGCAACCAGAAACCTGAAAACCTCTTGAAGTAGGAACACTCTCACAAAGCAACATTCATACAGTCAAAGAGCTCAGAGAGCTCTTGCTTGCTAATTTTAGTCTTTGCTTTACAAGCTCACAGACGAGTTCAGGATGGCTTCCCTTAAAAGTTAAAATAAAAAGGCAGTTAGTCTCTAATCTGAACTGAAGGTATGTGATTATAATTTATAGCACGTCTGTTCTTCAATCATGCAGAAATACTAACTCTAAACTTTAACTAGTGTTGTTATAATCCAGCCATAATCTGATTTAACCTAAAACCACCTCTATTTTTGGTG
Source organism: Perissodus microlepis (assembly GCF_051167445.1). Lineage (NCBI taxonomy): Eukaryota > Metazoa > Chordata > Actinopteri > Cichliformes > Cichlidae > Perissodus > Perissodus microlepis. Next base: position 15,485,701 of record NC_140468.1, read on the forward strand.
TTTGCCATCTGTGTAAGCCACTCGTGACGAGCCAGATAAGGAGGAACAGCCGATATACGGAGCTGTGAATAGTGTGAGGTCTGGTACGGGAATGCAGAACATGCATGTGGTTGCAGAACCCTTTACCGGCTGCATAAAAAGGCTGTTTTTATGTTTCAGGTTAAATTCAAGTCGTACTTGTGCTGTTGCATCACTTTCAGGAATAACGTGACACTGTAACTGCCCCTGTTGTCTAATACCTTTGCTTATAGTGTGTACAGCAGCTCAAGACTTACTCTTATGGATTGCTTTTAACCAGTAGATATTACTATGTTTTGATTTTATGTTTATTACTTCTGACTGTTGTTGTGAAATACTTTGTGATCCTTATCCAAAAAGGCTCTGAAAGCGTTTTTTTGTTTTGTTTTTTAAACTTTGATGTCTGTAGAGAGCAGGTTTACTTTTGCGTCTATGAGCACATCATTCAATTCATATCTGAATGCATAATGGACTGCACTGACAGTCATCAGCCCGAGGCTCAGCTCTGTGCAAACCCGATCAATACAAAGGCCAATTCAACCCCCCAAAAGTCCCCACATCGCCTGCTCTCTTCAGTGCATCAGCAGGGAAGCGAATAATGCTCTTATTAATGGGGATGAGCAAACACGTTTTACACAAATGTAAAATTTTGTGTAAAACGTGTGACAAAATATGACAAAATTTTGACATAGAGGTATGTATACCTTTAATGTGTCACTGACAAGGTGGAATTCCTGCTTGCCTACTTGTTTTGGTTCAAAAATTCACAATGAATGAACTTCATTCACTGTGGATGTTGTAGCAATGTGGGTAAACCTCGTGATAAGACATATTTAGTCATAATAGTTTTCAGATGAATGTCTAATGAAGGAAGTAAGCAGGCTGGAAATGTTAAAAAGAAAAAAATCATGCATGTTTTGGTTATTTTTTACACGAGGAGTGTGGTGTGGAGATGTTTATTGACTTTTTTCTATGAGATGTGGCAGCTAGTGAACAGGGGCTTGATTGAGGGTGTACAATCAAGACAGAGAAGAGTACCCAGATCAGATCAATACTGTGCAGATGAGGGAGTCTCGTGGGAAGAAGCTGGGTTTGTTGCCATCTGGGCTCCCTAAAAAGATCCACTTTAACACAAGTTTAATCATTTGATCCCCACAGAAGGCACACAATGAAATTAAGAGTATCTGCACAGGCTCAATTCATGCTTCACATGATGATGGTGTTTTGTTGATTTAGACTGAAAAGCATGATGTAACAGGGAAGTACTGCAGTGCTCTGAAGGTCTCCTCACAAAACACAACTTGATATCACTCCCATATTGGTGTGAGTGCTCTCAGAGTAATTCGAGGGCTTGCTTGGCTCGTCATATGATGCCTCTTCAGCTATTACAGTACATTAGAAGGAAAGCTTGCAACCAGACTGTGAAGCTCATCTCCAGGATGTTTGTACTTCTGTGCTGCTACTAATGTAGGAATGACAGGTGCTCTCCTTTTCTCAGGTGGTGCTGGTGGAGAAAAACAGCGACTGTGTAGTTAGTTAGCGTATGTTTGGGAGCTGGAGGAAGACGCACGGGTGTCCTGGACGGGTGGTCCAGGAGACATTTGCTGTCCCGTCTCAGGTTCCAAAAAAAGCATTCTGTTCCTGGCCCTGCAGAAAAACTGTGCATCGTTGTGTATCTGAATCTAGATCTTTGTCTCTGTCCATGTCACAAACTGAAGGCATTTTTCTTTTTCTTTTTTTTTTCCACACAAGCACATTTCATAATCCTCTATTTTTTTTACACTTCTTTTTTTTTTTACACCAAAAATAACACAGACAACCAAATTTTAACTTGACTGGTTACAGTTCCCTCTAACTCATCATGATGTACATTTCTGCAAAAATGAAAAAGACATGTACTGGGCAAGAAGTATTAAAAAAACATGGATGATTACTCGTTGGATGCAAAACGAGGCCCAAATGTACAAGAACTGGCAGCTGGTGGTCCAAAACCAGAAAAAGAACCAGAACACCCAAAAAATGAGATGAAAAAAAAGAAAGAAACTAAAGCAAAGAAAGGAGGAGGTAAGGAGGGAGAGCTCAACAGGAGACAAAATGATAAGAGACAGGCAGGTCCATAAATACACTGTGAACTAACCGAACACATGTAAAACTAAGCTGAGAAGTAAAGAAATCAATGAAAAACTGCATATAAAACAAAGACGGACCCACAATGCAAGTGAACCTTTCAGAACAAAACAGGCGATATAAAGAATAATCGAAAATGTAACAGCAACACAATTAAAATGATCATAAATGAACTCAGCACAGCTTCTATTTTTTTCATCTTTTTCCCACGTTGACTATGTCTTTGAAATCAACAAGCATTTTACAACATCTTTTTTTTAACATGTCTTTCAATATTTTTATTCTTTTTCTGTTTAATAATTTATATCACTCATAAATCCCCTTATTAAATGTGTTACCGGTGGGTTAAGCCCCCTTTAAATAGCCAACAGAAGTTGAGGCATTCTTCCTCTGAGTGCAGCTGATATAAGTGGTCTTCATGTTAGCACAAAGAAACTATTTCTGTGTTTGATTTTTTTGGGTGGAACAAGTTCTGATTGTCTTCATAAACTACAGAGAGCATGCTGTAAATTTGATCTAGCTACTTTGGCCTTCATCATGGATTTTCTTTCTTTCTCTTTGTGTGTTTCACTGTTTCTCTCTCCCCCTTTTGTCCCTGTCTTTGCATTCATGCATTATTTATCTCTCAGAGCAAACCAGCTCCCCCCCCCCCCCAAGCCCCTCATGTCCCCACTGCCCTCCTGTTCTATATAAATCACAGTCACTTTCAATTGATACGTAAGATGAAACCGTCACTCCCATTTTTTAAACATATTCAAAACTAGGAGTTTAAGTTTCTCAGGCGTACTCTCTGGTTTGCCTTTTATGTTCGTCATGGCATAGATTCAACAAGGTGCTGGAAATATTCCTCCGAGATTTTTGTCCATGCTAACGACTAATGTCAGCATCACACAGTTGCTGCAGATTTGTCAGCTGTGACTCTCATTCCGGTACATCCCAGAGGTGCTCTATTGGACTGAGATCTGGTGACCTGCTGGAAGGAGCCATTAGATGATCCGTACACTGTGGTCATTAAGTGATGGACATGATCAGCAACAATATTTAGGTCGGCTGTGGGGGTCAAACAACACTCAGCTGGTGCTAAAGGGGTCCAAAAAGTGCCAAGAAAAAATCCCCAGACACTTAAATCACCACGAGCAGCCTGAACTGTTCAGGACAGGATGGATCCATGCCTTCAGGTTAGTTACTAAAAATTCTGACCCTACCGACCGAATGTTGACGCAGCTGATAGGAGAGACACCCAGTGTGGTCTTCTGCTGTTGTAGTCCATCTACTTCAATGTGTTGTGCATTCAGAGATGCTCGTCTGCATACCTTGGTTGTAATGAGTAGTTGTTTGAGTTGTTTTTGCCATTTTATGACCTCAATGCAGTCTGGCCATTATTCTCTGACTTCTGGCATCAAAAAGGCATTTTCACCTGGAGAACCGTTGCTTGCTGGATATTTTTTTCTTTTTCAGACCACCCTCTGTAAACCTTAGAGATCGTTTTGTGGGAAAATCTCAGTAAATCAACGGAAATATTCAGGCCGCTCTGACTGGCACCAACAACGAAAGTCACTTAAATCCCTTTTCTTCCTCATTCTGCTCAGCTTTAACTTTAGCAGGTCGTGTCTGACCATGTCTTCGTGCTTAGATGCTTTGGACTGCTGCCATGTGATTGGCGGATTAGACTTTTATATTTTCATAATAACTTTTAACATGGATATTAAAGTCAGTACAAGAACAGATCTGCACACATTGCATCATCATTACATAATATTTTCCAACTGTGAAGTCAAAGAGTTCAAGTACAATGTTGATGAATATGGCCTTTACCGTGATCAATACCTACACTGGGAGATGAGTGAGACCAGTACTTCAACTTTTATTATTTATTAATGAGCTGTTTTACATTACAAAATTTTAAAAAAGAGTTTCGCCAAAAGGAGTGTGAGAGCTAAACTACTTACTCTTAAATGAATAATCTCAATTATGCTCCCTAATGAGCTTTATTACAATTCTGGGAACCATACTGGATGAGTCACAAGTATACTTCAATGCCCTTTAACTTGTCAAATGTTGAGTCAAGTGAACCCGATTAAAAAAGAAAGTTACAATATAATTTATCTTGCTTCGGGGATTTGAAGTAAGTGAGGATATTGCACAAACATCTACTTACAGAACTCATAAACATCTCTGCCATTACTGAAGCCTGTTCTGCTGCTACGGTGCTTTAAACAAGTATTGTCACGATTTGAATCCATCAGTTTTTTTTTTTGCCTCAGGTGTCTCCAGCAGTACATCACCTCTTACGCATAAAGGCAGCAGTGTTTCTGAGAAGAGCAATCCTCTCATTCCACATCTCTCCAGATGATAAATAATTTAATATGAGTTTTAAATAGGTCACATAAAAAAAAGGAAGTGATTTTCATGTGATGTGATAGAGTCAGACTCACTGTGCATCGTGCGCCACATTCAGCCCACGTTGATCATAATTGGGCTGGACCAGTAATCTGCCATTGTGACTCTTTTGGCATAAATTGTAAGAAATAAATGTGTTACATTGCAGAAAAGGTTCTGGTAGCTCATTGCCTAGACTGTCCTGTAATTAGAAAACAGAAAGTTCTTGTTAGTTTACAGACAATGCCTCATTTAAAAAATACACCGTGCACTGACTGTAAACAAAAATAAATAAAATAAATAAACAAAACAAAACAAAAAAACAACAGAAATTTCTACAGTAGTGAAAAAAGGTTTCTGTTATTTAATTGCTGATGTATTACTCTGTTGTATCGGCAGCTGTAAAACACGAGTTAAAAAAGTCCACAAACTTATGTCCACCTTCTCTTGATCCAAGGCTGTGCACTGGGCCGGATTGGAGTTTTTGCTGGGCTGATTTTGCCCCCCCGCCCCGCCACTCAGCTTTATGTTCGACACCTCTGGGACAGACGACTCTCATTAAAGTTAACTTTTTATTTGTTTGTTTGTTGGTTGGTTCTTTTTGGTTGTGCATCATCAGCGTGGATGTTGCTGCAGACATCAGTGGGTGTACATCCGTATGACTGAGGGGACTTCTGTTTTCAGTCTGACGGATGTCTTCCTTTCAGAAGTTTTTCAAAGGAGGCTCATTTAGACGGGAGGCAGTCTGTTTTTTTAAACACTTGGTTTGTTCGACTCAACAGCAACTACCACGTAATTTAACCATTTAAAAAAGAGAAAGAAAGCGCTATTTCGTGTGTGTGTGTGTGTGTGTGAGTGAGTGCGCGCGCGCACATTGTGGGCGTGGAGAGGGAGACGGGCCCTTCCCTGAAGCCGCTGAGCGCTTCTGCCAGATGAAACGCTGTAGGAGGAAAGAAGCGCAAGCAGGCGTGAATCCGATGGGTCAATCTCAGCGAGTGGATCGCATCTGCAGCTAAGGCTCACGGACTTAGTGTCTTCCCGCTGCGGGTTTCACACCTGACACAGCTCACTTACTCGGACAGTTTCTTATTTATTTCCTCCTACTCTAACAGCAGAATCCAAAAGATTTGCAAAGACACACAATAATGACAACCGAGTTCAGTGCAGACTAAAGACTGCATCACTCTGCTCTGCATCCGACGGCTGACCTCCCTGGAAAGATGCAAACAAGACACAGAATGTATTGCGTGTTCGTAGCAGTGTTGCTTGGAGCGGTGAGTACTCTCTGACATAATCATCGTGGGTGTTAAATATTTGCCGTCAACTTTACCTGGTTACATTTTTCCCTGTCACATCGTGCGCAAAAAGCATGCCAGTTGCGCATCAACATGGTCCCATTAGAAGGTGGTTAAAAGCTGGTGCGAGTGTGTGGGGGAAGTTTTCTCTCTTTCACATGTTTTATTTTCTTTTTATTAATATTTTTTCTTCCCGTCCAGCCTGTCACGCCCTTCACCTTTTGAGAGCAAACTTTCCTGAAAATCTTTACTTTTCTCTCTGTGATTTAAAGTCCCAGTCATGTTAGATGATACTGGTATTTGTGGTGCTCGTAAAACAGCCCACCTTCGTGTCTCTGCACCTGTCCCACCCGCAGCCCTGGCTTGACATTGTGAAGCAAGAATGGATGTATGCAGTAGCCATTCAGGTTGATACTCTATAGCCTCAGTTGTGGATCTGTAGTTCCACCCTTCTCAGTTACATGTGGCTCCACAGACAGCAGGACAATAACAATGTAACTGTGGGCTCTGTGGAGGAGATCACCAGTAAAGCCCGGGTTTGGTTTAACTTTGGTGAATTCCTCAATTTACTGAGTTTGTGAGGCAAACTTGTGATAATGGGCATACAGGAAGTTAAACATTAAGCATGATCTGTAGGGCGATTTCTAGGCGATGCACAGATTCTCACCACTGCGAAGGCCTGGAAGATGAAGCTACACAGAGGCAAAAACAAGCAGATGCAGGAGATGGAAGTAAACATAGAGGGAGGGAGACAGGGGGAAAACATGAACATGTGGGAGAGGGAAGGAAAATCCACCACCTTATGAGGATTCATGAAAACTATGCAAAACTGTCCGTTACATGGACACGGTCAGCCTGTGCCGTGAGCTCGTCAATGTCTTGGTTTTTGGAGCCGGCTGCATCACTGATACGTGACAGCTGCTCCCACTGATGGGTATACATCCTCTGCTGGCTCAGCACATGTAATATTGATAGAGTCTGAACCACCCTCCTACCCACTCCCAGCCCCCTCACTTTTCCTCTCCTCCTTTCCCCCTTACATGCTCACTTGGCTCGCCTCTTGTCTGTTTCTCTCCCTTTGCCTCTCGCTCCATGAAGTGATGATTCAGCTTTGTTTGCCAAGGCACGGGGTTGTCGTGTAACTGGCACCCAGTGGGCCAACAGCAGTTTAGGGTCCACGTCTGGATTAAAATTAGGCCCAGTTTATTGGAAGGCTGGTTTAGTGGAACTCTAATGGCTTAACAAGCGCTGACAGCAGAGGTCCAGAGGTTAAGTGCCTCCAACTTAAAATTGACTGTTGCATTAGTAAGATTGGTTGGAGCATTGAAAGTGGTGTGTCCAGATGCTTCTGTGCATTCATTTGTGTGTGTGTGTGTGTGTGTGTGTGCGCGCGCGCGCGCGCGTGTGTGTGTTCTTCTTACTTCTTGATTTTGCTTCAGGGAAATTGGCTGACAAAAGTTGAAGCATGCAGCCCACAAATTTCCATCTAAAAAGCAGGAAACGTGCAAGTCGAGCTGCAACTTGCTCAGTGCTCTGCATCCTTTTTCTTTTTTCTATTGCTCAAGCCGTATGCTGAAAATCGCATTGCCCTCTAATTCTTCTGTTTGCACAGCACAGCAGACATTACTGATGCACTTTAACCTCGGTTATTCATCTTTGAGGCGTCTTGGTGCTGCACACCCTCACCCGGAGCTAGAATAGGGTAAAATAAAACTACAACAACAACAAAAGACGCAGTTGTCAAAATGCTGGAACTTGGAGTCATTTCAAAGGTGTCAGTTTGACTTTTGGAACAGGTTTGTTCACATGTAAGGTTTGTAAATGTGTTTGCACGAATGTGAATGTTTGGTTGGGTGTGTGTGGAGTACACGAGGCGGGCAGCTCAGGGGAAGCAGCTGCTGTAGAGTGATGAGCGTGTGCAGATGGGAAAGGTGAGCGTGAGGTAGAGCGTGAGCTGCGGTGAGGAAGAGAGCAAGGGCTTTGAAGTTGTGAGGAAGCTACAAAGTGAAACATTTTGGAGGCTTAAACTCACCGCATGGAGAAAGTGTTGCAGGTCACGCAGAGAGAATTTGGTGCTACAACAGTCACAGGAGAATTAGGAGCTTCACTCGATGAACATAAACTGTCTTTGTTTCCCAGAGTTTGTGCACTTTCATGAAAAACCAGGCATTTTTTTAATGGAACATTTCAAATAAAAAGTTCCTGCATGAGGCTGAAAACATTCTTGAACATTTAGAGGATGAAAAATTAAATACCAAAGACTTGAAGTTCAATGAACCGTGACACCGTTGAGAGCAACAGTGAGTATGTGTTTGTGTAGGTCCAAAGGAAAGCGTACATGCTCACACCCATCCACACACTCATGGACATTATCTGCCAGCTGACTCAGTGGAGGTGCTCGAGGGGACATTTGATGTTTCTTGGAGCTCCTTTCTCTCGTCAGTAACATTCCACACACACCTGAACCCTGACGCCTGTCAGGCGATTGTACCTCCTTCGCAAAAATGCCCCCATCAACATACCCACATCCATCCTCTCTAAGTATATTTGCTGTATCTGACTCACATTTAGTAATAAAAACAAAAAAGTGCCTTAAAAATTGTTTTAATGTGGTCTAACAAGGCTGAGACACAATTTTCTTTACACCCTTCATCTATGAATAATGGGATAACTCATAAGACATACACTGGCTTACAGCACACGGTCCTGATTTCATATATATCAGCTTAAAAATCATCATGTATATGCGGAAAAGGAAAACATAAAGCTTTGTTAGTATGTAACTTTGTCTTGTTTGCTTTAGAGATTAAGGTGTGCAGAAGAAAGCAAAGATTTAGCTATTAGATATAATGTCAAAGGCCATGCACACTCATAGGTCTTAAGAGTTGTAGTAAGATGTAGAGACACGTCCCGGCTCAAGCCTGAGTGTCATGCATTTATTTATGCCTGAGCAGAGACACACACAGATGTCTTCACCTGTCAGCAGCTTTGATAACGCACTCAACAGGTTATTGTTTGAAGAATGTAGATAAGACCAGCTTTATCTTTGTGAGGATGTGTTATTTTGTGTGCTCGCACTTTATAAATGCCTTCGCTTCTTAAACTTCCATGTGACCGTTTAAAAAAAAAACAAAGCGCGACCTCTTTGTGACCTCGAGTTACAGATCCCGTGTGTCAAAAAATGTAAGCAGTTTAACCAGAGAATTATTTGTTTCTACAATTTATTTTTATTTGAAGCCAGACAAGGAAAAGAAAACGTAGTATTGCACGAAAGCAGAGAAAACAGAAAAAGGGACTGTGGAAAGTGAACGGTTTTGTGAGGCTTTGCCATTAATCATCTCACAACTGTTCTGATTTTTCTTCCCACTTTCCTTCGGGGTCCTCACTGGCCCCATGACTAAACTAGTTTTAGTCCTTCCAAAATAAACCTAAGCAGATGCCAGACAGTAAGAAAGATTTCCGTTTTCTAGAACGTTGTTTATTTTTCCTTTCTTTCTAATGCTCTTTCTTGTGAAATACTGGGACTTCTTTCCAGCATGATGGCCTTTTCAGCCAGCGGTGTGAGACTGAGTGTATTTGAAGTGCGCTTGTTGCACAATATGAAACATTGCTTCGCTTGAGGCAAAACATTAAACTTTATCTGTAAAATTATTTTTGTGTGTGTTTTACTGACAATCTTCAATTTGCTGCTGTTAATGGAGTTGCTGTCATTCTGCAGGTTGGGACCCTGGCCAATAAGGGAGCATGTCCATCAAACCAGTATACACACAGTGGCGAATGCTGCAAGCAGTGTCAGCCCGGCGAGGGTGTCGTCCAACCCTGTGGGGCCCAACAGACCGTCTGTGAGCCGTGCCTCGATAGTGAGTATCACACAAACAGCTGTCTAAATGTCACGAGAACACGGACACTCGTAGATTCAGGGGTTTCTGATGCAAATACACAGAAAAAACCCCCAGACGCATGCACTCAAACATTAATGAATGAGCTAGCTGTGCTGGTTACATGCCTCAGAGCAGAGCTCCACGAGCACGCCGTGTAGTCTCTGGTTCTGATCATCAGTGTTTCATCTGACAGAAGAAGATGATAAACTGATGCCCTGAAATTCACCCTCTGTCTTCTTCCTACTTGTTCGAGCTTTCCGCTGTGAGTGTGTCCCTGGAGAAAACATGCTTCCAACAGCAGTTTATGGAGGATTGTAAATCAAATGCAAATTTCCTTCAAAGTTTGATTTAAAATCCAAAATCCTTCCGCCAAACTGTAAGACAGTGAATAATTTTGGGCTCAACAACAGCCTTCTGTAGTTTTTGCAAAGCTAGATTTTGTTATTAGGATATCAGCAGCTATAGTGAGTTAATCTTTGTTGTTTCATAGTAGTATAGCATGTGTCATATTTTAGTTTTAGCCTGTTTTTAAAGCTTATTTATTTTTTCCTGTTTTAAAATGTAAATGTAATTATATTTTTTGTGTTTTATGATAGCAAAAGCTCTCCAGCATTGTTGTTTTTTACATTAAATTTATGTTTAAATCAGTTCATCCTTAAACATAATAAATATGATTCTACAGGACGTATACATGACAGTCTCTACTACTACGTTTACCCATAGACTGTATACAAAAGATGGACGGAGCTATAACTCTGCCCACTTTGTTAAAGAAGCCTTGGCTTGAGCATTTGTGTCGTTGACATCTCAGCTTTTTGAAACCAGTAGGCACATATGAAGGTTGATTTTTTGTCTATTTTAAAGTAAATGGGACCATAAGTTACTAAATGAACATCATGCTACATTCCCATTGACTTTAAACTAAGGATTGAGACCATAAACTCATTAGCAAAGTGTTTACAGATGTCGTAAGGAGTAAGGAGTTGGGTTGAGTACTGCTATGATTTGTCTTGTTTTTACAGCCTAGTAAGCCCCCCTGCTGGTCAATACAAAAAAATCCAGGTTTAAATCTGGCTAACATTTCCACATCACACTCTTGATTTGTTTATTTGTCCATTTTTTATGAGAAAAAATGGACCCGCCACATAATCAGGCCATCATCAGAGCTATTAAGACACAGTGTTTTGGAAGCATGATGTTTTTTATTGAAGTCACAGGACTTCAAAGTCATTACGATTCATGCTCTGAGTTCTTGAATTTCAGGGCTGTCCAGCTAGCCTTTGATTTGACAATAGCATCCCTTGAATCATGTAAGTGCACCTAAAAACAGCTCCCAGCTAGATTACCCAGCAAAACAACTCTCGACATTAGTGTGGATGAAATTAGATTATCACTCTTATGAAACCACGGTGTTGTATGCCAGAAAGTAACAGACTTCTTAATGTTTTTACATTTAATTTAAAGCATTAAACTTTTTCGGATGTTTGGAAGTAAACTGCATGCCAGACATAATTGTTCTCCAGTATTCTGCCCTCCTCATGGCCTTTACCATGTAGGGAGAGAGGCTTTGTTGGGCTGAAAGGCTTTCAGAGGACAGTGATGTTGAGAGGATACAAGAGTGGGAACAGCTCCAAATGCTGTCAGAGAAAAAAAAACTCTGTTGGAAGATGTGTAGTGCATTAGACAAGCTGTTATGTCACAGTAGATTTGGTAAGCATGAATGATGACTGCAGAGCTCAAAAAGGTATTTAAAGTCTTCTCAGTGTGGTACAGCTCCACTTTTTAGCACAGGGAAAATTCAACAGCATGAAATGTTTTGGGAAATTTAGAATCTGAGGTCATCTCGGAGCTACAGAGGACACATTTGGTCTACAGCCAGTTTTTCTTGCATGAATTCCCTAACCATCCTGCAACTAGGACAGGAAGTAGCTGCAAACCTCCCTGAGCCAGCGGAGGATGGTAACCCATGAGCCAAGAAAACCCATACTCACAAAATGATTCAGCCTTCAGGTCATGAGAGAAGTCGTGAGAACATGGATGTAGATTATTTATTTATTTAGGATTGCGGGTCTTCTTTGGAAAGATGTATGTGTTTTTCAGTGTTTAGAAGAGTTAGTCGACAACTTAATGATATGTTGCTTTTGTGCATAAAAGTGTTTAGTTCTAGACTTCTTGTCATAAACTGTCTTCTGTTCTATTTCTATTTTTTCTTTTAAAAAAAAGCTTCTGTTGTCTGCTTAAAATTATAGTTATTTGAAATGTCCCAAAGGATAATAATTATCAGTCTTATAGCGCTGGTTCAGCTCAGGCGTGAACAAACAGATGGTGACAAGATCTGCTCGAGCTCATAAACAGAGAAATGCCAAGCAGATATCTGTTCATGAGGTAACATTATCATGATGTTGTAAAAACACACGCATAGATATGAAGCTGAAGTGTCTGTATTCAGCCCATTTACAGCGCGCTTATCAAATCTCTGCTTTAACAAGCCAGCCTGAACAGTGTCATGTAATATGCATAAAAGCTTGGCTGGTGGCTTCTTTCTTTTTCTTTCACCTGCTTCAGAACCACAAATTTAGTTGCAAAGGCTACGAAACAAAATAAAAAAGACTGTCTGTTGTTAGTTTGTTTGATTAATTACTTCATGAGATTAACATGAATCAGCGTTAGTGTCTTTTCCAAAGGCCGGACACATTTTAGACAAGTTTCTTTTTGTAAAAATATGTCATTTATCATCGCTGTGATGTTTCCCCATGATGGCATCCAAGTCAGATCACAGCGCAGGCCGTGCTGTATTATTAGACTGGGGGAAGTTTTTGTGCATTCACATGCTCCTTGGATAGTCCCATGTTTCAGTTTTGGTTTTGTTCATGTGCTTTTGAGTCACGGTGTAGGAACAACCTTGACACTAAGAAGGAGATGTGTGGCATTTTACTTATCAGAACATGTGAACCACACGCTGGAAGTTGTTTCCACTTTACTGTTAATAATTAATGGGTTTTTATTCGGGCTTACTACAAAAGAATTACAGTTATAATCAAAAGAAAGCATGCTGTCGTTGAACTCTAAGGGTTTACATATTGGGACATAATAAAAACATGTGTCTTAAAATAAGGTAAGTATAAGGTCAGGTGAATGACAAAAGGTGACATATTACACCACATGTTTACTTTTGTTTGATAAAAACTTAGCCGAAATGCAAGCGCACCATGGGGAAAAGTAATAACACGCTGTCAAAGGAATATTGTTTTTATATAATGTGATCAGCTTCATGAAATGTATTCTTTTATTGATCACTAAGCAAATGTCTACGTGACTTTTGACATGTACTTTTGTGTGATAAACAACTAATAGCTTCCTCTTTCTGTAAGAACATACAGATGTAGAAAAAGGGGAACCTCAGCTCAGAGTTCTTAGAATAAGAAGCTATTTGTACACACACACACACACACAGACATACAGACAAGTATAAATAAAGAACGCAGACAGTGATGAGACGCAGGTCGCAGATTGTGCGTTCATGACTGCCCTTGCAAGTAAAGACAACTGCAGTGTTTGTGTTTTCTAACCCAGGTGTCTTAGCTGAAGAACTACGGGGTGATTTAAAGAAATCCCCTGTCACACGCTAACTGCTTCCATACGGATTAAGAGGGGAAGTAGCAGTCAGATGCTGATAATCAAAGGCCCTTGATTAACTCATGATCAGCAATTGTGATCACCTCCAAAAAAGCAGACATTCTGGCAGTTTCTGCTTTGGAGCATTCAGGTGTTTGTAAATTCAACGCCACAATCCTTCCAGGAGTGGAAGTCCAAAGCAATCACAAGGAGGTGTTTGGTGAAGCACCCTTTGTGCGACCACTTTCCTCAGCAACCTCCAGGAACCACTTTTCATCCAGTTAGAAATACACATTTTTTTACTCATGACTGGTGGTATACACCACTCTGAATCCAGTCATTAGTTATTATTAATCTATAGCTCTCTTCCTAGAGCCTCTTTTGATCTGTCTCCTTCTCCTCCCCACCACCTGATCATGGCAGATGGCTCCCACTGCCCGATCCTGATTCTGCCGGGGATTTCCTCCTGTTAAAAGGGAGTTTTTCCTTCCCACTGTCACCGCTTGTTGAGATTTTCTCTGTATTATTTTAGGATCTCTACAATAATAATAATAATAATAAAGACCTTAAGGCAACAGTTGTTGTGATTTGGTTCTAAATAAGTAAAATTGAATTTAAATTTAAATTGAATTTAATTGAATTGGTATGATGTCCTGTGTGCCGCTCAACTCTTACATGAGGAACCATAATATGTTACAGTTTAGCTTTCTCTGAGAGTCTCAAAACAAAAGCATCGCATTTCCTTCCACCCACCATATGTCCTTCCATGTGCGGGTTCAGGCATATTGCCTACTTTTAATAGAATCAGATTGCACACCAATCTGTTTATAGGACACAGACTTCCTAGGCTTCATTTAGTGCAGATAGTTAACAGGATCCTGGCAGAAGTGCTAAAAAAGATAGCTAGCCAAAGCCCTTGAGGAGTTTGGCTGAATGAGCAGATAAGTGGAGATGAAACAGAATAAGTACAGCTGTACGTGGAGGTGGAATAGAAACAAGGCAAACTTCTCAGTAAATGGTTCACACACACTCACGTACAAACATGTCCAGGAAAATTCCCACACACTCACACAGACTAACACACATTCGGCAGCCGTAGAGGATAAAGTCAGGAGTCCTTTTATGGGTGTTGAAAACAAAGCGAAGGATTCAGTTTTAGACAAGTAGGGGAAGTTATGATACGCCGAGCCACGAAGAGGCCGTCAATACTCCCCCTCCCTCCAGCACCATAACCAATCCCCACTCCCCCAGCTCTTCTCTCCATGCTACAGCCTAGTGTTAATAATGTATTGACTTGCATTATTGATGCATGGCATTATGATAATGGCTCTGAGAGCACTCATGGGGAAGGGGGAGTGAGGGTAGTCCAAGAGTGGGGAGGGTGTAGTGGGACATAATAGGGGCAAGGGGGGAGTGTGATGGTGGCGGTAGGGTTTCAGTACACGACTGCAACAGGCCCACATAAAGAGGGGGGACAATAGTCCACCTCTGAAGACAGAATTAAACAAAAATGTGAAGGACCCACATTTGACACCATCAATTTAAGGCAGAACTGCACACACAGATTCATCGGGTTCTCAAATGACACGACCTTCTTTTCTTCTCGCCGTCCGTCCGTGTCCGTCCGTCTCTCCCTATCTCTGCTGTAATCTCTGCATCATCAGAGCATTCGCTGAGGTTGGTGGGCCAGTGACGCAGACCAAAAAAACTTGATACACTATCAGACACTGAACAGCAGAGGGTCATGGCAGACTGCATACCAAAAGCCTTCTGTCTCCTACGAGAGACTAGTTTATTTCAGTTTGCTTTAAAGATGGGAAAACAAGAAAAAAATCTACAGTAAACTGCACACATTTCACCACCTTGCTCACAAAGCAGGTAGTTGAGGACATAATCCTCAGAGTTAAAGCACTTGTTTTCTTTTGCTTTATCTTAAAATATGTCTTTATCGAAGCAGTTCACTTCCATCTTATTTACCATTATGATAGATACTCATTGCTGCTGTTAGTCTACAGATTAGCAAACTGATCTTTATATTTGCTTTATGCAATTTATAAAAAAAATGGTACAATGCTTTTCCACAGTTTCCATAAAAAGTATTTATTTTGTTGAACTTGTTTGATATTTTTGCGTTAGCCAAGGACAAACAGCAACTCTGCAAGAGTCAGAAACTGGAAATAAAAAAAAAAAAAACAACAACACATTTTTGGCAGAATTTATGAAGTTAGATTCTGCCAAGATAAATTCACCAGTCTCTAATACACACATACACACACGACCTGCTCTTACAAATGGGTCTGTTGCATAATTTAGTGGGTTTCCCAGTTCTAGCCGAAATACAATTCCATAAAACATGCAATATTGATTGTGTCCTTTGCATCTATATCTGTCCTGGAAGTTTTGCACATATACTGCACTACATATCATTTACAAAACATTTCAAGTAACTATGATAATTTTCTAGAAACATCCTTTTATGAAATACTGTCCTTTCTTGTTCTTAGCGACCTCTTTGCATTTATATGCCCACCAGGAAAAATAACCTTATAGCTTAATTCCCTTGTCCCAACTTGATTTTTGGAAGACTGAATCCTACGGTGGCCCCAAGAGGTCAAACGTACTAAAATCTAAGAAAAAGGAAAAAAAAATGTTGCAAAAACACACAACAAAAACAACAACAAATAAACAGAAGCTGACACAAGACAACAAAAGTGATTCGGGGGAGACGTTAACATGACAGAACAGCAATGGAAGTGACAAAAACCAAAATGTGCGAAGGATTTCACTAAGATGTGCATGTTGTGAAGGAGAAAACATTTTTCTACGTCTGGGTTGTTTTATTCAACTTGTTTTTTTTTCTGCATCCATTGTGTTTTGTGTGCTTTGTAATCACTCTCCCCAAGATGACAATCTCACTCATTAAAATTAATAAAAAAAAATTAAATATATGTAGAAAGCTAAATGAAATATTATATTTTAAATATCAAATATAAAAATAAAGACTTGAAACCTGCTCACTAAAAACAAATCACAGTACCAGTTATTTGAATAATGCCGAATATTAATTCATTCAAACTAAAGTGTGTAGCTAATGTTGACAGCTTAATAAGGGTGCAATAACCTCACTGGAGCGGTTGCAGATGCTGGAAAATAAGATGTATATACATTCTTGACTTATTTGGCTAAGTGGTATCACTAACAATGGGTAAATACAATAAAATTAATCACAACAGCAGTTGCCTCAATAAACTTTAGGTAATGACCTAAAGTCATAGGTACCTAATGGCTTTAGGTACTGGTTAATGAGCCTGACTGCCATTCAGCTATTTGCAGAGGCCAACTGAATGGGCTGTGGAAATGTTCAAAAAGAGTGTGTAGTTTCTTATAGCAAAGGCTTTGTCAGAATGTTATCTGTATTTATCTTTCTGTTAAATGAACAGCTTTCATGTCAGTTTTCTTCTCTCTTTCTTCAGGTGAAACCTTCTCAGAAAGCATAAGCCACACAGAGGAATGTCAGCCCTGCACGCAGTGCTCAGGTCTATTGCGCATGCATACTCCCTGCACTGACTCCGCCGACGCCATTTGCACGTGCAACTATGGTTTCTACCTGGATGAAACCTCGCAGAATTGTCTACCCTGCACTAAGTGTCCTGAAGGTCAGGGAATGCTGTACAGCTGTGAAGATGACCGTGACACAAAGTGTGAGAATTGCACTGGGGACACCTACTCGGACCAGGAAAGCTTTTGGGAGCCTTGTATTCCTTGCAGTACCTGTGATGAGTTGGAGGAGTTAGAGTCGTGCACCCCTTTTGGCGATACGGTTTGCCAAGGTAGGACAAGTAGCTCATATTGTCAACATGAAGTCTAATGGGTCAAAGGGCACATGTATGTACAGTTAAAAAAAGTTTCATGATGTATTTTAAAGCAAACAATCTAAACCAAACAAGCTTCTTGGCATAACGCCCTGATTGTGTATTCGGACTAGTTCTTTATTTAAGTGTTACTTTCTCAACAAGCTGTAAGTGTGGAATTCATGTTCCATGTAAAGTCAGACACCTGAGCACCATACTCTCATTATGTTTAGACAATATAAGTCTAAACCCAGTACCTCTTAGCTTTTCTATTCATCAAATATCTATTCAGCAATCAAATGGTGTAAACTCAATGCATTAGGCACGCAAACTGAGCATCAGAATGGGGAAGAAAGTGACTTTGTGGTTGTTGGTCTGAGTATTTCAGAAATTGGGGGTCTATTGGGATTTTCCTACACAATTATAAATATCTGGAGTTTACAGAAAATGGTCTGAGAAAATATCCAGCGAACATCAGTTATCTGGGTAAAATGTCTTGTTGATATCAAAGGTCAGAGAATGGAGAATGGTCAGACTGCTTAGAGGTGATAGAAATCAACAGTAATTCAAAGAGCCACTTGAAAAAACCAAGGTATGCAGAAGAGCATCTCTGGACCCACAACGTTCAAAATTTGAAGCAGATGTGGTACAGCAGCAGAAGACTGCACCGGATGTAACTGTTGTCAGTGAAGAACAGGAAACTGAGGCTACAATTCACACAGACTCACCAAAGCTAGACAAGAGAAGACTGGAACAACTTTGGCCGTTCTGATGAGTCTTGATTTCTGCTGTAACATTTAGATGGTAGGGTCAGAATTTTGGGGTAAACCACATGAAAGCATGGATCCGCGATGCCTTATGTAAAAGACTCAGGCTGTTCATGGTGGTCTGAGAGATTTTTCCTTGGCACACTTTGGGCCCCTTAGCACCAACTGAGCATCGTTTAAACAACACAGCCTACCTGAGCAAGTGTTACTGATGGCTGCTTCCAGGAGGATAAAACATCATGTCGCAGAAGTTGCATCACATCAAACTGTGGTCACCAGATCTCAATCTAATAGAGTACCATTGGGATTTGTTGGAAAAAAGAGATTCATGTCATGGATGTGCAGCAATTTTGTGATGCTATCATGTCAATATGGACCAAACTCTCAGAAGAGTGTTTACAGCACTTTGCTGATTTTGTATTCTTGTGATGTGATAAGACCATTCATATAGTTATTTGTCAGCTATCTAATAAATGGCTTTGTGAGGTGACCTGATCTAAATACCAACCAAGTTTCAACTTCTGTGCCGAGTAAGGATGAGTGATGAAGTGTGTCGCTCAGGGTCACAACGATCTGAATGAAACTACGTGAGCACAAATTCACTGTCCGACACTGAATGAAATGTACAACACACTTGACATCCACTCTGTCAGCCTCATAATCAGATCATCTAAGTTCGACACTATACACATTGTTGGCCCATCGACCTAAATGCCACACTGAAGCTTGTCTCATTGTCTTCAGCGACTCATCCCAAGAGAGAAACAAAGACCACACTCTCTCTATGTTGAGGGTTTAGAAGAAGGTCATTTCTCTAAACAGGGCTCTGAATTTCTTTTATACCATTGCACCCTGTGGGTATCACACTCCAAATCAGGAATTCTGTATGACTGGAGTCACTGCTCATTCCAATGATCTGATGCCTCAAAGATTAAATCAACGCTTTTGTGAGGTGACAATAAAAGGAGTCTGTTGATCAGCCAAGCAGTCTGTTGGGAAAGTGGTTTGAAGGATGTTGTTATCACAGTGGCGAACACAGAGCCAGTCTGAGGCTAAAGGGACCCTTTTGTACGTCCTCCCATGGCACTCTTTGGCCTAGGAGGGCTTTCGGTTTAGCCCATGGGGCCAAATAAAAGAAGAGCCAATAATGAGTGAGAAACTAATGTCGAATGTGCTTGGTATAATTATAACAGGACATAATTTTTCCTGTTTATTCAAAGAAGGCACAGTTTCTCTTGAGTGTTCCTGTGTCCCACTGCAGTATTTGGGCGATTTTAGCATTAATCAGAAATTGTTGCTGCACTAATTTGTTTAGGCTGGACCAACACTGAGTTAGACAACTAATTTTAGATTTGGATTACTAGTTCTGTAAATTAAAATTAAAATGTGTGTATGGAGACACAAAGAGTATATCAGTAGAATACCCATTCTTAAATTCAACCCCAATCCCAAAGAAGCTGGAATGATATTTTAATGTAAATATAACAAGAATGCAATGATGCCAAAACTCATAAATTACTCAGAAAACATATGTTTGAAATGAGCAAATGTACCATTCAACACTCTGAGGTTGAAGTTGTTATATAGAATAGAATAGAATAGAATGCCTTTATTGTCACTATACAGTTGTACAATGAGATACAGAGCATCTCCTACTCAGTGTAAACATGCTGGGGGGGGGTACAGTTCTGCAGCGCTATGTACATATGGACAGTATTAACATAGGGAAAAACATATATATATATATATATATATATATATATATATATATATATATATATATATATATATATATATATATATATAAAAAATGTACAATATACAAGCCGTAAGTAATATGTAATAAATAGTGTTATGTATATACAGTTGAGTTATTGCACATGGAATTGGTATAAATAGAGTTATGTATATACAGTTGAGTTATTGCACATAGAATTGGTATAAATAGTGTTATGTATATACAGTTGAGTTGTTGCACATAGGATTGGTATTGCACAGTGGTGGTCCATAGAGGAAGTGGGAAGTGGGGGGGCTGTGTTATCTGTGCATGTGTGAGTTCAGGGTGGTTATCGCTTTGGGGAAGAAACTGTTTTTTAGTCTGTGGGTTTTTGTGTTGATGCACCTGTAGCGCTTCCCTGAGGGAAGCAGGCTGAACATGTTGAAGCCAGGGTGGGAGCTGTCCTTGATAATGTTTGCTGCTCTGGTGAGGCAGCGGGAGGAATAAATGTCCATCAGGGAGGGGAGAGGGCAGCCGATGATCTTTTGTGCTGTCTTGACCACACTCTGAAGCCTCACTCTATCTGCTTTGGTGCAGCTGCCGTACCATACCGTGATGCAGTAGGTTAGCAGGCTCTCAATGGACGAGCGGTAGAAGGTCAGCAGCAAGTTGGAGTTCAGCTTGTACTTCCTGAGGACTCTCAGGAAGTGCAGCCGCTGTTGGGCCTTCTTGATGACCGCTGAGATGTTTCCTGTCCAGGAGATGTCAGCAGAGATGAGGACACCAAGGAACCGGAAAGTGTGGACCCTCTCCACACACTCCCCGTTGATGTAGAGGGGGGCCAAGTCGGTGCTGTGTCTCCTGAAGTCAACAATGAGCTCTTTGGTTTTCTTGGTGTTCAGTGCCAGGTTGTTTTCTGAACACCAGGCTGCCAGCTTCAGGACTTCCTCTCTGTACTCTGCCTCGTCTCCCTTCGAGATGAGTCCGACTACCGTGGTGTCATCAGCAAACTTGATGATGAGAGTGTTGTTGTGGGTCGAACTGCAGTCGTGGGTGTAGAGAGAATACAAGAGGGGGCTCAGCACACAGCCCTGTGGGGAGCCGGTGCTCAGTGTGCGAGTGGAGGAGAGATGAGGGCCGAGTCTTACAGTCTGGGGCCGGTTTGTGAGGAAATCCTTTATCCAGGCACATGTGAGAGGAGGGAGGCCAAGAGTGCTAAACCTAAATCTAATCCTGCTTTTGGGAGAGCTGCACCAACCATTGCTAGCAAATAGTGCCTTGCAATATCAAACTAAAACAAATACCTGAATCCCAAATATCCACTGAAACTATCTAAAATATAACACTAAATGTGATTCAGAATATTTTTGCTTTTGAATTCTTATCTATTTTTTTGGTGTAGGACTTATATACATCAAACTGCCAAGAAATCCAAATAACTCCACTGTTATAATGAAAACTGGTATGTAGTTTAAAGTCTGCACTTTCAACAAAAGTTGAAACTCGGGCTGTGTCTAGCTGCTAGGTCATCTTAAACCCGTCATGTGATATGTTGGTGTGTCTGTTCACTCCAGGGGGTAAAGAAGAAATAAGGCTGTTGTGTGGGGCGATCATGGCTCAAGAGTTGGGAGTTCGCCTTGTAATCGGAAGGTTGCCGGTTCGAGCCCCGTCTTGGACAGTCTCGGTCATTGTGTCCTTGGGCAAGACACTTCACCTGTTGCCTACTGGTGGTGGTCAGAGGGCCCGATGGCGCCAGTGTCCGGCAGCCTCACCTCTGTCAGTGCGCCCCAGGGTGGCTGTGGCTACAATGTAGCTTGCCATCACCAGTGCGTGACTGAATGTGTAAAGCGCTTTGGGGTCCTTAGGGACTAGTAAAGCACTATACAAATACAGGCCATTTAATGACAGCAGCACGTCTCAAAAAAGTTGGGAAAGGGACAACAGAAGGCTGGAAAAGTAAGTGGTTCTGAAAAGCTGGAGGAACATTTTGCTACTAATTGGGTTAATTAGCAACAGGTCAGTGATATGACTGGGTATAAAAAGAGCAGAGGGGAGAAGCTCTCAGGAGTAAACATGCAGAATAGGACAGACTGATTTTCCTAGAGTATTTAGCAAAGAATTTCAATATTTAATCAGCTACAGTGCATAATATCATAAAATGATTAGGAAAATCTGGAGAAATCTCTGTGCGCAAGGGACAAAATTGAATGCTGATTAACTTTAAGCCCTAGGCGAGCACTGTGTTGAAAACAGGAAGGACTCTATCATGAAAATCAATGCATTTGCTCAAAAACACTGCCAGAAATGATCATCTGTGACCACAGTTCACCATGTCAACCATAAATGCAGGTTAAAGCTCTTTCACGCAAAGAAGAAGCCATTTGTGAACATCAGCCAGAAACGCTGCCATCTTCTTTTTCTCGACCAAAGCTAATTTGAAATAGACTGAAGTAAAGTGGAAAACTGTTCTGTGACCAGATGAATAAAAAGTTTAGTTTAACTAAAAAGCCTCTGACGGTATCGTTGATGGTATGAAGGTGCATTAGTCTCTATGGAACTGGCAGCTTTTGCTTTGGAAAGGTACAATTGATGCCGATAGATATAGACCAGATTTAAAGCAATATATGCTCCCATACAGACAACGCTTTTTTCAGGGAAGACCTTGCATATTTCAGCAAATCAGTGGTAAATTCCATTAATTCCTAAAGCATGGCTAAGCAGTAGAAGAATTACCAAACATACAATAGAAACTCAAAACCATGATGATATGGATGCAGGTGTGTGGATATGAAATAAACCAATAAATAAGAAGCATTTAGTTTGGACTTTTTTTTTTTAAATTTCAAATAACCTACCCGATACTGTGAGGAGTCATGAAACTAGAATGTGTGAAAACAGAAGCAACACAGAAGACTAATCCGTCATTTTGTGTCTGCCAGGCTTTAAAAGAACCAGAGAAAATACAGAGAGAGAAGTTTATTTAATAAGCAAAAGCAGACACGACATATATAGATGTTCTCTACCAAGTGCTGCGCTGCTATTATCTCACACTGGGGATGACGCTTTAAGGCAGCTTGAATCAGCTTGTGGTCTGAAAGCAAAGGGTGGTGTTTGGAGAGATGATTCATCCGAGATCAAGATATAAGAAGCCAGAGCCCCAATACGAAAAACATCCTTTAGATAACGAACAAAGCATACATCATGATGAATGTGATTCCGGCAGAATGACTTACAGCTCACTGTGTATGGGCTTTATTGTCATATGTTGTTCCTCACTCTAACCCAATCATGCGCCTTTTATTTCGAACGTAATCTTTTTACCAAAGCAGAAGCGTTATCAGCGCATACAAATCTGTAGCAATGCCAGACGTCCACATCCATTAATGCTGCGGAGTCGTGCGACACAGGCCTGAAGGGTAAAGTCAGGGAGGTGGAGGGAATGAGTGGAACACACAGACCACTAAAGACAAGTCGTAACTTGAGACGGTGGAGACGTAATTTAAATCAAGGTAGAAGGACCAGAACATCAGCTTGACTATACTGGGGGTTATTTTCCTTTAAAGATAAAACTGGATCTTCTGCTTTACTCTTTGGATTATATTTTCCTTCTCTTGTGTTTAATATAGCAGGATAAATACTCAGCTGACATGTGGGGTGAAATCCAATTTCCTCCAGGTCTAGCTCCAAAGGGATTAATGCTATGTTTTGTGTCTTAGGGGGAATAACTCACTCTCTTCTTCTATCTCTGATGGCTAAACATGGTAATAGTGACCAGACTTTTGTGAGGGTAGACCCACAGAGTTGGAGATTTAAAGGCAAGATCCTTATCTAAAGAAGTGTGATACGACTTCCACTCTTTTGCAGGCCAGCGAGCAATGTCAAAGGTTAAAGGGCATGAGAGCCTTGTATGTGGAGAGGGGTGGGGGTTGTGGAGTGATCAGGCAGTATAAGTTCCCCCCTGGGGGATGTGGAGGGAACAACATGATATAATTCCTCACAATCCTTTCAGGGGTCACAACAACACTGGGGCAAGTAAAGTTAATTAAAACCGAAGTTGATAACAATCCTGACGAGGTGACATCTACTGATGTGCATTATTGCTGTAGGAATACCAAATGCTGGCCTTCTAATCCCCAATTTCATATTAATATAATGAGAAAATGATGTTAGTACTAGGTATATTTGCTTCTCTCATTTTACTCATAGCCTCTACAGCATTTTTCAGTTTAGTTACTCGAATAAAGTGTGCAGTCGATGCGTGCATCATTCATCCGGTTAAGAAAACCACAGAAAGCTGATTCTGCCTGATTTAGATTTATCGTAACTTACAACATAACCAAAACCCCCCTTTTAACCCTACGCTGTCATTTTCCATGTAACCTGATGTGCACCTGAAATGTAACCGCACGTCTGGTCCAGGCAGCATGCTGATTGAATGACGTGGAAGGTTACAGTGTAGGTTACGATGTACAGTGGCTTGCAAAGGTATTCGGCCCCCTTGAACTTTTCCACATTTTGTCACATTACAGCCACAAACATGAATCAATTTTATTGGAATTCCACGTGAAAGACCAATACAAAGTGGTGTACACGTGAGAAGTGGAACGAAAATCATACATGATTCCAAACATTTTTTACAAATAAATAACTGCAAAGTGGGGTGTGCGTAATTATTCAGCCCCCTGAGTCAATACTTTGTAGAACCACCTTTTGCTGCAATTACAGCTGCCAGTCTTTTAGGGTATGTCTCTACCAAAACAGCTCCAGCTCAGACAGATTAGATGGACAGCGTTTGTGAACAGCAGTTTTCAGATCTTGCCACAGATTCTCGATTGGATTTAGATCTGGACTTTGACTGGGCCATTCTAACACATGGATATGTTTGTTTTAAACCATTCCATTGTTGCCCTGGCTTTATGTTTAGGGTCGTTGTCCTGCTGGAAGGTGAACCTCCGCCCCAGTCTCAAGTCTTTTGCAGACTCCAAGAGGTTTTCTTCCAGGATTGCCCTGTATTTGGCTCCATCTATCTTCCCATCAACTCTGACCAGCTTCCCTGTCCCTGCTGAAGAGAAGCACCCCCAGAGCATGATGCTGCCACCACCATATTTGACAGTGGGGATGGTGTGTTCAGAGTGATGTGCAGCGTTAGTTTTCCGCCACACATAGCGTTTTGCATTTTGGCGAAAAAGTTCCATTTTGGTCTCATCTCGGTCGGTGGTTCAATCCCAGGCTGCCTCCTGGCTGCATGCCAAATATCCTTGGGCAAGATACTAACCCCATGTTTGCCTACTGGTGGTGGTCAGAGGGCCCGGTGGCGCCCGTGTCCGGCAGCCTCGCCTCTGTCAGTGCGCCCCAGGGCAGCTGTGGCTACAATGTAGCTTGCTATCGCCAGTGTGTGAATGTGTGTGTGAATGGGTGAATGACTGAATGTAGTGTAAAGCGCTTTGGGGTCCTATGGACTAGAAAAGCGCTATACAAATGCAGGCCATTTACCATTTACCATTTCATCTGACCAGAGCACCTTCCTCCACATGTTTGCTGTGTCCCCCACATGGCTTGTGGCAAACTGCAAACGGGACTTCTTATGGTTTTCTGTTAACAATGGCTTTCTTCTTGCCACTCTTCCATAAAGGCCAACTTTGTGCAGTGCACGACTAATAGTTGTCCTATGGACAGATTCCCCCACCTGAGCTGTAGATCTCTGCAGCTCGTCCAGAGTCACCATGGGCCTCTTGGCTGCATTTCTGATCAGCGCTCTCCTTGTTCGGCCTGTGAGTTTAGGTGGACGGCCTTGTCTTGGTAGGTTTACAGTTGTGCCATACTCCTTCCATTTCTGAATGATCGCTTGAACAGTGCTCCGTGGGATGCTCAAGGCTTGGGAAATCTTTTTGTAGCCTAAGCCTGCTTTAAATTTCTCAATAACTTTATACCCTGACCTGTCTGGTGTGTTCTTTGGACTTCATGGTGTTGTTGCTCCCAATATTCTCTTAGAAAACCTCTGAGGCCGTCACAGGGAAGTTGTGGAGCTGTTTTACAAAGAAGAATGGGCAAGGATTTCAGTCTCTAGATGTGCAAAGCTGGTAGAGACATACCCTAAAAGACTGGCAGCTGTAATTGCAGCAAAAGGTGGTTCTACAAAGTATTGACTCAGGGGGCTGAATAATTACGCACACCCCACTTTGCAGTTATTTATTTGTAAAAAATGTTTGGAATCATGTATGATTTTTGTTCCACTTCTCACGTGTACACCACTTTGTATTTGTCTTTCACGTGGAATTCCAATAAAATTGATTCATGTTTGTGGCTGTAATGTGACAAAATGTGGAAAAGTTCAAGGGGGCTGAATACTTTTGCAAGCCACTGTATATTTCAGTCTAAATCACACTTAAGGCTTCCTCTGCAGTTCAGAGGTGGTCTTTCCCTTTTCACACAAATGCTTCCCTTGACTCCATGCTCAGACCAGCGTTCCTCCCTATCCAGGATATGTACTCATCACTTAAAGACTGTGCACTGGCCTGCAGGTTTAAATAGACTGTGGAGTCCAGGCCTAATGAGGAAGCTCTTTTGTGTCGTGGCAGCCGCTTAGCCAGAGGTTGTTTGGTTTCCTTGATGTATAATTCACAGCATTCCTCCTGCCACTTAACCGCATACACTATATTACTGTGTTTGTGCTCCGGGACCCGATCCTTGGTGTAGCATGTGTTTTCAGAAAATTGGTCTCTTTACGACACATAAGGGCTCGCTAAAGGTTTTCACTTAAGAAGCCGTGGTCCTGTCCTTAGGCAGTGGTAACCATACATACATACATTTGTTGCCTAAATCCCTCCATGGGACCAAGGATAAAATCTCTTTCTGAAGCGTCAGAGTCCTGAACTTTGTACAGCCAACATCCCTTTATTGTAGCACTTAATACACTAATCCAAGCAGCTTATCTTCGTCACGGCAAGTTAGTGCTCTATAAGGAGACAGGGCTTGTATGGTTGGCTTCGGTTACCTGAGATGCAGTGGTTTGCTTTGCTGAGCACTGGTTTGGTTTGGGAATGGAGATGCAGGGCTGGTTCTTGTGAGGCCCATCAAGCTCAGAGAAAGATGATTTCAGAATGCATTATGAGTAGGATAATGCAGCCACGTTAACACAACTTTGCAAGGCCTCTTTCGACCTTGGTTAAAGCTGTATGATTGAGCAATGATTGAGCAGGATAAAGTACTCACTGCCTGTTCTTATCATCTTGAGGTTTTGGCTAAAAGCCCTCAATGTGGTGGGAGACAGAGGTTTTGCTCCATGACCCTGTTCTTCCTTGAGATCGTACTCAGGGCTGACGGGACATGCTGTATCTATCAGCCAGAGCCTCGAATTCTTGCTCTGTGTCAGCGAGGGCAAAAAGTTGTGGCTGGCAGGACATATGTAGTTGTATTATTCATGCACATACATGCACAAAAAGAAACTTCAAAGGGTTACTTTAATGTGAATTATACAACACACACACACACACACACACACACGCACACACAACCACACACAGATCTGGCAATAATCCAACAGGCACATCAATCACCGTTCTCAAGGTCAATGCCCTATCTAGAGCTGCGTCTTTTTTTCTTTTTTTTGGCGTGTTACCCATGCTCCACCTGTTAATCAAGGTTCTTCAGTAATAACTTGTTAGCTTTCCTGTAATCTTTGTGGCAAACAAACAGAGAAGATCCCCTACCACACACGTAACCCTGATTCCCCTGCCTCACCTCTCACATTGGCAGAGGAGTCTGTGAACTGTCAGTCAGAACATTACTCATGTGAGCTAGTAGGTGGAAATGTGGAGGTTTGTTTGCTTTTTTTAAACCCTCTTTTAAACAGGAGATATTTTTACGAAGACACCAGAATTAACTAACAAGTTATAGACACGTATACATATGATAATGGTTTCAGTAGAGAGACACAAAAAAAGGGGCGAGGAGGGGAGAGTGATTGGTCCAAGTTCATTCGGTTATTGATAGGTTAGCAGGAGGGGAGGGGAGCAGTTTCCTTCCGGAGTTTGGTTGACCTTAACAATCGACAGGCTGCCCTCCAGAAATCAGAAAGCATAATCTACTAACAAGGACCATGCAGAGCTCTCAGGGCCACGGCAGTTCAATTCGAAGGACGAAGGAAAAGAAGCAAAAGAAGGGATGTTTCTGAATCTGCAGAGGGGGTTCTTAAATTTGAATGAATTCTCATGCGGTGCCACAGCCTATAACGGTCAAAAGCACAGTCTATAACGTTAATTTAGAATTTAATATCAACCTTTTTGCAGCAATATTTTATCTTTTGTATTTCTCAATACAAATGAAAAGTCTTTTGAGCTTATAATTGATCAAACTATGATCTTTTCTGGGGTCTTTTGTTATAACTATTGATTTTCTTATCTTGGTTCCACACAGTGGCTGTAGCGTCAGCGCTGACACACTAACATTCTGTGTATTTTTGCTTTTCAATAACGAAAATCCTCCAGACTTTTAAAATATCAAGTCTGGAGGAACACGTGCACCACTTCAACGTGTAACGATATTGAAACGGTTGACAGGCCCTTGTTTCGTTATGATTTGCTAAGCTATGATTGGATGGGATGGCACTCCTGTGTGGGAGAAGTTTAGTGTTTGGTTGGCCCCATAAGGATAAAGAGCAGGCTATGAATTGGGGAAACCACGGAGGACAAAATGCCATCAACATTCCCGATTTCCTGCGTCCAAGGCATCACCACATCAGTGGCTGTGAAGAATCCACAGCCCCAGTGACTAAACAATTCACTGTCTTTGTATTGCACAGTCACTCATTGTGTTGCCAAAGCTTGGTCCCCTTCACATCCACAGGCCTGTATCTCTGTATCTCTGTATGGCTGCAGCTGACCTCCTCTCTTTAACCCCTTTGCACCCTTCTCCACACAGTATGAGCATTGTAACAATGAAGGAGATCTTAAAGTTGACTGGGTCTTTTTCTTCGCTGTCAGTGTGGGATTGACTCACTTTCCTGTCATCATTCCGGAATTTGCCCCGGAGATTCCAGGAAAAACCTTCAGAGGTGATTTGGCATGAGTGAGCAGTTCTGGTGGCAAGGGTGACCACAACACTTGCGCTTTCGCTCGTGTCGTTGTTTCGTTGCCAAAAGTTCTGCTCGGAGACTCGGGCTTTTGTCCTCATTGGGATTTATTGCATGTGTCTCTGCCAAACTGAGCCTCTCTCTCACTGATATTATCTTTACAGCTGCCTAGGGCTGAATTATTGAATAAAGAGAGACATTAATGTAATTTTGCGGCATTGGGTCATTTGTTACATTATTGTCAGTGTGAGAAAAAAAGGCAGTTTTGTCACTTTTCTACAATTTATCATTTTGAAATTCTTTACAGGTGATAAAGTCATGCAGGCTGTGACAAGCAACTGATTTTGCAAAAGCACTTCAGTTAAAGTTTCACCTTTTGACGGTGTGTTTAACACATTAAAGGTTTTACTTTGACCCAGATTTTACCTGATTGTGAATTTCCCTAACTCTTCCTAAGTGTTTTGAGTGCTTGACCTTACTGTAAACTTGAACATAATAGCTTTTAAATGTATAACTATTAGCTATTAAAGGAAGTTGCGATGGGACTCAAACTCGAATCTTCAAATCAAAAGCTGGGAGTGTGTTACCTCCACTGCACCTGTCTCTATATCTGGATTCTCCTTCCACCGCAACCTTTTTGCCATTTTAAGAATTTTTGCATGTGTCATTTGAAATTGTAGGAAAAAAAACAGACTTGTTTCTACATTAAGGGTAGTGATCAACCAGTTGAAAGCAGCTGCACAAGAGAAAATGCATCAGCATGAGATTAGTACACTGGAAAACAAATAAAGAGCTGCAGGAGAGAACGAGATGGAGAAAGCTGGCGAGAGTGGAGCACAGGAGCAGATGCTGAGAATGCGGCCTGGTCGATAAAAGCGATGGAGTTACTCCTCTGCGCTCTCGGGTTTCTCTGGTTGACCTCTACGAGTGCTGATCACTTTCTGCAGCAGAACAGTCACTCACACTCACACACACACGCAGAAAGACGTGCCCACATGCATGCACTCTGTACATTCATGGGTGTGTCTAAGGCATGTGTGCAGAAGGAGTAGATGGGTTGCATACAGTAGGAAGTGAGCCAGAGGCCAAAAGACAGATTGACAAAACAAGAGTAACAGCATTCTGCAGTATTTGAAGGACATTGATTTGTTTGTATTTGTAACAACTATTATAAAAATAGTTGTGGTTCATTTAATGAATAATGAATAATATACAAATGTCTTTTCAGGTTTTGATGTGCAGGGATTTGTGGTTGTTATGGCTGCAGTCAGGTGGAATGCAGTTACAGAAAGGCAAACCGAGCCCCTCCTGTCTTTTGTGACTAAATCACAAGTCAGGCTTTAAAGTATACGGTGTTGAAACTGCAGCAACACCTGTTTACACGAGTCCGCAAGCGGTTGGAATGACGAGTTCAGCTCAGGTGTGGCTGCACACACACAAACAAGCACACAGCTGCTGTGAACACAAGCTGCATGCACAGTCCTGCTGATCTTATATAGTACTTATGTAAAGGGCACAGACCAACAGGTTCTTATTACACGCTTAATGTGCACAAGAGCCTGGATTTCCTGTCACAAGTGAATCACTATCAGACAAAGCAAGCAAGACAACTCTGGTAATTTCACTAACAGCCAGATAATGCTTAACAATAAATATAATAAATGTTTTGATAATTCAAAACCGACTGAGCCTGTCATTTTGACGTCTCCGCAGCTTTCAACTTTTATAGTTTTAATGACAGGCGTGCCGCGCTCTTACCGGAGGAACCCCCCTGGTTTAAACTGTGAGACAAATAATATCCTGTGTGCGATATATATACCTAGCATTTACAATAAAGATTAAAAATACACTGATAAAAGATGGGAGGGAAGACAAATAATGCCAGTGAAGCAGCTTCCCTTTGCCACCATTGCCTTATATTGAAAACAGCTTATTATTTAAAGCTTTGTGCAGATTGAGAGTGCTGCCTGCTTACACAAGAGTGCTCATCACCCACATGAAAACTGAAAATAATAAGAATGATTAAAACAACATTAAAAAACTTCTAAATCAGGGGTGTCCAGCTCCAGGCCTCGAGGGCCGATGTCCTGCAGGTTTTAGATATCACCCTGGGTCAACACACCTGAATCAAATCATTAGTTCATTACCAGGCCTCTGGAGAACTTCAAGACATGTTGAGGAGGTAATTTAGCCATTTAAATCAGCTGTGTTGGATCAAGGACACATCTAAAACCTGCAGGACACTGGCCCTTGAGGCCTGGAGTTGGACACCCCTGGTCTAAATGATCATAGGAGTGACTGACAGAAAAGGAATTGCCCAGTAGGAATGAGTAAAAGTGTAGCCAGATGTAATGTGGGGAAAAGACTGAAGGATAAAGAGGAACGATGGAGAGAGGACATATTTTTAGCCGGACAAAGCAGCTCTCTGTCATGGGACGGTGTCTGATTTTGTGTGAGCGTGCGCACGTGTGTGTTGGAAAGTAAAGAAAGTAGAAACAAACACGCTATGGTGGTAACGGTGGCGGTGATGGTGGTGTGTGTGTGTGTGTGTGTGTGTGTATTCTGTATGGTGTGGTACCTAGTATTGAAGAGGGCAGGAAGCAACATGATATCTTGTAGTGATTCACCAGAAGCCTGTTTATATGTATACTATTTCTTAGGCACTTCATCCACTCATAAAGGTATAATATATCCACCAGTTTAGCAGCAACCCACACACGTATAATATAACTGACTCTTGTTTTGTTTTGTTTCTGTCATCCATACTTTTTCCTTTACATATCAATGAGAGCAGGATGCCAGATTTACAAAGTCTTGTTAGCTATCAGTACATATGAATGGGATAAAAAAATATGATGATACAGACTTTCCAAAAGTTATTGAACTGGATGGATGATGAGCCTCAAGTTTTTAGAGCCTCATCTGTAAATCTAGGTTTCAGCTGTCTCTGATGCTAGCTGAGGTGCTATCTCTGGTATTGTGCAACTCCCCATAAAGCCACAAAAAAGCACTATATATGCAAAGTTTCCAAGATCTTTACAGTTTGGCTTTAAATGCAACAAGCAAGATGAGTTAGTATATGGAAGCGTGAAGACCAGGAATGTTGTGGCTTTGGCAATAATACTCGAAAATGGTTTCAAGTAAGTTGTGTTAAGTGAGTTAAAGCACCGGAAACAGAAGCATGTGGCTTACTGAGCTAAGCAGGAGGCAAAACTGGCAAAGCACCAACAATAACAAGGTAACACGAAGACAAACAGGCATCTGGGCTGCTTGTAAATACACCTAACATGGTTAAAAAAAAAAAAAACTGCACACAAAACAAATGTTTTCGCTGTGTGTCAAGTGTCAAATGAGTCCGGCACTGAGAATTACATTTACAGCTCATAGGCTTCAGGTTAATGAGGCACAAGTGTCATCCTAAGACAAGTTAGTGAGAAAAAGCTGTGGCCTTAAAGGTTAATGATTAAGAATCATCGACGTAGATTTGATGTTCAGTTAATTGTTGTTACCGTAAAGTGCTTCCTCAAATTTCCTTCAGCTAAAATCCCCGCAGCAGCTCAGCACATCGATCTAAGTTAGCTCTCATTAAAAATGTTTTCGCCTCATTAGTAAAAAATGGATGCCTTGCACTCAGCGGCTCTCCTGAGGTATTTAGAGCCCTCTGAAACCAACAGCCTGATTTCCTGTCCATGCTGTGAGTAACTGTAAGTAAGTGACAGGCGAGGATAGGTTTCCGCATCCGCGGCGAGGAGCGAATGTGTCTGCTAATGGTTGGAGGAATGTGGGCAGGACTGGATGGACCAACTTGCTCTTACCATCGTTAATGGCTCCCTGGGGAGAGGGGAGGGTGGAGGATGGGGTATGACCAAGTGTTGTGGGAGTGCTTGTTGTGTTTGTCAGCATAATAAGTATTTATTGTTACACTTGCTGTGGTGAAAAGAGGCAAAACAGTAAAAGTAACACGGAAATATGTGATCTGCCAAGTTACCACTTGTATCTGTAGCTATATTTAAACTTTGCAAACCATTTTCCGGTCATATTGCTGTGCTGGGAATGTCCTACTCCGTGGAGTATCAAACAAACTGCTACTATTTATGAAAAAAACAACCTTGGTCTGGATGTGTTTGCTGCTGTTTTTCTTTTCCAAATAACAAAATCCTTTGATTTGATTTCATTAGAAATGAAGTTAATTCTTGAAATTCATTTATGTTGTGAGGACACTTTTAGCGTTTCCGATTTGAGCAAAAGTGCACTGACCCGAGCTGCAGCACAGTTAAATCTGTTTAAATCAATAATTTAATTTCAAGAATGAATAGGTGAGTTTGTGTCATGCATTGCTGCTTGACAAACTCAGAGTTTAAATCTCACTCTGCATTTCCTCTCAGTTTTTATAGAGGAAGCAGAAAGTTGTATTTCTATTTTTGGAAATAAGAAGTGCCCTATCTTGTGTTAGCAGACCGCAGATGTGTTTACCAGTCCTTCTACTGAGATATAATTTACAAGTGCGGCCAATGCTCAGAAGACCTTGTGTAACAGCTCTCAGTTTATAAATGGGGTAGTTTCGTATTAGTACACATTTAAATAAGTAAACCTAATAACTGGTTGTGCACACCTTGGCAGTGAGAAGTTCAATCGAGCATTTGTGATGACTGACCATGAGTCTTTCACATCACTGTGGAGGATTTTTGGCCCACTCTACTTTGGAGAATTGTTTTAATCGGAGGGTTTTCCAGCATTAATGGGCTGTTTAATGTCATGCCAGATCATCTCAACGGGATTTAAGCCCAGACTTTGACCACGTCACTCCAAAACCTTCATTTTGTTTTTGAGCTACTCTGAGGTAAACCTGCTGATGTTTCTTGGATCATTGTGCTGCTGCATAACCCGAGTGAGCTTGAGTTTCAGGGAATAAACTGATGGCTGGACATTCTCATCCAGGATGTTTTGGTAGAGAGCAGAATTCATTGTTACAGCAAGTATGCAGGTCCTGAAGCAAAAAAGTAGCCTCAGACCAACAGACTACCACCACCATGTTTGACTGTTGCTCTGATGTTCTTTTTATTAAATGCTATGTTAGTTTTATACCAGATGTAACAGGGATCAAGTCTTCTAAAATGTTCAACTTTTCTTTCATTCACAGAATATTTTTCCAAAGGTTTGGGGATCATTGAAATAGTTTTTAGGCAAATGTGAGACAAGCTTTTGTGTCCTTTTTGGTCAGCAGTAGTTTCCTCTTTGGAGCTCTCCCATGGATGCCATTTTTGCCTCTTTCTTAATAATAATGTATACTTTATTGATCCCCGTGGGGAAATTACTCTTTCTGCATTTGACCCATTCCTTCAGTGAAGCAGTCGGCAGCCACTAAGCAGGCACACTGGGAGCAGTGTGTAGGGACGATACCTTGCTCAGGGGTACCTCAGGGTAGCCGTTCAGTGGATTCGAACCCCTGACCTTCCAATCATGGGGTCACCAGTCTACCTAATGATGCTATCCCTGCCCTTATTGTTGAATCATGAACTCTGACCTTAACTGAGGCAAGTGAGGCCTGCAGTTCTGTTGTTCAGGGTTTATTTGTGACCTCCTGAATGAGTCTTGGTAGGCCGGTCTCTCCTGGGAAGGTTCACCAGTTTTTTAACTTTTCTACATTTGTGTATAACGGCTCTCACTGTTGTTCACTGGAGTCCCAAAGCCTTAGAAATGTCTTCGTAACTCTTTCTGACTGATAGATGTCAATGACTTTGTTTCTTAACTAATCTTGAGTTTAGATTTATTGAATCAACAGGTCTGGTAGTAATCAGTGCTGTTTGTGGCTTAACCCAGCTTTCCAAAAGCTCTGGTCATCACAGATAAAATCATTATTTTAAAAAATAAGTTTTATATTTACTTGGGTTATCTTTGTCAGATATAAAATCAAATATTAAATCCAATATAAAATTTGTTTGATGTTCTGACAAATGTGACAAATATGAAATAGAAACCTAAGACATGAGGATGTGATGAAAATATTCCATGACACTGAAAGAAGGACAGAAGAGTGAAAAACTGCATTTTTTCATTATAATTTTTGAAATGAAGCATTGATATTGTGTCAGTACTGCACATGATAATGTGTAGATTATGTGTATATTATGATATTAATTATATAATAATAATATGTATATAATATTATGAAGTAGATTTTTGTTCCCGTAATGGCAAGACATGCAATAAAAGTTTAGATGAATTTCAATCATAAATAAAATATATTCTTTGATATTTCTTAAGTAATTAGCTTTAGCTGCAGCACAATCACAAAGCTAAAGGAAAGGAAATACTGGACTGACGTTCAGCACAGGGATGGCCTTCTGGGTATTAAAACTGCCAGCTTTCTCTTTTTAACGTTAAATGATCCAAGTGGGCAAAAATAAATGTTTAACAAAACTGTGAATGTTTTAATTTCCTGTTGCTGTTCTATCTTCACAAAACTCAAGAATTTCTCTCTGTGCATATTTGTCCTTTACAGGTCCGTCCACCACAGGGTCTCTATTTACTTTCCCCCCCAGTACCAGTGATGACTTCATAATAGATGAACCCGTACCAGAGGTCCCCACAGACAGCAGCAGCACCACCACCACCACTAGTGGTGATTCCCAGCAGCGGTTCTACAAGGGTCTGAATGATAAACTCATCCCCATCTACTGCTCCATCCTGGCAGCTGTTGTTGTTGGATTAGTGGCCTTCATCATCTTCAAGAGGTGAGGACTAAGCAGGAAACACACTGAAAAGTAGACATATTGAGCAAAATGACATCTCAAGGTACCTGATGACCAACTGCAACTACAAGAAAAAAGCAGAGTTTCAGAAAACTCCAAATTTTGGCATCTGTTAATGTCATAAAGCCTAAATCATAACTAAAACCTGATGCTCATTTATGACCCTCATTCCAAAAAATATGGCACACTGGGTAAAATATAAAAACAAACAAACCCAGAATACAATGATTTACAACTCTGATCTCAAATTAGAGGTGTCACCTCTTCTTTTATAATCAGTCTGTAAATGCGTGGGACTTTTGAGAGAGGAATTTTGTATGTGTGTATGATACAGATTCCATCTGCTCAGTCCTGGGTTATCTTTGTTGTATTTTTTTTATTCCCTTCATGAGACTCTAAGTTTTCAGTTGGTGAAAGGCTTGGACTGCAGGCAGGCCAGCTCAGCACTCAGACTCTTCTACTATGAAGTCATGCTGTTTTAATAGATGCCGTGTGCTGTTTAGCATTGTGTTTCTTAAATATGGAAGACCTTCCCTGAAAAAGACGCCATCTGGATGGGAGCATACGCTGCTCTAAAGTATTTATATGCCTTTCAGCACAGATGGTGCCTTTCCATAATGTAAGTCGCCAGTTCCACAGGCACGAATGCCGCCCTCTTACCATCAGACTTTTCTACTGATGGTCCCTCTCCTCTTTAGTCTGGAGGATGAGGCATCCATGTTTTCCAAAAAGAATTAAAGAATTACAGAACAGTTTTTCACTTTCCTTCAGTCTATTTTAAACTAGCGCAGAGAAGATAGCAGCGTTTGTAAGTCATGTTTCTTTCTCAAATGCTTTAAAGCATTCACAATTTTACCTTTTGGAATATAAGTCTGAGTTATAAAAGACAGCTTCTCAGTCTTGAGGAGAAAAGCATCACTCAATTCACCTCAGTTACACTACTGGGTTTGGGGCGAATGAGGACTTATATGCATTGTCATCATCTGATATGTGCAGAAATGTAGAACGCACCTATTCAGGTCCTTTTTTTGGTTCGCTACATATGTGTGCTACGGTGACAACCTAACTTTACTGTACCTGGGAATAAAAGCTGATAGGAAAAATAAAAGCATTAGTCTGAGGCACCGGTTCTGACATAAATGGTAGTAACCAGACCGAAAAGCAGCGCACATTTCGGTGCTTTTTTTTTCCTGAGATGTCATACACTTTGGATTCTAGCCAATCATTTTACCTTCCCAAGGATAGTAGGCGGGCCCAGGTACGTACGTTCTTTTAGAGCAGAGCTACAGATTAAAAACGCCCAAGGCGAAGCGGTCAAAAGTCTGGCTGTACTTCACAGCAAAAGATGCAAACTCAGCAGCCTGCAACAAGTGCTTTAAGGTGATACTGTGCAAAGGAGGTAACACCTCGAATCTGATGAAACACCTGGCGACGCATAGCGTTTTTTTTAAATCAGAGAAATGCACCGTATTTGATAGCTTGCTGCGAAACCTCACACTGTGCACATCTACTGCGGGTGGGTTGCCTGTTATTGGACCCGGAGTTAGCAACATCCCCCAAAAGCCCGAAGAGGAGAGTCCTGTCCCCTAGCCCTGCCAGTGTAGCAGAAATGATGACGGATGGTGATGGCAGCAGCAGCAGCCGTGCTTCTCTGGGTCAGTAGCTTAATGTTGTTCGTGTGTAATTTACGTTGAGTAGGCTAACCACCTTATTAAATTAATGCATGTAAGGTGAACTAGCAAACACCGTCGTAGTTATAGCGGCTGTCTTCTTGTTTGATGGCAGATGCTCCCTTCACCCTGGCCAAAAAAGCTAAAATGACCAAAGAAAAAGTGGGAAACAGCTAAACATGAGAGGTTTTTAGACAAAGTTGGTGTTTTTTTCCCCCATTATTTAAGCACTGCTTCCAGCCAAGAGTGATGCCATAAATCCCCTATAGCTGCAGAAAAGGCTAACATTGTTATCTTTTTACAAAAAAACAGCTAAACATGAGAGGTTTTTGGACAAAGTTGGTGTTCTTCATTCTTTAAGCACCGGTTTGAGCACCGTTTAAGCACCGGCACCGTTTCAAAAGTACCGGTTTGGTACTGGTATCGGATAAAACCTAAACGATACCCATCCCTAGTGCTTGGAAGCTATGGCCACTTGGATTAGATTATCTTCTATTTCAGGGTGAGCCTCAAACACACTAACAGCATTTTTGTTTTGCTTTTGTTGGACATCAACCATAAAATTTATGTTGAACGGTCAGCGTTTTGACACAACTTCCAGGAAGAGATCTAAAAGTAGCGGGAGCGTTAATGCTAGAAGCAGTTGAAAGGTGCACAGTTAGATGAAGTGGAATCGAATTTGATATGGGTTTGTAGTTTTGTGCCCCTCAGCCTACAGAATCTACTGAAAATCTCAGATGAATTTGAATCTCAGTGACCTTGACCTCAAGGTCAAGTTTCCTCAAAATCTTGTGAGACGTTAGTGCAGAAGTCATCTGTGCTATGATGAGATCTGTTATGTTTTACTTTCATATTTACTGTAGAATAAATGGCTACCTGAAAATGGTATCATTCCAAGAAATGGCTGAAAATGTTTGGGTTAAAAAAATAATATTAATAAGATTTTATTAAAAGGGTAATGAGACTGGTAAGCACTATGTCCAGCGAAGACACGAATAACAATAGAAATAAAGGAGCTAAATTCCAGTAAACGAGAAAAACACCCATATTGCAGCCTTATGGAGACACACAACAACACAGTAGGCCTGCTCTAACAGTGTACGTGAAAGATACTCATACTGAACCCATACAGTTATAATCCAGCTGCAGCTCACTGATTATATGCTGTGTACGTAACATAATTTAAAAAGGGGAAACCGGTTTGTGTGTTAACAGTTCTGGTATGATGAGTCTCTGTGCTGATTCGTTCACATACAGGTGGAACAGCTGCAAGCAGAATAAGCAAGGAGCCAACAACTGCACCCCCAACCCGAACCAGACCCCATCACCCGAGGGGGAGAAGCTACACAGTGACAGCGGCATTTCTGTGGACAGCCAGAGTCTGCAGGAGCAGCAGGGCCAGAATCAGGCACAAACAGGTTAAAACTCATCCACAGTATAACGACACAGGGGCCGCTGTCATAGCGCTGAGAAACACGATAGCCCTCATTTATCAAACTAATGTGCTTAAACTGGGTGTAAACATATGACAAGTCTGATGGACAGCAAACCAGAAATTTGGGTTTCAGGGCAAGTACATAAACCGTAGGCTGCACCCTAAACAGTGTCAACCTTATGTTTCTTACGAAAAGAGGCCCACCCTCCCCTCTCTCAGGAAAACTTACTTACTGTAGCAAATCGGCAGGAGAGGATTACAACAGTGATGAAGCCTTCAGACCTTCAGTGTTATTTTAGCAGATCAGGTCCTGAAAAACCTGTTTATATTTGGAAAAACACAATTAGAAGTAGATTTGATATCTTAAAGTGTAATCTGTAGTATTGGGACCAATGATGGATTCTTTTCTTGTAGT
This sequence comes from Perissodus microlepis, assembly GCF_051167445.1. Taxonomy (NCBI): domain Eukaryota; kingdom Metazoa; phylum Chordata; class Actinopteri; order Cichliformes; family Cichlidae; genus Perissodus; species Perissodus microlepis. The sequence continues at coordinate 15,524,693 of NC_140468.1, forward strand.
TCATGCAAAGCAGTTACTTAAAATGTTAATGTTCACTTCTTGTAAGGCGCACCCATAGCCTGCACAGGCTTATTCAGTTTAGAAGCAGGTCTCTCTTGTAAATGAGACATTGAGTCTCAGTGAGATTACCTGAACAAATAAAGGTTAAATGAAAATAAAAAATAAATAGAGCTTAATTAAAAATCAGCCAAGGAAACCATGTGATCTATTTTTAAATCACATAGAGGTGAACAGCTGAAGGCATCAACTCTGTTAGTCCCATTCTCATAAGTGGAATATCTCTGAGTACATTTCTTTGACCCTGTAAAGAACCATGAGATAATTGCCGTAATAATTTTATTTTATTTTTTTACACTGGATTGTTTATTGAACCTTCCGACAATAAAAAAAAAAAAAAATCATTTAGAATTTTTGTTTGTATTATAATTACTAAATCTTGCATTTTTTGTGCATTTTTGAGGGGGAAATATCACATTGATGATGTAGAGGTCTCAGAACCTCACAAGAACTAATGTATCAAATATGATATGTGTCGCATTACAAGGTTAAATTCGAAATAAAGTTTGCTTTCTATAGTTTGTATGCAGACTGTGCAGTATTTGTCAGATTCACCTTTAATGGGCATTAAATGAAGAAATGCTTCTTGTTCTGAACTTATTCACCTTGCTCTTATATGTCATGGTTTTGGGACTCATCACTTGGACCTGTGCAGTAATAATTCTTTCAATCAGGGATTTGACGGATGAGGATGAACTAATTATCATATGGTGTTCAAAGATCAAAATCATCAAAGCCTCACAAAACTTTCAAAATCATAAGAAATTTTACACAAAAAGCTCATAGAAAAAAAATGAAGTGATGTCAGAGTGTCATCATAATGTTTTCTGTTCTATTCAACACCATACACTATGTCAGTCTGGCTGTACAAACTGCAGTTTGGCTGCCAGTAAAGGCATGAAACCATAAATAAGTCATTTTAGTTTGGCAAGCTCTGGGAATTTTATTAATGAGGCACTCCTGAGATATTGTAGGGCAATGAATTTACTTAAACCGCAAAAGCCATCTGAAATATACAGACCACTTTTATAAATATTAAAGAGTGAAGTCCCTTGCTGACAGAGTTATTATTGCACAGGACAAAGTGATGAGTCCTAAAACCATGATCTGTCAGAGCAAGGTGAATAAGTTGGGAACAAGAAGCATTTTCTTCATTTAATGGCCATTAAAAGTGAATCAGAGCTTGTTGTTTGACACTGATATTGACAAAGAATGTACTGTCTGCATAAAAACTATATTTAGAAAGTAATCCGATTAGTAATGATGACTCACAGTCCTGTAGTTATTTGTGCACAGCTGCCATCGCTCTGTGGATCACATCAAGTGAATAAAATATTTTCTTTGTTCAATAAGATATTATGCTGTTATCTATGTGCTTAAACTTAAATAAAAATGCATAATTGTGTTTGTTTTTTTCCTTTTGCAGTCGTCAACATCGATGAAGAGCCTTGTTTGCTTCTTCCCCTCCACACCAGAGAGAAAGTGGAGAAGCTGCTGTTTAGGGCTGCGGACGGAGAAGACTGCGACCACATGCACGACAGCGACTGGAGCAGCTTGGCGGCTCTTCTCGGATACGAGGAGGAGCGGATCGCGACCTTCCAGCAGGAAGAGCATCCGGTCTGCGCCCTCCTGTCTGACTGGGCGGGAAAGGACTGTGCCAGCATCGAAGCTCTGTGCACGGCGCTGCGCAAAATCAATCGTGAAGACGTCGCTCAGAGCCTGGTGCTCAGCCCAAGTGCCGCTAAAACAACAGCCACTTCTGTAGTGTGATTTTTGTTTATTTTTAAAGCTCAACAGTGATTTCACATGTTAACACCTGAACCTTAAAATATTCCTCTGTGGCCTCCTATTCCTCTATGCTATATTCACTTATGAAGCTACCAATCACAGTGATGATCCAGTGCTGTGAATCCTGAAAAATCATGTCAAATTAAGGGATAATACAGGGAATCAGACAAACACTGACAGATAGATATCGCTATGTGAAACCAAATCTGCATTTATCCACAAAATATACAGCAAATTTGCAAAGAAAGAAGCTTAAAAAACAAATGTTTGTAATTACTCCACTGGATATCTACCTGCCTGAAGTTAAGGTGTTTTTAAATCTTGACTCTTATTCTTTCTCCAGTTTGGTCCTCTGCATCTTTAATATTATCTTCATCCAGCCATTGCTACCCTTTCATAAGTCTGTGTTGTACTTTCCCATCTCTGCTACCAAAGATTTTCCTGAGACACTAACTCACAAGTTATATTGTTTTAATGCCATGTTTAAGTACACTGTTTAAATTTAAGTTGACAAATGGCTTGAACCTGTTACTCCTACTGGACGAGGCCTGCATACCACTGAATGTCTGGATCTTTGCAAATGTGACAACCTGAGGAAGTGAGGTTTGGACACATTTTAAATGAACTTGTTCTCTTTCCAAAAAAAAGGAAGGAAAAAAAAAACAACTTTTACCGTCCTTTTAAATATTTGTATTAGATCTAAGAGATGGAGCAGTAGCGTTTATCTCAGTGTCAGCTTCATCTTAATCGGCTTCTGGACTCCTTTTTCCCCCCAGCAAGTGCTAACTGCCTGGACTTTGCCAGCCAGGCTGACTGTGGGGCCAGGTCACTGATGGAGGCAACGTGACTCCAGCCTGTGTGCTCAGACCTGTCTACATAACAGAAACTCAGAGACAGACTCCATGCTGACCCAGAAAAGGGAAAGACGTGGAATTCAAAACACAAGTAACAACCATGTATACAATATGTAGATATGCAGGCAAATGCACACGCCAGATATAGACATACTTGAAATAGATACCCAAATACAGTATCTAGGTTTGCATGCATGTAGTGTACATATACACACACAAACGCATACACAGTTAGCTCATGTATGCATTTACAGTCTTTTTCATAGTACAGGACACAGAAATGATCAGATCCTGCCATATATGGTATGGAACAGTGTGACAAAGGGACCATATACTGTTTGTTGTCATTAATAGTAGCCAATATTAGATATCTGTGTGCCTAATTATGTTAACAATTATATGATTTGTAATTTGCGCTGTAGATAATGAAATACTACATTAACAGTAAACAGCATGCACAAAGTAGCAACTCATTGTCAGCCAGTTATCCGGTAAATAAACTGCTGTAAATGATTAGGAAGCAAAAGAAAAATGACAGGATTTTCAATTTTTTCTCTTAATTTCTCAGGGTGTCTCATTTAACTGTGATATTACATGAATATTTGATTTGTTATAGCACCCTACAACTAACAAAAACACAAAGGAGACTGTGTTTATCCAGAGCAATGATTCTTGCGACTGACAATCCTTCAAACAGACTAATAAGACAGAGAAAGAAAAAAAGAAGAGGGGTGTCTAGTTTCTTCTTTGTTTGGGAACAATGACCTCCAGATAAAAGGCAAGTCAGTGGAGACACAAGTTGAAGGATGTGGGATGAATTCAGACAAGGGCAAGTGGAAAAGTTTTGGATTACTTAAATGTAAAGGGGAAACCCAGGAATCGGCAGTTGCATTAATTAGACTGTTTAATTGTAAGCATGCATTCATCTCTTCAGTGCATTATGTGCTCTCTGTATTGTGTTTGGTTCTGCCAGCTTGGTTAGGATTTATCAAAACATATTAAATTTTGTGTTTATGTTGACATTTAAAGCTTCAACTCTTTGGATTTTTTTTCATTGGAAAATTTTTGAAGGATTAATTAGCTTGCTACATAAAATCCTCGTCCTCACCAACCTCAGTTGCTACTGAGTACAGATTGTCACTAATCGCTAGCATACTGAGCTTCATGCTGTAGTGTTACTTTAAATGAAGGTATTCTCATTACTCTGTAAGGGTTGTTGTATTTAATTCTCAAATAACAACTGTACATGGTATTATATTTCTGTTTTTGTCCTATAGATTGTAGCACTTAAATGTGTAATTATTAGTCCAGGCGGCTAATGTGATTTTTGCTTTTAGCTATACTGTATTTTTTTGTAACTTGTAAATATTATTTTTATTGATTTCAATTGTAAATAATTTGTCTTTTTCTACATTTTATCTTAGTTAAAGCCTGGAAGTGGCCACTGTATAATACTTGTATGTGAACAGGACTATATTACAATTCTAGGGCTGTTGACAAAAGGAACAAAAGAACAGCCACGCCTCATTAAGGCAGTTAACAAATTATTCAGTTCTACTAACATAAAGAAAAAGACTAAATTCAATCTACATTTCATATGGTTCAGGATTAAACAGATTCTAATGCTCCAGTTAGACACCCAGCCAAGTAACCCTTAGGTTAAAGCATAATTAAAATAATAAGCTGCAATATCATTCAAAAGATTAGATTTTAGGGACACTAAAGAAACAATACTAAAACGAAACAATGATATAACATTTTTATCCCCTTTCTTGCTAAGAATTAGATGCCATGAGCAATACAATGGGTGTTACTATATGGAATGTAATAAATGAAGCTACAAAGACTGGAACAAGTATTGCCTCTGGGAAAACCTAAAAATAACTACATTCATTGTTGCAGGAGGTTGTGCACCATACCGCTTCAGCTATTATCTTTAGACAGAACTAGACCAGTCAAGCCAAGCTCCTTCAATTTCTATCACACATTTAGAAACAAACTTTTCGTGTTTTCAATTCAATGGAAATAGAAAGAGAGAAATGCAAAACAAGCTAGCTGTTCCAGTTCATGCTAAGCCACTGGTTCTTAGACTGGCAGCCAAGGTATCCACCACATACAGTGAACACATTAAAATGCAACAAATACAAAGTCAAACAATGTCACATGATATACAATATAGCTGTACACATACCTACAAAAGGAAAAAAAACATCAGTGGCGGGAAAACGTCCACGTCTGCGTCTACACATTCCTATTGATGGTTTTAAATTTTACATAAGCTGCATGTTTGTTTGTTTAACTTTAGGCCTTTCTGCAAATTGAACAAAGTGTAGTTGAAATACTGTCTAGAAAAATAAACGTGGCTAATGGTAATCTAGGGTACTTTTTTTGTTATTGATTATACTTGTGAGCTAAGCTAGCTGCCTGCTAAGCTAAATCAGCTGTCTGCTAGCTGTAAAAAGATGAGAGTATTTTGCCTTCCTAAAACATTTAACGGATTATTTAATTAAAAACCATTCTTCCTAAATAAGTCTTTAATCGATTATATGTAATTATCAGTTATATATAATCGGTTAATAATCTGTTATATTAACCACTAACCGATAGTTGTACCAATATTCATAAATACTATTACATGTGTATATATGATATACTATTGCACTGCATAGGTTATATATCATAAAGGCACATCTTTCAAGGGGGGAACTAGGCTGATAGAGTGATTTAAGCCTCATTTGTCTTGAATGTCTTAAAAATTTGCACCAGCTCATTTACTAATGTGAGAGTTAAAGCTCTTTGCCTAAAACTTTACAAGCTTTCCTGACCAGTAACAAAATGTTTCACACGAAACTGTCAATATAAACTTTGCTCTGGTAAATTAAGTATTTTTCTTCTTGGAAACTGCAGGAACCAGAGCACTTGAAAAACTGTAGGGCCTCTTCTCTGCTTTGGTTTTATGATGCTTAAGGGGATTGTTTTTGGTTTAATAGTTTTGCTCAATGATATCCACCACAATAGAATGACCTTCCTTGAAAGCTCTTTCTTCATTGTACCAAAGGATGGTAAACACAATAAAATGTATGTGTGTCCTTCTATCAGAAGCTACAATTGAATATGGATGCTTTTCCCTGAATAATATTTGTTGATTCTGAGGGCTAAAAGTAACCATGAAATGAGGGTTGTGCGTAAAAGGCTTTCTTTTGAGGGTAAATCCCTGGTAATGTAGCTCATAGTGACTCATAGCAGAACCAGGACTGAGCTGTACACATCTGAAAATCACTGTTCCTTGTATACGAATACATATACTGCTCTGTACTTAATGTGAATTTGCTAAAAACCTACTGCAGACAAGCAGTAAAACCAATAATAAAGCTTTTAAAGGCACTCATCTTCTGTATTGATCCAACAACACACAAACACAAATATGCACATTAGAAATTAGATGTACTCAATTAAATAAATAATTATCTGAATATATAGGACAATTATTATTTTTTGTATTTATTTAATCATATGGGTTGATAATTTCATAAATATGCTTTTAAGTGGCATAGTCTACTTTCTATTTTTCTCTGTCTTTAAATTTGCATGAGCAAACAGTATAGTACTTAAAGCTTTTGGTAATACTTTTTAGACTTTAGTGCTCATATTTATGTATCTTAACGATTTTAGAATGGTTAGATCTTGGAAAAGCAATGTATTGTTTTGCATTTTGTCCCAAGGAGAAGGCCTGTGCATTTTTTCTCCAGTGCCACGTCCTTCTGATATGTAACTCAAGCCAAATGAGACAGACTGATTGCTGGAGGCTTTAACAGTTTCAGCACAATGAGCAATAAGTGCTCAGAGGGGACTAAAAAGGGGGCAAACAAAGTCTGCACTAGTTCCTTCATCAAACTGACAGCATGAATTATGAGGGTTGTGTGTGGTCAGTGCAGAAATGGTAACGTGGTACTATCATAATAGAAACCGTCAGCCTGTCAACACAACTGGACTTACTGGTGAGTGATACAACAGAATAATGGTGCATGAAACGACACATGCTAGTACACTGGTTCTCACTGACTTTATGCCACTATGGACTTAACTCAGTGGTAGTGTTACAAGTGTGAAAATATTGTGATGGATTAGTGTAGCTTATGGTTAAAATGAATTGTTTTTGTTGGAATTCATGCATTGTATGTGTTGGAAAACATCTATTAGATTTCTATAGACTATAACAGAACAGAACATAACAGGCGTGATAGCTATCTGATATAATAAATAGAACAAAATGAAAAATGCAGCTAAATCTACAGTGACATATTACTATATACACAATGATACATGGGCATATGCATCATTTCTGCACTGTATGAAAAGCTGTTTGAACACCTGGTTATGTGTAGAGATGCACAGATGTTGCAACGCCACAGGATTTTTTGAGGTAGAATTGTGAGTTGTTAAGAATAATCCTATACATAGTATATGTGACGAATTAAATCAGTTCTGAAAGTATTTGGACAAAGATACAGTTGATAGTTTTGCCTCTATACTGTACACCATCACAGTGGATTTCAAATCAAACAATCATCATGCAATTGAGGCACAGACTCAGCTTTAACTCATTTTCAGACACACAAAAGTAAGTGAACAATAGACTGATAAGCAGTTTCATGAGATGAGGCCATTGTTGTTTCATGACAAATTAATCTGATAAAAGATCTGGACTCGATTGCAAGTGTTGAACTTGACTGCTTTCCACTAGAACTCTCACTATAGGGTCTGAAGAAATATCTGTGAAATTGAAGGAGGCCATCAATAGGCTGAAAGCCCCAAATAAACCTATGATAGAGATTAAAATTTTAATCAGAGTTAGGTCAACTTTACGAATGGACAAATCAATACCGTGGTACATTCTTAAAAAGAATGATTGCCCTGACCAACTCAGCTGGACTAATTGGTCTGGAGGACCACAGATGAAAACTAAAGTGCATTTTCACAAAATTATCTCCATAGTTAAGAACAACTTCTCACCATCTAACAAAGTCAAGGATATACTGAAGGAGGTGGGTGTATCAGTGCTGAAGTCTGCAATCAAGTGATTGCAGAAGGTCGTCAAGAAGGTCACCAAATACTGACAACAAACCACTGGTTTGCCAGAAAACATCTAAAATAACCTACCCAGTTCTGAAAAAAATATTTTCACAGATGAAGCCAAGATTAACTTACATCAGAATAATTGAAAGGGAAAAGTATGGAAAAGTAAATAAACACCTTGTGATCTGACAAATATCACATCATCTGTCAAACATGCTAAGACCAATGTTATGCTATGGGCATTAGGAACCAGGCCATTGATTGAATGTTGATTGATTATTGATGTTAAATGATTATTTCTTCAGTGGAAAGAATCTTGTGTTAATTTAGCGAAATGCCACAAAACTGATCAGGCGGCACTTCTTAGACCAAAGCGTATTGTGAAATCATTTCAAACATGAATGCAGAGAGAGTCATAGAAAAGCAGCAGTAATGTATCTAATATAACATATAATAAATAACAAAGAATTTAAATGTAAAAAAAACTGCACTACTTATATTCTATGTATATTACATACATCAGAAAAGACAAACCTGCTCCCTGATATTTCCTATCCAATCAACATTGAATGTAATAGTCTTTAATCTTTGTATTTGTTCCTTCCAGTTTAATCTGTTTCTTCTTATTCAGATCACAAGGGGCATGGGCAGGTTCTGAGACATCACCCAGTATCAGTTTCTAAGTGAACCGTGGTTCAAATGGAAAACACATTGCCGTCTAACTGCTGCTAACCTCCAGTGAGTCGTTAGGAATGCTCCATGTGTGAAGAGAACCATGTGTACAAATGTGACATGTGGTGGTGAAAGGGGATAAGCATGTTGTGTTTTGGTGACTGCTTGAATTTGGGCTGCATGCTTAGTGGACAAAAAAATCTGTTCTCAGTGAGCAACTCTTGACTCTGCAGAGATCCCCCTACTTACAAGTGTTTATGGGTATGTGCATGTTTAATATCATCAAGTACACAATCAGATGCTGAGAAAAAAATAGAAGGAAAAAGATCAAGAAGAGAAATGACTTCCCAAACTGAGGTTGATCAGTGATATTTAGTAATGTCTGTGTCATATGTTTCTGAGCATTTAATAAACAAAAATCTATATTATGCCTGGGTAAAAAAAATCTAAATGACAAAGCTGTTTTCTATACCTTCTTCGGGGGATATGTTAAAAAGATTAATCAAAAATACACGCTTATAACTGACTTACAAGAATTAGCAAACACAGAGTACTAATAATTGAATTAAAGAGTGGGAACAGTAAGAAAGTAATGATTTCCACGCTATATATCTCCTTGCTGTACTGGTAACTGGGCTAATTTATAGCATGTTAATGACAGCTATATGGCTGCTCTCAGAATAACATGCTTATTTACTCTACAAATCACTTCTGGAAAAAATTGAGAATGTGGAAACAGGACTCCCTTAGGATAGGCCGGAAATGTGAGCCTCTGAAACCTTTGCAATGAAAATAAATAAAAGCATGACAAATAGTAATAGCTGAAGAACCATATGCCACATCTCAGTGGAAGTAAGATGGAAAATAGAGAAGAGAAAAAAAGATAAATTATAGTCATTTAATTTACTTAAAAACTTTATTTTCTTTTCATCGAGTTTCAGATGACATGGCTCAAAGAGTTGGCAGTTCTTGTAACCGGAAGGTTGCCGGTTCGAGCCCCGGCTCGGACAGTCTCGGTCATTGTGACCTTGGGCAAGACACTTCACCTGCCGCCTACTGGTGATGGGCAGAAGGGCCGATGGCGCGATATGGCAGCCTCGCTTCTGTCAGTCTGCCCCAGGGTAGCTGTGGCTACAACTGTAGCTTGTCTCCACCAGTGTGTGAATGTGAGAGTGAATGAATAGTGGAATTTTAAAGTGCTTTGAGGGCCCCGAAAAGCGCTTTATAAATGCAATCCATTATTAATTTCTTCTTTTAAGTAGAAAGAAAACCTTACCATTGGTCACTTGGGAAAAATATGTGTTTTCCAACCACTTGATGGAAACCTTCTGATTGGTCTGGTTGCAAGCAAATCACCAGTGGTTGTGCATAATTTGGATGAAAGACACTTATTGTCTACAAACACTTGGCAATTACTCTCCAAGCAACAGTAAAAATACAAACTACATGCAACCTCCAGGAACCACCCACCAACCAGTCGGGGAGTACATATTTTTCCTCCAGACCAGTTCTTGCATCACATATACAAACATATGGCAAACAACTCTTGAGCAATATGCGCATGCGATGCCTCTATTAGACCAGAAGTCTTTTTGCAACCACAGGTACTGACCCCCAGCTTCACTTTCCCAACCCAATGGCGACATCCATCTTTTATCCTGTCTATGGGTGAAACGACCTCAGCAGGAAATAAAAAAGGTGGCAAAACAGACAAAAACAGGAATAAAATCAATTATGCCCAAGAAATGCAATGTTTAAAATAAGGAAAGGAGTACAAATTGAGCGAAATAGGAAGAAACAGGAAAAGAAAAATCCACACAAGAAATAGGCTGGGAAGTATACACTTGAAATAAAATGTTAATGATTAATACCATAAACTAAAACTATGACTTGCTATTAAAAAAAGTTTATAGAAGTCGACGATTAATACTTTCTGCTGAAACAGTTTCACTCATTAAAAAATATGGTTGGTAAAATAAAAAGACATATTTACACAGTGAATGCTTAACCTTTTCATAAAACACTGTGAGCAATATTTAACTACCAGCTGCTTCTGGGACTTGCTCAGCATGAATATGGCTGTTCACTGTGCTGCCTCTCAGTTTGTATTATGTCTGAGTGTTAATACAGTAACTACACCATAAGGCCTGGAAAATTCACAATCAGTTTCATTGGTTTTACACAGATATACTAGACTGCCGAAAATACTTGACCCCAATCTTGTAACCTCTATGCTTCGTGTGCCTCTTACATCTTCGTGCAGTGCTCTCTGGAAAAAAAACAGAAAAAGCAGCTACTGAGGTGAGGTCAATTTATGAGGTGAGGTCAAGGGTCAAAAGCATTTTCATCTTTATGACAGAGTGAAGAGCATCTCACTGAGGAATTCTGAAGACACGAGTGATGATATAACGGCTGACTGTAGCGGCTCCGCAGATTTCTCCAGATGAGTGCACACGTGTTCTCTTTGGTCACAGTCGACTGTAACAGGAGATCAAACACAAGGTGCAGCTTTGAAAGTAACAAAACGCTTGTACTGGGTGGAACAGCAGAAGGGAGGTGACTGATCTACTCTGAGGTCAAAGGTTAATGTCTTGACATGGAAATCGAAGTGGAGTGGGGTTTTGTCTTTCTTTTTTTAGATACGAATAGGCGTGAACTTGAGGGTCTGTTTGAGCTCGTGTAGTGTTTTGTAAATATTACATGAAAGGATGGACAAGGTGGGTTTCAGATGCAATACTCGTAACAGCTCAAATGGTTTTGAATCGTTTTATTTCCTCTGATCTTACCAAAACATTTAGTTTTTTATGAGGAAGATAAACCAAAGTGCACCGCAACAAAATGTCTTATTAAACTGGCAGGTTAAAGGGGAAATGAAACGCTACACATATAAAGGCTAAATTACATCACAGAGCCCTGCTCTCAAAAACTGAAACAGATGTAAGTGTCTGTGAAGCTGGATTTAAGAAATAAGTCCTTAAAGTTTAAGTTATAAAAGCATCTTTAGTCAGAACGTGACGTCATGTGATTGGTTATAATAATGGATTGCATTTATATAGCACTTATTCAAGAAACCTCAAAGCGCTTTACAATTCCACTATTCACTCACTCTCACATTCACACACTGGTGAAGGCAAGCTACATTTGTAGCCACAGCTGCCCAGGGGCAGACTGACAGAAGCGAGGCTGCCATATCGCACCATCGGCCCCTCTGGCCATCACCAGTAGGCGAAGGTGTCTTGCCCAAGGACACAATGACCGAGACTGTCCAAGCCGGGGCTCGAACCGGCAACCTTCCGATTACAAGACGAACTGCGAACTCTTTGAGCCACAATCACAATATATTGGTCACTTTGTGACACATGTATGCAGATCTGGCAATTTATGATGATTTGACAAGACAGCGGCTCCGAGGAAGAGATGACATGTTTTGGAGACCTTTTTTTCCTCACATCATCTCACTGACTGGATTACTTGATATTAGAAGTGAGGACAAGTGAAGACCAAATATAAGTGAATTAGAGTGTAACATGGGGTGGTTTTGGTTTTTTTTGTTTTTTTTTTTGGGGGGGGGGGGGGGGGGGGTGTCCCCTGTGGACAAGCTGATGGATGTTAGGATTTCCACTTGTGTTCAGTAAGATATATATATATTATATATCTTATATACATTATATATCTTATATATATATTTATATTTTTGGTGTGGTGTAACCTGTGATCTTGTGAGCTGTTTGGTTGTTGGGAAAAGAGAAAATATTTTATTACATAAAATAGCTCTGATTGCATTATGCAAACACCTGCTTTGCAAGTGATTGCCATCCCATACACCCAGCATGGTGAGGAAACGCTGGTTTGGTGCAATCCAGCTTGTTGGCCTGGTGACTCAAGCAGGCTCTCCTTCACAGAGTCCTCATTAAGCGCTAACAGTTGGATTTTCCTGTTTGAGTGCAGCTAGCCAAACAGCCAATTACTGCTAAAGAGACAGACAGTGAAAGTGGAAAGTATATTCAAGGTGTCTTAACTAAAACTCATTTTTGAAGCCGGGGGGAGCACAAAAGTGGTCCCCTTAAACTAATTTTTCAGTTTTAGTGTTGTTATTTCCCTCTGAGTTATTGATTCTGTCACTAGCTAGCTAACATAAACTAATGTAAGTCTGTTAGCGGCAACCAAACATCCAACCACATGACGCCAAGACGGCGCTAAACATGTTTTTCAAGCTTAAACTTTAAGCACTTATTTCTTAAGTCCAGCTTCACAGACAGTTACAGCTTGTCTGTTTTTGAGAGCAGGGCTAAATGATGCAAATTAGCCTTTATGTGTGTAGCATTTCACATCCCCTTTAACTCTACCTAATGTTTTACTTAACTACTTAAATCTAATCTAACTGTAAGTCCGTCCTGTGTGAGACAGCATTTCTTAGGGATCTCACTCAGTCTTCCACTGTGTTTACACTTGAATGTTCAGAGGGGACCATGTAACCCACTGCTTTTACAAGCTGTCCATCTATAAAAATGAAGTGCTGTGGTTTCCCACTCTGTTCTATTATTCTGCTCTTCTTCCTCCTCTCCCACCTGCCCTGTGTTTGCTGGAACAGAGAGTCGGGCCCTGCCAGCAACCCACACAATTAAGTGAGGAGTGATGAAATTATGCCTTAGTTGCAAGAAAATGGAAGGATGAGGGGATGGAGAGGCAAAGTGGGAAGGAGGGAGAGTCCATTCTGTTTTCCTCTGGGAACAAGGGAAATTCTATTAGGCCCATAATAGAGCCATTTTTCACCTCCTTCCACATCAGTCTATTATACAATTCCTCCTCCAGTCCTTTCCTTTCTGTCTTTCCTCTCTATAAACAATACAGCATCTCCTTTCTTTAGAGTTCCCTGGAAACCCCTTCTCTTTTCTCTGAACTCTACTCCTGTCAGTTTGCTCATCAATCTCACTGAAAAGTCCATCTCTGAATATTAATATTTGTGGTGTTTGGAAATCCATTAAAAAGGCATCAAGTACACTCAGCTCCTGTTAACTTTTTCTGAGGTCAAACAGAACTTTGTTGACTGAGAGGCTGTAAAATGTCTGCGGCCTTGAAGCAAGTGATAAATCTTAAAAGCGGGAACACGCATTAACTTTAATTGTCCACAGTCATTCCACGTTCATTTAATCATAAAGCCCAGCTGAAAGTGACAAAATAACGAGCACTAACACAATCCAAAGTCTTTCAGAAACTCTTAACTGGGGAGGTATTCCTTGAAGCGGCTTTGTGGCGAATTGAAAGGGGTTTATTTGTTTGTCACGTAAATTCATGGAAAACATAGTTAAAACATTACGGGTTTAATCCCGTTTTGTGTAAGGCCACATATGCTCAACGTTTTTATTTGTGCCACACTGTGCAATTAGAAACTGGTTTGAAAGAGGAAATCTGTCTATTGGTCGCTGTAACAAAAAAACATCAGCCACAGGCAGAGCGCATTGTTCAGAGAGCTGTCTAGCCTAATCAGACATTCATGTGAATATTTTGTACGTTTCCTCCCTTTGGTTCATTTGTTAATGCTTTCTGACAAGTGAGTCATTGAACCAACAGAGCCTTCATGTCACAACGGAAAAATGATCTGCAGCGCAGTAACAATTGCAACGTGGCACCCGAGTTCTCGACCTACAGGTGCAGGTGCCCTGGTTTATTGATGGCAATACTGTACACTATCTGCACATTTCAATGAAGAATGACTTTAATACTTTCAACTACTAAATGTAAAATGAATCATATTATGAAGATACCGTGAGTGCTGTAGAAGAGAAACCAGTCTGAACATGTGGAAGCTTTCCAAATATTTTTCAAGTGCCTTTTTATAGATTGTTTAGATAGATTTTGATTGATAACGCACAGTGTTTTCTTTATGTTGGACAATATTGCTGAAATTGTTACCTGCCATTATTGCTCTTAAGGATTCTGAGTACATCAACCATTTTAGGGATTTTACTGCAGCTTTGTGCCATCATTCCTTACATGCACGTGTGTCACAGGTTACACACAATGGACGTTTTTTGCGTAGGGGCAGATCTGACCAGTAAAGATTTCAGTAGTTTTTAGCTGTCACTAGAGGAGATAACTTGAGAAGGAAAGATAGCATAGCTCTCTATAAGACGTCTTGTATCAACTGTGTGTCATACACTTGTGAGGGTTTAAGCACATTTAAAGGTTGATATTTCAGCAGTATTTATGGCACAAAGAGAAAGTCCAGATTCCAGCTGTAAAAACTCCAGATTTTCCTTTTTTGTTGGTCCTTAAATTCTTGTTCTGTCAAACAAAGAAGAAGACTTGATCAGGATTTTATTCAGACTGTTACAGTTTTGTAATGCAGAAACACGACAAACATAAAAGAACTGGTCATGGCTTCAGCTGGCACAGTTTGAGAGAGGTTCACAGTTAGCCTTGCAGCCACCAAAGATAGCTTGGGACACATTTGGGACACTATCACAATATTAGGACGGTCATCTTATAATGTGAGACCTAAATGTAAGTAAACAATGAGAATGCTGCACGAAATGATGGGAAAAAAAAACCCTAAAAAGCCCAGACAAAATAAAAAAAGGTATAATGTGCAGAAATACATGGAAGATGAAAAAGAAAAAGTAGAAAAAAAGTTATATTTTTTATTTTTTTTAAGTTGGCTGTGTTTGTATGACAACTTTTTCAGCTAATTTCATTGTGGCACCAAGGAGAACAGATAGGTATTACAACAGAACAACATAACCCACATTTCAGTGAAGGTTACATACATGCATACATACCTGCTGAAATATTACAGTCTGCAGGGCCATTAAAGCAAATTATTGAATTGGAGAAATTACATGAGGTCCAAGGTTTTCCATAGACTTCTATAGAATGGGAAGTACCGACATGTATCGCCCCCCGTTGCTTATTATAAGGTAACGATAGGTAATTACTATGTGATTCTTGCATCTGTAAGAAAGAAAATGAATGCAACAAAATTAGCACACATTATATCTTTTTGGCCAAAACCTGCTAACCAAGTGGTATGAAACTACAGGAAACTGGATTCAGCTCTGTGAAATCTGATTCGTCCTCAGAATAGCCAATGACAAGCAGCGATGTCCTACACTTCATACAATACACAAGCTTCAGTTTCATTCCAAGCCAGCCGTGTCTGCAGTGAATGCAGGTATAGAGTGATGGTCATGATGTCACATTGATATGGTTTCTAAATAAAGGAGTGATGTAACATTGCACTGTGGATGTGGGGAAAAAAAGGCACAGGAACAGATTATTGTACTCCAAAAGATAATACAGATCTCTAGTATAACATAGACCTTTCTCACATTTATCTAGACATCCCAGAAAGAGAAACAGCCTGTGGGTTTTGGTACTTCATCCCTGTGCTTATATCCCATGAAGATATTGATACTAACCTTAATAGAAGCTAGTGAATCAAGAAAACTACTGTACAAAAACCAACAAAAGTTAAAATATGAACAAAAGCAAAAGAGACGTTGATTCCACAATATTCAAATTATGTCAAATCAGTCATTTGTATTAAATGATTTGTAACTAATGGGTTTTGAATGCATCCTTTGAAACAACGCAGTGTCTAAAAAACAAAGATAGTACTTAGTATAACCTTAACCTCCTAAGACCCGAACTCTTCCACTGCATGCATTTTTAATTTCTCTTTGATATTTGGGCTGATTGGGAACTGATGAATGTAAAAACAAAGAATAACCAGATTTTTTTTTTTACCTGATTTTTGTTTTTAAGAAAAATGAGAGCCACATATGAGGATATTCGTTTAAAATTTCGATAGAACACCAGCAGTATAATGTCCTCATAAGTGGATATCAGGCCCCTGGAGAGCAAAATGGAGTATTTTGGTCTAAATAACCCAAAATGCGATGTCCACATATGTGGACGCCAGGTCCTAGGAGGTTAAATATTGAGGAATCTCACAAATATAGTGTTTTTTTCCCAGTAGATTCTTTAGGTATGTTCATGATCTGTGATGACAGGCAGGAGCCCATTCGGCCAACAACAGTTTAGTGCTGACCTGGGGCAGAATATGTTGCAGCTTGTCTGTGTGTGATGTTTGCAGTCTACACTGAGAAACTTTGAATTGTGGGTGAAGCCTGAAGTCAAACTGTAAACACCTGAGTGACATTTTATAAGCTTAGTTAAGCATGTACACAGAGAGACAAAGATGAGAATGACTGAAATACCAAAATACAGGAAACAAGGGTCTTTGAATGCCCCAATGAATCCAGCTGGATTTAGGGGGTATCTAATGTTTGAAAGCTCTTCATTCAGATTTAACTTAGAGAGGCTCAATTTACTGATGGCTCCAACCAGTTGCACAATAGCAGAACATTGCTAAAAATGTTTGAGGGCCCATCTTGTCACACCTGCGGACACCTAGCATCGAATGTTTCCGAAATCTCATTCATTCTGAAACATTCCTCTGGGAAAAACACAGCTGTCAGAACTATAGACAAACTCAGTCCATGACAAAACAAAGTCTTTGAACATCTTTTTGAATCTTTGTTCACTGGATCAAAGTTAACAAATACAGTCATATGAAAATGAAAGTTTCACAGGACTGCAGAGAGTCCTGTGGAAAACTAAGTCCACGCCATGATTCATTAGTTTGTGGAACCACCTCGAGCAGCCATAACTAAAAAGAAAAGTTATTCTCCTTGCCAGTCTCTCACATCATTGTGGCAGAATTTTGGACCACTCTTCTTTACCATTTAGCCTCAGTTCATTGAGATTTATTCATGCAAAGTCTAAGATCATTGTCCTGTTGCACAACTGCTGTCAGCCATGCCTCAGCTGTCTGACAGATGGTCTGAGTTCATGGTCAACTCAGAGAGTACAAGGTGTCCAAGTCCTGTGGCTGCAAAACAAGCCCAAATCATCACCCCACCACTACTGTGCTTGTATTTTGGTTAGTGTTGTCAGCGTTAATCTCGTTAAAATGACGTTAACGCCACAACTGCATTAACGCGGCAAATCTCCGTAAGCGAGTTAACGCAGATCACCTGCTGCACGGCGTCAACGCGTAGATTTGCTGCATTAATGCGGTTATGGCGTTAACGCCATTTTAACAAGATTAATGATGACAGCACTAATTTTGTTAAATGTGGCGCTGTTGATTATGGACAAACATGGCCTTTTTTCATTTTTCTTGGCAACCAGAAAAGTCATACTTGTTCCGTGTTTCTCTAATTCTACTTTAACTTTATGAAGTTTCTAATTTAACATCATTTATTAAGTTGATCATTTAACATACTAACTAAGGCCTATAGTGTCTGGTGTTTGGGATTTTTGCAGTGTACCTGAGCACACACAGTCTGACCTTGGGATGAATTTGCTGGCACGTCCACTTCTGAATAGATTGTTGCATTGTGTTAACACACACCTGAATCCTCCAGACCAGCAAACAGCCACAACCTCTGCTTTTACAGTGGTGCTCACTCTTGCAGATGATCATTTAATCAAGTGCATTTCATTAGCAGCACCTGGCTGCCCCTTACCATTTAACTGCTGTGGAAAGAGACTGCACAGAGTTCTGTGTAAAATGTTCTTTTTCCCTTGACTGCACAACAGACGTGAGCTACAGGGAAATTTTAGGCCATTTTTCACTGGACACCTTTTAGCAGTCCCAGTTTAAAGTTACTAGTCTTGAACTCCTATTTATCAAATGCTGTGTTACAAGTTCTAGAGCTGTATATTTGTACATTTAAGCCATCATCTAAATGGTAATGGGATGAAATAGAATAGTATAGTAAACACATCTGTTAGCCACAAGGCATTTAGAAGACTGTGAGGGAAGAAGCAGCCCTATCTCATCTTTTATTGGTTTGATTTTAACGTTAGATATAGACTCTTTTTTTTTTTTTTTTTTCAAAATAATAGATCTGAATTCACTTGTAGTTAACTTTTAATAATATGTAACTTTTTGAGTAGGAAGTAGGAAGTAGTGGAGCCAGTTTTCAAGGTGCAAAGCATACAAGCCAATCCGAATGGCGTTCCAGGACATGTCAACGATTCCCAGGCTCTGATTCCTGAAGGCCAGGTCCTGGAAGCTCGGCAGGTCCGGCGTTTTGGATAACGTCTGAGTGTAGTCCGATATTGCTCGAGTGACGGGGTCTCGCACCACCACTATGAGCTTGGTGTCTTGGGACATGGTAGAAATCCGGTGTGGTGTCTCTTTTGTCACAAAGTAGCTCTGTGTCTTCTCCATTGTGATTTGGCTTTCAAGAGTTCTTGGCATTAAACCTCTGAATGAAAGATGAAAACACAGAATAGACGTTTCTCATTTACATACATGTTTTTTTTTTTTTGTTTTTTTTTTAATGGACACTTTCTCAGTGTCCATTAAAAATTATATCTACATAATGTTGTTAAAGCCTTAAATGAATGTTAAAATATCCTCTCCTCCATATCATAGTTTGATAATCAGGATGCTGATACAAATTTATATAGATTTACAGAGGACTGTGACAAAAAATGACATAATAAAAATGCAGAGACATTTGTTTACCCTCTGGGCTTTTCTCTTGTTCAGTACGAGCTGTGACCTTTTCAGCTGAGTTTAACCAAGAGGGTCATTGCGTCTGTCTGGCACACAAAACAGCAGATACACTGGCTTTCAGGCCCATTCCTCTCAATCCCATTCTCCGCTTTCCATTCCAGATTTCTACAGAGGCAGCAGTTGAGTGTCAAGTTCATCTGCGGTATCAGCTGTCTTGAATTGGAGTCAGATCAAAGTGGGACGGTGAAAAGAGTGAGATCCACACCTTATCTCCCAAACATACAATGCAGCTAAGGAGCAAACCTCTCTCTCCCGGGAGTTGTAATGGGAGCGGGAGTTTACCCCCGTGTGCCGCAGCTATTTGGGCCCATCCAATGGCACTACAGGAGAGGACAGCATGCAGTGAGGGCAAAGGCAACCAATCACTAATCCTGGCAGCAGGGTCACATGCATGACTTTAAGTGACCTCAAAACTCTGAATCTTTGCATGCATATGTTCTGTCTTATCCAAATACATGGACTGATTAATTGCACCACACCTTAAAAGAACTGCATTCACTCAGTCTTTGTCAGTGTCAGACTGGTGTTCTTATCAAGTCTACAATGGAGAACTGCCCCCACCCCCCGAAATCTAGAGCAAATCGAATTTGGACTGATCCGCTGCCCAATTTATCTCAAATCCTCGCTGATGCAGATCTAATTTCATCCTCTTAGTACCACAAACAGGAAGAAGAAGCAAGTCGATAAACAGCCCATGGTCACTGTTGGAGGGAGTGAAGTGTGTTGGAGTGGGGCGAGACGGAGGAAAGCAAACATGGTGACACAGTGGAAAAAGAAAGCAGGAGCGTTGTCATTATCCTTCATCAAGTCCATCACTCACTCCATGAGCTTCTGGCCTAATTCCTGCTGTAAACTTAATTATCAGAGCATGTAGGCAAATTAGCTAAAAGCATTTTAAATAAATGGAAAATGCCCAGAAAACTGTATATAATGTGTTTAAATGACTTGAAATTTTGAAAGAGTATTTTAATTTTTAACACCACACATATATTCTTAAAGTTAAATTGACTGTGATTAACTGTTTTTACATTTAGATATATTTCAATATTTTACACCTATTAAAACCTATTCACCTATTAAGCCTAATTAAGGTTTTTAATGAAACATTTTTTATGACAAATCAGAAATATTTCATTGCCTAGGAACAATTTGATTTATGGTGAGAGAATGATAAAGGTAAACTTTAAATATTTACACATATGGAAACCTAATTTATATACATTTGAAAGACGTAGAAATACATCAGTATTCTTGCTGCAGCATTTCAGATCAGCTCAAGGCTTTTCAGGGAGCTTTCAGGACAGCCTGATAATAACGAATTATCATAGTCCAGCCTAGAAGTAATAAATGCATGAACTAGTTTTTCGCCGTGATTCTGAGACAGGATGTTTCTAATTTTAGAGAAATTTTAGAGATAAAAGAAAGTAGTCTTTTCTATTTCTTAAATTTGCGTATTGAAGGACATATTCTGGTCAAAAACAACTCCAGGATTCCTCACAGTGTTACCTGTGTCATACCATCCATCGGGCTAGATAACATATTTGTAAGATCTTTGTGGCCGATTACAATAACATCAGTTTTATCTGAATTTAGAAGTAGGAAATTAGCGGTGATGTGGGTCTTTATGCCTTTAGGATATTCCTGCAGTTTAGCTAATTGGTGTGTGTTATCTGGCTTCATGGATAGATAACGTTAGGTATCATCTGCATGGCAGTGAAAATGTATGCTATGCCTTCTAATGATACTGCCTAGGGAAGCATGTATAATGTAAACAGAACTGGCCCTAGTACATAACCATGTGGGACTCCATAATTAATCTTAATGTGTGAAGAGAACTCTCCATTTACATGAACAAATTGGAGACCAATAGGTAGATATGATTCAAACCACTGTAGTGCGGTACCTGTAATGCCTACAGCATGCACTAATCGCTTTAATAATCGCTGTAATAAAATATAATGGTCAGCAGAATCGAACACTGCACTGAGGTCTAACAGGACAAACACAGAGATGAGTCCACTGTCAGAGGCCATAAGATCATTTCTAACCTTCACTAAAGCTGTTTTTGCACCTTGATGAGCTCTGAAATCTGACTGAAGCTCTTTAAATTAGCCATTCCTCTGCAGATGATCTGTTAGCTGTTTTACAACTACTCTTTCAAGAATTTTTGAGATAAAAGGAAGATGAGAAATATGCCTATAATTAGCAAACATAGCAGCATCAAGTTTGTGCCGGTTTAGCATGTACATTTTATAAGCTAAACCTAACTGCTACTCACCCTCTTAGTTTCTGTTAGAGCAGCTAATGTTAGAATGCTTGTTGTCTAATAGAATTAATACTAATGATCTTAACTAACTATAAAAAGTACAACAAACTCTCAGACAAATGAAGTCACTTAGTTCACTTTGCTGGAGAGCAGGCGGGGTTTCTGACCTGTACTGCAGCTAGTCACATGACTTAATCAAAATATTTTGCCTTCACTTTTGGGAAGCTGTCATACAAATAAGCTATTCATACTGCTTTTACCCATTAAGGATACAATTCCAGCAGCCAGATGCAATGATGTAGAACTGCTGTCCAAGTACTGAACATTACTGGGATATAGAACACTGAGGTGCATCAAAAAGCAAGATGTGAGAAGATGTGGGAGTAGGTAGGAGTTTCTCAAAGAAAAAAAAAATAGAAATTTTACACTAAAAGATTTGATTTATTACTATTGGTGACACCAAAAGGTAATGCCCTATAAAAAAATGTTTAAATCTTTAGCAAGACACAAATTGGTACAGGTTTAAACTGTAAAGGACGCAGTCATGAGTTGACAGCAAAACCAGATGGTAAGTGGAAGCACTCTGGTGAACCCCTGATCTAATATTTCAAATGAAAGCCTGGTGGAAACGGCTTGTCATAGACAAAATAATTTACAGTCATTACATTTTCTATCTAATGGATTTTTGTAACATTCATCAGTGGATGAACATGACATGATGTAATAGTGGAACAACAGTAGGAAAGAAAGGCAAGTAAACAATGACTAGTTTGAGTTTTGGTGATATTTGTTTTTTTATGTTTGAGTTATATTTGGACATGATATTGTTAATAAAGAAGAGTGCTGGGAAATACTATAAAAATATCATGACACACTTGTGACTAATTTTCAGGACAGTAAAGATGTCATAGTAAATCCACAGATAACACAGCATGGATAAAGTCACGGTATATATATTTTACTTTACCAAGCGTTGATTTTTCACACATGGTTTGCTCCATCGAGTTTCATGACTTCAGTCCCAGGACTGTCCAGCCTTCTCAGGAGTATAGAGTTCACCAGCGAAACCTAATTACTCTGGGTAGAAACAGGCGGATATTTCTTTTACAAGAAAGGTTTTTCCAAAACAAAAAGTTTCTAAACAAGAAGAAAACTACAACTTCCTCTAATTTCTGATTGCGCAGAAGCATGCACAGAGCTTCCAAATGAAATATTTTTGTTTATTTATCCGGAACACGTTAACAACAAATTGGAATATTTATTCAGAATCAAACAAATTGATAAAAAGTTAAGAGCCATATAAGCATACTTGTTGCAAGAATTTTGGAAACTACAAATATGAAAACCAAAAATGGGTCAAAGTGCCCAAACAGACTCCAGAACAGATGTAATTATTCTGTGAGCTGCGGTGCATGAGTGGTCACTGCTAGTGCCATGAAAGGAGGTCAAACATCAGATGAGACCCTAGCCGACCCCTCCAACACACCACGCAGGGGATTTAACAAGGGAATCCAATTTACCCCCACTGAGCCCACTGCAACTTGTAAAAGTCAACAAGCTGTCACTCATATTTTCCTTCATCTCTCATCCACGGGCTCTTTTCCTCTCACCATCTCACTTGCACTTCACTTGCATTTCCTGCAGGAAGTCTTAACTGGTTTAAATACAGAAATAAATGCACACTCCTCTGTTTTAGCAAAGTCCAACAGCTTCCTTTGTGTGTGTGTGTAGGAACTCTCAAAATCAGGATTGTCAGACTCATCTTACATTGTCAATAACATACAGCCCTCTATGAATTTACGTAGGCCAGACCAGTGAAGCTTCTCTGTGTGTCAGTGTGAAGAAGTAAATTGCACATGTAATCTCTTAGACATATTAATAAATAAATTTTAATTTCAACAGTACACCTCAGTTTTTCACATGATAAAGAAATGTTGCTGTAGTAAATGTATCTGTTAGTATAACTCTTCTTAAGTTGTAAGAAATTAATGCGTAAAATTACAGAAAAAGTTGGTGTAGTATTAATAACCATGGGGGAGGTCATTATCAGCACGAAAAACTGTAAAGCCTATTAAAAATATAGTTAAAAGCCCAAAATCTATGCCCTTTTTCAAATGTTCTAAAACTCTGATTGGAGTCTTTTTGCCTGGTCGCTTCTGGCTCGCAGGCCTTATGTATGACACCCCTGCCCTAGATCAAGGAGAGCCCTTTAAAGTGATTGTATGACAGTTTGCAAATCAAAGATAAGATATGACTCACCACACATGGATGTTGTTAAGTTTGACATATGTAAGTGGGGCTTAATCTGTTCCAAAAACTGCATTTGGTTAATTCGGTTAGGTACAGGGCAGATTGCATAAAGAAGAAGAGGGATAAATGGGCTGCAAAAGAAGATATGAGAACAACCAGGAAAGGATTAAAGAGATTCAAGCATACCAGCAGGATGCATTTTGAGGGCCTGAGACTTAGATATTTAGACTGAGACTGGACTTTTAGCCACTGTCGCCAGCTCTATGCAATATTCTTTTTAAAGGATCACACACATCACCTCAGCCCCACTCATAACCCTTTCTTTCTAATTTTGCTTTAATCACAGCTGCCAGCATGACTTTAAGTTATATTTCAAACTGTGTGTTCTCATTGCCTTCAGATATTTGTAGATACCTGAAATGTAATGCACTTTCTCACCAAACCTGTCTTGTTATCCCATAGAAAGTTACATGGTCTGAATAGCCAACGCATTACATTACATTTTATAATACTGAGAGAAAAGAAGAGATGTCTGCCAAATAATGACTTGCAGGATATCAGTTCCAGTGCAACCTTTACATTGTTTGTTGTGATTCTTTGTTTTACTCTCTCATTCATGTTCGCTCATTGACTTTAATACCACATAAGCCACACAATTAACCTCCCAGTACTCACTGTCAAAGAAGGAAAGTAGTTATATGAGAAATACAGTTCTTAAGTACCAATCACATGGGCATACTTTTGGTCTATGAGAAGTAATTAACAACATTAGAATTAACAGACATGAAATATGAGCTATAACAGCTCTACACATCTTACCAGGTATTTGACATAATGCCCTTCTTTGAGCACTTGTACCACCACACCAATAATAAATTAAATGTTGTGCATATGTGTTAACCGGTGTTATGTCTGCTGTAGGTCTCATCCCACAACGCTGACGACATATCGGCTAACAATGATACATTTCACTCCCTCCCCCATCAAAGCTAGAGGAAGCTTACTGAATCTTCACACTCAGAACAACAAAAGAGGTTCAGCACAAAAGAGAAACCTGACCTCTTGTATCACGGATAGTTTCTTTGATGTGAAACGGAAACCTTCTTGTAGTGACCGTTTGGATTGGATTGTGGTTATTGTTTACTTGTTCCGTGCAAAACTTATTGTGATTCTATAATGGAGTTTCCCTCCTTTGTTACAGTTACATGAAGATGCTTCTTTGTAAATTCAAAAAGTGATTCAAAAGCAGTTTTTATTTTAAAAAAGAAAAGAAAAAAGAAAGAAGGGCCTGGTTTTTCCAAAGCAAAACTGTCAGTCAACCCAGACTGTATTTTGATACAGTGTACAAGACATATTTCACACATACATTTCTTCTTCATTATTTCAATCCTTGCTAATGATGAATAACACAAGATAAATCATTATGTAATGGTATTAAAACGACCCTGAATGACCTGAAGGTAAAACTCATGAACTGGAAACAGAAACATATGTTTTTGATCAGGTGCTGCCCTCCAGTGTTGCAAAGACAAATGGCAGCTATTACAAACGAGTGCTCAGAGCAAATAAGAAGCATTTTCACAGATGTCAAATATTCAGTAACATCCACTTTTCAAACCATCACTATTTCTCTGTGTATTTAAAAAAAAAAAAAATCTTCTGATTTCAGCAGATGAAGGAATCCAGTAAAGTAATGTAAGGGATTACTATTGCAAAATAGTAATTGGATTACTGATACTTTCCCATAAGCACAGTGTGTTACTAAACTGTGATTTTGTTTGTGAGACTTTTTCATTTGATTTAATTTAATATGATTGATTATGCAGAAAATATTGAAATGGGCTGAAAGATCTATTGCTTTATTGTGTATCCAGGTTATGTATCATGTTTTTTTAAAAAAAGTAACTAAGTAATAAGTAAGTAACTAATGACTTTAAAAAATAAGTAATCAGTAAAGTAATGGGATTACTTTGCTGGAGAAGTAATCAGCAATTGGTAACTAATTACTTTTTCCACAGTGTGAATGCAAATACTTACAGGTGGCAGTGCAGGCAGATGGATGACACGTTGGTGTTAGTGATGTCTGATCAGAGCTACAGCATCTTGCACTTGCTCAATAATATAAAAATAATTAGATTATATATTATATTATATAAAATATTTTCTGTGAACTACAATATAAAGAGTTAGACTGCCCTTCTGTTTGTAGAGCTACATATCAGTTATTGTCTTTCTAGTGGTGTAATATAAAATAGGATTTGGGCTGTGAAATGTAGCTTTGCATTTTGCAGCTTTGATTGCTGGGTAATTCACAGAAACTACCACATGTTTCCAGTATTCATCACACTTCCTGTAATGTGTTTTATTTCGTTATTAACATGGAACTGAATAGACACAAGCAGTTTTACAATTTGCGGTCATGACTCTTGGTTATTACACCTAAACTACTGCACGTTTCCAAGTAATTGTCACATTTCTTGGAGCTAGCTTTAATAGGTTATCAAGATGGAATCAAAAAGAAACAGACCATTTTGCATTCTTTAGAATTGATTTTTGGTTATTGAACAGACACCAACAGTGTTTCCAGGTAAGATATCAGATTTAGACATAATATTTACACTGTTCAAACAACAAAGACTGCTGGGGGATGAGGCGGGATTAATTCCAGTATTGTGTCAATATGGTAATGGTATCCTAATATATTAAAGAACCAAACTGACAAGCAACCATCAAACACGCAGCCATTGAAATATGGTGCCGGGCCTATCTCCTTAGCAGAAACTGAAGGGCCCATCAGCTGCCTGGATCACTTCACACTGATCTCTAGAAGGCTGTTCATTGGTACACTGTGGACAGGAGGAGCCACAGCCATCATTGCACCCGGTACCTTCCAGGCTCTCCCAAACTCATCTGGAGATGTGACTATCGTTCCAGATGGTGTGTGAAAGTCATCATTTGGATTTCCATTGGAATTTCCACAAAGTCCACCTTTTTTTTCTCTTTGTGTTGATGACAACAGTTAACAACGGTCGTTGTGTTAGTTTCATAAGGATAAATAGTAAATAAATGGGTTATGTAGATTTGATTATCCTGGTTTTTAAAGCATGTCAAATAAAAATGAGTGTAGCTTTGATGGGTGGGAAGTGTACCTGTTATTTGGTGGTACACAAATAAACACTGCACTGTATCCATTATAAGTGACACTGTAGCTGAAAATAGTGCTGACAAGTATTTGAGGTCCTGTTGAATAGATAGACACATTGCCTTCATTCAAGACCATAGGTAAATTTCTAGTTACTCCATTCACCTAGAAGAGAAAAGAAAAAAAGAAAGAAAAGAAAATCAGTGGTTAGTTTTTGTGCTTAATTGTTATTTTTTTCTTTCACAGCAGTAAAAAATATCCCCAAAATATATGTAGTTGCCATTTACTTGATAAATCTGAAATTAAATTATTCATAACAATGATCTAATGAGCAATATCACTACTACCAAACAGTCATCTGAGTTTATTGTTAGTTAAACAACAATAAGTCCTTTGTGAATCCACTCAGGACTACAGTGATAATCTCATAAAGTAGCAATCGTGACAACTACATTTAATATTATTGCACACTGTGTATCAGTATGAAATGTGACAATTAAATAACATGACAGTTGTTGTGCATCCTTTCAAACAGAAGCTACATTTTTGTCATGTCACAAATGTTGTATTGTTTTATTACTTATATTTTATAGTTTTATGTTATTTTATTTTTTTTAGATTTCTTCTTAGTTTTATGGGCGTATTATTTTCAGGGTTTATGATACAATAACTTCTTGTTATTGTTCAGGAAGAGAAGGAAAACACCCTGGACCTGTAAAAGCTGGGCATTTTATCAAAATGCAAGCGCTATCTTCCTTGTCTTGTTCTCAGATAAAGTCATTATGTCATAAAGGTTCCAGTTTTCCTGTAAATGAATGGGTGCAGGGGTGGCTGACATTTCATTGTGATAAGTTATTGCACACTGTGTATCATACTCAACTGTGACTCTAGCAGTTATCACTGATATGTAGAGTTTCTTCTTAAACAGAAGATATAGTTTATCATGTCACCAATGTTGCATTTCTTAACTGTTATGTTTAGAAGCTTCTGCTGATTTAACTGTTTCTAATTTATAACATAAGAATGAAAAACAATAATGCTGTGCAATTGTTGTGTCTCAAAAGACACAGGTGGGTCTGTCAGTGAAGGTAAATGGATGAATAGTTGGTAAAAGTGAACATCCTGAAGGAGAATCGGGCCTCAGTGAAGATGCCGTTCTGAATCAGCTCTACTGTTCCATCAGCTTCATTGGGACATCTGGAAGACATTTAAATATCCCAGATTATAAAGCAAAGTAGCAAAATTCATTATGAGGAAGAATTGGTGGAAAACCGAGGAGAGGTCTGTCTGGGTCTGACTCTTTCAAGTTTTTAATAAAGACTGCTAAGACAAGGTGAAGTTGCAAAAATTCTCTTACTCTGCAGTAATAAGATGGGCGGACGAGGTAATTTGGCATGTTGACTGGCGTGGCCCAGCAGGAGTCCAGAACAGTGGAGATCAGATGCTGATCCACTCTTCCTGTTCGCACCTCAACATATAACCTCTGATCTATTTCCATTTCTATGTTTGTGCCACTGCTGAAGGGGAAACAGAAGCCGGGTTCATGGAAGGGGATCATTCAAATGTGCTACTGTCCATGGCAGTTGCAATCTTCTTCCTAATGATGCTACAAAAAACAACAATAATAATAATAATACTACAAGTGAGTTGATTACCAAATGATTGTAAATAAGTTTCACCTCAAGAGCTTCTCAATAATAAAAATGTAACATTTTAACACTGAATCCAGTTCACTTCCTTTTCTACAGGTGTAAACTACGAGCTTACAATGTAGTGCGTTATCTCAGACGGAGCATGGCACGTTGTACTTTTAGTGAGGATGAGAACAGCAGCATTTAGCTGTGAATGCTGTGCTAGCTGCAGATATTTACAATTTCTTATTTATGTACTTTATCTTTTAGCTATATCTGTTCTTAGTAACTTTGTTCTTCTATTCCCTTTTATTGTTGTATAATTAGTGCCCTTAACCTGATGACATATGTGGTACTTTGTTAATAGTCTTTTATTTATTGTCGTAATTTTCCTGTTTTTATTGTAAAGCACTTTGGTGTACCACTGGTCTTTTAAATGTGCTATACAAATAAAGTTGTATTGTATTGTATTGTATTTAACATGCATGAACATCATAATATGTAGCACTGATGTCTGACAACCCCCAGCCCTCTCAGAAAACTGCAGCTTTTTTAACAAATAGTAAATGGACCGGTAGTTGCATCTTTTACTCAGTTAGGCACTCAAATCTGTTTCTGTTTCATTCACCCAATCACCCACACATTAATTCATTCATACAGCACATTTTATCGATGCCTATGTGCTTTCAAACATTCACAGGCTCACACAACAGTGGATGCATGAGGAGTAACTTGGGATTTAGTATCTTGCCCAAGGATACTTTGGGATGTGGAGTGGAAGAATCTGGGATTCAATAGCCTTCCAACTGTTGGAAAACCCATGCAACCACTTGAG
The DNA here is from genome assembly GCF_051167445.1 of Perissodus microlepis. Taxonomy (NCBI): domain Eukaryota; kingdom Metazoa; phylum Chordata; class Actinopteri; order Cichliformes; family Cichlidae; genus Perissodus; species Perissodus microlepis. The sequence continues at coordinate 15,553,858 of NC_140468.1, forward strand.
CCACACCCTCCCTAAAAACTCCTTGCTGGTGGTCTCTCCCCTTCTGCTATGTAGTCTAGCAACCATACAGTGTTCCACACATTTTACCCACTTTGAGTTAACTACTTCTGTACTCGTATAGTACTCCATGACACATCGACATTGTAAACAAAAATATGCATTCAAACTAGAAAGAGCTAAAATAATGTATGTTTGAAGTAGTGTATGTGTAAGTGTAAAGAGCTTCAAAGTGACGTGTCACTGTAATAATAATTGCAATTTTTAGTAATGCCCTAATGTAAAGTGTTACTGTACAGTTACAATTATGCCACTGCTTGTGTTGCAGAGGTTTTGCAAATACAGTTCAACCAAAAGCTGAAGACCACTTGAAAATGGCAACAAAAAAAAAAAAATCATATTTGGCATGTTTGGATCTTAACAAGTCTTAACAAATGTGTTGTCTCATTCCCATTTCTTCTTGTTGCATGTTGAAGCTCAACTTGGAACCTTGTTAAGATCCAACCGTGCAAAGTATGATTTATTTATTTATTTATTTTTTTGCCATTTTTCAAGTAGTCTTAAGCTTTTGATTGTGGCTGTATCTTCGGGACAGACGGATAGAAACAAACAATTAAAACAATGTTTTGTTTCTTGTTTTGTTTCTTTGTTTCTTTGCTCCAGTTTGATGATTTGTGTTTGTGTAGCAGAGGAGGAAAATGTTGAAGTTATTTATGAAATTTCAAAAGACAATTACTTTTATTTTTACTTTGTTTTTTAGTTTTTTTGTAACAACCCCAACACTGGTACTAAAAATGCCAACTTGACAAAATATTGTATATGATACACAGGAGATGTATTGTTAGCTTTCTACAGGGTTGATGCCCACAGCCATAGACAGGGCCAGATTCAGGGGGTATTCACAGCTGAAACGCAAAATAGTACAAGTTGAATATGTTCAATAACAGTGAATATCCATAATATTTTTGTCTGAGTGCTGTCCCACAAAGATGGTTGTCATTTTCAAAGTGGAAAACCAGTCGTCCATCCTCAGTAGTAGTACACCACTCATACTCTGTACAGTCCAGCTGTTAACAGGGGTTGGACTCCTCTGCAGAAGCAGAGGAACAAGGATCAAATAAAAGAACGCCAATCTTTCAAAGAAAACTGACAAGCTCTATGAAGACATCACTTAATTGTCCAGCGCAAACTTACCACACAGCTAACCAGAGTGCCATTAAGGGGGTGACTAGCTCATAAACAGAGCAGGTTCTCGCATAGGTTGAGAAAGAAGAACACAACATGCCATTGGCTGGAGTGTAAAGGCAGAGGTTGTAGATACAGGAAGTGAAAAATGGCTGGGGGTCAGAGTGCAGGTGGCAGGCACCAAATAGTGTTAGTGCTTAGTGTTTACCGTTACTCTTTTATTGGGTCCGATCCTGATGTGCACACTTTCTGGATGATTTGACAGGTATATGTCCACTGCAGACACAAATGACACACGGTTGTTTCCATGGTGATTGTTGGTGGCTATCACCTGAAACTGGGTTTCATTGGTGCCATGGTTCGTGCTCTCAGCGATGATGTAGGAGCAAGTTCCCTGGAAATGAGCCATTGCTCCATCAAAAGTGATGTAGTGTGGATCCCCCCACACAGTGCAGGTGGACATGGCATCGTAACAGCCCAGCTGGCTGTCTCTGATGGAGCACTGCTGTTCAGGAGTGCAAGATGCAGCAGAACATCGCAGGAGATTGGGAGCATGACATTCACATCTCTGGGAGCAACCGTCTGTCTAGAAGGACTCGCCAGCCTGTGAACCACACCACACCAAATCATAGCCAAATTGATACAACAAATATAGATCTTAAAATACCATTTTGAAGTTTTTTTTCATTAATTGTAGGTGATTTAGTGCAGTAATTGCTAGATCACCACATACTGCAACTTTTAGGACTTGCCAGCGTATGTGAGAAAATGTAACAAAAGGAGAAAGAATGACCACAAAGTTAATAATAAAGTACACCATATAATTACTGTTGCCAAGGTGTCATTGTTAATTCTCTACTCAAATCCTTGAAATGAAGAAACACGCCCTTCTTTTATCCACCTCTATGGTCCTTTGTAGAATTTACATTATAGAAGAATTCAGCATATTGGCAGCCACAGCTTTCCACTGGGGCACACCTGGTTCCAGATGACATTAAATGATATTAAAGCCTTTTCACCTTATGACTACTAAAAAAATGTTTTTGTTTCCGTTATTGCTAAAAGGAGACAAAATTAATGCTTCTCATTGTTGTCACATTATTATTATTATTATTATTATTATTATTATTATTATTATTATTATTATTATAGCTAGACATTGACAAAAATGAATATTTTCCTCTTATTGCTAAAAGATGTAACATTAATATTTTAAAGTTTGTTAATAAATAGACATTCCTCGATGAAATTAGGTTGTCATATTGTTTTTATTATAATTGTTATATAACATCAGCATCCACATTAGTATCCACAGTAGTCCAAGAGTACTTGTCTCGCGTTTGAAATGTCAAAAACTGCATCAAAAACAAAGTAACATATGAGGTAGAGGATTTCATAAATGACTTTCCAGTCTTACATTTCCAGTTTTAAGTAATGAGGCATTCCCTGAATACCCCACATCGGCTTCCAGACTGAAGCAGAATAACATTTACCGTGCACTATAAATGAAGATGTATCTTTACAAAACGAACCCATGTTGAACTGTGTGTCCAGCATATTCTCGCTATAGTTTATCAAGCATTCATTTATTCCTCTGGACACAAAGCCCTTCTCTGAACACTTGTATCACAACACCAACGATAAATTTCATGATGTGCATGTGTGTTAAGTGTTATGTTTACTGTAGGTCTCATCCCACAACGCTACGACATATTGACAGATAAATCACCCCAGACCTCTTGTATCACCAATAGTTTCTTTTCTTTCACGTGAAACGGTCCTTTAGATAATAAGATAAGATAAGATAAGATAAGATAAGATAAGATAAGATAAGATAAGATAAGATAAGATAAGATAAGATAAGATAAGATAACCTTTATTCGTCCCACACGTGGGACACTTGTTTTGTTACAGCAGACAGTGGACAGTGCAAAGTTACATACCAAAAATTAGAAAAACACAGGAATAGGATAAGAAAAAGAGACTGTACACAACTGTACACAATAGAATAGAATCAAATCAAATACTATATACAATAGAATAAAATAGAATGCAAATGCTATATACCACTGAGCACAATACAGCGTAGTCAGAAAAAGAGTATTGCACTTAGTGTTATTGCTATTGCACATGTGTGGATGTGTGTGTTTGGTCAGTTGCAAAGTCTTTGTTGTGGAGTCTGACAGCAGTGGGGAGGAGAGACCTGCGAGATCTCTCCGTCCCACACCGTGGGTGCCGCAGCCTGCCACTGAAGGAGCTGCTCAGTGCTGTCAGAGTGTCCTGCATGGGGTGGGAGATGTTGTCCAGCAGGGATGACAGATTAGCCACCATTCTCCTGTCACTTACCACCTCCACTGGGTCCAGAGGGCATCCTAGAACAGAGCTGGCCCTCCAGATCAGCCTGTTCAGTCTCTTCCTGTCCCCAGCAGAGATGTTGCCACCAATGTTCCCTCTAATTTTTCATGTGTCTGAGCGAACACACAAACTCCCTGAGCGGACACTTGGACCACTGTGAGCAACAGCAGATGTGTGCACTGTGGTCACGCCAGTATCGAATCCATCCAAGTTACATGGTTAATTAAAATAATCAAATTACAGCATTTATGTTAGACTACTTTTAATTAACTGCTTTAGCCCACTTACAATGAAAACTAAAAAAAAATCTTGTTCATGACCTGTGTAGTATGTTAACACTATTGGAAGTAAAAATAACTTGAACTCCAATTTTGAAAACACAACTTTCTTTTTTTTTTTTTTCTCTTTCTTTTTTTTTAAATATAAAGCTCTGACTTATATTATGAGTCTGTGGTCTGGGTGAGAGTCCTGTAACTCTGTCTGCAAAATACAGTACATAATGACCAATGTTGGGCAATTAATTATATAGTTACTTCTTCAAAAAGTAACTGAGTTATGCAAACAACAACGTTTTTTGCAGCTGTTTACCTAAAAATGTCAGGGTCCTGGGTCTGAGCGACCCAGGATCCCTGAGCAGTTATGAATTATATTATTATTATTGCATGTATATTTGGTGTTGCTGTCTTTCTCCCTGTTTGCGTGTGTGTGTATATGTGTTTCGGTGGGCGCCTTCAGGCCTGGTGGGTGTGGCCCTGCTGACGGTCTGGCCACACCCGAAGCCACACACCTGCTGCTGATCAGGCCTCGTCGGGGGAGCTACTTAGGAGAGTCTTGGAGCTCCCACCGACGCGGGATCATTGCTTGAGACTCCACGTTAGTCACCCCGTTGTGCTTGGTTAGTGTGTGTGTATGCCCGCGGTTCTATGTGTCCTGACGGCTGCTTCTATTGTGTCCCCAGGAGAGGGGTGGAGTGCCAGACAGCAGCCAGCACGGGGGAGTGCTGAGACACGGGAGCGGAGAGCACAAACACTGGGAGAAGACACGACACGGGAGTCTGGGGAAAGCACGGGGATTTATTGTTGTTTAGTTTCATACACTGTAAATAAACGCACTGTTTACACACAGAGCGCCGTGCCTGGGTCCTCCTTCCCTACACCAGACCGTGACAAAAAATGCAGCAAAGGCATTTCTTTAAATAAACATTTCAAACTATTTACAGAACAATCAGCTGTTCTGCATCAAATTTGATGCCACACAAATTATTTGTGCCACTCCAAAAAAATAATTTCTATCCACTATGAGATAAAGGAGAACAACAGCCTGATACCTGCAGGCCTGATAACAGGAAATGTATCACTCCTGTAACACTTGTAACATTCAGTAGTCGCCTCATTGTTCTGACACACACAACAAAACTACTGACTACACTACACACTAACTACACAAGATCTGCGCTAAACGTTGCAAATCTCTCAGATCTCAAAACACCGCCGTCACTCCTAAAACTTCCCTCTTCCTAAACAACTAAATGCCATGTTGCCATATCATTTTTTGATTGGTCGACATGGTACATATTTCAACCAATAGGAAAGGGTGGGGGGGTTTTTGGTTTTGTTTTTGCTCACAGGCGGAGAGTGCTTTTAAGCGCTTTCCTTATAAAATGCAGTTTTTACCGTTTCTTCTTGCAGTAAATATAAACAACGATAGTATTCAGGATACTCCATACCCGTCCATAACTTGAATGTTTAGAGGTTGCAGTGGAGGATGTTTGTGTCTGCGGAAGTCTACCACCAGCTCCTTTGTTTTACTAGTGTTGATCTGCAGGTAGTTCTGCTGGCACGAGTCTGCAAAGTCATGGGTCAGTTCTCGGTACTCCCTGTTGTCCCAATCAGTAATGAGGCCGACTATTGCAGAGTCACCAGAGAACTTCTGCAGAAAGCACTGGGTGGAATTGTGGTACAAGTCTCCAGTGTAGATGGTGAAGAGGAACAGAGCCACAACAGTTCCCTGTGTGCCCCCGTACTGCAGACGATCCTGTCCGACACACAGCCCTGAGTTCTCACATACTGTGGTTGGTCAGTGAGGTAGCCTAATATCCATGTAGTGAGGTGATGGTCCACTCCAGTGTTCTCCAGCTTGTCCTTCAAGACTGTGGGAAGAACATGATTCTCACAGTGCTCCCAGCGGTCCAATGCCAGGTTGATAGGCAAACTGAAGTGGGTCCAGTGATGAGCTCACCAGGCGCCAAAGCTGAGCCAGGACCAGCTGCTCCAGGGTCTTCATCAGGTGGGATGTCAGAGCCACTGGGCTGTAGCTGTTGAGGTCCTTGGAGCGTGAAGTCTTTGGCACTGATACAACACAGGAGGTTTTCCAGAGCTGTGGGACTCTCCCGAGCCTGAGGCTCAGGTTGAAAATGTGCTCCATCACCCCACACAGTTGGTCTGCGCACGATCTGATATCATCGTGTTGGTTTTGTTCCCAGATCATCATACTAAATGTTGTTCCAGGATCAACATTACAAGTGACCAATCAGAATGTTGTGACATCATACTTTTGCGACTTCGGGAAAAAACGCCTTAAAACCAAAAACTGTACTTAAGCTGCGAGAAACCGCCTCTGTCCGCCGATCAACGGACCCTGACCCTAACCCTAACCATAACCCTTTAATAAACGGTAAGCAGAATTGATATTGTCCTTGCAACATTGGAATTTCATAAATGTACGAATGGCTCGGCGCGCAAAAGAATAACATCACAACAATGTGATTGGTCACTTGCGATGTTGAACCTGGAACAACATTTTCATGATGATCTGGGAACAACACCAACACGACGATATCAGATCATCCGTTGGTCTGCGCAGGACCTGACAGCCCTTGAGCTGCCTCCTCAGTTCCCTCCTAACCTGGGTGGCTGAGAGAGACAGGCTGGAGTCTTGTGCTGAATGTGTATAGGGCTTTGGAGTTGACGTCACGCCGCAGTGCATTGTGGGATCGCGGCGCCATGTCAGAAGGCAATAAATCAAAACAAACACACTATGTTGGAAGCGTTACTGCCAAAACCATACTTAAAATCAGCGCAAAAGACAAAGGGCTATATCGCGACCGATTGCGCCCAGACGCCAAGAGACGGTACTTGGAAAAAATAGCGTGCATCTGTAATGTGGACCCGTATGAAAAAAGGCAGTGGAGTGGAAAACCAGACAGCCTACCGCCGTTGTCCTATCCCGATATCTTCGCGTACCTTGTCTGTGGAGTCAGCGCATAGGGGAAATCCTTTTCGTAATTATAAATCCCTGGAGGCGCACATCTGATTCACAAACGGTTGGGTACAAGATTTGGCTGTTTTTAAGCCTCCACGTTGTGAGTACGTTGACCATATGACCAAGATACAGCCAGAGGTTGCACATAACATTGACTTCTCCTCAGCAGCTGCCCCAAAATTTGCTCTAGATGAACGATTCACGATTGATGCCAGCTGTGCGTTGCCATGTAAATAGTTTGCATTTCATGTGTATGCACTTGCTAAGTACATGTGAACAGATCTTGAATAAAAAAAAACTACAACATACTTTTCTTTTCTGTTTTATTGAAACCACTTTACAGAAAGTACAATTATTTACAATGAACTGTACATGCAACACAGCAGTTTTATGAATATTCAACAAGAGCAAGTTTCATTTGGCCCTGGTTTGACAACCACACTGGGGCACATATTCACCAAAACACAGCACACCTTAACAATCTTATCAAGCAGTGTTGTGTCTTCACCCTCACATGATATGAGTAATCGGACTGGCATTGTAGTGTGTAGCATTTTGAACTTGTTACGCAAACTACCTATTACTCGCTCAACATGAATTCTCAGGTGGGCAATTGCTCTCGTTTGGGGATGGCAGAGAACTCGATATCCGCTCGTCTGACCGCTGCAATCCAAGCCTGACGTCTTCGTTTAGTATTATTGGATAGGATACGTGAGATCCCTCCCGTTGCCTCCAGGAGGGGAAACGATGAAAAGAGAGCCCATTTTCCAGCTTCTTGCCTTCCCTGTCGTGTGATCTACTGTTGCAACCGACAACACAGCACGTACAAACCATAGCTGACACTTCCGTGTGCTTTGCTTGGCCTACTGTCATGGCGGGAGGGGGCGTGGAATCAAATCTGTTATAGAAATGATTCAGTTCATTTATGTATTGTGATTCTAAAATGGAGTTTTCCTCCTTTGTTACAGTTACATGAAGAGCCCTCTTTGTAAATTGAAAAAGTGACTGTTACGGATTCAAATATTGGAAAACCAAAATAACAACACTGGTCCGGCCGGGTTGAGTCAAACGATGATTTTAATGTACACGCGTGGGAGATAGACACCGTACGCAGACAGCATCAGATCTCAAAATGGTGGAGCATTGATCAAACTCTTATAGCCTCTCGTGGCCCCCACCTAATCATAAAAGCCTAAACATTGACATTCTTTCTCTCACACGGCGCCTAAGCTACGACCTTGGCTCCCTGTTTATCTGCTCCTGCTGAGATGGGGCAGAAAACCTCTCCGGTATGCTCTGTTCTCTTCTAATCAGACAAATAAGGCGATGACTTTCTGCGAACAGTATTTCTTATAACTCAGCAGTATAATGCATCGTAAAACAATATCATTCATTCACAATAAATCATCAGTCTAATGTAATGCAAATCAGTTTAACAAATGTAATAGTTATCACCTTCTTCTAATTCAGGAGAATAATGCAAACTAAAACTACATAATAATTCACAATCTTTAATTAGGGGTCTAACATGGCATAGGTAATATTATAATCCCACATGACTCAAAAGCAATGTAGTAACATTTTTATTTAAAAAAAAAGAAGAAGAAAGAAACAGAAAAAGAAAGCAAGATCATCAATCATCTCAGACTGTATTTTGACACAGTTTACAAGGCATTAATATTTCAAACATACATTTATTCTTCATTATTTTTATATTTGCTAATGAATGGATGAATACCACAAAATAAATCATGATGTAACGATGTTAAAACAATCCTGAATGACCTGAAGGTAAAACTCATGAACTGGAAACAGAAGCATACAAATATGTTTTTGATCAGATGCTGCCCTCCAGTGTTGCAAAGAAAAACTGCAGAAATTACAAGTAGGAATGCTCATAGCAAATAAGAAGTATTTTAATAGATGTCAAATATTCAGTAACATCCACTTTTCAAACCATCACTATTCCTCTGTGCATATAAAAAAGTCTTCTGATTCTATTTTCAGTGCTTTTATTTATCAAATCTATACTAAGTTATTATATGATTGCTGAGTTTGCTGTAATTTGTGCATCAACTTGATTTCTCTAGATCAGAATATTTGCAGTCAGCAAACAGACTATCAGGGTCACCAGAGATGTCAAGAGGCCTGGAGAGCTGCTTGCTTTCATTCTTCTTTCTGTTAGAAAACAACCAAAATCTACAGTGAATTCAAACTTGGCTCATGAATCCAATTATCACAATCCACTGATTATACAGCTGTATCATCTACAAGACTGCCAATGTTGTAAAAATGTTACCTGTGTTCAATACAAGTGGCAGTGAAGGCAATGAAATGCCTTCACTGTCATGGTATGAAATATCCCTCACCACTCTTGCATGGTAACCTGGGTAGCTGTGCTGTGGAAAGCAGAGTGATTTCAGCAGATGAAGAAATCCAATAAGTGGTATGAAAGATTTTTTCCCAGTGTTAATACAAATCGTTATAAGTAGTACGTACAGCTGTGCAGTAATTGTGTCTCAAAAGACACAGGTGGACCTGGCAGTGCAGGTAGTTCAGTTCTGTTAGTTTCCACAAGCCGGTTGTTGGTGTGCTAAAAATAATGGCCACCAGGCCGAAGCAATGGTTTTGACTCGATCAGCGTTAACCCCGCCCCCTGAGATTGGTGGATGCGGTTGACAGATAAAATAAATTCACGGTGAGACCTAAAGGAGTCAACTGTGCCAAAATGAATTAATTAAATACATCATTAAATAATTATTTAAATGTGGCAATAATTAATTGATTAAATGTGTGAAAAATATTTATTTAATTAATTAATATCAATTCTAATTAATTATTGCCACATTAATAAATTATTTAATAGTGTATTTAATTAATTCATTATGGCAGACCTGGCGTTCCATACATTAGAACAATGTTTGTATTAAACAAAAACAGGGTAAAATGATGGTGATTCACATGGTCATTTAGTCATGAAGACAATCAAAAACTGAAATTTCTATAAAGCTCAGCGAGCTATGTACCTTTGGAAGAGCAGCAACCACAATGTCATATAACCAAAAAGTAAAAAACAAAAAATGTAAGCCAGATGGTGTTGTGGTTATCACCTCTCTACAGGTTTGATGCCAACATCCATAGACAGTGCCTGGGTCAGAGCATAGTCACAGGAGAAGTGCAGGTGGATGCTCTTCTCACGACTTATGAGGCCATCATGAGGGTCCACATCCCCGCTGATGGTGTTCTCATAACTGAAGTGGGTCCCGTTGCTCTTAAGAGTAAGAAGACAAAAGAGTTTAAGCATATTTTCAAAAATTAAAAATGCTGCCCAGAAGATTCCTTCAATGTACTAATTTTACCCTCAGCATTGTCCCACAAAGCTGGTCATCATTGTTGAAGTGTAAAACCAGTCGACCATCCTCAAGAGTCCCGTTGCAGGTTTCATCTCGAAGATGGAGGGCATCAGAGTGGAAGCCGGCCTCAAACAGCTGACAGCGGGACAGAGATATGGTGCCAGAACTACTGACACAAGTGATGGACGAGTCTAAGAAGGAGAGAGAAACACAATCTGACTCGTTATAGCATGATATTTTTTTAAAGCTGAGTCATCAATACTGATTTGAAAGACATTTGTTGACTTGACTGCTTAATATAAAGGCTGACTAATGCAATAAACACACTGCAGATACTGCTGAAGGTTTTAGTTAGCCCGCACCGTAGCTCTCATTGTTTGGCCGATGGTGGTGCTCATTACAGAAGCAGCCATAGACACCGTCCTTCTCACCACACCACTCGTGCTCTGTGCAGTCCAGCTTTTCACAGGGGTCTGACTCATCTGCAGACACAGAGAAAGGATCATCAGTGATGAATTGCAATGATTTAAATTTGTATTAAATGTCTTATTTGAGCAGTACAAACATACTACAATGCAAAGCAGAGCGCCAGTCAGGGATGTCTAGCCCCAGAACAGAGCAGGTTTTCTCATAGGCAGAGACAGCGGAACACAGCATGCCATTGGCTGGAGTGTAGAGGCAGAGGTCGTAGACACAGGAAGAGAAAAATGGCTGGGGGTCAGAGTGCAGGTGGCAGGTGCTGAATGGGCCGGTGGTGTTGGTGATGACACTGCAGAGTTGGGAGTATTTTTCTCTAAAGGCACAGTCATTCAGTCCATCATCATCTTCATCAGTGGAGCCACATCTGGAAAAGACAAATCATACTGCCATCAGCTACTGCCTTGTTGAAGCATCAATAGTGATTTCCAATGCAACTCACCCTGGTTGGCTGGTGGGTGACTTCCAGCTGTGTCCAAAATAATTATCATTTTGTGCCAGTGTGCCATTGGGTAAGACTTTGTCATCTGAAGGATCATTGTTAGAGTTTCCACACATCCCTGTGACTCTGTCATGACGGTTTTGGCCCAGTCTGACCAGTAAAGTGCTCTGACCATCAAACTGGACTAGCAAGTCAGAGGCATCCACCACTATGTAGCTTCCCTGCCTTACCACCTGAGCTAAGATTCCCACTGTGGTGGGAAGAGACACATCATTTCCATTTACCTGAGAGGACAAGAGATGCAATAAGTGTGTGTTGTTACTTTTGTGCAGATTAGACAAAGTAGAATGCTGTTCATCTTAAAAGTAATAGATAGTTTACCGTTAATCTTTTATTGGGTCCGATCCTGATGTACACACTTTCTGGATGATTTGAGAGGTATATGTCCACTGCAGACACAAATGACACACGGTTGTTTCCACGGTGATTGTTGATGGCTATCACCTGAAACTGTGTTTCGTTAGTGCCATGGTTTGTGCTATCAGCGATGATGTAGGAGCAAGTTCCCTGGAAATGAGCCACTGCTCCATCAAAGGTGATGTAGTGTGGATCCCCCCACACAGTGCAGGTGGACATGGCATCGTAACAGCCCAGCTGGCCGTCTCTGATGGAGCACTGCTGTTCAGGAGTGCAAGACGAGGCAGAACATCGCAGGTCATTTGGAGTGTGACATTCACATCTCTGGGAGCAACCGTCTGTCCAGAAGGACTCGCCAGCCTGTGAACCACACCACACCAAATCATAGCCAAATTGATACAACAAATATAGTTCTTAAAATACCATTTTGAAGGATTTTGTTTTCATTAATTGTAGGTGATTTAGTGCAATAATTGCTAGATCACTGCAAAGTGCAACTAATAATATAATAAATATTTTGACAACTAGTTTGACAACTTTTGATCTTTCTCCCACAGAAAGGACAGATGCTAAATGCCACAATTTCAAGAAATATGTGGAACAGAGATGCATGAAAAAGGTTTTTAATTGTTCCGATGTAGCTGTATAATCTTCAACTGATTGTTTAATGCATTCATTTATTTAGGGACAGATTTTTATTTATTTATTTAATCTGCAGTTTAAAGAGTTAATGCATCATTTTGCTTGTATAGCTACATATTAATTATTTTCTTTTTAGTGGTGTAATATAAAACGGTCATAATAGCTATGCTGAATATATGATAGCAAATGAAGACCTTTTTTGTGATCCTAAGATTTCAGTTATATGAAACTATAAACTGTAGTTTTGCATTTTGCAACCCCTATTATTTGCTATTTCATAGAAACTACCACGTTTCCAGGTATTCATCATGCTTCCTGAAATTTTTCATTTGGTTTGCTTTTTATTTGGTTATTAACATGGAACTAACATTTTTTCCATTTTGCAGCCCTGATTCCTGGTTATTAGACCTAAACTACCACATGTTTCCAGGTAACGTCAATTTGCATTTTGTAGCCTTGTTTCTTGGTTATTGAACAGAAACCAACATTGATTCCAGGTAAGATATCAGATTTAAACATAATATTTACGGTGATACTGTTGTCAAACAAAAAAGAATGTTGGTGGATGAGGCAGGATTCATTCCAGCATTATGGCAATATGGTAATGGTATCCTAATACATTAAAACTTAAAATCATATTAGTATCTTGTTACCCTATTATTATGAGGTTAGTATATATAAAAATGTGTTTTATTGCTAGTGATTGTGACTATACTATTACTAATTGTTTTTTTAAGCTCATGTACATACATTTGTATCCATTATCACTTATAATTTATGGTCTGTTATTACATAGATTTAAATGTAATAGTACTCACTAGATCACTTGGTTATTACTCTGGAAATGAAGTGGCAATTATTTGCTATAGCTCTAGTTTTTATCTTCCTGTTTCCACCTTGTTACCTCAATATTACCACATTATTACTGAGCTATAATAGACTCTGTTGTTTGTTTAAAATATATTTCTGAATTTTAAGCTTTGTCACAGTCCAAAACACTTCACGAAGCTTTCTAAATGTAAGAAGGGCAAGTCTGCTGATTCTGCTGATTTGAAGGGAATTACTTCAAAGAGTATTTACTATTGACTTTAATATGTCTTACATCATAGTAGAATCCATCATATTGGCAGCCACAGCTTTCCACTGGGACACACCTGGTCCCACTCTTGATGAAGCCTTCATCACAGAAACATCCCTCAGAGCAGAACTGCTCACAGGTTTCATCAATGCTACTGGCACAGGTGTGGCCACAGTCAGTACCGCACAGCTCATAATGGCTGTTGGCTGGACAGTCCAGTGCTTAATAAGTGAGAAACGTGACAAATGGCACTAGTCAGACATACCACTTTTAATGTAATACAATCTGGATATAATGAGTGTTGTCAAATTAGTTAAGTGGTGAGCAAATTTCTTGTAAATTTAAATATAAATATAATAAAACAACATGTTGACTCACTGCAGGTGGTGTTCTCTCTCCAGGGATAGATTCGAACATTAGCAGACTGACAGGCACTGACATATGATTCAATGGCACTGCACAAGAGATCGTGGCCTTGATTTCCTGACAAACATACATCAAACACGCAGTCGTTGAAATATGGTGCCGGGTCAACCTCCTCGTGGCAGAAACTGAAGGGCCCGTCAGATGCCTGTATCACCTCACACTGATCTCTAGCAGGCTGTTCATTGGTACACTGTGGACAGGAGGAGCCACAGCCATCATTGCACGTGTAGTTGCCTGGCACCTTCCAGGCTCTCCCAAACTCATCTGGAGATGTGACTATCGTTCCAGATGGTGTGTGAAAGTCATCATTTGGATTTCCATTGAAATTTCCACAAAGTCCGCATATTTTTTCTCTGTTGATGACAACAGTTAGCAATAGTCCTTGTTTTAGTTTCATAAGGATAAATTATTAGTAAATAACTGAATTATGTAGATTTGAGTATCCTGGTTTTTAAAGCATGTCAAACAATAATTACTGCAGCTTTGATGGGTGGGAATTGTACCTGTAATTTGGTGGTACGGAGATAAACACTGCACTATATCCATTATAGGTAACACTCAAGCCGAAATTAGTGCTGGCAACTATACGAGATCCTGTTGTGTAGATAGAAACGTTACCTTCATTCAAGATAATAGGTAAATTTCTAGTTACTCCATTCACCTAGAAGAGATATGCAAAGAAAATCAGTGGTTATTTTTTCTACTTTTTAATTGTTATTTTTTTCATTCACAGCAGTTAAAATATCCCTAAAATATATGATGATGCCATTTACTTCATACACCTGAAATTGTTCATAACAATCATCGAATGAGAACTATCACTAACTACTTACTTGTACCAAACCTCTTCTGTCCCTTGACATATGCACGTCATAGCCCCACACATTCACAAGAACTTCAGCTACTATTGAAAGTGGAAGCCCATTCAATGCCTCATTCTTAGCTTCCACTGAAAACTGATTGAGCTCATCAGTGGCATTACAGAGGGTCACCAGAACATAGCGACAGGTTCCTTGGAAGTCATAGGCCTTACGATCAAAGGTGATGTAGTGAGGGTCTCCAGAGGCAGAGCAGGTGCCATGAGGGTTGGGATGGCAGCCAAACTCGCCCTCCACCACACGGCAGGACTCCTGGGGCCCACAGGAGTTGGGAGTACAGTGGACGTTCCCTGTAGTGCCGTTACAGGTACACAAGCTCTGACATTCTTCACCATCCCAGAACTGCTCACCACCTTGGTGATAGCGTCCTTGATGATAGCATCCACAAGATGTTGGTGGAACACACTGGTCACCATTGAGAATAAAACCATTGTTACACTGACAACCCTCCTGGCACACAGTATCACAGGTGAAGGGGAAAGAGAGGCTGGGGCAAGCAGAAGGGCAAGAGGTTCCACAGAGTTCATAATGGCTGTTTGATGGGCAGGTTAGTGCTGGAGAAAAACAAACAGGTTAACATAAAAAAGCATTTTTAAACATTTGGAGATCATGGCTAGAATTAATTCAAAAACAGCTGAATGCTTACCACAGCCAGTTGCATTTCTCCATTGTCCTAAGGCAACACCCTTCTGTTGACACATTAGTGCATAATCTCGTAGGACGCCACACAGAGTTGATGCTGGATTACTAGAGCCCCGCATGATCTCCACACATACATCCACCTGCTGGCTTGGGTCAACCTCAGACCAACAGGGTACAAATGGCCCATCTGGTGAGCTGAGAATGCCACAGTACTCAGTAGAATTGTAATTAGTTGTAGAATTTTGGTTCATGCTTTCCACGCAGTGAGCAGCCAGAGAGCCATCTCGCCAACTGTCTCCAAAGTCCTGAGAACTGTTGACCAGGACACCGTTGGGTGTATTGAAGTCATCATGTGGATGACCATTGTAATTACCACAGAGTCCACCCAGTGAACCACTGTAGACACCAGGAGCAGTGACACGGACAAAGTGAGGCCAGACTGTCTGCACAGTTACACCAAAGGAGGTGCGAATGATGACACTGTAAATGCTGCTGTGGAAGATCTGGATTTGGTTGGATGGAGTGCTGAAAGGTAGCCTGATCAGCTGACCATTAACCTGCAGGATCATCCAGTTTTTTGCAGTTAACAAGACTTAAACAGTATTGTGTCCGTGTACACATAAATAAATATTAAAGGAAGAACATAATTTTAAGTAAGTGTTCCATTCACTTACCTTCACTTTACTGTTCCTTGTCATCTCAATAGATACGTGTATCCCCTCTGCTTCAAAATGCAGAATTCGTGCAAAACCTTGCTGGCCTCTTGGCACTTTTTCTGCTGTCACCATGAAGTGTGGGTGACTGGACAGTCCCATAACTTTGGCAAGTGTCAATCGACACGCTCCAGGATATTGGTATGTCAGTCCATCAAATGTCTGATATGACCCTGGGCCTCTGATCCAGCATGTTTCATAGCTATTTGGTCTGCATCCTCTTTCTCCATCCTCCACCCTGCATGATTCAAGTGGGCCACAACCATGAGAGTGGCAAGTCATGGAGCCATAACTGCAGCTACAACGTCTCCCACAGTCTTCGTCTAGTATTACAGTTTGTCCAGAGCGGTAGTAACGGCCCTCAAAGCTGCAGCCACACTCAGCATGAGGGACGCAGACCCCACCGCTGAGGATGTAGCCTGAATCACAGATGCAGCTTTCCTGGGGAGGTAGAGGGCAGCTATGGGTAGAGTTGGGATTAACACAGGTAAGTGGACATCCTGTGCCTTCAGACTCAAAGTTACTGTTGGCTGGACATGGGATTTCTAGGCATAAGAGAACAACATCGATATTTACATCAGTGGAATTTTAATACAATAATATTTTGAAATAATGCAAAAAAAAAAAAAAGTGATTAACATACCACAAAAGCTGGGTGTCCTCCAACTTGGTAGCCGAATACCACTTTGTTGACACTGACTTGCATACACACTTAGGGCTTGACAGAGAATAGGTCGGTACCCTCCTCCTACACACAGATCATACACACAACTGTCCACAAAGGACTGTGGAGGAAGTTGCTGATGGCAAGGCGTGAAAGGTCCAGAACTACTGCTGAGGATACCACAGCGGTCAGTGTTGCTGTAAAAAACCACCCTTTCCTATTGGTCGAAAAATGTACCATGTCAACCAATCAAAAGATGATATGGCAACATGGCATTTAGTTGTTTAGGAAGGGGGGAAGTTTTAGGAGTGAAGGCGGTGTTTTGAGATGTGAGAGATTTGCGACGTTTAGCGCAAATCTTGTGTAGTTAGTGTGTAGTGTAGTCAATAGTTTTCTTGTGTGTGTCAGAACAATGAGGTGACTGCTATATGTTACAGGTGTTACAGGAGTGATACATCTCCTGTTGTCAGGCCTGCAGGTATCAGGCTTGTGATGTTCTCCTTTATTTCATAGTGGACAGAAATTATTTTTTGGAGTGGCACAAATAATTTGTGTGGCATCAAATTTGATGCAGAACACCTGATAGTTCTGTAAATAGTTTGAAATGTTTATTTAAAAAAAATGTCTTGGCTGCATTTTTAGGTAAACAGCTGCAAAAAACGTTGTTTGCATAACTCAGTTACTTTTTTGAAGAAGTAACTATATAATTAATTGCCCAACATTGGTCATTATATCCTGTATTTTGCAGACAGAGTTACAGGACTCTCTCCCAGACCACAGACTCATACTCATAATATAAGTCAGAGCTTTATATTAAAAAAAAAGAAAGAAAGAAAAAAAAAAGGAAAGTTGTGTTTTCAAAATTGGAGTTCAAGTTATTTTTACTTCCAATAGTGTTAACATACTACACAGGTCATGAACAAGATTTTTTTTTAGTTTTCATTGTAAGTGGGCTAAAGCAGTTAATTAAAAGTAGTCTAACATAAATGCTGTAATTTGATTATTTTAATTAACCATGTAACTTGGATGAATTCGATGCAGGCGTGACCACAGTGCACACGTCTGCTGTTGCTCACAGTGGTCCAAGGGACTGCTCAGGGAGTTTGTGTGTTCACTCAGACACATGAAAAATTAGAGGGAACATTGGTGGTCACTACAGTGGACAGCTATTCAAAGGTTGTTTTCTTGTATTTGTGTCAGTGTTGATGGTATACTTGCACATAAACCACTACATTGGACACTGATGTGTCAGTCCATACCCTGCCATGTTTAAAAAACATGAAAAACATATGTTTAAAAAAATGAAGTTCAAAATGCACATACAAGTTCAAAAATCTTTTTTTTCATGCCTAAATATGAATAAAAATACTTAAGAAAAGTAAAAATCCTGATTGAGGTTGTCTTAATTCATGCATGAAAGGTTCCAACTCTAATGTACTGAGAAACCGCATCCACTTCAGTTTTTGTCATCTGCTTTGCATGCAGTGCTTGTGTTGAAATATGAAACTTTTCAAACACCAGCGCAGGCGCCACCGAATCAGATCACATTATCAGTGGAAATCCTGAGTGAGGGAGATAGTTCCTTATGCAGTTTGGCACCAAAATGAAGAAGTTAACAACTGTGATAGGTAATCTGTGTTAAGCAATGTGTCCATGTGAATCTTGCCTTAGGACAGTGGTTCCCAAACCTTTTTTGCTAGGCCCCCCTGTGTTTTACAAGAAAAACAGTATCCCACAGTTATTTATGTTTTTGAACCCATTTTGCACAGAGAGGCATTTTTTGAAAAATGTATTGATAGCAATGTTGAATATTATTACACAGGAATAAAACAACTACACGTAAAATAATCACACCGTGATGCCTTTGTACATGGAGGGACAGTAACTGCGTGTATATATGTAAGCGTGTAAAACCTAAAGATAGAGACAAAATACTGTTATTCTGACTATCTGCTATTCTGCAATTCATCTCATGGAAACAATAACGTGTCGCACAGCGTGACGTGAAAAAAGGTACATACCTTTGACGTTGCGTGACAAACTCTGTATTCCTCGTCCACACGTAAACGCAAAAAAGGAGTTTTAAAAAAATCTCAGTTTTCGATGATTCGAAACGCCGTTTACGTGTGAACGAAACAGCTGCGTTTTCAAAAATACCCGTGTAGGTGTGGCCGTAGCATAAAAGAGCTAGTAGTTTATTTTATTAAAAAAAAATAAAAAAAATAAAAGAGCTAGTAGTTCATTTTATTACTACCTGTAATTTATTGCAGCTTACTTGTATTTGCTTAATTGTTTACTAAATGTTTGAGGTGTGAAATAAACCGCAATGGAGCAAAGTATGGGTGCGTGTGGTTGGAGGATGTGTTTGTGCGTGCGTGTGCGTGGGGGGGGGGGCAAACATTTTTCCTGGAAAACAAAGGGGGCCTAGCAAAAAAAAGTTTGGGAACCACTGTGTTAATGTGTTGCTTTCCTAACTGGATACCCAGCAAGACTGCCAGTCTTCTAGCTTGCTTACTTGCCACAAGTGCACTGTGCCACCTACCAACAGAAAGGCAAAAATAATGTGCATATTTCCACGAGAGAAATCCCCGTCATTGACCGCCGCCATGATTCTAGTCCATGTCACAGCGTCATGTGCACTTTTTATATCCAACATGAAAACTGCAGTCGTGGTGCTTTCGATTGTACTCAGAACTCCGAAATTCTGCCTTCCAAATACAGGGAGTGCAGAATTATTAGGCAAGTTGTATTTTTGAGGAATAATTTTATTATTGAACAACAACCATGTTCTCAATGAACCCAAAAAAACTCATTAATATCAAAGCTGAATGTTTGTGGAAGTAGTTTTTAGTTTGTTTTTAGTTTTAGCTATTTTAGGGGGATATCTGTGTGTGCAGGTGACTATTACTGTGCATAATTATTAGGCAACTTAACAAAAAACAAATATATACCCATTTCAATTATTTATTTTTACCAGTGAAACCAATATAACATCTCCACATTCACAAATATACATTTCTGACATTCAAAAACAAAACAAAAACAAATCAGCGACCAATATAGCCACCTTTCTTTGCAAGGACACTCAAAAGCCTGCCATCCATGGATTCTGTCAGTGTTTTGATCTGTTCACCATCAACATTGCGTGCAGCAGCAACCACAGCCTCCCAGACACTGTTCAGAGAGGTGTACTGTTTTCCCTCCTTGTAAATCTCACATTTGATGATGGACCACAGGTTCTCAATGGGGTTCAGATCAGGTGAACAAGGTGGCCATGTCATTAGTTTTTCTTCTTTTATACCCTTTCTTGCCAGCCACGCTGTGGAGTACTTGGACGCGTGTGATGGAGCATTGTCCTGCATGAAAATCATGTTTTTCTTGAAGGATGCAGACTTCTTCCTGTACCACTGCTTGAAGAAGGTGTCTTCCAGAAACTGGCAGTAGGACTGGGAGTTGAGCTTGACTCCATCCTCAACCCGAAAAGGCCCCACAAGCTCATCTTTGATGATACCAGCCCAAACCAGTACTCCACCTCCACCTTGCTGGCGTATGAGTCGGACTGGATCTCTCTGCCCTTTACCAATCCTACACGGGCCCATCCATCTGGCCCATCAAGACTCACTCTCATTTCATCAGTCCATAAAACCTTAGAAAAACCAGTCTTGAGATATTTCTTGGCCCAGTCTTGACGTTTCAGCTTGTGTGTCTTGTTCAGTGGTGGTCGTCTTTCAGCCTTTCTTACCTTGGCCATGTCTCTGAGTATTGCACACCTTGTGCTTTTGGGCACTCCAGTGATGTTGCAGCTCTGAAATATGGCCAAACTGGTGGCAAGTGGCATCTTGGCAGCTGCACGCTTGACTTTTCTCAGTTCATGGGCAGTTATTTTGCGCCTTGGTTTTTCCACACGCTTCTAGCGACCCTGTTGACTATTTTGAATGAAACGCTTGATTGTTCGATGATCACGCTTCAGAAGCTTTGCAATTTTGAGACTGCTGCATCCCTCTGCAAGATATCTCACTATTTTTGACTTTTCTGAGCCTGTCAAGTCCTTCTTTTGACCCATTTTGCCAAAGGAAAGGAAGTTGCCTAATAATTATGCACACCTGATATAGGGTGTTGATGTCATTAGACCACACCCCTTCTCATTACAGAGATGCACATCACCTAATATGCTTAATTGGTAGTAGGCTTTCGAGCCTATACAGCTTGGAGTAAGACAACAAGCATGAAGAGGATGATGTGGACAAAATACTCATTTGCCTAATAATTCTGCACTCCCTGTAGGAAGATGTAGGTAACTCCAGACTGCAGATGAGCTGCATACAGGGCTGGACTGGGACAAAAAATCGGCCCGGGCATTTTGACTAGAGACAGGCCCACCATTATAGGAAAAACCATAAAGCCTCTGAATGAAAACAAACGCTGTTGTGACAGTGATGTACACTGTTTTTATGGTATATATGCATCAATCTGTCAATCGTTTGTTGTAAGATTTAGATAATTATTTTTTAAAAGCTAGATATTTTAAATGAGAATAAAAAAGAAAAGTACTTCTTTGTGCCCCCCTCTCCCTGTTAATGCCCTACCTGGCCCCCTGGTAACACTTTGCTAGACCCGCCCCTGCACAGTTACCAGCCGTCAGCTACATAGAAAAGGATCCTGGTGTTATTTGTCTCTCAGAAACAGTTCATAACTTCCCTTCAACTCATTCAAGTCACCTAAAAGGTAAACCTGTTTCCCCATGACCTGTTCAGCTCTGATTATTCAGTAAGGACATCTCCTGGTTTCATCTTCATGTTTCCCTCTCACCACATATCCAAACAGATATCATGAGAAGCAGCTTTTACAGCTGTGGCTCCAGCAAACATCAGCTGATACTAGAAAGTAATGTTAAATAAATTCTAACAACAGCTGATCAAGCTTAAACGTGCTGCTGTTGTTTAGCGCGACATCCGCCTGTTTCCTCTTTCTGGCGCAGAGAGAAAAGCCAGTCAGCTGATCATTGATCAGTTTCATGATTGAATTAGCAACTTTCTAGCTGAAGTAGTACGGGACAAATTGCGTTCCCTTTCACCTAGAAAGTAATATTAAATAAATTCTAACAACAGCTGATCAACCTTAAACGTGCTGCTGTTGTTTAAAGCTGATCAGCTGATCATTGATCAGTTTCATGATTGAAGTAGAAACAGGAGAAGGGAGGGGGAGAGAATGAGAGAAGAAGAGGCAGCTGACAGAAAAACTCCAGCTTTGTGTCTTTTTGTCATTGTAGCTGAAGTACGGGACAAATTGTGTTCCTTTTCACCTCAATACGAAACGCGTAATATTTTCTCTGAATACGAGACGATTCCGTTTTTTAGGGGACGGTTGACAACTCTAATAATTAACGTTATGAACAAAATAAAGTTCAACATCAGTAACATTATAGCACCCACCCAGCTGTATAGAAACTCCGTCATGCTAGCTAGTACCCAGTACGAAAAAGTTAGGATAACGAAAATAAAGTACACCTAAACTTGGTTTATATCTGACCCAGATAGACTGCAGGTCATAACTTCTTACCTGAAGTTCAGTTCACCTGACACTCGGACCTGCGGCCGCCTCGGGTCTCTTCTCCTGCCTCCCCTTTCCCTCATCCACCTGCTGGCCTCCACCACTTGCTAATGTTACTGAATCTGTGGAACAGTGATGCGTGAATCATGAACGAATCGTTCAATACTCGAGAATCACTTTACTGACTCATGAATCACATTAACACAGTGGTTCCCAAACTTTTTTTTGCTAGGCCCCCTTTGTTTTCCAGGAAAAATGTCCCCCCCCCCCCATGCGCGCGCACGCACACGCACGCACACGCACGCACACCCACACACAAACACATTCTCCAACCACACACACATCTATAGTGTTACATCATATTCTATAAAGATGTTATGTGTTTGTATACTTTCTGCCCAGTTTGACCTATTTAGCAGAAGTCAGCCTGTTTAAGGCTCTGATATCTATTCTGTATGACTTAAAGCAGTTATGACATGGTCTGATTTTTCTCACCCATTAAAGGAATATTTAATATATCAGTCTACTCTTCATTCTATCAGAAACAGTTATCACAGCTCGTACATTTTCTTTTTACACATATATGTAAGCATTGAGCCAAATGTAATAATGCCAACATATTAAACGAACAATATTCGTCTCTTATATATGATACATCTATATATACACTGTCAAAGATACTTATCTTTGAGTGAAGATTTAAGGTGATAGGAAATATAAATAACTGCAACTTGAATCTTTACTGAAGCTCATTTGACAAAGAGTTCAAGTTCACTGCTGTAATAATTAATAATGATTAATATAATAAATTTAACATTGGCCATATATTATATTTACATTACCAAAGTAAGATGACTTTAGTGTCATGAACAACATCAGCTAATTGTTATTTACTAACTAATCTTAAAATGACTGTTCAGTACAGAAATGAAGCCCAACAATCATGTTTAACAGTCCCGTGGTCTCAGCCTCAGATACTCAACTAATCAAACAAAGCTCATGTAAAAACAAACAAACAAATGAACAAAAGATTTTCTCCTTCATTTCCGTCAAACAAAGCTGTATGAAACGTTTCCAGCTGTTAGTATCATGGTGGCTAGGCAACCTGGGCAGCGCGGCGGAGGCTAGACCATCCCATTTCACAAGCCTCGCACTTCCGGCCTTAGCGGTACGCGGCCCTTGTGAACCGTTAAGGCTACGTACTTTAAGGCTGCAGACACTCACCCCCTCCCTCCTGGCTCACAGCTTCTTCTTCTTCTTGGTTGGCAACCAATGTTAAAGCGCATTACCGCCCCCTGGCTCACAGCTCAGTGGACATTTAGATGAGAAAATATATATTTGACACATTTAAGGAATATACTAATAAAATAAAAATAAACAAAATAAATGTTCCCTTTAGAATTTTTTTTGCTCTTTTTTGCTCTATAAAATAGTTGTTTTCTTTTAGAATCACTCATCTTAGCAGTAGGATATACATGAAAAGAGAAACAAATTAAGTTTGAGTGAAAATGTACAAAAAACCCCGATTCACTTGGTGAGTGACTCATTCAAACTCGATTCAGTAAAAAGAATCAAATTTACCATCACTACTGTGGAAGCTCCGCGATAGCCACCACACGAAGTAACGAATAACAACCCTATCTAAATCCCAGTAATGATTAACGCGTTCCTGATTTTGGCATAATAACTAGTTACCGTGCTCGTTACCACAATAATAATGTAGTTACTGTAATGCGTTACTTAATAACGCGTTAGTCCCTACACTGACTACAAGGTCAGTAAGATGAGATGGGGCCTGATTATTTCAGACCTTCTATGTGAGGAGCAGGATTTTGAATTCAATTCTGGATTTAACAGGGAGCCAATGAAGGGAAGCCAATATAGGAGAAATATGCTCTCTCTTTCTAGTCCCTGTCAGTACTCTTGCTGCAGCATTTTGGATTAACTGAAGGCTTTTCAGGGAGTTTTTAGGACATCCTGATAATAATGAATTACAGTAGTCCAGCCTGGAAGTAATAAATGTGTGGCACACCCAAAATGCATGGCCACTTTTGTGTTAATCATTCAATTTAATTTATTTAATTTGTTTATTTGTTATTTTCTGTGGCTATTAATATTCAAAATGACTTTGGTAACATGACCAATTTATGCAGTATATTATTTTGGACTGTACAGAAAGACAGAAAAATGGAGCAACACCTCAGGTGGAACTATTATTTCAAGGCAGGTGCACCCCAGTTGCTTTAGGGGGATGGACTTCCGCCCACTAATCAGATGCAATCTGAGAGGCAAACCGAGTGCACTGTCTTCATTGCTCCTGAACTTTACCTGTATTTGCAGGGATTTCTTCTTTGTTATTGTGGCACCATTCCTGGGGCCCGTAACAAATGCATGAACTAGTTTTTCAGCGTCACTCTGAGACAGGATATTTCTAATTTTGGAGATATTGTGCAAATGGAAGAAAGCAGTCCTACATATTTGTTCAATATGAAGGACATATCCTGGTCAAAAATGACTCCAAGGTTCCTATAGGAGCCATAACTAAATGTATTGAATTTTGATGATCACTGGGTTTTCATTTGTTTGGTTGCTATGGTGATGTGTAACTGGAGTCACGTGGATGCTAGCAGTGACATTAAGAGGGTGTTGTCAGTCTGTCATTCACTGGTTTGATTTTGAGAGAGAGGAGGGCTGGGTAGCCGTAGTTTTTGTTGACCGCTGCACAACGAGTTTTCCCTTGTTGCCTGTGATGTTTTAAGAGTCTGAATCGGGAGCCGATCACATTACTCTGTAAACTCTCAAAGCACTTTAATAAACAAGCAAGCAATTCCACCTCTTGCATTATTGCGTAAAGTTGACAGCGCGTCAGGCAAAGAGGCAGGCTCCATCCCCAGCCTCTAGTGACTGTGGAAGTCGCTACAGTTCCTCACAGTGTTACTAGAGGCCAAGGTAATGCCATCCAGAGTAAGAATCAGGTTAGATACCATATTTCTAAGATTTTCAGGGCCAAGTACAATAACCTCAGTTTTATCTGAATTTAGAAGGAGAAAATTAGAGGCCATACAGGTCTTTATGTCTTTAAGATGTTCCTGCAGTTTAACTAATTGGTGTGTGTTATTTGGCTTCATGAATAGATAAAGCTGGGTGTCATCTGCATAGCAGTGAAAATGTATGCTATGGCTTCTGACGATACTGCCTAAGGGAAGCATGTTTAACATAAGTAGAATTGGTCCTAGCGTTGAACCCTGTGAAACTCCATAATTAACCTTAGTGTGTGAAGAGCACTCTCCATTTACATAAACAAATTGGAGTCTATTAGATAGATATGATACAAACCACTGCAGCACAATACCTACCTACAGCAAGCTCTAATCGCTCTAATAGGATATTATGGTCGACAGTATCGCTGCACTAAGGTCTAGCAGGACAAGCACAGAGATGAGTCCCCTGTCAGAGGCCATAAGAAGATCATTTGTAACCTTCACTAAAGCTGTTTCTGTGCTGTGATGAGCTCTGAAACCTGACTGAAACTCTTCAAATAAGCCATTCCTCCATGTTACATCTGTGAGATGATTATGGGTAATTTTTTCTCTAATTGTTAAAATTTTATTTGTGAACTATTGTGTATTTATTTGTGTAAAGGGATGGTTGGCTCAATAGTGCTCTGACTTTTGATCAGCCTGGCTACAGTGCTGAAGAGAAACCTTGGGTTGTTCTTATTTTCTTCAATCAGTGATGAATAGTAAGATGTTCTAGCTTTACGGAGGGCTTTCTTATAAAGCAACAAACTCCAGGCTAAATGAAGATCTTCTAAATTTGTGACACGGCATTTCCTCTCCGTCTTAGGAGTTATCTGCTTTGGACTACATATTTGAGAATTATACCAGGGAGTCAAGTACTTCTGATTTGAGGCTCTATTTTTCACAGGAGCTACAGTATCCAGTGTTGTATGTAGTGAGGAGGCAAAATTATTAACAAGATAATCAACCTCCGTTCAGGTAGCTGCTCTGCTCTGTTTTGGTACAGTGCATTGACGATGATAACAGTGGGTGGATTATATTCTTAAACTTAGTTACAGTACTTTCAAAAATACATCTACTGTGCTGAAGTCTACTCCCCACTGCTGTGTAATCAATTACTGTAAATTAAAAATGTTATCAGCAAATGATCAGACAAGAGAGGGTTTTCAGGAAACACTGTTAAATGTTCAGTTTCTATGCCATATGTTAACACAAGATCTAGGGTGTTATTAAAGCGGTAGGTAGGTTATTTTACATTTTGAGAGAAGCCAATTGAGTCTACTAACAGATTAGATGGCATGATGAGGTTGTCATTTTTAACATCTACATGAATATTAAAATCACCCACAATAATTGTTTTATCTGAGCTGAGCAATAAATCAGATAAAAAGTCTGAGAAATCAGACAGAAACTCTGTGTAAGGCCCAGATGGACGATAGATGATAACAAATAAGACTGGTTTTTGAGTTTTACAGCTGGGGTGGACAAGGCTAAGCATCAGGCTTTCAAATGAGTTAAAAGTCTGTCTTGGTCTTTGGTTGATTAATAGGCTGGTGTGAAAAATTGCTGCCACACCGCCCCGTGGCTTGTGCTTCGAGGTTTCTGATAGTTAGAATCACTCGGGGGTGTTGATTCATTTAAACTAAAATAATCATCCTGCAGCAACCAGTTTCTGTAAGGCAGAGTAAATCGATTTGTTGGTCAATTATTAAGTCATGTACTAACAGAGACTTGGAGGAGAGAGACCTAGATGTGGACACTGTATTGTTCTTTCTTTGTGATTTTTTTGTCTTTAAGTCTTTTTTTTTTGCTGGTTTTTAGTTTGTTTGTTTTTTGTCTGTTTGGGAGCTGACACAGTCTCTAAGGGGATGGGGTTTTGGGGGATAACAGGAGGAGAGAAGCTACAGAGAGGCGTGTAAGACTGCAACTCCGCTTCCTGGTCCCAACTCTGGATAGTCATTTGGGACGTTTAATAAATTTGGCCAGATTTCTAGAAATGAGAGCTGCTCCATCCAAAGTGAGATGGATGCCATCTCTCCTAACAAGACCAGGTTTCCTCCAGAAAGTTTCCCAATTATATATAAAGTCCACATCATTTTTGGACACCACTCAGACAGCCAACAATTTAAGGAGAACGTGCGGCTAAACATGTCACTCCTGGTCCGATTGGGGTAGTGTTTATAACTGCAGCTATTCTTTAATGTCAGATATTTCTCATTTTCCTTGAGGAAAGTTTTGTCTAAATAGCTGCAGAGGCAATTCCGTCGCACCCAGGAAGTCAACACTTCTATTGCGGGTTATCGCTTGGGATAGCGTCAGAGAAAAGTTATGCTTGGACATGTCTTAAACTAGGCCGAATTTATTTTATTTTATTTTTTTACAATGCGCTGAAAGGAAAACCTGTCAGGTGTCATCCCTCCAGGGGATGATATTTTGTGTTGAGAATTTTATTATCAGCTCTCTTTTAAGCAAGCCTGCAAGGCTGAAACTAAAAGCGCTATAAAATATCTTACTGAGAGCAAATGTAATGTGAGCTTCTCCAGATTACAATGGGCTTCGGGGAAATTCACCTATCTGGGCCACAGATAACATTGAACGGTGAGTCCCTTTGTCTAAAAGGATTGCAGCGGGTCAATCCATTCCAAAGTCATAAAGATTTGTTTTTGTTTTTTTTTGTTTTTTGATATGATGTCATATTGGTCTCAGTGGATACTTAAATATGCTGCGTGAGAGGCTCCACTATCAGCAATGATACATGTGAGGGGACTGTGAAGGACTGATGACATGTATGAGCTCAAATTGTGGTCATAAATATTTTGTACTTGTAAATCAGAATGTGTAGTTGTGAACAGAGTTTTGTAAAATTGTAAACCAAAATATCTAAAAATGTTATGTTTGTGCATCTATAGATAGGTGCATCTATACACAAACTTGGAACATGCCCTGTCCAGATGGCAAACATCCATGGGTTGATGGATCTAATGATAAAGAGGAGAAACATGTCTCACACTGAATTGCTTCCTTATCCTAACAACAGACTCTCATGAGTGAACAACTTGATGTAAGGTAACTTGAAGCTTTCTTTTAGCAGATGAACAACTAATGCTGTTTCATATTTTTGTGTGTAATCTCATTATTTTGTGAAGTTTTTTTTTGTATTATTACTGTTATCTTTTGCATATGAAGGTTAGACTATGAAGATGATTGGAAATGACCAAAGGGTGGAGATTCAGACTCAGAGGAGAGGATAGTGAGGGCGAGGATAAAAATTAAAGAGTGAAATTGTTTTTTTTCCTTCTGACTGTAGGGAGAATGCACATTGTGAAAATTCCTTGAGTGTGTAATGATGTAGGGGAGCTAGAAAATAAATTCCCATATTTTTATGTTATTTTTGGGTAATCACAAAGGGTGGAACTGTAGTGGCAAATTTCTTTATTCTATGCATTGATCACATATTATAACACTATCACTTTAGTAATAATAATAGTAATATCACTTTGTCACTTGGGATAGCGTCACATCTATGTCTTATGTTTCCACACACAACAGTGGGGCCATTGTGAGCAGGCCAGAGACATCCAGGTGCCGTATGTGCAGGGGTGTTGGACTGATAGGTAGTGGGGTCCTGGTGTTTGTCTCTGGGAGGTAGGGAGGTGATGGCAATTCTTTGAAGGGAAGGTTTTAAGGATGAGCTAAACTGAAGGTATAGACTCACGTGATGTGTTGTGGAATGTTTTTGTCTGTGTGTTAATATAAGAGATCAGGGCGGTGGCCATTGTTAGAGACCATTTTGGCGTTTCATCAGAATGTTTCTTTCCATATTGCAGTATGTAATTAAACCTACTTCAAAAAGACGCTCACCAGGTGTTTGCAGTTTATTTAAAAATTCCACAACAATAGCGATGACCCTTTTGCAGGCAACACTCCCATTGCCATGACCTGCCCTGCCAAGGGTCTGGTTCAACAACTTCCACTTTCCATGTCTTAGTCATGTCTTTGTGTTTGACTCTATCTGTTTCCATGTTCCCCTCCTTGTGTTTTTTGTCTCTGCAGTCTGATGTGCGTTCCCGTGCGCCTCTTCCTGTGTCAAGTTCCTATGTCTTAGTCATGGTCTCATTGTTTTACTTCGTGTTTTATTTTGACAGTCTCATCCTGCGTTCGGTGTGTTCAGTTTTGCTTCCCCTGTCTCGTCATGTCTAATTCATTCCTGCTGTGTTCCCCATGTGTTTCCACTTACTCTCCTCATGCATATACATTTGCTATGTCCAAATTCAGTGGTAGCATGCTTTGATGGCCGCATTTGTAGCCAATTACGTCACAGCGATGCAACAAAGCTGTCCAAATTCGAAGTTTCCTCCAAATGCAGCGACAAATGCGTCCTAGTTTTCCCCAGATTTGAACGACGGGTCAGGTACATCTTTTGTGGCCCAACATATCCCAGGATTTAGTGCGGGCCATACAGGAGAATTTTATTCTAATAACAATCGTGGTTGATGCAGGAGAGAAAAACACTTTTAAATGAAAGTATATGAAAATCTGGTGGTACAAAAGTTACATTTTTATAGCGGTTGTGTTGTTAGGCTTTGGGCATTTGTATAGACATGTTTTTTGTTTATTAAAATAATCTTCGTAAAAATTGCCCGTTAATGAGCTTGTATGGTGGGTCCCGTTTTGTCATGTATTGCTGCTTACATACAGCTAATTTAGATGTTTTCGAATTAACCTTTTTGTGAAATGCTTTAGGGAACAAAGACCAAATGGCTCAATTTATTAAAACGAGAGGAGAAACATAGTTGTCATGTTTTTCTCTCTTCTTGTTATGGTCCTGGGTCGGTGACCCAGCGCTTTTAGTTTATTATCATTTTCTAGTTGATGATGATGATGATGATGATTGTTTGAGTTCTGTGTTATATTCGGTCTGCCTCTGAGTCTGCGTCTGTGTCTCTGTCTGTCTATGGTGTCACCCCGTCTGTTTGTGAATCTGTCTGTTTAGTTCTGTGTCTTGTTTGGTTCTCCATGTCTGAGTTTCCTGTTTTATTGTGAAGGTCTCTGTCTGATGTGAGTGTGTTCAGTTTACGTTTCCCCTGTCCCGTCAGCTCTGATTTCTCCCAGCTGTGTTGCCCTCCTGTCTTTCATCCCCTGATTACCGGTGTGTGTGTGTGTGTATTTAAGCCCTGTGTGTTCTCCTGCCTGTTGCCGGTTCGTCTGTGTTTCTCCGTGTCAGTCTGCGTTACTCTGTGTTCCTCGGTGTCCTGCTCTTCGTCTGCCTCTCTGCCTCTCATCCCTTTGTCGTATGCTCCCAGGTCTGTTATTTTAGTTCTCCCAGTTTAGGTGTCTTCAGTTATTTTGTCATGCCCCACTGCTTGTTTGCCACTACACCACCTTGTAAATAAACTTCACTAGCATTTTCATCCACTGCTTGCATCTTGGGTCCTCCTTCCTCCACACCACACGGCTCGCCTCCCCAGCCGTGACACTTCTCTTATTTTTCGTGTGTGATATCCTTATCACACACGAAAAATAAGAGAAGATGGGCCTGCAGGGGAAAGTCACCCCTTTGCAGGCCAGAAAGAAATGGGATTACTTTAAAAAAAAAAAAAAAGTATGTACGTGTGTTATCAAGAAGATAATTCTTAAGAACACAAGTTAATAAATGTGCAATTTCTAAGAGTTGTTGTGTTGTTTATATTCACCTCATTTGTTCCAAAATGAGAAATGCATTAAGAAATTTATGTATTTGAATATATTTATGTTATAATATGCAGATCATGTATTATGTTTAAAAGTTTTATGGTATGAATAAATTGATTAAAACAAACAGTAATTGTCACTGAACAAAAATAGTATTTAAGTAACATTTAAGTATATAAGTATTTTTAACATGTATGAACATAACGCTAACTTTGAACTATTTTAAATGGATGTTTATTTAATGAGAATAAAGAAACAATAACAATAAAACAAGAATATTTATAATACATCAACAAAAATCAGGCCTGGGATCCTCCTGGTTAAAAAAAAAACGGTCCAGGACTTGGACATTCAGGTCAATTCTGCAGTACAATGGTCTGGTTTGGTTAAAGAAAAGGTGGAGAACAACAAACAGTTTTAGTAGAAAGGTATGATTTCATTTATTTTAAGACATCAAAGCATTATTCTGATTATTAAGCTTAAGTAAACTATACTTATACACTTCATCTGTGTAACTAAGCTTTTTTGTTAACTCAAAAATAACCCTGTTTTCAGCTTTGTGATATTTTTACAGCCCATCTATGCACACGGAGAATGAAACGCATGTATATGCAGACGGACTGACAACGAACACCGGAGAACACATTAAATATACACTGAGGGAAATGGGGAAACTGCACACAGGAGGGAGACAAACCTAATTAACGTGACGAGACGGAGCACGCAAACAGAACACACTGATATCAGACACGGACCTTCAAAGTAAAACAGGAAATACACTGACTGAACTCAGAGACACTGACACTGACAGAGTACGGAAGGCACACACGGGCAGGGATGACTGGACACTAAATGGAAGGAGCACAGAGTAACATGAGGAGCACAGGGACCAAAACCTAAGAACAAGAAATACAAAACAAAAACCAAAACACTAGTAAACATGAACCAAGAAGAAACCACAGACTATATAAAAGGACCATGACAAAAGGTCCAAGTTTTTCTAGCTCCTCGAGAATTAAAAATGTACAAAATAACGGAACGACATTTTTAGGTCCATTCTAAAGTTTTTGCGCTGTGGTGCTAGTGACTGTAAAAAATGCAGAAGTAAGGGCGGACTTGAACAAAGGCTAGAAGACTGTCCAAATTCACAGCTGCTCACTTCCGGGCCTTCCCAGCCTTCGAAGGACCCGACCCACATAGGGCGGGTCCTTCGAAGCATGCTACCCCTGAATTTGGACACAGCCATTGTGTCAGTTTCCCGCTTTTCCCTTGTCGATGTGTCTCCATGTCTCAAGTGTTCAGGGATTTCCAGGCATTCCAAGTTTAATATATTTACTTTTTAGTTTTGTTATCGGATATAATAAATCCATGCTTTTTTTTTTTTTTTTTTTAATCTAGTTTTGCCTCTCGTCTCGTCAGTTCGTGACACACCCATGTTTTGGACTGCATTTGAGGGCCACATCAACATGACAGGTTTGGGTCCAGAGAGCATTGTTTAAACACCAATGCTGATCATGTTCATGCCTGTATAACTACAGTCTACTAATCTTCTGACGGATGCTTTCAGAAGGATAATGTGTTTTCATAATGGGGGTTTCCAGTGGTTAAATCCAGTGGTACTTCCTTGTGCTCTTACCTATGTACCTGCTTTTGATTAGATTTCAGGCATTTGCTGTATTATATATCACATTATGGCACAGTACAGGAAGACAGTAAGCATTGGTTTTCAACTCATCATCAGTGTAGCTCTGAAAGAAGCATCTTTATTCATTTAAAAAATAAAATGAATAGACATTGCATTTTAACCGTTAGGTGTTTGGCCAAATTTAGGCATTGATAAGGAATTTATAAGACTGATTGAATGGCATATTCATTACATTATATTATATGAATATTCATATAATATAATATAATAACTGAATCATCTGAGTTTATTGTTAATTTCAAGTCCTCTGTGAATCCACTCGGGATTACAGTAATAATGTGATTTATGTGAACAATAGTAGCAGTTGTGATAATTGCATTAAATATTATTGCTCTCTGTGTATCATAATGAATTGTCACAGTTATCATAGTGTGATGGAAATTTTTCATTCTTCTCAATGAAAGTGTTTAAGTGCTTGTGCATTTGCTTAGTTGTGACACTGCAATGGAAACGTCCACTGAACAGTCTAAAACTAGATGAACTTACTTCAGCCTCAAAAGTAGAACAAAACAACAACTCCTTTTGCAGATGTTGATAACACCAAGGGCACAAAACAGCATTACCATTGTTCAGTTAGGTTTCATGTCGGGCCAAGTGATGTGTGGTATCAGTTTGTGACTTCCTCCCTTTTCTTGGTAATGCATAAAGGAGAGCTCCACTTCTGTTTCAGACGTTGCATGACGGCACCTCGCTGTGTGTACTCTCTCTCATGTGCATGATAGAGTGTTGACTGCAGCTGACCGGGTCTGCGGACAGCTGTGTGTACTCTCTCTCATGTGCATGATAGAGTGTTGACTGCAGCTGACCGGGTCTGCGGACTTTGTTAAAGGTTCCACTTTTCCAGTAAACGAGTGCAGTGGTAGCTGACATTTTAATATGATATATTATTGCACACTATGTATTACAGATATGTAATTTCTTCTTACAGAGAAGCTACATTTTATCATGTCACTAATGATGCATTTCTTTAACTACCAGAAAAATGAGCACAGGTGTGGTTTATGATCAGTATGAACCAACATTTTACCAGAGGAGTCACTCACATGTTCACTGATTGTGAAACGTGACAGCAGAGATGGTACATTGCGTGCAAATAACTTGCTTTCCCTGTGAATCAATGCAAGTAAGCAGTGTTACAACTATAACAAAGCAAAACTTGCCAATTTGGTTTTTTTTTCACAGCTGACATAGTGGCAGATCATTTCATATTTGGCCAGTCAGGTAGCCAGTGGTTAGATGGGAAACACACACTCAAAATCTCCTTCAGTTATGACGTTATCCACGTACAGTGTTGGGAAGGTTACTTTTAAAATGTATTCCACTACAGATTACAGAATACATGCCCCAAAATGTATTTTGTAACGTATTCCATTACGTTACTCAGTGAGAGTAACGTATTCTGAATACTTTGGATTACTTAATATGTTATCATGCTTTTTACAACTACATGAATGTACTATTGCTATGTGACTTATTACTTTTACTGAAGGTTATTTACCATACCAATACCAACTAGATTTTAAATCTTAATATAAAATGAGTAACAGTAGGTTGGCATTAGGTAAGGCTGCACTTTTTGCAGCGATCTCCTATAGAAAACTATTCCGCACCTGTAAAACAGGTTCGCGGCTCCGAACCGTAAAGGCGTAAAACCGTAAAACCGTAAAGGGACCTCTGGCTAATACTTCGGGGTTCGTGTCGGGCTCATAGCTGAAAACTAGCTTTACTTTGCCGTCTTGGTCAACTTTGCTAGCGAGAGACAGAGAGAGGCGTTGAAAGGCTGCTCCAACGAAACTTATTGTTTCGGAGGAAAACACGAACACAGTGTACAGTCGAGTCTTAATAGCTTGCTTACAACTGGGCTCGTCAGGCACTCTTTTTGGCTGCAGTGGTTATTATTATATTTACATGCTTCCATCTCCCATTTCTGCTCGGTGACAGCTCGTACTTTTCTACTCTTTTTCTCCCTTCCTGGTGCTCACAGACGCATAACGGGTATGGCAGTCCATTCTCCCTGCAACACAGACTACACTGCCCATGAGGCTACATTATTTAAGGCAATGCCTGTAACACTCTGCCTATTGCCTTCATATTAAATAATTTTTGTGAATAATTTTATAAAATATTTCTTCACGTCATTATGCCGCAAGTAGAGGTGACATGGGCCGCAAGATTGAGACACAGACATTAGAGCCTCTTAATGCATGTTTTGTTTGGGTTTCCACCGGCATGGAAACTAAAAATAGAGAGGGCATAGCCTAACATATGAAACGGGAAAATACTGCCGTGTAATCCATTCATTTCAACAAAGTAACTGTATTCTAAATACCACCTTTTTAAACGGTAACTGTAACGGAATACAGTTACTCATATTTTGTATTTTAAATACGTAACGGCGGTACATGTATTCCGTTACTCCCCAACACTGTCCACGTATGGCTCTGCGACACTTTCTACAATTTATCAACAGTACACAATTTATTTGGGCTGATTGGGACCTGATGAATGTAAAAAAAAATATATATATCTTTTTACCTGATTTTGCTCCACATATGAGGACATTTGTTTTAAATTTGGATAGAACAGTGGCAGTATAATGTCCTTGTAAGTGGATAGCAGGCCCATGTAGACTAAAATTTAGTACTGTGGTCTAGACAACCCAAAATGTGATGTCCACATATGTGGACGAAGAATTAACCACACATTCACAGGCAACGGGCCCTTTCAGAACAGAAAAATAAAGTGTTAAATGCTGAAAGTCCTGATTTAACACATGGACGGCCTGAGGATAGAAGCTCCCGTTGAGCCACTCTGTTTTCGCCCGCATGGTGCGGAACTTTCTGCCTGATTGCAGAAGTTGGAACAGTTTATTGCTGGGATGGGATGGGTCCTTCAATATCTGAGCTGCTCTGGACCAGCATCTCCTGGTGTAAATGTCCTGTAGGGAGGGGATATCAGTCCTGCAGCAGCGTTCTCCTGTATGGATCACTCTCTGAAGAGCTTTTTGGTCCTTAACATAGCTGTTCCCATACCGGGGTGCGACGTTCTGAGAGGATGCTCTCCACAGCACCTGTATAGAAAGTCCTGAGGATCACTGGAGAGACCCCGAACTTCCTCAGTTGTCAGAGATGATACAGGCGCTGCCTAGCCTTTTTGGACTGGACCTGAATTTGGGCAGACCATGTCAGGTTTGAGGAGATGTGGACACCGAGATACTTGAAGGACTGCACCCTCTCCACTGGAGCTCCATTAATGACAATGGGCTTGTATTCTCTGTGCTTACTCCTTCTGAGGTCCACCATCAGCTCCTTGGTCTTGCCGACGTTCAGCTGGAGGTGGTTATCCTGGCACCACGATGCCAGATTCTTCACTTCATCCATGTAGGCCGCCTCATCATTGTTGGAGATGGCGTCCAACAACACTGTGTCATCAGCAAACTTCACAATGGTATTGGAGCCATGCGTGGCCACGCAGTCTGAAGTACAGAAGTTGTAGAGCAGTGATGAGAATACACACGCCTGTGGCGCTCCCGTGTTGATGGTGATGCTGTCGGAGACGCACCTACCCACCCTCCCAACCTGAGTTCTGCCAGTGAGGAAGTCCAGCACCCATGCACACAGACTGCTGTTGAGTCCTAGATCCCTCAGCTTTGTGAACAGTCAGCCGGGCAGTATTGTGTTGAACTCTGAACTGTAATCAACAAACAGCAATCTCACATAGTTAGCCTGTTTCTTGTCCACATGGCTAAGGGTGGTGTGCAGGACATGGGGTCATCAGTGGATCTGTTGGGTCGGAGCGGATCTGTGGTGTTTGGGATGGAGGAGGTGATGATGTTTTTCAACAGCCTCTCGAACACCTTCATTACCACCGAAGTCAGTGCAACTGGTAGTCATTCAGGCATGAGGACTTGTTGTTCTTGGGCACTGTGACGACCTATTGCACCCTGCCTTCCTTTTGGCTTATGTGTGTCTTGTTTGCAGACGTTGGAGAGGCGGAGTTCCCATTTACAATCAGTGACACTGGTAACACCTGGGCCAGCGTGCCAGGGCTCCATAAAAAAGCCTTTAGGGCATAGTTGTTTTTTGGCTCATTTCCCTGAGACACCATGTTAGACTCTGGCTGCGTTTGGTTTGGCTTTTGCTTTTAACACCATTACATGCACCATTTTTCCACCCATGCACTCCCTCACACCACTGATGGTACTGACTACTTTTTTAACAGTAGGTTTTCTTTTTCTGTTTTATTTATTTAAAAATAAAGTAGCTTGGAAGACATTCCTATTCATGTCTTGGTTTTTTGAATTGTGTCTCAGGCAGGGATGGACTGGGACAAAAAAATCAGCCCAGGCATTTTGACTAGTGACCGGCCCACCATGGTATTATAGGAAAAGCCATAAAGCTTTTATAATAAACTTAAACCTACACCATCCTCCCTATTCTGGTATTCTAAACAGTACTTAGCAAAAATATAAAACAACCTAATTAATAATTACATATACCTAACTAATAGAGTTGCCAACTCCCAGCAAAAAAAGAAAGGAAAAAAAAAGGGAACCACTCCCGTACCCTCTGCCTCAAGATGCTTAATTGACAAAACCAATTTTAATTTAATGCACGTATAAAACAAATGCACAGAAATCTATTATTTTTCTCCAGTAATTAAATAGATTCAACATCTTTCTTCAACAGAATTGCAGACTGCACAGATGGTACCTTCCCAAAGGAAAGAATACTATAACTTACTAGGGTATATACTAGACTTAATATTTACTGAATACAATAATGGACTTCTATACATTTTACATCAGATGAAAACTTTGGTTGGAAGATTCAGATAATTATTTATTAAAGCTAGACATTTTAAATAAGAATAAGAAAGAAAAGTATTTCTTTGTGCCCCCCTTTCCCTGTTAATGCCCTACCTGCCCCCCTGGCAAAACTTTGCTAGACCTGCCCCTGCACACGTAGCCGTCAGCTACGTAGAAAAGAATCCTGGTGTTATTTGTCTCTCACAAACAGTTCATAACTTCCCTTCAACTCATTCATGTCACCTAAAAGGTAAACCTGTTTCCCCATGACCTGTTCAGCTCTGATGATTCAGTAAGGACATCTCCTGGTTTCATCTTCACGTTTCCCTCGCACCACATATCCAGACGGATATCATGAGAAGCAGCTTTTACAGCTGTGGTTCCAGCAAACATCAGCTGATACTAGAAAGTAATGTTAAATAAATTCTAACAACAGCTGATCAAGCTTAAACGTGCTGCTGTTGTTTAGCGCGACATCCGCCTGTTTCCTCTTTCTGGCGCAGAGAGAAAAGCCAGTCAGCTGATCATTGATCAGTTTCATGATTGAATTAGCAACTTTCTAGCTGAAGTAGTACGGGACAAATTGCGTTCCCTTTCACCTCAACTTTAAAGTTCGACGTCCTCGGCTGTAATTGGTCCAGCCCAGAGTCGATCATGACCAACTGGCCAATCCATCACCATTCATTTATACCGTTAAAAAAAGAAAAGAAATAAAACCCCATTGGCCCATAAAAATGAAAAATCACGAGAGGCCCAATGGCCAGTCCTGGTCTCAGGTTAGTGTGACATCAAGCAGGTGTGACCTCTTAGCAGTGATTGCAAGGTTCTCTACTGTGGTAAGTGTTTGGTGGAGTCTCCCTTTGTAGGTATAGCAGCGTGTTCCATTTGGACTCGTTGGTTTGTTTTTTTAGTTTTTAGTTTAGTTTACACCCCTCCCCCGAAATCCCCTCTCTCTATCTCAGCACTTCAAGTGAGGAATGAGCTTCGCAAGATCAAGGTGCAGAAGGCTGCAGGTCCAGATGGCATCAGCTCCAGGCTCTTGAGGTGCTGCGCAGATGAACTGTGTGGCATTCTAGGATATCTGTTCAACCTGAGCCTGTCGCTGGGGAAAGTTCCACAGCTGTGGAAGACCTCCTGTGTGGTACCGGTACCAAAGACCTCCCATCCCAAGGACCTCAGCAGCTACAGGCCAGTAGCCCTGACATCACATCTGATGAAGACCCTCGAGAGGTTGGTTCTAAACCATCTGCGCCCCCTGTAGAGCTGTTCGATATAACGATATATATCGGATGACGATATAAAAACGTCTATCGTTTCCTTTTACGCTATCGTTTGTTTCGTGGTGTTGCAAAATAAACTGTTTACGGCAATATTTTGTCATCATTTTGATGGTCACTGTAGTGGCTATATTAATTTCTTAAAGTTCTCTCTTTCTCTTATATTTAATATAACCACACTACAGACGGAAAAGTGCCTGGTTTTCCGTGTTGTCGTTAGCAACAACGATGGTAACACCATCGCGTGTCCGCTTGTTTATTTTCCACATAAACCTTTCACAATAAAGCTCAAGATCCTGTTGAGACTTTTCAAAATAAACTGACTCACGTGAAAGAGTATGCAGAGTGTTTACGGATGAGAAGCAAAAAAGAGTTGCGAGGTGCTAAAAAATAATAAAATAAAATAATAAAATAAAGATTCAAACGTTAGAAGAGGCTTTTCCCCGCAGCACGCCGTGTAATAAATACTCATAAAGAAAACGGCGGCCGTTACAACTTATGTCTAAAAATATATAGTTTCATGCATCGGTTAAAAAACTCCAGGAACACAACGCCCAGCTGGAAACACTTCACGCAAGTCGAGCTGCCCGAGATTCACAGAATTTACAGAAAATGTTAAATTTTTGTGATTTATATCGTTATCGGGACGATAGATGTCTTATATCGGGATATGAGATTTTGGTCATATTGCACAGCCCTAGCCCCCTGGTGAGGTCTTCATTGGATCTGCTGCAGTTTGCTTACCAGCCTGGCATCGGGGTGGAGGACGCCATCATCTACCTCCTGCACCGAGCTCTGACTCACCTGGAGAAGCCTGGAAGCACTGTGAGGATCATGTTCTTTGATTTCTCCAGTGCTTTCAACACCATCCAGCCACGACTTCTGAGGGACAAGCTGGAGCTATCGGGAGTGGACCACCACATGTCCCAGTGGATACTGGACTACCTCACAGGATGCCCACAGTATGTGAGGACACAGGGCTGTGTCACTGATACGCTGGTCTGTAGTATGGGGGCCCCACAGGGAACTGTGCTGGAACCGTTCCTCTTAACCCTCTACACTGCAGACTTCCTCATCAACCCCCCACACTGCCACCTACAGAAGTTCTCCGACGACTCTGCCATAGTCTGTGTCATCACAGGTGAGGACAACTCAGAGTACAGACAGTGGACTCTGGACTTTGTGGACTGGTGCCAGCAGAACCACCTGCTGATCAACGCCGGGAAAATCATGGAGTTGGTGGTGGACTTCTGGAGGCGCAGACCCACCACACTGACACCGGTGAACATCCAGGGAGTGGACATTGAGATAGTGGACTCATATAGGTACCTGGGTGTTCACCTGAATAATAAACTGGACTGGAGCCACAACACTGATGCTCTTTACAGGAAGGGTCAGAGCAGACTCCACCTGCTGAGGTGGTTGAGGTCATTTGGAGTACAGGGAGGGCTTTTAAAGACCTTCTATGACTCTGTGGTGGCATCTGTCATTTTTTACAGTGTTGTATGTTGGAGCAGCAGTTTATCAGCAGCTGAGAGGAAGAAGTTGGATAAACTCATCAGGAAGGCCAGCTCTGTTCTGGGATGCACCCTGGACCCAGTGCAGGTGGTGGGAGACAGAAGGACTCTGGCCTAAATAACATCTCTGATGGACAGAGTCTCCCACCCCATGCATGTAAATGTTGCTGAAATGCAGAGCTCCTTCAGTGACAGACTGCTGCATCCTAGATGCATGAAGGAGCATTTGCGCAAGTCTTTCCTCCGTGCAGCTGTCAGACTGTACAATCAAAACTGCTCCCAACAAACATAGATGCTCACATCAGCGCTGTAACTGCACTATTTTATCAACCGATTCACACTATAACCTGGGTTTGCCTCTTATCTGTATTTAATTGTATTTAATTTAATAGCTGTACAGTACTCTGTTTTTGGTAACCATTGTCCTTGATGTAAATATGTAAAAAATTGTGTATGTTTCTGTTCTGTCTCCTGTGTACTGTTTGTTTATATATGTGTCGTTCTGGCTGCTGTTACAACCAAATTTCCCCTTGTGGGACAATTAAAGGATTATTCTATTCTATTCTATTCTATTCTATTCTAGTTTTTTGTGTTTTGTGTGGTGTGCAGTCAGAGCATTTGTCTCGAGGACACTTCCAGGGCTGTCAGGTGAGTACCCAGCTTGCTGGGGCCTAACCAGGTTACTGGGTTGAGTGTTTAAAGAGCCCGCCACTAACCTGCATGTGTGTAATTATTGTCAGGAGTCTGGTCACTGGAAGGTGAATTGTCCAGTACTCCTGGCGAGAGACCGCTCCAGTAAGGGTAAACGGGTGAATCCTGTTGTACTAGCTGCAAGCCTTCCTGTTCCCTTGGGTTTGGACATTGGGTGTGATGAGTACGTGGAATGTGGCATGGTTGACGGGCTTAAGAAGTCTTTGTTGCCTTTTGTCAGGGGTGGGTTTGTTACCCTGCCTGGGGGGAACGCAAAAGTCTCAGTCAGGATCTTGAGAGACACTGGTGCTGTCAACTCTTATGCTGTGGGATCCATTCTCCCGTTTTCAGATGAGACTGCTACTCGGGATAAGATCCTTATGCAAGGAATGGGGATGATGGTGGTTCCGGTTCCGGTGCATAGGTCGAATATTGAGTGCATGGTGAGGTTCTGGTGGGGGTTAGGCCTGCATTGCCAGTGAAAGGTGTGAATATCATTTTAGGTAATGATTTGGCCGGTGGTTGTGTTTGGGGAAAGGTGTCATCAGCTCCAGTAGTCACGGATTCGCCTTCCAGGTTAGATCAGTTGGATTTTGCCGGCAGTTGTCACTTGTCTTACCCAGCCTGTGCTGTTACACGGGCAATGAGTAAAGGTGAGTCTAAATAAGCTGATGTTGAGGATGAACCTGTTTTACTGACTTTGCGTGATTTGCCTTTGGATGTGTCCCACAGTGAAATGCGCAGTGCGCAGAGAGCTGATCCATCCCTGAAACAGTAGTTGGAGTCTGTGTTGTTAGCTCCAGAGGTGAAAAGTGCAGCTAATGGCTATTTTTTGCCGGATGGTGTTTTGGTGAGGAAGTGGGTGCCTCATGGGGAGGACTTTGTGGGGGATCCAGTGTTTCAGGTAGTAATTCCATCAAAGTATCGTGGTTAGGTGTTGAAGCTGGCTCATGATAGGTCAGGGCACTTAGGTGTGCGTAAAACATATGATAGAGTTTTGCGTCATGTTTTTTTGACCATGTTTGAGGAAGGATGTATTGCTACACATCAGAAACTGTAAAACCTGTCAGTTGACTGGTAAGCCAAATCAGGTTGTTAAACCTGCTCCATTCCAGTTGATTCCAGCTATTAGTCAGCCTTTTGAGTACTTGCTTATTGATTGTGTTGGGCCTTTGCCGCGTGCCAAGTCTGGTAGTCAGTATGTTTTGTCGGTTATTAGTGGTGGGCGGATCGATCCAAATATCGATAATATCGATCCCAAGTCGGGATTGGTATCGGATCGATACTAGCCTGGTTAGATCGATTCTTTACTTTGAGTTCTGCTTGTTTGCTATGCTGTGCTTTCGGCAAAAACGAAACAGCCAGGTCGCTGGACTCGCCGCTCCTGTGTCAGCGGAGAGCAGGCACACTTTGCTCCCCCCCCCTTCCTCTTATGTTTCGGTGTTGCACTGACACGTCACGTGACTTAGACACTTTGGGGGTTATTAAGTTGTTTACATATTAATTATATTTTTACCAATTGTTTTTGTTGTTGAGAATTTTAATTGTAATTTTTGTATTATAGTTTATCAACAGTATTTGTTTTAATTTGTTTACTGGTTTGCGTGCACTTAAGATTAACAAAAAAAAAAAAAAAAAAGATCGCCACCATGGCAGACCCGATGGCATTTTCATGCTTCACCGCATCATTTATTCTTACAATAATCACACGGTTGCTTCAAAGGCTGAAAGCTCTCCCGCTGGCAGCCGTACACACCACCACCACCAAACCTGCAGCGGCATCGCAGAACACGCCCTGCCACATACCCCCATCGCCCGCTTCACCCCACCCCGCGAGCAGGCGAGGGAATCGGCCCGGACCATCGGCACCCCATGCCCCGGCCCAGCGACGGGGAAGTGTCCACTCTGGCGGTTGCCCGCGCCTCCAGCGGAAGCCCGGGAGCTGGCCTGATGGCCACCCATATGGCAAGCGGCGGCGGCACAGCAGGAGTGGAAGTGAGCCGGTGCTCAGAGGCAGTTGGGCAGACGGCCTGCATGCAGGACCATGCAGCCTGCGTGCCAAAGCGGACAGCATGCCGCCCTCAGGCAGGACCCCGCGCACCTCGCGCACCTCAACCTCCATCTCCAGCTTGGCAGGTCCCGCTGGCGCGCCAGCCTCCGGCTCACCCAGAGCCGCGCGCTGTCCACCCTTACAGTGATCACCCGGTTGCTGTAACATTAGCCTACATTCAACGGCTGCAGCCCTCCTGCTGCCAGCTGTACACATCAACACCAAAAACAACAACAGCACAATAATTCCTCCTAATTATGTCCTGGGTTTTAAGTAATTAATAATACAAAAGGAAAAATCACAAAAAACACTTAAGGTCATGAAAATTAATTGCGATTTAGCAATTCAATGAGGCATCCACCTTATTTATTGAAAAGTATCGGTATCGGTATTGGTATCGGCGATACTGGCCCGTATTTACTTGGTATCGGATCGATACCAAAATATGCAGTATCGCACACCACTATCGGTTATGTGCCAAAGCACCCGATATCCAGCAGCATATCCTTTGCGTACAATTACAGCTAAGTCGGTGGTGAAGGCCTTGACACAGTTTATTTCTGTATTTGGCATCCCTAGGGTTATCCAGAGCAACCAGGGATCCAATTTCTCTTCCCGTTTGATGGCCCAAGTGTTGAAAATGTTGGGGGTCAGACATAATCAGTCGTTGGCCCATCATGCCCAGAGTCAAGGTGCTCTTGAGCGTTTTCACCAGACGCTCAAGTCCCTTCTGCGTGCATATTGTGTTGAGCTGGGGGGTGACTGGGAAGAGGGGTTTGGCCCAAATGATTTAGTGTTTGGCCACACTGTA
The DNA here is from genome assembly GCF_051167445.1 of Perissodus microlepis. Classification (NCBI taxonomy): domain Eukaryota; kingdom Metazoa; phylum Chordata; class Actinopteri; order Cichliformes; family Cichlidae; genus Perissodus; species Perissodus microlepis. Next base: position 15,597,506 of record NC_140468.1, read on the forward strand.
AGGGGCCCATTGTCTGTGTTTAGGGATGGGTGGATGGAAACTGACCCACCCACAAATTTGATTGACTATGTGAATGGCTTTAGACACAGGTTATATGTTGCAGGTGAGCTGGCAAGAGGCACATTGGAGGTGTTACAGGCGAAAATGAAAGAGAGGTACAATCGTTGCGCTAAAGTGCGTGAGTTCAGCCCTGGTGACAAAGTTTTCGCTCTCTATCCGTTGGTGAATTCTCCTTTTCAGGCTATGTTTTCCGGTCCTTTTACAATTGTCAACTGTGTTTCGGACCAGAACTATTTGATTTCAGCTCCTGGTCACCGGAAGCCAGTGAAGCTATTCCATGTTAACTTGCTGAAAGCCTATTGTGGTGTATCTTATCGTGTTTTCCAGGATAGGGTGATGAGGGTGGATCCTGTTTTGGCAGTTAATGGAGTAAACATGGCATGGCAATTATGTATTGTGCTCATCGGGTTTTGACATTTTCTTTTTCAGGCAACGGATATCCTGTGGAGGACTCCGGGGCCACTACACCCTGCCTTCCTTTCGGCTTATGTGTGTCCTGTTTGCAGGCTTTGGAGAGGCGGAGTTCCCATTTACAATCACTGACACTGGCAACACTTGGGCCAGTGTGCCAGGGCTCCATAAAAAAGCCTATCGGGCATAGTTGTTTTTTGGCTCATTTCCCTGAGACACCATGTTAGACTCTGGTTGCGTTTGGTTTGGCTTTTGCTTTTTAACTCCCTCACATTACTGATGGTACTGACTACACACACCACAGTTTGTTTTTTGACAGTAGGTTTTCTTTTTCACGTGTGCATCTAAGGGTTAAGCCAAGCGTACTCATTCAGACAACCTCGTCATTGGCCAGTTTACAGTGTAGCCACTCAGAAAGTAGAGCAGATGGTTCAGCAAACAGAGGTTCAGCAAACGCTTTACATAATACATAATACTTTTGTTTTTTTATGTTTTCTGGCGCAGTATGGAGTCAGAGCAAATGAAATGGCAGATAGAGCTGCGAAGGAAGCCACAAAACATGGGGTAGTTGACCTGGGTATTAACTTCTGTCAGACAGAGATAAAGAGTATCATAAGGCAAGAAATGAAGGAAAGATAGCAAAAACAGTGGGAGGAAGGAAAGGAGGGAACGGTAGTTGTATAAAATTCAAAGGAGAGTATGAGAAACGAGAAGCACTGGAAGGAGTAGGTGAGAGGAGGTGGTCATATCTAGAATAAGATTTGAGAAGTGACAGAAGGGAGGTAAGTGACGGAAGTGACGGACAAGGTAAGCGACTCATGTTGTAACTGACGTCAGACGCCGGAGATTTTAGCGGAAAATTAAAGCGAATGGTAGTTTAGAATTGAACAAATTCCTTTAAGCTTCAGTCTTAACAAATACACTTATCAATTGTCTTATAACTAACAATATTTGTCTAAATCATCTCCAACACCCTGGAGAACAACGGGGAGAGTTTCGAGGCTCTCCAAGATTACATTGATCAGTGCTTCCAGGATCTCGTAATGAAGAAGGCTCAGAGTGCATCTTCCCCGGCCAAATCTGAGACGCCGTCGTCGAAAAGATGTCGCCCGGCAGATTCCCCCGGCACAACATCGCCAGCCGGCAAAGATATTGCCGACATACTGGAGTCAATCGACAAACGATTGTCCAGTTTCGATGCAAGGCTGTCCTTGGTGGAGATTCTTCACTGGGAATTTAAATCCTTGCGAGAATCCCTGGAGTTCAGCCAGCAGCAGGTGGAAACGCTCGCTGCTGAAAATGCCACGCTAAGGGAGTCGGTGAAATGTCTCACAGACAATGTTACCCAGATAAATAGAGAAAATAAAAAAATAAAAGAGACAGTTATTGATCTACAAGCTCGTGGCATGCGAGATAATCTTGTATTTTCTGGTATTCCAGAAGCCGCTGGAGAAGACGCAGAGACTACGGTGAAAAGCTTCCGGAGGACGCGGTGAAGAACATCGCCTTTGATAGAGTGCATCGCATCAGCCCCATGCGGGCTGTGACCGGGAGACCACGTCCTATTGTGGCCAAATTCGGCCACTTCAAACAAAAGGAACAGGTGAAAAGTCACGGCAGGGAATTAAAAGGAACGGACTTCAGCGTAAACGACCAGTTCCCCAAAGAGATCCTTTAACAACGCAGGGTCCTCTTCCCAATCCGACGCGGCTTCATCCAGAAGGGCTTCCGCGCTGTCATCGCTGTGGACCGGCTCTACGTGGATGGACAGCTTTACCGCGACCCCGGCATCACTCCGTGGCTGTATTAACTTCAGACCAGATAAGAATCCGCTACACCCTTTCCCTATCCACTCACACTAACTTGCATTAACATCTGTTTAACTTACCAGTATCAAATCGCATCTTAAGTGTGATTTCATAGCAGAATGAACTCCGTCACTCTCCGTCAATGGTTTAATTGGAATGTTTCCGGGGGGGTTTTTTCTTCTCGTTTTTTTTCCCCTCTTTTTCCCCCTCTTGTTTTTATGCTGCTCACCCTTGTCCTTGGTTTTTTTCTTTTTTTTACTTTCTTTCACTGCTTTGATCACCTGCTTCCAGACTCATCCACAAACAAGATCCTTTATTTCGACATTATACGCACAGCACGATCACGCACAATCATGCACTCAACGGCAGCACATTTACATCAGTCAGACAGCGCACACAGACGTACAGGATACACACACTTAAGCCAAGCGTACTCATATTAGTAAATATGCACACACATAGTCAAACTCAGGGGGCATCTCGCCACACATTTTTTCTCTCTCTCTCCTTCTCTTTATTTACGAACAAGTGATGTATTCTCTCCACCTGTCTAAGCGACACACACAGCGTACACCCCTAGTTATACACAGACATCTATGGGCGCACTAAGGTTTGTTACATGGAATGTAAATGGAGCTGGCTCCAGAGAAAAAAGGTTAAAAATATTTAACCAACTCAAAAAACTACAGGCAGATGTTGTCCTTTTACAAGAGACCCACAGACCTCTTAGAGGTTCGAATGAACTTAAAACACCTGAGTTTCCTAATGTGTTCTCAGCTTGTTATAATTCTAGACAAAGGGGAGTAGCAATTTTAATACATAAAAATATTAATTTCACAGTACTCGATACAGTTATAGATCCAGAGGGCAGATTCTTAATCATTAAACTATCTATACTTGATAAAAAGCTATGTATTGTAAGTGTATATGGTCCAAATGTTGATGATCCCTCATTCTTTCACGTTTTTTTCAGTGCACTCTCTGAACACTTAGATGGCACACTTGTTCTTGGAGGCGATCTCAACCTTGGACTAAATGAAGAAATGGATAGGCTCAATACAGCAGGAACTCAGCGTAATTGGCAGTCCACAAATATAATCAAACAGTATATGAGCGACTTTGGCCTTTGCAATGCATGGCGCTCCCTTCACCCCAAGAGTAAGGAATATACTTTTTTCTCACACCTCATCACTCCTACTCTCGTCTGGATTATTTTTTGGTCAGCAGCTCACTGCTGAGTGACATTTCAGACACTGAGATTCACCCTATAGCTGTCAGCGATCATGCTCCTGTATCTCTAACACTAATGCACAAGAATAATTCTACGCCAAGTAAAAACTGGAGATTTAATACATCACTGCTTAAAGATGAAGACTTTATTAAATATTTTAAAAAAGAATGGACTCTATATTTAGACTATAATGACGCTCCCGGAACATCAGCTTCTGTTCTATGGGAAGCAGGGAAAGCTGTGATGAGAGGTAAAATAATTTCTTTCTCATCACATAAAAAGAAAAAAGAAAACAAAAATATTCAGGAATAAGAAAAAACCATCAAATCACTAGAAGAGGCCTACGTGTCCCACCAAGATCAGGAAACATTGAACAAAATACGCAAAAAAAACCTAGAATTAAATGAGATAATTGATAAAAAAAACAAACAGAATTCTTAGTACAAAGACTACGCTTACAAAATTATGAACATGGTAATAAATCCGGTCAATTTCTAGTAAACCAGCTAAAAATAAATAAAGAAAAAACAACTATATGTGCTGTTCAAGATTCATCTGGGAACACAATATATGACCCAAAACAAATAAACAACATTTTCAGGGATTTCTATAAAACGTTGTATTCACCACAAATAAACCCATCTAAAAAGGAAATTGATCAGTTTTTGGACAACATTACTCTTCCAAAATTATTAGACACTCAAGCAATGGCACTGGATTCACCACTGACACCAGGTGAACTCCAGGAAGCCCTGATAAGCATGCCCAATAATAAGCCTCCAGGTCCAGACGGCTTTCCTTCAGAATTCCACAAAGAATTCTGGACAATTCTAGCACCAGTTTTTTACAGAACGTTGTTGGAAATCAAAGAAAAGGCCAGACTTCCATCAAATATGAATTCTGCAAACATTAATCTCCTGCTAAAACCAGGCAAAGACCCTGTATATCCCTCAAGCTATCGTCCAATATCCCTTATAAATGTAGACCTTAAAATAATCTGCAAAGCTCTCTCAAAGAGATTAGAGAAAATAACCCCCCTCTTAATTCATCCTGACCAAACTGGTTTCATAAAAGGTAGGCACTCATCAACAAATACACGTAGATTACTTAATTTGATAGACTACTCATACAGTAAAAACATCGAAACTACAATATTTTCTTTAGATGCAGAAAAAGCATTTGACAGAGTTAACTGGAAATTTCTGTTTGCAACTTTACACAAATTTGGTTTTGGAACCTCTTTCATTAACTGGTTAAAAATATTATACAATTCCCCAACAGCTTGTGTCAAAACAAATGACCAAACATCCTCCAGCTTCTGTCTCCTGAGGGGCAGGCAGGGATGCCCACTCCCCCCTTCACTTTTTGCAATTTTTATTGAACCACTAGCAGCAGCAATTAGACAGAATTCAGTAATTAAGGGCATAAAATGCAAGAACGTGGAACATAAAATTAGCCTTTATGCGGATGATGTGTTACTTTTTCTCCAAAACTCACAAACCAATATCTCTGGGGTGATTGAATTGATAAACTCTTTTGCAAGAATATCAGATTACTCAATTAACTGGTCAAAATCTACAGTCCTCCCGATTAATTGCTCCTTCCATAATTCTTCTTCTACACCACTGCAATCGGGAAATATAAAATATTTAGGTATTAATGTTTCTCCCAAGCGTGCAGATCTAACTAAATGAAACCATATCCTACTTTTAAAGAAAGTAGAAGGCGATCTGGCTAGATGGAAATGTTTACCCATATCACTCATGGGAAGGGTTGCCACAATAAAAATGATGGTCTTACCAAAAATAAATTATTTATTCTCAATGATCCCAACTAAACCGCCACAAGATTGGTTCAGATCTCTAGATTCATATATGTCCAAATTCCTTTGGAAAAATAAACCCCCACGTATAAGCTTAAAAACACTACAAAAGACCAAGGATAAAGGAGGATTAGAACTACCTAACTTTCAGCACCACTTCTTAGCCAACAGGCTTCAATTTATCTCAGGATGGCTAAAACATACCCTCTTAGATGAACCTTGGCTAGATGTAGAACAAGCACTTTGCAATAATCTAGAGATTTCAGACCTACCATTTATCAGCTCAAACATCCAACGACATGAATGCTTCAAAAGCGTCAGCATCAGCTCTTCTCTGACAGCATGGTGGGAGTTTCTAAAATTGACGGAGTCTTCATTAATCCCATGCAAACGTACACCTATCTGGAACAACCCTGACATATTACCAGTGTTGGGACTAACGCGTTATTAAGTAACGCGTTACAGTAACTACGTTATTATTGCGGTAACGAGCACGGTAACTAGTTATTATGCCAAAATCAGGAACGCGTTACTCGTTACTGGGATTTAGATAGGGTCGTTATTCGTTACTTCGTGTGTTGCGTTCGACTTACCTCGGAAATCGGAACACGAACCTGGGAATAATGTCACACTCGAGTAAACGGCGTTCTGGTTAGCCTCGTCGGAGAAGTCTGGATTCCAATATGGTGACGCCCTCGAAAACAGTTGTTTTGCTAGCCCTCTACAAAAACAAATTACTACTAAACACCAGTGTTGGGTAAGTTACTTTAAATTAGTAACTTAGTTACATTACTAGTTACTTCCATCAAAAGTAACTCAGTTACTTCAAGTTACTCGTTACTTTCAAAGTAACTAGTTACTAGGGAAAGTAACTTTGGTTTTACTCAGACTTCTCTTGTTAATGTGTTGCTAACTGGATACCCAGCAAGAGTGCCAGTCTTCTAGCTTGCTTACTTGCCACAGTGCACTGTGCCACCTACCAAAGGAAAAAATAATGTGCATATTTCCACGAGAGAAATCCCACGCCTGGACCGTCGTTGACCGCTGCCATGATTCTAGCCTACGTCACAGCGTCATGTGCGCTTTTTACATCCAACACAAAAACTGCAGTCGTGGTGCTTTTGATTGTACTCAGAACTCAGAAATTCTGCCTTCCGAATAGGAAGATGTAGGTAACACCAGACTGCAGATGAGCTGCATACAGGGCTGGACTGGGACAAAAAATCAGCCCGGGCATTTTGAGTAGAGACCGGCCCGCCATTATAGCAAATATCATAAAGCCTTTGAATGAAAACAAACACTGTTGTGACAGTGATGTACACTGTCTTGATGGTATATATGTATCAATCTATCAATCGTTTGTTGTAAGACTCAGATAATTATTTATTAAAAGCTAGACATTTGAAATGAGAATAAGAAAGTATTTCTTTGTGCCCCCCTTTCCCTGTTAATGCCCTACCTGGCCCCCTGGCAACCCTTTGCTAGATCCGCCCCTGCACAGTTACCAGCTGTCAGCTAAGTAAAAAAAGGATCCTGGTGTTATTTATCTCTCAGAAACAGTTCATAACTTCCCTTCAACTCATTCATGTCACCTAAAAGGTAAACCTGTTTCTCCATCACCTGTTCAGCTCTGATGATTCAGTAAGGACATCTCCTGGTTTCATCTGGTTTCCCACTCACCAGATATACAAACCGACATCATGACCAGCAGCTTTACAGCTGTGGCTCCAGCAAACATCAGCTGATACTAGAAATTAATATTAAATAAATTCTAACAACAGCTGATCAAACGTGCTGCTGTTGTTTAACGCGACATCCGGTGGTTTCCTCTTTCTGGCGCAAAGTGGACAATAAATAAACAAGAGGGAAAAGCCGATCAGCTGATCATTGATCAGTTTCATGATTAAAGTAGCAACAGGAGAGGGAGGGGGAGAGAATGAGAGAAGAAGAGGCAGCTGTGCAGCAAAGACACAGAATAACTCCAGCTTTGTGTCTTTTTCATTGTAGCTGAAGTACGGGACAAATCGCGTTTATTTTCAGCTCAATACAAAACGCATAATATTAACTCTGAATACGAGACGATTCCGTTTTTTAGGGAACGGTTGGCAACTCTAATAATTAACCGTATGAACAAAATAAAGTTCAACATCAGTAACATAGCACCCACCCAGCTGTATAGAAACCCCGTCATGCTAGCTAGCACGCAGTACGAAAAAGTCAGCACAACAAAAATAAACTCCAATTAAACTTGGTTTATATCTGACCCAGATAGACTGCAGGTCATAACGTCTTACCTGAAGTTCAGTTCACCTGACACTCGGACAGGCGGCCGCTTCGGGTCTCTCCTCCTCCTGAGTCCCCTTTCTCTCATCCACCTGCTGGCCTCCACCACTTGCTAATGTTACTGAATCTGTGGAAGCTCCGCGATAGCCACCACATGAAGTAACAAATAACGACCCTATCTAAATCCCAGTAACGAGTAACGCGTTCCTGATTTTGGCATAATAACTAGTTACCGTGCTCGTTACCACAATAATAACGTAGTTACTGTAACGCGTTACTTAATAACGCGTTAGTCCCAACACTGCTAAACACATATGCAGCTCATCTGCAGTCTGACTTCCTACTGGGAAGGCAGAATTTCCGAGTCCCGAGTACAAAGGAAAGCACCACAACTGCAGTTATCGTGTTGGACATAAAAAGCGCACATCACACTGTGACGTAAGCTACAATCATGGCGGCAGTCAAAGATGGTCCAGGCATGGGTTTTCTCTCCTGGAAATATTCACATTATTTCTCCTTTCTGATGGTAAAAGACAGGAATATTGTCGTGAACTGTACTCTCTGTGGAGGTTCTAAAACTCTTTCGACATCAAAGACTAGCAATTCTAATCTGATGAAACATCTTCAGAAACAGCATGCATCTACCAAGTTAGTTGAAAAAGAACCCGAAGGCAACGTCGGTGACTTTAGCTCCGTTGACGCTATTCCAGCAAAACAACGAAAGCTTGATTTCGGACAGCCTGCTGCACAGTCCATCACCCAGCCCCAGCTACACAGGCTGATTGGCAGGTATGTTGTTGAAGACATGAAACCCATCTCAACGGTTGAGTCCCATGCTTTCAGACAACTGATTAGTCATATACCTGTGCGAGGGAGAGCTGGGAAGGCACCATCCAGAAAGACATTTTCCAGTTTCCTAGACCAAGAATATGCCAACATGGAGTCAGAGCTCAAAAATACACTTGACATGGTAGAATACATCTCCACAACAGCAGACATTTGGACTGTGCATAATAAAAGTTTTCTTGGTGTGACCGCGCATTAGATAAATGCACAAAACATGAAACGTGAGAAAGCAGCGCTGGCATGCAGGCGATTTATGGGTCGACATACGTATGACAGTATTGCATCTGAGCTGGACAACATTAACTCATCTCATGGCCTATCGTTTAAAATCACATCAACTGTAACGGATAATGGCTCCAATTTTGTCAAGACTTTTAAAGTGTACCAGCCACCACCTGAGTCAGATGACTCTGAATATGAGGAGGATGAGGTGACTTTTGTTTTGATTGAGAATGTGCTGCACAATGGTGCTGATAATGTTGATGATGCAATTTCTTTACCGCCACATCAGAGATGTGCATCGCACACAATGAATCTTATCTCTTGCACTGATGTGGAGAAGTGGCTATTGTCTGAAGCTGCAACAAAAACCATCTACAGAAGTGCCACCACAAAATGTGCAGGGCTGTGGAACAAGGCCAGTCGTTCCACAGTGGCTGCTGAGATTGTGGAAGACATTATTACAAAGAAGCTACTAGTACCTTGCACAACAAGGTGGAACTCGTTCTATTATGCTCTGGAGAGAATTTCAAAGATACCTTTGGTGGAGCTGAACGCAATCTCATCCACATTACAGTTGAAATGTTTCAATGAGAGGGAGCATCAGTGTATCAGAGAGTACTGTGCAGTCATGAAACCACTTACTGTGGCACTGGACATTCTTCAAGGAGAAGACCATTGTTTTTATGGCACACTCCTACCCACACTGGAATCGCTGATGACCAAGACTCTGTATGTATTACTCAATTGCTTTTTATATTGTGCTGTGCTGTTGTGTCACATGCAAGTGAATGCTGTTACAGTTACAGATACTTAACCCCAATAAATAAATAAAATAAATACAATGTAGTAAAATACACACTATCTACAAATTAAAATACATTCTATATAAAACTACAGCATGCTTTTAATGTTTAATTAATTTAATGTTGAAACAATGCATACTTTCTCATGCAAAAATGTTTTTTGCACTTTTACTGTGTCATTATTACAGGCAGTCAAAACAAGGTTTGCACATGTCCTTGGAAGTGAAGATGCTTTGCTGGCTGCTGTGACACTACTAAAATTTAAGCTTCGTTGGTTACATGACCAGGCGCGGAAGGACCTCGCAAAGGCATGTCTGCTGGTAGAGTGTCGAAAACTTCTCCCTGAGCAAGATCAGCTACAACCAGGTACCAGCGTCACCAACACAACACAGCACCTGGGTTCTAGCAAAGAGGATGAGTTCTTCTCCTTTGAAGAGAATGAGGACATATATGCCACTGCTGAAGGTGAGGTAGCCGAGTACCTCAAATCAGGAGCAACAGGGTTAGACTCTCTGAATCATTTCCCGATGATAAAGAAACTCTCTCTTAAACTTAATGCAGCCACTCCTTCAAGTGCCCCAGTTGAAAGGCTTTTCAGCCTGGGAAACCTGATTCTCACTCCAAAGAGGAACAAGTTGTCTGATCATAAGTTTGAGAAGCTTCTCCTCTTGAGGTACAATTGTTGGTTTGATGGAACCAAAGTTGAGTAGTGCTCATATGATGATGATGTGTTGCCTTCAGTTGTGCTCTACAAGGTAAAGTAGGTTAATATTTCCAAGTGAAACTTGGGCTTCTGAAGCACTTAAAATACCACTATATTTTATTTATCTACATGGCCTGTATGGAGGAAATATTATTTTGGTTTGACTGTTTATGAAGCTGAAAATACTTATTATTTATTTTATTTCTGTTTGTGGGGCTGAAAATACTTATAATTAATTTTATTTCTCTTCTCTTTCTCTGAAAATACTTTTATTACTGAACATGAGGTCTCCAGTTGGTGCAATTCAGCAGTTAAGTTTACAAAGTTAAGTTCAGTTAACTTTACAAAGAATGGACAAACCTCACCGTGTTTATGTTAAATCATTTTTGCACTACATTTTTTGCACTTTGATACCTACTTTGATACCTACAGCTCCTAAATGGTCTGAGGTACAGTTTAATGTTGGCACTGCTAAAAGCATACTTTCTGTCCATTTAAATGGCAAAAATAAATATCTTTCAAAAGTTTCAACACACTGTATGTTGTGTTTTGTGATCCACTGCTTCTTCCTAGTGATACTACATACAATGATTAGATTTATAACACTGCTGTAACAACCCCAAAATTATGTGATTGCATTTGTAGAGGGTTGAAACAATAGAAATTAATTAAAACAGACAGATAAAAAAGTGACACATAAAACAAACTTTGTTAATTTCTAATTTAGTTTCATTCATTTCATCATTAACTTGCACTCGCACTACTACACTGCCATTTTAACCATTTTAGGTTCAGGCCATTAGGTGGCACAGTGTACTTGTGGCAGGATAGTGCTAACATGTAAGCAAGCTAGAAGACTGGCATCCTTGCTGGGTATCCAGTTAGGGAAGCAACACATTAATAAGAGAATTCTGGGTAAAACCAAAGTTACTTTCCCTAGTAACTAGTTACTTTAAAAGTAACGAGTAACTTGAAGTAACTGAGTTACTTTTGATAGGAGTAACTAGTAATGTAACTAAGTTACTAATTTAAAGTAACTTACCCAACACTGCATATTACAAAACAATAATATGATAAACTTTCCAGATTGGAGTGACTGTTTGTGGGGCTAAAAATAAAGGAATCAAATACTTAAAACATATATTAGAAGGAACAGAATTTATTCCATTTGACAGACTAGTTACACAATATAGGATCAACAAGAAAAGATTTTTAGAATATCAACAAATTAAATCCATAGTAAAAAAGAAATTTAAACCGGGTCAAGTTGAACTACAAACACCACCAAGTGTGGTTCAATTTCTTACTCTTAAAACCCCAAAATCACTTTCCAAAATATACAGAATGCTTTCTAAAACGGATGAATCAATATCACTTCCTATTGCAAAATGGGAAGCGGATTTATCAGTTAACTTAGACCAAAACTTCTGGTCTCAGATATGCTTAAAAACCTTTCATTTAATTAGAAATCCCAGTCTTCAATTAATTCAATACAAAATACTATATAGAGTGCACTATACAGGTCATCGGATGTTCAAGATGGGCTTTACGTCTACCAACAACTGCTCACACTGCCAAACCAATTCACCGGACAATTATATCCACGCTCTTTGGTTCTGTCCACCAGTTCAGAAGTTTTGGCACGAGATATGTGAAGACTTATCGAAGTGTCTGAAATGTAACATTCCAACTTCCCCTTTAGTGTGTTTGTTGGGCAGCTTAGATAATGTCACTACAGAAAATAATATAGCCCATATGGTTTTCACTGCCCTATGCATAGCCAAGAAAACAGTCCTCATGAACTGGAAAAATAAAAATAATCTTAATTCTAACCAATATAGAAATTATCTATTAGATTACATTAGTCTTGATACAGCCTCTGCCACCACATCAGATCAATTGCTCTGGGCTCCTTTGATCAGCTCCATCACCTAGTGGGGGTGGAGGGTCATAGTTTGGTCCCACCTTCGCTGTTGTGATTGGTGTGGGGGTAGGGACAGGCTTGGGGCGTCGGGGGATTCCCCAGGACCATCTTCCTTGGAGGGCTCAACCCGGGGTTGCGGTCATGGCCTATTAAGGGCTCTGTTGGCTCTTAGGTGACAGTTTCCTCATGGCTGCATGCAGCGGGGCTAGGGGAGGGTCTGTGCTGACGGATGTGGGTTACTGACCTGGTAGCCTGGCTGCCCTGGGTGGGTCCGGGACAGGCGTGAGGTTCTGGGGGTGCTCCGTCTCTGGGCTGGGGCCCTGGCTGGGCCTTGGGGGCTTGGGTCCTGGTTGGTGTGTTGCCAGGGTTGTGGGCGGGTGGGTGTATGGGGGCCCAGCCCTGGCGTCGGGTGCCGCCAGTGCATCGAGCCACCTGGGGGGCTCTTCAACTGGTGGGGGAGGCTGTTACATCTTGCAGGAGGTCTTCTCTCTTCAGGAACTCACTCTGCAGGAGGGGGAGATAAAGGAGAGGTGGAGGAAGATCTCAGCCTGGGCGTCTATTGTCTTGTGTAGTCTGGAAGATGAGTGTATGACGGGGTGGGTGCAGTTTTCTCTGTGGTAGGGTTGGGTGGGCTGTCCCGGGCTCTGTGGGGCCAGGCGGCGCTGCTGAACTGGGCCCCGGTCCGGATGGGCCTGGGCCCCCTTTCCCTGGTGGGTTGCAGAGTATGGGGGTGCCTACTGGGGTCAGCGGGGGAGCTGGCCCCAGGGAGGGGTCACTTGCCCCTCCCTTCCTTCCCTCCCCATCTCCAGCTGCCTCCCTCTTCCCGCTCCACCACAATCACCCACACATGCAGGGCCTTGGGGTAAAGGTGTGTCACCAGGGTGCAGGGGAGGCATCCTCCCCTCTGTCCCCTTCTGGCTGCCTGTGCCTCAATTTTATCCCACAACTTAGACATTACTCACACTCTCATAACACATACACATAGGACCTTGGGGGTGGGCACGCTACACGGAATCCAAAAGACCATCAGGGTGTACAACCTCACCCCTGGCGTCGTTGCCCACCTCTCAATTTTAAATACATGTAGACATTGAGGGCCATCAGGAGGGGCTATGCGCTTACCTGCTGCTCTCTGGCAGGTAGCTCCATGCCCTCCTGGGTTTTAAATGCACCTTAGAACACACATGCATCAACACTACATATGAGCGGGCGGAGGGAGGTTTGGAGTCTTCACACACCCCCGTTCTCTGCGACCTGTTGGAGCGGGGGGTCTGGGAGGAGGAGTTGGCCGTCCGATTGGGGTGTGGAATGTGGGGCCTCCCTGCTGCTGCCGAGTCGGGGCAGTCTGCTTCTCTCCACCCCAGGGAAAAGGGTAACACTACCTGGGTCTGGGTGCAGTTTCCCCCTCCAGGGGCAAGGGTACCTAGACCTGGGGTATAGAGTATGCTTGGGGAGTGTGATTGTGTGTACAGTGTCTCTTTATGTCTGTCTCCACGTTGGGTGAGTGTTGAGTAATTGCATATGAGAGCATGAGGGTGGGAATGGATGTCTGTATCTGTGTGTGCCTGTATGTCTGTGTCTATATGTCAGGTTGGGTATCAGACGCCACCTCTCTGGGGACATCTCAGGCCCTCCAAGGTATGGAGGACTATCTCCCCCACCACTTCCCCTGCCAGTGGCAGACGCCCTCAGACATCGGTGCGTTGGTGGTTCTTTGTGTCCGGGGGTGGGCGTCCAGGTACGCACCGGCTCACTCCTTGGTGGCTGCTTGTCGGGGCCTGGAGCCTGGGGCTCGCTCGGGCCACTTCGGGGGTGGGGTGCCCTCAGCCTCTCGGCCTGGGGCTCGGTCACTCTGGCACAGCTGGCTGCCGGCGGAGCTCACGGGCACATCACTGCAACCCCCCCTGGCTTCTGCTCCGCGGCTGCTGAGTGACCTCTCATCTGGGGCTCTCCTCAGCTCTTTCTGGGATAGTGGCGCAGCTGCCCCTCTGTTGGTCTTCCTTGGTCTCTTGTGTTCTGAGGGCCTCTGGATGTCTGGAGTTTTGATCTCCTCCATACCTGCTTCATGCCCTGGAGGACGGGGCTGTGGCTCCCCATACCCTCTAGCAGATCATTACATGAAGGAACCTTTTAAATACAAGCGCGCTCATGCTCACAGGTGTACACACGGGTGCTCACACACACAAACTACACCCTTTTTGGCTCCTATCTCAAAGCACACTGTGCGCTGTCGATCTTACGTGCTGCACAATATTTAGTATTTACTGTTATATTCCCATAGATCATCGTGATGTTGTTTATTATGTTGCTCTTTTTTTTCTCTTCTGCTTGTTTTCTCTTTTTTCTTTCTCAACAGGTGATCCAGGTGATTGATATATGTATTTTTTGTCTGCTTATTTTGTTGGTTTTTGTTTTTTGCCCTTTATCCCCGTCCCTCTTCCCCGCTGTTTTTCTTTCCCTCTTTCTTTCTCCCCTTTCTTTTCCCCAGTCAAGTCTGTCCCGTATTTAGCAAGTGAAAATAAAATAAAATAAACAATAAAAGGTGAATCAAATAGACCATTACGGCAAGGCTGGGATGGTCCATTTGGTAAAGTAAATCCGTTGGGCATCTTTCTTCGCCTTTAGGCAATAATTCTGATGGCAAAAGAGCCAAACGGGACAGGCAAAAACAAAAAAAACAAACAACAACAAAAAAAAATAAAATAGAATAAGATTTGGACATACTGGTTTGAACACTACAGTATTCATGATAGGGAAACATTATACAGGGAAATGTGGCTACTGTGGAGAAGAGGAAACTATAGAACATGTTATATTACACTGTCAGAAGTATCAGGTGGAGAGAAGACAACTGACCCAAAACCTCAGCAGCATAAAAATGAAACTGGATCTTATTGAATTACTGCAAAAGTAGTCAAGAAGTGAAAGTTAACAGGCCTTATTACAGTTTGTAAAAGACACTAAATTGTTTGGGAGGATTTGAGGGGTTTTTTTAGGTTTTTTTTATCGACGTTCCAGTCCACGCTCCATACCAGTTGGTGGTGGTAATGCACCATTTTGTTGCCAATAAAAGTCAGAAGAAGAAGAAGAAGAAGGAAAAAAAAATTGCTCTGAAGTCGAATCAGGAGAAATACCACTATATATTAGAAGGCAACAGTTAATGGTTAACGATTGGATAAATTTGAAAGGTCATAATAAAAATCATCCTGTTAGGAAAGTGTTGGGAAAGAGGAAAAGATTTTAAAAATAGTTTTGGGTGGGTTGGGTGGGTTTAAGGCCTACATGGAAATACATTCAAATAGATAGATCATTATCGGATATTAAGAAGAGAAAAATGACAACAGATATTTGTCAAGAATTTTATAATCAAGTGCAGAACAAGTACAGTGACTATTTACAGATGGATTGAAAGATCCAAAAACTGAAACAACTAGTGTGGCAGTTATCATTCTGGAATATATATGCAGTAGAGTTATGCACAATATTATTTGGCTTTAGAATGGGTGGAAGACAGTAGAATTTCAAAAATAATAATATGTAGTGATTCATTGTCAGCATTGTTAAGCATTGAAAATGGAAACACAAGTAGCCACCAGCAAATTCTGTATGAAGTTCTTTTTGCTCATCATAGATTGTGCGAAAAAAAAAAATATTAATAATGTGGACTCTGGCTCATATAGGTATTGTGGGTAATGAATGAACAGATAGGTTGACTAAAGAAGCTATTAAAAAAGTAGATGTTGATATTCAGATTCCGTTGTCGAAATCTGAAGGGACAAGTATAGTTTGGAAAGAAAGTAAGAATT
Organism: Perissodus microlepis; assembly: GCF_051167445.1. Classification (NCBI taxonomy): domain Eukaryota; kingdom Metazoa; phylum Chordata; class Actinopteri; order Cichliformes; family Cichlidae; genus Perissodus; species Perissodus microlepis. The sequence continues at coordinate 15,613,425 of NC_140468.1, forward strand.
TATGGAAAATGCCATGGGATAATGAAGTAAAAGGGAGACATTCATATAGAGTGCAAAACACAGTAGAAGTTACAAGAAATAGAGGAATAAATAGGCAGGAGATAATTATAAGTAGAATAAGAACAGGTCATTGTTGTCTGAATGGCACTCTTTTTAGGCTGGGGAAACCGACTGAAACCAACTGTTCTTTTGATTTGCCCTTGATTACACATCATTATGTTAATTATGACAGATTTAATTATAAAAATCTGCACACAGAAACCAAGAACAGGTTAATCTTGTCATTTAGATTTAAAGCCAACTTACTGGACACCTTACCACAAGTACAGAAACACACCTCAAGAAAAAAAAAACACTTAGATGAAAAATAACAGTGAAAAGTAACTGAATAATGAATAATTACAAAAAAAAATATGGATAATTTTTGATCTTCAGAGTTTTGGTTTGTTTCTATACCAGAGTTTTAGGAGCAAGCTGTTTGACCAGCAGGGTTACCAGCATGTTGGCTAGGATCAGACTGGCTAGCAGGGCCAGCAGAGGTGTCAACTGACTTTGACCACTGCTTAACTGGATCACTGGGTCAGTAAGAGAAGAACCAAAGGTTACATTTAATGTGTCCATAAACTTTATGTCATCTATAAGAGTACAGGTGAGGAGACATGAGAGCTTCAATGTACCTCTGCTCCCTGGAATTGGAACAAGCAGTCCAAGTGAGATGGATGAAGTGTCATGAAAAGATGTGTCCCTCCGGACTCGCCTGTGGTAGCCCAGGTAACAGTGCTGAGGGGGAAAAAAAATGTTTATAGGCTTCTGCTGATTTAACAGTTTCAAATTTGTACACAAGAATGAAAAACAACGAAAATGAAAACAATACGAATTAAAAACATTGGTACATACAGCTGTACAATTGTATCTCAAAAGACACAGGTGGACCCGGCAATGAAGGTAAATGGATGAATAGTTGGTAAAAGTGAACATCCTGAAGGAGAATCAGGCCTCAGTGGAGATGCCGTTCTGAATCAGCTCTACTGTTCCATCGGCTTCATTGGGACACCTGGAAAACAGGCAGACGTTTAAATATCCCAGATTATAAAGCAAAGTAGCAGAATTCATTATGAGGAAGAATTGGTGGAGAAACCGAGGAGAGGTCTGTCTGGGGCTAATTCTTTCAAGTTTTTAATAAAGTATGCTAAGACAAGGTGAACTTCTCTTACTCTGCAGTAACAAGATGGGCAGATGGGGTAGTTTGGCATGTTGACTGGCGTGGCCCAGCAGGAGTCCAGAACGGTGGAGATCTGGCTTTGATCCACTCCTTCTGTTTGCACCTCCACATTTAACCTCTGATCTATTTCCATTTCTATGTTTGTGTCACTCCTGAAGGGGAAGCGGAAGCCAGGGTCCTGGAAGGGGATCATTCTCATGCTGTACTGTCCTTGACCGGTTGCAATCTTCTTCCTAATGATGCTATAAAACACATAATAATGCTAAAAATGAGTTGATTACCAAATGATTGTAAATATGTTTTATCTATCATTTTATCTCAAGAGCTTCCGAAAAATAAAAATTTTACATTTTAACAGTGAATCCAGTTCACTTCCATTTTTACAGATGTAAACTACGAGCTTACAATGTAGTGCGTTTACATTTAGCTGCAAATGCTGTGCTAGCTGTAGATATTTGCAATTTAACATCCATGAACATTAAAATATGTAACACTGATGTGTGACAACCCCCACCCCTCTCAAAAAACTGTAGCTTTGACAAGTAGTAAACAGACCGGTAGTTATATTGCATCTTTCTACTCAGCACTCAAATCTGTTTCTGTCTCATTCACCCAATCACCCACACATTAACTTGTGCATACATCACATTTTATCGATGCCTAAGTGCTTTCAAACATTCACAAGCTCACACACCAGTGGATGCATGAGGAGTAACTTGGGATTTAGTATCTTGCCCAAGGATACTTTGGGATGTGGAGTGGAGGAATCTGGAGTTCAACAACCTTCCAAGTGTTGGAAAACCCATGCTACCACTTGAGCCACACCCTCCCTGTAGATGTAAACTCCTTGCTGGTGGTCTCGCCCCTTCTGCGTCCAGCTGTTAACAGGGGTCGGACTCCTCTACAGAGGCATAGGGACAAGGATCAAATAAAAGAAAGCCAATCTTTCAAAGAAAACTGACAAGCTCTATGATGAAGACATCACTTAATTGTTCAGCACAAACTTACTTCACAGCAAACCAGAGCGCCATTCAGGGATGTCTAGCCCAAAAACAGAGCAGGTTTTCTCATAGGCTGAGACAGCAGAACACAACATGCCATTGGCTGGAGTGTAGAGGCAGAGGTCATAGACACAGGAAGTGAAAAATGGCTCAGGGTGAGAGTGCAGGTGGCAGGCACCAAATAGTGTTAGTGCTTAGTGTTTACCGTTACTTTTTTATTGGGTCCAATCCTGATGTACACACTTTCTGGATGATTTGACAGGTATATGTCCACTGCAGACACAAATGACACACGGTTGTTTCCACGGTGATTGTTGGTGGCTATCACCTGTAACTGGGTTTCATTAGAGCCATGGCTCGTGCTCTCAGTGATGATGTAGGAGCAAGTTCCCTGGAAATGAGCCACTGCTCCATCAAAGGTGATGTAGTGTGGATCCCCCCACACTGTGCAGGTGGACATGGCATCGTAACAGCCCAGCTGGCCGTCTCTGATGGAGCACTGCTGTTCAGGAGTGCAAGATGCAGCAGAACATCGCAGGTCATTTGGAGCATGACATTCACATCTCTGGGAGCAACCGTCTGTCCAGAAGGATTCGCCAGCCTGTGTGAGAAAATTTAACTAAAGGAGAAAGAATGATCAAAGTTAATAGCAAAGTACACCATGTATTTATTGTTACCAAGCCATTATAGTAGAATTCATCATATTGGCAGCCACAGCCTTCCACTTGGACACACCTGGTTCCAGATGACATTGAAAGATGACATTAAAACTTGTTCACTTTATGACTACTAAAAAAAGTTTCTCTATTATTGCTAAAAGATGACAAAATGAATGTTTCATTGTTGTCACATTGTTTTTTTTTAATCATTACTAAAGCTAGACATTGACAAAAATGAAAATTTTCCTTTTATTGCTAAAAGATGCAACATTAATATTTTATTTATGCTAAAATTTGTAAATAAATAGACATTCCTCAATTAAATTAGGTTGTCATATTGTTTTTATTATCATTGTCATTTAACATCAGCATCCACATTAGTATCCACACTCGTAGTCCAAGAGTACTTGTCTCGCGTTTGGTAAAGTGGTATAGTTGGTAAAGGTGAACATCCTGAATGAGAAACGGGCTACGGTGGAGACGCCGTTTTGAAGCAGCTCTACTGTGCTATCTGCTGGATCAGGACACCTAGTTAACAGCATAATGTGAAAGTTACAGTGTTAATGTGCAAACAACTTAGTTATGATAAGAAGATGATTTAAGTTCACCCATCACAAAAGACAAGAAAAGAAAAGAAAAGTTAAGACAATGTCTTTACTGTGTGGTGATCAGATCCCAGCGCACGGGGTAGCTGGCATCATTAACAGGCGTTGCCCAGCAAGAGTCCAGAATAGTGGAGATCTGCCGCTCATCAATTCCCTGCGTCTGAACTAGAGCAGGGCGATATGGCCAAAAATATATATATCACGATATATATTTGAAAATTTGCGATAACAATATAACTGACGATATAATTTCTGCGAGACAAAATACAACTCCAAAACTTTACTAGCACAAAAAACCCCCATCCATTTATTTTCACTTAAATAAGCAGCTGTTTTTATGTGCATTAAAGCTATATAAACATTTAACAATGCAAATGCAAATTCCTTGCTGAAAGTGTAACCAAAAGGCATTTCCAGTAGAAATGGGCTGACATATCCTGAGCATAACCATGTATAATATCCACTAAGTTAAAAAGAGGAGCTTTGCAACATTAAACTGCAGTGTGCCAAATAAAAAAGTCAAATACGTATTTTTCGGACCATAAAGTGCACGGGATTATAAGGCACATTAAGCGGAACAAAGCAGTCAGATAAACTTTGTTCAACTCATTCTTCTTGCTTCCTCCACTTCTGTACCATTCATTCATTAATGCTGTATTCTATCACAGCTGCTGTATTCCCATGTTGTTGCAGTATATTAATGTTAAGAGATATATTCTAAAACACTTCTTCAGCAGAGAATCAGAGAGGAGAAACACACAGATTTTCTTGCTAGCAAGGGCAGTCACCAGAGCGCACGCACAAGAGTGAGGCTCAGAGACTCGCACTGAGAGACTGCCCTTGTCTTTATTTATACTTCAGTGGGCGTTTCTTCCTTACATTGGAATGTGGAGGTGTATATGTATGTGCGTGTGCGTGTGTGTGTCAGAGTGTGACCCCATAAACGACTTCCCTTAACCTGCTGGTCTGGAAAATCCAACAGTTCATCTATATGTAAAAAAGGGCATTTAGACTAAAACCGACATAGCTACGTTAATCCTACCGTAAAACAATAAGACAAGGTACGACCTTTCCCATGCTCCCAGGATGTGGGTGTGAATGCCAGAGCACTCTGGAATGCACGCAAAGCTTTTGCAGACTATTAAGGATCGCACATCCTATCACTACCATATGTAAACTTATATTATTAAAAGATTATACTGACTACTAAGTACAATTTTCCATTGACAATTAATGACTAACTTCGTATTGTGGATGGATTATCTCAGTTGTTCTCCTGGCTGAAGTTTGGTCCGTTTACAGCATCCTACCATGCAACTGCATTTGTCTCTAACCATCAGGAACCTTCACGTTAACTTTTATCGAGTAGAAAAGTGTTAGTGTTCATCCTCCAACTTCACTGTTTATGTTATGCTAACATAGCTGTGTCGCTAGCGATCACGTAGCACATCATTATATACCGCCTAGCCCAACTTCAGTAACCCTACAAACATCACTGCTATTTAGTTTCCTGTCTTCATTTATGTTGGAAGTGATAGCAGAGCTGTACGTTTGAATTTTTTCAAAAATCTCTAGGTCAGAACCAGAGGTGGGTAGTAACGAGTTACATTTACTCCGTTACATTTAGTTGAGTACGTTTTTTTAAAAAAAAGTACTTTTAAAGTACCTTTTTTGCACGATACTTTTTGTACATTTGTGAAAAAGAAACTGTACTTTTACTCCGCTACATTTGCAAAATTCGACTCGTTACTTTTTAAAAAATAATTAGTTTAACACATTAGATAACATGCTGCCAGTGGAGTTTCCGGTAACTTTTTTACCAATCAGATGTGGCCATGCAGTCACATAACCAGTTTGAAACTGTGGCGGGCAGAGCAGCCCAAGCGTTTCAAAGTAGCGGACACACGGAAAGAGGAAACATGAAAACGTGGCAGAGCCAATTGTCTACGCTAGAGCTGAAGAGGATGAACACCCTTGGCCTCATATACAAAGAATGTTTCACATAAAAGCAGTACAAAAGAACAGCTGTCTTCAGTGAGAGCCAAAACAAATGAACTTTTCAGCGTGAAAAAACTCAGCTAGTGTAACCTGAGGAAACGGTAAGTTTTCTCTAAATATCTTTTTAGCTGTGGTTAGCTGGATGTCAGTCTTATGTTACAGCAGCTGTGTCTAGCTCGAGCTGCGAGTCATATTTTCGGCGCTACGTTGTAGTGAGACAAGTTTGTGGGTTTTTTGTGCAGCTTCGGCTGTCCTTTTAACTGCTCGCTGGTTAGCTAGCGTGAGCTATAAGCTAACAGCTAGCCTGGTTAATGACGCTAGAGTTCAACACGCATGCAAACAGCTCGTCTCTACTGCTTTAACTGTTAAAACAGAAGGCAATACTGCGGCTGACAGGGTTTATTATGTGAAACAGCAGCTTGTTTAGTTTAAACAGTCTGCATTAAGCTGGGCAAACACTGTGTGATTTTTTTTGAGTCGCGTTATTCTGCTCCTGCTCAAACTGTACAGTTGAATCGCAGGGGTTAGAAGTTCATAGGTCACGATGCAGGGTCTCACACTATACGGCCTGATGCTCTGATGCGACCTGAGTGCTCAAACTGTGCGTCCATAACATGAAGCTTATCATACAAAATCTGTCTCTCGCTCTCCCTCTCTCTGTCTTATAGACGCACACACACCACCACCATCAACTTTGCTAAATTACTAATGAAAAACATTGACCAGGCAGCTGCAATTGAGCAGCAGTGTCCATCCAACTCTTTTCATGGTTGTTGTAGTCGTCACAATTTTGTGAGGCCACATTGAAAAGCCTCGGATACGGAAGCGTAGAGCTGCCACCCAGCCAAAAGAAAAATAGAAAAGTATATTGTTCTAACAATATACTTTTCATGTTTGTACAATATACTATCATGTTAGTACAATATACCTTTCACGTTTGAACAATATAATATCACGTCATTACAATATACATAATTATCACGTTCGTACAATATAAATATTATATAGGCTACATCGCAGCTCCAGTCATGGCTTCCATCAATGTCTTTCTCTTCTTTTCCCAGAGTAACAGCCAAACAGGAGGATCTATTGGCTAGCACTGCTTAGCCTTGCACGCATTCTTATTTTAAACTTAATCTGGAATTCATTGCAAACCGTTTGTGCGGGATATGAATGACAGGATTTTGTTTTTCTACAAGAGTTAGTAAAAAACATCTCCAGTGTGATCAAATCTTCTTGCCAAACATCTGCAGCTTGGCAGTGTATACAGCACTATAATGACCAGACCTAATTCTTTTGAAAACCATACATCTTTCCACAGGTCTCAACTTCATCAGACATCACCTAGACTCAGAGCTGGATGAGGCCAGCACAAACAGCAGCCTAACCGACTAAGATGATGGATCCATGGGGTCAGGAAAGCCAGAAGCAGGGGAACTGGAGAGGTACCTTTCATGTCCATTCACTGGAGGTGTGGATATATTGCATGGCGTTCCTCACATCAAGAAGCTGTTGATCAAAATCAATACAGCTCTTCATGCATCTGGAGCTTGTGAAGGACTTCTCAGTCATGCAGGACTCCTGTTCACTGCTAAACAGTTACAGCTTCACAGCAAGAACCTTGAGAGCAAACTGCTGCTGAAGCTTAACAATCACTTCACTGAGTGAAGAAATTGCACATTTTTGCTAAATATGCAGAAATAAATGCACACCCATACAATTTATGGTAAACTGAGCTGCCTTGTATGAACATATGTTGAAGTTGCCTTGTTCTAATGTTTTCTCTGAGGCTGCTGTGCCATTTGGAACAAAAATGAATATAAAGTTTACAGCATATCTTGTCACTGGAAATTGTTTGCACTGTTTATATGTTTATATTATTTACTGTAGGTATTGGTGAAAAAAGCTTGATGTTGTGAAAAACTGAAATTTGGAAAAATTTTTGTTGATCTTTTTACATATATTCCTGTTGAAAATACTAAAATTTGTATATTTATTTATTTTTGTTTGTCTGATAGCATTTATTTATAAAATAAATCAGACATTTACTCGCTACTTGAGTAGTCTTTTCACCAAGTACTTTTTTACTCTTACTTGAGTAACTTTTTTGAAGACTACTTTTCACTTTTACTTGAGTAATAATATTTTAAAGTAATGCTACTCTTGAGTACAATTTTTGGATACTCGACCCACCTCTGGTCAGAACATGCTATATCATGCTTAGGTAACTAGCGAAACTAGCAAGGTAACTTCCGCTAACTTCCTGCTAACTTCTAACTCCGTTAAATGTAATAAATTCTGTTTTCATGGATGCCTGTATGTTAAACTTCATAGTTACACCTGATAAAGCAGCAATGCTGATCGTTTTATTAAAGATGAAAGAATTTAGGCAGCTTTTAACTCTCAGTGATGCTGCAGTGTTTGTATGACTTTGGGACCTGAAGGGGACCTGAAGGGGGTGGAGTTTAGGACCCAGATTACTCCCAGATTTACGAGCACCTTAGTCCGACAAATACAGCAATAACGATGGCCCCCTTGAATGTTCTACAAAAAAATGTGCTTTGTTGTGTATCTGACGGACAAACACCAAACCAGTGAAGCTGCACCATTTTTAAAAAAACAATTCTGGTTCATCCATTTCACTCAACAATCTGCTTTCCCCCTTTTCATTCTCCGTTGCGGCTGTGCTTTTTTGGCCATGTGTGTATGAAAACAAAGAAACCGCGCATGCGCGTTTTACCCATATTCTATCGCGATATTTCATCTATTTCCATTTCTAAATTTCTGTTTCTGGTCAAAGGGAAGTGGAAGCCAGGGTCCCAGTAGGGTATCATCCTTAAATGATAATGGCCCAGACCAGATGCAAGTCTCTTGTTTACAATGCTACAGGAAAACATGATAAAACAAGATGTTTTCAGGATTTGGAATTCATAAAGTGGTCAGGTTGTGTGTGCAATCTGTAGCAAAATATATACAAAAATATGTAACACAAATGAGGGGAATACACAGTTAATGCATTAATAGAAAAGCACTCTAACTCTTAAGTAAATTTATTATAAACAGCAATACAAAGATAGGGTGATACAGCCTAGAAGAAATTACATATAAAAGGGTTCAACCACCAATTAGAACATATTGCAGATAGCAATTGGAAATGATCAAAACAAATTGAGGCGACAGAGTCGGTGTACAAAAAGCACATTAGAACAATGTTTTTATTAAACAAAGACAGGGTAAAATGATAATGATTCACATGGTCATTTAGTAGTGAAGACAATCAAACACTGAGATTTCTATAAAGTTCAGCGAGCTATGTACCTTTGGAAAAGTAGCAACCACAATGTCAGATAACCAACATCCATAGACAGTGCCTGGGTCAAAGGATAGTCACAGGAGAAGTGCAGGTGGATGCTCTTCTCACGACTTACGAGGCCATCATGAGGGTCCACATCCCCGCTGATGGTGTTCTCATAACTGAAGTGGGTCCCGTTGCTCTTAAGAGTAAGAAGACAAAACATTTTAGGCATATTTTCAAAAATTAAAAATGCTGCCCAGAAGATTCCTTCAATGTACTAATTTCACCCTCAGCATTGTCCCACAAAGCTGGTCATCATTGTTGAAGTGGAAAACCAGTCGACCATCCTCAAGAGTCCCGTTGCAGGATTCATCTCGAAGATGGAGGGCATCAGAGTGGAAGCCGGCCTCAAACAGCTGACAGCGGGACAGAGATATGGTGCCAGAACTACTGACACAAGTGATGGACGAGTCTAAAAAGGAGAGAGAAACACAATCTGACTCGTTATGGCATGATTTTTTTTTAAAGCTGAGTCATCAATACTGATTTGAAAGACATTTGTTGACTTGACTGCTTAATATAAAGGCTGACTAATGCAATAAACACACTGCAGATACTGCTGAAGGTTTTAGTTAGCCCGCACCGTAGCTCTCATTGTTTGGCCGATGGTGGTGCTCATTGCAGAAGCAGCCATAGACACCGTCCTTCTCACCACACCACTCGTGCTCTGTGCAGTCCAGCTTTTCACAGGGGTCTGACTCATCTGCAGACACAGAGAAAGGATCATCAGTGATGAATGGCAATGATTTAAATTTGTATTAAATGTCTTATTTGAGCAGTACAAACATACCACAATGCAAAGCAGAGCGCCAGTCAGGGATGTCTAGCCCCAGAACAGAGCAGGTTTTCTCATAGGCAGAGACAGCGGAACACAGCATGCCATTGGCTGGAGTGTAGAGGCAGAGGTCGTAGACACAGGAAGAGAAAAATGGCTCGGGGTCAGAGTGCAGGTGGCAGGTGCTGAATGGGCCGGTGGTGTTGGTGATGACACTGCAGAGTTGGGAGTATTCTTCTCTAAAAATACAGTCAATCAGTCCATCATCATCTTCATCAGTGGAGCCACATCTGGAAAAGACAAATCATACTGCCATCAGCTACTGCCTTGTTGAAGCATCAATAGCGATTTCCATTGCAACTCACCCTGGTTGGCTGGTGGGTGACTTCCAGCTGTGTCCAAAATAATTATCGTTTTGTGCCAGTGTGCCATTGGGTAAGACTTTGTCATCTGAAGGATCATTGTTAGAGTTTCCACACATCCCTGTGACTCTGTCATGACGGTTTTGGCCCAGTCTGACCAGTAAAGTGCTCTGACCATCAAACTGGACTAGCAAGTCAGAGGCATCAACCACTATGTAGCTTCCCTGCCTTACCACCTGAGCTAAGATTCCCACTGTGGTGGGAAGAGAAGCATCATTTCCATTTACCTGAGAGGACAAGAGATGCAATAAGTGTGTGTTGTTACTTTTGTGCAGATTAGACAAAGTAGAATGCTGTTCATCTTAAAAGTGATAGATAGTTTACCGTTACTCTTTTATTGGGTCCGATCCTGATGTGCACACTTTCTGGATGATTTGAGAGGTATATGTCCACTGCAGACACAAATGACACACGGTTGTTTCCACGGTGATTGTTGGTGGCTATCACCTGAAACTGGGTTTCATTGGTGCCATGGTTTGTGCTCTCAGTGATGATGTACGAGCAAGTTCCCTGGAAATGAGCCACTGCTCCATCAAAAGTGATGTAGTGTGGATCCCCCCACACTGTGCAGGTGGACATGGCATGGTAACAGCCCAGCTGGCCGTCTCTGATGGAGCACTGCTGTTCAGGAGTGCAAGATGCAGCAGAACATCGCAGGTCATTTGGAGTGTGACATTCACATCTCTGGGAGCAACCGTCTGTCCAGAAGGACTTGCCAGCCTGTGAACCACACAGAGGTGGGTCGCTTATCCAAAAATTGTACTCAAGTAAGAGTATCATTACTTTAAAATATTATTACTCAAGTAAAAGTGAAAAGTAGTCGTCAAAAAAGTTACTCGAGTAAGAGTAAAAAAGTACTTGGTGAAAAGGCTACTCAAGTACTGAGTAAGTAGCGAGTAACTGTTTGTCCGATTTATTTTATAAATAAATGCTATCAGACAAACAAAAATAAATAAATATACAAATTTTAGTATTTTCAAAGGGAATATATGTAAAAAGATCCACAAAATAAGGCACAACAATTCTAATTTCAAGATTTCAGTTTTTCACAACGTAAATCTTTTTCAAGCAAAACCCACAGTAAATATATTCGCATTTACAGCAGCCTCAGAGAAAACATTAGAACGAGGCAACTTCAACATAACAGACTACAGCTGATGCGCCAGAATGTCATACTAGGGGTGGTTCTTTTAAACACAAGGAGGGATTAAGTAAATCAGAAACAAATGACACAGAGATGCAACAGGTATAATCAGGAAGTTTATTCCCAAGGCGGACAGCAGGAATTAAAAAACAAAACAAAACAAAAAAAAAAAAACAACACACACACACACACACACACACACACACACACACACACACACACACACACACAACACATCTGTGCTAAAATTCCACAGGAATAGACATTCTAACAAAACTATAAAATGTTCTTTGTATACTAAAATACCCTGAAGTATAGACAGTGGATTAACACAATGTAATATGTAAAAATGTAAAAACTACACTCACAAATAAACACTGAAATCAGAGTAAAACTAATTATAAAAGACAAATACAAATTTCCACTACGTGGATGTACATATGTGTATGGCTCACTTTACCATAAATTGTTTCTTCAGTAAGTGAAATGATGGTTCAGCTTCAGCAGCAGTTGGCTCTCAGGGTTCTTGCTGTGAAGCTGTGACCGTTTGGCAGTGAACAGGAGTCCTGCATGACTAAAAAGTCTCTCACAGGCTGCAGATGCAGAAAGAGCTGTATTGACTTTGATCGACAGCTTCTTGATCTGAGGAAAGCCATGCAATACATCCATACCTCCAGTGAATGGACATGAAAGGTACCTCTCCAGTTCCTCTGCTTCTGGCTTTCCTGACCCCATGGATCCATCATCTTCGTCGGTTAGGCTGCTGTTTGTGCTGGCCTCACCCATCTCTCTGTCTAGGTGATGTCTGATGAAGTGGAGACGTGTGGAAAGATGTATGGTTTTCAAAAGAATTAGGTCTGGTCATTATAGTGCTGTATACACTGCCAAGCTGCAGATGTTTGTTTGGAGCTAGCCTCCAAAAGTTGGCCATACACTGTGCGATTTTTGGCCCATTTTGAGCCGATTTTTCAGTCGTGCAACCGTTTTGGGGATCGGCCCGTGTCTTGCCTTAATCGTGTGTGCATCGTGTAGTATACATGGGGTAACGAAAAGCAGTTAACACCTCACGACCAGCTCCCAATCATCAATCGTATGGTCGCATGATAATTAAACCAGTTTGAAATCCTGTCGCCTATCACACTGCGCACGCACAAACACAGAAATGAAAGAAAAAAGGTAGAGCAGGACGGCAGTGCAGCGTGTGATCTGGACACAAGAGATGGAGGCACAACTTGTAGGATGAGGCAAGCTCATCCCAGTACGTAAGCGTAGAGATGCCACCCAGGCAAAAGAAAAATAGAGCTATATCACGTTATAACGTAAAAAGTTTATTGTTCTAACAATATACTTTTCATGTTTGTGCAATATACCTTTCATGTTTGAACAATATAATATCACGTTCATACAATATAATATTTATATTGTACGAACGTGATAATTATGTATATTGTAATAACATGATATTATATTGTTCAAACATGAAAGGTATATTGTACAAACATTAAAAGTATATTGTTAGAACAATAAACCTTTCATGTTATAACGTGATATAGCTCTATTTTTCTTTTGCCCCGGTGGCAGCTCTACGCTTCCGTATCCGAGGCTTTTCAATGTGGCCTCACAAAATTGTGACGACTACAACAACCATGAAAAGAGTTGGATGGACACTGCTGCTCAATCGCAGCTGCCTGGTCAATGTTTTTCATTAGTAATTTAGCAAAGTTGATGGTGGTGGTGTGTGTGCGTCTGTAAGACAGAGAGAGGGAGAGCGAGAGACAGATTTTGTATGATAAGCTTCATGTTATGGACGCACAGTTTGAGCACTCAGGTCGCATCAGAGCATCAGGCCGTATAGTGTGAGACCCTGCATCGTGACCTATGAACTTCTAACCTCTGCGACTTAATTGTACAGTTTGAGCAGGAGCGGAATAACGAGACTGAAAAAAAATCGCACAGTGTTTGCCCAGCTTAATGCAGACTGTTTAAACTAAACAAGCTGCTGTTTCACATAATAAACCCTGTCAGCTGCAGTATTGCCTTCTGTTTTAACAGTTAAAGCAGTAGAGACGAGCTGTTTGCATGTGCGTTGAACTCCAGCGTCATTAACCAGGCTAGCTGTTAGCTTACCAGCGAGCAGTTAAAAGGACAGCTGAAGCTGCACAAAACACCCACAAACTTATCTCACTACAACGTAGCGCCGAAAATATGACTCGCAGCTCGAGCTAGACACAGCTGCTGTAACATAAGACTGAAATCCAGCTAACCACAGCTAAAAAGATATTTAGAGAAAACTTACCGTTTCCTCAGGTTACACGAGTTGAGTTGTTTCACGCTGAAAAGTTGTTGTTTTGGCTCTCACTGACGACATAGCTGTTCTTTTGTGCTGCTTTTAAGCGAAACATTCTTTGTATGTGAGGCCAAGGGTGTTCATCCTCTTCAGCTCTAGCGTAGACTCTGCCATCATATTTCTTCTTTCCGTGTGTCGCTACTTTGAAACGCTTGGGCCGCTCTGCCCGCCACGGTTTCAAACTGGTCATGTGACTGCATGGCCACATCTGATTGGTGAAAAAGTTACCGGAAACTCCACTGACGGCATGTTATCTAATGTGTTAAACCAGCGGTCCCCAACCCCCGGGCCTCGGACCGGTACCGGTCCGTGAGTCGTTTGGTACCGGGCCGCGAGAGTTGAGGCTCAGGTGTGAAATGTATGGTTTTCAGGGTTTTTATCGGTTTTCAGCGTTATTTTGTTATCGTTTTGATCGTTAACTCGGTTTTCCTTGGTCTTTTCACGTGTGTTATGAATAAATTTTCTTTTTTTCGGTACCGGTACTAGTTTTATTTTGTTGTATTTATCCGCGACACCTTAAAGGCCGGTCCGTGAAAATATTGTCGGGCATAAACCGGTCCGTGGCGCAAAAAAGGTTGGAGACCGCTGTGTTAAACTAATTTTTTTTAAAAAGTAACGAGTCCAATTTTGCAAATGTAGCGGAGTAAAAGTACCGTTTCTTCTTCATAAATGTACTCAAGTAAAAGTAAAAAGTATCGTGCAAAAAAGGTACTTAAAAAGTACATTTTTTTCAAAAACTTACTCAAGTAAATGTAACGGAGTAAATGTAGCTCGTTACTACCCACCTCTGGAACCACACCACACCAAATCATAGCCAAAATGATACAACAAATATAGATCTTAAAATACCATTTTTAATTTTTTTCCATTAATTATAGGTGATTTAGTGTAGTAATTGCTAGATCACTGCAAACTGCAATTAATAATATACTAAATATTGCGACAGAGCAACCAGTTGTAACTGTTAATCTTTCTCCCACAGAGAAGACAGATGCTAAATGCTGAAATTTCAATAAATATGTGGAACAGAGATGCATGAAAAATGTATTTAATCACGCTGATGTAGCTGTATAATCTTCAACTGATTGTTTAATGCATTAATTTATTTAGCGATAGCATTTTATTTTATTTTTTTTTAAGCTGCAGTTTAAAGAGTTAGAGCATCATTCTGCCTTCAAACAAAGAAGAAGAATGCTGGTGGTTGAGGCAGGATAGATTCCAGCATTATGGCAATATGGGAATGGTATCCTAGAAAATTAAATCCTAAAATCATATTAGTGGGTTATTACCCTATTATTATCAGGTTAGTATATATGAAATGTACTCACTAGATCACAATTATTTGCTATGTCTCTATTTGTATCTTCTTATCTCCACCTTGTTACCTCAATATTATCATATTATTATTGAGCTATAATAGACACTCTTGTTTGTTTAAAATATATTTATGAATTTTAAGCTTTGTCACAGTCCAAAACACTTCACAAAACTTTCTAAATGTAAGAAGGGCAAGTCTGCTGATTCTGCTGATTTGAAGGGAGTTACTTCAAAGAGTATTTACTATTGACTTTAATATGTCTTACATCATAGTAGAATCCATCATATTGGCAGCCACAGCTTTCCACTGGGACACACCTGGTCCCACTCTTGATGAAGCCTTCATCACAGAAACATCCCTCAGAGCAGAACTGCTCACAGGTTTCATCAATGCTACTGGCACAGGTGTGGCCACAGTCAGTACCGCACAGCTCATAATGGCTGTTGGCTGGACAGTCCAATGCTTAATAATGAGAAAAGCGAAAAATGGCAATAGTCAGACATACCACTTTTAATGTAATACAATCTGGATATAATGAGTGTTGTCAAATTAGTTAAGTGGTTAGCAAATTTCTTGTAAATTTAGATATAAATATAATAAAACAACATGTTGACTCACTGCAGGTGGTGTTCTCCCTCCACGGATAGATACGAACATTAGCAGACTGACAGGCACTGACATATGATTCAATGGCACTGCACAAGAAATCGTGGCCTTGATTTCCTGACAAACATACATCAAACACGCAGTCGTTGAAATATGGTGCCGGGTCAACCTCCTCATGACAGAAACTGAAGGGCCCATCAGCTGCCTGTATCACTTCACACTGATCTCTAGCAGGCTGTTCATTGGTACACTGTGGACAGGAGGAGCCACAGCCGTCATTGCACGTGTAGTTGCCTGGCACCTTCCAGGCTCTCCCAAACTCATCTGGAGATGTGACTATCGTTCCAGATGATGTGTGAAAGTCATCATTTGGATTTCCATTAAAATTTCCACAAAGTCCGCATATTTTTTCTCTGTTGATGACAACAGTTAACAATAGTCCTTGTGTTAGTTTCATAAGGATAAATTATTAGTAAATAACCCTCTTATGTAGATTGGATTATCCTGGTTTTTAAAGCATTTCAAATAATAATGACTGTAGCTTTGATGGGTGGGAAGTGTACCTGTAATTTGGTGGTACGGAGATAAACACTGCACTATATCCATTATAGGTAACACTCAAGCCGAAATTAGTGCTGGCAACTATACGAGATCCTGTTGCATAGATAGACACATTACCTTCATTCAAGACAATAGGTAAATTTCTAGTTACTCCATTCACCTAGAAGAGATACGCAAAGAAAATCAGTGGTTATTTTTTCTACTTTTTAATTGTTATTTTTTCTTTGACAGTAGTAAAAATATCCCTAAAACATGTAGCAGCCGTTTACTTCATGAATCTGAAATTATTCATTGCAGTCATCTAATCTGAAATATCATTATCTACTTACTTGTACCAAACCTCTTCTGTCCCTTGACATATGCACGTCATAGCCCCACACATTCACAAAAACTTCAGCTACTGTTGAAAGTGGACGCCCATTCAATGCCTCATTCTTAGCTTCCACTGAAAACTGATTGAGCTCATCAGTGGCATTACAGAGGGTCACCAGAACATAGCGACAGGTTCCTTGGAAGTCATAGGCCTTACGATCAAAGGTGATATAGTGAGGGTCTCCAGAGGCAGAGCAGGTGCCATGAGGGTTGGGATGGCAGCCCAACTCGCCCTCCACCACACGGCAGGACTCCTGGGGCCCACAGGAGTTGGGAGTACAGTGGACGTTCCCTGTATTTCCGTTACAGGTACACAAGCTCTGACATTCTTCACCATCCCAGAACTGCTCACCACCTTGGTGATAGCATCCTTGGTGATAACATCCACAAGATGTTGGTGGAACACACTGGTCACCATTGAGAATGAAACCATTATTACACTGACAGCCCTCCTGGCACACAGTATCACAGGTGAAAGGGAAAGAGAGGCTGGGGCAAGCAGAAGGACAAGAGCTTCCACAGAGTTCATAATGGCTGTTTGACAGGCAGGTTAGTGCTGGAGAAAAACAAACAGTTTAATATTAAAAAAAGAATTTTTAAATATTTGGAAATCATGGCTAGAATTAACTGAAAAACAAGTGAATGCTTACCACAGCCAGTTGCATTTCTCCATTGTCCCAAGGCAACACCCTTCTGTTGACACATTAGTGCATAATCTCGTAGGACGTCACACAGAGTTGATGCTGGATTGCTAGAGCCCCTCATGATCTCCACACATACATCCACCTGCTGCCTTGGGTCAACCTCAGACCAACAGGGTACAAATGGCCCATCTGGTGAGCTGAGAATGCCACAGTACTGACTAGAATTGTAATTAGTTGTAGAATTTTGGTTCATGCTTTCGATGCAGTGAGCAGCCAGAGAGCCATCTCGCCAACTTTCTCCAAAGTCCTGAGAGCTGTTGACCAGAACACCATTGGGTGTGCGGAAGTCATCGTGTGGATGACCATTGTAGTCACCACAGAGTCCACCTAGGGAACCATTGTAGACACCAGGAGCAGTGACACGGACAAAGTGAGGCCAGACTGTCTGCACAGTTACACCAAAGGAGGTGCGAATGATAACACTGTAAATGCTGCTGTGGAAGATTTGGATGCGGTTGGATGGAGTGCTGAAAGGTAGCCTGATCAGTTGACCGTTAACCTGTAGGGTCATCCAGTTTTTTGCAGTTAACAAGACTTAAACAGTATTGTGTCCGTGTACACATAAATAAATAATTAAAGGAAGAACATATTTTTAAACCAAGTGTTCCATTCACTTACCTTCACTTTACTGTTCCTTGTCATCTCAATAGATATGTGTATACCCTCTGCTTCAAAATGCAGAATTCGTGCAAAACCTTGCTGGCCTCTTGGCACTTTTTCTGCTGTCACCATGAAGTGTGGGTGACTGGACAGTCCCATAACTTTGGCAAGTGTCAATCGACACGCCCCAGGATATTGGTATGTCAGTCCATCAAATGTCTGATATGACCCTGGGCCTCTGATCCAGCATGTTTCATAGCTATTTGGTCTGCATCCTCTTTCTCCATCCTCCACCCTGCATGATTCAAGTGGGCCACAACCATGAGAGTGGCAAGTCATGGAGCCATAACTGCAGCTACAACGTCTCCCACAGTCTTCGTCTAGTATTACAGTTTGTCCAGAGCGGTAGTAACGGCCCTCAAAGCTGCAGCCACACTCAGCATGAGGGACGCAGACCCCACCACTGAGGATGTAGCCTGAATCACAGATGCAGCTTTCCTGGGGAGGTAGAGGGCAGTTATGGGTAGAGTTGGGATTAACACAGGTAGGTGGACATCCTGTGCCTTCAGACTCAAAGTGGCTGTTGGCTGGACATGGGATTTCTAGGCATAAGAGAAGAACATCGATCTTTACATCAGTGGAATTTTAATACAATGATATTTTGAAATAATGTAAAACATAAAGTGATTAACATACCACAAAAGCCAGGTCTCCTCCAACTTGGTAGCTGAGTACCACTTTGTTGACACTGACTTGCATACACACTTAGGGCTTGACAGAGAATGGGTTGGTACCCTCCTCCTACACACAGATCATACACACAACTGTCCACAAAGGACTGTGGAGGAAGTTGCTGATGGCAAGCAGCGAAAGGTCCAGAACTACTGCTGAGGATACCACAGTGGTCAGTGTTGCTGTACAGTGCTGTCTGTTCTACAGTGCAAACAGCACAGTCCAGACCTCCGCACTGTGGCCCACAGCCAGGCTCATCATCTCCAGATGCTTGCCAGCTGTTAGCAAAAACCACATCAGAGCTCACAACTTCACCGTCACGAGTTTGAAAGTCATCTCTACGAATGCCATTGAAGTTTCCACAAAGACCGCATGTACCATTCTGGTAAGTGTAGGGCAAGCTGATCTGGACATAATGATTTGTGTCATAAGACACCACTAAACCAAAGTCAGTGCTGACAAACACAGAAAAACCTGACTCATAAACCTGCACGGTGCCATTGCTAAGGAAGAATGGAGTGGATGCAAAGTTCCTGTTAACCTGTAAAAAAACCAGCAAATATATCAAGTGAGAAAAGTATATCTGGTCATAAAGTGTAGAATTTATCCAGAATCAAAATGACCAACCTTAGCCTGACCACGGCGTCCTTTGACAAGCTCAATTGTGTCATTGTAGACATGCACTTTCACCAGTCGTGTCAAAGAGACTCGAGTACTTCCTCTGTGCTCATTTTTGCCTTCTACTCTGTAGTAGGGCAGTCCACTATTACACTGCTCAGAGAGAACATACGTGCAAGTGCCTTGAAAGTGAAACACTGTGTCATCAAAGGTGTAGTAATGGGGATCACCGCTTATGGTGCAGGTTCCTCTTGGCACTGTCTGACAGGAGAACTGGAAGGAAGCTGGCTTGCAGATCTGTGAAAAGGAGCACGGCTCATTGCGGCACTGCAGGCCTGTTGAGGTACATGTGCACTTCTGTGCACAGGTCCTGTCACTCCAGAATGAAGCACCCAGCTGCACTAATTCACCTTAAAAAGAGTAAAAGGGAATGTCCCTTATTCCCAGTGTAAAATTTCCAGACATTTACATTCATAAAACCTTAGGAAAAAACTTTCACACCTCACATTTTTTCATATTGTGTCAAATAACAACAGTAATTGCCTCAAGGCACTTTATATGAGTAAAGTTCCCAAAATAACAGCAGGTAAATCCCAACTGTTTTACAGCCCCTACCTTCATTAAGAAAAGATGGGCCCTGATTATACACGAGGAGAAGGATTTTAAGTTTGATTTTGAGAATTCTGAGAATTATGCTCTGTCCTTTTAGTCCCTGTCAGTACAGCAGCATTCTGGATCAACTTAAGGCATTTCAGTAAGTTTTGGGGACAACCTGATAATCACAGTAGTCCATTCTTCAAGTAACAAATGCATGAACTAATTTTCTAGCATCACTCTGAAATAGAATTTTTCTAATTTTAGAGATACTGCATAAATGCAAAAAAAGCAATCCTGAATATGTGTTAAATATAAGCAGTGAAGGACATAACCTGGTCAAAAACAAAATTTCTGTTAGTGTTAAGGCCAAGGTAATCCCATCCAGAGTATGCATCTGGTTACACATCATGTTTGTAAGATTTTCATGGCTGAGTGCAATCAACTTAGTTTGATCTGAATTTAGAAGCAGGAAGTTGAAGGTTACCCGTGTTTTTATGTCTTTAAGACGTTCCCACAGTTTTGTCTTTTGGCTTCATTGACAGAGCTGGAGATCATCTGCATAGCAGTGAAAATATACGCAATGCCTTTGAAAGATACTGCCTAGGAGAACCATGTATAATGTACACAGAACCCTGTGGAACTCCATAATTAACCTTAGTGTGAAGACAACTCCCCATTTACATGAGCCAACTGGAGTCTATTAGATAGACATGATTCAAACAAGAGCTTAATTGCTATGGCCTGCTCTAATCTCTGCAATAAAATACTGTTGTTATTAATCGCTCCGCTGAGGTCTAGCAGCACAAGTACAGAGATGAGTCCACTGTCAGAGGCCATCTGCAACTTTCACTAAAGCTGTTTCCATACTGTGATGAGCTGTAAATCCTCAATGAAATATATGACAATGCACTTTGATTAAGCAGACTAAACACATGCAATAACAATAATATGTGTAAAATGGGAATGGGCAATAAAAGTGTAAATTATTATTCTGTGAAATAACTATTCAAAAAATGTTCCAGGAGCAGTGGTGTGTGATGTGCATCACAATTGTGTCTCTTCTGTATATAGGTCAGCTCTCATTGCACAACATCAACCTACTTAGATAAAGAACAGGTATGTAGCTTACTGGTGTAGTGCCAAGTCACTCTTTATTGCTTCAACAACAAGTTGACTTTCACCTAACCCAATGATTCCTGGCCACCAAAGTACAACTGGTGCAGGATTCATATTTACATATTTAAGGCTCCAGCTGTAATGTACTGAGAAACCTCATCCACTTCATTTTTCATTGTCTGCTTTGCATGCAATGCTTGTATTGAAATATGGAACTTTTCAAACACCAGTGCAGATGCCACTAAATCAGTTATCAGTGGACATATCCTGAGCGAGGGAGATAGTTCCTTATGTCATGGAACGGACATATTATAGTTGTTTAAGAAGAGTTACTAACCACCTAGTGCTAAGTAAGCAGAATGTCTTTTTTGTAGAGGAAGTGGTCTACAGGAAGTAGTGTGCTCTTTAGCTGCTGCAGTGAAAAAATTTGTAATCTGATGGCAATCTCTGCAATCCTGGTGTTAAAGTCCACAATATCAGCTTCATCCGTAAGTTCCTATATATTTAATGTGTATTAGTAAGTTTTGACACTATTTTGAGTTAAATCATATGGAAGCAGGTAGATGCTTGTATTTTTTCAGCAGATGCTTCATTTGTGGTCATGTATCTTTCATTAGAGCAATGTTATTCTCCCAGTGTCATGGAACATGTCTTCATTGTGTATTTTGCATTCCTTTTCTTTGTACAGTCTTACAAAAAAGAGAGAGAGAGAATTTATTTTCATCATTAAATCCTGCCAAACACAACAAGCGGCCTGTTTCTTGGAGGATGAAGTGCTTGGAATAAAGAATGTTAAGCTAGCTGTATAGCTAAAATTCCGTTGCCTGCAACAAACTTTAGTGAGGACAGCATAGTAAAAGGATGACCACTCAACGTGGAAGTTAAAAAGAGTGAAGGATTGTCAGTCTGCATCACACTGCAATGGAGGCCACAAGCGCCTCAACACAAGCTTCAAAGGAAGACAGAGCTGAAGGCTCACGAGATGAAGTTGAATCGGGGTCTATTTATTCTCGCCACAGCTCAAAGAGGTCACACTCTTCACACTCATCAGCAAGCTCCAGAGTAAGCTATGAAGCAGCCAGGGCGCAAGCCAAAGCAGATGCAACGAAAACCAGAATAGCATTCACGGAAAAGGAAGGTGAACTGAGAGTCGAAAAGGCCAGACTAGAAGCCAAGAAAGATTATATTAATCTACAGAAAGAGGCTGAGGCTGCCCAAGCTGAAACTGAGGTGTTGGAGGCAGATGCAGGAGATGTGAACGAATCCAACAACAAAGAATTTGACTTTCTGCCCTTGCCAGAGTGTGCATTGAAAAGGACTGATCACTATGTTACACAGCACACACAAGAACAATTCCCACAAGAACCCAAAGTAGAGAATGATTCAACTTTACCGCCAACATCCACTCCGTTTCCAAGCTACAATCAGAATGCACAGCCCCAGCTCGTCGACAACGGAGCCAGCTTCTCTCAAAATAATGCTCAGCCACTCCATATGAACTTTCCACAGCAAGAAGATGAGCGCTACCAGCGCAGGGTACAGGGTACTGACCGACAACCGACCACATCCAAACAGCTCCCACAATAATGACTCATCTACAGAGCTTGCCAAGTACCTTGCTAAATCCCAGCTGGTTTCTTCACGCTTAACGAAGTTTGATGACTTACCCGAACATTATGAAGCCTGGAGAGAAGCGTTCATCAACACAATCGAAAGTCTGAGTCTATCAGCGAGTGAAGAAATGGATCTGCTTATCAAATGGCTGGGTAAAGAATCTGGTGAGCATGCAATCAGAATACGGTCTGTGAATATCGGACAGCCTAAGGTGGAAGTTAGAATGATCTGGGAAAGACTAAATAAAAAATATGGTGCTCCAGAGGTGATAGAAAGAGTTCTCTTTTGTAAACTTGAGAGTTTTCCCAAGATCCACAACAGAGAGTGTCAAAAACTACAAGAACTGGCTGACTTGTTTACTGAACTTGACGTTGCTAAACGAGAGGGTTACCTGCCAGGTTTAGCCTATCTTGATACATCAAGAGGTGTGCAGCCAATTGTGGAAAAGCTCCCTTTAAATCTCCAAGACAAGTGGCTGTCACATGGGTGCAAATACAAGAGAGATCATCATGTTGCCTTTCCTCCTTTCTCCTACTTCAAAAAATTCATCTGCAGAGAGGCTGAAGAGAGAAATGATCCCAGTTTTAACTATCCAGATCTTTTCACAAATTCTTACAGAAAAGAAAAGTAAAATCAAGTGAGATCTGTCTCCGTGCACAAGACAAACATATCTATGGCTTTGGAGCGCAAAATAGGAAATCCAGAGAAGCTATGCCCCATGCACCACAAGCCTCATTCTCTTCAAAAATGCAGAGGTTTTCGAAAAATGCTCCTGGAAGAGAGGAAAAGGTTCTTAAAGGAAAACAACATATGTTTTTGCTGCTGCGCCTCTACAACTCATCAAGCCAAATCTTGTGAGGCTACCGTTAAATGCGGAGAATGTGACAGTGATAAACACATTTCCACTCTGCACCCCAGACCAGCTTCACGCTCAGACGCAGTCCCTACTTCCTCGACAGAGAATGGGGGGGAGAGGTCGGACACAGAGGCACAGAGTGTCACATCCAGATGTACCCAGGTATGTGGGGATGGGTTTCAAGGGAAATCCTGCTCAAAGATCTGTCTGGTGAATGTGTACCCAAATGGCCACCAAGAGCAATGGCAGAAGATGTATGTCATTTTAGATGACCAAAGTAATGTTTCACTGGCCAGATCTGAGTTTTTTGACATGTTTGGTCTCAAGGGAGCAGCCATGCCATACACACTGAAAACCTGTCCAGGCATCACAGAAGCATCTGGGAGAAGAGCCCACAGTTTTATGATAGAATCGTTGGATGGGAAAACTTACCATTCCCTTGCCTGCACTTATAGAGTGTAATGATATCCCAAACAACAGGTCAGAGATACCCACACCCGAAGCTGCATGTCACCACCATCATCTTAAAAGAGTGGCAAATAAGATTCCAGTGCTTGACCCAGATGCAGACATTCTTCTTGCATAGAAGATGCTCACAACAAGCCTACAGTAAGTGCTATGAAAACCTGCATCCTGGAAAATGGCAGACCAAGTCACTTTGCCACGTGTGAGAATAAGATAAAGGTGAAAGAAAATCCTAATGGCAAAGATGAGAGAAAGAGAACCCCATCCAATAGAGACATCCAAAATGCATCGACAGTGACTAAACTTGGAGAAACAGTTTTCAATGCCACAGAAAATGACAACCTGCTAGCACACTCCATTGAGGATTCAGTCTTCCTACAGATCATGGAAGATGAAGTCTTCCAGGATGAGACAAAAAGCTGGGTTGTGTTAAGAAATAAATATATATTCTTAATGCGTTATTTTCTGATTAGATTGTTTTATGAGAGGCCCAGACTTGACTAGGTCACAGGCTGACAGGAAACTGCATGTTTTTGCAGTATATGAGGAGCAGACAGAGAGTGAAACTAAGTTCAGATGAAGGGTGACAGGTTGCCCTGGCAACAGACCTCAGAAAGGGGAAGTTATTGCAAGCTGCACAGGAAGTAAGACACAAAGAAAAGAGGAACTGAGTAGAAGGAGTTGGGTGTATTGAAACTGTGTGTGACGTCTGAAGTACTAAAATAACACCTATATGAGACTCATCTTGAGCTTCTAATGTTAGAGATTCTGCAACTGGCTTTGGGCTGTGCAGGGCTCTCTCTTCCGGAAGATGATTGAATAAAAAATATACAAATGTTTTGACCACTCTGAGTCGGGTTTTCTCTGTTCTATCATGGGGATCAAAGAATCGGGTTTAATAGTTGCCCCTCTTCCCTTTCGGCACCCACGTAAACGTCTACCAAATAACAGATGCTATGCTCATCACCGTCTGATGTCACTGCAGAAGACTTTAGATAAGAAGCCTGAAATGAAAATGCATTTCACAGACTTCATGCAAAATATGTTAGATAAGGGACATGCTGAACTTGCTCCACCACTCCAGGAGGGGGCAGAATGCTGGTATTTGCCCACGTTTGGTGTTTACCATCCCAAAAAACCAACCAAGATTCGTGTGGTATTTGATTCCAGTGCTCAGCATGATGGAATCTCGCTAAATGAGGTGCTGCTGTCAGGACCAGATCTTAACAACAGTCTCGTTGGTGTCCTCCTCAGATTCAGAAAAGAGCCTGTGGCCATAACTGCAGATATTCAGCAGATGTTTTACTGTTTCATTGTTCGAGAGGACTGCAGGGATTTCCTTAGATTCCTGTGGTACCAGGATAACGATCTGAGTAAGGATGTGGTGGATTATCACATGTGTGTTCATGTTTTCGGAAACAGCCCATCACCTGCTGTGGCAATCTTTGGTCTGAGGAAAGCAGCAGAGCACCAAGAAGTTGAATATGGCAGTGATGCGAGGCGCTGCGTAGAAAGAGACTTTTATGTAGATGACAGCCTCCGGTCTTTTGCTACAGCAGCAGAGGCCATTGATGTTCTGCGTCGAACACAGCAGATGTTGGCAGCATCTAACATCACTCTGCACAAAATAGCTCCAAATCGAGCAGAAGTAATGAACGCATTTCCTGCAGATCAAAGAGCAGACAATGTAAAAGACCTTAACCTCTTCGTGGATGACTTACCAGTCCAACGCAGTCTTGGAGTCAGCTGGAACATAATGACTGACACTTTCGGATTCAATATTCCTGAGAATCAAAAGCCATTTACACGCCGTGGTGTCTTGTCAACAGTAAACAGTCTGTTCGATCCTTTGGGGTATAGCTCCTGTTGTGGTGACAGGGAGACTGATTCTAAGAGAGCTAACAACCGAGAATGCAGACTGGGATGCAGAACTCACTGAGGCTAAAAAAGAAGGTTGGAGAAGATAGAATGAATCATTGTCAGCACTAAAAAACCTTGATGTTCCACAAGCATATGCCTCTTTCTCTGTTTCCAAAGCACAGCACGCTGAATTATCGATTTTCTGTGATGCCTCTGTCAAAGCAATATCTGCAGTTGCTTATCTTAAGACAACAAATGAACAAGGTCTTCAAGAGGTGGGCTTTGTTTTTGGGAAATCCAAGCTCGCTCCCAACCCAGGCCTTACAATCCCAAGACTGGAGTTCTGTGCTGCTGTCATGGCCGTTGAGATAGCCGATCTTGTAATCAGGGAGCTTGATCTGGATCTCAAGACAGTGAAATTCTACACTGACAGCAGAGTTGTATTGGGATACACACACAACGAGACTAGGAGGTTCTATGTGTGCAGCGCATCCGGCAGTCAACACGACCAGAGCAGTGGAACTACATTCCTTCAGAACTAAATCCAGCTGATCATGGGTCACGTTCTGTTCCAGCCGCCGAGCTTGCCGACACCACGTGGCTAACAGGACCAGCATTCCTAATGAAACAACCAAAGGTAGCTGCCAGTGGCGGTAATGGATCAACATTTGACCTTGTGAACCCAGATGCTGATGCTGATGTACGTCCTGAGGTAACCTCGCTCGCCACACAAGTTAGTAGAGACAAGCTTGGCTCAAAACGCTTCCAGCATTTTTCTAGCTGGACCACACTCAGTAAGACTGTGGCACGTCTGTGTCATATTGCTCAGTGTTTCTCCCACTCCTCAAAGAATCAAAGGTGTGTTGGATGGCATATCTGCAAAAGTGGCCTGTCAGTCGTTGACATTGTCAGAGCAGAACAGATCATCATAAAATGCGTGCAAGAAGAAATGTATTCAGAAGAACTGAAATGCATCAAAATGAAACATGACCTTCCGAAAACCAGCACTCTGTACAAACTCCGACCCATTCTTGACAACGAAGGTATGTTAAGAATAGGTGGACACATTGGCCGAGGACACCTTGAAAGTGGTGAAGTCCATCCGCTAATAATACCAAGCCGCAGCCATGTAGCAAGCTTGCTTGTTTGTCATCATCATCAGGCTGTGAAGCACCAGGGCAGGCATTTCACTGAAGGTGCAATTCGCAACAGTGGTCAGTGGATTGTTGGAGGGAAACATCTCATCAGCAGCATCATTCACAAGTGTGTTACATGCAGGAAACTAAGAGGAAGAACCGAGCAGGAACAAATGTCAGACCTACCCACAGAGCGCCTTCAGGTTGACCCTCCATTTTCCTACGTTGGCCTTGATGTTTTTGGACCATGGGAAGTGGTGATAAGCCGTACCAGAGGCGGTCAAGCACAAGACAAAAGGCGGGCTGTCCTTTTCACATGTATGTCCACACGAGCCATACATATTGAGGTTATTGAAACAATGACGTCCTCAAACTTTATAAATGCGCTCTGAAGATTTTTCTACATCAGGGGTCATGCCAAACAGCTTCGCTCGGACTGTGGGACCAATTTCACTGGAGCGTTCAAAGAGCTGAAGATGGATCCTGGCAATAAGAGCATAGAGGATTATCTTCTTCAACAAAAATGCACTTGGGTTTTCAACCCACCTCACTCCTCTCATATGGGTGGCGCATGATTGGAGTGGCAAGACGGATTTTAGATTCTATGCTTCTTCAGGTTGGACATGTAAAACTCACTCATGAGGTCTTAACCACTTTCATGGCTGAGGTGAGTGCCATTGTCAATGCAAGGCCGTTAATACCAGTTTCTACTGATCCTGAGGCGCCTTTCATTCTAACACCTTCCATATTGCTGACTCAGAAGGGGGGTGTTCCCTCTCCTACTGTAAGTGAGTTTTCAAAAGGGGATCTGCTCAAGAATCAGTGAAAAAGAGTTCAGGCCTTGGCAGATACCTTCTGGGCTAGGTGGCGCCGTGAATATTTGAGCACATTACAGAGTCGGCACAAATGGCAGTCTCAGAAACCTAATCTCAAAGAAGGAGATATTGTTCTGCTCAAGGACGATCAAACCAAGAGGAATCAGTGGCCTATGGGAATTATTGTCAATGTTGTTCCCAGCAGAGATGGACTTGTCAGGAAAGTCGACGTTAAAGTGATACGGAACCAGACAGCGAAGGTCTTCTCTAGACCAGTTTCTAAAGTAATCTTGTTGTTTTCACCACAGGACAATGACTCATCAGCAAGCTAGGGGATTGAGACTGTGGCATAAAGTGGCATATCTTTAATATGCCAGGCGGGGAGTGTCATGGAACGGACATATTATAGTTGTTTAAGAAGTGTTACCACCACCTAGTGGTAACTAAGTAGAATGTCTTTTTTTGTAGAGGAAGTGGTCTACAGGAAGTAGTGTGCTCTTTAGCTGCTGCAGTGAAAAAATTTGTAATCTGATGGCAATCTCTGCAATCCTGGTGTTAAAGTCCACAATATCGGCTTCATCCATAAGTTCCTATATATTTAATGTGTATTAGTAAGTTTTGACACTATTTTGAGTTAAATCATATGGAAGCAGGTAGATGCTTGTATTTTTTCAGCAGATGCTTCATTTGTGGTCATGTATCTTTCATTAGAGCAATGTTATTCTTCCACTGTAATGGAACATGTCTTCATTGTGTATTTTGTATTCCTTTTCTTTGTACAGTTTTACAAAAGAGAGAGAGAGAGAATTTATTTTCATCATTAAATCCTGCCAAACACATAGTGATGGGATTTCCGGCTCTTTTTAGAGAACCGGCTCTTTCGGCTCGACTCACTAAAAAGAGCCGGCTCTTTCGGCTCCGAACCGACTCTTCAGGTTGTTTTGTTGCTTTAATTAATTTATTATTAACAATAATATAAAATTATGCACAAAAGGAATTACTAATGTAAAAAAAGTGGTTTTATTTATATATTTTTATATATAAATATATGCGGTGGCCCCTAGAGACAAAGCACGTACAAACTCCAAAAAGCACGTCCAAATTCCAAAGCACATACAAACTCCAAAACACATTTCTAGCGTTAACTGAACTTTCAAAACAGAGCTACCTAGATCGCTTAAATTACACAATTGAAAGCATATGTGTATGGCTTGTGTATTTATACACAAGCACTCATATATATTCAAATAATTTTTAAAAAATGTTCATTTACCTGTTACTACCACACACCAAATCCGGTCGTTGGTACTTGCTGGCTTGTGTAGCCACTAGGTAACAAAAGCTCAACACTGCGTCTAGCATTCTGGAGCACTTCTATTGTGTTTTGTACGTGTTTTGGAGTTTTACGTGCTTCTGAGTGTTTACGTGTTTTGGACTTTGTACGTGCTTCGGAGTTTGTACGTGCTATGGAGTTTTTACGTGTTTTGGAGTTTGTACGTGCTTCGGGGTTTGTACGTGCTTCAGAGTTCGGACGTGTTTTGAAGTTTGTACGTGCTTTGTCTCTAGGGGCCACCGTAAATATACTTTTATTTATTCACTCCACATAAAATGTAATAAATAAATCATATAATACAAAAACCAGTTCAACTTTTAACTATTTAAATTTTCAGCTTTTTCCTTTTAAACATATTTAAAGTGTAACAACACAAAACACTGCAAACCACAACACAATTCAACATAAATTAAAATATGAAAACAAAAAGTACATGCATATTCTGTCATATGGGCCTGCATGAATAAACTTTCTGAATCCTTTATCATCCAACTGAAAATAGTTGTGGATGATTACTATACCTTTCTAATGTGACGTTGTTGTCTCTGTCTCTCCATCCCGCTCTGTTCCTGTGCTACTGCGTGTGTAACTACCGGCCCTCCCCCCTCTTCCCAGCGCAAAGCACAAGGCTCGCATGCGGAGTGAAGCGGGAAAAAAGTGCGAGACAGAGGGTGAGAGAAAGAAAAAAAAAAAACCCACAGCTCGCGATAAGGAGCTGGCTCGAGTCGTTCATGTCAAAGATCCGGCTCTAAGAGCCATTTCGTTCGCGACCGACACATCACTACAAACACAACAAGCGGCCTGTTTCTTGGAGGATGAAGTGCTGGGAATAAAGAATGTTAAGCTGTATAGCTGAAATTACGTTGCCTGCAACAAACTTTAGTGAGGACAGCATACCTTATGCAGTTAAGGACCAAAATGAAGAAGTGAATCCTGCCTTAGGATAAGTCACTTTGTTGGGAACAGCTTCGCTCTCTAGCATTTTTTATTCTTTGCTTGCCATATGTTGCCATTCAAAATCTTTCAAAACCTCTGAATTCATGGCTAAACATCCTTTAAGCAGGTAGGAAGAATGTTTTTAAGCCTCCAACTAATAGTTTGAAATTCCTTCATTAGTTCTTGATTCCAACAACAGTCAGAGACTTTAATGTTAATAACCTCAACCTCATTGCTTTACTGTACTCTTAATGCACTGTGATTAGAATTCTTGCCTTGCCTTTCACAGATGCACATCACTATAATGTTATATAACACAAAGGCTACAGAAGCAGTTGCCCTCTGTATCCTGCAGTCTTACCATTAAAAGTGCAGCCTGTTGATCCATGGTCTGTCCGGAAGGCCCAGCGACCTAGTTCATTGACGTTGCTGCCAAGGCGAAAATTTGAGTTACTCCCTGATGCAGCACTGGTGAATGATCCAGGGAGGACATAATAGTGAGTGGAGTCGATTGTATCATAACCAGCCTGCAAATGTGAGTCACAAAAATATGATTATTGCATTTAGAAACAATGAATGTTTTTTCATTAGTAAATATGCAGAGTATTGACTATAGTAGGTCTGACCTGAATGCTCGGTGTTGTTGAGGCTATTATACCGTAGTTCATCAGCACAAATGAATATTGGCCTCCAGAGATCAGCACAGCTTGGACAGTAGTGCGCTGGAAAATATGAATTCAGTTATTATATGTTCTGTTTGATCAGTGTTCTGCTGGATTTACACCTAATTTGGTTATGAAACACTTTTCATGTATCACTTTATCAAATGTATTAGTTCATAAGACATTAAGTTGTGCTTCAGTTTGAATGGTCTAGATTTCAGATAAATACTATTAACCACCTTAGCTTGTTAGTATGAAATGCTTTAGGTCATCTTCAGGTATCACTTTTTAAAAAAAAAAAAAAAAAAAGTTCAATATTCAAAAATAATCTTTGTATGAAATATATCACATGAATTTATGTCTATGTCTGGAAGGTGACACTAGATTACACTAATCTACTGTTCCTGAATTAGTAAAGTAGGCAACAGACTTTCACGTATACATCACACATAAGCACATAATTTGATTCCAAATTTTGGAAGCTGACTTACTGTTCCACTAGTGGGATAATAGGCCACCTCAAACCAAGTTGCAACAAAGACCCAGTTGGCATTAAAGTTCAGTCCTGTAAAGTATTGATTGATGTCTTGTGTAGCTTGCTGGAGAACACTGCCACTGGTGTATTGGTTGTAGTAGATCTGACCATTTCCTCTGTTGTCTAAATCTGTCCAGAATGGAGCAATGATGTCTCTGATATGTTGTGGGAACCTCTGACTTGTATAGTCCCTTAGTGGACCAGTAAATGTTAGGTGTCCATTATGATTGACCTGAAAAAAAAAAATAGAAAAGAAAAATATTTCCTGTCACAACATCTAGATGAACAGATTTGGATTTTGGTTTGCAAACCTCGTTATCAAATTCCGGTTCTTTTTATTCTTTTAGCGAGAGAGAAAGACTTCTGACTCTGAGTGGTCAATTTCAAAAAATCGTCTTTATTGTACATTTCCGGAAACGGAGACCTGTAGACACGAACACCCAGGTCTAAAGCATTGCAAGCCAAAATGGGTATATATACAGGGTGGGCCATTTATATGGATACACCGTAATAACATGGGAATGGTTGGTGATATTAAAGTCGTGTTTGTGGCACATTCGTATATGTGAGGGGGCAAACTCCTCAAGATGGGTGGTGACCATGGTGACCATTTAGAAGTCGGCCATCTTGGATACAACTTTTGTTTTTTCAATAGGAAGAGGGCCATGTGACACATCTAACTTATTGTTAATGTCTCAAGAAAAACAATGGTGTGCTTGGTTTCAACGTAACTTTATTCTTTCATGAGTTATTTACAAGTTTCTCTTTGTTCACAGCCATTGACATGTCGAAGAGGTTAACACGTGAGGAGCGGATCGAAATCATGCTGATATCTGGTGAACGCAGTAACCGAGTCATTGCAGCAGATTTCAATCCAAGACACCCTACGAGACCACCCATCTCCCATGCTACAGTCAGCAAACCGCTTGCTAAGTTTCGTGAAACTGGTTCAGTGTTGGATTTGCTAAAATGTGGACGCAAGAAAACTGTCACGAATGACGAAACATCAGTGGCTGTCCTAGCTTCATTCAGCAAGAGCAAACAGTGTAGCACTCGCCGCATGTCACTGGAGAGTGGCATTAGTCGAACATCCCTTCGGCAGATATTAACTACTCACAAATGGCACCCTTACAAACTCCAGCTACTGCAGCATCTCAATGAGGATGACCCAGATCGGCGCACAGAATTTGCAGAATGGGCAAAACAAAAATTGGAACAGGACCCTCAGTTCACACAGAAGATTTTGTTCAGTGATGAGGCAAACTTTTATGTGAATGGTGAAGCTAACAAACAAAACCACCGCTATTGGTCTGACACTAACCCACATTGGACGGATCCCTCCAAGACTGTTGGAACAACAAAAGTGATGGTTTGGTGTGGTATATGGGGTACAATGATAGTGGGTCCATTCTTCATCAGTGGAAACCTCAAGGCCACTGGATATTTGAAATTGCTACATGATGATGTGTTTCCCTCTTTATGCACTGAAGCTGGC
The DNA here is from genome assembly GCF_051167445.1 of Perissodus microlepis. Taxonomy (NCBI): domain Eukaryota; kingdom Metazoa; phylum Chordata; class Actinopteri; order Cichliformes; family Cichlidae; genus Perissodus; species Perissodus microlepis. The sequence goes on from NC_140468.1 coordinate 15,645,884, forward strand.
ACATTCCCTGAGTTTTTCCAGCAAGATGGTGCACCACCACATTATGGTTGCCAGGTCCGAGCATTCCTAGATGAACAGTTTCCTGGAAAGTGGATTGGTCGTCGTGGGTCAGTTGAATGGCTCCCAAGGTCTCCCGATCTGCCCCCTTAGACTTTTATCTTTGGGGTTATCTGAAGGCAATTGTCTATGGTGTGAAGATACGAGATGTGCAGTACCTAAAACTATGGATACTGGATGCCTGTGCTGGCATTTCTCCTGCGGTGTTGCTATCAGTGTGTGAAGAGTGGGAGAAGAGGGTTGCATTGACAATCCAACACAATGGGCAGCACAATGAACACATGTTATAAGTGGTCAGAAACTTGTAAATAACTCATGAAAGAATAAAGTTATGTTGAAACCAAGCACACCATTGTTTTTCTTGTGACATTACCAATAAGTTTGATGTGTCACATACAACAAAAGTTGTATCCAAGATTGCCGACTTCTAATTGGTCACCATGGTCACCACTCATCTTGAGGAGTTTGCCCCCTCACATATACTAATGTGCCACAAACAGGACTTTAATATCACCAACCATTCCCATGTTATTACGGTGTATCCATATAAATGGCCCACCCTGTAGTTCTGCTATACGTCACACACACAGTTCCGCTCAAAACAACTCTGCTTAGTTTCACTTTCTGTCTGCCACGCTTCCTGTTCTCTGCAAAAGCATGCGGTTTCCTGTCAGTACTCTGACATTGTACTCTAACTGGCGTTCTCCTACTCTGGCCTCTATAAAACAAAATAAACAGAATATAAGCACTAAGAATATATATTTATCTTGTAACAACGTTTTATATTGTAATTAGTGTCAGTACGTTTAATTAGACAGCAAAATATTTTAATGGTACAAATGTAGTAAATGAATTGTTAATGTTAATTTTACATACATAAATGCTGTTATATGTCCTCCCAAAATAGAAAAAAGGTCTTAGCAGGGTAATCTGTGGAGAACTTCCATCATCTATCGCAGAGCTTACAGTTCCAGATGTTGGGTAAAGAGGTCCTAAGAAGCAATTAGGTAGATCATGACAAAAAGATAGAAAAGGCCTATATGGTTAATATTCTGCAAACATAAATATGAAACATATTTCTCACAGGCTTTCAGTCTTTACTCCTCTGTGAAATGTGAGGCTGATATAAACTGAGGATAAAGCAATAAAAGTCAAATCTTTAGTTTTGAAAAGATACTTACTGACAGCCTGAGCAGTCACTACACCTGTACATGAAACAAAACACGGATAAATAAAATTATGACAAGTTTTCTAAGATTGTAAGATGTTATTTCTGATCCAAAAAATTTGAGTCATCACTTAGGCAAAAATAAACACACCATAAAATGGATTAAAGGAACATAAGTACAATTACTAACCTGTCATTCCCAAAAGCAGCACAAAAAACATGATTTGACCCACCATTCTGTCAAATCGGTTCTCTAGCATATCGACACTATCTCTCCACACCGTTACATATAAAACACCGTTACATATAAAACAGATGACCGGTGACCGTTTGATCTCCACTTCTGTTGTATGTGTGTGCGAGTGCCTTGAGAGTGCTGTATACATGTGCGTCTGTCAGGAGCGTGCTGCCTCTCCCCTGATAGTAGTGATGTGTCGGTCGCGAACGAAACGGCTCTTAGAGCCGGATCTTTTACATGAACGACGCGAGCCAGCTCCTTATCGCGAGCCAGCTCCTTATCGCGAGCCGTGGATTTTTTTTTTTCTCTCACCCTCTCTCTCACACTTTTTTTCCACTTCACTCCGCACGCGGGCCTTGTGCTTTGCGCTGGGAAGAGGGGGGAGGGGCGGTAGTTACACTCTCAGTAGCACAGGAACAGAGTGGGAAGGAGAGAGAGAGAAAGAGAGCCAGGGACAACAACGTCACATTAGAAAGGTATAGTAATCATCCACAACTATTTTCAGTTGCGGATGATAAAGGATTCAGAAAGTTTATTCATGCAGGCCTATATGACAGAGAATGTGGATCTTCTTTTTGTTTTCATATTTTAATTTATATTTAATTGTGTTGTGGTTTGCAGCGTTTTGTGTTGTTTCATTTTAAATTTGTTTAAAAGGAAAAAGCTGAAAATTTAAATAGTTAAAAGTTGAACTGTGACTAGTTGGTTTTTGTATTATATGATTTATTTATTACATTTTATGTGGAGTGAATAAATAAAAGTATATTTACGGTGGCCCCTAGAGACAAAGCACGTACAAACTTCAAAATACGTACAAACCCTGAAGCACGTACAAACTCCAAAACACGTAAAAACTCCAAAATACATAAAAACTCAGAAGCAAGTAAAAAACACAACAGAAGTGCTCCAGGATGCTAAGCCCAGTGTTGAGCTTTTGTTACCTAGAGGCTACACAAGCCAGCAAGTACCAACGACCGGATTTGGTGTGTGGTAGTAACAGGTAAACGAACATTTCTTTTTTAAATTATTTGAACATATATGAGTGCTTGTGTATAAATACACAAACAATACATGTATGCTTTCAATCGTATAATTTAAGTGATCTAGGTAGCTCTGTTTTGAAGTTCAGTTAACGCTAGAAATGTGTTTTGGAGTTTGTACGTGCTTTGTCTCTAGGGGCCACTGTATATATTTATATATAAACATATATATATATAAAACCACTTTTTTTAACATTAGTAATTCCTTTTGTGCATAATTTTATATTATTATTAATAATAAATTAATTAAAGCAACAAAACAACCTGAAGAGTCGGTTCGGAGCCGAAAGAGCCGACTCTTTTTAGTGAGTCGAGCCGAAAGAGCCGGTTCTCTAAAAAGATCCGGAAATCCCATCACTACCTGGTAGCCCCGGTATTCCCCCAATATGCCCTGGTGTTCCCCGGTATCCCCCCAATATGCCCTGGTGTTCCCCGGTATCCCCTAGCTTGTTGCTTCCCCTTTTTGTTGGTCTCCCTCCACGGCTTATCGCCTCGAAAAATAGGCTTATGCGCCGGTTGGATCACGCCGTGCGGCTGCCGGCTAGCGAGTAGCTCGGCTACAGTGAGGAAACACAGCAGGGACACGGCTTCGGCGTTAGGCATACGCTGTCGCCTGGGCACTGTGCAGCTCGGCTGCTATGTGTGTTCACACAGCGGGGATACGGCTTCAGCGTTCCAAGCGTTCGCTGTCGGCTTAACACGGTGGGGAATAAACATAATAAACACGCTACGAGCCGGCTAATCGTTAGCCGGCTCGTAGTATTCCAACCGGTTAGCCTGTCTGGCGTGTCGCCCGCAGCTCGCGGGTTAACGCGACCAGCAGGACTCAGCTCGGCTACATTGGGGAGATGTGTCAGAGTTCCAAGCATATGCTTTTACCTGTTAGCACTGTGAAGCGGGAGCTTAAAAACAGTGAAGGGGGAATTCAGGTTGCGGCTAGTGCCGGCTACCTGTTAGCACTTCCTGGTTAGCGTGCGGCCCCGCCCCCTTGCTTGGTAGCAGAAGTATGGCAGCCCACACGTCCCAAACATGTCATGTCTGCATTTTTGCCTTTTTACGATAGGCACGAGCAGTGTGGCTGTGCCTGGGCGAAAAAGGAAAAATAAATAACTACATGAAAGAAGCCTAGAACATGCTGTGCTGGCTAAAATAGCTGACGCTTTCATGCACTGTTTTGTTGCCAGCACGAACTAGCCAGATCGTGCTTGATTTCTGAAAGCATTAAATGGCCCGCCCCTCCCCCTTCTCCTGCTTCGAGAAGGGTCTGCAGCCACTGGCGCTCCCCAGCGCTCCCCAGTGCAGCCACTGGCGCTCCCCAGTGGCTGCAGCCCGATGCTCTTGCCTGCTTCTCCTGCCACTGCTATGACACCAGTTAGGCAGGCCATGGGCGGGGTCCCATCCCACACCTGTTCTGATTTGCTGCTGCACAGCGTCCCTCCCATGGCTCCGCCCCTGTGAGGCCTGGGCTGGTGGGGGTTGACAATCAGGTGGCGGATGTCGAAGAAGCTTCCATCCTCTCCTCCGGTGTTGCCCACCTGTATGGGCTCAAAATGTGGTCATAAATATTTTGTACTTGTAAAAAAGATTTGTATGTGTAAAAAAGATTTGTGTGTGCGTAAAAAAGATTTGTATGTGTAAAAAGAATTTGTGTGTGCGTAAAAAAGATTTGTATGTGTAAAAAAGATTTGTGTGTGCGTAAAAAAGATTTGTGTGTGCGTAAAAAAGATTTGTATGTGTAAAAAAGATTTGTGTGTGCGTAAAAAAGATTTGTGTGTGCGTAAAAAAGATTTGTATGTGTAAAAAAGATTTGTGTGTGCGTAAAAAAGATTTGTGTGTGGACTTAGAAAAAAAAACCCTGCAAGTTACAAGTACGAATTTTGACCCTATTTTTCTTCCTTTCATCTGATTGGTCAATGTCATGTCAATCACAAATGTAACAATCCAATCAGAGAACAGATGGGTTTGGCTGTCGGAGGGGCGCTTTTTTGAACTGCAGGTCCTTGAAGGGTGATACAGTTTGAAGCTGGAGGATCTCTATATAAATATCCGATAGCAGCTAGGTCCCCTAACTTTCAGTAGCTGTTGAAAGGAAAAAGTTGTGGTATATCAGTGGTTAGAAATACCATTATTACTTTAGGATTAGTTTAACACAAAGTCAGGGCTGACCCAGGACCATTGCTGTGAGTCACAGTGCGCAGCATAAAAGTCCTTTCACATCAGACGCAGGATGTGCTGCTAATGCTAACTGCTAACTAAAAGCAAAGGATCCAGAATTTGTTACGCTGGCTGCTGGGCTCTGTGGGTTTTTGCAGCAGCTCTACCTGTACTAGATGCACCTGCTCCTTGTCTTTTCTATCTCTGACTTTATGTCCTCTACAAGAGTTTCTGTTTTTTTTGCTGGTTCTTCAAATGTTCAATAAAAACATGTATGCTAATTCATAACGAAGAAAGCTTTGTAATGAAGACTGTCATTTCCAAAACACTGCCCGCCCCACCCCACGGTCCGCAGCGCTGTTGAAAAGGCTGTGGAAGTCCCTATATTAAACACGTAGACCTGTGACACAAAAATCACCAAACTCGGACGACCACAGACTGTTTTCCTTCGTGGTGATGAAGGAAAACGCTGGGTTGGCATGTAAAAGGGCATTTATTCCCTTCAAAGACCTGCAGTTCAAAAAAAGCGCCCCTCCAACAGCCAAACCCATCTGTTCTCTGATTGGATTGTTACATTTGTGATTGACATGACATTGACCAATCAGATGAAAGGAAGAAAAATAGGGTCAAAATTCGTACTTGTAACTTGCAGGGTTTTTTTTAAGTCCACACACAAATCTTTTTTACACATACAAATCTTTTTTACGCACACACAAATCTTTTTTACGCACACACAAATCTTTTTTACACATACAAATCTTTTTTACGCACACACAAATCTTTTTTACACATACAAATCTTTTTTACGCACACACAAATTCTTTTTACACATACAAATCTTTTTTACGCACACACAAATCTTTTTTACACATACAAATCTTTTTTACAAGTACAAAATATTTATGACCACATTTTGAGCCCATACACCTGTCCCTGGGCTGCCCCCTGCTGATCCCCGGGCGCAGTGTCGGGCGAGATGGGTCCCTTCAACTCTTGATTGGAGCATGCCGGGTGTGGGAATTAGCCCTTCCTGAGGTCCAGAGGTGGGTAGTAACGAGTTACATTTACTTGAGTAAGTTTTTGAAAAAAAAAAGTACTTTTAAAGTACCTTTTTTGCATGATACTTTTTACTTTTACTTGAGTAGATTTGTGAAGAAGAAACTGTACTTTTATTCCGCTACATTTGCAAAATTCGACTCGTTACTTTTTTAAAAAAATAATTAGTTTAACACATTAGATAACATGCCGCCAGTGGAGTTTCCGGTAACTTTTTTACCAATCAGATGTGGTCATGTGCTCAAACTGTGCGTCCATAACATGAAGCTTATCATACAAAATCTGTCTCTCGCTCTCCCTCTCTCTGTCTTACAGACGCACACACACCACCACCATCAACTTTGCTAAATTACTGATGAAAAACATTGACCAGGCAGCTGTGATTGAGCAGCAATGTCCAGCCAACTCTTTTCACGGTTGTTGTAGTCGTGATAATTTTGTGAGGCCACATTGAAAAGCCTCGGATACGTAAGCGTAGTACGGAAGCATAGAGCTGCCACCCAGGCAAAAGAAAAATAGAGCTATATCACGTTATAACGTGAAAAATATATTGTTCTAACAATATACTTTTAACTTTTGTACAATATACTATCATGTTAGTACAATATACCTTTCATGTTTGAACGATATAATATCACATTATTACAATATACATAATTATCACGTTCGTACAGTATAAATATTATATTGTACGAACGTGATATTATATTGCTCAAACGTGAAAGGTATATTGCACGAACATGAAAAGTATATTGTTAGAACAATAAACTTTTCATGTTATAACGTGATATAGCTCTATTTTTCTTTTGCCTGGGTGGCAGCTCTACGCTTACGTACTCGGATGAGCTTGCCCGTGTCCGGATCACACGCTGCGCTGCCGTGCTGCTCCATCTTTTCACTTTCATTTCTGTGTTTGTGCGTGCGCAGTGTGAGAGGCTGCGTTGAGGGGCGACAGGATTTCAAACAGGTTTGATTATCTTGCGACCATACGATTGATGATTGGGAGCTGGTCGTGAGGTGTTAACTGCTCGTTACCCCATGTATACTACACAATGCACAAACGATTAAGGCAAAACTCGGGCCGATCCCCAAAACGGTTGTGCGACTGAAAAATCGTCTCAAAATGGGCCAAAAATCGCACAGTGTATGCCCAGCTTTTGGAGGCTAGCTCCAAACAAACATCTGCAGCTTGGCAGTGTATACAGCACTATAATGACCAGACCTAATTCTTTTGAAAACCATACATCTTTCCACAGGTCTCAACTTCATCAGACGTCACCTAGACGCAGAGCTGGATGAGGCCAGCACAAACAGCAGCCTAACCGACGAAGATGACGGATCCATGAGGTCAGGAAAGCCAGAAGCAGTGGAGCTGGAGAGGTACCTTTCATGTCCATTCACTGGAGGTATGGATCTATTGCATGGCTTTCCTCACATCAAGAAGCTGTTGATCAAAATCAATACAGCTCTTCATGCATCTGGAGCTTGTGAAGGACTTCTTAGTCATGCAGGACTCCTGTTCACTGCTAAACAGTTACAGCTTCACAGAAAGAACCTTGAGAGCAAACTGCTGCTGAAGCTTAACCATCACCTCACTGAATGAAGAAATGGCACATTTTTGCTAAATATGCAGAAATAAATGTACACCCATACAATTTATGGTAAACGAGCTGCCTTGTATGTACATATGTTCAAGATGCCTCGTTCTAATGTTTTCTCTGAGGCTGCTGTGCCATTTGGAGCAAAAATGAATATAAAGTTTACAGCATATCTTGTCACCGGAAATTGTTTGCACCATTTATATATTTATATTATTTACTGTAGGTATTGGTGAAAAAAGCTTTATGTTGTGAAAAACTGAAATCTGGAAATTAGAATTGTTGTGCCTTATTTTGTTGATGTTTTACATATCTGTTGAAAATACAAAAATTTGTATATTTATTTATTTTTGTTTGTCTGAAAGCATTTATTTAAAAAATAAATTGGACATTTCAAACAGTTACTCACTACTTGAGTAGTCTTTTCGCCAAGTACTTTTTTACTCTTACTTGAGTAACTTTTTTGACGACTACTTTTCACTTTTACTTGAGTAATAATATTTTAAAGTAACGCTACTCTTACTTGAGTACAATTTTTGGATACTCGACCCACCTCTGCTGAGGTCCCATCTAGTAGAGTGGACCGCAAGGTTGTTGCTATCACGTAGCCTCAGCGCCTAAGGTGCCGCTGCTGCCTGGTTGACAGTGAGTAAATGAGCCCTGCCTCCCAGCATTTTTGATCCCCTGCCCGCAGTTGGATGCTGCTGTGCATGGCGGGAGTAGTTGCCTTTGGCCCCTCCCTCGTTAGCCCCCCCCGGTCCCTAGGTGCCCCTTCGGGCCTTCCCTGGGCAGGGCTGTGTGGGTTACTCATGCTCTGCTGGTGGCCATTTTGTCGCTCCCTCTATGGGATGGAGCTTGACACGACAGCTGCAGGCGGGCTGGGCATGGAGAGCCCGCCCCAATCCTGTGCCTCTCAGGCTACATGAGGATGATGGCTGCACATCAGCTTCTGTTCTATGGGAAGCAGAGAAAGCTGTGATGAGAGGTAAAATAATTTCTTTCTCATCACACAAAAAGAAAGAAGAAAACAAAAATATTCAGGAACTAGAAAAACCATCAAATCCTTAGAAGAAGCCTTTGCGTCCGACCAAGATCAAGAAATAATGAACAAAATACGCAAAACAAAACTAGAATTAAATGAAATTATTAATTAAAAAAACACAATTCCTAGTACAAAGACTTCGCTTGCAGAATTTTAACATGTAACATGTCCGGGCGATTTCTAGCTAACCAGTTCAAAATAAAGAAAAAACAACTATATGTGCTGTTAAAGATTTATCTGGGAACACAATATATGACCCTGGAAGAATAAACAAAATTTTTAGGGATTTCTATGAAACTTTATATTCACCACAAATAAACCCGTCTAAAAATTAAATTGATCAGTTTCTTGACAATGTAACTCTTCCAAAATTACTAGACAGTCAAGCGATGGCACTGGATTCGCCACTGACACCAGGTGAACTCCAGGAAGCGCTGATAAGTATGCAAAATAATAAGGCTCCAGGCCCAGACGGCTACCCTGCAGAATTCTACAAAGAATTCTGGACAATTTTGGCACCAGTATTCCACATAGTGTTGCAGGAAATCAAGGAAAATGGCAGACTACCACCAAATGTGAATTCTGCCAACATTAGTCTCCTGCTAAAACCAGACAAAGACCCTTTATTTCCCTCAAGCTATCGTCCAATATCCCTTATTAATGTAGACCTCAAAATAATCTGCAAAGCTCTCTCAAAAAGATTAGAGAAGATGACCCCCCTTTTAATTCATCCTGACCAAACAGGTTTCATAAAAGGCAGGCACTCATCAGCAAACACATGTAGATTACTTAATTTAATAGACTACTCATGCAGTAAAAACTTTTGATACCACAATATTATCTCTAGATGCAGAAAAAGCATTTGACAGAGTTAACTGGAAATTTTTATTTGTAACTTTACACAAATTTGGTTTTGGAAACTCTTTCATAAACTGGCTAAGAATATTATATAACTCCCCAACAGCTCATATCAGAACAAATGACCAGACATCCTCCAGCTTCTGTCTCCTGAGGGGCACCAGACTGGGATGCCCACTCTCCCCTTCACTTTTTGTAATTTTCATCGAACCACTAGCAGCAGCATTTAGACAGGCTACAATAATTAAGGGCATAAAGTGTAAGAACGTAGAACATAAAATCAGTCTCTATGCGGATGATGTGTTGCTTTTTCTCCAAAACTCACAAACCAACCTTTCTGAGGTAATTACTCTAATAAACGGGTTTTCAAGAGTTTCAGATTATTCAATTAACTGGTCAAAATCTACAGTTCTTCCAATTAACTGCTCCTTCCATAATTCCTCTTCTGCCCCACTACAATCTGGAAATATTAAATATTTAGGTATTAATGTCTCTCCTAAGCTTTCAGACTTAACTAAATTAAATCACATCCCACTTCTAAAGAAAGTAGAAGGTGATCTGACTAGATGGAAATCTCTACCCATATCACTCATGGGAAGGGTCGCTACTATAAAAAATGATGATCTTGCCAAAAATAAATTACTTATTTTCAATGATCCCGAACAAAGCATCACAAGATTGGTTCAGATCTCTGGATTCGTATATTTCTAAATTCCGTTGGAAAGATAAATCCCCGCGTATCAGCTTAAAAACGCTACAAAGAACCAAGGATAAAGGAGGATTAGATCTGCCTAATTTTCAACAATACTTCTTAGCCAACAGGCTTCAGTTCATCTCAGGATGGTTAAAACATACCTTCTTAGATGAGCCCTGGCTAGATGTTTAACAGGCACTATGCAATAATCTAGAGACCTAACATTTATCAGCTCAAACATCAAAAGACATGAATGCTTCAAAAGCATCAACATCAGCTCTTCTCTGACAGCATGGTGGGAGTTTCTAAAAATAACGGAGTCTTCATTAATCCCATGCAAACGTACACCTATCTGGAATAACCCTGACGTATTACAAAACAATAATATGATTAATTTTCCAGAATGGAGTTGTAAAGGAATTAAATACTTAGAACATATATTAGAAGGAACAGACTTTATTCCATTTGACAGACTAGTTATACAATATGTATGGAAGCCCGTTTCCGCCACTAAATAAAAACAAAACAGCTAGTATCCATAACTCGAAATTTCGAGTTATTTTCTCGAAATTTCGACTTATTAACTCGAAATTTCGAGAAACGTAACTCAAAATTTCGAGTTACTTTTCTCAAAATTTCGAGTTAGCTCTGCCAATCAAAAATATACGTGAATGAGGTCGCTTTCTTGTTACCCGGAAGCATATGGCGCAGAGGACCGCGCACTCAAAAACGGATCCCAACAAATTGGCGCTTTCGCGAGTACGTTTGCTGATAGTAACACCATGTGATTCAGCTAATAACACAGGGATTTCATCATTTATGAAGCCAGGCTGAAAACACTCAGCAATCTGTGCATTCACGACTGGATGTAATACCGGTAGCTTAGCTGTAGCATTTGTAGCTGAGGGCTTCAGCTTCCGGGTAACAAGGAAATGACGTCATTCACGTAGATTACGGATTGGCAGCGCTAACTCGAAATTTCGAGTTGCTTTTCTCAAAATTTTGAGTTAATAAATCGAAATTTCGAGTTAATATGTCGAAATTTCGAGAAAATAACTCGGAATTTCGAGAAAATAACTCGAAATTTTGAGTTATGGATCCTTTTTTTTTTTTTTTAGTGGCAGAAACGGGCTTCCATAAATATGGGATCAACAAGAAAAGATTTTTAGAATATCAACAAATTAAATCCATAGTAAAAAAAAGAAATTTAAACCGGGTCAAGTTGAACTACAAACACCACCAAGTGTGGTACATTTTCTTACTCTTAAATCCCCCAAATTATTGTCTAAAATATACAGAACACTTTCTAAAACAGATGAATTAATATCACTTCCTATTGCAAAGTGGGAAGCAGATTTATCAGTCAGCTTAGACCAAAACTTCTGGTCTCAGATATGCTTAAAAACCTTTAAATTGATTAGAAATCCCAGTCTGCAATTAATGCAATACAAAATACTACATAGAGTGCACTATACAGGTCATCGGATGTTCCAGATGGGCTTTACATCTTCCAACAACTGCTCACACTGTCAAGGCAATACACCAGAAAATTACATCCACGGTCTTTGGTTCTGTCCACCAGTGCAGAAGTTTTGGCGCGGGATATGTGAAGACTTATCAAAGTGTCTGAAATGTAAAATTCCAACCTCCCCTTTAGGGTGCTTGTTGGGCAAATTGGATGATGTCACTACAGAAACTAATACAGTCCACATGGTTTTTACTGCCCTATGCATTGCCAAGAAAACGGTCCTCATGAACTGGAAAAATAATGGTTTGGTCCCACCTTCGCCATTGTGGTTGATATGGAGGTTGCGACAGGCTTAGGGCGTCTGGAGAATCCCTAGGGACGTTATCCCTGGAGGGCTTAATCCGGGGGTTGTGGTCATAACCTGGTTAGTGGCCCTGGTTGCTCTTAGAGGGTGTTCTCCTCGTGGCTGCATGCAGCAGGGCTGGGGGAGGGTCTGTGCTGGCGGACGTAGGTTACTGGCCTGGAGGCTGGCTGCCCCTGAGTGGATCCGGGGCAGGCGTGGGGGCTTAGGGTTCGGGGGTGCCTCGCCTCCGTGCTAGGGCTCTGGCTGGGCCTTGGGGGCTTCGGTCCTCGTTGATGTGTCACTGAGGTTGTGGGCTTGGCGGTGCTGCTGCTGTAGGCCCCGGTCTGGATGGGCCTGGGCTCCCTTGCCTTGGTGGGAAGGTGGGAATGCATGTTTGTGTCTGTGTGTGCCTGTTTGTCTGTGTCTATATGTCAGGTCGGGTCTTAGACTCCACCTCTCTGGGAACTCCCTCAGGGGGCATCAGTGCGTTGGTGGTTCTTGGTGTCCAGGGCTGGGCGCTGAGGTATGTACCAGCTCACTCCCGGTGGCTACTTGGCGGGGCCTGGCACCTGTTGCTCGGTCAGGCCTCTTCCGGGGCGTAGGGGGCCCTCGGGCCTCCGGCCTCTGGGCCTGCGGCTCGGTTCACTCTGGCACAGCTGGCTGCCGGCACAGCCGGCGGGCACGCCTGTCCAGCCCCCTCTGGCTTCTGCTCCGTGGCTACTGGGTGACCCCTCATCTGGGGCTCTCCTCAGCTCTTCCCAGGAGGGTGGCACGGATGCCCCTCCGATGGTCCTCCTTGGGCTCCCGCACTCTGGGGCCTCTGGATGTCTGGAGCCTGGATCTCCTCCATGCCTGCTTCATGCCCTGGGCGACGGGGCTATGGCTCTCTACACACTCTAGCAGACCGTTACATGGGGAAACCTTTTGAATACAAGCACGCTGATTCACACAGATGTGCACACGGGTGTTCACTGTTCATAGACATAAACTACACCTTTCTTGGCTGCTACTTCAAAGCACATTGTGCGCTGTCGGTCCTGCGTGCTGTACACCAACATTCAATATTTAGTATTTACTGCTGTTTACACTTAGCTAGATTAATGCAGTGGTGTTGTGTTTAGTATGTTGCTCTGTTTTGGGGTTTTTTGCTTGTTTTCTCTTCTTTTTCTTTCAACAGGTGATCCAGGAGATTTTTTTTTTCTTTCTCTTTTTAAGTGCCCTTTCTCACTGTCCCTCTTCCCATCTGTTTTTCTTTTCCTTCATCTTTCTTTCTCCCTTTCCTATCCCCCAGTCATGTCTGTCCCGTCTGTAACAACTGAAAATAAAATAAAATAAATAATAACAACAAAGGTCGATCAAATGGACCAATACGGCAAGGCCGTGATGATCCGTTTGGCAAAGTAAATCCATTGGGTATCATTGTTGGTCTTCAGACAACAATTCTGATGGCTAAAGAACCAAATGGGACAGGCAAAAAAAAAAAGAGGATGATAGCTGCAGCATTCCCTCCCATGGCCCCGCCTCTGCGAGGCCTGGGCCGGTGGAGGTTTGATTGTCAGGAGGTTGATGTGTATGACGCTTGGCGTTCAGTTGAGGTGGGGAGGACTCGGAGCCTAGGCTCAGCTGTCTTCCAGCCGCCCTCCTCCCTCCTGACGTCCTTTGAGTTGCCCATATGGAAAAAAAATAGTAAAAACTTATATGGTTTACACATGAAAGTGGCCACTTTCATGAGTAAATCATATATCTGTTTTCACTCTTGTATGCTTTTCATACAAGTTTCACACAAGACAGATACAAACTTTATAAGATTTATATATATCTTTTCCATATGGGTGGGCCTAGTGGCCAGCACTGCTGCAGGCTGTGTCTCCTGGACTATTGCCCGCGCCTAGCCGGTTCTTACGCCAGTCGGACCTCACTACGTCTGACGGCTCGGCCAGGGGTTGATAGTTCTCTGGCCTGCGGCACTGGCTCACTGTCTGGCACATTGCCCAAATGTGCGGGTCTACAGTGCCGGCAGGGCCCGCTCAGTGAGCTGACCCCCACCTGCGAATCACGACCCTGGCTGCACTGCAGCGCCAGGCTGTCTTCCCCTGACGTGTTTCCCGCATTTGCCAGTTGGACCTCGCTGCGGCGAGTGAGCGTTCTCCAGCCTTTTTAGCTGGATTCTCTCTGGCATATCAGCTGCTGCAGCCCCTGGCGTATTGCCCGCGCTTCGCCGGTTCACATGCCAGCCGGTCCTCGTTGCGGCTCCGTGGTTGGATGGACCCTTCGGGTCGCATCCCTGCCTAGGCCCTGCATCTTGCAGCTGTACTGCTGCTGTGGGATGTGTTCCCCTGGCGTACTGCCCGCGCTTCGCCGGCTCACACGGCAGTCGGACCTCACTGTGTCTGGTACGTCAGCTGGTGGGTGAGTGTTCTCCAGCGCGCAGCGCTGGCTCTCTGTCTAGTGTGTTGCCCCTGTGTCGCAGGTCACATGGCCAGCAGGTGCCCGCTCAGTGAGCTGACGCTTCCCGACTGTCCAGTGTCTCATCGGGCCCACTCTTGCTGGCCCCCTGTCTACGGACGGCGCAGAGTGGCTGCTATACTCTGGTGACGAACCTTGGGTTGCTCCTCACTTGGGCCCTCAGTGGCCTGAGCCACTAGCACCTCCCCTGTCGTGGATGGTGCAGGTGCTCTACTCCTGGGACAGGCGCTGGGCCTCATCCTACGTCGGCCATCCACTGAATGGCCGAGCTGCTGCGACGGGCTTTCCCTCCCTGGCACTGTGTCACTGCCTAGTGCCAGGCAGGGATCTGTTGTGACTTGACTTATCCAGCTGGCGAATCCGCCTTCCCTTCTGGGGCATCATCCGCATATCATAGCCAGCTGCTGTGCTCGAGTGGCTTGGTAGGCTGTGTTGCCCTGGCGTTTTGCCCGCGTTCACCGGCTTATACGCCAGTTGCACCTCGCTGCGGCGAGTGGCATTCTCCAGCCTAGTGTAGCCTGTTCTGTCTGGCGTGTTGCCCGCAGTGCGCGGTTCACAAAGCCAGCAGGACTCCTATCGTTGCTTGAGTGGGGCGGCTTCTCAGCTGTGACCGCAGATTAAGCTGCCGCCGCTGCCGCTGCTGCTGCTGCTGCAGCTGCAGGCTGTGTTGCCCTGGCGTATTACCCGCGTTTCACCGGTTTACGCGCCAGCTGGACCTCGCTGTGTCTGATGCTCAGCCAGCGAGAGAGTGTTCTCCAGTCTAGTGTAGCCTGTTCTGTCTGGCATGTTGCCCGCAGTGCGCGGTTCACAAGGCCAGCATGGTTCCTGTCATTGCTCGAGTGGGGCGGCTTCTCGGCTCTGATCGCAGATTAAGCCGCAGCCGCCGCTGCTGCTGCTACTGCTGCTGCTGCTACTGCTGCAGCTGCAGGCTGTGTTGCCCTGGCGTGTTGCCCTGGCGTATTGCCCGCGCTTCGCCGGTTTATGCGCCAGCTGGACCTCGCTGTGTCTGATGCTCAGCCAGCGAGAGAGTGTTCTCCAGCCTAGTGTAGCCTGTTCTGTCTGGCGTGTTCCCCGCAGTGCACAGTTCACAAGGCCAGCATGGTTCCTGTCATTGCTCGAGTTGGGCGGCTTCTCGGCTCTGACTGCAGCTTAAGACGCCGCCGCTGCTGATGCTGCTGCTGCTGCAGCTGCTGCTACTGCTGCAGCTGCAGGCTGTGTTCCCCTGGCGTATTGCCCGCGCTTTGCCAGTTTAAGTGCCAGCTGGACCTCGCTGTGTCTGATGCTCAGCCAGCGAGTGAGTGTTCTCCGGCCTGCAGCACCAGGCTCCCTGCAGGCGGTTCGCCCGTTGCATGTTAGCCGGGCCTCGCTGTGTCTGATAAGCCAGCCAGCGGTTGTGTTGTGTTCCAGCCTGCGGTGCCGACTGTACCCGAGCAGCGGCCGCTTGGCCCTGGGGTGACCTGTGGGTCGCGTCCCTGGCTTGGAGCTCCTCTCCAGCGGCTGCACTGCAGCTGCTGGCTGTGTTCCCGCATTGCCGGCCTACACGCCAGTTGGGCCTCGCTGTGTCTGCTACGTCAGCCAGCGAATGTGTGTTCTCCAGCCTCCTTAGCCAGTCTCTGTCTGGCGTATAGGCTTCTGCGCCTGCAGGCTGTGTTCCCTGGGGTGTTGCCCGCATTCTCCGACGTGCCCGCCAGTCTGTCCTCGCTGTCTTTGATGCTTCAGCCCGCGAGTGAGTGTTCCCCAGCCTATGGCGCTGGCTGACTGTCTGGCGTTGCCCGCTTCTTGCATGCACCCATCAGGGTCCCCTTTCAGCGACTCTCCTCTCTCTGCTCCTGTGCACCGAGGGCTCCAGCTGGAGATCCTTGGGGAGCTTACGCACAGGCTCGTCCTAGCCGACCGCCCGTGCTTCTGGCATTCCGTCACTCCAACCGCATGCCGCGGGTTGCGGTTGTCAGACCTTGCTGTGTCTCACATTTCGGCCAGTGAGTGATGCCTGCAATGTTGGTTCCCTGTTGGTGCTTGCCTGTGTCTCACGGACTTACGGGGCCAGCACGGGGACGCCCAGTAGCTGGGACTTTGTGTCTGACCTCGAGTGTCTCGTTGCGAGTTCACTCTTGAGGCTCCTGTGTCTGTGGACAAGCACGTGGTGACGGTGCTGGGGGTAGGCCTTCGGGTCGTCGCCCTGCTCAGCCCTCCACTTACGCAGGCTAGGCTGCCAGCCCAGCCCAGTTTGTGTCTCTCGCCCTTTGTGTCGTAGTGGTCCGTCTGTTTCATTTCCCTCTCTGTCGCTCTCCATGTCTTAGTCCTGTCTTTGTGTTTTGTCCCTATCTGTTCCCATCTTCCCCTCCTTGTGTTTTTTGTCTCTGCAGTCTGGCGTGCATTCTCATTCTCCTTTCATCGTGTCAAGTTCCTACGTCTTAGTCATGGTCTCAGTGTTACTTCCTGTTTTGTTTTTTTTGACAGTCTCGTCTTGCGTTCAGTGTGTTCCGTTTTGCTTCCCCTGTCTCATCCTGTCTAATTTTTTCCTGCTGTGTTCCTCATGTGTTTCCACTGACCATGTCTTTCCTCATGTGTATATATTGTGTAAGTTTCCCCTTTTCCCTTGTTTATATGTCTCCATTTCTCAAGTGTTTGGGGATTTCCAGGTGTTCCAAGTTTAATGAATTTTCCCAGTTGAGGTTTTTTGTGATTACTTTTTCTTTTGTTGGTTTTCTTGTTTATTTAATGTTTTTAAAAAATCTAGTTTTGCCTCGTCATCTGCATTTTGGGTCCTCTGACACTGCAGATCGTGACATGCCCATGTTTTGGACTGCATTTGAGGGCCACATCCACATCAACATAACAGGTTTGTGTCCAGAGAGCATTGTTTAAACACCAGTGCTGATCATGTTCATCCCTGTATAACTACAGAATGACAGATGCTTTCACAAGGATAATGTGTTTTCATAATGGGGGTTTCCAGTGGTTTAATGTTTACATGACAGGGGTCAGAAACACAATGTACTTGGAGCAGAAACATTTTTTTATTGTCCAGGAAGGAGAATGAAAATACCCAGGATTGGTGGAAGCTGAACATTCGATCAAATTCCAAGTGTTATCAAGCCAAGCCTTTTTTTGTTCCTAGATAAAGTTTTCATGTCTTAAACGTGCCACTGGATCCTCAGACAAAAGAGCACAGGCGTTGTTTATGATCAGTATGAATCAACATTTTACCACTGACATGTTCACTGATTGTGAAACGTGACAGCAGAGATGGCACACTGTGTGCAAAATTCCAAAATTGAAAATGCTTTCCTTATGAATCAATGCATGTGTAAAGTGTAGAAGTAAATTTCTATGTCATTTAATACACAAAGAGGTGTTTAGGAGGGTTATAGAGTTAGTTATGTACCCATTTGGTGGTTACATGTTTTGATATTTACATGTTTGCACATTTGAATGTTCACACCTGCACTTTCAAACCAGTTATAAGTATGTGTTGAATCTACCTCGTTTTTTTCCCTGCATTTGTCCGAATATAGGATTTCCTGGCTTCTGAGTGACCAGTGAAGTCTCATGAGGACTGTATACAGGAAGTGTTTTTGTTGTTGAGATGTGCGGTTTGGCCGGTCAGGAAGCCCGTGATTGGATGGGAAACACACTCAAATCAAAACACTCTTGTTGTTTTGATTTGCTACATAAATACATTTTAATTGAATTGAATTGAAATACATTGAATTACAAACTCTAACTCCTGGAAAACTGAAATTGCTATTTTAAGGTCTTTAAGGTCTACATTTAAAGTATTTTATAGTACAAAGAATGGTGGATTTTCCCTTCTGTTGAACATATGATATGTTCAACAGAAGGGAATATTTTTTGTGTCTTTGTAAGCTTTGTAAGTGGCTGCTGAACATATGATATGTTCAACAGAAGGGAATATTTTTTGTGTCTTTGTAAGCTTTGTAAATGGCTGCATACTAACTTTTACTTGTCTTTTGTTTTGTTTTATTTTGTTGTAAAGAACTTCACGGTCTCCAGGATGGCTAAACAAGTTACAAGATATCTGCTTCAGTTACTGCACTCAAGCAGATGGATAACAATTTAAGGTAAAATAGCACAAAATCCTGATCCTGTTTCAAAACATAACCCATGAAACGTCCTGATGCATGTGTAGCAGGTTGGAAAAGGCTACATGTTTATTTTTGTAAGAAAACCAATTACCCCCTTATTTTTTGTTTATTATTGTGATTATTTTGACATTGTTATGCGTTGCCAGACCATGGTTATATTTCATTATGCCAGTAGATGGTGCTCTTGCACTGCTGTGGAACTACCAGAGAGACTCTACAGGGTTCGTACGGGTGCTTGAAATCCTTGAAAATGCTTGAATTTTAATGTTGTCTTTTCAAGGTTTGAAAAGTGCTTGAATTTCAGATGTGGTGCTTAAAAGTGCTTGAAAATGTAACTGTATTTCATTCACAATAAATAACTATCTGATTGAATAGTTTTCTTATCAGATAGAGAAATAAAATGAGTCGAAAAATGTAAAAGCAAAATTTCCCCATCTCGGCTGCCTTGCGTCTGTTTCAATATGTGACCCCGCCCCTCCCTCGGACAGTCGGGGATGAGTGCGCTAACATACCTTTAGGTTGCTGTTTAAATGAGTGTTTGATGGAAAACGACAATGGCGGAGTTTGCGCTCTCCAGTCGCATGATAGGTGAGTCCTAGTAAATAATTTTCCAGTACGTGTACGTTACACATGCTATTTTTTAAAATTATGATTATTATTTTGCTAGCTATCAAACTCGCTGGAGAAATGATTGAAATGCACTGAGTGTGATGCAGTATGGCAGCGCTATCATGGAATAGGCTGTGAACTTAGCTAACATTACTTAGCAGTAATATGAGTTAATTTACTCAAGTGAAAGCTTTAAACATTAGCTCGATACATAACTAGCCAACTTAAGGCTTTCTGATTAACCCTCTGGGGTTGACGGACCCAGAGTCTCCATTTCAACTTGGGTCGAACGTGCGGACTTCAAACTATATACCAGTGTTTAAATTGTGTTGATAGGCCACGTAAAACCGATGTTTTTTGTTTTTTTCTGAATAAAACAGTGGCGTTTACTCCGGGAAGAAACGGTAAAAATGGCGTTTTCCAAGGAGAGCGCTAGCAAACACGCTTTGCTTGTGAGTGAAAAAAGAAAAAACACTCCTTCCCTATTGGTGGAAAAATGTACCATGTCGACCAATCAAAAAATGATATGGCAACATGTGCAATTTGGTCGTTTGGGAAGAGAGGGAAGTTTTAGGAGTGACCGGCGAGAGAGAGAGAGAGCGAGTGAGCGAAAGAGAGAGAAAGCGAGTTTTGATACGTGAGAGATTTGTGACGTTTACCATGTTTGGAGTCAAGTTAGTGTGTTGTCTTGTGTAGTTAGT
Source organism: Perissodus microlepis (assembly GCF_051167445.1). NCBI lineage: Eukaryota > Metazoa > Chordata > Actinopteri > Cichliformes > Cichlidae > Perissodus > Perissodus microlepis. The sequence continues at coordinate 15,665,485 of NC_140468.1, forward strand.
GTGTAGTGTAGTCGTTGTTTTGTTTTGTGTGTCAGTTCTACTAGTGAATGTCACGGTTGCTGCAAAAAAGCCACCAAAGGCAGATTGCAGTGTAAATGCTGAGTGACACACCTGCTGTCAGACCTGCAGGTTTATCCCTGTGCTGTTCTCATCTGTGTTATAGTGGACACAAACAATTTTTTGGAGTTGCATAAATAATTTGTGTGCCTTCTTATTTGACGCAGAGCACCTGATTGTTCTGTAAATAGTTTTAAATGGTTATATGAAAAACATCTGAGCCTTGGCTGCATTTTTAGGTAAATAGTACCATATAACTTTGTTGTTTGCAAAACTTGTGCATATTTTTAAAAAATGTACAATTTCTATTTGCATTTCGAGTTATGAAAATGATTCCTTAAACATGGTTGTGGTTTTTACAGTCAAAAATATCACTTTCTACTCGTATTTTAAATTTTGTCTGAATATAGATAAATTGTGCTGACACATTATGTCAAAATGAGTAAATAACAGATTGGCAAGATAAACAGTTTTTAAAGGTGAAATATAGAGGACAAATCAAAAGTAGTCAAAAACGACCAATTATACCCTGGACCCCAGAGGGTTAAAGGCTAAAAGCAAAGTTGTCACCAAGTACTTTTTATATTTGTGTATTGCTGCAGCTTTTTTGAGTATTAACTTGGTGAAATAATGGTAATATGAGGGATCGATCCATATGGTCACAAAAAATAGCCACATGTTTCTGTGCTACCAAAGTTCCCCGGCTTTCATTCAAAATGTGTTTATTGTCAGCACCGACACATTAAACTACTTAAACAATCAGTGCTGTTCTCCATGCCTGTCTGACATGATGTTATTAGCACAAACACTTTAAAGGTGATCATTTAGGACTTCAGCAATAATACAGACAGCAATGTAGTTAGCAATAAAACTGTTTTATTGGGAATTAACTTAAAAAACAAACAACAAACAAACATCTGTCTCCTATTTTTTGTCACACAGGAAAGAAGCATCAATATCTGATGAGAAGACTTCTTTTTTTTTTTTCCTTTTTTTTTCCCAAAAGGAGAAGAATATCTCTAACAAGTTGATTTGTTCACATTTTCACATCTTAATTTTTAAGTGAAATGTGCATTTTGAGTTTATACACTATGTATATAAGGTGACCGTTTCCTTTTGCAGTATTTTTGTGTGGTGTGTTTTTCTATGTCTTAACAAAACGGGAACAAAGGTGTCTTTTTACATGGTCTTACTGAGGTGATGCGAATTGAAACATGCATTCTTTTTTTTTTTTTTGGTTGGGGGACGGGGGGGGGGGGGGTTGCTGGAAAAGCTTGAAAAGGGACCTTGAAAAAGGCGTATGAACCCTGACTCTAGCTATAGGCTCTGTGCATGCGCAGCTCAGAAATAAATGAGCTCCGGCCTGAGCAGTACGCTAACTTCGGTGTCCTCTCTATTAATCCGCAGGTACTGACAAACAAACTTTTATGTTACCGAATTGGTTCCTAATGTCATGTAAGTTGAGTAGCAACTGTTCGGCCATATTTTGAGATGATTGTGTTGATGTTGTTTTGTGGTATTTTGTTGTAATGAGTATTGTTGTGTCATCGGCATAATGCTATAATGCTACGTAGCACTATAAGTATATGCTATGACGATGGCAACCTGCGACTTCAGAAAATGTGTTGTAGTGTTTGTTTTAGTGTTAGCCAAGCAGTACTGAGTACATGTGTTAAGGGGAAAGCTTTTTCGTTGGTGAAACAACGTTTGCAGTCATCTTCCGCCATGTTGTGTTGCGTTCACGGGACGCCATGTTCAAAAGTAATAGCGTATATGGCGCGAGTGTGGGGAAAGGTTGTGTGAATGTGAGATTGGTTATTTTGGTGTTGTTATGCTTTAGCCATGTTTTGTTTAAGTTGTGAGTATGTAAAGTTATTTTGACTTAGTTTGTATTTATTTTACTTTTGAGAGAATGCTTTTTGTAACTTTATTTTTGTTTATGAACTCTGTTATTTTATGGGAAGAATGCATGGTCTAGTGTGATTTGTATTATGTATATGTTGCAGAAATAAATGAGCTCCGGCCTGAGCAAGACGCTAACTTCGGTGTCCTCTCTATTAATCCACAATTCCTCCTTTCATTCTTTCATTTTCATTTACTGAGAAATGAAACTAATATCAATCACATAGTAATCATAATCATCACATAATCTTTGCAATTTATCAGAATAAACAATAGCTTTGATAGGAATAACATGAAATGTCCTGGCAGCAATGATGACAATGGGATGTGGATAATAATTGTTTCTCTTATGTATTTAGGTCAGCAATTATTGCACAGCATTAGCCTACTTAGAGTAAGAACAGGTTTAAAGCTGTGTGCAGGCTCAACCTATTCATTACTCCACCATCAAGTTGGCTTTCACCCAACCCAATCATTCCTGGCTTCCAGTCAAAGTTCACCCAGTGCAGTATTTACACATCTACAGTTCCAGCACTCATATAATTAAGATAAGATAAGATAAGATACCTTTATTAGTCCCACAAGTGGGAAATTTCATGTTAAGGCTGCCGACCTATTGCACGCAATGGTGGCGCCATCTTACCCTCCGACCATACATACATTACACAAAAACATCACATGGGGAAGACAATTAGAAACTGAACGTGACATTGGTTGCTTCACTTGCAGTGCTTGTGTTGAAATCCTGAGAAAAGTTCAACTTTTCAAACACCAGTGCATGTGCTAGCCAGCCACGTGATCTTATCAATGGAAATATCATGAGAGAGCGCGACAGATAACTGTTAAACATAATCACCATGTTGTAAATGAACAAAGTAAGTAAAAGGAAATTTGTCAGGCAAACACACTGCCCAATATTCACATGGATCTGTGGATTCACATAAATCATTGTGAATCTTGCCTTCAAATCACTGCCACTTTTCTGTTAAAGTATTATGAATGCCACAATCAAAACCTCTTCATGGGCAAAGCATCATTTAAGCAGGTGGGTCTAATGTTTTTACTCCTGTAACTGTAATCCAAGCTGATTTTCCCGATATTTTCCTTTCCTTCATGAGTTCTTGATTCTAATAGTTAACCATAGTAAGAATTTGTGTCCTGAATTTGTGGTGACAGCCCAATTTTTGTTGAGCAGGGAAGGAGGAAAAATGTCTTATAATAAATGCTATCAAGCCAAGCCTCGTCTTATTCTTAAATAGGTCATTATGTCTGTCAGGTTTATATTGTTGATTGTCATTTATGCTTAGAAATATCTACTCATATATGCTTAGAAGTATATAATCATTTGTAGATTGAAAGAATGTCTCATCCTAGGAGGTCTGTAACAACCCTGTGTAGCATGAAGAGGGGGGTGCGTTCACTCCTCTCCAGAGTGTTCTGGCATAGATCACACACCTCTTGGGATCATGAGCAAGGTTTTATCTTTTCTTGCTGATATATGGTATAGCAAACACATCTATATCTGTTTTACTCTAAGTGCCTTTTGTTTAGATGAACTGCTGGACTTCCAGACCAGCAGGTTTAGGGAAGTCGTTTATGGGGTCACACTCTGCCCCCTCCACACACACACACACACACACACACACTTACACAACGCACAGGCAAGGTACTCTTTGTGTGTATGTAGACGTCATATGTTAATGAACCTATGTATATTCATGTAACCTCTATAAAAGAGCAGTGTTACGGGGGAGCGGACGAGAGCAACTGGGGTCAAGCGAAGGAACGGCGTTTGTCCAGTTTGCCTACTCTTGTCTTGCTTGGCTGTGTAGTTAAATTGTCTTGAACGTTCCAGCGAATAGGTTTAAGCTACAATGTCTTAAAGGTAACGCTTGCAACAAACAAGCACAGATGCGCTTAACAATCAATGAGCAACAATTAAAACTATGTTATTTGGGAGATCATTCCTACTCTCAGTTTAGAATTATAAGCACAAATGTTTTAACAGATGAGTCACTGATTTGTGGAATTGTGACAGCAAAGATTGCATATTGTGTACAAATAGCTTTACTCCAAAAATAAACATGCTTATCATAAAAATCCATAACAGTATTGCGGGTTGCAGCTGGGTGCTAAAGATCAACTTGGCCTTCTACTTCAATAACAGAATGACTAAGTGAGACTTTATTCAACAACACATTTTACTGTATGATCTTACTGGAGATAAGAAATAGACATTGTTCATAATCAGATTTTTATTACATATTATGAATGATTTGTGATACATTTAGGCGATTATTCATTAACTTATTTCAACTGATAAAACGAAGCAAAAATAGTAATCATGTTATGATATTAAATTGTAGCTCAAACCGTAGGTACCCAGTTTATTGTACTTCACTTTGTACTATCACTTTATTTTGTAAATCCAAAGTAGTGTTGGTTGAGTTTCTGAGAGACAAGTATATGTGCACTAAATACTTTATTTAATCCTTGATTTGCCCTTGATTATACATCATTATTTTAATTATGATGTAGATTTAATTATAAAAATCTCACACAGAAACCAAGAACAAGTTAATCTTATCAACAAACAGTGAATGCAACAAGAAGGTTAAAACTTTAATATCACACATATTTTATCCCATTTAGATTTAAAGCAAACTTACTGCACACCTTACCACAACTAAAGAAACACTCCTCAAGAAAAGAAAAGAGAACACTTAGATGAAAAATACCATTGAGAAGTGACTGAATAATGAATGATTTTCAAAATATGGATCAATTTTGATCTCCAGAGTTTTGGCGGTTTCTAGACTGGAGTTTTGGGAGCAAACCGTTTGACCAGCAGGGTTACCAGCATGCTGGCTAGGATCAAACTGGCCAGCAGGGCCAGCAGAGGTGTCACCTGGCTTTGGCCACTGTTTAATTGCATCACTGGGTCTGCAAGAGAAGAACCAAAGTTTACATTTACTTTATCCGTGAACTTTATGTGATCAATAAGAGTGCAAGGTGAAGAGACATGAGAGCTTCAATGTACCTCTGCTACCTGGCCTTGAAACAAGCGGTCCCAGTGAGATGGATGAAGTGTCATGGAAGGATGCATCCCTCCGAACTCGCCTGTGGTAACCCGGGTAACAGCGCTGAGGGGAACAAAATGTTTATAGGCTTCTGCAGATTTAACAGTTTTTAAATTTATAAGGTAAGAATGAAAACCAATAAGAATTTATAACAGTGGTACGTACAGCTGTGCAATTCAAAAGACACAGGTGGATCCATCAGTGAAGCTAAATGGATGAATAGTTGGTAAAAGTGAACATCCTGAAGGAGAATCGGGCCTCAGTAGAGATGCCATCTGAATCAGCTCTACTGTTCCATCAGCTTCATTGGGACACCTGGAAGACAGGTAGACGTTTAAATATCCCAGATTATAAAGCAAAGCAGCAGAATTCGTTATGAGGAAGAATTGGTGGAAAACCGAGGAGAGGTCTGTCTGGGTCTGATTCTTTCAAGTTTTTAATAAAGTATGCTAAGACAAGGTGAAGTTGCAAAAATTCTCTTACTCTGCAGTAATAAGATGGGCGGACGGGGTAATTTGGCATGTTGACTGGCGTGGCCCAGCAGGAGTCCAGAACAGTGGAGATCAGATGCTGATCCACTCTTCCTGTTCGCACCTCGACATATAACCTCTGATCTATTTCCATTTCTATGTTTGTGTCACCGCTGAAGAGGAAACAGAAGCCGGGGTCATGGAAGGGGATCATTCAAATGTGCCACTGTCCATGGCAGTTGCAAACTTCTTCCTAATGATGCTACAAAAAACAACAATAATAATAATACTACAAGTGAGTTGATTACCAAATGATTGTAAATGAGTTTCATCTCATGAGCTTCTCAATAATTTGTTACCCAAATAACAAGCCGTGGGTGACTAAGGACATCAAAGCCCTCCTCAACAACAAGAATAGGGCTTTCAGAGGGGGCAATAAAGAGGAGGTGAGGAAGGTCCAGGTGTTACTAAAGGACAAGATCAGAGAGGCTAAGGACAATTACAGGAGGAAGCTGGAGTGGAAACTCCAGCAGAACAGCATGAGAGAGGTGTGGAGGGGCATGAAGACCATCACTGGATTCAGGCCAACCAACAGCAGGGGAGCTGAGGGAGGTGAGAATAGAGCTAACGAGTTGAATCTGTTTTTCAATAGATTCGACACCACAGTGTCTGCTCACACCCCCACAACCTCACCTGTGGTCAGCCTGGAATCCAGAGCCACACCACTGTGCCAGCCTCTCTCTTCACATGGCGCTGTTGCCTCCTGTGAGATTCCTGACACCCCTCCCCCACCCATCACCTTCATTCAATACCAGGTTGAGATGCAAATGAGGAGACTTCACTCAGGCAAGTCTGCTGGACCAGACGGAGTGAGTCCCCACATCCTCAAGGCCTGTGCCCCCCAGCTGTGTGGAGTCTTTCATAAACTGTTTATGCTGAGTCTGAGTCTGCAGAGGGTACCAGTAATGTGGAAGACATCATGCCTCGTCCCTGTACCAAAGACGCCACGTCCCAGTGGCCCCCAGGATTACAGGCCCGTGGCACTGACCTCCCACATCATAAAGACCCTGGAAAGGCTCATCCTGGACCAGCTGCGACCCATAGTAAGACCACATCTGGATCCCCTTCAATTTGCTTATCAGCCTCGTCTCGGAACTGAGGACGCCATCATCTACCTGCTCAATCGTGTCTACACCCATCTGGAGCAGCCGGCGAGCACTGTGAGGGTCATGTCTTTCGACTTTTCCAGTGCTTTCAACACCATCAGGCCGACCCTCCTGGGTGATAAGTTAACAGGTGGATGCTTCTCTGGTGTCCTAGATTGTTGATTACCTGACAGGAAGACCACAATATGTACGTCTCCCACAGTGTGTGACTGACAAGGTAATCAGCAACACAGGGGCACCACAGGGGACTGTCCTCTCCCCCTTCCTCTTCACCCTCTACACCACAGGGTTCAGCCACTGCACAGAGACCTGCCATCTTCAGAAGTTTTCTGATGACTGCGCGGTGGTTGGATGCATCAGCAGGGATGATGAGACAGAGTACCGGGCTGTGGTCGACTCCTTTGTCACGTGGTGTGAGCAGAATCATCTGCAGCTCAACGTGGCAAAGACCAAGGAATTGATCGTGGACTTCAGGAAGACCAGGAAACACTTGACCCCTGTTTCAATCCAGGGGGTCAATGTGGACATTGTGGAGGACTATAAATACCTTGGAGTACACATTGACAATAAACTGGACTGGGCTACAAACACCACAGCACTTTACAGGAAGGGCCACAGTTGTCTCTATTTTTTGAGGCGACTGAGGTCCTTCAACATCTGCCAGAAAATGCTGAGGATTTTCTACGAGACTGTTGTGGCCAGTGCGATCCTCTATGCTGTTGCATGCTGGGGGAGCAGGCTGAGGGTAGCAGATGCCAACAGACTCAATAAACTAATCCGTAAGGCCAGTAATGTTCTGGGGATGGAGCTGGACTCCCTCAAGGTGGTGTCGGAGAGGCGGATGTTGTCCAAAATAAAGACAATGTTGGATAACACCTCCCACCCACTCCATGACATGCTGGTCAGTCACAGGAGCTCGTTCAGTGAGCGTACCGAAAAGCACCACTGAACGACACAGGAAATCTTTCCTGCCTGTGGCCATCTCCCTGTAAAACGCATCCACTTAACACACTGGTTACTGCTACAACTACACATGTTTCTTTTCCAGCTATTTATTAATAAGTGACTTATGTATATATATATGTATATATATATATGTATGTATATATATATATATATATATATGTATATATGTATGTATATATGTATGTATATATGTATGTGTGTATATATATATATATATGTATATATATATATATATGTATATATATATATATATATATGTATATATTGTACTATTCTTAGTTAGCGTATTGTCTGTCTTGTTAATGTTGGTTTATAATGGAGCACTGTAACAAAAAAATAATTTCCCCCAGGGATCAATAAAGTATTCTGATTCTGATTCTGATTAAAAATGTAATATTTTAACACTGAATCCAGTTCACTTCCGTTTCTACAGGTGTAAACTACGAGCTTACAATGTAGTGCGTTATCTCAGACGGAGCATGGCAAGTTGTACTTTTATCAAGGATGAGAAAAACAGCATTTAGCTGTGAATGCTGTGTGTTAAGAAATAAATATATATTCTTTATGCTTATTTGCTGATTAGATTGTTTTATGAGAGGCCCAGACTTGACGAGGTCACAGGCTGACAGGAAACTGCATGTTTTTGCAGAATATGAGGAGCCGGAGCCGACAGAGTGAAACTCAGTTCAGGCGAAGGGTGACAGGTTGCCCTGGCAACAGACCTCAGAAAGGGGAAGTTATTGCAAGCTGCACATGAAGTAAGACACAAAGGAAAGAGGAACTGAGTAGAAGGAGTTGGGTGTATTGAAACTGTGTGTGACGTCTGAAGTACTAAAATAACACCTATATGAGACTCATCTTGAGCTTCTAATGTTAGAGATTCTGCAACTGGCTTTGAGCTGTGCAGGGCTCTCTCTTCCGGAAGATGATTAAATAAAAATATATAAATGTTTTGACCACTCTGAGTCGGGTTTTCTCTGTTCTATCATGGGGATCAAACAATCGGGTTTAATATGTGCTAGCTGCAGATATTTACAATTTAACATGCATGAACATCAAAATATGTAACACTGATGTCTGACAACCCCCAGTCCGCTCAGAAAACTGCAGCTTTGACAAATAGTAAATGGACCGGTAGTTATATTGCATCTTTTACTCAGTTAGGCACTCAAATCTGTTTCTGTCTCATTCACCCAATCACCCACACATTAATTCGTTCATACAGCACATTTTATCGATGCCTACGTGCTTTCAAACATTCACAAGCTCACACAACAGTGGATGCATGAGGAGTAACTTGGGATTTAGTATCTTGCCCAAGGATACTTTGGGATGTGGAGTGGAGGAATCTGGGATTCAATAGCCTTCCAACTGTTGGAAAACCCATGCTACCACTTGAGCCACACCCTCCCTGTAAATGAAAACGCCTTGCTGGTGGTCTCTCCCCTTCTGCTATGTAGTCTAGCAACCATACAGTGTTCCACACATTTTACCCACTTTGAGTTAACTACTCCCGTACTCGTATAGTACTCCATGACACATTGGCATTCTAAACAAAAATATGCATTCAAACTAGAAAGAGCTAATCCTAAACAGTCTTTCAAAATAATGTATGTTTGAAGTAGTGTATGTGTAAGTGTAAAGAGCTTCAAAATGACGTGTCACTGTAATAATAATTGCAATTTTTAGTAATGCATTAATGTAAAGCGTTACTGTACAGTTACAATTATGCCACTGCTTGTGTTGCAGAGGTTTTGCAAATACAGTTCAATCAAAAGCTGAAGACCACTTGAAAATGGCAAAAAAAAAAAAAAAAAAAATCATATTTGGCATGTTTGGATCTTAACAAGTCTTAACAAATGTGTTGTCTCATTCCCATTTCTTCTTGTTGCATGTTGAAGCTCAACCTGGAACCTTGTTAAGATCCAACCATGCAAAGTATGATTTTTTTTGTGCCATTTTTCAAGTAGTCTTAAGCTTTTGATTGGGACTGTATCTTCGAGACAGAAACAATTAAAACAATGTTTTGTTTCTTGTTTTGTTTCTGTGTTTCTTTGCTCCAGTTTGATGATTTGTGTTTGTGTAGCAGAGGAGGAAAATGTTGAAGTTATTTATGAAATTTCAAAAGACAATTACTTTTATTTTTACTTTGTTTTTTTTTGTTTTTTTGTAACAACCCCAACACTGGTACTAAAAATGCCACCTTGACAAAATATTGTATATAATACACGAGAGATGTTTTGTTACCTTTCTATGGGGTTGATGCCCACAGCCATAGACAGGGCCAGATTCAGGGGGTATTCACAGCTGAAACGCAGATTGATGCTCCTCTGGCGGCTGATTAAACCTTTATTAGGATCCACATCACCCTGGATGGTGTTCTCATACATGAAATGGGTTCCGTTGCTCTAAAATTATAAAGACAAAATAGTAAAAGCTGAATATGATCAATCAATAACATTGAATATCCATTTTTGTCTAAATGCTGTCCCACAAAGATGGTTGTCATTTTCAAAGTGGAACACCAGTCATCCATCCTCAGGAGTAGTACACCACTCATACTCTGTACAGTCCAGCTGTTAACAGGGGTCAGACTCCTCTGCAGAAGCAGAGGAACAAAAAAACAAAAAATCAAAAAAAAAAATCAAATAAAAGAAAGCCAATCTTTCAAAGAAAACTGACAAGCTCTATGAAGACATCACTTAATTGTCCAGTACAAATTTGCCACACAGCAAACCAGAGCGCCATTAAGGGGGTGTCTAGCTCAAAAACAGAGCAGGTTCTCTCATAGGTTGACAAAGAAGAACACAACATGCCATTGGCTGGAGTGTAAAGGCAGAGGTCATAGATACAGGAAGTGAAAAATGGCTGGGGGTCAGAGTGCAGGTGGCAGGCACCAAATAGTGTTAGTGCTTAGTGTTTACCGTTACTCTTTTATTGGGTCCGATCCTGATGTGCACACTTTCTGGATGATTTGACAGGTATATGTCCACTGCAGACACAAATGACACACGGTTGTTTCCACGGTGATTGTTGGTGGCTATCACCTGAAACTGGGTTTCATTGGTGCCATGGTTCGTGCTCTCAGTGATGATGTAGGAGCAAGTTCCCTGGAAATGAGCCACTGCTCCATCAACAGTGATGTAGTGTGGATCCCCCCACACAGTACAGGTAGGCATGGCATTGTAACAGCCCAGCTGGCTGTCTCTGATGGAGCACTGTTGTGCAGGAGTGCAAGCTGCAGCAGAACATCGCAGGAGATTGGGAGCATGACATTTACATCTCTGGGAGCAATCGTCTGTCTAGAAGGACTCGCCAGCCTGTGAACCACACCACACCAATTCATAGCCAAATTGATACAACAAATATAGATCTTAAAATACCATTTTGAAGGATTTTTTTCATTAATTGTTGGTGATTTAGTGCAATAATTGCTAGATCACCACATACTGCAACTTTTAGGACTTGCCAGCGTGTGTGAGAAAATGTAACAAAAGGAGAAAGAATGACCACAAAGTTAATAATAAAGTACACCATATAATTACTGTTGCCAAGGTGTCATTGTTAATTCTCTGCTCAAATCCTTGAAATGAAGAAACACGCCCTTCTTTTATCCACCTCTATGGTCCTTTGTAGAACTTACATTATAGAAGAATTCAGCATATTGGCAGCCACAGCTTTCCACTGGGGCACACCTGGTTCCAGATGACATTAAATGATATTAAAGCCTTTTCACCTTATGACTACTAAAAAAATGTTTTTGTTTCTCTGTTATTGCTAAAAGGAGACACAGTCAATGCTTCTCATTGTTGTCACATTATTTTTATTATTATTATTATTATTATTGTTGTTGTTGTTGTTATTATTATTATAGCTAGAAATGAGAAAAATGAATATTTTCCTCTTATTGCTAAAAGATGTAACATTAATATTTTATTTATACTAAAGTTTGTTAATAAATAGACATTCCTCGATGAAATTAGGTTGTCATATTGTTTTTATAATAATTGTTATATAACATCAGCATCCACATTAGTATCCACAGTAGTAGTCCAAGATTACTTGTCTCGCGTTTGAAATGTCAAAAACTGCATCAAAAACAAAGTAACATATGAGGTAGAGGATTTCTGAAATGGGTTTCCAGTCTTACATTTCCAGTTTTAAATAATGAGGCATTCCCTGAATACCCCACATCGGCTTCCAGATTCTAGCAGAATAACATGTACCGTGCACCATAAATGAAGATGTATCTTTACAAAACGAACCCATGTTGTACTGTGTGTCCAGCATATTCTTGCTATAGTTTATCAAGCATTCATTTATTCCTCTGGACACAATGCCCTTCTCTGAACACTTGTATCACAAGATAAGATAATATAATATAAGATAAGATAAGACAACCTTTATTTGTCCCACATGTGGGAAATCTGTTTTGTTACAGCAGAAAGTGGACAGTGCAAAGTTACATAGCAAAAATTAGAAAAACACAGGAATAGGATAAGAAAAAAATACTGTACACAATAGAATAGAATCAAATAAAATACTACATACAATAGAATAAAATAGAATGCAAGTACTATATACCACTGAGTACGATACAACATAGTCAGAAAAAGAGCATTGCACTTAGTGTTATTGCTATTGCACATGTGTGGATGTGTGTGTTTGGTCATTTGCAAAGTCTTTGTTGTGGAGTCTGACAGCAGTGGGGAGGAAAGACCTGCGAAATCTCTCCGTCCCACACCGTGGGTGCCGCAGCCTGCCACTGAAGGAGCTACTCAGTGCTGTCAGAGTCTCCTGCATGGGGTGGGAGATATTGTCCAAAAGGAATGATAGACTAGCCATCATTCTCCTGTCACTCACCACCTCCACTGGGTCCAGAGGGCATCCTACAACAGGGCTGGCTCTCTGGATCAGCCTGTTCAGTCTCTTCCTGTCACCAGCAGAGATGTTGCACCCCAGCAGACCACACCATAAAAGATGGCTGAGGCCACCACAGAGTCATAGAAGGTCTTCAGGAGTGGGCCCTTCACTCCAAAAGACCTGAGTCTCTGCAGCAGGTACAGCCTGCTCTGCCCTTTTCTGTAGAGGGCGTCTGAGTTATGAGTCCAGTGCAGTTTATGTTCAGATAAACATCAAGGTACTTCCATACCACAGCCTCCATACCTGTCCATACCTTGAATGTTTAGAGGTTGCAGTGGAGGATGTTTGTGTCTGTGGAAGTCTACCACCAGCTCCTTGGTTTTACTAGTATTGATCTGCAGGTAGTTCTGTTGGCACCAGTCCGCAAAGTCATGGGTCAGTTCTCGGTACTCCCTGTTGTCCCCATCAGTGATGAGGCCGACTATTGCAGAGTCAATAGAGAACTTCTGCAGGAAGCACTGGGTGGAGTTGTGGTACAAGTCTGCAGTGTAGATGGTGAAGAGGAACAGAGCCACAACAGTTCCCTGTGTGCCCCCATACTGCAGACGATCCTGTCCGGCACACAGCCCTGAGTTCTCACATACTGTGGTCGGTCAGTGAGGTAGTCTAATATCCATGTAGTGAGGTGATGGTCCACTCCAGTGTTCTCCAGCTTGTCCTTTAGGACTGTGGGAAGAACATGATTCTCACAGTGCTCCCAGCGGTTTCCAGGTGAGAGAGGGAAAGATGTAGGAGGTGAATGACGGCATCATCCGCTCCAATGCCAGGTTGATAGGCAAACTGAAGTGGGTCCAGTGATGAGCTCACCAGGCGCCGAAGCTGAGCCAGGACCAGCCGCTCCAGGGTCTTCATCAGGTGGGATGTCAGAGCCACTGGGCTGTAGCTGTTGAGGTCCTTGGAGCGTGAAGTCTTCGGCACTGATACAACACAGGAGGTTTTCCAGAGCTGTGGGACTCTCCCCAGCCTCAGGCTCAGGTTGAAGATGTGCTCCATCACCCCACACAGTTGGTCTGCGCAGGACCTGACAGCCCTTGAGCTGATGCCATCTGGACCTGCTTCCTTCTTGGCTTTAATCATCCTCAGTTCCCTCCTAACCTGGGTGGCTGAGAGAGACAGGCCGGAGCCTTGTGCTGAATGTGTATTGGATGTTTTTGTTGGGGGTGGGGAGTAGTGAGCATGGTGAGTAGAGGAGGTGTGAAGTGTCTGAGGTGTCAGAGGTGGAACAGCAGCAGGGGTGGGTGAGTCTGCAGCCGATGTTGGAGACTGCCTCATGAATGAATCAAATCTAGAAATAGAAATGATTCAGTTCATTGTGATTCTTTTCCTCCTTTGTTACAGTTACATGAAGAGCCCTCTTTGTAAATTGAAAAAGTGACTCAAAAGCAATGTAGTAACATTTTTATTTAAAAAAAGAAACAAAAAAAGAAAGCAAGACCATCAATCAACGCAGACTGTATTTTGACACAGTTTACAAGGCATTCATATTTCAAACATACATTTATTCTTCATTATTTTTATATTTGCTAATGAATGAATTAATACCACAAAATAAATCATGATGTAACGATGTTAAAACAATCCTGAATGACCTAAAGGTAAAACTCATGAACTGGAAACAGAAGCATACAAATATGTTTTTGATCAGATGCTGCCCTCCAGTGTTGCAAAGAAAAACTGCAGAAATTACAAGTAGGAGTGCTCATAGCAAATAAGAAGTAATTTAATAGATGTCAAATATTCAGTAACATCCACTTTTCAAACCATCACTATTCCTCTGTGCATATAAAAAAGTCTTCTGATTCTATTTTCAGTGCTTTTATTTATCAAATCTATACTAAGTTATTATATGATTGCTGAGTTTGCTGTAATTTGTGCATCAACTTGATTTCTCTAGATCAGAATATTTGCAGTCAGCAAGCAGACTATCAGGGTCACCAGAGATGTCAAGAGGCCTGGAGAGCTGCTTGCTTTCATTCTTCTTTCTGTAAGAAAACAACCAAAATCTACAGTGAATTCAAACTTGGCTCATGAATCCAATTATCACAATCCACTGATTATGCAGCTGTATCATCTACAAGATTGCCAATGTTGTAAAAATGTTACCTGTGTTCAATACTAGCGGTCCCAATGAGATGCCTTCACTGTCATGGTATGAAATATCCCTCACCACTCTTGCATGGTAACCTGGGTAGCAATGCTGTGGAAAGCAGAGTGATTTCAGCAGATGAAGGAATCCAATAAGTAGTATGAAAGATTTTTTCCCAGTGTTAATACAAATAGTTATAAGCAGTACGTACAGCTGTGCAGTTATTGTGTCTCAAAAGACACAGGTGGACCTGGCAGTGCAGGTAGATAGATGAAAAGTTGGTAAAGGTGAACATCCTGAATGAGAAACGGGCTACGGTGGAGACGCCGTTCTGAAGCAGCTCTACTGTGCCATCTGCTGGATTAGGGCACCTAGGTAACAGCATAATGTGAAAGTTGCAGTGTTAATGTGCAAACAACTTAGTTATGATAAGAAGATGATTAAAGTTCACCCATCAGAAAAGAAAAGAAAAGTTAAGGCAATGTCTTTACTGTGTGGTGATCAGATCCCAGCGCACGGGGTAGCTGGCATCATTAACAGGCGTTGCCCAGCAAGAGTCCAGAATAGTGGCGATCTGTCGCTCATCAATTCCCTGCGTCTGAACCTCAATGTATAACCTCTCATCGATTTCCATTTCTAAATTTCTGTTTCTGGTCAAAGGGAAGTGGAAGCCAGGGTCCCGGTAGGGTATCATCCTCAAATGATAATGGCCCAGACCAGATGGAAGTCTCTTGTTCACAATGCTACAGGAAAACATGATAAAACAAGATGTTTTCAGGATTTGGAATTTATAAAGTGGTCAGGTGTGTGCAGTCTGTAGCAAAATATATACAAAAATATGTAACACAAATGAGGGGAATACACAGTTAATCCATTAATAGAAAAGCACTCTAACTCTTAAGGAAATTTATTATAAACAGCATTACAAAGATAGGGTGATACAGCCTAGAAGAAATTACATATAAAAGCGTTCAACCACCAATTAGAACATATTGCAGATAGCAATTTGAAATGATCAAAAACAAATTAAGGTGACAGAGTGGGTGTACAAAAAAATGAGCACATTAGAACAATGTTTTTATTAAACAAAGACAGGGTAAAATGATGGTGATTCACATGGTCATTTAGTCATGAAGACAATCAAACACTGAGATTTCTATAAAGCTCAGCGAGCTATGTACCTTTAAAAAAGTAGCAACCACAATGTCATATAACCAAAAAGAAAAAAAAACAAAAAATGTAAGCCAGATGGTGTTGTGGTTATCACCTCTCTACAGGGTTGATGCCAACATCCATAGACAGTGCCTGGGTCAGAGCATAGTCACAGGAGAAGTGCAGGTGGATGCTCTTCTCACGACTTATGAGGCCATCATGAGGGTCCACATCCCCGCTGATGGTGTTCTCATAACTGAAATGGGTCCCGTTGCTCTTAAGAGTAAGAAGACATAAGATTTTAAGCATATTTTCAAAAATTAAAAATGCTGCCCAGAAGATTCCTTCAATGTACTAATTTTACCCTCAGCATTGTCCC
Source organism: Perissodus microlepis (assembly GCF_051167445.1). Taxonomy (NCBI): domain Eukaryota; kingdom Metazoa; phylum Chordata; class Actinopteri; order Cichliformes; family Cichlidae; genus Perissodus; species Perissodus microlepis. Next base: position 15,681,666 of record NC_140468.1, read on the forward strand.
ACAAAGCTGGTCATCATTGTTGAAGTGGAAAACCAGTCGACCATCCTCAAGAGTCCCGTTGCAGGTTTCATCTCGAAGATGGAGGGCATCAGAGTGGAAGCCAGCCTCAAACAGCTGACAGCGGGACAGAGATATGGTGCCAGAACTACTGACACAAGTGATGGACGAGTCTAAGAAGGAGAGAGAAACACAATCTGACTCGTTATGGCATGATATTTTTTAAAGCTGAGTCATCAATACTGATTTGAAAGACATTTGTTGACTTGACTGCTTAATATAAAGGCTGACTAATGCAATAAATACACTACAGATATTGCTGAAGGTTTTAGTTAGCCCGCACCGTAGCTCTCATTGTTTGGCCGATGGTGGTGCTCATTGCAGAAGCAGCCATAGACACCGTCCTTCTCACCACACCACTCGTGCTCTGTGCAGTCCAGCTTTTCACAGGGGTCTGACTCCTCTGCAGACACAGAGAAAGGATCGTCAGTGATGAATGGCAATGATTTAAATTTTTATTAAATGTCTAATTTGAGCAGTACAAACATACCACAATGCAAAGCAGAGCGCCAGTCAGGGATGTCTAGCCCCAGAACAGAGCAGGTTTTCTCATAGGCAGAGACAGCGGAACACAGCATGCCATTGGCTGGAGTGTAGAGGCAGAGGTCGTAGACACAGGAAGAGAAAAATGGCTCGGGGTCAGAGTGCAGGTGGCAGGTGCTGAATGGGCCGGTGGTGTTGGTGATGACACTGCAGAGTTGGGAGTATTTTTCTCTAAAGGCACAGTCATTCAGTCCATCATCATCTTCATCAGTGGAGCCACATCTGGAAAAGACAAATCATACTGCCATCAGCTACTGCCTTGTTGAAGCATCAATAGTGATTTCCATTGCAACTCACCCTGGTTGGCTGGTGGGTGACTTCCAGCTGTGTCCAAAATAATTATCGTTTTGTGCCAGTGTGCCATTGGGTAAGACTTTGTCATCTGAAGGATCATTGTTAGAGTTTCCACACATCCCTGTGACTCTGTCATGACGGTTTTGGCCCAGTCTGACCAGTAAAGTGCTCTGACCATCAAACTGGACTAGCAAGTCAGAGGCATCCACCACTATGTAGCTTCCCTGCCTTACCACCTGAGCTAAGATTCCCACTGTGGTGGGAAGAGACACATCATTTCCATTTACCTGAGAGGACAAGAGATGCAATAAGTGTGTGTTGTTACTTTTGTGCAGATTAGACAAAGTAGAATGCTGTTCATCTTAAAAGTGATAGATAGTTTACCGTTACTCTTTTATTGGGTCCGATCCTGATGTACACACTTTCTGGATGATTTGAGAGGTATATGTCCACTGCAGACACAAATGACACACGGTTGTTTCCACGGTGATTGTTGGTGGCTATCACCTGAAACTGTGTTTCATTGGTGCCATGGTTTGTGCTCTCAGTGATGATGTAGGAGCAAGTTCCCTGGAAATGAGCCACTGCTCCATCAAAGGTGATGTAGTGTGGATCCCCCCACACTGTGCAGGTGGACATGGCATTGTAACAGCCCAGCTGGCCGTCTCTGATGGAGCACTGCTGTTCAGGAGTGCAAGACGAGGCAGAACATCGCAGGTCATTTGGAGTGTGACATTCACATCTCTGGGAGCAACCGTCTGTCCAGAAGGACTCGCCAGCCTGTGAACCACACCACACCAAATCATAGCCAAATTGATACAACAAATATAGTTCTTAAAATACCATTTTGAAGTTTTTTTTTTTCATTAATTGTAAGTGATTTAGTGCAATAATTGCTAGATCACTGCAAACTGCAACTATTAATATACTAAATATTGCGACAGAGCAACTAGTCGTATCTTTTGATCTTTCTCCCACAAAGAGGACAGATGCTAAATGCTGCAACTTCAATAACTGTGTGGAACAGAGATGCATGAAAAAAAGTATTTAATTGTTCTGATGTAGCTGTATAATCTTCAACTGATTGTTTAATGCATTCATTTATTTAGGGACTGATTTTTATTTTATTTTTTATTTTTAATCTTCAGTTTAAAGAATTAGAGCATCATTCTTCTTTCTAGTGGTGTAATATAAAATAGTCATAATAGGTATGCTGAATATATGATACCCTATAAAGACATTGTGGTCCTAAGATTTCAGTTATATGAAACTTTAAACTGTAGTTTTGCATTTTGCAACCCCTATTATTTGCTATTTCACAGAAACTACGACGTTTCCAGGTATTCGTCATGCTTCCTGAAATTTTTTATATGGTTTGGATTTTTTTGGTCATTAACATGGAACTAACATGTTTTACATTTTGCAACCCTGATTTCTGGTTATTAGACCTAAACTACCACGTGTTTCCAAGTAATCATTAATTTTCCTAAAGATTATTCATATGGAATTAAAAAGAAACAGACAGTTTTGCATTTTTTCAGCTTGATTCTTGGTTATTGAACAGAAACCAACATTGATTCCAGGTAAGATATCAGATTTAAACATAATATTTACAGTGTTACTGTTGTCAAACAAAAAAGAATGTTGGTGGCTGAGGCAGGATTAATTCCAGCATTATGGCAATATGGTAATGGTATCCTAATACATTAAAACCTAAAATCCTATTAGTATCTTATCACCCGATTATTATGAGGTTAGTATATATGAAATGTGTTTTATTGCTAGTGATTGTGACTATACTATTACTGTACTTTTAACTCATGTACATACATTTATATCCATATTATCACTTATAATTTATTATCTGTTATTAATTAGATTTAAACGTAATAGTACTCAGTAGATCACAAATATTTGTTATGTCTCTATTTTTATCTTCTTATCTCCACCTTGTTACCTCAATATTACCACATTAAAATATATTTCTGAATTTTAAGCTTTGTCACAGTCCAAAACACTTCACAAAGCTTTCTAAATGTAAGAAGGGCAAGTCTGCTGATTCTGCTGATTTGAAGGGAATTACTTCAAAGAGTATTTACTATTGACTTTAATATGTCTTACATCATAGTAGAATCCATCATATTGGCAGCCACAGCTTTCCACTGGGACACACCTGGTCCCACTCTTGATGAAGCCTTCATCACAGAAACATCCCTCAGAGCAGAACTGCTCACAGGTTTCATCAATGCTACTGGCACAGGTGTGGCCACAGTCAGTACCGCACAGCTCATAATGGCTGTTGGCTGGACAGTCCAGTGCTTAATAAGTGAGAAACGTGACAAATGGCACTAGTCAGACATACCACTTTTAATGTAATACAATCTGGATATAATGAGTGTTGTCAAATTAGTTAAGTGGTGAGCAAATTTCTTGTAAATTTAAATATAAATATAATAAAACAACATGTTGACTCACTGCAGGTGGTGTTCTCCCTCCACGGATAGATTCGAACATTAGCAGACTGACAGGCACTGACATATGATTCAATGGCACTGCACAAGAGATCGTGGCCTTGATTTCCTGACAAACATACATCAAACACGCAGTCGTTGAAATATGGTGCCGGGTCAACCTCCTCGTGGCAGAAACTGAAGGGCCCGTCAGATGCCTGTATCACCTCACACTGATCTCTAGCAGGCTGTTCATTGGTACACTGTGGACAGGAGGAGCCACAGCCATCATTGCACGTGTAGTTGCCTGGCACCTTCCAGGCTCTCCCAAACTCATCTGGAGATGTGACTATCGTTCCAGATGGTGTGTGAAAGTCATCATTTGGATTTCCATTGAAATTTCCACAAAGTCCGCATATTTTTTCTCTGTTGATGACAACAGTTAGCAATAGTCCTTGTTTTAGTTTCATAAGGATAAATTATTAGTAAATAACTGAATTATGTAGATTTGAGTATCCTGGTTTTTAAAGCATGTCAAACAATAATTACTGCAGCTTTGATGGGTGGGAATTGTACCTGTAATTTGGTGGTACGGAGATAAACACTGCACTATATCCATTATAGGTAACACTCAAGCCGAAATTAGTGCTGGCAACTATACGAGATCCTGTTGCGTAGATAGAAACATTACCTTCATTCAAGATAATAGGTAAATTTCTAGTTACTCCATTCACCTAGAAGAGATATGCAAAGAAAATCAGTGGTTATTTTTTCTACTTTTTAATTGTTATTTTTTTCATTCACAGCAGTTAAAATATCCCTAAAATATATGATGATGCCATTTACTTCATACACCTGAAATTGTTCATAACAATCATCGAATGAGAACTATCACTAACTACTTACTTGTACCAAACCTCTTCTGTCCCTTGACATATGCACGTCATAGCCCCACACATTCACAAGAACTTCAGCTACTATTGAAAGTGGAAGCCCATTCAATGCCTCATTCTTAGCTTCCACTGAAAACTGATTGAGCTCATCAGTGGCATTACAGAGGGTCACCAGAACATAGCGACAGGTTCCTTGGAAGTCATAGGCCTTACGATCAAAGGTGATGTAGTGAGGGTCTCCAGAGGCAGAGCAGGTGCCATGAGGGTTGGGATGGCAGCCAAACTCGCCCTCCACCACACGGCAGGACTCCTGGGGCCCACAGGAGTTGGGAGTACAGTGGACGTTCCCTGTAGTGCCGTTACAGGTACACAAGCTCTGACATTCTTCACCATCCCAGAACTGCTCACCACCTTGGTGATAGCGTCCTTGATGATAGCATCCACAAGATGTTGGTGGAACACACTGGTCACCATTGAGGATAAAACCATTGTTACACTGACAACCCTCCTGGCACACAGTATCACAGGTGAAGGGGAAAGAGAGGCTGGGGCAAGCAGAAGGACAAGAGGTTCCACAGAGTTCATAATGGCTGTTTGACGGGCAGGTTAGTGCTGGAGAAAAACAAACAGGTTAATATAAAAAAGGCATTTTTAAACATTTGGATATCATGGCTAGAATTAATTCAAAAACAAGTTGAGTGCTCACTACAGCCAGTTGCATTTCTCCATTGTCCTAAGGCAACACCCTTCTGTTGACACATTAGTGCATAATCTTGTAGGACGCCACACAGAGTTGATGCTGGATTGCTAGAGCCCCGCATGATCTCCACACATACATCCACCTGCTGCCTTGGGTCAACCTCAGACCAACAGGGTACAAATGGCCCATCTGGTGAGCTGAGAATGCCACAGTACTGACTAGAATTGTAATTAGTTGTAGAATTTTGGTTCATGCTTTCCACACAGTGAGCAGCCAGAGAGCCATCTCGCCAGCTGTCTCCAAAATCCTGAGAACTGTTGACCAGGACACCGTTGGGTGTGCGGAAGTCATCGTGTGGATGACCATTGTAGTCACCACAGAGTCCACCCAGGGAACCATTGTAGACACCAGGAGCAGTGACACGGACAAAGTGAGGCCAGACTGTCTGCACAGTTACACCAAAGGAGGTGCGAATGATAACACTGTAAATGCTGCTGTGGAAGATCTGGATTCGGTTGGATGTAGTGCTGAAAGGTAGCCTGATCAGCTGACCATTAACCTGCAGGATCATCCAGTTTTTTGCAGTTAACAAGATGTAAACAGTATTGTGTCCGTGTACACATAAATAAATATTAAAGGAAGAACATAATTTTAAATAAGTGTTCTATTCACTTACCTTCACTTTACTGTTCCTTGTCATCTCAATAGATACGTGTATCCCGTCTGCTTCAAAATGCAGAATTCGTGCAAAACCTTGCTGGCCTCTTGGCACTTTTTCTGCTGTCACCATGAAGTGTGGGTGACTGGACAGTCCCATAACTTTGGCAAGTGTCAATCGACACGCTCCAGGATATTGGTATGTCAGTCCATCAAATGTCTGATATGACCCTGGGCCTCTGATCAGGCATGTTGCATAGCTATTTGGTCTGCATCCTCTTTCTCCATCTTCCACTTTGCATGATTCAAGTGGGCCACAACCATGAGAGTGGCAAGTCATGGAGCCATAACTGCAGCTACAACGTCTTCCACAGTCTTCGTCTAGTATTACAGTTTGTCCAGAGCGGTAGTAACGGCCCTCAAAGCTGCAGCCACACTCAGCATGAGGGACGCAGACCCCACCGCTGAGGATGTAGCCTGAATCACAGATGCAGCTTTCCTGGGGAGGTAGAGGGCAGTTATGGGTAGAGTTGGGATTAACACAGGTAGGTGGACATCCTGTGCCTTCAGACTCAAAGTGGCTGTTGGCTGGACATGGGATTTCTAGGAATAAGAGAACAACATCGATCTTTACATCAGTGGAATTTTAATACAATGATATTTTGAAATAATGTAAAACATAAAGTGATTAACATACCACAAAAGCCAGGTCTCCTCCAACTTGGTAGCTGAATACCACTTTGTTGACACTGACTTGCATACACACTTAGGGCTTGACAGAGAATAGGTTGGTACCCTCCTCCTACACACAGATCATACACACAACTGTCCACAAAGGACTGTGGAGGAAGTTGTTGATGGCAAGCAGTGAAAGGTCCAGAACTACTGCTGAGGATACCACAGTGGTCAGTGTTGCTGTACAATGCTGTCTCTTCTACAGTGCAAACAGCACAGTCCAGACCTCCGCACTGTGGCCCACAGCCAGGCTCATCATCCCCAGATGCTTGCCAGCTGTTAGCAAAAACCACATCAGAGCTCACAACTTCACCGTCACGAGTCTGAAAGTCATCTCTACGAATGCCATTGAAGTTTCCACAAAGACCGCATGTCGCATTCTGGTAAGTGTAGGGCAAGCTGATCTGAACATAATGATTTGTGTCATAAGACACCACTAAACCAAAGTCAGTGCTGACAAACACAGAAAAACCTGACTCATAAACCTGCACGGTGCCATTGCTAAGGAAGAATGGAGTGGATGCAAAGTTCCCGTTAACCTGTAAAAAACCAGCAAATATATCAAGTTAGAAAAGTATATCTGGTCATAAAGTGTAGAATTTATCCAGAATAAAAATGACCAACCTTAGCCTGACCACGGCGTCCTTTGACAAGCTCAATTGTGTCATTGTAGACATGCACTTTCACCAGTCGTGTCCAAGAGACTCGAGTACTGCCTCTGTGCTCATTTTTGCCCTCTACTCTGTAGTAGGGCCGTCCACTATTACATTGCTCAGAGAGAACATACGTGCAAGTGCCTTGAAAGTGAAACACTGTGTCATCAAAGGTGTAGTAATGGGGATCACCACTTATGGTGCAGGTTCCTCTTGGCACTGTCTGACAGGAGAACTGGAAGGAAGCTGGCTTGCAGATCTGTGAAAAGGAGCACGGCTCATTGCGGCACTGCAGGCCTGTTGAGGTACATGTGCACTTCTGTGCACAGGTCCTGTCACTCCAGAATGAAGCACCCAGCTGCACTAATTCACCTTAAAAAGAGTAAAAGGGAATGTCTCTTATTCCCAGTGTAAAATTTCCAGACATTTACATTCATAAAGCTTTAGGAAAAAACTTTCACACCTTAAATTTTTTCATATTGTGTCAAATAACAACAGTAATTGCCTCAAGGCACTTTATATGAGTAAAGTTCCCAAAATAACAGAGAGAAAATCCCAACTGTTTTACAGCCCCTACCAGCATTAAGATAAGATGGGTCCTGATTATACATGAGGAGAAGGATTTTAAGTTTGATTCTGGATTTAACAGGGAGAATTATGTTCTGTCTTTTTACTCCCTGTCCGTACTGCAGCATTTTGGATCAACTTAAAGCTTTTCAGTGAGTTTTGGGGACAACCTGATAATCACAGTAGTGCAGCCTTCAAGTAATAAATGCATGAACTAATTTTTTAGCATCACTCTGAAATAGGATGTTTGTAATTTTAGAAAAAAAAAAAAAAGCAATCCTGAATATGTGTTAAATATAAGCAGTGAAGGACATAACCTGGTCAAATACAATTTCAAAATTTCTGTTAGTGTTAAGGCCAAGGTAACCCCATCCAGAGTATGCATCTGGTTAGACATCATGTTTGTAAGATTTTCATGGCTGAGTGCAATCAACTTAGTTTGATCTGAATTTAGAAGCAGGAAGTTGAAGGTTACCCATGTCTTTATGTCTTTAAGACGTTCCCACAGTTTCGTTGTTTGGCTTCATTAACAGAGCTGGAGATCATCTGCATAGCAGTTAAAATATACGCAATGCCTTTGAAAGATACTGCCTAGTAGAACCATGTATAATGTACACAGAACCCTGTGGAACTCCATAATTAACCTTAGTGTGAAGACAACTCCCGGTTTACATGAGCCAATTGGAGTCTATTAGATAGACATGATTCAAACAAGAGCTTAATTGATATGACCTGCTCTAATCTCTGCAATAAAATACTGTTGTTATTAATCGCTCCGCTGAGGTCTAGCAGGACAAGTACAGAGATGAGTCCACTGTCAGAGGCCTTCTGCAACTTTCACTAAAGCTGTTTCTGTACTGTGATGAGCTGTAAATCCTCAATGAAATATATGACAATGCACTGTGAGTAAGCAGACTAAACACATGCAATAACAATAATATGCATAAAATGGGGATGGGCAATACAAGTGTAAATTATTATTCTGTGAAATAATTATTCAAAAACAGTTCCAGGAGCAATGGTGTGTGATGTGCATGACAATTGTGTTTCTTCTGTATATAGGTCAGCTCTCATTGCACAACATCAACCTACTTAGATAAAGAACAGGTATGTAGCTTACTGGTGTAGGGCCAAGTCACTCTTTATTGCTTCAACAACAAGTTGACTTTCACCTAACCCAATGATTCCTGGCCACCAAAGTACAAATGGTGTAGGATTCATATTTACATATTTAAGGCTCCAGCTGTAATGTACTGAGAAACCTCATCCATTTCATTTTTCGTTGTCTGCTTTGCATGCATTGTTTATGTTGAAATATGGAACTTTTCAAACACCAGTGCAGACGCCACTAAATCAAATCCGTTATCAGTGGACATATCCTGAGCGAGGGAGATAGTTCCTTATGCAGTTAAGTACCCAAATGAAGAAGTTAATAACTGTGATAAGTAATCTGTGTGTCCATGTGAATCTTGCCTTAGGATAAGTCACTTTGTTGGGAACAGCTTCTCTCTCTAGCATTTGTTATTCTTTGCATGCCATATGTTGCCATTCAAAATCTTTCAAAACCTCTGAATTCATGAGTTAAACATCCTTTAAGCAGGTAGGAAGAATGTTTTTAAGCCTCCAACTAACAATTTGAAATTCCTTCATTATTTCTTGATTCCAACAACAGTCACTTTAACGTTAATAACCTCAACCTCATTGCTTTACTGTACTCTTAATGCACTGTGATTAGAATTCTTGCCTTGCCTATTACAGTTGCACATGACTGTAATGATATATAACACAAAGGCTGCAGAAGCAGTTGCCTTCTGTATCCTGCAGTCTTACCATTAAAAGTGCAGCCTGTTGATCCATGGTCTGTCCGGAAGGCCCAGCGACCTGGTTCATTGACGTTGCTGCCAAGGCGAAAATTTGAGTTACTCCCTGATGCAGCACTGGTGAATGATCCAGGGAGGACATAATAGTGAGTAGAGTTGATTGTATCATAACCAGCCTGCAAATGTGAGTCACAAAAATATGATTATTGCATTTAGAAATAATGAATGTTTTTTCATTAGTAAATATGCAGAGTATTGACTATAGTAGGTCTGACCTGAATTCTCAGTGTTGTTGAGGCTATTATACCGTAGTTCATCAGCACAAATGAATAGTGGCCTCCAGAGATCAGCACAGCTTGGACAGTAGTGCGCTGGAAAATATGAATTCAGTTATTATATGTTCTGTTTGATCAGTGTTCTGCTGGATTTACACCTAATTTTGTTATGATACACTTTTCATGTATCACTTTATCAAATGTATTAAGTTGTGCTTCAGTTAGAATGATCTAGATTTCAGATAAATACTATGAACTACCTTAGTTTGTTGGTATGAAATGCTTTATGTAATCTTCTGGTATCACTTTAAAAAAAAAAAAAATCTCAATATTCAAAAATAATCTTTGTATGAAATATATCACATGAATTTATGTCTTTATGTCTGGAAGGTGACACTAGATTACACTAATCTACTGTTCCTGAATTAGTAAAGTAGGCAACAGACTTTCACATATACATCACACATAAACACATAATTTGATTCCAAATTTTGGAAGCTGACTTACTGTTCCACTTGTGGGATAATAGGCCACCTCAAACCAAGTTGCAACAAAGACCCAGTTGGCATTAAAGTTCAGTCCTGTAAAGTATTGATTGATGTCTCGTGTAGCTTGCTGGAGAACACTGCCACTGGTGTATTGTTTGTAGTAGATCTGACCATTTCCTCTGTTGTCTAAATCTGTCCAGAATGGAGCAATGATGTCTCTGATACGTTGTGGGAACCTCTGACTTGTATAGTCCCTTAGTGGACCAGTAAATGTTAGGTGTCCATTATGATTGACCTGAAAAAAATAGAAAAGAAAAATATTTCCTGTCACAACATCTAGATAAACAGATTTGGATTTTGTTTTGCAAACCAGGTTTTATATTGCAATTAGTGGCAGTAAGTTTAATTAGACAGCAAAATATTTTTATGGTACAAATGTAGTAAATGAATTGTTAATGTTAATTTTACATACATAAATGCTGTTATATGTCCTCCCAAAATAGAAAAAAGGTCTTAGCAGGGTAATCTGTGGAGAACTTCCATCATCTACCGCAGAGCTTACAGTTCCAGATGTTGGGTAAAGAGGTCCTAATAAGCAATTAGGTAGATCATGAAAAAAGATAGAAAAGGCATGTATGGTTAATATTCTGCAAACATAAATATAAAACATATTTCTCACAGGCTTTCAGTCTTTACTCCTCTGTGAAATGTGAGGCTGATATAAATTGAGGATAAAGCAATAAAAGTCAAATCTTTAGAGTTTTGAAAAGATACTTACTGACAGCCTGAGCAGTCACTACACCTGTACATGAAACAAAACACGGATAAATAAAATTATGACAAGTTTTTTAAGATTGTAAGATTTTATTTCTGATCCAAAAAATTCGAGTCATCACTTAGGCAAAAATAAACACACCATAAAATGGATTAAAGGAACATAAATACAATTACTAACCTGTCATTCCCAAAAGCAGCACAAAAAACACGATTTGACCCACCATTCTGTCAAATCAGATCTCTTCATTAAAAAGGGAAAAATATTTTTTTTTTAATTTATAACCTAAGTGCAGAGCTAAATTCAGATGAATCTGTTGAATCTTGATGTAATATTAGTTGTGAGTCTCTCACGCTCATTTGAGACTGCAGGGGACACACAAGGCTTTATATAGTTGGGGATATTTACCTAGGAAATGTAATCAAATACTCCATCAAAGGATATTTAGAGAAGAATGATGTCAGATGTCAAGCAGTAACTTTAACAACCATAGATACAGATCTCAGACAAAGGGTTTACTGCTGACACAGTAAATCATTCTCAAAATATTAGTGATGGTAAACACAGTGTTTACAGTCAGGAAGAGGGAGTGAAGGAAGATAAAATGTTTTTTCCTCATTAAATTTGGTGCATGAAGAAAATCGAGAAGCTCTGGCATCTTCTTGTCCATGTTGACTATACAAAACAGAAACTCCAGCTGTATAGGGAGTGCAGAATTATTAGGCAAGTTGTATTTTTGAGGAATAATTTTATTATTGAACAACAACCATGTTCTCAATGAACCCAAAAAACTCATTAATAGCAAAGCTGAATGTTTTTGGAAGTAGTTTTTAGTTTGTTTTTAGTTTTAGCTATTTTAGGGGGATATCTGTGTGTGCAGGTGACTATTACTGTGCATAATTATTAGGCAACTTAACAAAAAAGAAATATATACCCATTTCAATTATTTATTTTTACCAGTGAAACCAATATAACATCTCCACATTCACAAATATACATTTCTGACATTCAAAAACAAAACAAAAACAAATCAGCGACCAATATAGCCACCTTTCTTTGCAAGGACACTCAAAAGCCTGCCATCCATGGATTCTGTCAGTGTTTTGATCTGTTCACCATCAACATTGCGTGCAGCAGCAACCACAGCCTCCCAGACACTGTTCAGAGAGGTGTACTGTTTTCCCTCCTTGTAAATCTCACATTTGATGATGGACCACAGGTTCTCAATGGGGTTCAGATCAGGTGAACAAGGAGGCCATGTCATTAGTTTTTCTTCTTTTATACCCTTTCTTGCCAGCCACGCTGTGGAGTACTTGGACGCGTGTGATGGAGCATTGTCCTGCATGAAAATCATGTTTTTCTTGAAGGATGCAGACTTCTTCCTGTACCACTGCTTGAAGAAGGTGTCTTCCAGAAACTGGCAGTAGGACTGGGAGTTGAGCTTGACTCCATCCTCAACCCGAAAAGGCCCCACAAGCTCATCTTTGATGATACCAGCCCAAACCAGTACTCCACCTCCACCTTGCTGGCGTCTGAGTCGGACTGGAGCTCTCTGCCCTTTACCAATCCAGCCACGGGCCCATCCATCTGGCCCGTCAAGACTCACTCTCATTTCATCAGTCCATAAAACCTTGGAAAAATCAGTCTTGAGATGTTTCTTGGCCCAGTCTTGACGTTTCAGCTTGTGTGTCTTGTTCAGTGGTGGTCGTCTTTCAGCCTTTCTTACCTTGGCCATGTCTCTGAGTATTGCACACCTTGTGCTTTTGGGCACTCCAGTGATGTTGCAGCTCTGAAATATGGCCAAACTGGTGGCAAGTGGCATCTTGGCAGCTGCACGCTTGACTTTTCTCAGTTCATGGGCAGTTATTTTGCGCCTTGGTTTTTCCACACGCTTCTTGCGACCCTGTTGACTATTTTGAATGAAACGCTTGATTGTTCGATGATCACGCTTCAGAAGCTTTGCAATTTTGAGACTGCTGCATCCCTCTGCAAGATATCTCACTATTTTTGACTTTTCTGAGCCCGTCAAGTCCTTCTTTTGACCCATTTTGCCAAAGGAAAGGACGTTGCCTAATAATTATGCACACCTGATATAGGGTGTTGATGTCATTAGACCACACCCCTTCTCATTACAGAGATGCACATCACCTAATATGCTTAATTGGTAGTAGGCTTTCGAGCCTATACAGCTTGGAGTAAGACAACATGCATGAAGAGGATGAAGTGGACAAAATACTCATTTGCCTAATAATTCTGCACTCCCTGTAGTGTTTGTAACTGCAGCTATTCTGTAATGTCAGATATTTCTCATTTTACTTGAGGAAAATTTCATCCAAATAACAGCAGAGGCAAAAGCTGCTGCACCCAGGCAGTCAACACTTGCGGGTTACAAAAAATGAATGTTAACACTTATTAAATTCTTAGAATCAATTGTGGGTGGACTGATGTCTGATATCACCTCACATTTCTTCTTCTGCACCTCCTTATATAGAGATGACCCTTTTGCAGGCAAGACTCGCACTGCCAATACCTGCCCTGTCAAGGATCTGGTTCATCAACCCAGCATTTTAAGTTATTCTGTATTTGGTTCTTTCTTTGGTTTATTGTTATGTTTAATAACTTTATACAGTTTAGTCTTGAGTTTAGTTATTTTTCATATTTCTGAGGTCATTTGTATTTCTGGTTTATGTTTTCTTGTCTTTGTCTCCTATTTATGTGTCCTATGAGAGTCCATCATGTCCTCTGTGTATGTTTTCCGGTTTGTGTCTCTCGCCCTTTGTGTCGTAGTGGTCTGTCTGTGTTTCATTTCCCGCTCTGTCGCTCTCCATGTCTTAGTCATGTCTTTGTGTTTTGTCTCTATCTGTTCCCATGTTCCCCTCCTTATGTTTTTTGTCTCTGCAGTCTGGCGTGGACTCTCGTTCTCCTTTCCTCGTGTCAAGTTCCTACATCTTAGTCATGGTCTCAGTGTTACTTCCTGTTTTTGTTTTTTTTACAGTCTCGTCCTGCGTTCAGTGTGTTCAGTTTTGCTTCCCCTGTCTCATCATGTCTAATTCATTCCTGCTGTGTTCCTAATATGTTTCCACTGACCATGTCTTTCCTCATGTGTATATATTGTGTCAGTTTCCCCTTTTCCCTTGTTTATATGTCTCCATGCCTCAAGTGTTTGGGGATTTCCAGGTGTTCCAAGTTTAATGAATTTACTTTTCCCAGTTTAGGTTTTTGTGATTACTTTTTGTTTAGTTGGTTTTCTTGTTTGTTTAATATTTTTTAAAAATCTAGTTTTGCCTCTTCTCATCTGCATTTTGGATCCTCTGACACTGCAGATCGTGACATGCCCATGTTTTGGACTGCATTTGAGGGCCACATCCACATCAACATAACAGGTTTGGGTCCAGAGAGCATTGTTTAAACACCAGTGCTGATCATACTCATTCCTGTATAACTACAGTCTACTAATCTTCTGACGGACGCTTTCAGAAGGATAATGTGTTTTCATAATGGGGGTTTCCAGTGGTTTAATGTTTATATGACAGGGGTCAGAAACACAATGTACTTGGAGCAGAAAACATTTTTTATTGTCCAGGAAGGAGAATGAAAATACCCAGGATTGGTGGAAGCTGAACATTCGATCAAAATCCAAGTGTTATCAAGCCAAGCCTTTTTTTTGTTCCTAGTAAACTTGTCATGTCTTAAACGTGCCACTGGATCCTCAGACAAAAGAGCACAGGCGTCGTTTATGATCAGTATGAATCAACATTTTACCACTGACATGTTCACTGATTGTGAAACGTGACAGCAGAGATGGCACACTGTGTGCAAAATTCCAAAATTGAAAATGCTTTCCTTATGAATTAATGCATGTGTAAAGTGTAGTAAATTTCTATGTCATTTGATACACAAAGAGGTGTTTAGGAGGGTTATAGAGTTAGTTATGTACCCATTTGGTGGTTACATGTTTTGATATTTACATGTTTGCACATTTGAATGTTCACACCTGCACTTTCAAACCAGTAATAAGTATGTGTTGAATCTACCTCGTTGTTTTCCCTGCATTTATCCGAATATAGGATTTCCTGGCTTCTGAGTGGCCAGTGAAGTCTCATGAGGGCCAGATACAGGAAGTGTTTTTGTTGTTGAGGTGTGCGGTTTGGCCTGTCAGCTGTGGTTGGATGGGAAACACACTCAAATCAAAACACTTGTTGTTTTGATTTGCCACATAAATAAATTTGAATTGAATTACATTAAATTATAAACTCTAACTCCTGGAAAACTGAAATTGCTATTTTAAAGGCTTTTAACATTTAAAGTATTTTATAATACAAAGAATGGTGGATTTTCCCTTCTGTTGAACAAGATGACATTTTTAGTGTCTTTGTAAGCTTTGTAAGTGGCTGCATACTAACTTTTACTTGTCTTTTGATTTGTTTTGTTTTTTTCTTTTATTTTGTTGTAAAGAACTTCAGGGTCTCTAGGATGGGAAACAAGTCACAAGATATCTGCTTCAGTTACTGCACTCAAGCAGATGGATAACAATTTAAGGTAAAATAGCACAAAATCCTGATCCTGTTTCAAAACATAACCCATGAAACGTCCTGATGCATGCTCAATCATCCAGGTAAGTAAATGCCCAAAAGTTGATTCTGTTCATCTGGACGTAGCGTCTTCAGTGGGAGAAACGTTTTGTCACTCATCCAAGTATTCAAGATACCATAAGTAAAAAACAAAAATGTGGGCCTTGTGCAGGTTGCGCGGCTCCTTTTGGGTACATTCCTCCTTTCATTCTTTCATTTTCATTTACTGAGAAATGAAACTAATATCAATCACATAGTAATCATAATCATCACATAATCTTTGTAATTTATCAGAATAAATAATAGCTTTGATAGAAATAACATGAAATATCCTGGCAGCAATGATGACAATGGGATGTGGATAATAATTATTTCTCTTATGTATTTAGGTCAGCAATTATTGCACAGCATTAGCCTACTTAGAGTAAGAACAGGTTTAAAGCTGTGTGCAGGCTCAACCTATTCATTACTCCACCATCAAGTTGGCTTTCACACAAACCCAATCATTCCTGGCTTCCAGTCAAAGCACACCCAGTCCAGGATTTATACATCTACAGTTCCAGCACTCATATAATAAACTGAACGTGACATTGGTTGCTTCACTTGCAGTGCTTGTGTTGAAATCCTGAGAAAAGTTCAACTTTTCAGACACCCGTGCATGTGCTAGCCAGCCACGTGATCTTATCAATGGAAATATCATGAGAGAGCGTGACAGATAACTGTTAAACATAATCACCATGTTGTAAATGAACAAAGTAAGTAAAAGGAAATTTGTCAGTGTTTGTAAAGTGTTATGAATGCCACAATCAAAACCTCTTCATGGGCAAAGCATCATTTAAGCAGGTGGGTCTAATGTTTTTACTCCTGTAACTGTAATCCAAGCTGATTTTCCCGATATTTTCCTTTCCTTCATGAGTTCTTGATTCTAATAGTTAACCATAGTAAGAATTTGTGTCCTGAATTTGTGGTGACAGCCCAATTTTTGTTGAGCAGGGAAGGAGGAAAAATGTCTTATAATAAATGTTATCAAGCCAAGCCTCGTCTTATTCTTAAATAGGTCATTATGTCTTAAAGGTAACACTTGCAACAAACAAGCACAGATGCGCTTAACAATCAATGAGCAACAATTAAAACTGTTATTTGGGAGATCATTCCTACTCTCAGTTTAGAATCATAAGCACAAATGTTTTAACAGATGAGTCACTGATTTGTGGAATTGTGACAGCAAAGATTGCATTGGTTGCTGGAGTACTTTTCTATGCTGTGGTGTGCTGGGGGAGCAGCACAGCAAAGAAGGACTCATCCAGGCTGGAGAAACTGATCAGGAAGGCTGGCTCTGTGGTCGGCATGAAGCTGGACACTCTGGTGACAGTGGCAGAGAAAAGGACACTAAAAAAACTGCTGGACATTATGAACAATGCTGGGCATCCTCTGCACACGGCCATTAACAACCAGAAGAGTCTGTTCAGTGACAGGTTGCTTCTCCCCAAGACAAGAACTAAGAGACTTAAAAACTCCTTTGTCCCACATGCCTTCAGACTGTTTAACTCCTCTCTGGAGGGGAGAGGGAGGGGAAACAGGAGGACAAAGGAGGGGGGAACAACTAAGCTGTAGTGCCTCTTCACTTCACTGTGCAATACCTTTTGTGCAATACTTTTGTTAATAGTCAATGGTGCAATAGACCTCAATACTTGAAATGTGCAATTCACTTGTATTTTTATTTTTATTCCTATTTATTCTATTTGTCCCCTTCGTATATTTTATTTATATATGTCTCTGTATTTATATATGTGTGTGTGTGTGTGTGTGTGTGTGTGTGTGTATATATATATAATATTCTGTAACTCCGTAACTTCTGTCGGTGCTGTGCTTTTGGAAACCGAATTTCCCAGAGGAACCCACCCGAGGGATTAATAAAGTTTTATCTTATCTTATCTTATCTTATCTTATATTGTGTACAAATAGCTTTTCTCCAAAAATAAACATGCTTATCATAAAAATCCAAAAAAGTATTGCGGGTTGCAGCTGGGTGCTAAAGATCAACTTGGCCTTCTACGTCAATAACAGAATGACTATGTGAGACTTTATTCAACAACACATTTTACTGTATGATCTTACTGGAGATAAGAAATAGACATTGTTCATAATCAGATTTTTATTACATATTATGAATGATTTGTGATACATTTAGGCGATTATTCATTAACTTTTATTTCAACTGATAAAACGAAGCAAAAATAGTAATCATGTTAAATTGTAGCTCAAACCGTAGGTACCCAGTTTATTGTACTTCACTTTGTACTATCACTTTATTTTGTAAATCCAAAGTAGTGTTGGTTGAGTTTCTGAGAGACAAGTATATGTGCACTAAATACTTTATTTAATCCTTGATTTGCCCTTGATTATACATCATTATTTTAATTATGATGTAGATTTAATTATAAAAATCTCACACAGAAACCAAGAACAAGTTAATCTTATCAACAAACAGTGAATGCAACAAGAAGGTTAAAACTTTAATATCACACATATTTTATCCCATTTAGATTTAAAGCCAACTTACTGCACACCTTACCACAACTAAAGAAACACTCCTCAAGAAAGACAAAGACAACACTCAGATGAAAAATACCATTGAGAAGTGACTGAATAATGAATGGTTTTCAAAATATGGATCATTTTTGATCTCCAGAGTTTTGGCGGTTTCTAGACTGGAGTTTTGGGAGCAAACCGTTTGACCAACAGGGTTACCAGCATGCTGGCTAGGATCAAACTGGCCAGCAGGGCCAGCAGAGGTGTCACCTGGCTTTGGCCACTGTTTAATTGCATCACTGGGTCTGCAAGAGAAGAACCAAGTTTACATTTACTTTATCCGTAAACTTTATGTGATCTATAAGAGTGCAAGGTGAAGAGACATGAGAGCTTCAATGTACCTCTGCTACCTGGCCTTGAAACAAGCGGTCCAAGTGAGATGGATGAAGTGTCATGGAAGGATGCATCCCTCCGAACTCGCCTGTGGTAACCCGGGTAACAGCGCTGAGAGAAAAAAAATGTTTATAGGCTTCTGCAGATTTAACAGTTTTTAAATTTATTAGGTAAGAATGAAAACCAATAAGAATTTATAACAGTGGTACGTACAGCTGTGCAATTGTTGTGTCTCAAAAGACACAGGTGGACATTGCAGTGAAGGTAAATGGATGAATAGTTGGTAAAAGTGAACATCCTGAAGGAGAATCGGGCCTCAGTAGAGATGCCGTTCTGAATCAGCTCTACTGTTCCATCAGCTTCATTGGGACACCTGGAAGACAGGTAGACGTTTAAATATCCCAGATTATAGAGCAAAGCAGCAGAATTCATTATGAGGAAGAATTGGTGGAGAAAAAACGAGGAGAGGTCTGTCTCGGGCTAATTCTTTCAAGTTTTTAATAAAGTATACTAAGACAAGGTGACAGTGCAAACGTGCTCTTACTCTGCAGTAATAAGATCCCAGCGGATGGGGTAATTTGGCATGTTGACTGGTGTGGCCCAGCAGGAGTCCAGAATGGTGGAGATGTGGCTTTGATCCACTCCTTCTGTTCTCACCGCCACATATAACCTCTGATCTATTTCCATTTGTATGTTTGTGTCACTCCTGAAGGGGAAGCGGAAGCCAGGGTCCTGGAAGGGGATCATTCTTATGCTGTACTGTCCTTGACCGGTTGCAATCTTCTTCCTAATGATGCTACAAAAAACATAATAATACTACAAATGAGTTCATTATTAAATGATGAACATTATTAACATGCATGAACATCAAAAAGTGTAATGTTAATGTGCGGCAAAAATGACGTTCTCATTTTCATGTTTTTATTTTGTCTCATTGTCAGTATTGTGATCTTAAAGCACTATCTTTCAAAATAAGTTCCCAAAAGATGCCTGAAGTGCACATTTAATTACATAAAACACTGGAATATGTAAAAATCTTATCTAAGTATTGTATATAATGCATAGGAGATGTATTGTTACCTTTCTACAGGATTGATGCCCACAGCCATAGACAAGGCCTGATTCAGGGGGTATTCGCAGCAGAAACGCAGATTGATGCTCCTCTGGCGGCTGATAAGACTTCCATGAGGATCCACAATACCCTGGACGATGTTCTCATACATGAAATGTGTTCCGTTGCTCTAAAATTAAAAAAACAAACCATTACAAATTGAATATGATGTCATTTATAATATAAATGACAAAACATGACATGTATAATAACAGTGACTATCCATAATATTTTGGTTTTATAACTGTACCCTGAGTGCTGTCCCACACAGACGGTTGTCATTGTCAAAGTGGAAAACCAGTCGACCATACTCAAGAGTCCCATTGCAGGATTCATCTCGGAGATGGAGGGCATCAGAGTGAAAACCAGCCTCAAATAGCTGACAACGGGACACGGACATGGTGCCTGAACCACTGGCACAAGTGATGGTTGAGTCTGTTAATACAAGTTTAAAAAGAAGAATAAGAAAACAAATAACTAACAAATCCCATTTTTCTTGTACAAACTGCACTGCAGTACCATTGCCAATGACCCAAAAATAAAACAAGGTTTAAATAGGAGCTTCCTTCACCATAGCTTTCATTGTTGCCTCGGTCATGGTGTTCATCACAGAAGCAGCCATAGACACCGTCCTTCTTACCACACCACTCGTACTCTGTGCAGTTCAGCTGTTCACATGGGTCTGACTCCTCTGCAGAAGAAGAGTGACAGGGGTACAATAAAAGAAAGCCAATCTTTCAAGAAAAACCTGTTAAGCTCTATCAAAAGACATCAAAAAGACATCACTTAATTATCCAGCACAAACTTACCACACAGTAAACCAGAGCGCCAGTCAGGGATGTCTAGCCCTAGAACAGAACAGGTTTTCTCATAGGCTGAGACAGCAGAACACAGCATGCCATTGGCTGGAGTGTAGAGGCAGAGGTCGTAGACACAGGAAGTGAAAAATGGCTCAGGGTGAGAGTGCAGGTGACAGGCTCTGAATGGACCGGTGGTGTTGGTGATGACACTGCAGAGTTGGGAGTATTCTTCTCTAAAGGTGCAGTCATTCAGTCCATCGCCACTTCTTTGATCAGTAGACCCACATCTGGAAAAGACATATGTTTAACACTTTGGGAAATTTTGTGTACTTTGGTAAAATGTCCTGTACATCTACACTCCCAATTCACACTCAACACAACAGTACATTTATTATTTTTACTGGATTGTAATATATATGCTGTTGTCCTTAAATGTCCATAAAATCTTCTCATTCAAAGCAAGACATTATGTTATATTAGTTGATGAAGGTCAACAAGGCTCTATTTTTGGAATATCCTAAAAAAGTTCCAAACAGCTCACCCTGGTTGGCTTCTTGTTGACTTCCAGCTCTGTCCAAAGTCATTGTCATTTTGTGCCAGTGTGCCATTGGGTGAGACTTTGTCATCCCCAGAGTCGCCATTGAAGTTTCCACACATACCTGTGACTCTGTTTTGACGGTTTTGGGCGATTCTTACCAACAAAGTACTCTGGCCATCAAACTGGACCGCCAGGTCAGGTGCATCGACAACTATGTAGCTGCCTTCCCTTACCACCTGAGCTAAAGTTATTGCAGAGGTGGGAAGAGACACTTCTCCACCATTTACCTAGAAGAACAAGAGTTATGAGAGACATGCAAAGTACCTGCTGTGAAGGTGTTCATATGAGCGAAACGTAGAAAGCTTAGTATTTACCGTTACTCTTTTATTGGGTCCGATCCTGATGTGCACACTTTCTGGATGATTTGAGAGGTATATGTCCACTGCAGACACAAATGACACACGGTTGTTTCCACGGTGATTGTTGGTGGCTATCACCTGAAACTGGGTTTCGTTAGTGCCATGGTTCGTGCTCTCAGTGATGATGTAGGAGCAAGTTCCCTGGAAATGAGCCACTGCTCCATCAAAGGTGATGTAGTGTGGATCCCCCCACACTGTGCAGGTGGACATGGCATCGTAACAGCCCAGCTGGCCGTCTCTGATGGAGCACTGTTGTGCTGGAGTGCAAGACTCAGCAGAACATCGCAGGTCATTTGGAGCGTGACATTCACATCTCTGTGAGCAACTGTTTGTCCAGAAGGACTCGCCAGCCTGTGTGAGAGAATGCAACAAAAAGAGGAAGAATAACCACAACTTTAGTAAAGCCTACCATGTATTTACTGTTGCCAAGCTGTCATTGTTAATTATCTGCTCAAATCATTTATGAAATTAAAACCTTTAAACTATATCCCTCTTTTATATAGCTCTGTGGTTCTTTGTAGAACTTACATTATAGTAGAATCCATTATACTGGCAGCCACAGCGTTCCACTGGGACACAACTGGTTCCACTCCTGCGGTAGCCTTCGTCACAGAAACATCCCTCGGAGCAAGCCCGTTCACAGGTGGTATCATTACTGCTGGCACAGGTGTGGCCACAGTCAGTACCACACAGCTCATAATGGCTGTTGGCTGGACAGTCCAATGCTGAAAAATCAAGAAAGCAAAAGATGGATGTCAGGTGGTTAAAAAAACAGTCATGAAACTTAGACACCATATTTCAACACACTTACAAAAACAACAACAAAAAAGAAGCAATTTATTTTCTTGTGCTTGATACTATATCAGCAACACAATGACAGGTGTACTCACCGCAGGTGGTATTTTGTCTCCAAGGGTAGATTCGAACATTAGCAGACTGACAGGCTCTAACATATGTTTCAAGAGCCCTGCAAAGGAGGTCATGACCTCGATTTCCTGCCACACACACGTCAAACACACAGTCGTTGAAATATGGTGCACGGTCCACCTTATCATGGCAGAAACTGAAGGGGCCATCAGCTGCCTGGATCACCTCACATTGATCTCTAGCGGGCTGTTCATTGGGACATCTCGGACATGATGAGCCGCATCCATCACTGCAGGTGTAGTTTCCTGGGACCTTCCAGGCTCTCCCAAACTCATCTGGAGATGCGACTGTTGTTCCAGATGGGGTGTAGAAGTCATCATTTGAATTTCCATTGAAGTTTCCACAAAGTCCACATGTTTTTCCCCTTTTGATGAGAACAGTAAGATAAAACAGATTCATTGGTTTTACTGTAGGGAGGATCATCAATCTTATGGGACACCCCAAAAGACCATTCTGAGCCAAATAAAATCCTGTGCATTCGAATTATGTTATAAAAGTGTGGTAGTGCATAACTATGAACACTTTTAAAGGTGTGAGTGTGTGAGCAATTGCAACACCAGCTGATTTTGAGCGAAGATGAATGGCAGATACCTGTAATTTGGAGGCACAGTGATAGAAACTGTACTCCATCCATCGTATATGACGCTTAAGCCAAAATCAGTGCGGACAATTGTTCGAGATCCACTGGCAAAGATAGATACTCGACTTCCATTCAAGAGAATTGGTACATTCTGTGTTATTCCATTTACCTGGGACATTGGAAGAACAATTTAGGAAAGCCAAAAATATTTAATTTTATTCATATGCCCTTTATCCGTAGTCATATGTCAGTACTAAACAAATGCAATAGCAGCACAATGACCAACAGCACATGGCAATTATTTACCAAGGATCTCTCACATTTGGTTATTTTTTATTACTGTCCCTACAAGTGTAAGTGATAGCTCATTGTTAAAAATAAACTCAGTGAGGCTCTCTAGTGAAGAAATTGAAGTTTCCAGACTACTTTCTCTTTAACATTCCTTTACAGCAATTTTGTGTTGTCCATTTTCTAACAATACTTTGCAGTTAAGTGGAGGTCTCTCTCATGGTAGGTTCATCTGCAACTGTCTGTGGCTTTAAATTTTGCTTTTTAAAATGTAAAATATGAGTAATTGTTCAGAAACAGTTCCGCTCACCTCTACCATACCCCTGTTGTATCTTGACATGTGCACATGATAGCCCCACACATTCACGAAAACTTCTGCTGTGACTGAAACTGGCAACCCATTCAATGCCTCATTCTTAGCTTCCACAGAAAACTGATTCAGCTCATCAGTGGCATTACAAAGGGTCACCAGAACATAGCGACATGTTCCTTGGAAGTCATAGGCCTTACGATCAAAGGTGAAATAGTGAGGGTCTCCAGAGGCAGAGCAGGTGCCAGAAGGGTTGGGATGGCAGCCAAACCCGCCCTCCACCACACGGCAGGACTCCTGGGGCCCACAGGAGTTGGGAGTACAGTGGACGTTCCCTGTAGTGCCGTTACAGGTACACAAGCTCTGACATTGTTCACCATCCCAGAACTGCTCACCACTTTCGCGATAGCGTCCTTGATGATAGCATCCACAAGATGTTGGTGGAACACACTGGTCGCCATTGAGAATAAAACCACTGTTACACTGACAGCCCTCCTGGCACACAGTATCACAGGTGAAGGGGAAAGAGAGGCTGGGGCAAGCAGAAGGACAAGAGGTTCCACAGAGTTCATAATGGCTGTTTGACGGGCAGGTTAGTGCTGGAGAAAAACAAACAGGTTAACATAAAAAAGCATTTTTTAACATTTGGATATCATGGCTAGAATTACTTCAAAAACAGTTGAATGCTTACCACAGCCAGTTGCATTTCTCCATTGTCCTAAGGCAACACCCTTCTGTTGACACATTAGTGCATAATCTCGTAGGACGTCACACAGAGTTGATGCTGGATTGTTAGAGCCCCTCATGATCTTCACACATACATCCACCTGCTGGCTTGGGTCAACCTCAGACCAACAGGGTACAAATGGCCCATCTGGTGAGCTGAGAATGCCACAGTACTCAGTAGAATTGTAATTAGTTGTAGAATTTTGGTTCATGCTTTCCACACAGTGAGCAGCCAGAGAGCCATCTCGCCAACTGTCTCCAAAATCCTGAGAACTGTTGACCAGGACACCGTTGGGTGTGCGGAAGTCATCATGCGGACGACCATTGTAGTTACCACAGAGTCCACCCAGTGAACCGCTGTAGACACCAGGAGCAGTGACACGGACAAAGTGAGGCCAGACTGTCTGCACAGTTACACCAAAGGAGGTGCGAATGATGACACTGCGCAGGTTGCTGTAGAAAATTTGGATTCCATTGGACCTAGCGCTGAAAGGCAGCCTGATCACCTGACCAGCCACCTAAAAGGCGTTAAAATAGTCAGTCATAATAATTATAATAACACTTTCAAGTAAAGACCATTTTGTTAATGATGTTTCCATCTGTCATTTCCCAATAAGTCCTAAGCTTGGTACTTATTGTAGAATATAGTAGATAATAATTTTTTTACCAAACAACCAGTTTGGAGCTATTATATTAGATCATTTTTATTTGTAACAATTTCCAGATTGACTCTTAGAGCTAACTGGTCTTCCTTAATGCAGCTCCAAAACTCTGCAACAGCCTTTTCTGTCTATCTTACATCTTGACTGTTTTAATTTATTATGCTTTAAAGTGCTAATTGTTTCAACTGCTTCAATATACCCCACTATAATCAACATCTGTTGTATTTACTATACTGTGGTACTATAAAAATGTCATACTATAATGATCACATGGCAGCCTGTGATGTGATGGTCTGTTTAAATGAAGGAGTATATCAGTAGGACAAATTGATAGTTAGTTAAATAACATCATACTAAATTAAAAAGTAAAAGTAAAATGAATATTGAATATAAAATGAATCATTTTGGTACACTATAAAGGAATTCATTCTTATAGGGGAAAAAAGCAACTCAAAGCTAAGTGACAGTATTTAAAGGTAACCTTTCCTATTTCAGATTTTCTGGTGTAATATTCTGGTTACAATGAAAACAACAATGTAGAATAATGTCCGAATAAGTACAGAGTGATCTCTACTTAATGATTCCCTATTATTAGTAGCTTATCTGCTTGTGTCAACTTTTTTGTGTGTCTTTCATTATGACACATTAATCTACAATGACTTTCAATTGTATTTCTGTCATTTACCTGAACTTTGCCGTTTATTTCCATCTCAATTGAGACCTGTGTCCCCTCTGCCTCAAACTTTAGCACATTGGAAAAGTCTTGCTGGTTTCTTGGCACTTTTTCTGCTGTCACCGTGAAGTTTGGGTGACTGGACAGTCCCATAACTTTGGCAAGTGTCAGTTGACACGCCCCAGGATATTGGTATGTCAGTCCATCAAATGTCTGATATGACCCTGGGCCTCTGATCCAGCATGTTTCATAGCTATTTGGTCTGCATCCTCTTTCTCCATCCTGTACCCTGCATGATTCAAATGGCCCACAACCATGAGAGTGGCAAGTCATGGTGCCATAACTGCAGCTACAACGTCTCCCACAGTTTTCATCTAGTATTACAGTTTGTCCAGAGCGGTAGTAATGGCCCTCAAAGCTGCAGCCACACTCAGCATGAGGGACGCAGACCCCACCACTGAGGATGTAGCCTGAATCACAGATGCAGCTTTCCTGCACAGGGAGAGGACAGTTGTGGATGGAGTTGGGATTGAGACAAGTAGCTGGACATCCTGTGCCTTCAGACTCAAAGTGGCTGTTGGCTGGGCATGGGATTTCTAGAAAGAAGAGAAAAAATTAGATTTTAGCATCTGTGGCATTTTAATAAAATTATATTTTGAAATAATTTTTAAAAATTGGTTAATATACCACAAAAGCCGGTTCTCCTCCAGCTTTGCAGCCGAATATTATTTTGTTGACACTGACTTGCATACACACTTAAGGCTTGACAGAGAATAGGTTGGTACCCTCCTCCTACACACAGATCATACAGACAACTGTCTGCAAAGGACTGTGGAGGAAGTTGTTGATGGCAAGCAGCAAAAGGTCCAGAACTACTGCTGAGGATACCACAGTGGCCAGTGTTGCTGTACAATGCTGTCTGTTGTGCAGTGCAGCCAGCACAGGCCAGACCTCCACACTGTGCCTCACAACCAGGCTCATTATCCCCAGATGCTCTCCAGCTGTTAGCAAAAACCACATCAGAGCTCACAAGCTCGCCCTGGCGTGTGCGAAAGTCATCTTGAGGTTGATTGTTGAAGTTTCCACAAAGACCGCATGTTGTATTCTGATAAGTGTAGGGCAAGCTGATCTGGACATAATGATTTGTGTCATAAGACACCACTAAACCAAAGTCAGTGCTGACGACCACAGAAAAACCTGACTCATAAACTTGCACGGTGCCATTGCTAAGGAAGAATGGAGTGGATGCAAAGTTCCCGTTAACCTGTAAAAACACCAGCATACAGAAAGAGTAAAACACACATGTCACAAACACATATCACCGCAAGTTTAAACTTGATTCTTATTCCATACCTTTGCCTGACCACGACGTCCTTTGACAAGCTCAATTGTGTCATTGTAGACATGCACTTTCACCAGTCGTGTCCAAGAGACTCGAGTACTGCCTCTGTGCTCATTTTTGCCTTCTACTCTGTAGTAGGGCAGTCCACTGTTACATTGCTCAGAGAGAACATACGTGCAAGTGCCCTGAAAGTGGAACACTCGGTTATCAAAGGTGTAGTAATGGGGATCACCACTTATGGTGCAAGCGCGTCTCTGCACTGTCTGGCAAGAAAACCGGAAGGAAGTTTGCTGGCAGATCTGTGAAAAGGAGCACGGCTGGTTGCGGCACTGCAGGCCTGCTGAGGTGCATGTGCACTTCTGTGCACAGGTCCTGTCACTCCAGAAGGAATCACCAAGCTGCACTGGTAAACCTTTGAAACAATAGAAAAATGAATACTTTACATTTTTTTACTTCAACTTGAAGAGATTCTTACTACTCAAACAGTGTTAATTTTGAAATTTTAGGATTCATTTTTGTTTATTGTTTTCACAGAGTGAAGATCAAAAAATGAAGGGCTAGAGAGGGGGATTGTCATTTAATATAATAACATTCTTCTCATAGAATTCTCGTAGAATTTTGATCAGCTGGCTATGATGATCGTTCTCTAGTTCAGGTCTTACTGTTGAAAGTACAGCCTCTTGATCCATGGTCCGTCCTGAAGGCCCAGCGACCGGGCACATGGACATTGCTGCTGAGACGGAAATTTGAGAACTGTCCTGTTGCGTTTCCTGAGAATGATCCAGGGATGGAAAAATGGTGAGTAGAATTGACTGTGTCATATCCAGCCTGAAAATGACATGTCACACTGTTAAAAATAATTGCATGGTTATTTTGTATTTATATATCCCTGCATTTAACTTAAAGTAAGAGATGGCCACAAAAACTAAAAATATATGTTTTTACTATATTATATTTTAAATGGTACCAACCTGTATAGAACGTGCTGTGTAGTCTATTTGCCCATAGTTCATCAGCACAAATGAGTACTGGCCACCCGATATCAGGACAGCTTGGAATGTTGTTTGCTGAAAAAAAGCAACTTCTTGTTTTTAAAGTATATATATTCATAGGTATTATAACCCTATACTTCATATTGATTGCATAATTTAGTAAGAGGTGACTTACTGTTTCATTCCTTCGAAAATAGGCAACCTCAAACCAAGTTGCAACAAAGACCCAGTTTGCATTAAAATTGAGTCCTGGAAAGTATTGATTAATGTCCTGTGTAGCTTGCTGGAGAACACTGCCACTGGTGTATTGGTTGTAGTAGATCTGACCATTTTCTCTGTTGTCTAAATCTGTCCAGAATGGAGCGATGATGTCTCTGGATCCATACATTGGAAACCGTTGCGGGCTGAAGCTAGACCATGATGCATCAAAGGTCAGATGCCCATTGTTGTTTACCTAGAAAATAAAAACATTCTTGTAAGTCAAAACCAGTATAAATTAGGTATCAACTGTAGGCACTTCAGACACAGGTGTTGATCACTTGTTATTAAAATGGTGGATCTGATATCACTGTGTTGGTCTTGTTCCTGCATCATCATAGTAATATTGGTCCAGGATCAATATTACAACTGACCAGTCATGTTGTTGTAATATTATGTCTTTGTAAGGAAATGTAAGGATGTGTATGTAATGTAAGGAAAAAACATTTTAATAAATACATTGTCAGGGTTAAGCTTGCTGTTGGCCAAATTTATGTTACTTTTTGATTTGCAAGTGATAGTTTTTAATAGCATTAGCCAGATTCTTGACTAATGCAAACTCAATTTTCAGACATGCTCATGATCAGTTGCGATGTTGGCCCTGGACTAGCATTATTATGATGATATAGGAACAGCACCAACACAGGGATATCAAATTGTACCATTCAAACCTATACTATACCTGTAGTGTAGTATAAATAAATAGAGGAAACAATAATCACTCACTGATGGGGTAATGAGTCAGATTCACAAAGATGAACAAAATACTTTTGACTTATTAAAAACATTAAATCTCAAAATATAAGTTGATATTTAAGTACTCTATACCTAGTTTGCAACTATAAGGATAATGTTAGCTTTGTGCTAGCCATTTCTCATATTTATACTAGTTTAGTTAGCTGGAGATAAAATACCATTGCTCGTTTTCTGACTCATCCACATTCCAGTATAAGAGATTGCTTACTGTCAAAATGCTTTAGTTCAATGCCCAGAACAAACATGAGCTAATTTGGCAAAAACTGGAATTTTACTTATTAGTGACACAGTGCAAATTGTTTGAGCTGATTTTGCCCATAGATTGCATGTAAAAGATAAATGGCCACACTGCAAAGCCTTAGCTGATAGTTCTGACCACTACTATCTATGTGTTATAAACCAGCTGATGATAAAGGGGTCTATCTGAGAAAGTAGATCCACCCTAAGATAAACATTACAGATCTGCATTAGGATCTGCTTGTGCCCAGGTGAAGTAAATTTCATCATTAGCTGGTGATCGCAAAGTTCTATGCAGAAGACCAATACCCTGTCAATTTTTTTGTGACCACATGAACTCATCAACGTAAACACAATGGTTCACTTAACCAACTTTGTCTCCTACAGACAGAATTCAAAGAAGTGTACGAGAAATAATGTCTAATTTTTATCTAAAGAATACTAGGAGTTTTCTTTCTTTCTTTTGTTTAACCTTTATTAGGAGAAAATTGTTTTGCCTAACAATCAGACACCAGCAGCCCATGCTGATATTTGGGGAATCTTTATTCAACTATTAAATATAATAATATTTAATAATATAATTTATAGCAACAAAATTTTCATTATGTATGATGTATTCTGATGTCATTGTGTTGCTAGCAACTGTCTAATAACAGGTTAAAATTATTCATTTCAAATGTTTATGTACCTACAGTACCTTAGAAAAGCATCATTTTCATTTCCCAACAATAACATCTAATTTATATTCACAAAAATTATACATGATGTATCATTCCATGTACTAATTTACAAAGTCAAGAACAATGTTTTGGGGTGGGAGTTTGTTTGTTTTTTGCCTGTCCCATTTGGTTCTTTAGCCATCAAAATTTCTGTCTGAAGGCCAACAAAGATACCCTACAGATTTACTTTAACAAGTGGACCATCACGACCTTGCCATAGTGGTCCATTTGATCCATCTTTGTTGTTATTATTTATTTATTTTATTATATTTTTAGTTGTTAAAGATGGGACAGACATGGCTGGGGGATAGGAAAGGGAGGAAGGAAAAGAAAAAAGCTATAGCCCTGTCCCCCAGGGCATGAAGCAGGCATGGAGGAGATCCAGGCCCCAGAGTGCGAGAGCCCAAGAAGGACCATTGGAGGGGCATCCATGTCACCCTCCTGGGAAAAGCTGAGGAGACCCCCAGACGAGGGGTCACCCAGCAGCCACAGAGCAGAAGCCAGAGGGGGCTGCAGTGACGTGCCCGCGGGCTCTGCCGGCAGCCAGCTGTGCCAGAGTGAATCAAGCCGCAGGCCCAGAGGCCTGAGGGCCCCCAACCCTGTAAGAAGGACCCGACTGAGTCCCGGGCACCCAGTCCCAGATACCTAGAACCACCAACGCACTGACGCCTGGAGGCATCAGCTACCGGCAGGGAGTGTGGCGAGGGGAGATAGGCCTCCTTCCCAGAGAGGTGGAGTCTAAGTCCCGACCTGACATATAGACACACACGTACAGGCACACACAGACACAAACGTGCATTCCCTCCCTTATGCACACATACCAATACTCAGCACTCACCTAATGTGAAGACAAACACTAATGGACACTGTACACACAATCACAACCCCCAACCATACTCTATATCCCAGGTCCAGGTGCCCTCGCCCCACAGGGGGAAGCCGCACCATCTTGCACTGCAGTCATGTATAATTAACTGTATGCAACAACAAACTCTGACAGCACTTTAATAGTGTCTTTAATAGTGACTAAGAATCGCTAACAATTTGGTAACCTATTGTGATTCATAAAGTAAGCTTTTGGTGGAAAGGAATGACACCCTGCATTAACTTGCTACCTGATATGTGGGTGTGCAGAGGTGGCAGAAATACCAAACAGTGTTTGGTCTCCACACATGGCAAAAGCTGAAAGATGTTCAAAGAGTGACCTTATGCACACATAGGTATATATGCACACATTAACATGTGGGACTCTTACTAAATAGCTGCCTTTGTCAAACTATGTGAGTTGTCCCCTGGTGGTCATTAGAAAAAACATATATTTAAGGAACATATTGCGAGCATTGACTTCACTTTCAGACCCAAAAGCTACACCCAGCCATCTTTTTTTGCAGTCTACGATAAATCATCACTGCTTTACAGCTACATTTTCCTTGTAAGTAATTATTGGTCCTACATTCCACCACACAGAAGCATTCAACTATTTTTATATATTTTGGTACTGGATGAAAATGACAAGTCAGCAAGTAATGTAGAAATTGAACATACATTATTACTTTCATAACAGTGAATTTTCTTTTCTTTTTCTTTTTCATTTCATTTTCATGCATGTACAATTCAGCTCTGTGGTTGTAACTGATTTGTAACTGCATTTAAAATGCAGATGTATAAAACAAAGATGTTTTAGTTTTCCAAAACATAATTTACTTACATAAATCTGATTACACGACTGTCCAAAATACAGGAAATCCCGCTGTAGGACAATAAGAGGAGAACTTCCATCGTCTGAAGCATTGTTTGTTGTTCCAGATATTGGATAGAGGGTACCTTAAAAGAGTAAAAAAGGGATTTGCCCCATTATGCTGCAGTTTAAACACTGTATCCTACAGATACAGTGTCTTAATAAATACAACCCCAATTCCAAAAAAGTTACTGTCAAAAAGGTAACTAAAAATACATTGAAGTTATTTGCAAATCTCAGAAACTTCAATGTATTTGAAATTAAACACACAAACAGTTTGAACTTAGAACTGTACCATTAAAAAAATATATTGGTTCATTTCAAATTAGATGGCACCAACAAATCTTATAAAAGCTGTGATTCTAAACAGGAAAAAATGAAGGAACACTTTGCAAATCGTTGTTTAGATTCCAATTCCATTACTTTATTTTGGAATTGGGGTGGTGCAGCATGAAGAACCAGAATAAATCCTTTTGAAAGCATTTTGGCCTGTCATAGCAGGAAGAGTAAATCAGAACACAAAAACAGAACACTATAGAACTAAAAAACAACAACCAACAAGGAGGTGGTGGCCTCAGACTGAACTCAGATCAGATTATTCTAAAAAGCCACCTGATGAGATAACTCTTATATTAAAATAATGTGCAGCTAAAATTTTGATGACAGAGGAAAAAGTTTTGATTACTGTTAGTGTTTTCTGATAGATCTTCAAGAGAATGTTAATAAATTATAGAGAGGTGATCAAAGCTTTCACTTACTTGTTGTCTGAGGACTCACATGACCTATCACAATAAGCACGTGTTTGAATACGAATCTGAGAATCCTCACATCGTTAAACAGCAATAAGCTAATCAATACAACAACAATAAATCATTAGGCTGATTTTATTTAATACTCACCTATAATCACCAAAAGCAGCAAAAACAATGGGGTTTGACCCGCCATAACTCAAAATCAAACCTGCAGAATGAATATACATAAATAAAAAAGTGGGTATGCAACATGTATATGTACACAATTTGTTAAGTAGCTT
Source organism: Perissodus microlepis (assembly GCF_051167445.1). Classification (NCBI taxonomy): domain Eukaryota; kingdom Metazoa; phylum Chordata; class Actinopteri; order Cichliformes; family Cichlidae; genus Perissodus; species Perissodus microlepis. The sequence goes on from NC_140468.1 coordinate 15,714,178, forward strand.
ATAGAGCAGAAGATGTTTTGAAGTTTAAATGTTGATGTGCACTGAAATACTCTCAGCTAATAATATAGGCATTACTGCGCAACATCAGTGAAATCTAAACATGGTGTAATGGCTATCTTTGTTTCTTCTTGGAGTTCTCTATTTCTCTTATATCTAAAATAAGAGTCTGGATGGACAAGAGGCTGTTTTATGCGTCGCTTTGTGCAACAACGACGGTAAAACCATCGTATCGATTCGCCATTCACTTGTTTTATTTCTCACAAATTCTCACAACAAAAGCACCATATCCCTTTCAGGCTTTTCAAAATAAAACATGTAATAACTATAAATGGCGCTAACACATGGCTTTATAAATTTAAGCATAGACATAATATAATAGCACATAATAATAATATAAAACAATCCCAGAGAAGTCTGAAAATAATTTTTAGGTTAACCTCCTAAGACCCGAACTCTTCCATGGTGTGCATTTTTAATTTCTCTTTGATATTTGGGTATATTGGGGCCGGATCATCATCATCATCATCATCATCGTTTATTTATATAGCACTTTAAAAACACACAAGGCTGACCAAAGTGCTGAACAACAGAAACATAATAGATACCATAAGAATAATAAATACGATAAAATAATAAACATAGCGAAAACAATAAAATACAAGTCAGTCAACCACTGAATCAAAAGCCAGTGAATAAAAATTATGACTGTAAAAACAAAGAATTACCAGATTTATTTATGTTTTTACCTTATTTTTGTTTTCAAGAAAAATAAAAGCATAGGAGAATATTCGTTTAAAATTTTGATAGAACAGTAGCAGTATAATGTCCTCATAAGTGGATATCAGGCCCCTGTAGAGCAAAATTGAGTATTTTGGTCTAAATAACCCAAAATGTGATGTCCACATATGTGGATGCCAGGTCCTAGGAGGTTAACCGAAATAACTTAATTACCTTGTCACGTCTTCTTTGGCTCATATACATCTCATGTGAAGGAACAGGACTCCCTGCAGCAATGCTTTTGTACTGCCAGCACTGGTAGAGTTCCAATAAATGTTCTTTGTCTTACCTCTAATGTGCATGAGACACTCACAAAGAACGTTGTTTCCTCATAGCAATGAATCATACTTTTAAACATTCATTATAATAATCTCGAGTTATTGTGCACATTAAAAAAGAAGAAAAGGAGATGTAATAATGTAACAAAGGCCTGAGTAAGGAATTGTGGGATAGTATTTGTTTCAGATAGGCTATTCTTAGACAATTCAAATCTATGTCGTTTAATCTGTCAAGTAAAAAAAAATAAATGCAAACAAAACAAAAAAAAGTTCTGTTTTTTCTTTTTATTACTTTTTTTATTGGTGTCAGTAACAAGTTGTGCTTCAAATCCCATCTGGAGGTCTCAAAACTATTGCAGAGACTGGTCTACATAGTTTTGGTTCTGTTTTCTTGGTTTTAAGATACCACATCTATGGGAAATCTGATTTCAACACAATGTCTGAGAACAAAAAAAACAAAACAAAACAACATCAGTCATTGCGAACAGAAAACAAAACAGAAAGGTGTGCCTAATCATAGCACATACGTCTATGTCAAGGTTGTTAACTAAAACTAAACTAAAACTAGATATGAGCAAACATTTAGTTAACTAAAATAAAAACAAACACTAGACTCCAAAATGTTTGCAAAATAACTGAAATGATATATGGAGTTGAAAACTAACTAAAATAAAATATATATATATATAGAGAGAGAGGAAGTTTTATTATTTGTTACTTTTGTAAAAATTCTATCAAAAGGCTTTCATTGACGTGTTTATCGAGACTCTGAATGTCACTACTATCAAAACATATAGTAATCATTAAAAAGACTAAAACTGATGCCGACAGTAATAACAACTAAAATTAAACATTTTCATACAATAAACGAGTACGTAACCTGACTTAAAAAAAAAATTAAAAACAGAATTAAAATAAAAACTAATTAGAATATCTGGATTTGTGTGTGTGTGTGTGTGTGTGTGTGTGTGTGTGTGTGTGTGTGTGTGTGTGTGCACGCGCGCACGCATTGATTGACAAAGGCAGTTATTTAGTAAGAGTCCCACATGTTACAGTTTTTTCTGAATGCTTAAACCCTAACTGTGATTCTTATAGCACAATTTCTAAAACTATTAATACTTATAGAAAAACCACTCACTGAGTTTGCAAAACTAAAAGCACAAACACTGCTTTGCACTCAGTTTGCCATTTTGCAACACACACTTTGCAAAACTGTAGGTACAATCCACTGCACAGCACTCTTTTTGCGGAACTGTAAACACAACTCACAGCTTTACACTCAATTTCAAAATGATCAACACACTCCTAGCAAAACTATACACATTTATGGCTATTATTTACAGAATTTTGCCAACTGTCTGGCACAGTCTCATGTGAAAACTGCTTTAGATAATTAGTTCACTTTGCAATCAGCCTAAGCACTATAAATAAGCTACCGGTAAGCTGTCCGTGTGGAGTACAATGGAGGAAGCAGGAAGAGTGAGAATTAGAGGAGGCCAAGGAAGAGGGCGTGGAGGTGAAGAAGTAGGACGAAGAGGATGACAAGGACAAGGAGGAACAAGAGGAGGACGAGGAGGGGGAAGAGGAAGTTTAAGAAGAGTAAGAAATAGAATTACTGATGACATCAGCGCAACAATAGTGGACCATGTAATCAACCATGGAATGACCCTGAGGGAAGCTGGCCAACAGGTTCAGCCTAACTTGAGCCGCTACACTGTAGCAAGCATCATAAGGACATTTCAAAATGAGAATCGGTTAGTACAGTCACCTTGCACTAAGATTTGTAGCACTGCCATATACTAATGAGAAACGCAACAATACCATAGATTAAAAAAATACTGAAATTGTTACTTTACAGAATTGTTAGATGACCAGATGCTGGGGGCAGAGGAAGATGTTCACTGCAGACCAAGAAACCCATATAGTCAATATGGTGATTGCAAATAATTCCATAAGGCTACGCGAAATTCAGCAGCGCATAATTGAGGAGGACACCACCTTCCAAAACATACTGTTATGATCCTGAGTCCGTGACTCAGTGATTTTGTGTTTGGTGTATTTATTGTTATTATTTTCATTATTATTTGTGGGCTGTTTTGGGATGGTTTGTGTTTTGGGTTTCTGGGTTTGTGCTCCCTTTGTTGGTCCCTGGTGTTAGTGTTCCCCTGTCTCGTCAGGTTAATCAGGTCCAGCTGTGTCTCCCACCTGTGTGTTTGATTTCCCAGTGTCCCTCTGTGTATTTATAGTGTGTGTTTGCCTCTGTTCCTCGCCGCGTCATCTGTGTTCATCCTCTGTGTCACCCTGTGTACTCTGCATTTCTCCGTGAATCCCCTGCGTGCTCTCCCTGCTGTCTTCCAATCATCAAGGCAGAAAGAGAACTGCCTGGTATTGGAATGTTGAAGTGGGAGAGGACAACAGAGTGAGAGGAGTAGGGGAGAACACAGAGGAATGCTGTTATTTATTTAAACTGACTGCTTAAGTGGGAAAATTGTTAAGGAGTCCGAAACAATGCAAAAAGAAACATATACAAAATCACACACACAAACAGAAAATGTATTAACCCTACTAACACTTACAAATACAAGGGAGCTCAGGAAGATTAAACAGCATCTTGAGCATGTGAGTCTGTTTATCATCTTGTCCAAGTCGCTTAGTGTGATGAAAAGTGATACAAAGAATATTGGACTAATAGCAAAGTAGTTAAAATGATTCAATTATAGCAGAGAAATGTGTAGGAAAGGCAGCTTTGAGAACATGCCCTGGTGGATCTGCAGCTCCACTGCACAGAGATTGATTAAACCTGACTAATAACACACACACATGCAATGAAAATCAGCTTGCTATCTTTCATTAGTGTTAAAATAGTGTGAATTTAACACACTTAAAGCTTGAAGTTGAGGAATAACTCAGGGAAGTTCCATGACAATAGAGTGATTTTTGTGAAAAGGAAAAAGTGATTAAAGCTTAAAGTAGTTTTTAGAATACTGAATTAGAAGTGCTCTTGTACAGATTGATCAAAACAAATGATTACTGTAGAAAGAAAATAAAAATAATTCAATAATGTGGTCATGTTTAAACATGCATTTCTCTTGTCACGGCAACTTCTTGAGATATGACTCAGTATGCAAATTAGTTGAATGACTGGGGACAGGAAAAGAAAAAGGAGAACTTGGGTTTCCTGTCTGACTGGATGAGTGAGGCTTGCACTGAAAGACACACTGTGACTGGGTGAGAAGGATGGCTTGGTAACATACAGGATAAATAAATAAAGTTGTCAGGTCTGTGACTAAGTGCAGTAGTCCAGATTTGGAAAAGAAATTTAGAATTTAGTGATGATAGATTGTTATAACGTGTTCATAAAGGGCTTAATGAGAATATCAATGGTGTGCAAAACTGTGTGGCTTTTAACAAGATTTTCTGTGTATTCAGCAGGTGAAATTATGTCAGTTGACCTCAGACTGTCAGGACGCTGAAGAACCTGAGGCCAACATATGGTTACATTAGTAAGCAAAACTCTTGGGGTTGTTGTTTTAGTGATGGGTTGATTCTGTCGGTTAGGTTGGGGTTGTTTTCTTATTTTAATAGAGGGAGTTTCATTAAACATGGACATACTTAGAACTGGGCCCTTTAAAATTGTAATAGTGCACTTAAGAGAAATCCCGTCAGGTGGTAATGTTTTGTGTTTTGATGAGCTAATAATCGGCTCTCTTTTTCTCATTTTTGTCCTAAGCAGGCCTGCAAGATTGAATTACCAGCGCTGTAAAAAAATTTCCGGGAGAACAAATATAAGGTGAGCAATGGGCTGAGGAAAAGGCTACCTGTGGGGACCTGATCAGCTTGTAAGTCCCTGTCTAAAAGGATTGCCGCGAGCCAATCCAGTCCAAGAGCATAAAGAACTATTTTCCTAAAAAACAAAAAACAAAACAAAATAAAACGAATGAGCTTATGTTGCTGAGGGTGGAGAATCTGATTATTTGCGCGGGACTCGACTATCAGCAATACCTGGTGTGAATGCGTGTGAGTGAATGTGTGTGAATGGACTGTGATTGGACTGACGATGTGGACAAAAGGTTGGACTGACTGGACACTGAGATAAAGACTGGACCAAGGGTAGGATGAATAAATGTATGTTGACAAACAATTTACCATGCCGGCAAGAGAAAGGGGATGCTTTGCTTTGCTTTGTTTTGCTTTTGCCATGAGCAGGAGGGGCGGAAGACTTAATTCTGGGGCTGCTGATTTTGGGTTGCTGATGTTTGCTTTAAGAAAATTTTGTTTTATTGACTGGGTTTAGATTATCGTAGTGAATTATATAGTGGGGAAAATGCCAAATGCTAAAGGGGAGAAAATTTTTTGATATAACTCATGTTACCATTAACCAAAGCAGGCCACTGTAGAAGTTAATTAAATTTTATAGAGGAAAGCAGTTAGAACCAAAGCAAAATTTAGGAATTGGTAGAGTTCTTACATTGAAAATACAGTTAGGGGATAACAAACACTGGTCCAAGGGACCGAGGTTTTTTCCTTTAAAAAGTAAATTATTGAAAAGAGTACAATTGGTAAGGTTATGTGATACTAGCTGGCACTGGAGGGAAACAGGAGCAAAGTAAGGAAAGAAAATTCATTTTGGTAAGATCTGATAAATTGAAATTAAAAGTACCATGACACTCAGAGGATCAATGTCAAATTAAAATATGGGAAATTTTCCATGAAGCACATGACTGATAACTGTTTTGTTTTAAGTTTTCTTTCGTATAACACAGATTGGATCATAAGTGGGGAAAACTGAGTTTCAAAGGTGAAGTTCATGTTAATACACAGGTTTTGTTTTTAGGCAGTTCCGAGGATGCAGGCTCTGGGTGGAGCCAGGAGTTCAAAATGTTTAACATGATAATTAAACTGATTTTATTACTTAACACAGGTTTTCAGGCCCGGAGCAAATACACTCGAGAGAAGAATCGCTGAGGTTTTTGGAGAAATAATATAACCTTTTTCTTTTAATCTCCTAAGATGTGGTGAAGCATTTTCAGTTTCAGTAGCTGGTCTTTAGCTTATTTGACACACAAAATGTGTCAAAAAGGGGGGATTTTGGATTTAATTTGAGATAAGGGGCTTCATGACCATTTTATGACATTTTGGGTGTTTGATCATTTAGCTACGGTAAAACTCACGCATGAGTAATTGCTTATATTCTTAAGCTTAACTGATTGAAAATGTTTGTTTTCTCTTTGATCTCTTTTTATTAGAATAAGCAGTTATAATCATTTTCTTATACATATTGCATATTGTGCTCATGAAAGAGTTGATGCTCAGTCTATTCAAGGTCTTAAGCTTCGTTTGGTGCATTGTCCTGACGATCTATTGTGTAAGTGACTTGGAGCAATAGAAGGTTACAAACAAATGCTTTAAACATAGGCCAGGCCGAGGGCCTGGAATTCATTTAGCTTCCAACTGCATTTGAGCTTGCCTAGTAACAAGTGACAAAAGAAGAGTCAAGAAATTGTAAGTCCCCAGGAATCATAAGGAAGGTGAAAAAAATTGCCATGTATGGAAGAATGTGATAGAAAGAGGAACATCTCTGTCTGTTTTTATGCTGATATGGTGATGGTGTATCTTACCCTGGGTGTGTTTAATAAAATTAAAAGTGTTGCTCACACACATAAGGAACATTAAGATTAAAAGTGTCAGCTGAGTGCAAAGTAAGGCTTATAGGTTCAAGTTCAAGTCTTCTGCTAACAGCAGGAATCAGATTTCTGCAGGAAATAATCTTGAAACATCATCTCTCAATTAAATGAATATGTGTTTAAGCACCTCATTTCCAAGAAGCAAACTCTGGCATTCTGCCGCATTTGACTCTGTGTAATGGAAAAAAACAACATACTACTCTCTGTTGACAGAGTAGTAGTGGATAAACAGGTTTAAACATAATGGCTGCCAGTTAATTGTTGTAAATAAACAACTTGAGGAACATTTGAACACTGGTAACCCTTACAAATGTATTTCTCAAGTGTCTTGTGTTCCTTCTTTCAGATATTGCTATCACTTGATCTATCAGTTCTTCCTTTAATTCTCCACCACTACTATGTCCAGCTGGTTAGCTGAAATCTTTAGCCAGCCACTATTGTTGTGTTGTAGATAAGCTAGTTGGTTTCACTGATGTTCGCAGTAGGAATATTCTGCAATGTTGCATTCAAATCTTCTAGTAGACTTTTGGGTACTTCTGGTACTCTTAATAATCGGCCACAAAGGGTGCAGGTTTCCAGCCTAGCCGCAATTTTCTCTTTCAGGTCAGCTGCTCTGGCATTCAACGCCTGCAACGCACCAGTTGTTCTAGATGCTCAATCTTGGAGTGTGAGGATGATTAACTCTCTGCTGACCTGACCTTGCCTTAGTATTTGCGTTGTACTTCATGAGTCTCCAGTTATGATAGCAGTTGCTTCTTTAACACTGAGCTACTACTTCATTTGATATTAGTGTAGATGTTAGTTGTCAAAGGAGTTGTCTTCCATTTGCACAGTCTCTCCAAAATTGGAAATATTCTGTCTCGATGACACTGAAAAACTAGTTCATCAGTACTTCAGTTAATCCAAAATGCTGCAGCAAGAGTACTGACAGGGACTAGAAAGAGAGAGCATATTTCTCCTGTTTTGGCTTCCCTTCACTGGCTCCCTGTTAAACCCAGAATTGAATTCATTCTGGGTCTTACATAATCAGGCCCCATCTTATCTTAAAGACCTTATAGTACCATATCACCCCATTAGAGCAATTCCCTCTCGCACTGCAGGCTTACTAGTTGTTCCTATGTATCCAAGATGGCGCCGGTGTACGTGGCTTGCCGTCCTCGGCTACATCTGCTTTGCTGCTTTTTACCTTCTCTACGCTCTTTATGGACCTTGGCATTGTATTTTTCTATCCTTTTAGTTGTATGCTCATCTAATGGCTGTGCACTGATTACATACGGCAGGCAAACACTTTTAAATCTAAGACTCTCTCATTCCTCTCGGCCTGATCCTGGCTGGAACCTGGGTGACGCCACCGCGCCCCGACCGGACCCTCCGACCGGACCCTCCGACTGGACCCTCCGACCGGCTTCCTCCACCTACCTATTCCGAATCTACGCAAGAAACGCAGTAGGAAATGCGGTAGAAGGAGCGGCCGTCGCGTTCGCCTCAGGGTCTACTTTAAAGCCAGAGCCACAGGCTACCCACATGCCAGCCTGGATATTTTATCTTCTTTTCCTCCTTCCCAGGAGCGCTCTGATGCTAAGTTGCTCACGCGCCGTTGGATCTGCTCGGCCGACCACGAAGTCTACCCTGCCATTCCTGTGGCATGTTTTCCTGCTCGGGTTTGGATAACATCGCTCCGACGCGGCGTTTGCCGAAGCAACTTAAGTGTCCTACGACGCACCACCCGTGGCGACTTAGCCCCTAGGATAGGGATGGCATTGCTTAATGTCAGGTCGCTGGTCAATAAGACCTTTCTCTTAAATGTCTTCCTCTCCACTAATGGGATTGATGTTTTATTCCTGACTGAAACCTGGATTCGTCCTGGTGAGTTTATCCCTTTTACCGAATTTCTTCCATCGGACTGTGTCGCTTTTAGCTCACCAAGGCTTCCTGGTAGGGGTGGCGGCGTAGCCTCGGTCTTTAAAAATTCTTATGCAGTTCGGCAGCTACCCTCACCTACCTACTCTAGCTTTGAAGTCCAATTATTGGAGATGACTGCATCCACGACCACACTCTGCGTGGTGGTTTATCGACCACCTAAATATAGCAAATATTTTATCACAGACTTTGCTGATCTCTTAGGCTCCGTTCTTTTTAAGTATGGTTGTGTTCTCATTGTCGGTGATTTTAACATACACACTTGCTGTAAGGATGACCCATTTGCTAAAGACTTCCTTGCTTTAACGGACTCTTTTAACCTGGCTCAGTGGGTTAATGACCCAACGCATGTTAAAGGACATACTTTGGACTTGGTTTTCTCATATGGTCTGGACATTTGTATCAAGGATATAAGTGACGCTGGGATCTCGGATCATTTCCCAGTTATATTTGATACTGGCTTATGCACTAATGAACTACATCCTGCGGCTCACCTTCGCCAAACTTCTCTATGTCTTTCTTGGATTCTGCATCTGTCACTCTCAACTGTTGCTCTTTTCGCTCGGTTGATGACTGTGGTAATACCTTGTTATCGCTATTTTCTTCAATCCTTGATACTGTTGCCCCCATTAAGATGAAGCGCCCTAGAACCTACTCTCAGTGTTGGCTTAATGACACTACGCGCGCTTTACGTCGCGTGTGTCGCCGTGCTGAGAGAAGGTGGAAAAAAGATAAACTTCAGGTTTCTCACGACATGCTACGGACTAGCCGCTTAAAATTCCAAAGTGCTGCTAAAACGGCCAAAGCGTCCTTCTTGTCCAAAATCATCCTGGCCAATGACCATAACCCCGTACCTTATTTAAAATTTTTAACTCTGTGGTTAACCCTTCCCCGGACATGCCTTTAATTTATTCTCAGGCTCTTTGTGAGCGATTTCAAATTCACTTTTTAGATAAGATCACATCTCTTAAGTCCTCCCTTCCCCCTGTTTTATATCCTCTCCCCATTCCTGAGTGCATTTCAACTTTCCACCAGTTTGAGCCTGTGTCACTTTTGACTCTTAAGCGGCTAGTTGTTCAAATGAATAACACCAATACTGTGCTTGACATTCTTCCATCTCGTTTAGCTAAGGACTGTTTTGATGTAATCGGACCTAGTATCCTATTTCTTATTAACTTTTCCTTGCTCTGAGAAATTTCAATCTGCCTTTAAGCCATTGCATAGTGTAACCACGGTAACTTCTGACCCCACTTCCGCCAGTCCCTTTATTGTGGCGGAATGAACCCTGCATAAGTTCCGGGTCAATCAGCTGCATGTTCCCTGCGCCTCTGGCTGCTGTTGTCCCTGTGGTTGGCGTACTTGTCAGATATCGACAAATTTTACACTACAGACCAGTTGACAGCGTGCAATAACCCGGCCGATTCATTCATCTTTACACCACCTCACAATCGACTCAACGGTGAGTTATTTGTTTGTTTTGTTTTGTCACAATTAATGAAAATGCGGAGCCGCGATCGCACATCCTAAACCGCCGGTAAGCTAATGCTAGGCTAGCGACAGTAAGTGCAATTACTAGTTTTATTTATTGAATATTGTTGTTTTTGTTTATTCCATTATGGCCGAATGTTGACAAAACGTATCAAGAGTTGAACGAGTGATTTGATTTTTGTAGTTTTGTCCGTTTTGGATGTTTTTTGTTACTTTTCTGATGAAATGCCAAAACGGCCTATGAGATTTTGCATTGAGATTATTGAATCTGTTGCGCAACACCTGTGATTAAATGAGTTTTGTAAATATATTTGAGTAACTTTGGATAATGTTTATTAGCTTTATTGCTGATATACTTTGATGGGACCCATGAGAATGTTTTTCTATAATAGTATTTTGAATGAAATTCATTATAAGAGATGATGGTTTATTGATTGTTGTATGAAACATGGCATTAATTACTTGTCTTTGTTATTTATGGATTTATGTATTTATTTTGTCACAGCAGTAGAATGCTGTTTCATTTTCTTCGGTGAATGATAATTTATATTTTTGACCTTGTTTAGGTCAGGTTTTTTTTTTCTCCCGCGATCAGCCCTGATCAGCGCGGGATGGCGAGCCACCCGACCACCGCTACGTTGCGGTAGGAATCGTAAACCTATGGACTGAATTAAACTGTTGACACATGACCTATCACAGGTCCATGAAACTGAACTAAATCTCATACTGGACTACACCTCATCCCACCTCCTTTTGGAACCTAATAAGCTGTTTTGTATTGTCAACATTATTTTTGTTTGTGATATATATGCATATTTTTTTTTATTATTTTGTACATCCGTCTATACATTTCTCATAACAAACATAATATATATATATTTTGAGCTCTACTTTGGTTTCCTGTGTTTTATTCACACACTCAGGCTCCATAGTCGAAACTAATTCTGATAGCTCATTGTCTATGAAGCTGCAGTCAGGCGCCCTGGTCCTTTAACCGCGTTAAAGGAACGCGGGAGAAAAAAAAAACCTGACCGTTGAGTCGATTGTGAGGTGGTGTAAAGATGAATGAATCGGCCGGGTTATTGCACGCTGTCAACTGGTCTGTAGTGTAAAATTTGTCGATATCTGACAAGTACGCCAACCACAGGGACAACAGCAGCCAGAGGAGCAGGGAACATGCAGCTGATTGACCCGGAACTTATGCAGGGTTCATTCCCGCCACAATAAAGGGACTGGCGGAAGTGGGGTCAGAAGTTACCGTGGTTACACTAGCACTGAAACAGCGTTGGTTAGTTCTTAATGATATTCTTGTAATTACTGATACTGGACGCTCTATGGTCCTAGTTTTACTGGACCTCTCTTCGGCCTTTGATATGGTGGACCATAACGTTTTATTACTAAGACTTGAGCACACTGTGGGTATTAGAGGCACTGCCCTCGACTGGTTTAAATCATATCTCGCTGATAGATCTTTATCAGTTAACTTGGGCACCTTCTCCTCTTCCTCCGCTCCGGTCTGTTGTGGTGTGCCTCAAGGATCAGTGTTGGGCCCTATTCTCTTCTCATTGTATTTGCTCCCTCTAGGCGCAATCTTTGAAAAATACAATATCGCCTTCCACTGTTACGCCGATGACATACAGATCTATTTTGAACTTACTGACGACCTTGCTGTGTCCCTGCACTACTTTCAAGAATGCATGCGGGAGGTCAAAGAATGGTTCCTGAGTAATTCTCTTGTTTTAAATGATAAGAAGACTGAGATTGTGGTGTTCAACAGTAAAATCCCTCGTGCCCAACTCTGTGCTGCCCTGGGCTCCTTTGCTAGCTTTTCTTGTGACTATGTCAGTAACTTGGGTGTACTGCTGGATAGCTCGCTCAAACTCGATAAGCAAGTGTCTGCTGTAGTGAGACCTAGCTTCTACCAACTGCGCCTTATCTCTAAGGCTAGGCATTATGTTCCGCATGAGGACCTGGAGAAGCTTATTCACGCTTTTGTGACCTCCAGGTTGGATTATTGTAATTCCTTGTACTACGGTCTTCCCTCTTCTCTTCTTCTTAGACTGCAAACAGTCCAAAATGCAGCAGCCCGCCTCTTGACTGGTACCAGGAAATTTTGCCCTATTACTCCTGTACTAGCTAGCTTGCATTGGCTGCCCATAAAGTACCATATTCAATTTAAAATATTACTCCTTACATTCAAAACTATTAATAAATTAGTGCCAAGTTAACTTAGTGAACTTCTCAAATCACATACTCCTGCTAGAACACTGATCTGCCACTCAACTACTTCTGACCCAACCCAGATCTCGGCTGAAGTCCCGGGGTGACCGTGCGTTTGCTCTGGCTGCCCCGGTACTGTGGAATACCCTTCCTCTCGACCTCCGCGCATCTGATTCCATTGCACTGTTCAAATCACGACTAAAAACCCACTTATTCAATCTTGCCTTAACCTCTAGTTAATATTTCTTTTATGATTTTATATTATGCACTTTTATGCTCATTTAAATTCTTGTTTGCTCTGTACCTGTTGCTTTCCTATGTATCAGTGACAGCTACCTGCTTGCATACTTAGTACTTGCTTTGGTCCTATTTCTATTATCCTCCTCCTATTCTGTTACTTGTTAAGCACCTTGGCATACCCTTGGTTTTTAAGTGTGCTTTATAAATAAAGTTTTTATTATTATTATTATTATTATTATTATTTAAAAGTAGAATGAGAGGCAGAGCCTTCAATTTTCAGGGCCCTCTTCTATGGAACCAGCTTAGAAGACACCCTCTCTACTTTTAAAATTAGGCTTAAAACTTTCCTTTTTGCTAAAGATAAGATAAGATACCTTTATTAGTCCCACAAGGGGAAATTTCATGTTAAGGCTGCCGACCTATTGCACGCAATGGCGGCGCCATCTTACCCTCCGACCATACATTACACAAAAACATCACATGGGGAAGACAGGTCAGAGAGGTATAACAATGGAAAATGCACCACATGAGGAAAGATAAGGAGAAAAAAATAACTCCCCCCAGACTGAGCTCCAACAGGGGGTTCAGTTTGAGAACAGAAAAAAAAACACCTCTGCACATGACACATGAAAAAACTCTTAATACACCAAAGAAACACATGACAAGCAACAGGGGTGGGTAAAGGGTGAGAGACAGCCAGTGTAGACAGTGCATCCGGGCCTGCAGCATAAGCGCTGGTCTCCTTGATCCACCGTCAGCATCGGAGGGGAATAAGCGCCAAAGGCGTTTGGAGGGGGAGGGGGGATGAGTGTACATCTGCATGTGTGTGTGTGTGTGTGTGCGTGTCCAGAGTTCAGCTGAGACAGTGTCCTTCGCCCTGCCAGGCTAAGTAAACAGTCTTCCAGCCAACCCAGGTGGCCTTGCATAGAATGGGAAGAACAGTCTAAACACAGTCGAGGGTGTTTTTGTTCAGCTCCAGCCTTGAGACCGCAGTTGGCGCCGAGGGGGTATCCAAATGAAGTGATGGTGGTTTTTACTTTAGTGTGAACAACTCATATGAATTTCAAAGCTGTTCTAACAGTCCAACACTGGTCTCTCAATCTCCCGTTGGAGAGCCGTGAGCTTCTCCATGATGTGATCCAATTTGTGCTCAGAGGTGTTATTCCGAGCGAGCCCCTCCAAGATGTAATCCAGTTTGCACTCAGAGATCTTATTCTGTGTATTCACGGCAGCCATAAGCTTCTCCAAGATCTTATCCGTGCTGCACTCAATGAGCCCATTTTGAGAAACTCACGCCTCATCCCATCGTTTCAATCCCAGCGGGCAGCCTTGTGGGGGTTTGAACAGCCGGTTCCGCTTTCTTAATTCTTCGATAAGTCAGGGCCAAGCCAGCTCCGATCAGCAAGAACCCTGTTATCATGGTTCCGAATAGGTAGATATCTTCAGCACTCAGGCTCACCCGAGCCCAAACTTCTCGTCGGGTGTCAATTGCATTCAGGGACCAGTTGATCAAATCCATAATTCCTCCTTTAGGTTTTAGAGAACAGACTGTGAGAGAGTGTTCCAGGGAAAAGTAATACAAAAAACACGAGACTAGTCAAGGACACAAAAGGCTAAGCAGGGAAGCTAAGGGAGAGGAGGAGGAGGAGAGGAGAAAAGTGTGACCGCCTTCGTCAAGAGCAAGAGCTCCTTTAGCTACACTGCAATAGATGTAGGTTGCTGGGGGATTCTCGTGATTTTTTTTTTTTTTTTTCTCTTCAGTCATCTTTTTCACTCACTAATGTGTTTATACACCTCTCTGTATTTAATTATTTGTTATTTTTCATTTCTGGCTGTCTTCTACAGCATGTCTTTAGTCCTGTTTTCCTTCTCTCACCCCAACCGGTCGCAGCAGATAGCCGTCCCTCCCTGAGCCTGGTTCTGCTGGAGGTTTCTTCCTGTTAAAAGCGAGTTTTTCCTTCCCACTCATAGGGAGTCCGTATGATTGTTGGGGTTTTCTGTTTTCTTTGTATTATTGTAGGGTCTTTACCTTACAATATAAGGCGCCTTGAGGCGACTGTTGTTGTGATTTGTTGCTATATAAATAAAACTGAATTGAATTGTTCCAGGAGCCCACTTCTCATCCGTGTGTCCCAATCCTCGACACTTGACGCAGACCTTGTTAATCTGGTCGACATCCAAGCTGGTATGGCTGGTATGGCTTCAGTTATCTTTCTCTTACTTCATATTTTGAGGTATGCCAACAAATCTGCAGCAACTGTGCAGTGCTGTCACATAATCTCTGGGTAATGTTTCCAGCATCTTGAAGAATTAAGGTAGTTCTGAAGGCAAAAGGGGGTCCAACCTGGTAATAGCAGGGTGTAACTCTGAAGCTCTCCTTTTATCTCCTTGAAGTACAGAAAGGGGAAACCCTGCATTATAAGATGAATATTAATTATAGTTTACTGAGGGCAGTGCTGTGTCTGCCTTGTAGAGGCAGGGCTCTGCTGTAATATCACCTTTTGCCAGCTTCACGTTGTGCCTGAATATCTTCTGCAGTCTTCTTCTGGCCCTCTACATAACTATAAAGACTCAATGACTCTCCACCACCTCCTTCATTTCCTGACACCGAGCAGAGAACTCAGAGTCCTTTTCATAGCTTGTCTTTTAGAAAAAATATCTGGTAGAAGGAGCAGTCTGTTTCTCCTGATGTCGAACATGTCCTTATGTTAACAGTCATGCTGTTGGGACAAATGTTCCCTAAGACATTTTCATTAACTGGAAGACACTGGACTCGAAAGCAGCACTGGTACCGTTCTGATGAGCAGTTTGACATTCAGTTTATTTCAGTTACCTTGCATCCACACTAAGGCAACTAGGTTTGGAAACACAGATTTTTCTCACAGTCGAAATGCAAATTTCAAAAGCAACAGATGGAATCTGTGTTGCATTCTGATGATTGTGCTGACATACATCACACCTGTCTGTTGGCTCACTGCAACACAACAATGTAAAGATTTTTACCCACATACCCACGCAAACATTACAAAGGCTGCTCAGCAGGTAACTGGCAGAAATGTAAAACAAACATGCATACTTACCCAACTTGTTTTGGCCCCATTCCCACTATCATATTTTCATTTTCATTTTGTGAGAACCCATGTAGCAATGTGCAATGAGGGTTAGTATATTCATGTATCTAATAGATACAAAATCACTTGAAAGAGAAACCTCCAAAGCAACTCACTCTGTGGGCAGTATTTACTTTTAAGGGAGTAACATTGTATTTTTATATATATTCATTTTCTTTTTTGTTGTTCTTAGTGTTTTAGTGCAGTAAAAATCAGATAAGAGTAACATGAAACTTATTTACCTTGATTACACACACACATGGAGGATTGGGAGTGGATAAATACTATTGATGTGCAACAAACTGGACATGAATAACTTAAGCTCATTATATAATATTACACTGCAGTATATTTCTAACTAACTGCAGCTCATTCGCTTTCTCTTGACAGTCTTTTCTTTAAAGATATAACTTATATTGGGGTCAATGTAAAAGAAAGACAGAGGTGAAATTTAAAGGGGGGTCGGGGCTGTCAAATCTGACATAGTATTTGTACTGATACTTTGTGCATGTGCCTGCTGTGCTGAATTTGTTTTGTCTTGTCTAGAGAGTAATGGAGCTAGAGGCAGATGCCATGGGTCATGAGCAGGTTTTTGTGGATGAGGCTGTTTTTCACCTCACTAAGACAAGGAGACGTGGCAGGAACATTATTGGACACCATGCCATAATCAATGTCCCAGGACAACATGGTGGTAACATAACAATGTGTGCAGCTATAAGTCAAAATGGTGTTGTTCACCATCAGGCAACGCTGGGACAATATATAACACTGCACACATTATTACATTCCTGGACGCCTTACCTGACATGTTCACTAATGTTCAGAGACCAGAGCAGACCAGATACGTCATCATATGGGACAATGTTAGTTTCCATAGGGCTGCTTTGGTCCGCAACTGGTTTACAGATCACCCACTCTTCACTGTACTCAACCTCCCCCCATACTCTCCATTCTTGAATCCAATTGAAGAGTTCTTTTCTGCCTGGCGCTGGAAGGTCTATGACCGCCATCCCCATCAACGCATACTGACAAAGCCTACCTTGTGCACAGAGAAAGAAAAAGCCAGATGTGTTTTCTATTCATACCATCAGTGTGTAGTTGGTGCATTGTGTGGTTATTAATGTGATGGCTTGTGTTAACTGTTTGATACGAAAATACAAATTTTTTTTTTTTTTTACAAAGGTTTGGAGAGTTAAGCAAGGTTTATTAGCTTTTGCAAGAAAACTACAATGTTTTGGTGATTTGGTGAAGAGTCTTCTTATTTTTCTTTCTTTTTGAGTTTTGCAAAAATAGCCAATAGTTACAAAAAAACGTGCTTAAGCCATCAGAAAAAACTGTAATGTGTGTATATATACCTATGTGTGCATCAGGTCACTCTTTTAACAATTTTCAGCTTTTGCCACGTGTGGAGACCAAACACTGTTTGGTATTTCTGCTTTGCCGATCTTTGTTTTCTGGGCCACCTCTGCACATCCACATATGAGGTAGCAAGTTAATGCAGGGTGTCATTCCTTTCAACCAAAAGCTTACTTTATGAATCACAGTAGGTTACCATATTGTTAGAGATTATTAGTCACTATTAAAGACACTATTAAAGTGCTTTCAGAGTTTGTTGTTGCATACAGTTAATTATACATGACTGCAGTGTCAATTAACCTTGCTTCCTTGCACTCGACTTCACTCCACAAAAATCTCATGTTGATTTTTTTCTTAGTCAGTTGTCATGCTAAAATATTTTAATTACACACTGGAATTTCAGACTTGAACTGTGGTTTACTGGACAAACAAAGCAGCATAAATGAAATGAGCGTAACAGTGCTTAAGTAAATAACATGTCTTAAAAGAAAATGTGACCTGGCCGCATCAAGTCGTGAGACAGATTAAGGAGTGGTACAGCAATGTTACATCTTTGTGTGTGTGTGTGTGTGTGTGTGTGTGTGTGTACGTATATATATTAGGGGTGCAACGATACACAAAATTCACGGTTCGGTTCGATATTTTTTCGATACAAAAAAAATGTTCATGCCTTTTTAATTTGTCATTTATTAAAATTATAAATATATATTTTAACTCAAAAGTACAGTTTTTAAATTTAATGTTGCTGAAACAACAAAGTAATAAAAAAAATAAATTTATCTGATCGACAAATCACTCATCTTTGGAAAAGAGAGTTTATTACAGAGAAATGGCTCTTTCCAAAATAAAAGCTATACTATACGCTTCTTCTGGGCTATATTCTCAGCAGTATATTAAACATATCAGGTCCCCATAAGGAGAATCATGTGCTAACGGCTGTCTAAATGACTCGGGTAAAGTTTGTAGCATGCGTGCTTGTTGTTTTTGTCTGCTTCCACTTGTCTTTGCACTAGGATTTCAATTCAATTCAATTTTATTTATATAGCGCCAAATCACAACAAAAGTCGCCTCAAGGCGCTTTATAGATACAGAGAAAAACCCAACAATCATATGACCCCCTATGAGCAAGCACTTTGGCGACAGTGGGAAGGAAAAACTCCCTTTTAACAGGAAGAAACCTCCGGCAGAACCAGGCTCAGGGAGGGGCGGGGCCATCTGCTGCGACCGGTTGGGGTGAGAGAAGGAAGACAGGATAAAAGACATGCTGTGGAAGAGAGACAGAGGTTAATAACAGATATGATTCAATGCAGAGAGGTCTATTAATACATAGTGAGTGAGAAAGGTGACTGGAAAGGAAAAACTCAATGCATCTTGGGAATCCCCCGGCAGCCTACGTCTATTGCAGCATAACTAAGGGAGGATTCAGGGTCACCTGGTCCAGCCCTAACTATATGCTTTAGCAAAAAGGAAAGTTTTAAGCCTAATCTTAAAAGTAGAGATAGTGTCTGTCTCCTGAATCCAAACTGGAAGCTGGTTCCACAGAAGAGGGGCCTGAAAACTGAAGGCTCTGCCTCCCATTCTACTTTTAAATACTCTAGGAACAACAAGTAGGCCTGCAGAGCGAGAGCGAAGTGCTCTAATAGGGTGATATGGTACTACAAGGTCATTAAGATAAGATGGGGCCTGATTATTTAAGACCTTGTATGTGAGGAGCAGAATTTTGAATTAAATTCTGGACTTAACAGGAAGCCAATGAAGGGAAGCCAAAACAGGAGAAATATGCTCTCTCTTTCTAGTCCCTGTCAGTACTCTTGCTGCAGCATTTTGGATTAGCTGAAGGCTTTTCAGTGAGTTTTTTGGACATCCTGATAATAATGAATTACAGTAGTCCAGCCTGGAAGTAATAAATGCATGAACTAGTTTTTCAGCGTCACTCTGAGACAGGATATTTCTAATTTTAGAGATGTTGCGCAAATGGAAGAAAGCAGTCTTACATATTTGTTTAATATGTGCGTTGAAGGACATGTCCTGGTCAAAAATGACTCCAAGGTTCCTCACAGCGTTACTGGAGGCCAAGGTAATGCCATCCAGAGTATGAATCTGGTTAGATACCATATTTCTAAGATTTTCAGGGCCGAGTACAATAACCTCAGTTTTATCTGAATTAAGAAGCAGAAAGTTAGCGGCCATCCAGGTCTTTATGTCTTTAAGACATTCCTGCAGTTTAACTAATTGGTGTGTGTTATCTGGCTTCATGGACAGATAGGATGATGTCGGAGTAAATGTGCAGTCATATTCGTTGTGTTCCCACTAGTGCTGTCAGCGTTAATCTCGTTAAAATGACGTTAACGCCACAACACGGCAAATCTCCGTTAACGAGCTACCGCGGATCGCCCCGTGCGTGTGGCTGGACGGCCAACACGTTAACGAGCTAACTGCGCTAACGCACTAGTTCCCACCTATGTAATTGAGCGTTGCGTGGCACATCCAACATACTGTTTTACTTTTGTCCATGACGTGCTTACCTTCAGGGTCATACGTCACATGAAAACCAAAATAGTTCCAAACGCCAGATCTGAATGAGGGTGGGGGAGGTTCAATTTGCCATGTTGCAAGGAGAGCTTAACTTCTGTCTCGCTAGCTTGCCCTGCACTCAGTGAATCTGCGTTCGACTACGCCTAGGCTGCACTGTCGAGCGCAGATCCACTGAGCGCTCAACACAGACAGCATCGTCAGAAGAAAAGTTGATAAAATAAATTAAAAATTTTGTATTGTTCGATACATATGCGTACCGAACCGAAAGCACTGTATCGAACGGTTCAATATCGATACGAGTATTGTTGCACCCCTAATATATATATGTATATAAAATATATATCCTGGGTTTTGTTCCCAGAATTCTGTTTGACATTGTTGTAGTTTTCAGTTTGAATATTACATTTGTCTAGATTATGTTTTCATTTATTTTGTGGTTCATGGGATATTTAAGGGAGTTTTTCCTTCACACTGTTGCTAAAGTGCTTGCTTGTAGGGGGCCATCTGATTGTTTTCTCTGTTTTCGTTGAATTATTGTAGGGTCTTTATCTTATAATGAAAGCTCATTGAGGTGATGGTTTTTGTGAATTGGCACTATATGAATAAAACTGAGTTGAATTGAAATGTCAGTGTCAATGATTCAATAAATAAAGATGTTTTGTGTAGTCCAAAAACAGTCGCTGTATAGATGTAAGCGGTCCTTATGTCATATTATTTGTAACTGAAAAATTATAAGTAACATGTGAAGTAAGCAATGCTAATGTATTTCTGAATGATAATTCATTGATAAAATGAAATGTTTAACTGAAAAGTATTGCTCCACCTTCCATGTATGACTTTGTAAATTTGGCTTTGTAATTGAGTTGCTAAAATTAAACACTGAAGATTGAAAGAATAGATTTTGTTTTATAAATGCAAGGACAAGGATCTGCACAGAATGCATTGCTTAAAAGGATAATCTCAGTAAAGACAACTAATAATGAAAGTAAGATGACATACGAGAGAAGTTTAAAACAAAATGCAACCCATGGTGTCAGCATGTTGGCATTTTCATTCATTTACTGCAAAGAGAGAAGTCAAACCTGTGTGGGGAGTTGTTGCTGGGTTTCCAGTCAACACTTTTGCGAGTGGAAAAAAAAAACATTAATTTCAGTGATGTTACAGGAAATCTAAAGGTCAACATAAAGTCATTCAAAATGTCCATTTTAAAACTATTATTTTGATCTTCTATCAAAACCCAGTCTTTGTAATAAAACACACAGGCAGGTCATGTGTTGTAGTTTACCATACAACCATGCCCCTGGGTGGGTCCGGGACGGGCGTGAGGTTCTGGGGGCGCTCCGTCTCTGGGCTGGGGGCCTGGCCGGGCCTCGGGGGCTTGGGTCCTGGTTGGTGTGTTGCTGGGGTTGTGGGCGGGTGGGTGTGTGGGGGCCCATGTAAAAAGAAAATACAACGTCTTTCAATTGTGAAGTTTTATGCATGACCTCAAAGTAACAATAATTTTAAAAAGACCTGGTCCTTAACAGGTCTTAAAATGGACCTTGGACTAAATGAAGAAATGGATAGGCTCAATACAGCAGGAACTCAGCGTAATTGGCAGTCCACAAATATAATCAAACAGTATATGAGCGACTTTGGCCTTTGCAATGCATGGCGCTCCCTTCACCCCACCAGTAAGGAATATACTTTTTTCTCACATGTCCATCACTCCTACTCTCGTCTGGATTATTTTTTGGTCAGCAGCTCACTGCTGAGTGACATTTCAGACACTGAGATTCACCCTATAGCTGTCAGCGATCATGCTCCTGTATCTTTAACACTAATGCACAAGAATAATACTACGCCAAGTAAAAACTGGAGATTTAATACATCACTACTTAAAGATGAAGACTTTATTAAATATTTTAAAAAAGAGTGGACTTCATATTTAGACTATAATGACACTCCCAGAACATCAGCTTCTGTTCTATGGGAAGCAGGGAAAGCTGTGATGAGAGGTAAAATAATTTATTTCTCATCACATAAAAAGAAAACAAAAATATTCAGGAATTAGAAAAAACCATCAAATCACTAGAAGAAGCCTACGTGTCCCACCAAGATCAGGAAACATTGAACAAAATACGCAAAACAAAACTAGAATTAAATGAGATAACTGATAAAAAAACAAATTCTTAGTACAAAGACTACGCTTACAAAATTATGAACATGTTAATAAATCCGGTCAATTTCTAGCAAACCAGCTAAAAATAAATAAAGAAAAAACAACTATATGTGCTGTTCAAGATTCATCTGGGAACACAATATATGAACCGAAACAAATAAACAACATTTTCAGGGATTTCTATAAAACATTGTATTCACCACAAATAAACCCATCTAAAAAGGAAATTGATCATTTTATGGACAACATAACTCTTCCAAAATTATTAGACACTCAAGCAATGGCACTGGATTCGCCACTGACACCAGGTGAACTCCAGGAAGCCCTGATAAGTATGCCCAATAATAAGGCTCCAGGTCCAGACGGCTTTCCTGCAGAATTCTACAAAGAATTCTGGACGATTCTAGCACCAGTTTTTTACAGAACGTTGTTGGAAATCAAAGAAAAGGCCAGACTTCCATCAAATATGAATTCTGCAAACATTAATCTCCTGCTAAAACCAGGCAAAGACCCTGTATATCCCTCAAGCTATCGTCCAATATCCCTTATAAATGTAGACCTTAAAATAATCTGCAAAGCTCTCTCAAAGAGATTAGAGAAAATAGCCCCCCTCTTAATTCATCCTGACCAAACTGGTTTCATAAAAGGTAGGCACTCATCAACAAATACACGCAGATTACTTAATTTGATAGACTACTCATGCAGTAAAAACATCGAAACTACAATATTTTCTTTAGATGCAGAAAAAGCATTTGACAGAGTTAACTGGAAATTTCTATTTGCAACTTTACACAAATTTGGTTTTGGATCCTCTTTCATTAACTGGTTAAAAATATTATATAATTCCCCAACAGCTTGTGTCAGAACAAATGACCAGACATCCTCCAGCTTCTGTCTCCTGAGGGGCACCAGGCAGGGATGCCCACTCTCCCCTTCACTGTTTGCAATTTTTATTGAACCACTAGCAGCAGCAATTAGACAGAATTCAGTAATTAAGGGCATAAAATGCAAGAACGTGGAACATAAAATCAGCCTTTGTGCAGATGATGTGTTACTCTTTCTCCAAAATTCACAAACCAATATCTCTGGGGTGATTGAATCAGCGGGGGAGCTGGCCCCAGGGAGGGGTCACTTGCCCCTCCCTTCCTTCCCTCCCCATCTCCAGCTGCCTCCCTCTTCCCGCTCCACCACAATCACCCACACATGCAGGGCCTTGGGGTAAAGGTGTGTCACCAGGGTGCAGGGGAGGCATCCCCCCCTCTGTCCCCTTCTGGCTGCCTGTGCCTCAATTTTATCTCACAACTTAGACATTCACATTACTCACACTCTCATAACACATACATATAGGATCTTGGGGGTGGGCACGCTACACGGACTCCGTGTAGCGTGCCCACATAAAAGGTGGACTGCGGAGTTGGGGCGGTATGCATCTCCCCACCGCAGGGAAAAGGGTAACACCACTTGGGTCTGGGTGCAGTTTCCCCCTCCAGGGGCAAGGGTACCTAGACCTGGTTCTTAGAGTATGCTTGGGGAGTGTGATTGTGTATACAGTGTCTCTCTATGTCTGTCTCCACCTTGGTTGAGTGTTGAGTAATTGCATATGAGAGCTTGAGGGTGGGAATGGATGTTTGTATCTGTGTGTGCCTATATGTCTGTGTCTATATGTCAGGTTGGGTATCAGACGCCACCTCTCTGGGGACATCTCAGGCCCTCCAAGGTATGGAGGCCTATCTCCCCCCACCACTTCCCCTGCCGGTGGCAGACGCCCTCAGACATCGGTGCGTTGGTGGTTCTTTGTGTCCGGGGATGGGCGTCAAGGTACACAACGGCTCACTCCTTGGTGGCTGCTTATCTCTTGTCCCTCTTCTCCGCTGTTTTTTCCCCCTCTTCCTTTCTCCCTTTTCTTTTCCTCATTCAAGTCTGTCCCGTATCTAGCAAGTGAAAATAAAAAATAAATAAAATAAACAATAAAAGGTGAATCAAATAGACCATTACGGCAAGGCTGGGATGGTCAATTTGGTAAAGTAAATCCGTTGGGCATCTTTCTTCGCCTTTAGACAATAATTCTGATGGCAAAAGAACCAAACGGGACAGGCAAAAAAAAACCCCAAAAAAAACAGGTATTAAAATGAAGTAAATACAACCTTAGGTCATATATTGTTGTTCATCTATCACACCGTTTCATTATTTATTTAACAAAAACAATATATCATTATGAGCAGTTGTGCTGTAAAAATAAAGCATCCTTACTGCTTGCACGTGAGTAAGATGGTAATATCAGCCAGCTAATAAAATGCACTTTATTAATTCATTATCAGCAAGTCCATACAAATAGTTTTCATTTGCATGTTACAACAATGAAATGAGCTGCACTTCAGTTTAGGAGGAGAAGGCCATTTAAAAAGTTTATTAATCTACAGAGAAAGAAGAGAAAGATTATTCACAAGTTCAACACAGCTACCAAACTTCCCAGGAGTGGGTATCCCAGCAAATTTACCCTAAAAGTCAGGCTTTGCAACACTCTGAGAAACTGCAGAAGGTTGTTTGGAAGGGTAGTCAGGAGAAAGCCTCTGCTCTCTAAAAAGAACATGGCAACATGGTTTAAATTTGTAGTTGACTCTGAATAAACCACAAGACCTAAACACAAGAGACCAAGATGGAAATATTTGGTTATAATGCGCAATGCCACATTTGGCTAAATCCAAACTCAGCACATCACAGCATGCCTCATCGCGACTGTCAAGCACGATGATGTAGACACTTTACGGTCACTGAATTAACCATAAATTCCTCTGTGTACCACAACAGTTCTAGAGTAGATCGAGGTGATTTGACAACTGTACTGACTTGTAACAAGATTTTAAATCCCACCTAAGTATGCATATTTATTTCTTAATTCTTAATGTTTAATTTTACCTTGGTGTGTAGTGCCCTCATTCCTGTGGGGTGTCTCAGCATGTTTAAGCTGAGACATCACACAGGAATAAGGTGGCTTACCGAACTGAAACTTGCATTTTGATACAACTACACACATATAGAGTCTCGTAAATTAATTTTGCACAATTGTGATTCCTTCATGTTGGCACAATTTGCAGAGACAGACACAAAGGCTTGACAGATGCTGAAAACCACATCTGATGTTCCTGTTTGTGCTGCGGCTGCTCTCAATTAAATGAATATGTGTTTAAGCACCTCATTTCCAAGAAGCAAACTCTGGCATTCTGCCGCATTTGACTCTGTGTAATGGAAAAAAAACAACATACCACTCTCTGTTGACAGAGTAGTAGTGGATAAACAGGTTTAAACATAATGGCTGCCAGTTAATTGTTGTAATTAAACAAGTTGAGGAACATTTGAACACTGGTAACCCTTGCAAATGTATTTCTCAAATGTCTTGTGTTCCTTCTTTCAGATATTGCTATCACTTGATCTATCAGTTCTTCCTTTAATTCTCCACCATTACTATGTCCAGCTGGTTAGCTGAAATCTTTAGCCAGCCACTATTGTTGTGTTGTAGATAAACTGGTTGGTTTCACTGATGTTCGCAGTAGGAATATTCTGCAATGTTGCATTCAAATCTTCTAGTAGACTTTTGGGTACTTCTGGTACTCTTAATAATCGGCCACAAAGGGTGCAGGTTTCCAGCCTAGCCGCAATTTTCTCTTTCAGGTCAGCTGCTCTGGCATTCAACGCCTGCAACGCACCAGTTGTTCTAGATGCTCAATCTTGGAGTGTGAGGATGATTAACTCTCTGCTGACCTGACCTTGCCTTAGTATTTGCGTTGTACTTCATGAGTCTCCAGTTATGATAGCAGTTGCTTCTTTAACACTGAGCTACTACTTCATTTGATATTAGTGTAGATGTTAGTTGTCAAAGGAGTTGTCTTCCATTTGCACAGTCTCTCCAAAATTGGAAATATTCTGTCTCGATGACACTGAAAAACTGGTTCATCAGTACTTCAGTTAATCCAAAATGCTGCAGCAAGAGTACTGACAGGGACTAGAAAGAGAGAGCATATTTCTCCTGTTTTGGCTTCCCTTCACTGGCTCCCTGTTAAACCCAGAATTGAATTCATTCTGGGTCTTACATAATCAGGCCCCATCTTATCTTAAAGACCTTATAGTACCATATCACCCCATTAGAGCAATTCGCTCTCGCACTCAGGCTTACTTTTTGTTCCTAGGGTATTTAAAAGTAGAATGAGAGGCAGAGCCTTCAATTTTCAGGGCCCTCTTCTATGGAACCAGCTTAGAAGACACCCTCTCTACTTTTAAAATTAGGCTTAAAACTTTCCTTTTTGCTAAAGATAAAATAAGATACCTTTATTAGTCCCACAAGGGGAAATTTCATGTTAAGGCTGCCGACCTATTGCACGCAATGGCGGCGCCATCTTACCCTCCGACCATACATTACACAAAAACATCACATGGGGAAGACAGGTCAGAGAGGTATAACAATGGAAAATGCACCACATGAGGAAAGATAAGGAGAAAAAAATAACTCCCCCCAGACTGAGCTCCAACAGGGGGTTCAGTTTGAGAACAGAAAAAAAAACACCTCTGCACATGACACATGAAAAAACTCTTAATACACCAAAGAAACACATGACAAGCAACAGGGGTGGGTAAAGGGTGAGAGACAGCCAGTGTAGACAGTGCATCCGGGCCTGCAGCATAAGCGCTGGTCTCCTTGATCCACCGTCAGCATCGGAGGGGAATAAGCGCCGAAGGCGTTTGGAGGGGGAGGGGGGATGAGAGTACATCTGCATGTGTATATATGTCTGTGTGCGTGTGTGTGTGTGCGTGTCCAGAGTTCAGCTGAGACAGTGTCCTTCGCCCTGCCAGGCTAAGTAAACAGTCTTCCAGCCAACCCAGGTGGCCTTGCATAGAATGGGAAGAACAGTCTAAACACAGTCGAGGGTGTTTTTGTTCAGCTCCAGCCTTGAGACCGCAGCTGGCGCCGAGGGGGTATCCGAATGAAGTGATGGTGGTTTTTACTTTAGTGCGAACAACTCATATGAATTTCAAAGCTGTTCTAACAGTCCAACACTGGTCTCTCAATCTCCCGTTGGAGAGCCGTGAGCTTCTCCATGATGTGATCCAATTTGTGCTCAGAGGTGTTATTCCGAGCGAGCCCCTCCAAGATGTAATCCAGTTTGCACTCAGAGATCTTATTCTGTGTATTCACGGCAGCCGTAAGCTTCTCCAAGATCTTATCCGTGCTGCACTCAATGAGCCCATTTTGAGAAACTCACGCCTCGTCCCATCGTTTCAATCCCAGCGGGCAGCCTTGTGGGGGTTTGAACAGCCGGTTCCGCTTTCTTAATTCTTCGATAAATCAGGGCCAAGCCAGCTCCGATCAGCAAGAACCCTGTTATCATGGTTCCGAATAGGTAGATATCTTCAGCACTCAGGCTCACCCGAGCCCAAACTTCTCGTCGGGTGTCAATTGCATTCAGGGACCAGTTGATCAAATCCATAATTCCTCCTTTAGGTTTTAGAGAACAGACTGTGAGAGAGTGTTCCAGGGAAAAGTAATACAAAAAACACGAGACTAGTCAAGGACACAAAAGGCTAAGCAGGGAAGCTAAGGGAGAGGAGGAGGAGGAGAGGAGAAAAGTGTGACCGCCTTCGTCAAGAGCAAGAGCTCCTTTAGCTACACTGCAATAGATGTAGGTTGCTGGGGGATTCTCGTGATTTTTTTTTTTTTTTTTTCTCTTCAGTCATCTTTTTCACTCACTAATGTGTTTATACACCTCTCTGTATTTAATTATTTGTTATTTTTCATTTCTGGCTGTCTTCTACAGCATGTCTTTAGTCCTGTTTTCCTTCTCTCACCCCAACCGGTCGCAGCAGATAGCCGTCCCTCCCTGAGCCTGGTTCTGCTGGAGGTTTCTTCCTGTTAAAAGCGAGTTTTTCCTTCCCACTCATAGGGAGTCCGTATGATTGTTGGGGTTTTCTGTTTTCTTTGTATTATTGTAGGGTCTTTACCTTACAATATAAGGCGCCTTGAGGCGACTGTTGTTGTGATTTGTTGCTATATAAATAAAACTGAATTGAATTGTTCCAGGAGCCCACTTCTCATCCGTGTGTCCCAATCCTCAACACTTGACGCAGACCTTGTTAATCTGGTCGACATCCAAGCTGGTATGGCTGGTATGGCTTCAGTTATCTTTCTCTTACTTCATATTTTGAGGTATGCCAACAAATCTGCAGCAACTGTGCAGTGCTGTCACATAATCTCTGGGTAATGTTTCCAGCATCTTGAAGAATTAAGGTAGTTCTGAAGGCAAAAGGGGGTCCAACCTGGTAATAGCAGGGTGTAACTCTGAAGCTCTCCTTTTATCTCCTTGAAGTACAGAAAGGGGAAACCCTGCATTATAAGATGAATATTAATTATAGTTTACTGAGGGCAGTGCTGTGTCTGCCTTGTAGAGGCAGGGCTCTGCTGTAATATCACCTTTTGCCAGCTTCACGTTGTGCCTGAATATCTTCTGCAGTCTTCTTCTGGCCCTCTACATAACTATAAAGACTCAATGACTCTCCACCACCTCCTTCATTTCCTGACACCGAGCAGAGAACTCAGAGTCCTTTTCGTAGCTTGTCTTTTAGAAAAAATATCTGGTAGAGGGAGCAGTCTGTTTCTCCTGATGTCGAACATGTCCTTATGTTAACAGTCATGCTGTTGGGACAAATGTTCCCTAAGACATTTTCATTAACTGGAAGACACTGGACTCGAAAGCAGCACTGGTACCGTTCTGATGAGCAGTTTGACATTCAGTTTATTTCAGTTACCTTGCATCCACACTAAGGCAACTAGGTTTGGAAACACAGATTTTTCTCACAGTCGAAATGCAAATTTCAAAAGCAACAGATGGAATCTGTGTTGCATTCTGATGATTGTGCTGACATACATCACACCTGTCTGTTGGCTCACTGCAACACAACAATGTAAAGATTTTTACCCACATACCCACGCAAACATTACAAAGGCTGCTCAGCAGGTAACTGGCAGAAATGTAAAACAAACATGCATACTTACCCAACTTGTTTTGGCCCCATTCCCACTATCATATTTTCATTTTCATTTTGTGAGAACCCATGTAGCAATGTGCAATGAGGGTTAGTATATTCATGTATCTAATAGATACAAAATCACTTGAAAGAGAAACCTCCAAAGCAACTCACTCTGTGGGCAGTATTTACTTTTAAGGGAGTAACATTGTATTTTTATATATATTCATTTTCTTTTTTGTTGTTCTTAGTGTTTTAGTGCAGTAAAAATCAGATAAGAGTAACATGAAAGTTATTTACCTTGATTACACACACACATGGAGGATTGGGAGTGGATAAATACTATTGATGTGCAACAAACTGGACATGAATAACTTAAGCTCATTATATAATATTACACTGCAGTATATTTCTAACTAACTGCAGCTCATTCGCTTTCTCTTGACAGTCTTTTCTTTAAAGATATAACTTATATTGGGGTCAATGTAAAAGAAAGACAGAGGTGAAATTTAAAGGGGGGTCGGGGCTGTCAAATCTGACATAGTATTTGTACTGATACTTTGTGCATGTGCCTGCTGTGCTGAATTTGTTTTGTCTTGTCTAGAGAGTAATGGAGCTAGAGGCAGATGCCATGGGTCATGAGCAGGTTTTTGTGGATGAGGCTGTTTTTCACCTCACTAAGACAAGGAGACGTGGCAGGAACATTATTGGACACCATGCCATAATCAATGTCCCAGGACAACATGGTGGTAACATAACAATGTGTGCAGCTATAAGTCAAAATGGTGTTGTTCACCATCAGGCAACGCTGGGACAATATATAACACTGCACACATTATTACATTCCTGGACGCCTTACCTGACATGTTCACTAATGTTCAGAGACCAGAGCAGACCAGATACGTCATCATATGGGACAATGTTAGTTTCCATAGGGCTGCTTTGGTCCGCAACTGGTTTACAGATCACCCACTCTTCACTGTACTCAACCTCCCCCCATACTCTCCATTCTTGAATCCAATTGAAGAGTTCTTTTCTGCCTGGCGCTGGAAGGTCTATGACCGCCATCCCCATCAACGCATACTGACAAAGCCTACCTTGTGCACAGAGAAAGAAAAAGCCAGATGTGTTTTCTATTCATACCATCAGTGTGTAGTTGGTGCATTGTGTGGTTATTAATGTGATGGCTTGTGTTAACTGTTTGATACGAAAATACAAATTTTTTTTTTTTTTACAAAGGTTTGGAGAGTTAAGCAAGGTTTATTAGCTTTTGCAAGAAAACTACAATGTTTTGGTGATTTGGTGAAGAGTCTTCTTATTTTTCTTTCTTTTTGAGTTTTGCAAAAATAGCCAATAGTTACAAAAAAACGTGCTTAAGCCATCAGAAAAAACTGTAATGTGTGTATATATACCTATGTGTGCATCAGGTCACTCTTTTAACAATTTTCAGCTTTTGCCACGTGTGGAGACCAAACACTGTTTGGTATTTCTGCTTTGCCGATCTTTGTTTTCTGGGCCACCTCTGCACATCCACATATGAGGTAGCAAGTTAATGCAGGGTGTCATTCCTTTCAACCAAAAGCTTACTTTATGAATCACAGTAGGTTACCATATTGTTAGAGATTATTAGTCACTATTAAAGACACTATTAAAGTGCTTTCAGAGTTTGTTGTTGCATACAGTTAATTATACATGACTGCAGTGTCAATTAACCTTGCTTCCTTGCACTCGACTTCACTCCACAAAAATCTCATGTTGATTTTTTTCTTAGTCAGTTGTCATGCTAAAATATTTTAATTACACACTGGAATTTCAGACTTGAACTGTGGTTTACTGGACAAACAAAGCAGCATAAATGAAATGAGCGTAACAGTGCTTAAGTAAATAACATGTCTTAAAAGAAAATGTGACCTGGCCGCATCAAGTCGTGAGACAGATTAAGGAGTGGTACAGCAATGTTACATCTTTGTGTGTGTGTGTGTGTGTGTGTGTGTGTACGTATATATATTAGGGGTGCAACGATACACAAAATTCACGGTTCGGTTCGATATTTTTTCGATACAAAAAAAATGTTCATGCCTTTTTAATTTGTCATTTATTCAAATTATAAATATATATTTTAACTCAAAAGTACAGTTTTTAAATTTAATGTTGCTGAAACAACAAAGTAATAAAAAAAATAAATTTATCTGATCGACAAATCACTCATCTTTGGAAAAGAGAGTTTATTACAGAGAAATGGCTCTTTCCAAAATAAAAGCTATACTATATGCTTCTTCTGGGCTATATTCTCAGCAGTATATTAAACATATCAGGTCCCCATAAGGAGAATCATGTGCTAACGGCTGTCTAAATGACTCGGGTAAAGTTTGTAGCATGCGTGCTTGTTGTTTTTGTCTGCTTCCACTTGTCTTTGCACTAGGATTTCAATTCAATTCAATTTTATTTATATAGCGCCAAATCACAACAAAAGTCGCCTCAAGGCGCTTCATAGATACAGAGAAAAACCCAACAATCATATGACCCCCTATGAGCAAGCACTTTGGCGACAGTGGGAAGGAAAAACTCCCTTTTAACAGGAAGAAACCTCCGGCAGAACCAGGCTCAGGGAGGGGCGGGGCCATCTGCTGCGACCGGTTGGGGTGAGAGAAGGAAGACAGGATAAAAGACATGCTGTGGAAGAGAGACAGAGGTTAATAACAGATATGATTCAATGCAGAGAGGTCTATTAATACATAGTGAGTGAGAAAGGTGACTGGAAAGGAAAAACTCAATGCATCTTGGGAATCCCCCGGCAGCCTACGTCTATTGCAGCATAACTAAGGGAGGATTCAGGGTCACCTGGTCCAGCCCTAACTATATGCTTTAGCAAAAAGGAAAGTTTTAAGCCTAATCTTAAAAGTAGAGATAGTGTCTGTCTCCTGAATCCAAACTGGAAGCTGGTTCCACAGAAGAGGGGCCTGAAAACTGAAGGCTCTGCCTCCCATTCTACTTTTAAATACTCTAGGAACAACAAGTAGGCCTGCAGAGCGAGAGCGAAGTGCTCTAATAGGGTGATATGGTACTACAAGGTCATTAAGATAAGATGGGGCCTGATTATTTAAGACCTTGTATGTGAGGAGCAGAATTTTGAATTAAATTCTGGACTTAACAGGAAGCCAATGAAGGGAAGCCAAAACAGGAGAAATATGCTCTCTCTTTCTAGTCCCTGTCAGTACTCTTGCTGCAGCATTTTTGGATTAGCTGAAGGCTTTTCAGTGAGTTTTTTGGACATCCTGATAATAATGAATTACAGTAGTCCAGCCTGGAAGTAATAAATGCATGAACTAGTTTTTCAGCGTCACTCTGAGACAGGATATTTCTAATTTTAGAGATGTTGCGCAAATGGAAGAAAGCAGTCTTACATATTTGTTTAATATGTGCGTTGAAGGACATGTCCTGGTCAAAAATGACTCCAAGGTTCCTCACAGCGTTACTGGAGGCCAAGGTAATGCCATCCAGAGTATGAATCTGGTTAGATACCATATTTCTAAGATTTTCAGGGCCGAGTACAATAACCTCAGTTTTATCTGAATTAAGAAGCAGAAAGTTAGCGGCCATCCAGGTCTTTATGTCTTTAAGACATTCCTGCAGTTTAACTAATTGGTGTGTGTTATCTGGCTTCATGGACAGATAGGATGATGTCGGAGTAAATGTGCAGTCATATTCGTTGTGTTCCCACTAGTGCTGTCAGCGTTAATCTCGTTAAAATGACGTTAACGCCACAACACGGCAAATCTCCGTTAACGAGCTACCGCGGATCGCCCCGTGCGTGTGGCTGGACGGCCAACACGTTAACGAGCTAACTGCGCTAACGCACTAGTTCCCACCTATGTAATTGAGCGTTGTGTGGCACATCCAACATACTGTTTTACTTTTGTCCATGACGTGCTTACCTTCAGGGTCATACGTCACATGAAAACCAAAATAGTTCCAAACGCCAGATCTGAATGAGGGTGGGGGAGGTTCAATTTGCCATGTTGCAAGGAGAGCTTAACTTCTGTCTCGCTAGCTTGCCCTGCACTCAGTGAATCTGCGTTCGACTACGCCTAGGCTGCACTGTCGAGCGCAGATCCACTGAGCGCTCAACACAGACAGCATCGTCAGAAGAAAAGTTGATAAAATAAATTAAAAATTTTGTATTGTTCGATACATATGCGTACCGAACCGAAAGCACTGTATCGAACGGTTCAATATCGATACGAGTATTGTTGCACCCCTAATATATATATGTATATAAAATATATATCCTGGGTTTTGTTCCCAGAATTCTGTTTGACATTGTTGTAGTTTTCAGTTTGAATATTACATTTGTCTAGATTATGTTTTCATTTATTTTGTGGTTCATGGGATATTTAAGGGAGTTTTTCCTTCACACTGTTGCTAAAGTGCTTGCTTGTAGGGGGCCATCTGATTGTTTTCTCTGTTTTCGTTGAATTATTGTAGGGTCTTTATCTTATAATGAAAGCTCATTGAGGTGATGGTTTTTGTGAATTGGCACTATATGAATAAAACTGAGTTGAATTGAAATGTCAGTGTCAATGATTCAATAAATAAAGATGTTTTGTGTAGTCCAAAAACAGTCGCTGTATAGATGTAAGCGGTCCTTATGTCATATTATTTGTAACTGAAAAATTATAAGTAACATGTGAAGTAAGCAATGCTAATGTATTTCTGAATGATAATTCATTGATAAAATGAAATGTTTAACTGAAAAGTATTGCTCCACCTTCCATGTATGACTTTGTAAATTTGGCTTTGCAATTGAGTTGCTAAAATTAAACACTGAAGATTGAAAGAATAGATTTTGTTTTATAAATGCAAGGACAAGGATCTGCACAGAATGCATTGCTTAAAAGGATAATCTCAGTAAAGACAACTAATAATGAAAGTAAGATGACATACGAGAGAAGTTTAAAACAAAATGCAACCCATGGTGTCAGCATGTTGGCATTTTCATTCATTTACTGCAAAGAGAGAAGTCAAACCTGTGTGGGGAGTTGTTGCTGGGTTTCCAGTCAACACTTTTGCGAGTGGAAAAAAAAAACATTAATTTCAGTGATGTTACAGGAAATCTAAAGGTCAACATAAAGTCATTCAAAATGTCCATTTTAAAACTATTATTTTGATCTTCTATCAAAACCCAGTCTTCGTAATAAAACACACAGGCAGGTCATGTGTTGTAGTTTACCATACAACCATGCCCCTGGGTGGGTCCGGGACGGGCGTGAGGTTCTGGGGGCGCTCCGTCTCTGGGCTGGGGGCCTGGCCGGGCCTCGGGGGCTTGGGTCCTGGTTGGTGTGTTGCTGGGGTTGTGGGCGGGTGGGTGTGTGGGGGCCCATGTAAAAAGAAAATACAACGTCTTTCAATTGTGAAGTTTTATGCATGACCTCAAAGTAACAATAATTTTAAAAAGACCTGGTCCTTAACAGGTCTTAAAATGGACCTTGGACTAAATGAAGAAATGGATAGGCTCAATACAGCAGGAACTCAGCGTAATTGGCAGTCCACAAATATAATCAAACAGTATATGAGCGACTTTGGCCTTTGCAATGCATGGCGCTCCCTTCACCCCACCAGTAAGGAATATACTTTTTTCTCACATGTCCATCACTCCTACTCTCGTCTGGATTATTTTTTGGTCAGCAGCTCACTGCTGAGTGACATTTCAGACACTGAGATTCACCCTATAGCTGTCAGCGATCATGCTCCTGTATCTTTAACACTAATGCACAAGAATAATACTACGCCAAGTAAAAACTGGAGATTTAATACATCACTACTTAAAGATGAAGACTTTATTAAATATTTTAAAAAAGAGTGGACTTCATATTTAGACTATAATGACACTCCCAGAACATCAGCTTCTGTTCTATGGGAAGCAGGGAAAGCTGTGATGAGAGGTAAAATAATTTATTTCTCATCACATAAAAAGAAAACAAAAATATTCAGGAATTAGAAAAAACCATCAAATCACTAGAAGAAGCCTACGTGTCCCACCAAGATCAGGAAACATTGAAAAAAATACGCAAAACAAAACTAGAATTAAATGAGATAACTGATAAAAAAACAAATTCTTAGTACAAAGACTACGCTTACAAAATTATGAACATGTTAATAAATCCGGTCAATTTCTAGCAAACCAGCTAAAAATAAATAAAGAAAAAACAACTATATGTGCTGTTCAAGATTCATCTGGGAACACAATATATGAACCGAAACAAATAAACAACATTTTCAGGGATTTCTATAAAACATTGTATTCACCACAAATAAACCCATCTAAAAAGGAAATTGATCATTTTATGGACAACATAACTCTTCCAAAATTATTAGACACTCAAGCAATGGCACTGGATTCGCCACTGACACCAGGTGAACTCCAGGAAGCCCTGATAAGTATGCCCAATAATAAGGCTCCAGGTCCAGACGGCTTTCCTGCAGAATTCTACAAAGAATTCTGGACGATTCTAGCACCAGTTTTTTACAGAACGTTGTTGGAAATCAAAGAAAAGGCCAGACTTCCATCAAATATGAATTCTGCAAACATTAATCTCCTGCTAAAACCAGGCAAAGACCCTGTATATCCCTCAAGCTATCGTCCAATATCCCTTATAAATGTAGACCTTAAAATAATCTGCAAAGCTCTCTCAAAGAGATTAGAGAAAATAGCCCCCCTCTTAATTCATCCTGACCAAACTGGTTTCATAAAAGGTAGGCACTCATCAACAAATACACGCAGATTACTTAATTTGATAGACTACTCATGCAGTAAAAACATCGAAACTACAATATTTTCTTTAGATGCAGAAAAAGCATTTGACAGAGTTAACTGGAAATTTCTATTTGCAACTTTACACAAATTTGGTTTTGGATCCTCTTTCATTAACTGGTTAAAAATATTATATAATTCCCCAACAGCTTGTGTCAGAACAAATGACCAGACATCCTCCAGCTTCTGTCTCCTGAGGGGCACCAGGCAGGGATGCCCACTCTCCCCTTCACTGTTTGCAATTTTTATTGAACCACTAGCAGCAGCAATTAGACAGAATTCAGTAATTAAGGGCATAAAATGCAAGAACGTGGAACATAAAATCAGCCTTTGTGCAGATGATGTGTTACTCTTTCTCCAAAATTCACAAACCAATATCTCTGGGGTGATTGAATCAGCGGGGGAGCTGGCCCCAGGGAGGGGTCACTTGCCCCTCCCTTCCTTCCCTCCCCATCTCCAGCTGCCTCCCTCTTCCCGCTCCACCACAATCACCCACACATGCAGGGCCTTGGGGTAAAGGTGTGTCACCAGGGTGCAGGGGAGGCATCCCCCCCTCTGTCCCCTTCTGGCTGCCTGTGCCTCAATTTTATCTCACAACTTAGACATTCACATTACTCACACTCTCATAACACATACATATAGGATCTTGGGGGTGGGCACGCTACACGGACTCCGTGTAGCGTGCCCACATAAAAGGTGGACTGCGGAGTTGGGGCGGTATGCATCTCCCCACCGCAGGGAAAAGGGTAACACCACTTGGGTCTGGGTGCAGTTTCCCCCTCCAGGGGCAAGGGTACCTAGACCTGGTTCTTAGAGTATGCTTGGGGAGTGTGATTGTGTATACAGTGTCTCTCTATGTCTGTCTCCACCTTGGTTGAGTGTTGAGTAATTGCATATGAGAGCTTGAGGGTGGGAATGGATGTTTGTATCTGTGTGTGCCTATATGTCTGTGTCTATATGTCAGGTTGGGTATCAGACGCCACCTCTCTGGGGACATCTCAGGCCCTCCAAGGTATGGAGGCCTATCTCCCCCCACCACTTCCCCTGCCGGTGGCAGACGCCCTCAGACATCGGTGCGTTGGTGGTTCTTTGTGTCCGGGGATGGGCGTCAAGGTACACAACGGCTCACTCCTTGGTGGCTGCTTATCTCTTGTCCCTCTTCTCCGCTGTTTTTTCCCCCTCTTCCTTTCTCCCTTTTCTTTTCCTCATTCAAGTCTGTCCCGTATCTAGCAAGTGAAAATAAAAAATAAATAAAATAAACAATAAAAGGTGAATCAAATAGACCATTACGGCAAGGCTGGGATGGTCAATTTGGTAAAGTAAATCCGTTGGGCATCTTTCTTCGCCTTTAGACAATAATTCTGATGGCAAAAGAACCAAACGGGACAGGCAAAAAAAAACCCAAAAAAAAACAGGTATTAAAATGAAGTAAATACAACCTTAGGTCATATATTGTTGTTCATCTATCACACCGTTTCATTATTTATTTAACAAAAACAATATATCATCATGAGCAGTTGTGCTGTAAAAATAAAGCATCCTTACTGCTTGCACGTGAGTAAGATGGTAATATCAGCCAGCTAATAAAATGCACTTTATTAATTCATTATCAGCAAGTCCATACAAATAGTTTTCATTTGCATGTTACAACAATGAAATGAGCTGCACTTCAGTTTGGGAGGAGAAGGCCATTTAAAAAGTTTATTAATCTACAGAGAAAGAAGAGAAAGATTATTCACAAGTTCAACACAGCTACCAAACTTCCCAGGAGTGGGTATCCCAGCAAATTTACCCTAAAAGTCAGGCTTTGCAACACTCTGAGAAACTGCAGAAGGTTGTTTGGAAGGGTAGTCAGGAGAAAGCCTCTGCTCTCTAAAAAGAACATGGCAACATGGTTTAAATTTGTAGTTGACTCTGAATAAACCACAAGACCTAAACACAAGAGACCAAGATGGAAATATTTGGTTATAATGCGCAATGCCACATTTGGCTAAATCCAAACTCAGCACATCACAGCATGCCTCATCGCGACTG
This sequence comes from Perissodus microlepis, assembly GCF_051167445.1. Lineage (NCBI taxonomy): Eukaryota > Metazoa > Chordata > Actinopteri > Cichliformes > Cichlidae > Perissodus > Perissodus microlepis. The sequence continues at coordinate 15,751,806 of NC_140468.1, forward strand.
TCAAGCACGATGATGTAGACACTTTACGGTCACTGAATTAACCATAAATTCCTCTGTGTACCACAACAGTTCTAGAGTAGATCGAGGTGATTTGACAACTGTACTGACTTGTAACAAGATTTTAAATCCCACCTAAGTATGCATATTTATTTCTTAATTCTTAATGTTTAATTTTACCTTGGTGTGTAGTGCCCTCATTCCTGTGGGGTGTCTCAGCATGTTTAAGCTGAGACATCACACAGGAATAAGGTGGCTTACCGAACTGAAACTTGCATTTTGATACAACTACACACATATAGAGTCTCGTAAATTAATTTTGCACAATTGTGATTCCTTCATGTTGGCACAATTTGCAGAGACAGACACAAAGGCTTGACAGATGCTGAAAACCACATCTGATGTTCCTGTTTGTGCTGCGGCTGCTCTCAATTAAATGAATATGTGTTTAAGCACCTCATTTCCAAGAAGCAAACTCTGGCATTCTGCCGCATTTGACTCTGTGTAATGGAAAAAAACAACATACCACTCTCTGTTGACAGAGTAGTAGTGGATAAACAGGTTTAAACATAATGGCTGCCAGTTAATTGTTGTAATTAAACAAGTTGAGGAACATTTGAACACTGGTAACCCTTGCAAATGTATTTCTCAAATGTCTTGTGTTCCTTCTTTCAGATATTGCTATCACTTGATCTATCAGTTCTTCCTTTAATTCTCCACCATTACTATGTCCAGCTGGTTAGCTGAAATCTTTAGCCAGCCACTATTGTTGTGTTGTAGATAAACTGGTTGGTTTCACTGATGTTCGCAGTAGGAATATTCTGCAATGTTGCATTCAAATCTTCTAGTAGACTTTTGGGTACTTCTGGTACTCTTAATAATCGGCCACAAAGGGTGCAGGTTTCCAGCCTAGCCGCAATTTTCTCTTTCAGGTCAGCTGCTCTGGCATTCAACGCCTGCAACGCACCAGTTGTTCTAGATGCTCAATCTTGGAGTGTGAGGATGATTAACTCTCTGCTGACCTGACCTTGCCTTAGTATTTGCGTTGTACTTCATGAGTCTCCAGTTATGATAGCAGTTGCTTCTTTAACACTGAGCTACTACTTCATTTGATATTAGTGTAGATGTTAGTTGTCAAAGGAGTTGTCTTCCATTTGCACAGTCTCTCCAAAATTGGAAATATTCTGTCTCGATGACACTGAAAAACTGGTTCATCAGTACTTCAGTTAATCCAAAATGCTGCAGCAAGAGTACTGACAGGGACTAGAAAGAGAGAGCATATTTCTCCTGTTTTGGCTTCCCTTCACTGGCTCCCTGTTAAACCCAGAATTGAATTCATTCTGGGTCTTACATAATCAGGCCCCATCTTATCTTAAAGACCTTATAGTACCATATCACCCCATTAGAGCAATTCGCTCTCGCACTCAGGCTTACTTTTTGTTCCTAGGGTATTTAAAAGTAGAATGAGAGGCAGAGCCTTCAATTTTCAGGGCCCTCTTCTATGGAACCAGCTTAGAAGACACCCTCTCTACTTTTAAAATTAGGCTTAAAACTTTCCTTTTTGCTAAAGATAAGATAAGATACCTTTATTAGTCCCACAAGGGGAAATTTCATGTTAAGGCTGCCGACCTATTGCACGCAATGGCGGCGCCATCTTACCCTCCGACCATACATTACACAAAAACATCACATGGGGAAGACAGGTCAGAGAGGTATAACAATGGAAAATGCACCACATGAGGAAAGATAAGGAGAAAAAAATAACTCCCCCCAGACTGAGCTCCAACAGGGGGTTCAGTTTGAGAACAGAAAAAAAAACACCTCTGCACATGACACATGAAAAAACTCTTAATACACCAAAGAAACACATGACAAGCAACAGGGGTGGGTAAAGGGTGAGAGACAGCCAGTGTAGACAGTGCATCCGGGCCTGCAGCATAAGCGCTGGTCTCCTTGATCCACCGTCAGCATCGGAGGGGAATAAGCGCCGAAGGCGTTTGGAGGGGGAGGGGGGATGAGAGTACATCTGCATGTGTATATATGTCTGTGTGCGTGTGTGTGTGTGCGTGTCCAGAGTTCAGCTGAGACAGTGTCCTTCGCCCTGCCAGGCTAAGTAAACAGTCTTCCAGCCAACCCAGGTGGCCTTGCATAGAATGGGAAGAACAGTCTAAACACAGTCGAGGGTGTTTTTGTTCAGCTCCAGCCTTGAGACCGCAGCTGGCGCCGAGGGGGTATCCGAATGAAGTGATGGTGGTTTTTACTTTAGTGTGAACAACTCATATGAATTTCAAAGCTGTTCTAACAGTCCAACACTGGTCTCTCAATCTCCCGTTGGAGAGCCGTGAGCTTCTCCATGATGTGATCCAATTTGTGCTCAGAGGTGTTATTCCGAGCGAGCCCCTCCAAGATGTAATCCAGTTTGCACTCAGAGATCTTATTCTGTGTATTCACGGCAGCCGTAAGCTTCTCCAAGATCTTATCCGTGCTGCACTCAATGAGCCCATTTTGAGAAACTCACGCCTCGTCCCATCGTTTCAATCCCAGCGGGCAGCCTTGTGGGGGTTTGAACAGCCGGTTCCGCTTTCTTAATTCTTCGATAAATCAGGGCCAAGCCAGCTCCGATCAGCAAGAACCCTGTTATCATGGTTCCGAATAGGTAGATATCTTCAGCACTCAGGCTCACCCGAGCCCAAACTTCTCGTCGGGTGTCAATTGCATTCAGGGACCAGTTGATCAAATCCATAATTCCTCCTTTAGGTTTTAGAGAACAGACTGTGAGAGAGTGTTCCAGGGAAAAGTAATACAAAAAACACGAGACTAGTCAAGGACACAAAAGGCTAAGCAGGGAAGCTAAGGGAGAGGAGGAGGAGGAGAGGAGAAAAGTGTGACCGCCTTCGTCAAGAGCAAGAGCTCCTTTAGCTACACTGCAATAGATGTAGGTTGCTGGGGGATTCTCGTGATTTTTTTTTTTTTTTTCTCTTCAGTCATCTTTTTCACTCACTAATGTGTTTATACACCTCTCTGTATTTAATTATTTGTTATTTTTCATTTCTGGCTGTCTTCTACAGCATGTCTTTAGTCCTGTTTTCCTTCTCTCACCCCAACCGGTCGCAGCAGATAGCCGTCCCTCCCTGAGCCTGGTTCTGCTGGAGGTTTCTTCCTGTTAAAAGCGAGTTTTTCCTTCCCACTCATAGGGAGTCCGTATGATTGTTGGGGTTTTCTGTTTTCTTTGTATTATTGTAGGGTCTTTACCTTACAATATAAGGCGCCTTGAGGCGACTGTTGTTGTGATTTGTTGCTATATAAATAAAACTGAATTGAATTGTTCCAGGAGCCCACTTCTCATCCGTGTGTCCCAATCCTCAACACTTGACGCAGACCTTGTTAATCTGGTCGACATCCAAGCTGGTATGGCTGGTATGGCTTCAGTTATCTTTCTCTTACTTCATATTTTGAGGTATGCCAACAAATCTGCAGCAACTGTGCAGTGCTGTCACATAATCTCTGGGTAATGTTTCCAGCATCTTGAAGAATTAAGGTAGTTCTGAAGGCAAAAGGGGGTCCAACCTGGTAATAGCAGGGTGTAACTCTGAAGCTCTCCTTTTATCTCCTTGAAGTACAGAAAGGGGAAACCCTGCATTATAAGATGAATATTAATTATAGTTTACTGAGGGCAGTGCTGTGTCTGCCTTGTAGAGGCAGGGCTCTGCTGTAATATCACCTTTTGCCAGCTTCACGTTGTGCCTGAATATCTTCTGCAGTCTTCTTCTGGCCCTCTACATAACTATAAAGACTCAATGACTCTCCACCACCTCCTTCATTTCCTGACACCGAGCAGAGAACTCAGAGTCCTTTTCGTAGCTTGTCTTTTAGAAAAAATATCTGGTAGAGGGAGCAGTCTGTTTCTCCTGATGTCGAACATGTCCTTATGTTAACAGTCATGCTGTTGGGACAAATGTTCCCTAAGACATTTTCATTAACTGGAAGACACTGGACTCGAAAGCAGCACTGGTACCGTTCTGATGAGCAGTTTGACATTCAGTTTATTTCAGTTACCTTGCATCCACACTAAGGCAACTAGGTTTGGAAACACAGATTTTTCTCACAGTCGAAATGCAAATTTCAAAAGCAACAGATGGAATCTGTGTTGCATTCTGATGATTGTGCTGACATACATCACACCTGTCTGTTGGCTCACTGCAACACAACAATGTAAAGATTTTTACCCACATACCCACGCAAACATTACAAAGGCTGCTCAGCAGGTAACTGGCAGAAATGTAAAACAAACATGCATACTTACCCAACTTGTTTTGGCCCCATTCCCACTATCATATTTTCATTTTCATTTTGTGAGAACCCATGTAGCAATGTGCAATGAGGGTTAGTATATTCATGTATCTAATAGATACAAAATCACTTGAAAGAGAAACCTCCAAAGCAACTCACTCTGTGGGCAGTATTTACTTTTAAGGGAGTAACATTGTATTTTTATATATATTCATTTTCTTTTTTGTTGTTCTTAGTGTTTTAGTGCAGTAAAAATCAGATAAGAGTAACATGAAACTTATTTACCTTGATTACACACACACATGGAGGATTGGGAGTGGATAAATACTATTGATGTGCAACAAACTGGACATGAATAACTTAAGCTCATTATATAATATTACACTGCAGTATATTTCTAACTAACTGCAGCTCATTCGCTTTCTCTTGACAGTCTTTTCTTTAAAGATATAACTTATATTGGGGTCAATGTAAAAGAAAGACAGAGGTGAAATTTAAAGGGGGGTCGGGGCTGTCAAATCTGACATAGTATTTGTACTGATACTTTGTGCATGTGCCTGCTGTGCTGAATTTGTTTTGTCTTGTCTAGAGAGTAATGGAGCTAGAGGCAGATGCCATGGGTCATGAGCAGGTTTTTGTGGATGAGGCTGTTTTTCACCTCACTAAGACAAGGAGACGTGGCAGGAACATTATTGGACACCATGCCATAATCAATGTCCCAGGACAACATGGTGGTAACATAACAATGTGTGCAGCTATAAGTCAAAATGGTGTTGTTCACCATCAGGCAACGCTGGGACAATATATAACACTGCACACATTATTACATTCCTGGACGCCTTACCTGACATGTTCACTAATGTTCAGAGACCAGAGCAGACCAGATACGTCATCATATGGGACAATGTTAGTTTCCATAGGGCTGCTTTGGTCCGCAACTGGTTTACAGATCACCCACTCTTCACTGTACTCAACCTCCCCCCATACTCTCCATTCTTGAATCCAATTGAAGAGTTCTTTTCTGCCTGGCGCTGGAAGGTCTATGACCGCCATCCCCATCAACGCATACTGACAAAGCCTACCTTGTGCACAGAGAAAGAAAAAGCCAGATGTGTTTTCTATTCATACCATCAGTGTGTAGTTGGTGCATTGTGTGGTTATTAATGTGATGGCTTGTGTTAACTGTTTGATACGAAAATACAAATTTTTTTTTTTTTTACAAAGGTTTGGAGAGTTAAGCAAGGTTTATTAGCTTTTGCAAGAAAACTACAATGTTTTGGTGATTTGGTGAAGAGTCTTCTTATTTTTCTTTCTTTTTGAGTTTTGCAAAAATAGCCAATAGTTACAAAAAAACGTGCTTAAGCCATCAGAAAAAACTGTAATGTGTGTATATATACCTATGTGTGCATCAGGTCACTCTTTTAACAATTTTCAGCTTTTGCCACGTGTGGAGACCAAACACTGTTTGGTATTTCTGCTTTGCCGATCTTTGTTTTCTGGGCCACCTCTGCACATCCACATATGAGGTAGCAAGTTAATGCAGGGTGTCATTCCTTTCAACCAAAAGCTTACTTTATGAATCACAGTAGGTTACCATATTGTTAGAGATTATTAGTCACTATTAAAGACACTATTAAAGTGCTTTCAGAGTTTGTTGTTGCATACAGTTAATTATACATGACTGCAGTGTCAATTAACCTTGCTTCCTTGCACTCGACTTCACTCCACAAAAATCTCATGTTGATTTTTTTCTTAGTCAGTTGTCATGCTAAAATATTTTAATTACACACTGGAATTTCAGACTTGAACTGTGGTTTACTGGACAAACAAAGCAGCATAAATGAAATGAGCGTAACAGTGCTTAAGTAAATAACATGTCTTAAAAGAAAATGTGACCTGGCCGCATCAAGTCGTGAGACAGATTAAGGAGTGGTACAGCAATGTTACATCTTTGTGTGTGTGTGTGTGTGTGTGTGTGTGTACGTATATATATTAGGGGTGCAACGATACACAAAATTCACGGTTCGGTTCGATATTTTTTCGATACAAAAAAAATGTTCATGCCTTTTTAATTTGTCATTTATTCAAATTATAAATATATATTTTAACTCAAAAGTACAGTTTTTAAATTTAATGTTGCTGAAACAACAAAGTAATAAAAAAAATAAATTTATCTGATCGACAAATCACTCATCTTTGGAAAAGAGAGTTTATTACAGAGAAATGGCTCTTTCCAAAATAAAAGCTATACTATATGCTTCTTCTGGGCTATATTCTCAGCAGTATATTAAACATATCAGGTCCCCATAAGGAGAATCATGTGCTAACGGCTGTCTAAATGACTCGGGTAAAGTTTGTAGCATGCGTGCTTGTTGTTTTTGTCTGCTTCCACTTGTCTTTGCACTAGGATTTCAATTCAATTCAATTTTATTTATATAGCGCCAAATCACAACAAAAGTCGCCTCAAGGCGCTTCATAGATACAGAGAAAAACCCAACAATCATATGACCCCCTATGAGCAAGCACTTTGGCGACAGTGGGAAGGAAAAACTCCCTTTTAACAGGAAGAAACCTCCGGCAGAACCAGGCTCAGGGAGGGGCGGGGCCATCTGCTGCGACCGGTTGGGGTGAGAGAAGGAAGACAGGATAAAAGACATGCTGTGGAAGAGAGACAGAGGTTAATAACAGATATGATTCAATGCAGAGAGGTCTATTAATACATAGTGAGTGAGAAAGGTGACTGGAAAGGAAAAACTCAATGCATCTTGGGAATCCCCCGGCAGCCTACGTCTATTGCAGCATAACTAAGGGAGGATTCAGGGTCACCTGGTCCAGCCCTAACTATATGCTTTAGCAAAAAGGAAAGTTTTAAGCCTAATCTTAAAAGTAGAGATAGTGTCTGTCTCCTGAATCCAAACTGGAAGCTGGTTCCACAGAAGAGGGGCCTGAAAACTGAAGGCTCTGCCTCCCATTCTACTTTTAAATACTCTAGGAACAACAAGTAGGCCTGCAGAGCGAGAGCGAAGTGCTCTAATAGGGTGATATGGTACTACAAGGTCATTAAGATAAGATGGGGCCTGATTATTTAAGACCTTGTATGTGAGGAGCAGAATTTTGAATTAAATTCTGGACTTAACAGGAAGCCAATGAAGGGAAGCCAAAACAGGAGAAATATGCTCTCTCTTTCTAGTCCCTGTCAGTACTCTTGCTGCAGCATTTTGGATTAGCTGAAGGCTTTTCAGTGAGTTTTTTGGACATCCTGATAATAATGAATTACAGTAGTCCAGCCTGGAAGTAATAAATGCATGAACTAGTTTTTCAGCGTCACTCTGAGACAGGATATTTCTAATTTTAGAGATGTTGCGCAAATGGAAGAAAGCAGTCTTACATATTTGTTTAATATGTGCGTTGAAGGACATGTCCTGGTCAAAAATGACTCCAAGGTTCCTCACAGCGTTACTGGAGGCCAAGGTAATGCCATCCAGAGTATGAATCTGGTTAGATACCATATTTCTAAGATTTTCAGGGCCGAGTACAATAACCTCAGTTTTATCTGAATTAAGAAGCAGAAAGTTAGCGGCCATCCAGGTCTTTATGTCTTTAAGACATTCCTGCAGTTTAACTAATTGGTGTGTGTTATCTGGCTTCATGGACAGATAGGATGATGTCGGAGTAAATGTGCAGTCATATTCGTTGTGTTCCCACTAGTGCTGTCAGCGTTAATCTCGTTAAAATGACGTTAACGCCACAACACGGCAAATCTCCGTTAACGAGCTACCGCGGATCGCCCCGTGCGTGTGGCTGGACGGCCAACACGTTAACGAGCTAACTGCGCTAACGCACTAGTTCCCACCTATGTAATTGAGCGTTGCGTGGCACATCCAACATACTGTTTTACTTTTGTCCATGACGTGCTTACCTTCAGGGTCATACGTCACATGAAAACCAAAATAGTTCCAAACGCCAGATCTGAATGAGGGTGGGGGAGGTTCAATTTGCCATGTTGCAAGGAGAGCTTAACTTCTGTCTCGCTAGCTTGCCCTGCACTCAGTGAATCTGCGTTCGACTACGCCTAGGCTGCACTGTCGAGCGCAGATCCACTGAGCGCTCAACACAGACAGCATCGTCAGAAGAAAAGTTGATAAAATAAATTAAAAATTTTGTATTGTTCGATACATATGCGTACCGAACCGAAAGCACTGTATCGAACGGTTCAATATCGATACGAGTATTGTTGCACCCCTAATATATATATGTATATAAAATATATATCCTGGGTTTTGTTCCCAGAATTCTGTTTGACATTGTTGTAGTTTTCAGTTTGAATATTACATTTGTCTAGATTATGTTTTCATTTATTTTGTGGTTCATGGGATATTTAAGGGAGTTTTTCCTTCACACTGTTGCTAAAGTGCTTGCTTGTAGGGGGCCATCTGATTGTTTTCTCTGTTTTCGTTGAATTATTGTAGGGTCTTTATCTTATAATGAAAGCTCATTGAGGTGATGGTTTTTGTGAATTGGCACTATATGAATAAAACTGAGTTGAATTGAAATGTCAGTGTCAATGATTCAATAAATAAAGATGTTTTGTGTAGTCCAAAAACAGTCGCTGTATAGATGTAAGCGGTCCTTATGTCATATTATTTGTAACTGAAAAATTATAAGTAACATGTGAAGTAAGCAATGCTAATGTATTTCTGAATGATAATTCATTGATAAAATGAAATGTTTAACTGAAAAGTATTGCTCCACCTTCCATGTATGACTTTGTAAATTTGGCTTTGCAATTGAGTTGCTAAAATTAAACACTGAAGATTGAAAGAATAGATTTTGTTTTATAAATGCAAGGACAAGGATCTGCACAGAATGCATTGCTTAAAAGGATAATCTCAGTAAAGACAACTAATAATGAAAGTAAGATGACATACGAGAGAAGTTTAAAACAAAATGCAACCCATGGTGTCAGCATGTTGGCATTTTCATTCATTTACTGCAAAGAGAGAAGTCAAACCTGTGTGGGGAGTTGTTGCTGGGTTTCCAGTCAACACTTTTGCGAGTGGAAAAAAAAAACATTAATTTCAGTGATGTTACAGGAAATCTAAAGGTCAACATAAAGTCATTCAAAATGTCCATTTTAAAACTATTATTTTGATCTTCTATCAAAACCCAGTCTTCGTAATAAAACACACAGGCAGGTCATGTGTTGTAGTTTACCATACAACCATGCCCCTGGGTGGGTCCGGGACGGGCGTGAGGTTCTGGGGGCGCTCCGTCTCTGGGCTGGGGGCCTGGCCGGGCCTCGGGGGCTTGGGTCCTGGTTGGTGTGTTGCTGGGGTTGTGGGCGGGTGGGTGTGTGGGGGCCCATGTAAAAAGAAAATACAACGTCTTTCAATTGTGAAGTTTTATGCATGACCTCAAAGTAACAATAATTTTAAAAAGACCTGGTCCTTAACAGGTCTTAAAATGGACCTTGGACTAAATGAAGAAATGGATAGGCTCAATACAGCAGGAACTCAGCGTAATTGGCAGTCCACAAATATAATCAAACAGTATATGAGCGACTTTGGCCTTTGCAATGCATGGCGCTCCCTTCACCCCACCAGTAAGGAATATACTTTTTTCTCACATGTCCATCACTCCTACTCTCGTCTGGATTATTTTTTGGTCAGCAGCTCACTGCTGAGTGACATTTCAGACACTGAGATTCACCCTATAGCTGTCAGCGATCATGCTCCTGTATCTTTAACACTAATGCACAAGAATAATACTACGCCAAGTAAAAACTGGAGATTTAATACATCACTACTTAAAGATGAAGACTTTATTAAATATTTTAAAAAAGAGTGGACTTCATATTTAGACTATAATGACACTCCCAGAACATCAGCTTCTGTTCTATGGGAAGCAGGGAAAGCTGTGATGAGAGGTAAAATAATTTATTTCTCATCACATAAAAAGAAAACAAAAATATTCAGGAATTAGAAAAAACCATCAAATCACTAGAAGAAGCCTACGTGTCCCACCAAGATCAGGAAACATTGAACAAAATACGCAAAACAAAACTAGAATTAAATGAGATAACTGATAAAAAAACAAATTCTTAGTACAAAGACTACGCTTACAAAATTATGAACATGTTAATAAATCCGGTCAATTTCTAGCAAACCAGCTAAAAATAAATAAAGAAAAAACAACTATATGTGCTGTTCAAGATTCATCTGGGAACACAATATATGAACCGAAACAAATAAACAACATTTTCAGGGATTTCTATAAAACATTGTATTCACCACAAATAAACCCATCTAAAAAGGAAATTGATCATTTTATGGACAACATAACTCTTCCAAAATTATTAGACACTCAAGCAATGGCACTGGATTCGCCACTGACACCAGGTGAACTCCAGGAAGCCCTGATAAGTATGCCCAATAATAAGGCTCCAGGTCCAGACGGCTTTCCTGCAGAATTCTACAAAGAATTCTGGACGATTCTAGCACCAGTTTTTTACAGAACGTTGTTGGAAATCAAAGAAAAGGCCAGACTTCCATCAAATATGAATTCTGCAAACATTAATCTCCTGCTAAAACCAGGCAAAGACCCTGTATATCCCTCAAGCTATCGTCCAATATCCCTTATAAATGTAGACCTTAAAATAATCTGCAAAGCTCTCTCAAAGAGATTAGAGAAAATAGCCCCCCCTCTTAATTCATCCTGACCAAACTGGTTTCATAAAAGGTAGGCACTCATCAACAAATACACGCAGATTACTTAATTTGATAGACTACTCATGCAGTAAAAACATCGAAACTACAATATTTTCTTTAGATGCAGAAAAAGCATTTGACAGAGTTAACTGGAAATTTCTATTTGCAACTTTACACAAATTTGGTTTTGGATCCTCTTTCATTAACTGGTTAAAAATATTATATAATTCCCCAACAGCTTGTGTCAGAACAAATGACCAGACATCCTCCAGCTTCTGTCTCCTGAGGGGCACCAGGCAGGGATGCCCACTCTCCCCTTCACTGTTTGCAATTTTTATTGAACCACTAGCAGCAGCAATTAGACAGAATTCAGTAATTAAGGGCATAAAATGCAAGAACGTGGAACATAAAATCAGCCTTTGTGCAGATGATGTGTTACTTTCTCCAAAATTCACAAACCAATATCTCTGGGGTGATTGAATCAGCGGGGGAGCTGGCCCCAGGGAGGGGTCACTTGCCCCTCCCTTCCTTCCCTCCCCATCTCCAGCTGCCTCCCTCTTCCCGCTCCACCACAATCACCCACACATGCAGGGCCTTGGGGTAAAGGTGTGTCACCAGGGTGCAGGGGAGGCATCCCCCCCCCTGTCCCCTTCTGGCTGCCTGTGCCTCAATTTTATCTCACAACTTAGACATTCACATTACTCACACTCTCATAACACATACATATAGGATCTTGGGGGTGGGCACGCTACACGGACTCCGTGTAGCGTGCCCACATAAAAGCTGGACTGCGGAGTTGGGGCGGTATGCATCTCCCCACCGCAGGGAAAAGGGTAACACCACTTGGGTCTGGGTGCAGTTTCCCCCTCCAGGGGCAAGGGTACCTAGACCTGGTTCTTAGAGTATGCTTGGGGAGTGTGATTGTGTATACAGTGTCTCTCTATGTCTGTCTCCACCTTGGTTGAGTGTTGAGTAATTGCATATGAGAGCTTGAGGGTGGGAATGGATGTTTGTATCTGTGTGTGCCTATATGTCTGTGTCTATATGTCAGGTTGGGTATCAGACGCCACCTCTCTGGGGACATCTCAGGCCCTCCAAGGTATGGAGGCCTATCTCCCCCCACCACTTCCCCTGCCGGTGGCAGACGCCCTCAGACATCGGTGCGTTGGTGGTTCTTTGTGTCCGGGGATGGGCGTCAAGGTACACAACGGCTCACTCCTTGGTGGCTGCTTATCTCTTGTCCCTCTTCTCCGCTGTTTTTTCCCCCTCTTCCTTTCTCCCTTTTCTTTTCCTCATTCAAGTCTGTCCCGTATCTAGCAAGTGAAAATAAAAAATAAATAAAATAAACAATAAAAGGTGAATCAAATAGACCATTACGGCAAGGCTGGGATGGTCAATTTGGTAAAGTAAATCCGTTGGGCATCTTTCTTCGCCTTTAGACAATAATTCTGATGGCAAAAGAACCAAACGGGACAGGCAAAAAAAACCCCAAAAAAAAACAGGTATTAAAATGAAGTAAATACAACCTTAGGTCATATATTGTTGTTCATCTATCACACCGTTTCATTATTTATTTAACAAAAACAATATATCATCATGAGCAGTTGTGCTGTAAAAATAAAGCATCCTTACTGCTTGCACGTGAGTAAGATGGTAATATCAGCCAGCTAATAAAATGCACTTTATTAATTCATTATCAGCAAGTCCATACAAATAGTTTTCATTTGCATGTTACAACAATGAAATGAGCTGCACTTCAGTTTGGGAGGAGAAGGCCATTTAAAAAGTTTATTAATCTACAGAGAAAGAAGAGAAAGATTATTCACAAGTTCAACACAGCTACCAAACTTCCCAGGAGTGGGTATCCCAGCAAATTTACCCTAAAAGTCAGGCTTTGCAACACTCTGAGAAACTGCAGAAGGTTGTTTGGAAGGGTAGTCAGGAGAAAGCCTCTGCTCTCTAAAAAGAACATGGCAACATGGTTTAAATTTGTAGTTGACTCTGAATAAACCACAAGACCTAAACACAAGAGACCAAGATGGAAATATTTGGTTATAATGCGCAATGCCACATTTGGCTAAATCCAAACTCAGCACATCACAGCATGCCTCATCGCGACTGTCAAGCACGATGATGTAGACACTTTACGGTCACTGAATTAACCATAAATTCCTCTGTGTACCACAACAGTTCTAGAGTAGATCGAGGTGATTTGACAACTGTACTGACTTGTAACAAGATTTTAAATCCCACCTAAGTATGCATATTTATTTCTTAATTCTTAATGTTTAATTTTACCTTGGTGTGTAGTGCCCTCATTCCTGTGGGGTGTCTCAGCATGTTTAAGCTGAGACATCACACAGGAATAAGGTGGCTTACCGAACTGAAACTTGCATTTTGATACAACTACACACATATAGAGTCTCGTAAATTAATTTTGCACAATTGTGATTCCTTCATGTTGGCACAATTTGCAGAGACAGACACAAAGGCTTGACAGATGCTGAAAACCACATCTGATGTTCCTGTTTGTGCTGCGGCTGCTCTCAATTAAATGAATATGTGTTTAAGCACCTCATTTCCAAGAAGCAAACTCTGGCATTCTGCCGCATTTGACTCTGTGTAATGGAAAAAAACAACATACCACTCTCTGTTGACAGAGTAGTAGTGGATAAACAGGTTTAAACATAATGGCTGCCAGTTAATTGTTGTAATTAAACAAGTTGAGGAACATTTGAACACTGGTAACCCTTGCAAATGTATTTCTCAAATGTCTTGTGTTCCTTCTTTCAGATATTGCTATCACTTGATCTATCAGTTCTTCCTTTAATTCTCCACCATTACTATGTCCAGCTGGTTAGCTGAAATCTTTAGCCAGCCACTATTGTTGTGTTGTAGATAAACTGGTTGGTTTCACTGATGTTCACAGTAGGAATATTCTGCAATGTTGCATTCAAATCTTCTAGTAGACTTTTGGGTACTTCTGGTACTCTTAATAATCGGCCACAAAGGGTGCAGGTTTCCAGCCTAGCCGCAATTTTCTCTTTCAGGTCAGCTGCTCTGGCATTCAACGCCTGCAACGCACCAGTTGTTCTAGATGCTCAATCTTGGAGTGTGAGGATGATTAACTCTCTGCTGACCTGACCTTGCCTTAGTATTTGCGTTGTACTTCATGAGTCTCCAGTTATGATAGCAGTTGCTTCTTTAACACTGAGCTACTACTTCATTTGATATTAGTGTAGATGTTAGTTGTCAAAGGAGTTGTCTTCCATTTGCACAGTCTCTCCAAAATTGGAAATATTCTGTCTCGATGACACTGAAAAACTGGTTCATCAGTACTTCAGTTAATCCAAAATGCTGCAGCAAGAGTACTGACAGGGACTAGAAAGAGAGAGCATATTTCTCCTGTTTTGGCTTCCCTTCACTGGCTCCCTGTTAAACCCAGAATTGAATTCATTCTGGGTCTTACATAATCAGGCCCCATCTTATCTTAAAGACCTTATAGTACCATATCACCCCATTAGAGCAATTCGCTCTCGCACTCAGGCTTACTTTTTGTTCCTAGGGTATTTAAAAGTAGAATGAGAGGCAGAGCCTTCAATTTTCAGGGCCCTCTTCTATGGAACCAGCTTAGAAGACACCCTCTCTACTTTTAAAATTAGGCTTAAAACTTTCCTTTTTGCTAAAGATAAGATAAGATACCTTTATTAGTCCCACAAGGGGAAATTTCATGTTAAGGCTGCCGACCTATTGCACGCAATGGCGGCGCCATCTTACCCTCCGACCATACATTACACAAAAACATCACATGGGGAAGACAGGTCAGAGAGGTATAACAATGGAAAATGCACCACATGAGGAAAGATAAGGAGAAAAAAATAACTCCCCCCAGACTGAGCTCCAACAGGGGGTTCAGTTTGAGAACAGAAAAAAAAACACCTCTGCACATGACACATGAAAAAACTCTTAATACACCAAAGAAACACATGACAAGCAACAGGGGTGGGTAAAGGGTGAGAGACAGCCAGTGTAGACAGTGCATCCGGGCCTGCAGCATAAGCGCTGGTCTCCTTGATCCACCGTCAGCATCGGAGGGGAATAAGCGCCGAAGGCGTTTGGAGGGGGAGGGGGGATGAGTGTACATCTGCATGTGTATATATGTCTGTGTGCGTGTGTGTGTGTGCGTGTCCAGAGTTCAGCTGAGACAGTGTCCTTCGCCCTGCCAGGCTAAGTAAACAGTCTTCCAGCCAACCCAGGTGGCCTTGCATAGAATGGGAAGAACAGTCTAAACACAGTCGAGGGTGTTTTTGTTCAGCTCCAGCCTTGAGACCGCAGCTGGCGCCGAGGGGGTATCCGAATGAAGTGATGGTGGTTTTTACTTTAGTGCGAACAACTCATATGAATTTCAAAGCTGTTCTAACAGTCCAACACTGGTCTCTCAATCTCCCGTTGGAGAGCCATGAGCTTCTCCATGATGTGATCTAATTTGCGCTCAGAGGTGTTATTCCGAGCGAGCCCCTCCAAGATGTAATCCAGTTTGCACTCAGAGATCTTATTCTGAGTATTCACGGCAGCCGTAAGCTTCTCCAAGATCTTATCCGTGCTGCACTCAATGAGCCCATTTTGAGAAATTCACGCCTCATCCCATCGTTTCAATCCCAGCGGGCAGCCTTGTGGGGGTTTGAACAGCCGGTTCCGCTTTCTTAATTCTTCGATAAGTCAGGGCCAAGCCAGCTCCGATCAGCAAGAACCCTGTTATCATGGTTCCGAATAGGTAGATATCTTCGGCACTCAGGCTCACCTGAGCCCAAACTTCTCGTCGGGTGTCAATTGCATTCAGGGACCAGTTGATCAAATCCATAATTCCTCCTTTAGGTTTTAGAGAACAAACTGTGAGAGAGTGTTCCAGGGAAAAGTAATACAAAAAACACGAGACTAGACAAGGACACAAGAGGCTAAGCAGGGAAGCTAAGGGAGAGGAGGAGGAGGAGAGGAGAAAAGTGTGACCGCCTTCGTCAAGAGCAAGAGCTCCTTTAGCTACACTGCAATAGATGTAGGTTGCTGGGGGATTCTCGTGATTTTTTTTTTTTTTTTTTTCTCTTCAGTCATCTTTTTCACTCACTAATGTGTTTATACACCTCTCTGTATTTAATTATTTGTTACTTTTCATTTCTGGCTGTCTTCTACAGCATGTCTTTACTCCTGTTTTCCTTCTCTCACCCCAACCGGTCGCAGCAGATAGCCGTCCCTCCCTGAGCCTGGTTCTGCTGGAGGTTTCTTCCTGTTAAAAGCGAGTTTTTCCTTCCCACTCATAGGGAGTCCGTATGATTGTTGGGGTTTTCTGTTTTCTTTGTATTATTGTAGGGTCTTTACCTTACAATATAAGGCGCCTTGAGGCGACTGTTGTTGTGATTTGTTGCTATATAAATAAAACTGAATTGAATTGTTCCAGGAGCCCACTTCTCATCCGTGTGTCCCAATCCTCAACACTTGACGCAGACCTTGTTAATCTGGTCGACATCCAAGCTGGTATGGCTGGTATGGCTTCAGTTATCTTTCTCTTACTTCATATTTTGAGGTATGCCAACAAATCTGCAGCAACTGTGCAGTGCTGTCACATAATCTCTGGGTAATGTTTCCAGCATCTTGAAGAATTAAGGTAGTTCTGAAGGCAAAAGGGGGTCCAACCTGGTAGTAGCAGGGTGTAACTCTGAAGCTCTCCTTTTATCTCCTTGAAGTACAGAAAGGGGAAACCCTGCATTATAAGATGAATATTAATTATAGTTTACTGAGGGCAGTGCTGTGTCTGCCTTGTAGAGGCAGGGCTCTGCTGTAATATCACCTTTTGCCAGCTTCACGTTGTGCCTGAATATCTTCTGCAGCCTTCTTCTGGCCCTCTACATAACTATAAAGACTCAATGACTCTCCACCACCTCCTTCATTTCCTGACACCGAGCAGAGAACTCAGTCCTTTTCATAGCTTGTCTTTTAGAAAAAATATCTGGTAGAAGGAGCAGTCTGTTTCTCCTGATGTCGAACATATCCTTATGTTAACAGTCATGCTGTTGGGACAAATGTTCCCTAAGACATTTTCATTAACTGGAAGACACTGGACTCGAAAGCAGCACTGGTACCATTATGATGAGCAGTTTGACATTCAGTTTATTTCAGTTACCTTGCATCCACACTAAGGCAACTAGGTTTGGAAACACAGATTTTTCTCACAGTCGAAATGCAAATTTCAAAAGCAACAGATGGAATCTGTGTTGCATTCTGATGATTGTGCTGACATACATCACACCTGTCTGTTGGCTCACTGCAACACAACAATGTAAAGATTTTTACCCACATACCCATAGGTGGGGCCAGGTTTCACAATGAGCTCACTCGAAACCCTGGCTGATTGGGACCCACACCCAGTTTCACACCTTGGCTCAGGCGATTAGAGGATCATCAGGGGGTCCTTTGTCCCTCTTTGGGGGGATACTCCCACTTGGTTTAAATCTGGGACTCCCCACCATTTGACCTTAGAACTGAAGAAGCTTCTCGGATGAGAGGTGAAACGTCTTCAAGCAACTTAAAGAAGTCCAGACGCTTTTCTTTGCAAGCTCCTTTGACTAAAGATTTTTACCCACATACCCACGCAAACATTACAAAGGCTGCTCAGCAGGTAACTGGCAGAAATGTAAAACAAACATGCATACTTACCCAACTTGTTTTGGCCCCATTCCCACTATCATATTTTCATTTTCATTTTGTGAGAACCCATGTAGCAATGTGCAATGAGGGTTAGTATATTCATGTATCTAATAGATACAAAATCACTTGAAAGAGAAACCTCCAAAGCAACTCACTCTGTGGGCAGTATTTACTTTTAAGGGAGTAACATTGTATTTTCATATATATTCATTTTCTTTTTTGTTGTTCTTAGTGTTTTAGTGCAGTAAAAATCAGATAAGAGTAACATGAAAGTTATTTACCTTGATTACACACACACATGGAGGATTGGGAGTGGATAAATATTATTGATGTGTAACAAACTGGACATGAATAACTTAAGCTCATTATATAATATTACACTGCAGTATATTTCTAACTAACTGCAGCTCATTCGCTTTCTCTTGACAGTCTTTTCTTTAAAGATATAACTTATATTGGGGTCAACGTAAAAGAAAGACAGAGGTGAAATTTAAAGGGGGGTCGGAGCTGTCAAATCTGACATAGTATTTGAATGCAAACTATAATGTGATATTTAGAATCCACATGTACCAGTATCATTACCTGAATGCAACCAGTACAAACAAAGGCAGTAGACTTTTAAGCATAGTTTTAAAGACAAAAGGCATTTACGAATGTTTGACCTTATCTGACCTTATCTGAAGTGGTCAGCGGTCCGAGGTAACATCTTTAAAACTCCCATATATCATTCACTATATGTTGTCAGTACAGCTGCAGTAAGAAACGGTTTTTATTAGCTCTGTATAGCATTATTGTCACTGTGACCTTTAGATGAATCCCCACCAGCCCTTCAACATGGAGACAGCAACAACTGACTGGTCAGCTGATCTTTGATGTCACCCATTTATTACTGGCCTCAACATTTGGGCAAAAAGCTTGTAAGCACTCCCAAACTACTACTTCAGTGGGGCCCTACAAGGGGATAATCCAAATGTGATTTTTTTTTTTTTTTTTTTATAGAAATAATGGGATTTAAGAAAGAAATCTTTCTGTAAGTATCAGGGACATCCCAACATCACACTCTGCCTCTTGATGTCAGTTTTTATTATGACTTATCTAAGCTTCTAACATCTGATGTAGCTATTGATTGGAAACAGGTGCCTTCATATCGTAGATCCTTACTATTATAATGTCCTTTTGTTTTAAGCATTTTGTCACTGTTAACTTGTTTTCATCTTTATGTTTTTACTAATCCGTCATGAAATTCATCTTGAAAGGCGTTATATAAATTAAATCTTACTTTAGTTTACATCCCTTCTTCTCCAGTCAGCCTCTGTTGATTTAAATCTCAGTAGTGTGCTGTCTTTCTGTCAATTAAAAACTCTCGCTGGTGCAGCCCACCTCTCATTCTTACATCATCCTCATCTCCCATACACTTTTCCACCTTCTTTCGCTCCACCACAGTGAGTGTTAGACTCCAGCAGACCTGTCTTACTCCGCTCTGCTTCATCAGAGTCTAGTTGCTAATAGTTTATTGCTCAAACTCTTTGCTTAATTAAATTATGTCCACTTGTTTCAATGATCTCTCTACTTTTCTTTTAGACTCTCCAGTCGCTCCTATTTACTGCAAACTATGTCAGAGGTGCACACACTGCTGCACACCTGCCCGAATTTCAGCCAGTTTGACTGTGGTTAGGGTTCTTTGTCACCATGTTGGATTTTTGGAGCCAGAAGTAACTAAATTCGGACAAGAGGGTGGAGTGCTAACATAAGGGAGCTTAGCAAATCTCATTCATAAACTGTACATATGCAGCCCACAGATATATCCAGCAGAACACTCAGTGTGTGCTGCAGTCAAAATTAGATGTCCATCAAAATTCTTCAGAAGGCACAAACATCATAATTAAAGAGGAGCGGCCATGGCCCAATGAATTCAAGTCAACGTGAACTGTCAGAGTTGCCAGTCTTAAATTCTTCAATGTCAATCAAAGCAGCCGCTCCCTAACTGTCAAGCCTTAGAAGTATAAATAATTGAGGAAAAAAAAGTTCTTGTAAATGTAAATGTTCTTTTTTTACGCTGTAAAGTTGGGCATTGTCACATGGGTTTCAGTAAGAACTGATGTGCATTTGGCGCCACTGCAAGGGAATAGCCCAGGAGCTGCAGTTTTTGGCCCTTGTTTGACTAAAATCCATGCATTTATGCATTTATGACCACTGATTTTTATTATTATTATGTTTAAGTAAGTTTTTTTTACTTTTCCTGATGATTTCAAATATAAATGTAGAAAAAAACAAAACAACTGGTGACAACTGAATGTTGCCTAATGGTGGCATCTGGAGGCCACAGCAGGAAGTGCCCACTAATGAAGACAGGTATGTTAGAAATGGAGCAGATGTCTGTTCGCCTGCTGTTAAAAGCTTGGGGCTATGAATTCAAGGCTTTTCTGACAAGCGGCAGATGGCTTTCAGTATAGCTTAAATACACCGATGCTATAATAAAAAACTAAACAATCAGGAAATGTGTGGAAGTGGATGAGTTCCAGACAAATCGAAAAGTCTTTAAATGCTTCTAGTGGCACCTGAACTCTCGAACAGTAGACTTAGGCCTACTCTGATTATATTTATCTCATGGACTGCCCAGAAACTCATCTGCACTGTTCTTTCTTCTCAGAATTTTAATTACAGGCTGTAAAAAGTTAAAGTTATTTTCTGGTTTTAATTTAAGTTAAATTAGCCTATACAAGAGACAATCAGCAAACACATTGTTTACTTTCCTAACAAAAATGACACAAATTCAGCTTACTTTTACTCCATAGCTCTTCACCTGCAGCATCTTCCTTTATCTTTAATATAACTTAAAGGCTATGAAATTGTTGACGTGACTGACAGGAACTGTGAACACATGAGCTAATTTTGGTTATTCTACATGAGAGATTTCTGTGTTTAGATTTAGTTATAGTGCATGTTCCTACACAAAGAAATAAATGTCATTTGTGGTTATTAATGTAGCTCTACTGCAAAGCATCATCCTTGCACTTTATCACACAACCACAAGATGCCAGTATCACATTGTCTTGGATTAGGTTGATTTAAAAAAAAAAAAAAAAAAAAAAAAAAAACATTTTATGAAAGTGTTGATTAGTTAATTTTTTTTCCTCGCAATAAGATGCAAGAAGATTTTCAGTCAGAGAAAGAAGTGGAGGGGACCAGGGGCTGGCAGATGCTGCAGACAGCGCATATTCTTAAACAAAAGGGTGTGTGTTTATGTGTGTGTGAAAGGGGGAGGGAGGGAGAATTGAAGGGGAGGGAGAAAGAGAGAGAGCAAAACTGGGTGTCAAAATCTTGAGCTCTGAGAAAGCCTCCCAGTCTGTGTGTTGTGAGGGGAAGCAGCAGCACAGTGAAGGTTTCCAGTTGGGAGAGAGTTTAAAGAAAGTGTCTGTTTAGGATATCCAAAAGTTCACTTTGCCTGAATGAAACGCAGCAGTGGATGGCTCGTGAAGGTTATGCACAATGGAGAAGTTTGGCTGTCAGTGCTTTGCTTGGATACTTTTGAAAGGAACCATATGTCTGGTGAGTGAAATGAATGGTAGCATTAAACACATTATACATTCAAAGTTGAGTTATGCTGCATTTGAAGAGGGTTTTGCAAATATTTCAAGTTCTACATATTTTAGATTTGCATTATCCTAATGACGACTTTCTTTGCAGACTTAAGTTTCTTAAAACACGCTGATGAGTGAGGTTTAACAATATTTGTGTGGTGTGTGAGTCTGACAATATTAAGAATACTTCTCAAAAACTCAAAAGTTCTTTCAAATAAGATTCTATTTAATTGAAGCAATTCTGAGACAATATTTCCAAAGCGTTTGGGATTTTTTTTGTTGATTCGTTTTTTATCGTTCATGCTAGCACTTAGTTTACTTCCCGATGGGGTCAGTCTATAACTTTCTCCTGTGCTTATTTTTCTAGTTGGTTCTTGGACCACACCAGACACACAGCAACTTTACCTTCACCAAGAGAGCACCGCCTCATCCCAGCAGGGCTCACGAGGTTTCTTCACAGCAGAAGAACTCTGTGCTTCAGTCCAGGAGTCTAACTCAGCACACCAAGCTGCCCCGTAACCCCTTCATCCCTCTTTCAAAGCAGGGATTTGGGGAAATACTTGGAGGAAACTCACAGCCGCACTCCAACCCATCATTAAAGATAAAGCTTCAGCCCATCATAAAAGTTCATGGAACATCTAAATGGTCCGAGACCTTCATCTGGGGGGACTTTTATTCTAATATAAAGACGGTCAAACTGAATTTGCTGATATTGGGGAAGATTGTGGATCATGGGAACGGGTCTCTCGGCGTCTACTTCCGCCACAACTCCACAGGGGTAGGCAACGTCTCCGTCAGCCTCGTGCCACCGACGAAAGAGGTGGAGTTCGACTTGGAGCGCCAAAGCGTGATCCACCCCAAGGATTCAAAGACGTTCAACTGCAGAGTGGACTCCGAGAAAACCGAACGCAATAAGAAGGTGATGCTGTGCAACTACGACCCATCAAAGACATGTGATCAGGAGCACACCCAGAGCCACGTCACCTGGATGTGCTCCAGACCTTTCCAGGTCATCTGCATCTACGTGTCTTTCTACAGCACAGACTACAGACTGGTTCAGAAAGTCTGCCCGGACTATAGCCTGCAGAGTCCAGCCTACCTGCCTGCAGGTTAAAGGACACTGGAGAGTGATGTCTCAGCAAGCCTCTATAGAGAAATCCAGTTAGTGCAGCTATGAGCCAGTTTGATGGATCATTTTGAGGTTCTTCAAGAAATTCGGTTGAAAAGTGTTTTTAAGTTCACTTTAGTTTCTATGTTTTTAGTGCAAAGAATGTGCCTGCGTTAAGATTAAAGTGTTTTAGATCATGTAACAAAAAAAGGTTAGGGTGCAACTAAAAGTGAGTGATTTACCTGGCAATTGCTTTCTTAATTATTCCTGAATATATGGTTTTATGAAACCACAGTGTTATGAAAATACTCACAAAAATCTTGATATTTGCTCTTTTTCTGAACTGTAGTTACCAACAAAAGGGCAGTGGTAGTACTCAGCAGATTAATCAGCTATTCCCTTCATGTTTCTTTGTTTTTTCATGTTTCTTTGGTTAAAGCAGACAATGGTAAGTTTTTGGTTTAATAAAAGCCAAGATATAGTCATCCTCTAATGTTCTTGTATGCTAAGGCTGCAGGACCATAAATACTTGTGGTCCTGCAAATCAGTCCTTCAAAATTGTTTTCGTGCCACTGTAATTTTTTTTAAATAAAGAATTTCATTTCTTTTCGTGTAATAGTTTGAATTTATCCGTCCTCACACTGTACTTACAAGTGCATGGCGTCTATGATGGTTAACACTTACTTTGCTTTTCCCTTTTCATGTTTTTCTTGATATCTGCGCTGTATTTTGCACAGTAAAATAAAAACAGCATTAAAAATAAGAGAGAACTCCAACGAGTGGAAGTAATGATCTTTGGGGAAACTGCTGAGTTCAGGCAGCACAGGGAAACCACCTGGGGCTGCTTTATAAGAAAGCTCGCAGCCTGATTTCTTGGTAGAAAGCTGAAGGGAGATGTTTATTCATGATTCTTGATATGAACTCACCCACTCAGAAGAGCTGCAGGCTATAAAAGATGAAGCGCACAGGTTTAAGCTTTATGTTATTCCAATACATCTTGCTTTCCATTGTTAACAAAGTATGCTTGTCGTTGCCCACACGTGCAGGTTCACATTATCTTTGAACAGCTGGCAGGTTAAACAGGCATGTCAGACTGTCTTTGAATAAACCTTTAACCTTGTTAAACCCAGAGTGGCTCCGAGTGAAACTAAGGTGCACACGAGAGTGCAGGGGTATGGGTCAGGAAACGGTTCTGGAGGCGCAATTAAACACATCTGCTCGATCACTGCACTCAAGGCACTGGCAACTAACCTTTTCTGCCGGACAGATGGATGTTTAATGACCTAGACACAGGCCGCTAACTCGATTAAGTAGGTGACAGAGGTTAAAGACACCCCTCACCATCCACCACTGTTTCCAGCTGCTCCCGGGGTGGCTGGAAACAGCAGGGAGAACGCTTCTGTCAACAGCTGCAAGTGCAGTCAACCATATTACGGAGTCTCAGCATCCTATGCAGCATACTGCTTTTTCTAAATTAGCAAGGACAGAGTGGTGGGAGGACCATCCACTACCAAAAACACATTAAAGTTCTATGCAGACATTTGATTTCAGCTTCTCTGCAGGGCGGCACCAGGAAGTTTTCAGTAAAGTGAAAATAATATATGAAAAAGAGTGATTTGAAATCGCAAACTAACCTAGATAATTCTCCTTGCTGACAATTACAGTGAACAACACTTTTTAAAAATTGACTAAATGTTCTTTATGCAATCTACGGTCCCCTGCTGGTTTAAGGTATTTTCTGTTGGTTTCTCTTGTCAGGCCTAGAGAATATCGTCATAGTAACAAAGACAGTACCCCCCTTCAGTTTTTTGAGATTTTCAGATTGCTTTTTGAGATTGCTTATACAGTTCTCTTAAGTTCCTGCAAGGGTAATCCAGCACTTTTGAAAAAAAAAAAATTCAGTCATTCTGCTCGCTTTGTTGCTGGGCTCAATATTATTGTGTTTGGCTTCAAGTAGATGGTTTACTCAGAGACTGCAAGGTCCTTAAATTCTGTGGCTGCAAAAAAAAGCATCACCCCTCAACCACTGTACTTCACAGTTTTTTTGAGGTGTTTTTGCTTATATGCTGTTATTTTCACCAAACGTGGCGCTGGTCATTATGGCCAATCTATACCACTGTTCAAAAGATTTTTTTGCCAAAGTCTCGTGGTTTGGTTAGATGAGACTTGGCTGTGCTGTCATGTTCTTTTTAGAGAGAAGAGGTGTTCTCCTGCAAATTCTTTAAAACAAGCCACACTTTCTAAAAGTAATGTCATGAAATTTGGGTGACACCTAACTCTTGGGTTTGCTTTGTAATTTCTATTTTTCCTTTCCACAGTTTCTCAGTGTTGCACTGCATTGAATGTTCACATTCAATACATTTGCTAAATTGCCAGCACCTGGTTGCCTCTTACCCTGTAAATTCTTACGGAAGCAAGAGGTATACTTAGTTTTAAATTTAAAAAATGACACGGTGTAATACGTCACGTGTTACAGTTCATCCAATCACAAGACCTATGGATCAGATTATTATTGTTACACAACATCTGTTATGTAAAACCTTAATACTTCTTTTTACCTTGACTGTACATATCTTTTATACCGTCCATTGTTATGAACAATAGCTATGATTTATTGTTATTCTCCTATGCTGCTATACAGTGAGTAATAATAGACTGCAACAACATCTGCCAGAATTTGGGCATTGGAGACAGAATATAATCTATATATAATAATTAATAGCTAACGATCTAAGACATTTAGGATAAAGTCTGTGCTCACTTCAAAATATTTTTCTGTGGCAAAACTCCATAAATTCTCTTTCCTTTGGAGATTTATGTGCTTTTAAGCAAACGTTTGACTACAACATACATAACTCAGAGAGAAATACCCAGACAAAGCTTGCACTGCATTCAATACAAAATAGTTGTGGTTTATTCTTTTGGGAACAAAAAATGGCAACAACTAAGTGTCACTTCTCATATTCAGCGATATCTACAGGAAAGAAACAACAATGGTTCCTTCTATCAATTACCATTTTTCACCAGGTTAAAATGATAACTTCAAAAATGTATTTCATATGGTTTTACCTTGGTGTGCATGTGTTTCACATTATGTCTATTCTGAACATTAAAACGTGTTCATTTCAATTTCATTTCCCTTCAGTCTTCATGCCTGCAAAGAATTTCTCTGTTGAAAATGCTTTTGTTTAAACACAGCTTCAAAAGCACTGGTGTCTGTACAAATTCCTATGGAAAAAAATAGAAATAACATTTTTGAGGGAAAAAAAATGCTTCTCATAAAATAACATCGACACGCCTTATCGGACTCTAATGTAACCATTTCTTAACCTCCCTTTGTTGTCTTCTAGTAGGTTTGTCTGTCTACACCTTGGACATCATTTTCTCTCAAGGGCTACAAAGAGATCCAGACACAAAACAAATTTCCCCAAGAATGACATCCAGTTGTGCATTGCTATTTTCCGTATCCTTTTTAAACTGGTTTTCTCCACTAATTTAAAAAAAAAAAAAAAAAAAAAAAAAAAAACAAAACACACAAAAAAACAAAAACAAAACAAATGAAAACAGATGCAGATGAAGTTTGAGATGGGAGATACATGGGAGATCATGTGTTGGTTTTTTTTGTCACTTGCTGA
Organism: Perissodus microlepis; assembly: GCF_051167445.1. Classification (NCBI taxonomy): domain Eukaryota; kingdom Metazoa; phylum Chordata; class Actinopteri; order Cichliformes; family Cichlidae; genus Perissodus; species Perissodus microlepis. The sequence continues at coordinate 15,777,823 of NC_140468.1, forward strand.
TAAATCTTCTTAAAGGGTACTTGTTCTTGGTGGTCCAGCTGGGTCTCTAGTCCAAGAAGCTTGCGTCAATGTGTGCTTGCCTACAGTATTTCTACTTTACTGCTGGTAAGGGTTGACACGGGGGTGACCTGTGAATTTAGTGCAATGTTTTCCCCACTTTCTTTGGGAAAATTTGATGATTTTAGGCCCATATCTGCTGTTGCTGCTGCTTTTTTGTTTTTTTGACTAGCCCTTGGTTGTCTTTCTTGGGGTCTTCTAGTTTGAAAGGCCCATTTCATCTTCTTTAGTCCCTCACAGGCCCACGTGTTCTTTAGTTTTTGGGCTTCTCTCACGGCTCTACTCCAAACACTAAGAACAGAGCAAAAAAAGAAGCCATGTGATAAAATAGACACTTAAAAGACCTTATCTGCAATAGTCCTTCAAGCCTCCAAGTTTCAAAAATGGTTGGCTCTTGTTGGGTTCATGTGTCCAGTTCTTCCTCCTGAACAGATTCCAAAGTAGGAACTACCAAGGATTTTGGATTTATTCACGGAAAAGAGATCTCACTAAACCAGAGCCGAGGAGAAAGGAGAGGGTGCTGTGGGTTTTTCTTTTTCCTTTGTAAACAACAAAACATCCACTTAACAATCCCACTTCTCCCTCTCGTCCATCTCTTCCTCCTCCTTCCCTCCATCTTTAGAAGAGACTAAATACAGCAGGTTCTGGATGGGGCAGAAGGGGGAGATTTGGGGAGAGGCTGTAGGTAGTGTAGTAGGTAACAGCAAGGGGGAAAGGTTGTCCCTGTGTGTTTGAGGGTTGGGGGGGATCTGTGTGTTTTTGTGAGTGCATGTATGTGCAAAGGTGTGAGTTTGTATGAGTGTGTGTGGATGCCTTCCTGTGGGACTGTTAGGACTGTTTGAGGCGTTTGCGTGGGGGTCCGAGGAAAGGGCACTGAGCAGAAGCCAGGGAGCGATACGCTTCAGCCACCAGGTGCGGATGAGACGCCACCATGGACTTCCAGCCTGCTGTCTCCATCACCTCTGCAGCATGGCTGGTGGATGAGATGAGAAAGGAAGAAAATAAAAAAAGATTACAAATCAAGTTTTCCTTAAGTAAACACATGCATAACAAATGTACAGACAGGCAATCTGGAAATCCTAAATAATGGCAGATTGTTTGGATCCAATTTTCCTGTGAATAGTACAGACTGCGTGAAACCATTTTACAGGTGTTAAACTTCTGCCAAGGTCCGCTTGAGGCTGATTGACTGAAATTTCCCTGTCAGATGGTGAGCGTGTGGCTTTGCCAATTTTTAGTTATCATGCAGACTTTGTGGAAAATTTACACAACAATGCTCCAATTACTCCAATTACTGTGCCTTCAGACTTCAAAGAACGATAACAGGAATGACTGCTGGGCTGTGGTGACTCCAGCTGCTGGTTTACAATAGTGCTCAAAAGATACAAAATCTCCATTTCCAGTTAAAAGTTTATCCTTAAAGTAGGAGCCAGAATCAGGAGTTCAACTAAAGCGTAAGGGAGAGTTGGAAGCCTAAACCGGTGTAATCCCACATCATGACTGAGATTATAGTGACAATTTTTTTTTTTCTAATATACTTTTTATTCATTATTACCTGAAAGTAGTGAGAGCACAAAGTCATCAGTGAAGTGTTCACAGAGGTCACAGATCAAGGGAAGCGATGGGCATTTTCCCAACAGACTGTTACACTTTCAGTTAAAGGTAAACATAGTGTAAACATAATGGCAATTTTATGATTTTTAATGATTTCGTTCTCATCTTTTAAGCCTAAAAAAAACAAGAGATGTGTGCACAAATTTTAATTTTGGATGTTTCTAATCCACACAGGGTGAAAATAACACATACAGCCTCAAATATATACATACCTTCTACTAATATTTGGTTAAATGTCCCTTAGCAAGTTGCACCTTTTGGTAACCATCAACAAACTTCTGGCATAATTCAGGCTGAATCGTCTTGGCAGAGTAGTTTCATGGCATAAACCCAGCTCTTAAGCTTAGCTCACAAATTTTCAACAGGGTTGAGGTCAGAGCTTTGGGAACACCATTGCATAGGCTTGTGGAAACATCTGACCACACCTGTACATACAGACTATAGCCCTGACTGTCACAGAACTAGCCGTTTGCTTCCATACACTTCATTCTGTTGTCTCCTATTCAAAAGCAGGCTCAGTTTTTCTTTTGTACCACAAACTGAAACTCTTTCATTCTCCCATTTTGCCTGATAAATAAGAATTAAATGGACACATAGTAGCAGTTAAGCGGAATCACATGCTAATGCAGTTCCTCAATCATACAACATCCTCCCTTCATTTATGCTTCTATGGATACACAGCGAGTTCGAATACTTCTGATGGAAATATGTTTTGGGGACAAAGAAGTCCATATTGAAAAGATATAATTATATTATATTATGTTAGCAAAAATGTTGTTAAATCATGTTTTGTCGAGCCACATCGGCCCTACATTAACAAAAAAAAGAAAAATAATAGTAATATCTGAGCCCACCATCAGCACAAGCGTGTGTTAATATCACACTTTCAGTCAACAGAGGAGGTGACAACAGACTAGTGAGGAGTCAGGTTGCCCCGATCCCTATGAAAGCCATGGCAGGGTTTAATAATATCAGGCAGACCACTCCATGGGGCATATGTGAAATTAAAATCACTAACTGGCACAGAGCCATCAAGAGATGAGGCGAGTTCAGGTACTACCTGTAATGATGCCAAGATAAAGAAGAACGACAAGAACCATACTGACATGACAGAGACAGGATGTACAGTGGATGTGGAGGACCTGCGAGTGCGTGAAAAAGGTGTTGGAAACCCTATTGCATGTGACGATGAGCTCTTTTTTTCTTCAACTTACTAGTTAATGAAGTCGACGGCCTGCGTTTTGAGCTGGTCGGCGCTGTGCAGGTCAGCGAGGATCAGGATCTCAGCAGCGTTTTCCACAGACAGGCTAGTGCACAACGCGTCCTCACACATGACCTTCAGTCTCTCCAGAGCATACTGTAAAAGAGTGGATACAAGAAGATTGGCGGTTTCCTCTTCTCCATCAGTATCTATGTGGTCTCTGCTGTCACAGTTGACCATTTCAGTGTTCAAACACAAAGCTTCGTTTAGTCTTGTTGTCAGTGGGGTCTGATCTATAAAATATTTTATGTTTTAAAGAGATAAATAGAAGAGTAGGATATAAACATTTCAATGCTCGACCTCTGAGAGAAACTGTCTCAAAGCCAGCTCCACATTTGGTGTCATGGAGGAGTGAGATCAGCGTTAAATCATCCAACTGTTCACTGAAATCACAAAGTCTTACTGGGAAAAGGTTTACTGGGTACACTTGTATCATGCCATGCATTAATGCAACTCATACTTAGGACTAATTACAGTCTAAAGGTCTGTAGTTGTATACGGTTTTGTCTGCACTAGATTATCAAGAGGAGAAAGGAGGGAAAAAAACATGTTAGATGAAACATTTCATGTGTAGTTGTTCATTATTCTCCAGAAAACTGAATTTAAAAAAAAAAAAAAAATACAGAGAGCCCTCAGAAACAGTGCTGAGCTGTGTGGTAGCATCCAAACCTCATTACAGTAACTTCTGCACTGGTCATGTGACGCACACTGTGTAAAAAAGCCCTTTTGTTTTATAGCCACAGTCACTGCAGAAGCAGGTGGGGTGAATCGTTGAATGCAGTTTTTCTGAGGGTCACAACCCCCCCGAATGATTTTTTTTTTCTTAACAGAATTCGATCCAAGCTCTCTGTGGGCTCGATTCAAAAGGTCTCTCATACACATGCTCAGTGGGCTCAAATTCCTCCATTGTCCACTAATTGCACCGGTTGACAGTTCAATCCCCACATGTTAAGGTGCCCTTGGGAAAGACACTGAACACCAGGTTACTCCCCAATGGCAGGTAAATCAAATTTTTTCCAAGCCTTAAAAACCCCAGAAAATGGCTCGTTGTATTTGAGTTTTATCAATTCAGTCATTTGTAATTTTATTTTATCCCATTCATGTTCACAGAAAGCCAACAGCAACACTAGTCACACACGAGCTCTGTGGCCTCAACGTGCAGGTGCATCAAACTGTAGAAATCCTGAGTATGTGGCCATGTTACAAACAGGCAACAGGCTTTCCCACATCCACAGAGTGTCGGGTAGCAGCTTCCCACTCTTATATTACCTTATCAGCTGCTGCAAGCAAGTCATCTGCCATTTTGTCCAGGTTTGGAGCCTTGTCTGTGTAAATGAAGCACATCATCTCTTTGAAAACCTCGGGCTCCACATCGTTGATCTCCACACGATTCTGACAAGACACAAGGGAAGGAGACTAAATGAAGCATCGATGACATGAGCTTTAACTGCACTTCAACAGCACATTTGTATCACATCAGAAAAATTTAAATCCAACCTGATTTTATTTATAAAGCACTTTTTAAAAACCAAGAGTTACAAAGCATGAAAGCACCACAGAACAATAAAACAATAATAAACGAGGGTAAGAACACACTTTCTCATATTTTTTTCCTCGAGTTAAAAGCCAAGGAATAAAAATGAGTTTTAAGATGCGTTTTTAAAAACAGGCAAAGATGTACAGGGAAATAATTCCATAATTTGGGGATGATAGCTGATGAAGCTTGACCCCTGGTTTTCAGACAGGTTTCTGGGACTTTCAGCCGGTCCTTAGCGACCTCAAGGAACATGTAGTTCAGCAGGTCAGGTGCAAAAATATATATATAGTGGTGCTGATCCATTAAGAGGTTTTAAAAAGAAATAATAAAATCTTAAAATGAATCTTAAAAATGAACGTAGAGCCAGTGGAGGGAAACCAAGACAGGGGAAATGAGCCTGTGGTATTTTGAACTACCTGTGATCACAGGAAGCGTTACTAAGGCCAACATAAAGCCCATTACAGTTCTCCAGACACACTGTGTTAAAGGATGCTCAAAAACATTTAAAAATAAAGCAGATTTGATCTCGTATAAAAGCCTCAAGTGGTAAAAAAACAAAACAAAAAACATTTAATGGCATCATTTATCTGCTTATCTAGTTTAAACACAGTCACAGTCCACTGTGCGTCTAACATGTAGCTGCTCAGAGGGGCACAGGTCCAGGAGAAGATCAGCACACTGGGTCAAAAACAATGACCTCATTCTTAATAAAAAATTATTTATACTGCTGAAATGCAGAAATCAGTAATTAAGCAGCTTTACATGAGCAAGAGAACATTTTTTATTGAAATATTTGGAGTGCACTTGCATATTCATCAAGTAAGTGTGAGACTGTCTTGCATGTCAGCCTAGTGTGATCCATTATTTATACCTACATTAGCAGTCACTTAATAATACCCCTAGGCATTTGTGGTTAAATTACTGAAAGAGTTCAGTTTGGCTGAATTCAGTATTATCTGTAATTTAATAAATTCATAAAGGCCATTTTATGCCAACCACTCCTGCAATTTCATTTCTTACAGTCACCTGTGCAAAAATGAAAAGAAAAAAAAAAAAAAAAAAAGCAATTCTGTGCGTCTGCAGCTTTGTCAGTGAAGGATGAATCCTGACCCCCAAGATCGGCAGGACAATTGCATTTCAGCTGTGCTATCATTCAGTTTCACCAAACGGCTCTGTGCTGCAGCCATTTGACAGCACGCAATCCTTCACTCGTTTTAACCTCACATCACGGCAGTGAAAAAAAAAAAAGCTTTGGGACCTTGGGTTTACCTTTTTGCTCTCTTCCATCTCGTGCTCAAACATGGCGCTGAATACTGGGGAACGTGCTAGGAAACAGGAAGAGAACAACTTGCAGTCATGGCGCTAATTAGCAAAAACTTGAATAAATTTCAATATACAAACATGAAGAAGAAGCTTGTACCTGCTAGGATGGCTTTATGTGCTTGAAACTCCTGGCCAGCCACACACAGGGAGCAGTCTGTGAAACGTGAGTTCTCCCACAGGCCGCCCAGCTCGTCTGCTAGCCGGCAGTCGGGTACCTTTACCATGTTCATGGTGTTCTGACCAGAAATGTTGACCGAGTCCTGCACCACACTCACCTCAAGGGGACAAATGTAATGAAATGCAATGTGTCAAAAATGCAAGGTCAGAAAGAAAAGGCAACAGCAAAATGTAGCCACGTACCTCACAGAAGAGCGTGAGCTTGTCATCAGGTAGAAGGCCGTTGGCCTCATCTAGGAGGAAATCTCTCCGGATGAACTTTTTAAAACCCCAATCCTTCCCCTGGACAAAACGATACGCCCTCTGGCTTTCTGCAGAGAGAGCAGACACGGAGAAGTCACGATAAGGAAAGTCTAAGAAGAAACTATTTTACAAAAGCTCAATGCAGAAAAATTATTAACTCCTACAAAATCTGAAAATGTGTCTCTTTCACTGAATATTCTGTACTCACCCATGGCTTTGGTCTCCTCTCCCTTGGCGTTGAGGATAGAGAACTTGAACTTGGCACGCACCTCGGCTTTTGGACAGCTGACCAGCAGCAGGTAGAGGGACAGGTAATCTTTGCTCTCCTCATCCAGGCCCTTGGGATTCACCCGCAAACACCTGATGGGGACAGAAGATTCAACAAGAAGGTCAATGTAAAAATGTATTAACCCTTATTAGTATGTGTCATTCCTAACCAGACTATTATGCTGTGCAAGGAAAGTGCAGAAGTTGCACACCAGGAAAGCTTAATGATTTCTTTGTTTTGGTGTGTAAGGCTCTTTTATTGAAGTTGTACTAGAGGTCATTCATTAAGGCTAAATCAGGCTAAACCTGTGTTATAAATCTACATTTATGTTACGTTTGTACAGATTTTGAGAGATTTTAAAAAGAAATCTGATTAAAGCTAGGATGCTACATAAGGAAATGTTAGCCACGCTTTTTTGGATTTCCATGAGAATCCACAGTGAGAGATTTCTGGGGGATGGCTCTAACTGAAATGATATTTGAGTAGTTTGCTTGACTGTTTGTAAACAGCTTGAAAGGACTTCCATCAGACAGATTATTACATATGTGTGTGTCAGTCTGAGCGGGATTATCCAAATGTTTGCAACAAAGCAGCCCTCATTCTGACGCACCATTTCAGCTTGTCATTGGCCCCAGAAGAGAAGGTGGAGCTCTTGATGACCTCCCCCATCTCCTCACGACAGAAGCTGAAGTTATTGATGGTCCACATGTAAGAGAACTTCACCACTTTGATCTGTTAAAAGGAAGAATACATTCAGAAAAGGCTTAGATTCATTAATCCGAGGTTCAATCAGACAGCGAGCCTGAAACAAGAGTCATTTCACCTGAGTGTAGCACCAGCTCTCGGCCACAGGCCCGCTGGACATTTCCGCAGGGGGAGGGGGACTCGGGACTCTTGACATTGCCAGTGTGACAGATGTTTGGGGCAAGAGGGTGAGGAAGAGGAATCTGTCACTTCCACTCGTCAGTGTTCAGCCCAGACGTCCATCTGCATCGGTGCGTGTCACATGGAAGCTGTTTGCCCCCTGCAGGCAGAGAATGTGATGAATTAGTCTGAACCATACAAATGTTTAAGTTTCACTCACACACTGTACAAAAAAAACATTTTACTGTGATGCCTCCATCAACCACTTGAGCTGCAGTTTATATCCAGACTGTAGAGACTAGTGCATGAATTCATGAGTTGTGGATAAAAAAATAAAAAATAAAAAAAATGGGAGGTTGCAGGGACCTTGAATTTCTGATCAAGCCATCCTTGAGTTTAAGTAAAAGTTTGCAAGTGACCTCGACCTTAGCCTGAACATTTGAGCCAAATTTGAAGTTATTCCCTGGAACAGTTTAAGCCATACAGTGTTCACAGAGACAGGACACTGGCGCTGGATCTTTCATTAATCTAGGTGAGACCGAATATCATTTCATTCGTGTGGCCCCTGCTGCACAATACTGAGGTTTGTTGGCTTGGAGTTAGATGAATTGTCCCTGACCCACTGGAGGACAGCAGGAGATCGATGGCACCATGCCTGTTCTAAGATCAATAACTGCTGCAGCTGCAATTAAGTCTCAAAAATGAACTGTAAATAAACAAGCCGTCTCCTAGGACTGTGCTAGGAGTTTGGACCCACCGGCCACGCTCCCTAATTAACTTAAAGTCACACAGAAGCGCCATGCAGATCAGTACATGCACGCGCACACACACAGAGAACAGACTTCATTCCTTACACACAAATAAGCCACAACATTAAAGTGTTTATATTGATTATCTTGTTTTAATCCAAGATTCTCATGAGAAGCCTTTCTGTCCTGACATTCACACACTCCCAAAGCTGCCCGGGAACAGCTTGAGGAAGTTTGGAAGACAACAAAGAGTCCAAAGCTTAACTCCAAACTCCCCATTTCTCCTAGTAAAAAGGTGGCGTCAACCATAAGGCACAGGGGCCTGACTGCTTCATGTCTCTATTGTAATCTAAACATCAATAAAAACCTACAAGTCAAATATCAATCCACAACTGAAAAGGCAAAACAACAAGTGCAATATTTTCCCTCTTTAAGGAAAGTTTAATACAACCGTTCACCTCTTTTGTAGGTGCCCTTTAAAAGATTTAAATAAATATCTGTTTATTTTTTTTAATTTTATGGGAAATTAAGACAAACAGGGCTTTAAAAAGCTTTGAAATTTGATCTAACAATCTAGTTTTGTTGATGTTATATAACACAAAAAAATAGTTCCCCACATCTAAACACAGAATTGTATAGTGGGTTTTCACGGTGCGTCATCAAACCGGAAGTCGCCATATTGGAGATACTGGAGGTAAACAAAGCGCGCGCAATCAAACAGATTCTAAACGTCGAACGAAAGGAAATGGTGAATTATTGCCGTGTTTATGGCTGTACCAATCAGTCAGACTGTGAAAAACATTTGCAGTTTTATAGACTGCAAAAAGTTATTACAAATCAGGGAGAACAATGCCAAAAGTTATTAGAGGAAAAGAGGCGGTTGTGGTTAGCGAAGCTAAACCAGAATCTACAAGGCAAAAATCTGGACAACATTCGAATTTGTTCTGCTCATTTCTTTTTCTATAGTTAAGCATACTTAATAAAATATACTCGAAGTATGCTACTTTTTGGTAAGGGATGATATCATACAGTTAAGGTTTGTTTGATTAAAGATGTTATTGCATTACTTACTTTGGCATTCACAACACATCTGTCGCTGATGACTTGATACTGCATCTCCCTCACCCATCCACACACCATCTGGTTATAGGCCTCCAAATTTTATAAGATTTAAGGTCTTCTGCTGTGTATGGGCTTGGCGAGAAAACCAGATAGTTGACAATATCAGGATATGCAATAGACGGAAGACTCTCCAGGTCGTCATTGATCCAAATGAAGGACTCAATTCGTTTGGATCTGCACCACCAATAAACCTCAACTTTTCCAAATATCGAGCCCTTTGCTGCGGACCAAGTCCTTCCCTGTATGCCTTTGCATCTATAACGCATTTGAGGAGCTTTTCTGTGGTTTCAGACAGTGTTTGCAGTGTTTACCTCCGAGTGCCTCTGGTTTACTGGTGTTGTGTTAACACAACACGAATCTCTGTTAATCTGTTTCCATCCCCCCATTTCTTATTTCCATTTCAACAGTCCTTGAACCGTTCATCCGTCTCTACCGGTGTCTCACACACGGAGCCTTTAATGTTTTTACATCTTCATCCATAAATTCAATTTGGGACCAAAACTTGGTGTAACAAGTGGGAAGGTTGGGACCGCCAAGCTTTCTGATTCTGATAATTACACCGAATGCAGGTGAGATGCCAACAGTGAAAGTTCTTCAAGGCTCAAAGAATTAAATACTGGATTCAGGACTAACTTTAGTATTTGATTTGCAATGGATATTCATGACTACCCATGTTTCCTTAGCAACCTTGGTTAAAATCAGCTGAGCTCATTACTACAGCAGTATACTTAAGGCTTTGTAATATGTAACTTTTCATTAACATAAATATCCAATCAGTCAATCACATGACAGCAACTCAATGTACTGAGGCATGCAGACAGTCAAGACAGCTGGCTGAAATTCAGTCTTCTCCTGGGGTATGATACTTCATATGTTTTTGACGGTGGCAACTGGCAAGATGGAGGCACAGAAGAAAGTACAGAGAAAGAAAATTAAACTTAAAGTGATAGAGAGGCCAAATAGAAAAAACAGGCAGCGAATGAAAGATGGAACACCGTCCAAGGAACTATTCACCAAGATAAATTGCCATGAAAACAGGTTGGATGGAGACAAAAGAAAATCAAACTGAGGTGTGAGAGAGCAATCAAATATAGATTTGTGGACTGAGGTGAAGATGCACACTGTATGGAAACTTTAGGTTCTGCACATTTCAAGAGCTGCAGGACCTCTTAATCAAGACACACAGATTTAGGGTAGTGCACTCATAACGAAACAGCTGAACTCATCCTCAGCCTATCAGGTCTTAGAGTTTATTTTCTTTAAAAACAATTATTGCTCAACCCAAAAACTGACAATCCTCATTTCTTCAGTCTACAGCGAGTCTATAAAGCTATACGTGCATGTAATTTTTTTTTTAAATTTATTTATTTATTTTTATTGGCCAACGTGGCAACAGAGTTACTGCTAATTTAAACAGGACGTTATCTGCTGCTGTAGCTTTGCACTAAAGCCACACAGCAGGTGAAACCGAGAGTTTTTACTTTTACTGTCAGGAAGGCTATAGAAGCACACTATATGACAGCATTTACTGCAGGAATTGTTCATCCACCACACCTAACAGTTAAAACATTTTTATAGATTTGTCACTGACAAGTAATAGAAGGAGGACCAGAAACAGTACGCTGCAACCCTATTTCAAAAAGGTTTGTTGCTCAAAACCACCATAACATTTTAAAAAAGTGAAAAATGTATGAGTTTGGTTCGATTTGTTCTCTTTAGATGTGAAAGTTTGATCTAGGGTTTAAATTATTTACATACAACAGGGTGGTAAATGGGCTAAACTAACTTTACTAACTGATGGGTGCCAGGAAAGAGGAAAGGTAAGCTCCCCATGACCCCGATATTGTTTGGAAAATTAAAATCAAGACACACTACATGAACAACTATAATTAGAACTGACTTTGTCTTATTTTAAATTGGCAAGTTTTCGTGTTGTTTTGGTGTACACTGCAAGTCGCATGCAGCAGCTGGTTTGCTGTATTTCAGATGAAGCTGTTTTATTAGGATTTGGTGTTAAAAAGCTCTTGATACTAACTTGCATCAGTCTCTTTGGTCTTTGTCAGTGTCCTGTCAAATATTTTTTGTGGCGTGTTCCCATCTCTGAATGGAGGGCCTATGAACAGAGGATGACACGTGCTGTGCAGATTGTCAAGTCCTTTGTGACAAATTTGTGATGTGTGATATTGCACTATATAAATGGAAATGATTCAGTAACTTTAAAATGTCATTCACAGAGGTCAAAGGGTTTGTGATAAATTCATACAGCTTAACTTACACCTGATAATCTAAACACTTATCACCAGTTAGGGGGAAGTACTAAAACTCATTCTGGCAGTCCACTGAGCCTGTGCAATTAATGTTAAAAGACAAATGCTACAACTGCTAACCTGGCTAATGTATGTTATTCCCTAATAACCATGTTAACATTTTTGACATATTTAAAAAAGTACAGCAGAGCTTTTAGATGTAAGGGCAGGGACAAAAACAATGTGTTAAATGCCTACTGGAGGAATGCAGTTTCCTTTAGTTTGCTGTAGCTTATCATTCACATCGCTTTGGCTCAAGCATGCTGTTGTGCTTGACTGCAGCTTAGAGTCCACACATGGAGTTATCTTAACCATTTTCCTTCTGGTTGTTTAGTTATGGGCTCATACATTCAAAGTGTTCATACATTTCAAGTAAACTGTCAGAAAGGTTTTATTTTATGGTGTTACACCCATCTATCTTAACCACTTATCCAACTCAGGTAGCGTCTCTCAGCTGTTACTGGGCAAGAGGCAAGGTGCACCCTGGACAGCTTTCAAGGCTATCACAGGGCCCACACATAGAGATAGACAACCAGTCACACTCACGTTTACACCTGGTTTTATAATAAATTGAAAGACCTAACATGTGTGTCTTTGTACTGTAGAAGGAGGCGGTTGCACCTGGAGAAAACACATGCAGGTAAAGTGGGAACACGCAAAATCCATACAGACAAGCTACAGCTAGCAAGCGGGTTCAAACCAGGAGCTCTCTTGCTGTGAGGAGACCGTGCTAAGCACTCCATCACCATATTGTCCATTTATAATGGTAACATAAGGGGCATAAGCAAATTAAAAAGTATTATTCATTTGCTTAGGTCTTTTCTTAAAAAAAAATGTAAGCAGAAAAAGAGCAGTATTGTGTAAGACATAGCAACTATATTGATATTGGCAATACACAGTCCAATCATTTTAGCAAAAGCTAGGGCAAGGCTCTTACAATAATAACACCTGGAATCAAAACACAGCAGATTGCAAAAGTACATTCAAAGCCTGGGAGATGTTACAGGAAATAAAACTCCATTTATCTGTCAATTGTCAAGCCTTTTCAATTTTCAACAACAAAAAAGGCCAAACTTCACAGAGCTGCTGACATCATCCAACGTGACAGTTTTGGCTACAAAAACCCACCGAGTAACTACACAACATAAAAAAATAATAATAGGAAAACAGAAATCTTGGCAAAGGGTGACATAGACTATAAAGTGGACCTGAGTTCAACACAAAACTCCACGATTACTTTGCGAACACAAAAACCGATCCTGGTATATATTGAGAGGACAGCTGAGACTGCGGTAAATTTGCTCAGCTCAGATGGGGTCCAGTATGTTTGGTTTGCGCCTGACCAGAATTATCACAATCAAAGCAAACCCCCAACACTGGGAGCTCTGGATGTGGGATTGTGAGGATGTGTGACTGCATGAGAGCTAAGGGTGCTAGAGAGACGGTGTTTATAGACGGCACAATGAATGACTCCTAGTCTGCAGAAGCCTGTCAGAAGAGGAACTACCCAAAGCGTAGTGCCAAAAATCACAGGTGGGGTGGGGGGCAAAAAACTAAGACAAAAAGTATGCTGTCTAACTTGAATCCAAAATAGCACCTTCAGGATATTTTAGAGACAAAGGAAGAGAAATGCAACGAGTCAAGCAGAAACAAGCTCTCCGTATATCTGTGCAGCGCTATGCAAAGGAGGACTGAGTCCATCACCAACAAATGAAGGTGGATATGCAATAAAAATAAATAAATGATTAAAATCATGGTAAGAAAAGTGTAACTGTTGCTGCATTTTCAATGGTAAGTAAAAACTATTAGTAATATTTTGGCAAGTATTTTTCCTATTCAAGTAAGACCAAATGCAGTTAATGCAAATGATCCTGCTGTATACTGGACAAGTTTTATTTGTAGGTGATAAAAATAATAAATAAAACCTGTGGAGATGTGGAATACACACTGTGGCAGTTATAAACGCAATGTATTTCCTGACATTTTACTCACCTGACTTAAAAAAAAAAAAAAAAAAAAAAAAAAAAAGGAAGACGAAAAAAAAAAAAAAGGACAAATCAATCTCTACTCTAAATTAAAGACTGGAGGTTTGGAGGCATTTCAGACAGCAATTTTCAACGGGGGGGTGAAAAAAAAATTGCAAGCCTTGTCGAAGTGTCAGTGAACACAATGTCTGTTTCCAAAGCTTTGGTCTTTGAGGACTGCAGTAAGCCACAGAAAACCTTAAAACTATAATTGGTACAGGGACCGGGGATCGATTGCAGGGCGCGTGTTCGGCCTCTGTGGGAGCAATTTCATATTCTGCCCTTGGTCACGGTGCTCCTCCTTTCCTAAAAACTCAATCTCGGAGAGGTATGAACTATCGATTTTGCTACAGCGATCAGCTTGCCTCGTTCTCATCCTCAACTTTGCGCAGACCCGCAATTACACTGAAGGGGATTTGACAGGGCGAAAAAGCATTAGCAGCCGGGTTTCGGCTCCTGTCTGTACTTCCCGAGCAAAACCCCGCTCGCTTCACCACGTACATGAGGGTTAAAGGGAGGACAGGCCTCAATGCATTGCTAAGATCGCTGGTCACCTGGTTCATATTGTTACCAACAGATACACTTGCTGTCTTTACCTCCAAACACACATGGGCGTATCAGAGTAGTATTACTGTTTTCAATTTGCTTAATTTTGTATCAAACATTGGTTTAGTTTTGGGGGTTTTTGAAGCTCAAAAACGAAATGATCCTTTGGAGACATTTATCTAACCACACAGTACTCAACTGAAATGAAAGAAGTTGACATAGACCTGCATTTAGGGTCAGTGTGCTCATTATAATACATAATCCCCTACATCTTAATGAGCTAATAAACCCAGAGTGCATCTCTTTAGCGCAAATCCTGACATGTCAACCATGTCTATTATGTAAGAAGGGAAAATTAAGTAGCACAGATGCCATTCATTAACACAAAACAGTCAGTGGTCTGACTGAGTGGTCTGAATTTTTTTAAATAAAAATCACCCAAATATTAATTAAAATATTCTTTTGATTGTAGTAATTTAAACCTATCACTGAGCTCTTCCTAGGTATGAAGCCAATGCTTGTGACTCAGAAATCACAATCATATGCATTAAGTTGAAAACCTATTTGAGATTTCAGCTGCAGCAGTCACTCTGCAACCTATGCGTTTTTCACAAAATAGCAATGAAAGCTCACAGGCAGTGGATTTTTCTTAGTGGGTCATCCCACTAAAGGTGAACTCAGCTCAACTGAGTTAAGTATAGGGGGGGTGGAAAAAAAAAAGATGAGCTCAGGGAAAAAAACAGATTAAAGGCCCCTTCAAGTCTGCTGCACGGCAGGTTTTTGATTTGGCAAAAGAAATGCATTGCTGGAATCAGTGCAACTGCTGCAAGACAGCCCTGCACTGCAAGTAATACTCAGCATCACCAAAATATAGAGCTGCAAGTCTATGTTCTGATAAATTATTTGATTGGCGGGGGGGGGGGGGGGGAAAGGCTTCTTAAAAACAAAGTTTCTCAAAGCCACAGTTTACCTGCCAGAAAGACATGTAAGCTGCATCAGAGATGTAGACGTCCTCCTTTAGATTTGAGATAAACACATAAATAAAATGACTGGTTTAAGACTTTGCTTGTTTACACTGACCTGACTCACTCATTACTCTGTGCCTAAACCGAGCAGGCAATCAGTGTTCACAGTGAACTTTGACTCACAATTTCCACCCAAACAATAATCCCTGACAGCTGGTCACCTCACCACTTTGTGAGCAGCATGGTTTATACACTTTATAGGAATACAAGTCATAACCGCATGAGCACTTCCACGGATAAACCTTTCGAGTTAAAACAGCCTGCACTGACTGAGCAGTGAGTGAATGACTCCAATAAACAGTATGACGGAGGCCCAGTTGTGAATTCCAAATCTAATTTAATGCAACACCACAAAGTTTAAACATGGTATTTTTCTGAGTATTTCTTTTAAGTTGAAGAGCCTGTACTTTAATTTAGTTCATGCCGGGAAGTTAAACTCACTTAATGTAGGCGGTGACAGTAGCAGGTAGTTAACCTGCTAACAATGTGCACTAATCGACACTGGTATTTCATTTTGAAATGGCACCGCGTTTTAATTACGAATGCAGACCATTGTGGTCATAAAAAAGAAACGTGACAGTCTCTGGCATAGCTATTAATACATAAATCCTGCCGGTAATCCAGACAATGCACCAATAGCACCACAGCTTAAGCGGGGCGAGCTAGTTAGCCCTTTGCCTTTAGCAGCTAACCTAAGCCAAACAAAAAGGTCGGGGAAATAACTGCGCAAACTGCAGCTAAAAATGCTACACGACTACCTTTGTCGTGTTTCTTTAAGTCCTTAATCCCTATCTCACAGCTTTCTTTTTATTTTCCGCCAGACTCACCTTAATGTTGGATTTAATTACAACGCTAGTTGGCCGGAGTCTTGTGTTGTTGTTAGCTAGCTGGCTGTTGAGCTGGACCGCTATAGCAGTATCTCACAAATAGCACACCCTGCTGTCTGGGAGTAATTTCACAAACCACTGCTATATATCCATCTATAAATGTGGTCTGAAGTCACGGTGATTTTCAGCTTTTAATTATTTGTTTGAACTATTCTTTTCCAGGGTGTAATGACTGTACAACAACAAAAGTATTCTGGGTGCACAAGTTTAATTCCATTTTCAAATTCAAATTCACATTTTATCTGAATTAACACACACAACCATACACAGTACAACATGTGGTGAAATGCTTATTGCTGTGCAATACCCGACCATTAAATGACAGTAAGATTTACAGATTACTACAAAATTTACAGGTTTTAACTTAGAAATTTACAGTAAAAATGTGCAAATAACAGTTTATGAAATAAATTATGAATAAAAAGAAAGAAGAAAGAAAGAAGAACTTATTAATTATAAGAAGTGTGCAAAAAACCAGAGTGCGCGTGGTGATGTGATGCGTGTGGCAGAGTCCAGTCCTACACCTGGTTCAGGGTCCGAATAGCCTGGGGGAAGAAGCTCCTCCTCATTCTTTCTGTTTTGGCCTTAAGGGAGCAGAAGCGCTTCCCAGGCCTCAACAGTGAGAAGAGTGCATTGTTGGAATGGTAGAGGTCCATCATAATCTTCCTGGCTTTAGTCTTTCACCGCTTGGTGTAAATGGACAGCAGGTCAGGAAGTTCTGATCGAATGATGCGTTCAGCCGAGTGCACCACTCTTTGCAGATCTTGTCTGTCCTGCTTGGTGCTGTTCCCAAACCAGGTGCAGATGTTTCCCATCAGGAAGCTCTCAATGGTGCAGGAGTAGAAGTTCTTAAGCACCCTCAGTGGCAGATGGAAGTCTCTAAGTCTTTTGAGTTTTCTCTAATCGACACAGGGTCAACATTGTACATACAGGCTCAAATATAAACATACACTCACTTAAATCTTTTATGTGTTGCTTAAGGTTTTACAGTGTCCAACACTCAGAGCAATAGGAAAGTCCATTTAGCTCACTGAAGATTTAATATGAACTGTAGATTTACACAAGCTAGCAAGGTATTTTGGAGCCATTTCTAAACAACAGCACTATCCAAGATAATCAGTTCAAACTCTATTTAAGTACAACTTATTTTGATGTGTCATTTTGCCAAGGTCTGGAAGAAGACCCTCGGATAAGAGAGAAAACTGGTTAGGATGTTCAAGAACAACAGCTCTGGCCAAGAATGCACATCTATTCCAAATCTGACACCTTCAAGCTCAATTTAGAATTAGATTTGCTATATGGACAAGCCAAATCCATTCTAGGGAAGAGTATTATGGTCAAATGAGAAAAAGATGAGCTATTTGGCCACAACAACAGAGGGATGTTTCAAGAAGTAAAGGTTGGGCTTTCAAACCTATGAACACTGTACCAGCTGTCAAGCGTGCTGGTGGTAGCATCATGCTCTGGGACTGCTCCCAGTGGTGCTGGTACATTGCACACCTTAAATCAACAGTTAGATGTTTGAAACATAGACACAACTGAGTGTTTCAATAGGGAAATGATCCCAAACACATGTTACGTTGATTTTGGAATCGATAAAGCAGGCTAACACTAAGCTTCTAGAATGGCTGTCTCAAAACTCCAATGTCAACCCTATTGAGAATTCTATCAATTCCTCCAAAAAGAGTGATTAAATATCCAGCTAGAATTGTGACACAGGCATCTGTGACACAAGCAAGTTGTGTCTCAACCATAACCCTTTGGTTATGGTTGAGACACAACTTGCTAAGGGGCATTTAACCAAATATTAGTGGGAGAGTATGTATATTTCCAATGGTCACCAATGTGTTGCAAGAAAGACCAATAACCATGGGAAATTTTCAATCACCAGTTAAAATAACTCCACTAACTGCATGTCTTTGGACTGTGTGAGCAAGCGAGAACATGCAGACTCCACACAGAAAAACCCCCGACCAGATGATGGATTCAAACCCAGGACCTTCTTGCTGTGAAGCAACAGTGCTAAACCCCATACGACCATGCTGCCCATTTGTATCCACTTAAAGTCTTTAAACATGTATGCTGTACAATCATTCCACCCTGGAAAAACAAGTTTAAAAAACCCATTAAAAGCCCCAAATCACCATGACATTCACATGTACATAATGTATGTATCCAAACAAAACTAATTGAGCCCATTTTAAAGAGAATAGTAAATAGCCCTGTAATCTCAAGCAGAGATAAATAGACATCAGCTGTTCAATGTAAAAATGAATTAAGAAGCATCACATGTTATTAGCGCCTGTTTGAGTGTGTATATAACAAAAGCTTAAGCTTTTATGGAAAACATTATTAGCAGCAGAGGAAGTCTACCACTACAGCATGTTTCTTGCTTATTATGTCCTCCTTTTTAACCAGTCATTTGTGATGAAATATATCGATTGCTGAATCACTCTGGACCAGGCGGTGCTGTCCTCACATTCTCTCCATTTTTCAAGTACTCTCATAAAAAACACAATTTTTAGGCAATCTAGTCTTTCTGAGCCTTATAAAAGCAGTGTATATCTGCATAACTTTCTTACTAAGCAGCACAAAGCACAGCATGATGGGCTGAAATCCTAATTTATCAAGGAAAAACAAATAATTCAAATGCCCCTCACGATCCACAAACATAAGATATTTCTGTCTGAGTATTTCCTTAATAATACATGTGTGAAGCACAGATATGTGAAACTTTATTTCAGCTTTCTTTATTATTATTATTATAAGTTTAGACACTGCTTTGTTTCATATTGTAGAGAATACAGTTGGCACGCATATTTGCACCCATGAAAACATACCTAACAGCAACAAAGTACAGTTGTCCAGAGACTCGCAGTAAAATAAAGATACATGTATATAATTTACACATTTACAGAAGCTTTTATGCTCCAATCAATAAAGGCATTGTTCGAACGCAGTGTACAGAAAAACAAGTAGCAGTCCAGGAGATGAAAGATTCACCTCCGCTTTGCAGGGATAACAACATTTCCACTGGTTGCGATGGGGATTAGAAGCCTTCGCTGGTCCATGCGAAGATATTTTTCAATAAGCACTTCCACTGGCACCTTGTCATTCACATAACCCTGCCTGCAAGTTACAAACACATACTGGTTAAGTTCCATGTTAGAAAATGAATGTGAAATGTTAGAAAAATAGATCATGAATGAGGTGTGCTACCTATAGGCAGCATTTAAGATATTCTACAGGCTTATGCTCTTATTACAGTCAGATATAGCCTTCAAACTACAAAGAGCTTAACATTGCCATCTAGAGGTCAGAATAATCCAAGCGTTGCAGAGTGGGTTTTTTCCTCCCCCTCTTAATACTGTAGTGTCAGTGCCTTACCTGTACAGGCGGGCACTTCTGGCTTAAAATACATATTATTTTGGGGCCTTTTGCCTTTATTAGATAGTGGAGAGTGGACAGGAAAGACAGGCCTACACTCAGTATAGGTTTCTTGATTTGCTTTGTTTTTTGGTTCATTTTATTCATTTATTGATAACACACAGCAGACAAACTAAACAGCTAGCTAGTTGACATGTACACTGAGCTGTGCAGAACAAGGTATTTAAATAAATCTGTACATGTTTGCTCCATAAAGTTATATAGCAGTGTTGTACTGAGCCTCCTCAAACCCTCCTAAGAATACATAATGCAGTTTTGTGTATAATGTAGTTCACTACATTTTTAAGTGGTATTTAAGTTTTTGCTTTTTCCTCCTTAATTAAACAAAGGGGCTTTATGACATTAAAAACATCTGATTGCAAAAAGTCTTGAATTCTGCCCTCATACCTTTTCAGCAGAAGTTCAACGTCCTCGACCTCTATGGTTTTTCTCTTTGCATGGGCAGCATACGTCTCCAGGTCCTCAGCTAGCCGGTCAAAGAATTTATCCATTCTGTTAAAATTACAACAAATCTGTTATATTAAAGCGACACACAGTTCTAACAAAGACAAAGAGACACTGCATGTGATTAATGGCGAAACACAGTGTGTTACTTACATTTCATTTAGGACAGGGTGGACGTCTGCAGAGACTTTTGTTTTGGCAAATTGCTTAAAGACGCCCATAAGGTAGCTCTTAGGAAGGACCGTTTCCTTTTTAGAGATCCTCGTCTTCCTCACTCTCCTCTGCTTAGGTTTAGCTGCAGGTAAAGGTTCTCTTGTACCGCTGGTACTGGTAGAGATCAGAAGAGAGTGTCAGTGATAGGCATTGCCGAATAAAAACTTGATTCTGTACCTGTGCTACAATAGCAGTTTTTCTATTTAAAGTAGAGAGGCTTTTAGGGAGTTAAAAGAGCACTGTGTCAGCTGAAAGGTACATATCCCCAGCTGAGTAGGTACTTCTTTCTCCCTAAAAACAGTCCTGACTGAAACCCACAGGACACACAAACACACACACTTAAGTGTAATAGGACATGCAGCTTACCTGGCCTGATTGTTCTTTAGAACAGAAGGTGATGCTAAAGGATCAGGACGATTAAAATTAATTTTCTGTCTGACAAACGCTGGAGTCTTGCAGGGGAAGTCTGAAGCTATCAGAAAACAGATTTCTTAGTCATTCTGAATGCTTAAATAGATATTTTACCAGTGCATGTTAAAAGAGAAACTAACCTTCATCCTCTTCATCATCATCATCATCTTCTTCTTCTTCCATTTCGTCTTCTGGTTCAGCAGCATCCTCAGCTGGAGCTTCATCAGGCACAGTTTCACTCCTACCATCTTCAATGTCATATGTTCCCTCTGACAGAGGAAATGAGTTCTCTTTGTCAGCCTCAGGCTCATTCGTTGTCCCAGTGGCCTCTGCCTGTCCTTGGGTTGAGGATTCGGCCACATCAGGGTCTCCGGTGTGAGTCTGACCACTCTCATGGCTTCCCATTTCAAAGCTGGTGGGCAAATCCAGAGTGCCATGTCCTTTGAATTTGGCATCAGGCCATCCTACAAACAAAACCACAAACAATATTTAATCTCAACCATACAGATTTTTAAATGCTAAATGATTGATTAATTGATTTTTTTTTTACCTGCAAACGTAGCATTAGGGAAATCCTCTGCTGCCTCTGTAACCGGCACAATGAGACCGCCCTCAGAGCGATAAGCCCTCCGGCTGATGTGTTCTGAGTCATGTTTCAGCTGAGCTGATGCCTCCTCTTCATTTTCACCGCTGAAGATCTCAAAGTCATTTTCGTTCTCAGACTTGGTCACGTGCTCATTTCTCTCAGATTGACCACTAACATCCTCTTCAGGCAGGGCTGCTACAACTTCATCAGTGTGATATTCAGTGCCACCGTCCTCTTCATCCTTTTCGGTTTGAGAGTCTGGTACAACGTCCTCTTCCTCAGACTGAGCAGATGCTTCAGCTCCCTCTTCGGACTGGGAACCAGTTTGAGATTCTTCTACGCCTCTCTTGTCTTCTTCCTCTTCTTCGGTCTGATCCTCAGCCACATTCTCGTCTTCGGACTGAGAACCTGCGTCATCACCCTTTTCAATCTGCAAGTCGGCTGTACCTCCATCAGTGTTAGAGTCAACTACATCTTCCTCATCTTCCTCCTCTTCAGTTTTAGAATCTGCTTCAGCTTCCTCTTCAGCCTGTGACCCTGCTTCAACACCCTGTTCAAGCTCGGAATTGAGAGCAACTTCTGCTCTGTCCTCAACTTCTTCAAACTGAGCTGCATCATCGCTTACACCGGTCCGAGATTTAACTACATCTTCATCTCCGTCAGATTTTGCCAAGACATCTTCAGGTTTACTGTAAACTGTTCTCCTTGCTTCCTTCTTTTCAGATTCATCTTCAGTTGGAAACACATACACAAGTTGGTCAGTTTCCAGCTTGCTCTGCTCCACTTCCATTTGCTCCTCTGGCTCCATCTCCCTCATGTCCTTCTGCAGCTGAGACGCCATGACTGTAGGTTTGTCCTGAGTAGCAATGATAGAAAAGTTGGAGGTCATGGCATCAGCCTGGGCGTAGAGAGCCGTGTTACAGTTCACGATATCGGCTGTGATATCTGGTTCGCTGAGTTTGCTTAGACCTAAGGTGAAGCCCTCAGAGTGAGTAGATTCACCAAGCCCCTGCTCCACAGGTCCAAAGCTGCTCATACCTGGATGACAGGAAGGAGGAAAATGTAAGGTGGAGGTAAAGAGCAGGTGCAAATAACCTACAATTCTTTTCATGCTGTACTTCTGTTCTCACGTCACTGGGCTGAAGTGTTAAATTTATACTCAGTCGTAGGTTTGCACTGAACCTCTGCAGAATTTAACTAAAACTTTCACCAGCAGGGGGCAGCACCTTACTTGTAGGTAGGTTGAATAGTTGTTGGATGTGTGCCAGCAACTTAACCAAAGGTTACATGGCCTTGTTACACAATCTTGTGATAAAAACTGGCATTAAACAAAATTACAATCCAATCTAGTTCCACTTTTTTTTTTTTTTTTTTTTTTAAACCTCCCTTCAGCACGATTCTTTTTGAGACATGGTCACAGCAGCTGTTTCTTTGCAGTCTGGTAACAGCTTTACTTACTGAAACATTTTCACATGCACTCATCTACAAAATGTATGAGAGGTGAAGAAGACGGTGGAGATACGCGTCAGGGGTGGTTTGTGGCAGAAGACCAAAATGTCTGAATAAAGGACCAGAGGCCAAGCTGGGGCCGAAGATGTTAAGAAGTCTGAAGGACAGGATTAGAAATGAGTATAACTCAGGTTTAGTCAAAGTCTGGACTCAAAGTTAGAGAGGCAAAGCTGAGAGGGTTTGGACATGTGCAGAGGAGGGATAAAGGGATTGAGGATAAAGATGGATGCAAATCACTGACAAATTCACTGTGGTGACCCCTAAAGTGAGCAACCGAAAGAAGGTGATATTTAAAGTGACTCAATAGCAGGTCAAAATACAGTGACAGTTCTCAAGGTGAAAAATCCTGATAGTGAGATTATTTAGCAATGAATGAATCAATTATCAAATTAACCAGTTGGTAACAACAGTGTGTGAGATTATATTACATTTCTGGTTAAGTTTCTGTGTTTTACACCATATGGTTGTATGGCTGCTGTGCCTCAGAAAGAAATCTTTGAAAAAACTATGTCCCATTAGAAGAATGTAATAAAGTATTTTGATCGCAGTGTTCACCTCCCATCCGTCGTTTATCTACAGCAGCACCAAATTCTTCCTCTGAGATTTTCCGACGATTTGAAACTCTTCTCTGCAGACCTCTTTTCTCAGTCTTAGCGTCAACAAACGGAGTTTTTAAATTCAAGGAAGCAGAGCTGAAAAACAGATTGGACATAAACTAAAAAACATAAAAAACAAACATGGTGTGCATTCACACGCTGATCATTAATTCTAAATCTAGTCATGGGTTCGATCCCTGATTAGAATTAATATTTTGCATTCTTTGTACACTTTACCTCAACACAGACAGTGATGAATTGTCATCTATTGATAGTTCAGTTTCCTCTTCAGCTTCTGGAAGCACAAACATCCAGCATACACGGTAAGTGTTCACATTGCTGCAGAAGCACAAAAAAAAACCCACAACCTCATTTTTGATCGGTGTACCTCCTCAATACTCGTTTCAATCTTACCATCTCCATCTTTAAGTCGTTTTTCAAAAGCCGTTGTGTTAAAACTCCTGCGCGGTCTCTTTCGGCTCAGTCCCTTTGCAGTGCTGGCTGCTGGGCCAATCGTTACATCAGGCAGGTCCAGCCCTGACAGCTCCATACTGAAAGTCAATTCAACTCAAAAGTTTATTTTCCATCACAATCAGGACTAATTCAGTAATGCCATGAATCACCCTGTAACGCACAGCTCACCTGGGATGCGTTTTGGAGATGGTCGAATTGGCTGAAGGTGGCTCCGGCTCTTCAGATGTTTCTGTCTCATGAACCACGGGGGATTTCACCGGCTCTGAAAACCAAAACATATAAGCAAAAGCAAAACCAACCGAAACCAACCAGGAACTAAAAGAAGGCTAGTTCACGCACCTGTCCGCAGGATGTTCATGAGTATGTGTCTGGGAGTGTCTCCGTCATTAATCAGTACTGAAGATGTGGCAGGCATGTTTGCCTTTTTTAACACAACTGAGGCAGTCCTCCTTTTAGTGGCGGGGAGGGATTTTCTGGTTATGCTCTAGAAAAAAGGGACAAAGTTAATAAGTTTAACATGCCCACGAATAACAACTACCCTGCTCACCTCTATCTTACCTCATGGAGCTTATGTCTCATGCTGCGCCTAAGGATCTCCTGCGGGGTTTGGGGACCAGCATCTTTCTTGCTGAACCTGCTACTCCGCCGGGTCCCGCTGCTACTCGGCTCCTGTGAATTACTGGAGACAAGTCATCTTACGATTAATAATACTGAATACAAAGCCGCTGAGACTAACGTGCGACAACCACAAGTTTGTCGTTAGCAATAGCTTAGCTAGCATTAATGCTGAAAACGCCAGTGAATATGACTTTCGTGGTTCTCTCCCAGAAAATGAACCGTACCTGCGTGTGACAGGGGTCCTGGGTGGCTCGGTGGTGAGAATATGTTTCAGCAGGACCCGAGCGGACAAATCCTCCGTGGGATCCATTTAGCCACCGAGGAGCAAAGTCAGCTGGTTAGCTGAACTCAGCTAGCAGACAATTGCGGGCAGTTAAACGTCAAAAATGTCAAACAAATGACTTTTTCCACAACGACGCTGTCCAAACAAGCGGTGCTGAGCTGAAGTTAGTGTCGTTTATCCCAGCTTTCACCCGAACGTCATTTATGCTCTGATCCTTGCCTTGTGTTTTCTGTTTCAACGGACTCAATTCTCATACGGTCCCGCGTTATTTTTAAGTGAAATCTCGCGAGAAGAGAGATTTGGCTTTGAACCTCGAGATCGCAATGAAACAAATAAATAAAATTAAAAATGAAATTTTAATATTGTTTTCAGAAAAAGCAATAATATAAATGAATAATTTACAAAATCAGAGGTATGGAATTTTTTTCAATACTGAAATTTTATTTTATTGTATTGTATTTTAGTTTAGTTTAGTTGTCATCCATACTTCAAAATTGTGGGTGATTATCCATTATTATTATTATTATTATTATTATCTTAATGCGAACTTTTGTGAAAATATCTCAAAACAAAACATAGAAAATAACTTGAAATTTCTGAAAATGAAGTCGAAAATTTGAGCTAATGACTCCACATTTTGAGATAATAATCTAAGGCAAAAGATTAAAAAAAAAAAACAATACAGATATGATACATACTCATAATCAGTCAACATGAAATTAAGAATGCATAACCATAATTTTTGTGCTTAGAAGATACAATAACAAGACCGAAGAAGAGGGAGTAAAAAGTGTATCTTCTGCATTATGGTCCAGATATATTACAAGTCATACATTCCATACATATATATTTTTTTTAGATAAATCTGTGTTATTACTAAAAACCTCAGATCGAAAAGTAAATCACATAAAATTATACTTAATATATGGTAACATGGCCCAGTGTTTTTTCCCTATACACATTTAATAATAATAATGGATTGCATTTATATAGTGCTTTTCGAGAACCTCAAAGCGCTGTACAGTTCCACTATTCATTCACTCTCACATTCACACACTGGTGGAGGCAAGCTACAGTTGTAGCCACAGCTGCCCTGGGGCAGACTGACAGAAGCGAGGCTGCCATATCGCGCCATCGGCCCCTCTGGCCAACACCAGTAGGCGGTAGGTGAAGTGTCTTGCCCAAGGACACAACGACCGAAACTGTCCAAGCTGGGGCTCAAACCGGCAACCTTCCGATTACAAGACGAACTGCCAACTCTTGAGCCACGACCGCCCTTTGTGAGCTGTCAGCTGCAGTGAGGTGTTTTGAATTTCTGTCAGGTGTGCACTAAGTTTTGACCAGTGGAGTGCACTGCGATAAACTGGAAAATAAACATGAGAGCAACACAGTTCTCAAGAGAATTTATAATATCATAATTCCCTGCAAAACAACATGTTAGTTACCACAAGGGGTGAAAATTATAAAAATGTTTAATTTTGAGAAACTTATCCTACCCTTTATCATAAGGTTGGACACCACTACCACCACCAATTTCAAATTTGGATTCATTTGGCATACCTCAGGCTTTTCTCCCCATTTCCATTCCTGAAGAACGTCCTACCTGCACACCATGCCAAGATTTCAACTAATAGCTCTTTGGGAATCACTATGTTGGTGCAAAAATACAATTTTATGTCTCTCACACTCTGTTATCTTTGGCATTTTTCATAGATTTAGTTAAGGAAATTGGGGCAAAAGCTTTGAACTTTTCAAGAATTGCTCTAGACCACATTAAAAATTACAAGGAAATCTGACTAGCTGGAAGCAAAATATAAAAAAAGCAACAAACAAAACAAAAACAACACACACAAACAAGGGATGGCTCAACACTGGATTTTAAAAATTCAAACCTACTTTAGACATTAAAATGTAAAATCTGTGTCAATAGAATAAGAATTTCTTCTTTTAGGTTCAAATCTAAGACCAGGTGCAGATGATGGTTAAACCATTTAGAATTTGAGATATATGCATTAAATATAAGGCTATATATATAATATAAACAAACATCAGGTGGCACTTGTTCTCATTGTCTCAAATTCTAATATAGTTTCTTTGTAAACCACTAAAAGAGCACATTCTTGTTTCTCACATTTTCTGATGTGTTGTAATCTTTCCCCTCAGCTCTTGCCTGTAATAAGCATGCAAGGGAGGCGTTAAAGATTTAAATAGTCTTTAATAATTTATGGCACAGCAAACTGATAATTATATTCAACAATCAGTAAAACAGGTGGTTGTCTGTTTCATTCATAGTCATTTATAGGTGAATGATCCCTTTGCCCAGCACACTGGAAATAAACTTTCATTTGCTGTCATAGGCTTGTTTGATTTTTAAAAAAATAGTGAAAAGGCTCCTCGTACGGATGGCTTAGAAGTCTGGCCTGTCCTTCTTCAGTTTGGAGTAATCCATGTTTACTACAAGAAGCTGGACACACACACATAAAAACAAATATGCATTATCATATGACTGCTGAGATATGGACTTTGACGCAAGATAACAGAAAATTATTGCCGGTCCTTTGTAGAAACATGCCTGCTCTATAACTTGACATAAAGGATTAAGAAAAACAGCTCGTACTTTGTACTGCTGATTGGGCTCCATTTGGTTCCAGGGTTCAGGGTTGTTCTTGTGATCCCATCTGAAGACAAGAGGAAAAGCCGTGATCGAAACAACACATCCCAGAGTAACCGAGGAAAGTGAAAACGCCCGCTTTTCTATAAGTTTAAATCATCTCAGATACTTACGACACGTCTGGGTTTTTCAGAGCCGCCCTGGTCAGGGCCAACACACTCATGGTTGCCCCTCCACTTATGAAGATGAACAGGGGGATCAGCTTTGGAGAAAGGGCGTCAATCAGTCAATAAAGCTATTGCTTTATCAATGCCAGTGGAGCAAAACCAGAAGAGAACAATATACAGAGTTTTAAAAATGTTAGGCACATTTTCCTTCTTGAGTTTAGGATGGAGGAGGAGAAGCTGCTATAAATCTGTGTAAATCTGTTGCTCTCTGACTGGAAGTGGTAGTCCTAGATTAGGTTACCAGATGTCAGAAACTAAAACTGCAGACATAAAAGATGGGAACAGACAAGACGGACTCTGCTTTCCTCTGCAGCTGCAGATCTTGCAGGATTTCCAGTGTGGAGCCTTAAAGAGTATGTTTCTATGTTTGATCTATAAAACGTTGATAAATCTTTGTTATCTGCGTCCTTTTGGATCTTATTCAGCATTTCATCTGTTACAAACCATGTGTAGGAGTCCAGTTTTTCCTACTGTGCATTGCCAAGACATAATGTGTCTTATTAAGTTTTAAGATAAGGGCAAATAGTTGTTGTCCCTGCTTATATCACCACACTTTGACCCCGTGGCCAGTTGCATGTGTCTAACAGCTATTAATACAACCAGGGTCACTTTCTCACCTTGCTGCTGTGGGTAAAAATGTGCAGTTGTCCTCAAAAAGCCTTGCTGAGGCAGTGCTACTTTTATAGTAACAGTCTATGATGTATAAAATGCACAGAATTTCCATGTTGGTATTGTTATCTCATGACATAAGAGGATTGTTTAAACAATGAAGAGTTTTCACCAGCAGGGAGCAACAGGCTGCTCAGTCACAGAGCAGGAGGGGGACAAAGCATTTCCATCCAGAGGTATATTAATATGGAGGCTGCCACAAACCATACCCTTTCACACCGTCGTCCTTGGAGAAATAAACCCTCACATGCATTTATCTGGCCTTAACTCAAGCTAATATGGAAACTACTCCACCGCTATACGTGCTGCCATCACAAACCTTTTCGCATGGCTACAGACGCACGGTGACGTGAAACAAGCGACCCCCCCCCCCCCCCCGCGCGCGCACACACACACAGATTTGAACTTTTAGATTATCATCATTATAACATTTCAGTAGCAACAGTATCAGTAGGAGCAGGTGATGCGGTTGTCTGATTCTGCGGATGCCAGAGCGCAAAAACGAACTCTGTCATGAGGAGGTTGCGGGTGAAAAACCCAAGAAAAGCTTTCACGGGATTACACGAATATAGTGATTAAAACAATAAGAATGTAGTGACGTGAAAATGTTTCTACCATTTGTTTGTTTTTGTTTTTTTTTTTAACCGAAACCTGTGAGTCTGTCGAGGAATTTGAGATTTCCGCACTCAGAGCTGTATATGAAATTATTTTTGCTTTTATAAATAGTAAAATACTCTACGAATGCGTACTTTAGGGTGTCAGTGTGTGGATAAGTCACAAAAACTGTTTTCCTGAGCCTTCACAGCTGATCCCACATCAGGTAATTAAGGAGAGATCTTGGGGGAAAACGGGAGCGCGCGCAGCTTCAAGCTTCTGATAGGCACGTTTCAATGTCACCGTCTCCTTGGTTACAGGCTGGTAATAACGACCGTAAAAATAAAACGAGTGGCTGAGACTTACAGCTGGGTGGCTCTTAACCTGCTTGGCGATGACCCCAAAGAATGAAGACATGGTGGACAGTCCTCCCGCTGACCGGCTCCGTTAACGTGAATATCTGCGGGCTGAAGGCGCGCCTCTCCGGAGGATCTCCTGCAGTTTCCTGCAGGCCTGAACGTACAATTGAACTGCACCCCACCTCCACGCGCTACTGTCAGCCAATCCCACAATGCAACGACAGCAGCTGTGCGAACCCCCTACCTGGGCTCATATCTCTGAGCGCTACGGGGGGTTTGCTCAAGTGGATTTTAAACCCTCCACCTCCATTTTTATTTATTTTGACCAGCTAAAGTTGGACCGTTCAGATCAATCTAAAGGCTCAAACCAGCACGCGCGAATATATATATATATATAAAGGAAATGACTAAGAGAAGTATCAGCACGTGATGCTGTTTTATCTAGCTGCGATGGGATTTGGAGGTGTTTACAGTTTGTCTGAGGTTATCTGGTTCAGGTTAGATTTACAGTTACATTAAACATCCTTAAAAAGTTTAAATAAAAAGGTCACAAACTGCTCAGAATGGTTTCACTTTCAGTTCTGTGACAGATGCAGAGCAAAGCTCATGAAAAGATCGGTTTACAAAGTGTATATTATCAGTGACTTCTTCAGGCACACCTGTTCAATTGTTTACTAACCAAATATGTAATGAGGAAATTACATGACAGCAACTCGGTGCATGTAGACATTCCGATACAGTGCTCAGCATAAATGAGTACACTCCCTTCAAAAAGCACAAATTAAATCAGTAGCTCAATGAACAAAAGAACAATTTCCAAAATTTTCACAAGGCTGAGTTTTATTGAACACTTGTTTAACTCCATAACATGAAATTAAGGTTAATAATATAACTTAGATCACAAAATCTTCAGTTTTACTAAAATTGGATGAAGCAAAAATGAATACACCCCGCAACACAAACTACTACATCTAGTATTTTGTATGACCACCGTGATTTTCAAGGACAGCATCAAGTCTTCTAGGCACGGAATGAACAAGTTGCGACATATTGCAACATTATCTTTTTCCATTCTTCAAGAATAACCTCTTTTAGAGCCTGGATGCTGGATGGAGAGTGATGCTCAATTTGCCGCTTCAGAATTTCCCACAGGTGTTCGATTGGGTTCAGATCAGGAGAAATACTTGGCCATTCAATCACCTTCACCCTGTCCTTCCTCAGAAATGCAGCAGTAGCTTTAGATGTGTGTTTTGGATCATTGTCGTGTTGGAAAAGTGGATGACGACTAAGTGCACGGAGTGATGGCAGCATCTTCTTCTTCAGAATAGAGTAGTACATTGTTGAGTTCATGATACCATCAATGAAATGCAGCTCCCCAACACCAGCAGCACTCATGCAGGCCCACATAAGGACACTGTCACCACCATGTTTCACTGTAGGCACCATGCATTTGTCTTTGAAATCCTCACCTTTATGACACCATACAGTTTTGAAACCATTAGTTCCAAAAACAGTGATCTTTGTCTCATCACTCCAGAGTATAGAGTCCCAGTAGTCTTCATCTTTTTCAGCATGGGCCCTAGCAAATTCTAGGCGTGCTTTTTTGTGCATGGGCTTTAGGAGAGGCTTCCTTCATGGACAATACCTATGCATGCCATTCCTCTGCAGTGTATGCCGTATGGTGTCACGGGAAACGGTCACTCCAGTTTGGCTTTCTACTGCTTTAGCTAACTGCAGTGAACTTGCATGGTGATTTCTTCAACCCTTCCTTCTCATCAGGAGACGCTCCCATTGAGATGTTAACTTCCGTGGACGGCCTGGATGTCTCTCTAAGATGGTTGCGCTTCAATCTTTGTTACATTTTTGGATCACTTTTGCTACAGTATTTTGACTGATATGTAAAGCTTTGCTGATCTTGTAGCCCTCACCTTTTTTGTGTAAAGAAATTATTTCCTTTCTCAGATTTTGTGACATTTCTCTTCCATGTGGAGCCATTGCTGGCAGTATGAAATGGGAAGGGCTTTTCTTTGTTAAGTAATGCCCTTTTATAGTCACCTGTCTGCTGGACACCTCGTAAATGAATCATTAGACTCACCTTTGGTTAATTCGAATTTTGTAGTCTTAAGTGTGGCTTTTCTCCTTAGACTATAATTGGGGTGTACTCATTTTTGCAACATGGGCTTGAATGAGTCTGCACACACACACACAAAAAAAAAAAAAAGATTTTCCTAACAAATTAACAAATCTTGTTTGCAATCAATGGCCCACATTTGTGGGAGTATTTTTGTATTATAGTATCTCATAGAAAATGTTGATTCTGAAAGGAAACTAAAGGTTTTCTGACAAATGTAAAGGGGTGCACTCATTTATGCTGAGCACTGCATCTTCAGACAATGAACCAATCTGCTGAAACTTTAATGTTTGTGCCATCAATAATCAGCTTTCTGGAAAAAAAAAACAAAACAAAAACTGAGAAGCATTGTAGTGAGTCAAAGGTAACGACTGAAGAAATCAATGTGACTCAAGACAAGAGGAAATTACACATCTTAGTCAGGCAGTTCTCAATTCCCCTGCCCCAGGAAATAGTGAAGATTCCAGTGTATGGTGACATAATGACACACGGTACCATTATAAGATTTTCTAGTGTTTTCTTTTACCCAATTTAGAAACAAATATTCCAGTATGACTAGATGAATGCACAAGGTTTGAAAGTAGCTTCTTAAATGTAGGGCAAATGAAAACTTGGCAGTATACGCACGGGACTTCACACCAATAGGTCTGCTCTTTAACACCATGGCTGCATAGATTGTGTGGTGAATTCAAAGCAAAGCACTAAGAGCTAAAATGCTAAAATGAATGTAATAAACACAGAAGACATGCTAGCATCATGTATTTATGTAGACAAAACACAGAACCTGAGATAACACATTCCCAGTATCCACAACCGGGGAAAGAAAAAAAATCTTTGATTATTTGGAATAAGAATATTTCAGTCCATCAGCATTTCATCAAGATGCTAAAACTAGGAGATGTTAGTCAAAAGATCAAAATAGTCAACTTTCAGTTCACATGCAAACAGAACTATCAGAGGCTAAATTATGGAGGAAGCCTCTCCTCTGTAACACCCTCTGCTGGAAGTGCATAAAAATCCACCCGATACATGTGACATTTGCCTGACAGAAAACTAAAAATGACAAGAGTCTTTTTTTCCTTTTTAGCTTATGTAGCAGGTATTTGGGAAAAAAGGGTAAAAAACAGACATCACTACACATACATATACAACGAAGTACAAAAGTGAGTATAAAAATAAGAATTGCGACTCAAAAGTAGTAGTTCAACTTGTGCAAACATGTCTGCGAGAAAATAAAACTATATGATCGTTAACTTGTCAGCTTGGCAGAACAAAATGATCAGGGAAACTGAGGAGGACAAGTCTATACCACTAAAACTGGTTAGGTAGTCAACTAGGCTGTGAAACCTCAAAACTAAAACGTACCATCAGGCACAGATCTAGAACGTCAATAAACAACATGCAACCCTTTTTTGCAAGTAAACAAGACATTTTAAAAAAAGAAAGAAAGTACTACTCGTAAAGCAAGAATGCATGTGCTGAAGCCATTAGGTGCTGACGCTACCTGAACTTCTACATCTACAAAATTCCCTTTACAACAATCAAAATGTCATTTCATGTTGTCCTTTAAATCAGGTAAAAACAAAGTACCCACTGATTTGTCACGCTTCGTACACTAGTGACTGGTGCAAGGAAATAAGTGAACAGCAGATAAATATCTTTGATAAGATGAAAAAAATAATTAAACAGATGCAGTTTAAAAATAAGGAACAGTATCAACAAAGTTACTGTTGTGGCGTCTTTGAGGAAATAACTGTGCAGGAAGTGAGCAGTCAGTCAAACAAATCAAGTGAAAGTTTAGAGAAAAATAAGTGAGCAGTGCTGCTGTAAGACAGCACAGTGTCTCAATTATTTTTGGCTAAGACAAATGTAAATATCTTTGGGTAATAACAGAACTAAATTTGTTTAGAAGTGTTGCAATTAAGGAAACTCAGAGCACTCTCCTTTGCATTGTGACTCATTTTCTCAATAACCTTCAACATCAAGCCCTTTTCAGACATCCAGTGGTTTCCTTTAATCTCGCTGCATCTCAAAGTCTCAGATTTGCTAACATTTATCCATCACTTTCAACATGACGAGTGAATACCTGATTACAATGGCTCGCATGCATGTATTTTTTTTTTTTTGCTGATCAGCTCACTACAGAGCATCCTAGATAACAACAAGCAGCACATAAACAGCACTTTATCTGTTACTAGTTTGTATAAACACTAAATTATTCCTCTCATAAGCATTTTTTGCTATGCCTAATTCAAAAGCAGCTCTCTGTAGCAGTGTTGTGTTGTAGAGGAAGCTCCAGCAGCACAAACAGATGACCCATTTGTGGTTGTGCAAGATTTAAGCCTTTAAAACTATGATTGCTCTCAACTAGAGTCGATGCTGGAAATATAAATTCAAGTCTTTTGCAGGGGTGCACAAGTCTCAATGAAGCTCTAATAAACATTAGTGATGCCATCGCATGGCTGAAAAGGGCAACAATGTTATTTGTTTGTACCTGTGTGGCAAAAGAATGAGCTAAAATTTGAAAAGAAAAGAAAAGAAAAGAAAAAAGAAATCATCTAGACATCTGTCCCAGACCACTCTGTTCATTTCCAAATAAACGACCTGGAGCCGTTTTTATAAAGCTAGCCCCTCTCCAGAACTTTCTCCCATCACAGTGGTGGCTGCAGGAGGATCTGGACAAACAGCCCAGGTGTTAGAGGAGACCGTCTGACAGGAGCTTGTTCCCTGGTTCAAGCAGTTGCTTGCTGGAGAGCCAAAGCTTCTGAAAAACATGTCCATGGAGGGGAGCAGGGGCTTAGGGAGGCTGACTGGGCAAAAGGCTGAACCCCCATAGGGGGTGAAGTTTACCTTGTTGGGGTCGGGGCAGGAGGAGATGAGGACCATCGTGGGTTTCTGTGGAGAGCTAAAGAAGAAAAGGAGAAGAAAAACTTATTTCCATAGAAGTGATGCAGTGGTTACATTCAGTGCACACACTCCGATTTCTTTCATTTTGTTCAGCATCATTTCTTTATCATGTGGAAAAATTTAGACATAATGTTGACTCTGCACTTCTTTTTTTAATGTTAAGATATCTCTGGGATTAAATGTGGTTAAACTTCTTTTCACTGACAGAAAGGGAAGTTTCGCTGGTCCAGCAAACTTAAGATCAGAGTGACTTGTATGCAGCTCACAATGTAAAATGAGTTTGACATCCCTGATCTATGTAGTCGCTGCTTGTGCTTACATGTCAACATGCACGAGGCTTTACTCAAGCCAAAATTTTCCCCTAGAAGTCACCCACTAGAAAAGAAAAACTAATACCAGGCAACAGAGTTTTGTAATTGTTGCTTCCTTTTAATGAGTAACGACTAGTAATTTCACACTGTAAGATTCAGACCAAGTTAAAAACAAGGAGGACTTCGAATGCTTTAGTGCTGACAACATGAAGTGTTGCAACATCATCAACTTGTCGGTTTGGCAGAACAAAACTCCCAAGCTGAACAAACAAACTGCTTTGAGGGGGGACTGTTCGTACATCTACAGTTAATGCCACTAACTCACTCTAACAGAGTACAAGGTAAACTCTGATTCAACTAAAAACTATGACATCATACAGGAAATCACATTCAAGTTTGGGTAAAGACACTAAATTAGTTTGTTTTTCCAGTGTTTATTTTTTTAAATGTGACCACCAGAGGGCATCTACATGCTGACAGTAAATGACAGGGAGTATACAGTATTTGTCTAATTATATTTCATTATCCAGAGGTGATTCATCTGTCTCCCTCTAGCATGCAAACACAAAACAAAATGAATAAAAACCTACCTGATCTCCTCCCACACTCTCACCCTTTCACAGCCCTCTGGAGGTTTTCTCTGGAAGCAGCAGCTTTTGTTGGGCCCTGGAGATGAGGCATTCAGGAGAGGAGAAAGGTCAGCCTCATTCTGGGAGGAGAACGGAGACAGATGCCCACTGTCTGTTGAGCCTGAAAAGAGGAGAGAAAACATATGTGAGATCTATCTATCTATCTATGATTTGAATATTCTAAGGGGCAGAAACAGTTTACTCACTTCTTATCAACCTCACCCCCTTAACATAGTCTTGTCATTTTCTCTCAAACTGTCTTCATTTTCTGACAGCTTGGTTACTGGCTATGACTGATAGACATTATGAAGTTTTCAGCTAGAGCCCATCCTTTCCAAGCCTAGATACACTGTGTTATGTCTGAAGTCATTTCTGGACTCAAAGGCTCGTGCAGACAATGTGGTGATGATCATCAAGTAATAATTTGCTGGCACGCAGTACATTTCAAACACAGGATTTGGGGGGGGGGATGGGATGGATTCCCTAAAAATCACTTAGGCATTTATTCATAGGGTTTCACTTCACCCATGTTCCCCAAATTGAAATTAAATTTGAAGAATAAACAAAGGACTGAAAAGAAATTAAAACCTTAATAGCAGTTTGCATTCTTTTGACATTTAGAAATGAATTTATAATTTTCCTGATGCACAACTAAAGGAAGTCAAATTTCAAGGTCTCAGCTAGAGATGCCACCTAATTCATGTTCCTTGCCAAGTCCATGATTAATGTCAGAAAGAACCTATAAAGAAATTATAAGTGAGAGGGAAACTGTTACTATAAACTAAGACAACTACAACTCTTTAGTCCATCAAGCCAACACCAAAAAAAACAAGAACTTCCATGGTGAATATAAAGAACACATGTCATGCCATATTTGCATTTTGCAGACATATTTTTGGCAGAGCTGAATTGCGTTACTGAAACCACCACAAAGTTATACATCAGTGCTGCAATTTTATGTCTACATGCGTCTGCTAGAAATACACTTACCAGACACTTTTTAAAAACACACAGTTTAACTGCTCATCAATGCAGTTATCTAATCAGCAAATCTCAAGGCAGCAGCTCAGTGCATTTAGGCAAGATGACCTGCTGACGTTCAAACAGAGCATCAGAATGAGAAACAAAGTTGAGTTTAAGTGACTTTAATGTGGCAGGGTTGTTCTAGCTGGACGGGTTGGTCTGAGTAATTTGAAAACTGCTGATTTATTGAAAAATTTCCTACAGAACCATCTGTAGAGTTTACAAAGAATGGCCTGAAAATGAGAAAACAACCAGTGATTAGAAGTTCTCTGGGGTAAAACACCTCAATATCAGGAGAACGGTCAAGACTGGTTTGAGGACATAGCAAGGCAAAAGTAACTCAAGCAACCAAAGTATGCAGAAGAACATTTCTGAATGCACAACATGTTAGAGTGGAGCTACAACAGCAGAAGGCCACACCGGGTGCCACTCCTGGAAGCTAAAAACAGTAAAACTGAGGCTACACCTCACATAGCCTCACCAGAAATGGACAATAAATGATTTTTTTTTTTAAAACCCAACAAAGTCTCGATTCAGATGGCAGGGTGTGGATCCATTGCATGTATGATGTAACAACATGCCGGTTGGTGTAGGGGGAATATTTCTGTGGCACACTTTGGACCCCTTGGTATCAACTGAGCATTGTTTAAATACCACAGACTACCCAAGTACTGCTCATGACCATTTTCAGCTCTTAAATACCAGTGTACCATCCCCTGATGTGTTTAACACGTCACGTCAATGTGGACCGAAATGTGAGGAATGTTTCCAGCACCTCATTGAATTTATGCCATGAACAATTAAGGTAATTAAGGTACTTCTGAAGGTAAAAGGGGCCCATCCCAGGACTAGCAAGGTGTACCTAATAAAGTGGTCAGCAAATCAAGACTTTCACGTTTGTTCTCACCATTATAAAAATTTAAATTCTTATCTAAAATGTCTGACAAACTAACCTTGGTGCAGGTCTGGAGGAGCATCTGAGTTGGGCTGAGAGGTGCAGATGTAGTTGGGAGAGGAGCAGGGTGAGGAGGAGGTGGAGGATGACGATGGCGGGGGCGTGGTGGGGGGGTCGCTCTGAGATCCACTGCTGCAGCTCTGCAGAGGCACTGGAGCCCGATGACCATCTGGAACCTCGAGCAGCTGTCGAGACAGGAAACTGCACTTTTTAGAACGTTTAATTAAATGAAAATCGGCCAACACGGAAGTTTTACTTCAGCAGAAAACTACATGTGCCACCTCTGAAACCCGCCTTTCTTTGCAAATAAAACAATGCTTAAACATCTTCACATGTCCATGTTGTGTAAACAAGCATGTGTGGGCTCTGTAGGTGATAATTACCCTCTGTAATGGATGTAGTGACTGGCTGATGAACATGCCTTCCAGCTCCTGGTTGAGGCCCTCCACGCTGCAGCGCAGGGGAGGGACCAGTGTAGACAGGGGAGCAGGGGGGATGGGAATAGGCTGAGTCTGAGCACATAAACAAGTGAACACAATTTTATTGCACTACTCCTAAGAGCCAAACACCAGGACGTTTTTTTAAGAGTTCCCTTCAGCTTCTTTATTTCCATATTTTCCAAAAACAGCAGGCTAAATGTACTTTTTTTTTTTTTTTTTTTTTTTAAATTGTTACCATTAAAAATACAACAAAAAAGCAACAAAGAAAACTGAAACTTTCTTACTTTTTGAGAGCACACAGGCATTCAAAAAGTGATTTGCTCCAGACATCTCAAAAATCCAGCAAGCTCAATGCTGATAATCAAACTAACAAGTGTTCTCATAAACTGCATGGGACTGTCTCATCACCACTTTGGTTTATTTGAGAAAAAAAAAAAATCACCACAGCCCAGTGGAGTGTGGGACCACACACCAGCTGTGCTGAAAAGCAGAACCGTGCATTACAATCTGAAAAGCAGAAGCTAGCATGATGTAGTGATCTTCCCGTTTCCTCAGTGTTTTATTTCATTCACTTCCTGCAGAGACCTGCATAGCTTAGTAATGCGCTCTTGTGAATGTAAATCAGTGACAGGTGTCCATACACGGTACAGAAGAAAAAACAAATACACCTAAATTTACTTCTAGAGACATCTGCACTAAAACCTCAAGTAACTCATTCAGTGTGCTTGTGTCTGCTGATGCTAAGGTACCTGAGCAGCTCCAAGGCTACGGCCCCCCTGAGGATAGCCCCGCTGACGGTCTTTGTCATGTGCCCCCGAGACTGCAGGTTTGCTGCACTGCTGCAGTTGTTGTTTTAGTTTAGCGATCTGAAACAAACACATGTTAATCAACCTCTACGTGCAAACACACAAA
Source organism: Perissodus microlepis (assembly GCF_051167445.1). Classification (NCBI taxonomy): domain Eukaryota; kingdom Metazoa; phylum Chordata; class Actinopteri; order Cichliformes; family Cichlidae; genus Perissodus; species Perissodus microlepis. The sequence goes on from NC_140468.1 coordinate 15,816,175, forward strand.
GGAAGTCCTTTAATCCCACATGTCGAACGCTTAGTATCAACAAACAAGGATTTTATTATGTTTTTTTATGTTGGCTCAATGTTCAGTGAGATCATGAGAAGTGAGGCTTCTTTAAAAAGTATAAAAAAGGGGAACGTTGCAGATGACCTCAGTCTCCTGTTGCTCAACAATGTCAATAAAAGTCAAGACTTTTTCCAAGAACTTGCCCATTTTAATTTATTTAAAAAAAGAAAAAAAAAAGAAAAAAAAAGAGAAAGCGTCAAGTTTAGCAAATCCAGGCATTACAAATGCATGTTGAGCAATCAAAAGTTGAATTGACCTCTCGCAGATGCTCAGCGCTGCCCCATGATGCTGATCGCTTGTGGCTGCTGCTCCCTCGCCAGCTGTGGGATCTATCGGACCATGAGTCTGGGGTCTGCGGTGGGAAGAAAGCAGCCATGAGAACTGATGTTCTTCATATGCAATCACATGTCTTTAATATGCATTTTATTAAGTTTTTTTAGGGTTTGGTCTAAAGCTGTCATATGATCATATATGCAAAATGAAGGGAAAGCTATAGAGCCTTGTGTACAGTTTCTTTATGTACTTAAAGCAATGATGACTCAATCTTTAATTACAGATTGAGGCCATTTTCAAAATTCACATTTCTTATAATACTTCGTGGTTTCTTTGCCTTCAGTGCAAGCCAGACACAATTAGAGACCATTACATATGCCATTTGTTTCCAGATGCACGTCACAAGTGTGATAAAACATCTCATGAGAAAATATTTCATACAGTATTCACAGCACAAGATAATAAATTCCAGCAACCCAGAACTGTAAAAGCAGGCAGCGCAGACATCACACAGCTTCTGCTTCTTCAGTGGTAATTCGCTGTTATTTTTCCATCATTGCACAAATCATTACCTGCATTTAAATGGCATAGTGCTAGAGGGCGGACCAACTACGATCTGTGATACTGTGTACTTAGCTGGATGATAAGTTGCACCTCAAGCTGCAGACCTGCTTTCATGTTGTAACTGTGTACTGACACCAGGGGGCAGTGTCAGAATTATACGGAATAACTTGTTTGGGGGGGCTACTCTTCTGGGTTCTGCTGTTACTTAGCTTAGCCCCTGCCGCGGAGTAGATCGAACTCGTAACACAGGAAGAAATGTTTTGTATTGAAGTGAAAACTGTCCACTGCAGCCACAGTTGGCTTTTTTGGTCACTGGTTAGTTTTGTTTTTTTTTTTACTCCTTCCCATCTGATAAACTTCACCGTCTGTCCCTTTCTGTCTAAGCTCACTTCTTAGGCAATTTACAGCACCTTTCCTGACAGTCTACAGGAGATTGCTTTTTTGTAGGACTGCAAGAGCGCATCTGCATCAAGTGCATACCCATAATCCTTCTCTCTGTGTAGCAAATGACCTAAAACGCAGCAGATTCTGCTTTAAGCAGCAGCCATGGTTGCACAATGGAGGTGCGCAGCTTTGCCATCCCAAGTCCACATATGGTCTGCTGTCACCTGAAGGCACCAGCAAAAACATGTGGCTAGTAACGTGGAGCTCTTTCATGATTTTACTTCTCACATCTCCTCAGTAGAGCCAAAGCACCACACAAGCCAACAGCAACTGCATAAATCATGCTGTAATATTTCACATTAAACAGGTCACGTTTAACATGAAATATTACAGCAACACTTCACATATTTTAATCATTGGTTTCACACTTAGTACACATCAGCGTCTCATGCTTAAAAGGCCAACGTGCAGCCACATCGCACCATCCACACCCACAGACTTGTCAAACTTGCAGACGAGCTAAAGAGCAGGAGAAACTGAAAAACAAAGACGGAGGGAGGGAGGATGTGGGCAACCAAAGTGCAGTGGCGAGTGCCTGCACGGAGCAGAGAGGATGGGTGCAGCCAAAAAGGCCTCGTCAGCTGACTTCAGGGACTGTTGTCGCGGCTGTAGTTCTCACTCTGTAATCGCTGTGCAAGCACCGGACACCCCGCTACCCCCACCCTCCCTCAACCTCAGAGCAACTTATTTCGCTGCAAAAAGTGCAAGCTAATCTTGTGATGTGACCTAACCTCTATTCCCCCCCCCAAAAAACAAAAACAAAACTGAGAAACAAAAAAAAAAAAAAAAAAAAAAAAAAAAAAAAAGAGAAAAGAAGGAAAGCTCTAAATTGAGGAAGCATCATTGATAAATGCATTCCATTCATTTTTCTGACACTCATAATTCCAACACTTGAAAGCATTATTCCCTGTGGCGCTGACCTGGGTGGATTTGTCCTGGCGGGGCACACAGCTCGGGCCTTCTGGTTCTTTGGGCCAGTGTCCTTGCAGGTACGGCCCGATGATGGCGTCCAGAGACATCGTCCGCCTCATGCCCGGGCTCAGCTGGTGGGATCTGGCCTTTCTAGCTGTCAGTTTCGCAGACATATTTTCTTATTATTTATAAAAAGCTTAAAAATAATCCATACTAATCGGTTTTTCCTCAGGAAACTTGCAGCATTGTAGTGGCAGACACTTATTTTAAACGCATTGCATCATTTTCACCTTCACATCAGAGAGCCACACATGTAATGCTACTTTTTACACACACTGGCCTTTAAATCTATTTCAAAGGTTTTAACGTACTGACAGTAAGCATCAAGAGACTTCATGTCACTGCCATCTACACGTGATACAAAAAAGACACTAGTGTCTCTTAAAAAATGGACAAAAATGCTCTTTAAGACGCTATAAATACTTAAATAGTTTTATATTTGGGGCTACCAATCCTTGGATATTATCCTATCAACACCAAATAGTCAAGTTTGATTGACAAGGAGAAATTATAAAATACATTTTATCATTTTTTTAATTTCGGAATTATAACTACAGATTTTGAATACTTTAATATAGAAGTAGCAAAGTTTCCCTTAAAAAAACAAAAAAAACACAAACACACACACACACACACACACACAAACAATAAAAACATGTTTTATAGCTCGTGTTACTGATTGAGATGGTACAGTTTATTTTATGCTTGGATCCGGCTACCAACTTGCCCTCTTTTACTGAGAATTTGCTATCTCAAGTTTGAACATCTTATCTAAAGTCTGCAAATGCCCAACTGAGAAACTAGCAGATAAAGCTGCTCTGCAACTGCGCAGGACTGCAGAAACTCGTACCCAGCTTTCTACACCTATCGTGACACTACTTGAGGTCTTACACTTGGATGGATAAGGTGGAAAAAGGTGTTGAGCTCATACCTGGCTTCCCATCTATCCTGCTGGGTCTCGGTTTGCTGGCCAGCTGATATGGGACAGTTGCCTTCAGCGGCTGTGGACCCAAAGCAGCACCCCTCGTGTGTCCAGCTCCACTTCGACCGGACATCTTTACAGTGTCAAATCTGGGTCCACTTAACTCTAAATGACTGTTATTAGCTGTGGCTGTCCTGCCTGGTAGAGATGTGGGGGCGCTCTGTTGATGGTGGTGGCTGGCTAAAGTTAACCAGCTGCGGCTCTTTCTCCTCTGGTGCTGGTGATGACTACTCGAAGAAAAACCGTTACAAAACTCAAGGCGAGTCATTCAGAGGCCATGTCCGAGCACATACCACTATAACTCGACAAGTAAAACGTCAATACGAGCTTGTGTTCTCGTCTTCGCCGCTGAGCATACTTTTTTTGGTCTCCTTGCTGCTGGCTTGTGTGGCGAGTTAGCAGCCTAGCAAGCAAAGTTTCTTTGTGAGGATGTTGAGATATTTCACCCCGTTGTCGAAGGAGGAAGCAGCTCCAGTTTCAAAAAGTCACTTTTACGTCAACTCCCACGGCTTCCGAGCAAACTTTAAAGTGTGTTTCATTACAACTTGTCGGGCCGGAGCGTGTTTGTTTTCTCTCTCTTTTTTAAAGGTGGCCGTGAAGGATGCGAGGCTGAGCACAGCTCCCTAGCCCTCTGCGTTCTTGTTTCAACGCAAACTCCAAACAGTTCCAGCACCACGCTGGTGTGGATTTAATTACGTGTGTGGGCGGACCCTGCTCCCAGATCTCACTTTTTGATTGGTCGGGAAGCCTCAGATTTCAATCCTATTTGTCAGTGCGCCATCAATCCCTCATATTTAGGCCCATGAAGTTTGGTGTCCCCGCCCCCAAATTCATATCTGAGGTTAGCTTATTTTTTAATGTTAAATTCGTGTTTTAAAAACAAATTTAAACCTTTTTAAAGGAGAAAACCGACTATTGTAGCTATACCTTGACACATGAATCAGCATACTTTAAAGCTGCTGCAGTAGTTTACATGTATTAAAGGGCCATGCTAATGGCTTTTCTGGCCTAGCAAGCAAACATTACTTGTGTAGAAAGATCTACAGAGCACTCTCTTAATTAAGAGCAACATTCGTTTGTTATTACACCTGCTGTTGTAAAAATAAGGCCATTGATTCAAATGGCCGGCATAAAAGCTGAAAAGAAAATGCGTTGAAGTACTTAGAGTCATTGCAGCACTAATATATCTACAGCTCCCAAAAAATAAAAGTAGCTCATTAATGAAAGAAAATAATTGGCTCCAAGTGAAGTAGAAGTATAAAATAACACAAAATGGAAATAATCATGTAAAGTACGCCTATGGGAGGGCCACTGAAATGTACATAGTTGCTTCTCACTCCTCCAAATTATGTAAATTTTATTGTAGTTTTCATTATACCTTGAATAATGTCACTGCAGAGCAGCTCCACCTTCAGATGCAAAGAGAAATGAAGCGCAAACATGTAGTCATTTACACAGTAAATATAAAAAAGTAATATATATTAAAACTACTAAAGACAAAGCTGTAAGTGCTATTGGGTGGTAAGCACTGAGACAGTCAGTGGCTGATTTGTTTGGGTACAGGAAAGACTGTTGCAGACTTCACACAGGTTGGGATGAGGGCTTGTGATGGCTGATCTGCACATGCTTGTTTGCACCTTCCCAGGAATCCAGTCAGGATCAGAGGCCTTCCTTGTGTTCACTGACCTGTGCACCAGCCTCACTTGATATTGCTGTAAGGTGACTGCCTGGGCTCTGGAGTCTGGGGAGACTGAGAGGCTGACACTGAGTGCTGTGTGAGGCCTCAAAGCCCCTGTAGCTAGTGGATGAGGTGATCTTCCACCTTCCTCTTTTATCCCGCTCTCCAGCTCAGCTCTAGCAGGATTGTACAGAGCTCTGCAACCTGATCTAACAGTCAGAGCCGCGGTCTCTGAAGACAGTCCTGAGCTTCCCTGTCATCCAGGTTTTCTGGCAGTGGTATTATTAGCACAGTACTTGATGCAGAACAGAACCGACTCAGTGTGTTCAGCTGATGTTCAAATATGTCCCAAACAGTGTGTTCAAAACAGTCCGGTAATTATGAGAGGGCTTTCTGAAGTCAGGCTTGATAGTCTTCAATAGTCTTCAGTTGTGGCTTTGTTTTTGGTTTTTTTTGGGGGGGGGTTTTGTCTCCTGAGAGGGGTGCAAGCAGGAGTGAAGAGAAGAGAGACATGGTCTGACTGGTCTTACTGGGGGAGGGGTATGGCTTTATATGAATGCTTGATATTTGAATAAACATGATCAAATGTATTTTCTGCCCTAATCAGGCAGTACACATGTAAATGAATCCAAGAAGTACTGAGCTGAGGGTTGTCTGATGCCATCAGGGTGAAGCTGCAGTCTGTTTCGCAGGAATTCCTGCTAAACCCTGGGATCAGGTGGAATGCAGACAGCAGCGACAATCACCACCGTTCGCTCTACTGGAAGAAAAAATGGCCGGTATTTAGCTGAGAGAAACTGTAGGTCAGGAGAGCCGAGGCTGTCTAAGATCATGCTGTTATTTGATCGGTCATTATGCACATACATTAGAGTCATTGTTTCTGTTCCCTGCAGCTCTGATTTTCATGTTATTTTGACATATTTGTGTTCTCCTCCACTGGTTTGCTTCATTGCAGTACAACAATAAAATAATATTGCTGTAACATCCTTGATTTCCTTAATTTATCATACGTAAACATCATAAACCTCATGCAAATTTGCTAGTTTCTTTCTTACAGCAGCACTTCTGTGGGGTCTACGCTGCATTAGCCTTTACCAATAATGTTATTTGACAAAAAAAGCAAGACTTGGCTAATTAAAGAAAACTTTCAAGAGATTGTTTTTAAATACACACAATGTAAAAAAAAAGAAATGCACCAACACCAATGGATGAATAAACGTAGGAGAAATATAAACAAATTCCAACAGTGTGACATGGTTTGCAGAGCTCTCTCTGGTATAAAGTCCATGTTATCTGCACTAAATGAGCTAGAACATGCAAACTCCCCCCGGAGCGGTCATGTAAATATTTCATCATCAACTTCATACATTTGTTTATTTGTAGACTAATTTCCCCTTCATGCAATCCTGAGGCCCAGCTGGGTGTGTGTGCACCATCTGGGTGGACTGTGAAGTGGTTATGGGTGGTGTGGGTGCGTATGTGTGTGCGTATATGAGACAGTGTGCATTGTGGAAGATAAATATCCTGCCTGTGTAAAAAGGGAGTGCCGATGGTGGGACAGAAGAAGAGGGCTGAGATAACAAAATGCCACTTTTAGAAGCCAGAGCAGTGTAAGACTCACCATCCGGCGCCCTCTGCAAAAGCTAACTGTCCTGAAACATGCATGTCTTACACGGGACCCTGTCCCCGTGCTTAGATAACACATTTGCTTGCCGGGACACCAGAATGGGACTAAGAGGGCTTTATCACAGAAAGATGAAGCGTTAAACCATGTGTTTACAGCATGCTCATCTGTCTAGTATAAATTGCAGCCAGCAATTAATGTCACTCTCACAAAACCACCAAAGACAAAGACAAATAACTAAACACAGCGTAGCACCACCCCACAGGCATCCATTCATTTACAGCCTGGGAGTTAATTGGACAGTATGTCGACCTGGAATGCATCTTCCACGTAATGCTTTTCCAACATTTACCAAAGGACTTCCAGCTCCTGTTTGCTCAGCTCTGTGTATTTGTCTGTGTTAATGAATAAATGAGCCTAACCTCTGACCTCATGTGAGCTATCTCAAACTAATTTAAAGAGAGGCGATGTCATGCTTCACAAAGTCAGGTCTCAAGGGGAAAACATGAGAACAAAGCGTGACCCAGGCCAAAGGGGGACGAGGGTGATGACAGGGAGGCTTCTTGGACCTTTAGTAAAATAATCAGCTGTGATATCAGCTTATGTGGAGGGAGTGTGAAAAAGAAAGTACACCAATTTTTCCAATTTTAAATCAAAACAAGCCCAGATCATCACCCCTCAACCACTCTGTTTAACAGTTGGCATAAGGTGTTTGTACTGATATGCTGTGTTTGGTTTTCACTAAACGTGCCAGTGTGCATTATGGCCAAACATCTCCACTTTGGTCTCATCTGTTAAAAGGAAATTGTTCTAGAAGACTTGTGGTTTGTTCAACTCTGCAAACCAGGAGAAAATGACTATTCTCTGTCCTTTATAGAAAAAAGAAGCTTTCTCCCGGAAATCCTTCCAAACAAGCCATATTTGTTCAGTCTTTTCTAATTTAACTGTAATGAACTTTAACATTTATCATGCAAACTGAGGACAGTAGAGTATATGTAGCTCTGTGGTTTTTTGCAGTTTCTCTGACCAAGAGGTGAATTTGTCGGCACGTCCACAGCCTGAATGCTCATGACCAGCAAACTGCAGTAGAGGTGCTCACACTTGCTGCTGATGAGTTAGTGAAGTGCAATTAATTAGCAGCCACCTACCCTCTTAATTCCTGTGGAAAGCAGGTAACTCATGAGGGTGTATTCAGTTTTTCACATTGCTTTTGCATTTCAGTTGTTTACCTGTGTGTGACAGCTGGTATTGAAGGAAAACAGAGGAGGTGCCTTAATTAGAAGTTTTGTGCATATATACAAGCAACTACAGGGGGTTACAGATGTGTTTTGTGAGTCGGGATCAGGTGTGCAGGTGGAGGAACACTAACCTGTGCACCTTTGGAAGTGAAGGTGCCAAGGGCGTAGATTGATTTACCAGAGCAGCAGTGATCCACTAGCTGTTCCAGGCATGGGGTATTGTTTTGATTTGTTGGGGTTTTTTTGTGTGGTCCATCCTGGCAAGTGAGCCTGTATGGACAATGGTTGCTTCCTTTGGGATGGACTGGGCATTTGTTTTGTTCTTTTTGTCTTTTTTGTTTGTCTGTCCATTTATTGAATATATGCTTGCTTCCTCGTTACAAATCCTATTGATTTTATTCAGCCTGGTCTCTGTTTTTCATGGGCTACAGTAAAAGTAATTAGGTGTGGAACTCATTAACGGTATCTGATCACTTAGTGTGCTTTTGATTGGTTGCAGTGAAATGGTTATTGGTCTGTTGTTGAGATTGGGGAGTGACTGACTGTGAAATAAAGATTTGTTTTCCTTAAATTTCATTGAAAAAAGTTTTTTGTTATTGCTAGTAACCTGTTGTGGGTTTAACATTAGGTTGTATATACCCAATTTTAAGACCTGCTAAGGACCAGATTCTTTTTTATGACCTGATATGTACGTTCTTTTTCCCCATTTGTGTCTGAGTATTAAAACAACCCATTATGCCAAAATCAACATGTCACTGGATAGGTGTAGTCTAAGTGCAGTCAGATCATGGACAATATGTGCAGGAAAGTCTAGGTAACATGATATCATGATGTCCAGATTTTATCAGAGATCAGATTTGTCAACCTTATGGTGCTACAAAATATTTGGGAGAACTCAGAAGCTAAAAGAACAATTCATGCAAAAGTACTTAGTAATTATATAAATCAGGGGCTAATGTACAACAGTGTGGTAGATAATCCCAGCACCTTGATTAATGTCTGTACAAAATGCTATGACAGTCCTTCTAATAGATTGTAGGATTCTTCACTCGACATTTAAAAATCTGACCTGCTGGTGGCGCAACAGAAAGCATCCCTGAGGATTAGCTGTAGTCCTTAGAGGAACTATTCTCATAGGATAGGAACTGAGCGATTTCAGCCTGGATCGAAGCGGTAGATATGCTGATGGTATATCCATTAAATACATAAGCACATTTAATGTTTCAAAAAAAGGCAGTTTTATTGCAGTTTTAAACGTTTCCCAACTCTCAAAAACGCCGCATTAAAAAGCAATTTACACATGTGTGACTGACACAGGTGAGTATGTCATGGACGTAACTGTAACAGAAAAGGAAAGCTCACAGAAAGAAAAAAAATGGCATACGCATGTTGCACATTCACTATTTCTCTCCTGCTCAAACTATTCTATCAAGCTAGGTTTGTAGAAAAAGACAAGGACAACACTCATTCTGCATAGTCACAATAAACTCTGCGTTTGTATGCAACAGATTTCTGTTTTATTTTTTAAATGTTCACACTGTGGCATCTCCACAATCCTCTGTAGCCTGTGTGTCTAACCTAGCGTATGATTGAATAAGGTCTAAACTGTCATTGATTTTAATATCATAAAGTAGCTTCTGTTATTTATTTTTTTAAATAATCTTCATCATAAACCATCTGACTCGCCACATTAAAAGCTTCTGTTCTAAAATCTTTTCATGCTCCTGTAACAGTATATAATAGGGCTGTTTCTCCATAAGGTTATAGCAGCTCACCCATCTTGTGAGTGTTATTCAACGGGCAGAGTAAGATAGGCTGACAGATCGATAAGACACAGACAAAAGGACAGCGACACACAGAACGACCCTACAGCGAGCTTCGATGAAGGTGGCCGGTTCAGATGGGTGACTGTAAGTGAAGGAGGGTCAGACCTAAACCAGCTGCTTTACAGTGCAGGAGGCTTAATGATGTCACGACAATGAAAGGCAATGACGCTGTAGGAGGCCATGAGGCAGTGCGGCAGCTTGTTCCTGTATCTTTGCTGCACAGGCCCAGAGAGCGTGCAGGCTGCTCTTCCACAACAGGTATAAGCTGAGAGAGTGCTGGGTTTTAAAAGTAAAGGGACTCAAGTCTGTCAAGCATCTGTCCGCCCACCGAGAACAGTCGTTTTATTTTCACGCCGGAGCGTCTTAATGATTCTTGGCAGTGTTTCTTTGGTGCCCCCTAGCTGGGAGAGAGGGCAGGACTGTTCTCTGTGCTGATGTTGACCAGGCACTCGCTGGACTTCAGGCTAGTCAGAGATTTGCAGCTTGGGAAGGACGCCAAGGACCCACACAGGCCCATCATGGAGGGGGTATAGTCCTTTTCTGGGAGGGTGGGACAAACATAGAACGGGAGGGTCAGTTTAACTGTACACACATGTTTAATCGCTTGTGTGTCTGAGCTGTCACCTGTGCACCAGGCCCTCCCATTCTGTTTCTCATGAGTCCTCTGAGAGTCAGAATCCAGGCTGACCTCCACTGACAGCAGCTCTGTGCTCGGAAAACTCCTCCTGAAAGAGAAAACAAGGCAAATGTTTATATATGGCTCAAATGTAGGTTCAAATTTTGAATTAAAAAATTAAAATGTTTTCTATACAGGTTTACATGGACATAACTACGCCATCTGATTTTTGCTTGTGATTTACACAAACTGCTAAGTGCTGTCTGATCTTTGATGGAACAATATTATACACCCACCAGCCACTTCATTAGGTGCACTGCTAATCAACACAATTATTTTATAAACCAGTCAAATGGCAGCAAGTGAATGCAATTTAGCATGTACACATGATCAAAACAATGTGCTGAAGTTCAAACTGAGAACAAGAATGAGGAAGAAAGGTGATTTAAATTACTTTGAACGTCTCCAAAGGTTGATTCTGTTCATCTGAACGTAGCGTTTTCAGTGGGAGAAACGTTTCGTCACTCATCCAAGTGACTTCTTCAATTTCAGCTGACTGCAGGTTTCCCCAATCTTATAAACAGTACATTTGCATAATGACTGAAACCAGCCCACTAAGGGAACAATGGGCTGGGAGGTCAAACTTTGAACGTGGCACACCTGATGCCAGAGTATTTCATAAACTGCTGATCTGCTGGGATTTTCCCACACAACTGATGATATATACCACAATATAGTGCATTTTCTGTAAATTTAGTGAATAGTTTATATAATCTGTCCATCAAAAGTACTATTTATTTTTCACATTTAAATCAAATAATTAAAAATGAAATAAATATGGGCCTTACGCAGTGTTATCCAATAGCGATACTAACTAGATGACCTCACAGTCACGCAAGAGCTTCCCTGAGGTCACCGGGTATCACTCCTGTTCCTGTATGGAAACCAGCCTGTCTGCAAACATCTACTGCAGAGTGTCCAGTCTCGGAGGAAGTGCACCGTTAAGCGCATACAAGAATGTTGTTCGGCTCGTCCACGTATCTGTTGTTGCAGCTACAGAAGTAGCTGCCTGTTTAGGAATGAGCTCCTCGATTTGTTTTGGTTAGTCCTTCTGTGTTGCCATGGTGACTATTGCAAACCGTCAATTAAAACAAATAAACGATAGCCTATAACATGGAACGATAGACGTTTGAATATCGTCCTCTGATGTATTTCCTCATCTGTAGAGTTTAAGGAGAAAAAGAGAACAACGTGTCTAACCTTGAAGCAGATGGACTTTTCGATTCCATGCTGTGAAGAACTGAAGCAGTTCTGAAGACAAAAGGGAGTCCCAGCCAGTACTAGCAAGGTGTAACTTAAAAATGCGACTGGCTGGTGTATATTATTGTTATTACAGAGTTTGTGTATACTGTCAAATTGCAACAACGAGACAAAGTAACCATGCTGCCTGTAGCAAACCTGCGAAACAGCTTCACGTCCTCTTGGCTGTCGAATGGCTCGAGCGTTGGCCACTGGTTGACGAGTGGGATTGAGAGGTTTTTCGCCAAGTGGTTGGAGTCACACGGAATTAAGCTTGTCCTGAGACATGTGAGGGTAAAACATAAGTCCCAACAATAGAACCAGTGAAAAGCAAACACAGTCCACGGTACTCTGCAGTGAAGAGTGCTCATCAGTTAAGCTGGCCTTGTGTTAAAGCTATTTGCTTAAACATGCTAGCCATCTGTGTGTTTCACTCACAGTTGCTCCTGAAGCTCCAAGACAATGGCCTCCAGTTCCCTTTTCTCCTGTTGGCTCTGGGTCTGCAGCTCCTCCAGCCGGGCCTTTAGCCTCTTGTTCTCCATCTCTGTGTTCTTCAGCTGCGACTCACGCAGACGCACAAGCTCCTCCAGGTAACCCTGACAACACACATTCAGACTGAGCCAAAATTGAAAAAACACATTCACCCTCGGATACTCATATTAGACATCAACCATCTGTGAACGGTCATAGTAATGTAGAAATGATTCCACAGTATAATCTTTGTTATTAACTGACAGATTAATAGAGTCATGAAACGATGAACGTATTTATCTGCATTTATTAACCTTAGATTTAGATCAAACAACAGCGATAGAAACACATCATGTTTGCCCGCCCACCTTTTGTGCATTGACAATCTTGAACCTCTGCTCCATCTTGCGACACTTTGTGCTCCAGCTCTCCTCGTCTGTGACCAGGGGGATGTAAGGATGTTCAGGGACGCTGTCGTCACTCGCGCTGCTGTCAACACTCTGCCGATCATCGTCATCGCTCAGGTAATCGTAGCTGTGACACAAGCAGCCAGTATCAGTATCTTATTGACTTTGAATGGGCTGTGCAGTGGGGTTTCTGTAACTTTCAAAGTGTCTCTGAAATACATGAAGGTTGGTGTACCTTTGTGTAAATTTTAAGTATGGAGTATAGTCAATCACCGCAGGAGATTTCCCATCCAGGGCCTCCCCTTTTAAACAGAAGCTGAGGGAGACAAACCAATCAGAAATTAGAAACTTTATACATACATAAGGATTTTAAAAGTATCAGTCTGATACCTAAAAGTCAGGACGCCCCACCTAAAGTCTATAGCTCCAAGACCTATTAGCATCCCTGTTAGCACTGTAGCTTCTTCTCTTAACATGATGGCTCCCTCTGCATAGAACCTCCTAAAGCACAAAGACAAGTGCAGTTAGGTGGGAACATGTTTGTACGAGGATCAAGTGATTTTTGTTATATAGAGAGGTGCTAACTTGGTTGTCCTGCTGTCCCTCAGAGCAGTGGCGATGTATTCAGATAGCCTCTTCTCCATCAGAGCTACTCTCATCCAGGCTCGGCCCTGAAAGGAACACCAAAACTAAAGAATTTAGTTTGGAGAGTCACAAAAATGACTTCTAAATTAGTCCCAAAAAAACTACATATTCTTATTTATTTGTAATTTTTTTGTCATCGTATGCTGGTCTTGCCTTGGCTCGTGAGGTGCTGATGTTTTCCATGCTCTCAATGCTGCTAATGCAGCTGTTGGGGACTTTAGCACACGCCAGGCGGATGTAGTCCCAGTAACTCCTCTGACCATCGAACCAGCTACTAGAGCCTGACACAACAAGCATGTGAAGTGCATTAGTTTTAGTAAGCACTGAAAAACACGTTGTTACACTACACATATATTACTGCGAATAATAAAACAACATGGTTCTGCTTGCCGAAGCTGCTAAACAGGACAGAAAAGTTTCAGTAAACACTGTAAGAGCCTTGATTCAACAGGACGTTAAGCCCCAGTATGTTATCTCCTCAGTTTAGTACCTTTGAAACGGTGGCTGAGGATGTGTTCAAGGATGGCGGCGAAATTGACAAACTCTTCTGATGAATCATCGATGGGATCGGCCGTGTATTTCTCCAGCAGGGTCTTAACTGAAAACCTGTGTGTGGTGGAGAGGAGCGAGGCGAGCACTTATTCGAGCACTTATTCGAGCATAGAGGGAAAAGATTAATCAGGAAAAACGCTGATGGGTTACCGCTGTCTTTGTTTCAGTTTACAGTAGGCAGAACATGTCGTACATCAGACTATTGCTAAACATTTGTGAATCACACTTGATAAACCACACAAGTCTGTTTAAGGATGCAGTCACGAAAGAACACAATGTTCTGCCACTGTGATACATTTAGTTAGCTCTTAGGTTTAACCCTAAAAAACAGACTGAACATTTTTAATACAATTAGAATGACTATTCATTTTCTTACATGATTTTTCTAATATCATAAACACAAATTACAGGGATATGCACAGATTTAAAGAATGTACATGAGCAGATTATGTATAGTATTGCGCTCTACGTTTATATTTCTGTGTTCAAAAATTTGTGATGGCTGTTCCAGATGACATGGGATGGATCCTTGGATCAGTGTAGAGAAAACAGGAGATGATAAGAATTCTGCCAAATTGCTTGCTTAATTTGGCAGAATATAGAGTAAATAGTAAGCACTGAAAAATCACACAATTCTCCCCAGACTACAGAGCTCTGTGCCGTTTTTATAGGAAGCTGAACTCTTGTCTCTGTATGATAACAATTTAATATGTAAGAAAGTTACTTTCTATATTTGAAGAAAAATGGTTAAATTTATGTTGTTATGTGAATTTTTGGGTCCGGTGTCATAAATGTGATGTACTTGTGTGATCAGTGAATGGTAAAATGGGAACAATGGGAATATTTTAAGACTCTGATCTCGGTGTCAGACTGACCTTACTGAACAAAATACTCCACGTTGTCCTATTCTGTCAACACGTAATCTTTCAGATATACCACAAGTTAATGTACAAGTTGGGTTTTGTACACAAGGGTCTAAATGTAGATAATGGCAGATAAGAGAGATAACTTGTCTTCATAAATATCCTAGGTTTCCTTGTTCAAAACTCGTATGCTGTAATCTGAACTGTACGATTAACAAAGGTCAATGAAACTCATAAAAGCAAAATATCTGGGTGGTGTTAGCTTGTTAGGGCAGGGCATAAAGTAATTATGTATGATACAGCTTAATAATAGTTTATTTTTACAGCACTTATCAAAACTAGAGTTACAGAGTACTTCCCAGAAACACAGAATAACAGAACAAACAAGGAGGAGATTATACAAAACAATGAACATATCAGTGGACACTGTACTGGTCCGTAGTGGTGAAAAGAGAGCTGAGCGTAAAAAAGAAGCTCTCGATTTACTGGTCGACCTATGTCCCCACCCTCACCTGGTCATGACCTCTGGGTAGTGACCGAAAGAATGAGATCACAGATAAAAGTTGTGGAAATGAGCTTTCACTGAAGGGTGGTTGCCCTCTTCCTTAGAGATAGGGTGAGAAGTTTAGCCATCTGGGACTAAAGCTGCTACTCCTCCACATCAAAAGGAGCCAGTGTAGGTGTAGGCATCTGACAAGGATGCTTCCTGGGTGCCTCCAAGGTGAGGTGTTCTGGGCATGTCCCACCAGGAGGAGACCCTGGGGTAGACCCAGGATATGCTAGAGAGATTACATCTCTTGGCTGGCCTGGGAACGCCTTGGTGTTCTCCTGGACAAGCTAGAGGAGGTGGCCGGGAAGAAGGAGGTCCAGGCTTCTCTGCTTAGTTTGCTGCCCCTGCGACCCGGCCCCGGATAAGTGGAAGACAATGGATAGATCGATGGATGGAATTTACATATCAATTAAAACACAAGACTTAAATGTAACATCAAAATAAAATAAGGTGAATCTTAAAAGAAGACACTGATGAGGTGAGCTGAATTTTCTCAGGCAGGTCATTCCACAATCGAGGAGCCCCAACAGCAAACATTCAAACGCTCAATCGACTTGTGTCTTTACATGTGAGGTGGGAACTGTTAATGGGTTTCAGACCAAGGATCTCAGCTGAGCACTGGTTGGTAGAAGAACTGCAGTTTGAGTGTATATTTTGATGCTGGGCAATGAAGGACTTTAAATGTAATAAGTAAAATCTTAAAATCAATTCCTAGAGAAATGCACAGCCAGTGTAGAGTCATCAACACTGGGGTAAGATGTGTTCAGTTTTCAAGGTTCTGGTAACAATCTGGCAGCTGATTTTGCACAGTCTGAGGTCTATTTCATGCTTTCTGATTGATATCTGTTAAAAGACCATTACAGCAGTCTAACAAAGAGGAACTAAAAGCATAAAAAGCAAAATAGTCAGAGTGTCACTAAAACTCAATATTGATCGAATTCCCGCAATATTCCTTAGGTTGTAGTATCAGGACTGCGTCATCAATCAATCAACCATTACTAATCTGATTTCCTGTAATAATAATCAGGGTTAGAGCACAGAGTTCAACTATTTGAAATTGTACAAGCGTATCTCTATCCCATTTGAGTGTGGATGTAATTATGTGATCTCTGACAATGTACCTTCCATTTCCTGCAGAGTCTCATTTCTACACTTCAGTCTGATGTCATCCTTTTACTGTGAGGAATATGTTCATCGAGCACTTTCAGGAAACTCCAACAACTTCCTTTGTACTAGATAATTTCAGCTGATGACATAAGTCTCCCGTAATACATTCCTGACTTCCAGGATCTTCCTGTGAAAACCCTTTAACTTTTGTGTGTGTTGAAGATTTGAACAAATAAAATTAGTTCAGAGAGACGTAACTCAATAATGATAATAATCATAACTCAATTGGCAAGATTTTGTCCATAATTTCATAAATATCCTACTTGCATGTAAATTTTGGCTGTAAATCTTGATAACTGTGGTGATGTATAGGGAAAACTTTTAGCTGAGTCACTGGTCACTTATCCGCATCATCTAGTCTCCATGGCATGCAACTACTTTAATCCACTTTACCCTATTATCCTGTTTTAATTTTGATTCTTGTACATTGAGCTTGTTTCTTATTTCATTACACTGTAAAAACAAAGACTTCGGAGAAAATAGAGGGTTATTAAAACTCAAGGGAACAAGATATTACAGATATTAGCTAGCTGCTTTTTGCTGCTAATGCTAATTAGCATTAACAATAGCATTAGCATTAGCATAACAGTTGCTGTGTCCCAACTCCTAGGCCACAGCCTTCGAAGAACCCGGCCATCATGGTCTATGTGGGCCGGGTCCTTCAAATTCTGAACAAATAAAACACTGAAAAAAGCCAAACAATAGTATTTTTACATTATCTAAGTGACTTATATGTTTAACCTGAGTAGCGAAAGACCACGCGGGGTCTGAAAATGTGGCGGGAGTTTGGTGTTCTCGACGGCTCTAGTGGGTAACAGACATCTGTGAAAACGTCCGTGCCCTTTTGCAAATATGTGATGTTGTGGAGGTAAGCATCAACGACACAGAGCTCTCAGTTCTCACTCCTTCTTTATTCGTCTCCAACATCAACTGCGCATATCGCGCCACAAAACACAGGAACACACTTCCTATACACTGGGTGTGAGTGGAGCCCTCTAGTGGTCCACCACACATGCCCCCCCCCCCCAAACACCCAGCAGAACTAGTCCAGGACCCGGGGCTTAAGCAAACGGCCGGAACGGCTGAACCGGGGGGGTGGGGAACTGACAGAGGGCAACCCAGCCCGGGAGCGAGGCTGGCACTGGCGGTCAGAAAAAGCTGCAGACGACTCGGACTCCGTTGATTTTGGGACGCTCCTGGGGGAAAAAACAGAATCCATCAGCCCGGTGGCAGGTGGGCGGCCATGGCGAGGGGCCTGGGCCGGGACCACCTGATCCTCTTGCATAACATGTGCAGGCTTAAGTCTGTCAACAGAGACAACCTCCTGCCGACCGCCAAAGTCTAAAATGAAATGTTTGTCGCCTGGTTTAAGAACCCTGTATGGCCCGTCATATGGTGGACGCAGCGGAGTCCTATGGGCATCGTGCCTGACGAAAACGAAACGAGCAGACTCCAACGAACTCGGAACAAAAGTGTCAGGCAGGCAGTGGTGCACAGGACCAGGAACAGGAAATGAGTCTCTTGGGGGGCGAAAAGGCAACAAAGAGGTATCGAAACATGGGGGAGGGCTCAGGTAAGAATTCCCCGGGGACTCGGAGAGGCTGGCCGAGGACCAGTTCAGCCGGGGAAACCCCGAGGTCTTCTTTAACCGCGCTATGCAATCCCAGCAAAACCCACGGAAGACGGTCGACCCAGTCGCCACTTGTTACGGAAGCCCGGAGCGCGGCCTTAAGTGACCAGTGAAACCGTTCGCACATCCCATTAGCTGTGGTATGCTGTGGTGCGGTGGACCTTGACCCCCAGGCCGTCAGCCATAGCAGACCAAAGCTCAGAAACAAACTGGGGGCCCCTGTCCGAGGTAATGTCAGCAGGGGGACCGAAACGTGAAACCCACGTTGACAAAAATGCCCTGGCCACCGTCACCGCTGTCGTGGACGCCAGGGGTACTGCCTCCGGCCACCTAGTCGTGCGGTCCACCACAGTCAAAAGGTGCGTGAAACCCTGTGACTGCGGCAAGGGACCAACCAGGTCCACATGAACGTGATCGAAACACCTACCCGGGACACGGAAAGGTTCCAGGGGTGCCTGTGTGTGCCGGTGGATTTTCGAGCATTGGCATGGGATACAAACCGCCGCCCATTCTTTCACCGTCTTGCGAAGGCCCGGCCAAACAAACCTGGCGCTGACCAGCTTGACCGAGGCCCGGACGCCGGGATGAGAGAGGGCATGCACCGAGTCAAAAACACGACGACGCCACGAAAGGGGAACCACCGGGCGGGGGCGGCCGGTGGAAACGTCGCAAAGAAGGTGCGGACCGCCATCCCACACCAGGGTGTCCTCCAGCATGAGGCCCGTTTTTGTTGACCGGAGGGCAAGGACGTCCGGGTCAGCACGTTGCTCGGCGGCCATGGCAGCGTAGTAGACGCCGACATACACCGGAGAAACCAACACACGTGAGAGACAGTCAGCGACGTGATTGGACTTACCAGCCACATGCTGAATGTCTGTGGTAAATTCTGAAATGGCCGCCAACTGGCGCTGCTGGTGTGCGCTCCATGGGTCAGAGACCTTGGACATCGCAAACGTCAAAGGTTTGTGGTCAACGTACGCAGTAAAGTTGCGACCCTCGAGGAAAAAACGAAAATGTCGTGTCGTGAGGTGTAGGGCCAGCAACTACCTGTCAAAAACACCGTACTTGCGTTCAGCATCCCGGAGCGTACGACTGAAAAAGGCGAGCGGTTGCCAGAGACCTGAAACCCGCTGTTCCAACACCCCACCCACTGCCACGTCGGACGCGTCGGTGGTCAACGCGATCTCCGCCGACGGAAGAGGGTGGGCCAGCAGGGCGGCGTCAGCCAGCGCAGACTTGGCTGCGGAAAACGCATGGACGCGTTCCGGCAGCCAGTCAACCGGATCTTTGGCCGTTTTACCTTTTAAGGCAGCATAGAGTGGCTGTAGCAGGTGGGCAGCTCTGGGGAGAAAGCGGTTGTAAAAATTTATCATCCCCAAGAACTCCTGCAATGCTTTAACCAACGTGGGACGCGGAAAAGCCGAAACGGCCTGGACTCTGTCGGGCAACGGAACCACACCTTCAGCGGAAATGCGGTGCCCGAGGAAATCCAGAACAGGCAACCCAAACTGGCACTTGGAAGGGTTGATGATCAGGCCGTGCGCTGCCAAACGCTGGAAAACCTGGCGCAGATGGGACTCGTGCTGGCTCGCTGAGCAGCTGGCCACCAATATATCGTCCAGATAAACAAAAACAAACGGCAGCCCACGCAAAACGGAGTCCATCAGCCGCTGAAAGGTCTGGGCGGCACCTTTCAGGCCAAACGGCATGCACAAAAACTCGAACAAGCCGAAGGGGGTAATGACAGCGGTTTTAGGAACGTCTTCGGCGCGCACGGGAACTTGGTGATACCCCCGCACCAAGTCAATTTTAGAAAAAATCGACGTTCCGGCGAGATTGGCAGAAAAATCCTGAATGTGGGGGATGGGGTAACGGTCATTCTCCGTGGCATTATTTAAACGGCGGAAATCTCCGCATGGCCGCCACCGACCGTCCGATTTGGGCACCATGTGAAGCGGAGAGGCCCATGCACTGTTCGAACGCTGTACAATGCCAAGGCGCTCCATGGCTGCAAACTCTTCCCGAGCGACGGACAGTTTAGCGGGGTTGAGGCGGCGCGCGCGCGCGAACACCGGGGGCCCGACCGTGGGAATATAATGCTCAACCCCATGCTTCGTTACCGTGCTAGAGAAATTAGGGACAGACAGCGATGGAAACTCTAAAAGCAAACGCTGAAAAGCATCCCCGGAGGTCACTACATTAGCCCGAATCAGGGGCTCGGCGGCCCGAGTAAAACAGGGTAGCGAAGAAAACGAGAGAGCAGCCTTTCTGTATTGCCAGCGGTCGCGGCTGCTACGGCGCACTGGCGGGTCCGTTTCCCTGGGCCGTGAAAGCGCAAGGCGGCAGGCAGCGACGCGCTCTGTCGCCAAAACGCTGATGGTAGAAACAGATGCTCTTTCCGCGGTGCTGGCGTGTAGCAATCCCTGCTGTCAGCAAGGGGGCGGATGCTCCGGGGGAGGCAGGGGGAGGCAGGTGGAGGCGTGGAAGGTGCCGCCGGCGAGTCCGTAGCCAGGGCGTGAACGTCGAAAGTGCGGCTAGCCAGGAGAATGCGATCCGCTTCTTCAGCCAGGGAGCGATAATCCTTCGCAGGCAGAAGCGGGGAGTTTGCGAGGACAGCTCTCACGGCGGCCGGTAGTTGGCGCAGGAAGAGGTGGGCGAAGAGGAAACTACCGTCATCCGGCCCGAGCAACGATAGCATGTTCTCCATGAGCTCGAGCGCGGTACCGCCACCCAAGCCTGACAGGTTGAGGAGCTTTTCGGCTCGTTCAGCGTCGGAGAGGGCATAGCGCCGAAGAAGCAGCTCCTTGAGGGCGGCGTATTTCCCTTGGGCGGGTGGGTCCCGGAGGAGCGTCATCGCGCGACGGGTGGCCAGCGGGTCGAGCGAGGCCACCACATGGTGATACTTCGGGTCGTCAGCCGAGATGCCGCGAAGGGCGAACTGAGCCTCCACGTGTACAAACCATGACGGGGGGTCATGGAGCCAAAAGTCCGGCAGTTTCAGCGCCACAGCGAACATAGCTGCAACAGGAGGCGGAGGCCGCTGATGCATCCATAGCGGAGTCTGCGTTATCTGCGGCCCGTTGCATGCTCGAGTCAGGGGTCACCAATGTGGAGGTAAGCATCAACGACACAGAGCTCTCAGTTCTCACTCCTTCTTTATTCGTCTCCAACATCAACTGCGCATATCGCACCACAAAACACAGGAACACACTTCCTATACACTGGGTGTGAGTGGAGCCCTCTAGTGGTCCACCACAATGTCTTGATAAACCGAGCAGATATTTGAAGTTTACACAGCTAATGTTTTGTAGCTGTAACGTTTACAGTTCAACGTTTCAATAATGTGGTGTAGCCTTCTAAACCTAATAACTGGTTGTTCCACACTTGGTAGCAAAAACTGCAAACTGTCACGGCTAGCGGGGAAAGCCGTGTTAACTGGAGACCCGGGGAGATAACACAGGAACACGCGGGGAGATACACAGACGATCCAGCAACGCACACGAGAAAACACAGGGCTTAAATACACACAGGGCAATCAGGGAATGGGAGACAGGAGGGAGACACGGCTGGGATTAATTGGACATAACAAGACAAGGGGAAGCGAAATTAGAAACACTGACAAGAGACATGGACCTTCACAATAAAACAGGAAACACACCGATAAATCTCTAAACAGGCAAACTTAACAGACTAGGAGACAGAACATAGGAACTTGAAACGTGGAACAGGAGAGCACAGAGGACACACAACACTAGGGATAATCACAAACAACCCAAAATAAACAAAACCACAGAATATTAATAAATTTAAACATAAACGAGGAGTCCACAGACTCCGGACCATGACACAAACAGCATAAGTTTGTGATATCGGGAAATGAGTATTTCACATTGCTGTGGACGGATTTCCAGCATCAAAGGTCTGTTTAAGGTCATGCCAAAGCATCTCACATTTAAGTCTGGATTATTTTAGGCCACTCCAAAAACCTCCTTTTTTTCTTCTTTTTTTGTTTTGTTTTGTTTTTGAGTCATTCAGACATTCTCTTTCAGGATTTTCTGGTAGAGAGCAGAATTCATGGTTCCATCAATTACAGCAAGTCGTCCAAGTCCTGAAGCAGCAAAGCAGCCCCAGACCATCACGCTACCACCACCATGCTTGGCTGTTGTTACTCTTTTCATGAAAGGCTATGTTAGTTTCACAGCAGATGTAACAGGACCCAAACCTTCCAAAAAGTTAAACTTTTATCTCACAGAATGTTTCCACAAAAGTCTTGGGGATCATCAAGATGTTTTGTGAGACGAGCCTTAGTTTTGGTCAGCAGCGGTTTTCTCCTTGAACTCTCCCATGGATGCCATGTTTGCCCTGTCGCTCTTTTATTGTTGAATCATAAACTCTGACCTAAACTGGAGCAAGTGAGACCTGAAGTTCTTTAGCTGTTGTTCTGGGCTCTTTTGTGACCTGACATTGACTTTGTTTCTGATCTGTTCATGAGTTTCTTTAGATTGTGGCAAGATGTTTTGCTTTTTGAGGTCTTTTGGCCTGCTTCCATTTGTCAGACAGGTTTATGTTTATATTTAGGTTATTTCTTGATTCACCATGTCATGCAGTAATCAGACCTTGCAATGGTGAGCGAAACTGAACTCAGCTTTCCAAAAAATGTGGATAATCACAGTAAATGCATGATTTAACCAGGTTCACAATTACACTTTCACATAGGGCTAAGCTATGTCCTGAAAATTGACAGCATTTTTTCCCTTAATAAAAGGAAATCATCATTTAGAATTTCACTTTGTATTTTTTAAGTTATCTTTGTCTAATATTAAAATTTGTTCAATGATCTGAAACATCTAACTGTGGCAAATGTGCAAAAAATAAGAAATCAGGAAGTAGTGAAATATTTTTCCCAGCACTGTGCATTTGTGGGTGTATATTTTCAGCAATATACACCCACAAATGATATAAAAGTTCACAGGCAAAGAATTTTCAGTTTATTTTAAGCACCATTATTTCTTCAGCAGTGACCACTAAATGTTTTCCTGGACACTAAATAATTCAGCAGGACTATTTTCTACAAGAACACCTGTCAAATGCTATTTGTCCAGTGACGGTAAGATATGCAGTGAGCCGTGACAAGGAAATTAACCATCTCCTGTAAACAGAGAGAAAATATTATGGCTAAATACTGGTCATGTTTTGCAGAGTCACCATCTTTATGTTTTACTGGCCACGTTCACATCTATAAACAATGCTTATCTTATCACAAGCCACTGAGGCAAGTGATTTCACTCCCCATTGTTCCAAATGCAACAATGCCTCATTCAGCTGCTTCAACTGGATAATAAATGGCTGACTATCCTCAAAACGAGCACAATCCCTGCATTTCCTGTGTATTACAAACAGCAGGGCGGGGACCTGACCTAGATCCACCTGTCACTGGCTCACAGAGGTCCTGCTTACTTTTTTTTTTTTTAGCCTTTTTTTACTGACTTTAATGCTTTCAATTTACATATAAGAAGCTACAATATGCAGTGGAGCTGAAGTGAGCTAACACTCCTATGTCCACCTTGGCAACTGACCCCTTTTAGATTATATAAAATATTTTATGCATTGGGAAAATCCAAATTTAAGTCACAGCAGCTTTAAATGTGCTGTGGGCTGTGGATGTCTATCTACGTTGAAGCTGATGCATGATTGAGCTGAATGATAGCACAACTGCTGCTGGATGAAGTGGAAGCATGCCTGCTGACTTACAGGCTAAATGCTCTGTCCCTTTACATAACCATAATCGTTAGAGATCATTATGTGCCTGCACCGTCAGGTCAGTGTTTGTGTGTTTAAGCCTACTGAAGAACAAATCTCTATCCAAAATCACAAAATCCAAGCAGGACTTTATGTAAAGATCTTATACTGCCATCCTGCCTTAAGTCCCTAGGGTGCCAGCTAGTCCTTGCTCCAGGAAGGGTGTCGTCATAGCGACCACACCATCAGCACTGGGATAAAAATTGCACTGACAAAGATAAAAGTCACACAGAGAGGCCACTGTCTGATGCAGCGTTGAGGGCATTAAAAATGTCCATTACCATATACAACATAAGGCGTGTTGGATAATGCACTCACCTGCAGACCGTGAGGAGGTTTTTCCTCTCCACCGCGAGGTTCCGAGTCGATGCTTTTTTCGAGACATCTCCCATGGCCATCGCTGCCTGCTCCATCCAGGAGGAGGCAGCCCTGGAAGCAAACGACCCCTCCCTGTGGGCCACCGGCCCTCCTCATTCACTTGTGGATGCCGGAGAGGATGCTGGCGGCCCGCGTCAAAGCCACTGACAGACAGCGGCGGCACTTTGTGAGACGACGGAGGAAACTGCTCGACACATTAGACAAACCAGAGCGCGCGGAGCGTGGGCTTTGTTTTTATGTTTACTTCTGTGACCTGCTCACGGGACTGAATTGTGTCTGCTCGAGCCCCCTCTTTCTGTCTCCGCCCACTTTTCTGACTTCATCATGCCGTCATTGGATCGTTTCGTGTAGTGCGGACCGAATTACGTCACCGGCTCCAGCAACACGCAGTTTCTTTGAGAGCTTAATATAATATATAAAGACCAGGGATTATTTAGTTGTTTGTTTGTTTGGTTTTGTGCTTACAAATTTATATTTTACAAAAAAAACCCTAAAATAGACATTTAATATTTATATTTGCAATATATTTATTGTTCAAAATCCTCATCATTTTATTTCTTTAAGATAGCAAATGCTCTATCTCAATTTTGGAAATTTCATTTGCTGTAGTGATTGAAATGCACATTTTATTATTATTAATATTATTATAATTATTTGTTAAGACTGTGTATGGAAAGTAATACAATCATTAAATTTATCAATTTGTATTTTGAACATATAAGACATTTTATACACGTTGAAGGTTTATTTCGTTTTTTCTGTATGTTTAATTTATGCATCAATAATAAATAATGATTTTCTATATTATTATAAATAGATATAGAATAAGAGATGTGCCAGGACCTTTTATATATTGCATTATTTAAAGATTGTTTTGGATGTATTTGAGACTGAAATTTCTTCCTTTTCTTGTTTAATAACTGTTCCTGGTAAAAGCTTTGTAGCACAATAAACCTGATATCATCACCACCACTGCGGTCACCGTGCTGGCTCACTTCCTCCTCTCGTAATTTCCAATCAACATCCTCCCGTCATTTCCCTGCTCTTGCTATTAGAGGAAAGTGCTCGTGTTTTCAGCTGATTTAGTGTCAGCACAGCAGTGGTGCAGACACGTTGGCCCCAAACCTTTTCTGCTCGAATGAAACGACAGCTGGTAGCAACCACAGGTTGGTTGGTTGGTGGGTTGGTGGGGAGGTTTTGGTCCTGGACTAAGACACAGATCTGTGTCTGCTCCACATGTCTGACAACACAAAATGTGTGAAAAGTTCATTTAAAATTCATTAGTTATGAATAAAATCATAAGCATAGCCTAAATGAATGATCCAGCATGTATATAATGATTCTAAAATTATATACATCATGAGAAAATTTTCTCTTACTCTGAATATATTTTTGATTATACAACTTGTGCAGAATAAATCTATGTGACTTTATAACTTTTACTGAAGTAAAAAGTCTAAATCCATAAAATTGTATGGCTGAGGAATAAAAATCTTGGACATGCCACTGACTTGGATTGGGATTATATATATTTATGACACAATAGAGCTTTATAATATTGGAAATAATGTACTTGAAGGCTATGGCAGACTATGTTTCACTGTAAACAATAAGCACATTTCTTATGTCTTAAATGAGTCGGATGTTCTTTTCATGCTATCCACTCCCCCGACCTTTGTGGTGATAGAGTTTGGATGGTATTAAAGTAAACAATGAACACACACAAATCCTTGTAAGGTAATACCTCAGTGTCCCAAAATCACCTTTTCAGCAGAGACTTTATTCTAGTATCCTCCAAAATCGCTTTATTATCATATCAGATATTTCAACCACAGCTTGTCTTTTGACTTCTCTCCCTCCCCTCACCCCAATTGCTCGTGGCAGATAGCTTCCTCTCCTTCAGCTGTTTTTTGTGCTGGAAGTTTCTTCCTGTTAAAAGGGAGCTTTTCCTTACCTCTGTTGCCAAGTGCTTGGTGAAACGGAGTTATCTCATTGTAGGGGGTCTTAACCCTACAATGTAAAGCATCTTGAGGCAACATTTGTGATTTGGCATTATGTAAATGAACTAGACCATGTTTCAATTATTTATTTCTTGAATTCAATTAAATATTTCTTGTTTTTCTCTGTGTTTGGTCATTTTTTTCTTTATGCAGCTATTCCTTTGCTTCCAGTTATGTTTCACTGCCACTGCCAGATAATTAAAATCCATAAGTCACTTCCATTACTGCTGTACAGTTTATTTAAAATACTCCCCAAAACATTTCTTAAAATACAAGTGTTAAATTTACACATCATAAACACAGAACATGATTCTCTTTTAATGGGCATCTAAAATATGTACAGGTATGGTTTTCTGTCTGTTTCTCTGCGAATGCCGGTGGATTGTGGCTTAGAGGTTTGTCACTCCTGCTCCAGGTCTCCAAACGGCTCAGGTGCCTCTGTCTGTGAGTCAAAGATTGAAGGGAGTGTGTGAAATTCTGGACAGTGTTGTGAGGGCGTTCAGGGCAGAGGTTACACGAAAGAAGGAGTTGGAGTTTTGCCTGCATGGGGCGAGAGGTTCACGCATCAGCCTTCAGGGTCCTGTCAGACTGATAAATAGGTCTGCAAACCTGGACAGCAACAAACATGAAAATAAGTCCAGACATGCTGTCTAGGTGCCTTTAAATCTAATCTCATTGTGACATTTGGATTTTTAAAAGCGTTCACACCCTCATTAATGTGTGGCTGATATGTGGAGGTGTACATTTAGGCGGGGAAGGGCTGTAGGAAGTGCAGTTTGAACAAGGAGGTCAGTGTGGCCAGAAAAATGCAACACAGGAAAGACGAGAAGAGGGAGAAAAAATTCTCCCTATTTATACATCCAGGTTTGTCCTTTGACTTCACTGAATTCTTTAGCTTAGGATTTCTCCGTTCACATCAGCTTGAAAAATCCACAACACATCCACACACAAAAACATCTGTCTTTATGACATGAGAATTTAGATTTAGAGTTCTTAAATTGTGGTCCAGTTACTAATGGTAGCCTATGAAAGGATGCTCGACTGTACCATGACAGCTTATGTCATACTATGATGTTGCAACCCTGAAATCGAGACCAGTATTGTATTATTATCATTATTTTTATCACACAGCCATGACACTTACCACTATAAATATAACAAGCAAACTCTGATTAGCCATATTACAAGCCAGAATTGGATTGGATACATGCATTTCTTTTCTATGTAGCTTTGAGCCATTAAAACTTTGGGAAACCCCCCAGCCTTAGTCCCCAGATTTGCTTTTCTATAGTAACTAAAGTCTTTCAGCACCCTTTCACCAAATTAAGATGCCTTTGGATTCCCCTATTTCTCAAAAATCCTCATCTAAACACACATAACAAAACATAAAGCAGTACTATTAATGAGAAAACATGTAGCTTGCCGTGATATTTCAAAGTAGCAGCAATCACAAGATGGTCTCCAGCTCTTTGGGAGATAAGGAGCTGATTAGATCTTCTTCTCTGTGGCTTTTGTGGTCATCATCTCCTTTGTTGGCTTTGGCTTCTCTGGCAAAACCTCCTGACTCAGCACCTTCTGGTTTCCACACACCCAGCTCCTGCTGGGGGCCTGAGGCCTCGCTGTCAGTCGAAGTGTAAATACGTAGGTTGGTATGATGGTGGGGGGGAGTCGTGGAAACTTGACGTGGCAGTGGGGGTCTGACCCCAGAACCAGAGGCTCCACCTGAGCCAACCACCCCTCCAGCAAAGGACAGAGCTCTGGGATTGGCAGCAGACAGGCACACGCTGTGTGTGGTGGTATGTGACATCATGCCGCCATAGTAACAGCTGCCTCCGCCGCTGCTGGTGATCCTCGCTTTCTGCTTGAGGTCTAGCACCAGGCTACGTCTTAACCAAGCCTTCTTTACCTCGGCTTGCACCTGGGAACAAGATTTATTTAATTTTAGTTCCTTTATTTTGTTTACCAGATAAAACAAATATATAAATATGAGTCGATTCTGTATTGTAGCTTTATTACCTCACCATTGCAGAAACAGTAGATAAACGCCACAAAAAAACCCTGCAAAGATATGAGATTTTATTCAAAAGAATCAGCTTTCATTATCATTGCAGTTGAGCTTACAGCATATAATTGCATGCAGTGCTTGTTTTTATAAATGTGTCCTGACCTGGGAAGAGTTGAAGAACATCTCGTAATGCATCTGCACCTGCCACAGCAGCCCAGTGACCTCAGTGTAGGGAAGAGCCATGAACACCATGTAGTGAACTCCAAACAAAGGCATGAGGACTAATGTGGACTTGAGTAGCTTCCTGCAGAACAAAGAGTTTATTTCATTGATGTTTCTTGTCAAACAGATGGCAGCTTAAAGTCCAGAGATTAAAAACATCCACTATTTTCCTTGGAGGGTTACCTGTACTGCTGTCGGGGGTCCAATTTGCCCGTGTTGGTTTCCCACAGTTTAGAGGCCAGTACACGAATGATGTTAATGAACAAGAGAAAATTCACCTGCAGGGAAAGAAACCAAAATCCAGATTTAAAATAATATACTCAGAATATCAGTCTTTAATGCTCTTCTGATTTAAATCCCCTTTTCTTACAACAATCGCAGCCAGAATGGGGACTTGATAGATCCATTTCAAGTTTCCGGCACTGAGATCCCAGCATCTGGAAAGAGCAATGAATCTATTACAGGGAGCATTTGTTGTAGGAGTGTAACGTAAACATAAGATAAATGGATCACATGACTCACTGAGTGTCTGCCAGTGAAGCTCGTGCGCTGACCCAAATGGACACAAACACAGCTGGAACACCTATGACGAGCACATGGGACTATTAGAAAAACTGGCATTAGTCCAAAGTGTCACCTGCCCCAGTGTCACTTACCCCAGCCAGTGATGGTGAGGGCCCACAGGTAGTTCTTGTCAGACAGGAAGGCCATGAAGATGAGACTATGGAGGTACAACCCCTCCACCAGGATCCAGTAATGATTTGTTGCCAGGAAGTACAGGAAGAGAGTAACAGCTGCTTTACAGCCAGCCTAATGACAAAAACAGAAAATATGAGTAAAACTTGTGATAATACATTCACTGATCACTTTGTTAGGTATACCTGTTCACCTGCTTGTTAATGCGAAAATCTAATCAGACAATCTCACGAGAGAACTCAGTGCACTATGTAGACATGGTCAAGGCGACCTGCTGAAGTTCAAATTGAGCAGCTGAATGTGGCATGGTTGTTGGTCCCAGACAGGCTGGTTTGAGTTTTTCAGAAACTGCTGATCTACTGGGAATTTCCCACACTACCATCCCTGAGTTTCTACTGACGGTCAGTTCTCTGGGAACTAAAATATGCAGAAGAGCATCTCTTAAGGCACGTGTTGAACCTTGGGCTACGGCACCAGAAAAGATCACCGCGCTTCTGTCAGCTAAGAATATGAAACTGAGGCTGAAACGTTGTGTGGTCTGATTAGTCTCGGTTTCTGCTGCTACAAAAGTAGGGCAGGTGATGGTAGGGTCAGAATTTGGCACAAATCACCAGATCTCAGTCCATTACAGCAGGTGTGGGCGGTGGATTCCTGTTGTGGATGAAGTAATGAGAAATGTGCTGTAACTGTCATGTAATGAGTGTGTGGAGAACAGGGAGTGGACCCAGATGCAGGACTGATCAGATGGATTTAAACTCAAAATGTCAACTTTATTAAGGTGGAGGAAACAAAAGATAAATAATGACTAGGCAGAGTAGAAACTGATAAAAGTGACTGATTGAGATCACACATAAAGTGAAGGAGAACGTGATGAAGAACAGAAGAAGATGCAGACAAAAAATACACACGAGTGTGATTAAGGGATGTGGAGACGCATGGGAACAGAATCATAACTAACAAGACAACGACGTCATAACTCAACATAACACATATGAGACAGAGGAATATCAAAATAAAACAGGAAGTAACACGCACACACACACACACACACACACACACACTGAGACTCAGACTAAGGCATGTGAACTTGACACTGGGACTCGGGATAAACTCAAAAGGAGACATGACAGGCTGGGGCGACAAATGGAGAACACACAGGGACAGGATTACAAAGTTATTAAATAGACAAGACAAAAACTGTAGACAGCCATGAAGACAAAATACAGAGAGACCAGACGAACACGGTGACATAACTGGAAAGAAAGAGTAAGAGTAAGAAAACAGAGATGAGAGATGAGACTAGGACAGACTGGACACGAAAGAGGCATTCACATGATAAAAACAAGAAACTGGAAGTATAAATACTAAAAACTCAGAGGCACTAGGAAAACTGAACTCAAAAGTAACTAATGCAGAAAACTAATGAAAATCTCTTCATTCCAAAAGAAAGAATCCCAAGACCAAAACAAACTCAAAACACTCTGTCAGAGACCCAGCATCCTTAGGCAAGATACTAAGCCCATGGTGCTCTCTGATGCATCCATCGGAGTATGAATGTTAGATAAGTGTAGAAAAAAAGTTCTTATATGAATGAGGTGTTTTGAGTGCTTATGTGCAAATATGGTTTGTTTAGCTTTGTAAACAGGCCATGCCATTGTGAACTACCGCTACTGTGCTGTCTGCCATACAGCCGATAGTCTTGATCACAATGAAGTATTTAAAAAATGAACAAAACTGAATAACTGGTGATAAGAAATAATGTGACGTTACAATTTACCATATGGGGCTTCTGTCCTGTAAAGTTGGGCTCAGCTTCACTGCCATCAGATATGGAGTAAAGCACAGCGTCCTTCACAAAGATGCTGACCGCTCGACAGATGAAGGAGGTGAAGAGGTGAACGTGGATGTAATTGCGTGTGCAGTGGAGACGCCTGAAAGAGAGGAAGGCGTCTTTGGATGCAACAGACTGAAGTCCGGAGATGCTGTTCAGTTACAGGTTTATGGATCAAAGCTCGTAAGCTGTTTTCTTCTTACTTGAAGTAGCAGAGAATGAAGACTGCCACCAGCAGGGATGCGAGAGAAATGGAGTAGCCGATGGTGTACATGAGATGGAGTCGCTCAAACACCTTCTGAAACACAGCAAAGCATCTTTTCATATCTGGAAACAGAAGTGACTGAACAGATTTGAACACATTGGTAATTTTGTATCTTCAGCACAATTAGCACACTGGAGGGAAAAAGGTCTTTTGAAGACAGGCCTAGAGTATTTTGTAAGAATATGGCCGGTTTACACATATTCTGTCATGTAAAGATGCAAATGCACACTTACACATTACCACAAGAATCTTTAGTGAACCATCAAAGCTATAAACATAGAGATTTGACACAAAGACTAGCATAGGGAGAGTGTGGCTATCCCTTATAGAGAAAATTTTGAATCTAAATATACTCGCAAAAACTTGATGTAAAAAAGATACGATGTATTGTAACATAAAACCTTGTAAAAGATCATTTGTAACCTGGGCGTAATAAAGTTGCAATACTGAAAGAGCTAAAAAAACAAAACAAAACAAAAAAAGAATATGGCCGTTGTTGTACTGTCTTCTAAAGAAGTTCTGTCTCTTTTCTGCTGTTAGATAAACACGCACAAACAGATTAATTCAACCCAGCACTGGATCAAATGCACACACCTCCTCGTGGCTTCTGTGATTGAAGGTCAGGTATCTGGTGCATTCGCTGTAGTTTGCCCAAGTGCGGTTGATGCTTGCCACCTGCTCCCAGTTGCC
Organism: Perissodus microlepis; assembly: GCF_051167445.1. Taxonomy (NCBI): domain Eukaryota; kingdom Metazoa; phylum Chordata; class Actinopteri; order Cichliformes; family Cichlidae; genus Perissodus; species Perissodus microlepis. Next base: position 15,847,925 of record NC_140468.1, read on the forward strand.
TGACATATCACACTGACGGTAGGCTCGCCCTGTCCATGGGAGGGCAGGACATAAGGATTCATTTTTTGAATAAGGAAATCTTTGATTTTATACTTTTCAGTCGCATTTTTCTCAAAACTACTGCTTCCTGGTTATTGAGGTTGAAGGATGCTTTTTATATTGTGTAGATGATCAGATGCTAGTATCTCTGGAGCTCTGCTACCTCTGTGGTTGAAGTCATAGATGTACTCCGGGCACTGAACTGAGACCAGCTGACCTGCTGTGCTCTGTGGCCAGCAGATGATCCCATCCCACTCTGGGGTGCAGTCGCCATCTTCAACAATGGTGTGAAAAAAGTGTTAGCAAGCTGATAGATCTGTGTATAGTTCAGGCATTGTGCCACCTAACGCTGTACTTTTATTCGTAGACTGCTCTTGAGTAGCTTTGCATGATTCAAAACTTAAAATAATATCTTAACTTATACATAAGCTGCCCTCATTATCTAAAACCTCTCCATGTTTAATATCAGAGGTGAAAATCACAGAACAACCCACAACATGAGTGTATTGCAATTTGTATCTTTTTGCAATATACTGCAATATATTATATTCCAATTCATCGCCTTTTTTTTTTAAACTGTTAATTATGTCCTCAAAGTTAGTCACCTCAAGGTGCTTTATATTGTAAGGTAAAGCCAGAGAAAACCCCAACAATCACATGACTTCTACAAGCAAGCACTTGGCGACAGTGGGAAGGAAAGCTCCCTTTTATGTGAAACAATTCAATACAGTTCTGCAGTATTGCCACACAACAGATTACAATACTATGCTGTGTCGATTTTTCACCCCACCCCTATTTAATACCACTGTAAGAGTATATATGTGATACACAGTTAAGGGGAGTATAACTGGTGCATTTGAAATAAACATAAACAGAAAAAATACATATAAACACAAAAGTATACCCATATGCCTATTAATCTTTTTTACATGACCATAATGTTACATCATTAAGTTACCGAAATACTAAATAGGATTTTAATGCTGCTACCAGACAAAGTTTAGCTAATTTAAACTTCTTTAAATCACATTTGGCTGGTTTTACCTGTAATAATACATCATACAAGACCATTATTGTCTTTTTATGGCACTTTTAGCACTCCATATATAGATTTCCTTCAATATTGGAGGTAAAATTGTAAATGAGCTGATGCATAAACATACTTGCTTCCAATGCTTCCTCAAGATTGGTAAATCAATAAAAAATGTAACACTTAAAGCTTGAGTCACATTTCCTGAGAAGATTTGTAATATTTAATAATACCGCATTGAATCAGCTTATCAAGCATCAGCTTCTCCATCACATTTCCAAATTAAAAATGCCTCGCTGTGTAATAAAAGAGATATTGGAAAGCAGGATATTGGACTGGGTGTTGCATCTGATCCTAAATAAACAAGTGATGCAATAAATAGTTGATCTAATTGTGTGTTTGGACGTGCACTCACTGACCGCCTGTTAAAAAAAAGCTCTTATTTGACAGGACCTTCTTTGAAATATTAAAAGTCAGACATACTTCCAGTGTTGACTGCTTTTAATTTCTAACTGTAGGCTCACAAAGTCATAGAAAGTATTCAAAACCAGGGGGAAAGCAGTTCCATAAAGAGGCACTCTGTATAGTGTTTAAAAAGAAATCCCCAAACCTTTAATGAGGGGCATTTGTGCCTTGATGCTCCTTTCACATCTGGCATGAGCACCAATCAGAAGGTAGATCTGCTCATCCCGTGTGATGACATCATCAGAGTCAATCTGTAAAAAAAAGGAACAAAAAAGCATCACATGAATTATGAAGACACGCCCACCAAGTTCTCAGTAATACTACGTATAGATACATTATTGCATATACGTCATTTCAATGGTAAACAATACAAAACAAGATTAATACATAATGATCAGCATAAATCATGTCATTTATTTATACTGAAGGGCCATATAACCCATCTATGCATCGTTTTGAGATGATCCTCATGAAACTCTCTCTGAAGTGATTCATCAACCACAACCTCTCCCAAAGATCTGATGTGCTGCCTCCAGGTGTTGTGAAATAGTTGTATGAGAGTGCGGTATGTGATGATGGCCCGCCAGGCCCTTTATTCACAGCAGCTGGGCTGCCGCTGGCCACACGGGGATCTCATCCTCGGGGGCCATGCTTGTGTGAGCCGGTCAGCACAAGCAGCTTTGTGTTCCCGGGTGCATTTCACGACTGAGCATCAAAACTAGCAGAGCATGAGAACGGTTTGGCAGAGGGGAGCAGCGGAGCAGACGGAAGATTTGCAAAGGAAGAGAAACAAACAAAGCAAACTGCCACCTCTTCAAATTATGGAAAGTCCTTTTTTCTCCTTTAAAATTCAGTTTTTTTAATTGATGCTTTAAGGGCCTTGTAGTGAATCAAATGGCCTGGAAGTCATATAGACGGACAGACTGTATTAAGCCCGTAATTACAGCAGCACAGGGGTCAGCAAGAAGTACAAAATAATAAAATAAAACATTGAAAAACAAAATAAATAAGAAAAGAAATCTAGTATAGAAATTAAAAAACAAAAAACAAAAAAACCATATAAGTAATTTCTACTGTCATTCAGTGGACTTTGGCTTGAATAAAAGAGGTGAGTACTGACTCTCACATGCTAAAGAAAATGATTTAGTTGATTTATAAAATACCATGTAGGTAAATGAATACAACGTTACAGTGAAATAAACTGCAGCTGGCTAAATGTTTGTTTCTAGTAACGCTGGATGCTGAGCAGTGATCATTCGCTGTAGAGGTTTGATTAATGTTTACTGTCAAGCAACCCTTTGAGTAAATATAGAAAATCTGAGGTTTATTTATTCAGATAAATAATCATTTAAACATTGTGCTTATGTAACAAGATTAATTACTTAAAGTTACCATTTTGGGCATAAATATTTTTTGAATGTATAAAGATGCAAAACATATGTCTGCTTTATAATAAAGGTGAGAAATCCTGTTATCAACATTGCTAATAGATAATAATTGGTAAACAGAAGTAATACTAATGGTAAATAATTAAAATCTTTAACAACGTGTAACTCTGAGGATTTGGTACTTTAACTTGTTTTTTTATTTCAGCGATTTTAGGAAATGATAGATCTGAAAAAAAAAGAAAAATTGATTCATAAAACTTTATTAGATGTTACTTTTGCAATATAATGACTAAGCAGAACAATGTAAAGTGGAGGAAAAATGATCTATCATATCATGTATGGACCAACTTTGAAACACAGACTATAAAGTTATGAATACCATTGTTGGTAATAGCTGTAGTTGTGCAAATGAATTTCAAAGGTTCAGCTACACAAGTCAATCAGCCCTCAGACCTGTAAATGCAACAACATCCGGCTTCTTCTAGAAATATCTTTCCACAATTTCACTGCACTTTCATTTCTTGTCTTTTTGCTCCTGATCGAGCGCACAGGTGAGCCGGTAGCACTGACACGCTGTGAATCGCTCTATTTTCAAGATAATGTTTAAATTTTTGCATTGAAGAACTCAAGACTAGCTGCTTATGTGTCTTCATCAGTGCTTGGTTCTGAACCACATAACTGAAATTAAGAAACAGCAACATTAAGAAGCTAAGGCACCAGGTGGCAACACAGACTATAGGGGGCTTTTAAAATGTGTTAATCTTATAAGCAACACATTTTTAAAACTGGGAATGGGAAGAAACTTGATAAATAAATAATTAAAATGTTTAAAATACATATTATATGTTTAAATATTCATATTCATTCACTTTTTATGTCACAGGGAGCCACTGGAGATTGATAAAAGGGCCACGTGTGGCTCTGGGAGCTGTAGGTTTGAGACCCCTGGTTTAGCATATCCAGGCATCCTGTGTAGTTCAAACCCTTCACTGTTGAGTGGATTGGATCTCACAGAGAAGTTATCTGGGCCTCTTAATACAGAAGAGGAGCTTTTTTGTTTTTCTCCCGACACAAACTGTTTTTTAGCCTTAGCCTCCCACCTCCATGATCCTGTTATCCTGTCTGAGATCAACACTCAGGATGGACACGGGGGAGATCCAGAGATGAAGAAGGGCACTTACGGTCACTGTTAGCATGCTTCAGTCAGCGAAAGGTTAAAAGGGTCAAAGCTGATTATGGTTTGTGAGGTAAAGCAGACCACAGGTGACTTCTGATAAAGGAGAGGGATAGTTCTTGTGCTGCTGTGATGTGAAGTTTTTTTTCTCAGCCTCGAGAAGAACTATATTAATATATCCACTTTTTATATGAAAAGAAGCATTTTTCTACTCAATGAAATTTCTTATAAGCTTTTTTATAATTTGTCTCAGTTGTCTCATGGTTTGATGTGAGATTCACTCAAAATAGAGGAATGGAGGTGGGTTAGAATACTTTTTATTTTCCTCAGCAGGACTGCTTGAAAACTTATTCCTTATCACCTCATCAGTTAACTAAGAAGACACTGTCATCTCAGTCTCGCTGCTGAATGTCTGGCATGTTTCCTGAAGCATTAGATAAATCTAATTCAAAGCATCAAAGCGGGTCACAGATACATGAAATTTTCTATCTTTGGCCCAAACTGCAGCAGTGTGGATGTGTCATGTCTGACTCAGGGTCATAATAAAGTGTAAGATATGCTGCTGCTGTGTGAAAAGTTTAAATTTAGGACACAAGACGCGAGTGAGACTTAAGAATTTATCTACTGCTCCAATCCATTTAAGATCATTATGAGCCCTTTTAAGTAAAGTCTGCTTTGAAAAAGCTTACATTAGTAGAAATCATCAAAAAAATTCAATATCCAGGTTTAAATTGCACTTATTTGACCGCATTTATGTTAACAGTAAAGCAGCAGAGAAATAGCAGCAAACCAGGAGTAAAATATTTTCCCCTAACAAACCCCATCAGTGAATAACTGTTCAATAATTAAATAATTTAAATGCTATGAATGTAGTCAACTTACCAGCGCTGAGGCTGTTATTACACCGTGGAAAAAGTAAAAAACAATAATTCCTTGTGCAGACAACATGACATCTCTCCAGCTGAAACAGAACAGCACACCTTTCACTCTCAGATAATTTTATCCTCTTCAGGTTGTGCTGAAGGAACTTTGTCCTAAAGTTAATGTTCTTCTCTCGTGTCCCATCTGTGCTCCTTTATTAGTCAACAGGAACTGTGTTTTGGAGTCTCTTGAGGTCCAGAGTTTTCTGCATGAAGCTCAGCTGACATTACTAATGAGTTTTGAGGTTCTGTCTGTGGTTGGATGATCTCTCTTTGGGGAAGAGAGGAGCACTGAGGAGGAAACCTCCTCCTTCACGGCTCTTAGGACTGTTGGGATGAGATGGGTTGGCCTTGATATGCGGTGGCTTCCATTCACTTAACTCTTTGCTCTCCTCTGTTGTCATTATCTCTCTGTGCTTCACATTTGGCTTGTTTGTCTGCCTTAACCTGCTCTTTTCTATTCCCACTAATAGGACTCTTAGTTTTTACTAGTAACATAATTTAATACTTGGTTTGCAGCATGAGTATCCCACACTGGGAGACTTTAGAGAGCAGTGATACAAACCAGACTCATAGAACTACTTACCACACCAGTTAAAGTATTCTGATATGCATGAATGACAAATGCACAAATTATATGACAAACATTGTTTTGACAGGCATTTTTGAAGAACTTATATTTGTATGCATGGTGATAGTCTGCTGTACTCAGTGGTCCTCAGCCACAATCAGAAAACCCAGAGACACTTTAGATTGCCATGGTTTTACTCTATCATATGTTTTCCTGGTTCCATGCATTTAAAAAGCAATAAAGCAACAGATAAATAAATAAATAGGAAAGTGAAGATGAGTCTGCATTAGATAAACAATACCTCTGACTTATCAATAAAGGTGTCTCTGTCATCTTTTATTTTCTACTTTTTCTACTTTTTTTTTACTGGTTTGAAGTTGTTCTAGTGAGGTAGTACCATCTTGTTTTGGGGGTGCTACTGGTTTGTGACCTCCTGCTGATGTCAGATGTTCACTTTGTGATGTCAGACTTTATCATATGTGCTGCACTTGAGTTGTTTATGTGATGAGAAGCTTGCACACATTTTCCAACTGTCTGAACTAGTGAATGATGAAGTTTTTTCAGTTTATTTCTTATTTTTATTTCTTATTTATTCTCATCTCAAACCAGTCGCTGCAGGTGCCTGCTCCTCCCTGAGCCTAGTTCTACCAGAGGTTTCTTCCTGTTGCCAACTTCTTGCTTAAAGTGCGTCATGTTATTCTAGGATCTTAACTCCACAATATAAAGTACTTTGAGACAACATTTGTGATTGGGATTATATAAATAAAACTGAATGGAAATGAATATTTCCTGTGTTTGTTGTGTGTGTTTTGTAATACTTTCTTTTTGTTTTCCTAACTATTGTTGGTTGTTCGGGTTTTCTTTGTATTATTGTAGGATCTTTACCTTAAAACATAAAGCGCCTTGAGACGACTGTTGTTATCATTTGGCGTTTAATAAATAAAAATCTTTTTTTAAATTTATTTTACAACTACTAAAGACAAAATTGGTAAGTGGGAATGTAGTTATTAATTCATTAAATGGTCTATTAACATTTCCGTAACTCCTGTGGTCAGTTATTTAAAAATATATGTATAGTAATACACACTATTACGAATTTACTGTATCACAAATGTCATGATTTAAAATAATTTAACAGCCTTTATTTTGACAGGTCCGATTCCGACGTCATCTCAACCCGGAAGTACCGGTCTGACAACAAGGGCAGAAGCAGCTGCGTGCTCTCCTGACTTGTCAGCTCGTAAGTTGGAAAACTTCAGACAGTTTTTATTATTTACTGTGGTTACAGCAAAGTTTGGAGCTCTCTCCCTCAGACGGAGACTTTCAGCGCACTCATTAAACGTAGTCTTTGCTCCACATGTGCAGCAGGAGCATTCATTGTAGTTGTGTGTCTGTGTGTGTGTGAAGGGCATGGCGGCTCCGGTGCTGCTGCTGTTGAGGGCTCTCCGCCCCCCTGTGTCCGCGGCTTCCAGCAGGTTCCCGTCTCTGGAGCCAGTTCTCCCGCCGTCTTCATGTGTGGTGTGCTCAGGGTGGAGGACTCCTCCTGCCCGGACACTGCAGCTGTGCCCCGCTTTGTGTGCCGGACATAACAAGTGGTCAAAGGTGAAGCACGTCAAGGGACCAAAAGATGAGGCGAGGGGGAGGATGTTTATGAAGTTTGGTATGATGATAAGAATAGCTGTCAAAGGTACGTGAGAAGGGGTTTTGTTTTGTTTAATTGGAGCTTCGCTGCTTTATGGTTTCTGATTGGATAAAATTTCACTTCTGGATGTCATCCTCAGAAGGTGGATCTAACCCAGAGCTGAATCTAAATTTGGCCCATATACTGGAGCAGTGCAGGAGCAAGAACATGCCCAAAGCATCCATAGATGCTGCAGTCAAGAGTGCGGTAGGTTGATAACCTTACTGGCACAGAGATACAGAAAGCATCTGTGGTGCCACTTCAAACAGATCCTCCCCAGTGTGAGCACAGAGCATATTTGCAGGTTACCTGCATCCAATAGTTTTTATGCATTGTTTAGCAGTCTTAGGTGAGCGTCATTAAAAATCTATAAATATATCAGTAAAATGTGACACAGTTAAAAACAAGTCAATGGAGAGCACACGGTCCCCGTTTTATCCACTCTTTTAGATTTAATTTTTAAGATTTTATTGCTTGTTTTTAATTGTTTGAATTGTCCTGCCCCCTTATTTATCTAAGCTTTTAACCATCCACACTCCATTACAGCACTAAGGTCTTCTAATCAGATCATTCTGGATGCTCCTATCACAGGGCTAAAAAATAAAGGGCATCTGGCATTTTCAGTTTTAGGCTCTTCCCTGTGGAACCACCTACCCCAGAATATCATTAGAGACCTTTGAGTTCTTACTCAGAACTCACCTGTTTTCCCTGGTTTTTAGTTTGATTCCAGTAACAGTTGTTTTAAATGTGTTGTACTATTAATTCGCAGTTTGCCCAGCACAGAAATCTTAAAGCCTGCTGTAAATACAAGAGTCAGTGAAAATCTAATGTGGTGGTGTACAAAGTCAAAAATATCAAAAAGTGTAATTGTCCAAATACTTAATGTATGTGTTATTTTTTGTGATACTGTGCTGCAGTCATCTTCTCGTCTTGTGTCCTGTCTCTGCAGGAAAAGGCCAAACCAGCATCTCAGCACATGTTTGAGGCTCGGGGACCCGGCGGGTGTCTGCTGCTTGTCGAAGTCCTAACCGACAACAACTCACGCACCCACCAGGAAATCAAACGCCTGCTTAACAAGAATGGGTCAGGCCCGGCTTCCTGTAGTCTCACCTTTCTGTAACTGTGTCAGGTTTACGAGCGTTTTCACACCATCGCCGATGGTTTTAGTGTTAACCCGCTCGACATGTACTTAAGGTTAACAGATGCATCAATTTTCTCTCACACAAAACAAATCCCAGCTGTATGCAAAATCAGTGTTAACAAATCTTAAGAGATTACCTGAGAATACCTTGATGAAATATTCAAAACATGCCAGAGGAGCAGTGTTTTAATTTTTAAAGATTAGAAAAAAAAACAAAGAACATGGACAGAGAATATCAGATTGTTATAGGAAATTTCAGGTTTCTACACACACTATACAAAAGATTTGTTGTAAAGTAGCCAGTAGATGTCCCTCTAGTTGCAGGAAACAGCAGTAATGAAAGCTTAATAGTATGTTGTAATGTATGTCTTTATTAAAGATTGTATTGCTGGTGATGAAAAAACAGCAGGGAGATGTATTTAAGCTTGCTTGTTTACTAGACAATGCACATGTTCTTATTGTTTTTATTCTTTTATTGATGAAGTAAACATATCTGTTTGTAAGCCTTCGGAATAAAAATAATAACCTTAGAAGTGAAAAATTGTAATTCTGCTTCCATCCTCAGGGGGATGCTGTCAGACGGAGCCCGGCATAACTTCCAGAGGAGGGGAGTGGTGGTCGTGCCAGGTCAGAACATCACCACGGAGAGAGCACTGGAGCTGGCCATCGAGGCTGGAGCCGAAGACGTCCAAGAGACGGAGGATGAGGAGGAGAAGCCCTTGCTGCAGGTCGGACATCAACCTCCAGGAAAATGATTTAAGTTTTGATATGTGCCTTTAAATAACTGATTGGAATGATTTAATTCTTCGAGATACCGACAAACAGATGTTTTTTCAGTTTTCCATACAGTACAGTAGAACACACAACCTTCAGCTCTGTCCTCAGGTTAAATACAGTTCAGTTTGTGCATTCAATACAAAATGAAAAAAGAAATACTCAAGGTCTCTGAAATGTAGAAATCTAAAAATTACAATATTAAAATAATAGGTACAAATTTAACAGCTTGATCTACCTCTTTGCCTTTAGTTTCTCTGTGATGTGGCTGACCTGAATAAGGTGAGGGCCTCGTTAAAGGAGCTAGGAATGGAGGTTTTATCCGCTGGGCTGGAGTTTGTTCCCCGCACACACGCACCCCTGGACGAGGATCACCTCGATGCTGCTTCAATTCTAATAGAAGCCCTCAATGACTGTCCAGATGTAGTCAGAGTGTGGGACAACATCCAGGCTCACAGCTGAGGACAGTCTCTGGACACTAGGTGGACACTAACTGTGGAATATTGGAGACAAAGGATTTGCCAGCTGACACCTCATGGATTAATGGGTGCCGATACTGCATGTTATCAGTAAGAACAGAGTCTTGAAATTAAAATTGAGAGTCTAAAAGTGTGACTGTATTAGCCTTATGGATGTGGTCTGTATGTGGGGGGTGGGGTGGGGTGGGGTGGGGGAAAGCCATCCTGAAATACACTGTGCTGTGGGAAGTGAACTGCATCTCCATACTGACGAAAGATTTCATCATGTAGGTTTGTAAAAGTTATTAAAAGAGGTGTTTTAATGAGTCCTTTTTGATTGAACATGACCTCAAAGTTAACCTTTGAACTCATAGAAGGAACAAGTGTTTGTGGATTACCACGGATCAGTTTAAAATAGAACTTCAGCCCTCATCCAGACATGAGAGACAGCTTTGAGTAATGCTTTTGTCTAAAATCTGTTTTCTATAATAGTCACAGTAGAAACATGCACAATAGACATGCTGAAAAAAGTGAAAAAATGCAAACAACAGGACATAACATGTTTTTATCCTCTGGGCCTCCAGGTCAGAAGGTCACACTTTAACTGGCCCACAAAAAAATCTAATTGATTGGCTTCCTATAGTCCCTGCTTCATCCATAATACCTCGTCATTAAGAGAAATGTGTTTGTAAAGCACCTTTCAAGGCCAAAGTCAGAAAGTGCCTGGCAACAAATGAAAAAAATTAAATACAGTATATCAGATACATGAACAACACAGTCTTACATATAATTACTCAAATGCCTGTCTGAGTAGGGATGTCTAGCCTTTTTTAAAAGCCTCCTCTGAATCAGTAAAACAAAGAGATAAGTGCAACTCATGCCACCCCACACCAAAGGCCTGGTTTCCACTCATTTTAAAATGAGACACCACCAGCAGTCTGTTCCAAAGTCCTAAGGGTTGAAAGAGTGGGTCAGTAAAAGTTTTAACATGTGCCGGGGTGCATTACCATTTAAATTTTAAAACTGACTCGAAAGTCAACAGGGAGTCAGTGAAGATATATTAAAGTTAGGGGATATGAGATCTCTTTCTGGAAATATTAAAAGACACGCAGCTGCATTTAGGACAGATCACAACCAATTATTAGTCCAAATCTGCAAAATAACTAGTAACTAAAGATTTAAAATAAATTTAGACTCAGCTCAGCTCTAGGTATCACTGCGAAAAACAAAGGCTGTGTTAAACAAACCAGCAGGGCTGGTGATGGTAGCGTCTCTTTCCTTTAAAGTGTCCAAAACAGGCAGTTAGATAAAGAGCGTTCAGCCGTATGATACAGAATTGAAAGAGTATGTTTATTTTTTTAAGAGTTAACGTGTGAGGATGTAAAAACGGATTATTTCCTTAGCAGGTACTAAAATAACCTCAGATGAACAACAAATATTGATATTACATCATTTGATAGTTTTTTGTTGCTTTTGTACAAGACCAAAGTGGAACATGTGGGGAAAACTAAACACAGCACAAACACCTCATGCCAACTGTTAAACACGGTGGTGGAGAGGTGGTGATTTGGGCTTGTTTTGTGGCTACAGGTCACTGAGTTGACCATGAACACCTCTGTATACCAAAGAATTCTACAGTCAAATGTAAGGCTATCTACTTGACAGCTAAAGCAGGTCAATGATCCAAAGCACATCAGCAAATCTACAACAGAATGGTTGAAAAATAAAAGAATGAAGGTGCTGCAATGGTCCAGTCAAAGCCCAGACCTCAGTCTGAGTGAAATGTTGTGGAGGAACTTTAAGAGAGCTGTGCAAAACAAATACTTGCAAAACTCAATGAACTGAAGCAATGTTGTAAAGAAGAGCTGGAGAAAAATTTCTCAAGAATGATGTGACAGACTGATAAAGTCAAAAAAGAAAATGAATAACTAGTATTTCTGCTAAAGTTGGTTCTGCAAGCTATTGTATCTGTTTGCATCATAAGGGACCTCAAAGGACAGAAACCCGATCACTGGCCAAAACAGACCCTCATCTGACCAATGAACTTTCCTGATGTACTTTTTTCTTGGCCCTGGGCCATCGGGTCATCGATTAGGTTGACCTCTGAAAACATTTGGCAGTTTTTCAGTTAGGACGTAAAGTATAGGCGTGATACATCGTTTGTCTACTGTTAAATATTTTCCTTTGTCGTCAAAAATGTTTTAAAAGAGGAAAATATGATATAACGTTTTTAATAACCAAATAAAAGAAATACAGATGTTAAAGGCTACAGCTGAAGGACAATGTCATAATGGGTCATTACTCCCTTGTATTAACTGTAGTGTCAACATTTTAATCAATAAGCTTGCACTTCAGCAGTTTGCATGGAACATATGGAGTGGACACCATTCCCAACTTTGTTTTGAATTTTTCAACTTGACATCATGCAGCCTGAACTATACTCAAAATATAATCTAATTTTAATTTAAACCAAATTAGAAAGCTGAAATGATAATTTGATGTCAACAGGGAGATCTAGTGTAATGGCTCTGAGCCCATTTGTTCTGTTATCAATGCTCATCATCGATTTTCCGGTCGGTTCTTCTCAGCTATAGCGTGGCATTGATTGGTTTCCAGTGTCGGGGAAAGTTGCACAGTCGCATGCGAGCAGCAGGACAGTCCTCCGCTGCGTGCCAGAGTGAAGGCTTCAATACTGACATCTGCAGCCACAACAGAAACACCAAGTACTTTTGTTTTACTCAAATATGAAAGAGGAGACTGAATGTTTTTGAAGACACTTGTCCAAAAAGTGTTTGAAATGATGGATATTTTGGATGCGTATATATGGTAAAGGAACATCTTACTTTGAAGTTTCAAATCAGGTATGTCCTGTTCACTTTTAGTGATGTTTGACTGAAGATTTGATCGACTATTGAAAGATTGTTCAGCTATGTAAATCCTGCCTTTGCCATGCAGGGATTAAAGTATTGACTCCTTGCACTATGTGAGGGCATAGTATTTTGGGAGGGGCACAGCTAGACGTGCATTCTGGGAAATTTAGAGTACAGAGGAGTTTGTATTAGGAAACAGAGCTGTATCAAGAAGTTTTCAATAAGTGTCTTTATATAAATAATAAAGTAAATTACATCAGGCTTACAATAATGGTAATCTTAATACACTAACTATTGTAATATTATGAAAAAGTCAAAATTCTTTATAGAAAATGATCAAAAAAATATTTTTGAAACCAGCTTGGATGTGATCTCTTTAGTCTAAATATAAAGGAGTGTTTCTCTAATCATATACAGGACAGCGAAGCTCAATGTCTGACTCAGACCTCATGAAGGGTGGGGGACCGGCCATCAGGAGCCCCGAATGCCGTTCATCTCCGACTCCTGGAATGGAGTTCCGCGGCTCCTTCAAAGTGGGGGAGCGCTCGCCCAATGTCACAGAGAAGGTCACACAGGTATGGCAGCTGAGAACCTCACATGGGCTCTGCAGGTCCCATTTATGAGATCCAAATGACTGAAATGTATTGCCATTAATGATCACATTCACTGCTGACCTGGTTCAGTCCATCACTGGATGTGAAAGTAATCATGTTTTTAAATACTGAGAACAAGATGGGCTCTAGAAAGTTTCCACACTGGAAGACTTCTGTTAATTAACCTTTTAGTGGAAAAATCAGTTGGTGATCAGGTGACTGGTTGTATTCATCATTGGGTGTGAAGTAGAACCTAAAACTGAGCCACAGTTAAATTAACACCTACTGTTAACACTGCTGGACCCCTAAAGCTCAGTGACCTGCATCACTGCTCTGTGGGATCATGTGAGATGGATTCAAAACAAATGGAAGGGGCATGTGAACTTCCATGGGGGTACCCGGTGATCCCTGTCTCTCTGACTGTCAATAATCTAATTTATCTGTCTTTTTCATAGAGTTATTTGCAAAGTTGGTGAGATTAAATAATACGATATTGAGGGTATAGGGAGAACTCAATGACAGTGAAAGCACATGACCAACTCATCATTATTGCCTTCCAGCAAACCAACATCCTGCGTTCAGTCAGTTCTTAGACTGTTGATAACAGGATGTTGCTATTTTATCTATCTTTAAGGTTTTGTGAAATTTTGGATATGGTTCCCTTATCTGGATCTAACTTTTCTGCAAGTCTTGTGTCTGCTGAAAGACACTAATGACAGGATGGTCAAGGATTTGTTGGACCTACAAGGTTGCAAAACTAAAGCACGCAGCCTCCAACGAGAACCTAGTCAAAACAGTACATGCTCTAACAAGGTCTGTTGGTTAGTTTATGAGAGAGATTTAATAGAAACACTAATATTTGTTTTGTAGAAATCTAGGTTTACTGTTTTCCTTTGCATGCAAAAGATTAGGTGTTCTTTTCATCAAGGAAAGAAGGGATTTGGGTACATGATGGATATTTATTCACCTTCTGGGAGAAGAAGTATGTTCCTCAAAATCAATTAAAACAGCACTCGTTAAATATTTTGATTTCCCTGTGAAATAGGTAAAGAAGCATACTGATGAATTCTTTATATGCTTAGGTTCTCTCTTTGGAGTCTGATGTGCTGCCTGAATACAAACTCCAGGTACCAGAAACGACATGGTGGATCTTGCTTCACTACAGCCCCTTTAAGGCATTTTGGGACTGGATTATTCTCCTTCTGGTCCTCTACACAGCTGTTATTACTCCTTACTCAGCTGCCTTCCTGTTGGCTGAACATGGGGATTTACGCCAAAGGAGTTGTGGCTACACATGTAACCCTCTAAATGTGGCAGATCTTATGGTGGACGTGCTGTTTATTGTGGATATAATCATCAACCTTCGGACGACCTATGTGGACCAAAATGACGAGGTAGTCACGCAGCCGAGCCAGATAGCAAAGCATTACATCAAAGGCTGGTTCCCTATTGATTTGTTTGCAGCAATCCCGTTTGACCTTCTCATTTTCAGATCAAGCTCGGACGAGGTAAGAATTCTGATTCTTTGTAAAGCTTCAAAGGTTTTTATCCTTAAGTGTCTAAACTTTAAAAGTTGTTCCCTATTGAGTTTCAAAAGTTATTGAAGCTGTTTGACCTTTTATCTGCCCATCCCTGTCTTACATGTTCCCTCTTGTTCATGGATACCAAAGATGGCAACCTTAACAAGCCTCCTGAAAACAGCTCGGCTATTGCGATTGGTCCGTGTGGCAAGAAAGCTTGACCGATATTCTGAATATGGTGCTGCTGTCCTCTTCTTGCTCATGTGCACCTTTGTACTCATCGCCCACTGGCTAGCGTGCATATGGTATGCCATTGGCTTTGTGGAGAGGCCGTACACTGAGACTGGTTGGCTGGACAACCTGGCTGAGCAACTTGGAAAGGCGTACAATGAAACTGACTCCAGCTCTGGTCCTTCAGTCAAAGACAAGTACGTCACAGCTCTGTACTTCACCCTGAGCAGTTTGACGAGTGTGGGGTTCGGTAATGTGTCTCCAAACACGAACTCAGAGAAGATGTTCTCCATCTGTGTCATGGTCATTGGA
Source organism: Perissodus microlepis (assembly GCF_051167445.1). Classification (NCBI taxonomy): domain Eukaryota; kingdom Metazoa; phylum Chordata; class Actinopteri; order Cichliformes; family Cichlidae; genus Perissodus; species Perissodus microlepis. The sequence continues at coordinate 15,863,092 of NC_140468.1, forward strand.
TGTAAGTTGAATAACCCATGGTCATTGTATGTAAGTCTTTAGTTGGGTACTGGTACAACTTTATCATTATTACATCTGAAATGACCCAATCCTGTTTGTCTTCTTGTCCTCTTTCTCTTCTGTATCAGCTCTCATGTACGCCAGCATATTTGGCAATGTATCTGCCATAATCCAGCGGCTGTACACTGGTACAACCCGGTACCACACCCAGATGCTGAGAGTCAAAGAGTTTATCCGCTTCCATCAGATTCCAGGTAGTCTGCGCCAACGACTAGAGGAGTATTTCCAGCATGCATGGACATACACAAACGGAATAGACATGAATGCTGTAAGTAAACAAAATGGTAATGCTCCTTTGATGTTCTTTATCTCTCTTATTGTTACGTATCTTCTGACCGTATTTCTTTGTTCAGGTGTTAAAGGGATTTCCAGAGTCTCTGCAGGCAGACATCTGTTTGCACTTGCACCGCTCTCTGCTACAGAACTGCAAGGCTTTCCAAGGAGGCAGCCAAGCATGTCTCCGTGTCTTATCTGTGAGATTCAAGACAGTCCATGCACCTCCTGGAGATACTCTGATTCACTATGGAGACATCCTCGACTCTCTCTTTTTCATCTCACATGGTTCCATCCAGGTCACCAGAGATGATGTAGTGGTGGCCATATTAGGTAAAGCTATATAACCATACATTATTTTACTCCTTAAGTCCTCTCAAAAATGACCTTCTCAAATCAAATAAATCTTTGTCCTCTTACAGAGAAGAATGACATCTTTGGTGAGCATATCCACCTTTATGATGAGCCAGGGAAATCAAGTTCAGACCTACACACCATCACCTACTGTGAACTGCACCGCATCCTTAGGGATGACCTTCTTGAGGTCCTGGATATGTACCCAAGCTTTGCAGACAACTTCTGGAGGAACCTGGAGATAACCTTTGACCTGAGAGATGTACATTGACAGTTTATTGTAACACACTTCACCTAATGCTAAAAACAGATATTATATACTGTCACTTTGGTGAGATAATAAATATTTTTTTCTGTCGTCTTTAGGCTGATCAAGAGTCACCAGTAATAATAGCTGATGATTCTGGTGATGACTGTGAATACCACCACAAACCAAGATGCAAAATACACTCACTGGACTGCAGAAATAGGCCAGGTGAGATATGAAATGCATAGAAAGTCGTGCAAACAAAGCAAACAATGTGAAAAGCCATTTCAAATCCTGACTTAAATGGATGGACATGGAATCATACTGAGATTATCCATGGAATCCAAAGATGCTTTAGACATGCCTGTAAAACAGGCCTTACAGATTTGAAAAGTGTTACACCACCACCACCTGTGTTTCAACTTGACTTGTAATTGAGCCATCTCTGGCTGCCTGACACCCCAAACTGTGGGTGTCATGCGTGGGAAAACTGTAACTGAAGGACTGAAATGCTTTTCTTTGAACAGATGGAATTGATCACGAAGACTCGTATCCCCTTCAGGCCTGCCATCAGTCATTTTCTCATGCCTGCTGGGAGGACCATTGTAGCTGTGGATCGCCATGTTCGCAGGCAAGTGAGGACTTTGGAAAACCTCTTGCCCATGGTGCCAAAACAGAGCATTACTCTGCAGAAGCTGACAGGCAGGATTACTCTTCATCTGCACTACAACTGCACCCCCAAAGTGGCACCTCAGTGGGGAATGATGCAGTGTTTGACCGGGGTCCCCAAGGTAGATGGCAGTCTTGATTTTGTCATGCAATTGCAAGATATAAATTTAATTGCAGTCTTGATTGTTACCCTGTTTGAAAGGTTTTGGTTGTTTTAAACGTGTCACTTTGAAGCACTGTCTTGATATTTTCCTCAGCCTCATCTCTGAATGTGCCAGGGATGTATCAATACTGGTCAGACAGACAATCACAGCAGTTTTCCAGTCAAGCCTGGCGATCACCTTCTGTCCGCAACTCATGCCACCCACCACCATTCACAGAAGAAAGGCCCAGTGAACTTGAGACACGCCTTGAAATTTTGCATTCACAGCTCAACAGGTGCATTTGCTACCGTTCACCTTTTGATCTTTGCTACTTCTGAGAAAAAGATACGAGGAGTGACAGTGACTTTGGCTTAAATGTTGCATTGCCTAAATTCCCTCAGTCAATGAATTTTCTGTCTTATCTTAAAATAAGTGATGAGTTAACATTTACATCACCCAAGAATCTTGAAAATTTGCACAAATTCATTTTGCATGTATACATCAGCAACGTGACGAGCCTTGCTGTAAGTAATAGAACCAATGGCTTAGCGAAGGAATCCTGACGTAACCCTGAGCATTACATTTCTACACCTGAACAATTAACATATCTGTAGATGGTTTCTTTAACAAGCAAAAAATTCAAAAACTATCTATACTATATTCATTTCCATATGAGCATCACTCCAAGCCATACTTTTTTTAGTTCCATCTAAGACTTTGAGCACTTTTTGAATTTTTCTTTGTCGAAATCTGACTTTATGCAAAAAGTTAAATTAAATTCCAGTTTTCATGTCTTGTGTTCAGCACAGAACTCTATTGAAATCAACAGCAGAGGGGAAAATATTCATGGCTCTCCCAACGACTTTGTATTATGTAGAAGTCCCTCCTTACTCTTTGTTTGTTACCCCCAAAAATCAAACAACTGGTTAATGAGTATACATTTTCCCCTTGTGACAGGTGGTTACCAGATGGTTGTGGACTGGTCTGTAAGCCCATATGACTAGGCCATTAGCAATCGATTTCCCAGCAACTGCTACCAGCCTCCAGCAACCAATTGCCAACCAGTGGAGGATTACATATTTTCTCTCACAACTGGTGGTTACTAAATGGTTGCAGACCAGTTTCTAGTCCTAGGTGTAATTGAAATCTTAATCACTTGATTCTACTCTATTGATCACTGCATGTCCAAAATGGTGAAAAGTTAATGTCACATGTTTAGTGGTTACATGTTTCCAAAACCTCAGTACTAGCTTGCTATATGTAGTTAACTTTTCTACAGCTAACTGAAAATAAGGTGCTAAAATCTTCCTGAAACATAGCCAGCATAGCATAGCAACATAGCATTTTGGACAGATAACATCATTTTGTTAGCTTTTCTGTTACATATTGCACAGGCAATAATTTTTCCCTGCAGTGAGGGTAGTTTTCATAGTACGATAAGTTACATTACATTACGTTGGAGTCAAAATTTATCATAGTTGCACAAACATTTTGAGCCCTAAGTTATCAGTTTATGCTAGCAAGCTCTAGTAAATTGCAGTTTTGAGACTATATGTTAAATTAATGCTAAGTAAAATATAGAGAAAATAATCAAATTGAACTCACCAAAACAAGAATCAGACATCATGGATCTGTTAAGTTATTAATTACATTAACTATCTACACAGCTAGCCATATTACATGCTCTAAAAGGCATCAGCACTACAAACACATTCAATGGGGGCGGATTGTAACTTGGGTATATTCATATTTTAAGAATAGCCAGTAGGCTATTGCAGCCTGCATTGGCAACCACCTGTCAGTCTATGGCATGCCTCTAATTATGCAAACTTTCGTTTGGAATAAAGTTTAAAACCAACACGTCAACAAGCAAAATCAGCAGGACGTAAACATGACATTATTTCTGGTGTAAATTTAAGCATGTAACATTTGGGTCTGGACATGCAATTTATTATCACTTTGCTTCATTCTTCTCATACTTCCACCATCTTTTAATTAGTACCTCTTATTTCCTCAGACTGGAGACTCGCATGACAACTGACATCAGTGTTATTCTGCAGCTTCTCCAGAGGCAGATGGCCCCTGTACCTCCAGCTTACAGCACTGTATCATCTAGTACTCTCCATGCTGATTCCCCTGGTCTGTATGGGGCTGGAACTCCAGTGCTGCATAACATGTATCCCATTTCCCCCATACAAATGGACAGCCTAGCACCGACACAGGTATGGTATCAAACCAAAAAAAACCATGACAATTCATCAGTTAGGCCAAATATCTGAAAAACACTGTTATATATCTGAAACGCATTTCATCTTCTTTCATCTCAACATTTTGTGCTTATTTACTAAGACCTTGGCTGAGACAGACCTTAAGCAGACCAGCAAATCCCAGGACTCACTGTCCAGTGGGATCCACGTGACTGCGGCATCTGATGACACCATGTTCATGGCTATCACCCCTGAAACTGACACACATACTGGGCTAACTCCTCAGCTACCCCAGCCATCAGTCAAATCCTCCCTCATGGACAGTTCCAGGCTGTGTGGTAACCTCCGCTACCCCTCACTACCAGAGAGCCTGGACATACAATCACGATTGGCAGAGATCCAGAAACACCTCTCGGATCCTGTCCTCCCCATCGTCTGACAGTCAGTGTCACCTACTTCTTAAAGACATTTAGAAGGAGCTCTGTGACCAGTCCATCCGTTTGTCATTGAATAATTATTTATAATTACACTTTTTACTTTACTATTACTTTGGGCATTGGACAGTGTTGAACACAGACAGTGCTTGCAAACAAGGATTTTACACACTGCCCAGCCAAAAAACAGCAGTCACCATGTGGATTTACCTAACCAAATACGAAAGACCCTCCCACTGGATTCGGGGTCGAGGTTCACCAATGTTATGTGCCCAAAAAACGAGGTCAGCTGACTACCTGAATATACAGAATGATTTTTTTTCTCTGATGATGGCACAGGAATATATCAAGATGACAATGCCAGGATTCACCAGGCTCAAAATGAGCAGTTCAGGGAACATGGAGGATAGATTGGCTACCACAGAGGCAAGACCGTAACCCCAGTGGGAATCTTTGTGTGTGCTGGAGAAGACTTTAGCAGTCTGACTCCCCCATCGCCCATCATCAATACAATTTGTTGGTGAAAGATTAATGCAATTCTGGATGGAAATAAATAATAATTATCACTTCTTAAAACCATGGGGAAAGTGTGCCATCATCAAAGCTAAAGCCAGCCCAATGAAATATTAGCATGTGACTTGTTCTTTGGCTGGGCGGTGTACTTCACACTTGCCTAAAGAAATAAACTTGAAAACACTTAATTCTTTTGAATGAACAACTAACAGAAAAGTTGTTATATTTTATATAGATAACTGCTAATCCAGAAATGTCACCTCAGCAACCTTAGTGAGTGGCGTCCCTGTTCATGTATGGATCCTGATCTTTTTAAATTCTAAAGAATTCCCCTGCAGACCCATTTACTCTAGCCTGACCCAATACTGACACTTTGAGTCCACTATGTTTAGTGTAAACATTTAGAGAATTATGTTGGCCAAGATTAATCAGGTTAGGCTTGGTTTTATACACCTGTAGCAATCAGACTGAAAAAATATCCAAATTCAAAGATTAAGAGGTGTGGCTGATAATTTAGTTCACATAAAGTATCTCTAATATAATGCACTGCATTGCATAAACCCGCAAAGTTGTATTAAGTAATTTTAATTTTATGTCAGCAACAATAGAAAATAATGAAGAGGGAATAGAGATAAGCTGAATTAAACAGTAGTTACTGACATAGCTAGCATCTTTGATCTTGTACCAGTAACTTCTCTGTAAGAAAGACTAGGTGTTGTCTCTGTGTCCAGACCTTGCACTAATCTAAGCTTATTTCCTGCCAGTTGTACAGACATGAGAACAGTATAAATCTTTTACAAAATTACATTTTTAAATTTTGGTTATTGCAGAACTATTATGAAGACATGTGCTGTGGCACTTGGGAATTGCGTTCTCGTGGATATTCTGGTGGAGTAGTGCAGGCATTAAAGTAACCATTTATAATCCCAATTTCAAAACAGTTGGGGCGATATGTAAAATGTAAATAAAAACAGAATATAAAGGTTTGCAAGTCCCATAAAATCTTATTTTACTCACAATGGACTTAGAAAACACAAAACTGAGAACTTTTTATGGACAAAAATGAGGTCATTTGTACTTTGATGGCAGCAACACATCTTAAAAAAAAAAAGGGGGGGGGGGGGGGGGGAATGTGGTAACCACTGTGGCGCATCCCCTCGCCCAATGTTTTCAGGTTTTGAAAGGTCTGGACTGAAAGCAGGTCAGTTCAGCACCCAGTATGCAATTTAGTATTGATTTTGCTGAAATATGCTAGGGCTTCCTTTGAAAATGATATCTTGATGGGGAGTGCATGTTGCTGTAAAACCTGCATATATGCAGTGATGATGCCTTTCCAGATGTCCTAGCTCCCAGCTTCTTAGGCACTGATGCACCCCCATACCATCGGGATACAGACTTCTGAACTTCATGTTGAAAACAAGCCACATATTTTAACTTGATCTGACCATCTATTATTAGTCTCTGGCTCTCTTCCCCTCAACCAATTGCAGCAAACGGCTGCCTCTCCCTGACCCTGGTTCTGCCAGAGGGTTCTTCCTGTTAAAGGGGGGTTTATCCTTCCCACTGTTGCCAAGTCCTTTCTCAAAAGTGGTTATGTGATTGTTGATATTTTCTTGGTATTATTGTAGGGTCTTGGATGGCACCAGCGGTGATTACTGGAAGTGTTCCTGAGCCCTGTTTTTACCTGTTTTTAATGCAGTGTCTTTTAGAGATATATTGTACTGTAGATGATGTGATTTGAAAGTGGGAATTTTACATAGAGGACACTGTTCCAAAATGTATACCGTTTTTGCAGATTACTGAAACTCTGCCTCTCCATTTTCCTCTTGTTACCTGTTGCCAAAAGCAAACGGGATGACACACAGTAGTAAACATGGCCTTGTCCCAGCTGTTTTCAGATGTGTTGCTGGCACTTAATTCAAAATTAACTAATATTTTTCACTAACTAGTAAAATATCTGGTTAAAAATGTGATATATTTTCTATGTTCTACTGTGAAGAAATTTTGGTTATATGGGATTTGGAAATCCTTGCATTCTATATTTGTTCACATATTGTGGAACTGAGGTAGTATTTTCTCTATTTGCGATGCCTCCCCAAGCCGAAACAGTTGCACCAAGACTGACTTCCATTAATCTTTGAGTGCTGTATTTTTTGTCCCTATCACAACATGACGGCTTTCATGAGCTTCTTGCAGTTTCTAAAAATCATATACTACACAGATCCTGGATGGTGTTCTTCAGGCCGGGTCTTCTCTGTATGTTACAGTAACCTATCATTACTAACCGTGGATCTGCACGGCAGATTTCTTATCAAGGTTTTAACAAGTCACTTCTTGCTGAAATATTTTTTTAAACTGTTGTCTAAACATGAAACATCTGTATCGTACTTTAAACTGTGAGGGACTATTTCTGTATAAAATCAATGAATATTGCCATGAATAAAATTACTGGTGCAATCTGTATTACGGTCAGTTAATACTGCACACTTATTGTTACTGCACAGACTTGTATCACAACAGAGGTTTTCAGTTCACAAATAATTAAATAATATATAAGTTAAAGAAAAACCACATTCAGTCCACTTTTTAATATGGTTAAAAATAGTTTGCGTCATCAGAAAAAAGTTATTAGAAAATTACATAATGGACTTAAGTGCAAAACAAAATGCACTATTAAGCATTTTAAAACAAGGATTTAACTGACTAGCTTATTAGTTCAACAGCACCCTAATAGCTTGAGGCTTTTTGACCCTTTGTAACAGTCTTTCCAAACTTCAGACTTAAAAAAAAATCCCCCCCCCCCCCCCATTTAAAAAAAAATGCCAGTGTTATCCTGTATGTTGTCAAAGCTTTACAAACATAAGCAAAAAAAAAAAAGCAAAAAAATCATTTAACAAAGTCCCGTCAGCTCGTAGATACGCTGAGAATGTTTTTGAGTTGTTTTACGTCTGCCCACTACAGCTCAGACTCTGAGGATTTCCAGGTAGTTGTTGTAGCAGATAGCGATCCAGTCAGGCTGGGTGGAAGCCCACTGGACATTATTGATCTGTCCCTCGGCTGTGTAGACCAGTATGGGGTCATCCGCTACACAGAGGACGAGGAGATGAGATTTCAATCAATTTATCTTATTTAGTCTGGGAGAAAATAATGTGAGTAAACACAACATATTCCTGTTCTGAGTCTGGTAATATCTGCAACCAGGCTTTCCTTTTTTGGCAGGAGGAAAGATGAAAAGAAAATCTACCCCAGATAACAGTATGACTTTACTTGATTCTTTCCAACAAGAAATTAGTCAATGAGGTGGAAACCTTCACTAATCTGTTTCTTTTCCCAAAGTATCACACAATCTCAAATCCAACCTCTGATTCAGAAGATGTTTTGCATAAAATACAAAATCTGAGACTTTTGCTGCTCAGCTCGCTCTTAAAGGACTCCCTCTTGTGTTGAATCTCAGTTACTGCAGTGACATTCACATTTCAGATCAGGGGCGGGCAATTAATTTTTTCAAGGGGCCAAGGGGAAACTAGGGCCATTGTGGAGGGGCGCGCCAATAAGCTGAACTACTGGTCAAAGTAAATGAAAATGTGAAACGGGCCAACACAGTATCACTATTTAATCAATATGTCTGTGTAGGTTCTCAGTCATCTGGGTCATGGAAAGCTTGAAAAGAAGACAACTGGACATCTTTAAGTTTTCTGAAGACAAAGGATAGTGGACTGTTTGAAAGAAGAAAAAAAATCCAGCAGTGATACTGACTGAAGTGCTCTGCAAGTCAAAGTCCAACAAACTCTGATTCAGTGCTCTTGATGTAGTTAACTATTTTAGCAACATTGTTAATTTTTAGCACTCACTTACACAACACCTGAGTTGTAATACAATGCAAAAGTACTAATTTCAGAATTCATTTTAGTCACTTTATCTTGCTTTCATTTCAAAAGTCAGACAATTTCCCGTCAGATCTGAACAGTGCAGTTACTCTAGTCCCTTTCACTGAGTGCATTGTTGCCAGCTCCTCTGTAATCTCGAACTCTTGTGTTAGACCCCCTACAAAGGTGAGTAACTGGGCTGTGTTGCTGATATAAAAAATGCATTTACAGTGAAGCTGCATAATAAATAACACAAGTTTAACAATTAAATTTTTATAAAAGAAGAACCCCCTTCAAAATAAATAGCAACTTGCAAAAAACTGTAAAGCATTATCTGATGGGGAGTTTATCAAAGAGTGTTTGGTGGCTAAAGTAGGACAGACTGCATGTTTTATAATTATTTACATCTAAATCTTAATTTCCCATTGACCTTAGGAGGGCCAATCAAATGTACCAGAGGCCTAGGTCTCCTTTAAATAACGCTTTGCCCTACAAGGCTACAACAGCTGCCTTATTTTTTATGCAGTGCTCTCAAACTACAATCAAGTGTTTTGCTACAGCTGCCTACCTGCAGTACAGATGTGACAGGAGGAATGTGGCGCCCAGGCGATTCCGTTCACACAGGCCCTGTGGTTGTTGAGTCTGGCTACCGGAGTACAGGGTACACGCACGTCTAAAATCACCACCTGAGGATACACAGCGACGCTTTACATTTTTAGAGCTTCTCTTAAATTGACTTTTCAATACAAAAGAAAAGGAAAAAATGGTTAGATTGACATTTCCACTGTGCAGTTTCATGATCTGAGCATGAGCCCTTTAAATGGAGCAGCACTAACCTCCAAGCTGTCCATCGCCATGGTAGCTAAGTAGTTGGGGTCCTGCTTGTTCCAGCAGAGTCGGAGCAATGGGTGATGCTGTGGGTCCTCGTAGATGATTGTGCTGTGTTCGAGGTGTCGGAAGTCAAACATGCGGACCAAGCCCACAGAGGCAAACATATCCCTACCCCCGCCTGCTCGGCTAAACGAGATGTCATACACCTGCGATACAAGCAGACAGTGGCCCACATGAGTCTGTCACTCCAACATGTTTGTTTTAAAGGACAGTGCTTCAATAAAGTTTGATGGATCATCTCATAACTTTTACCTCTTTGTCATGAGCTATGAGCTGTGTCTTGACGTGACCCATCACCAAGTTGACCCTCCCCAGCACCTGTCCAGTCTCCAGCCCCCAGATTGTACAGGTGGTGTCTATACTGGAAGTAGTCAAAGGAGCTTGCAAAGAAAAGCGTCTGGACTTCTTTAAGTTACTTGAAGACGTTTCACCTCTCATCCGAGAAGCTTCTTCAGTTCTAAGGTCAAATGGTGGAGAGTCCCAGATATAAACCTAGTGGGAGTATCCCCCCACAGAGGGACAAAGGACCCCCTGATGATCCTCTAATCGCCTGAGCCAAGGTGTGAAACTGGGTGTGGGTCCCAATCAGCCAGAGTTTCGGGTGTGTTCATTGTGAAACCTGGCCCCACCTTTCACAATGAACACACCCGAAACTCAACGACCGTATTTGATGTGTGGTAGTAACAGGTAAATGAACATTTTTTTAAATCATTTGAATATATATGAGTGCTTGTGTATAAATACACAAACAATACACATATGCTTTCAATTGTGTAATTTAAGTGATCTAGGTAGCTCTGTTTTGGAAGTTAAGTTAACGCTAGAAATGTGTTTTGGAATTTGTACGTGCTTTGTCTCTAGGGGCCACCGCATATATTTATATATAAACATATATAAATAAAACCACTTTTTTTTTTACATTAGTAATTCCTTTTGTGCATAATTTTATATTATTGTTAATAATAAATTAATTAAAGCAACAAAACAACCCGAAGAGCCGAAAGAGCCGGCTCTCTAAAAAGAGCTGGAAATCCCATCACTAGTTCATAATACGGCAGCAATGGCGGCAACCGGAGGACAAAAATAGTATAATGATGAGCGTCATGGAGGCGGCTAGTGCTGCTTTCAAGGACCAACAGGGGTATTTACAATTACTGCAGGAAAGAACAAAAGGACTCAGAAAGGAGTGTTTCAGAAAAGAGAGCTTTGATTCTCGTGCGATTTAAACAGGTAGTGCTGTTAACTATATGTTACATTACATTACTGAAAAATAAGCAAGTTGAGTTAGTAATAAAATGTAAATGAATCATCAATCTCACTTCTTTGCTTTGGTTTTTTACGGTGTTTAAGTGCCACTTTTGTTCATCTTAAAAAAAAAATTATTCTTAACTTACTTTGTGTTTTATAATATTTATTTGACGTTAGAGTGGTAAGTTTACGAGAGGCAATGGAAGGCAGCACTGCAGACCTGAGCAGCTGCAAATAAAACCCAAATAAAAGAAATTCCTTAACACAGCAGGGAGCTATCTCCCATTTGTTGTTGTGATACCTACTCTACTAAAAGATCCAGATGTTTCTACGCCTCCATGAACACATTAGTAATTTTCACCAGAACACAACAATTTATTTTATCATTTGAAAGTGAACTTGGAGGACCCTTAACAGTATGCGCAGGATTATTTGTCAGCACTGACAGCATTGCTATTTTTTCCAGCTAACACCCGAAACATTTGTTTGCCCAGTCCTCATGCATGCTTCTGTGAGAGTTTACAAAACACTGTGTGCAAATTCGGATTATATTTGCATCACTTCCAAATACATTTGACATTCAGTATTTACTCAGCTCCTGGCTGGAATTTATCATAGATCTGTGGTAGACCTATAGTTTTGATTAAAACCTTCGGTCGGCATCTGTTATAGAATATGGCTTTTTAAAAAATTGTTATTAGCCATGTCATTAGATTAGTTGCAATGAAAGAGAACATACAGTTCTCCAAACTTTCACTACACAACAGAAAGTAGTATATTAAATACACATTTGTACTACTAGAAAAACTTTGGACAAGGGAGCTGTGAGAAAAAAGGTATTCTTACAATTTAACTATAAATATAAATATCAGGATTAGGGGTTGTGTTATAGGTTATCTCAACCTATGCTTCTTTCATTGTAATACATTATTTGGAGTTAATGCAATTATTTGTGTTGTGTGTTTTACATAGTAAAAACAGGAGGTGTTGTTCTCCCTTTCTTACACAGGGACATAGTTACATATAAAGAACACAATACAAACATTACAGTATATCCCATTTTACTTACAGGTTACCAAATTTGTTTTGGTTACTTAAAAAAACCATAACATGCAACATCAACTATTAATTAATTAAATGCTAAAGAGATCATTCAGTCTTTCATGAATTTTTCTCCGTCTGATCTGGAGGGCCAGCTCTGTTCTAGGATGCCCTCTGGAGTGAGCGATGGGAGAATGGTGGCTAAGCTGTCATCCCTGTTGGAAAACATCTCCCACCCCATCCAGGAGACTCTGACAGCACTGAGCAGCTCCTTCAGTGGCAGGCTGCGGCACCCACGATGTGGGACGGAGGTCTTTCCTTCCTACTGCTGTCAGACTCCACAACAAGGACTTCTCAGCTGACCAAACACACACATCCACACATGTGCAATAGCAATAACACTAAGTCCGATTCCCTTTTTCTGACAACATTGTATTTTATTCTGTTGTATATAGTATTTTTATTCTATTCTATTGTGTACAGGATCTTATTCTTATTATCCTATCCTATTCCAGTGATTGTTTCTTAATTTTTGCTACTGTAACTTTGCACGGTCAACTTTCTGTTGTAACAAAATAAATTTCTCACGGGTGGGACTAATAAAGGTTATCTTATCTTATCTTATCTTATCTTATCTTATCTTATCTTATCTTATCTTATCTTATCTTATCTTATCTTATCTTATCAGGGTAAAGGTTGTGTTGGAGTCACTGGCTGTCAGAGGGTGAAAAGTGGGGTATGCTCTTGATAGGTCACCAGTCACTCACAGTCTAAATGTACTCACTAGTTAAAAACACTTAATTGTATATTGTTTTTCATATCCTTTAAGACAACCAGTTATGGCATTGCTCAGCTGTTCTGGTATGTATTCAAAGATCCTGAAAATCTGTTTTTGAATTAAAAAGAACGACGTGGTGAATATATATGAAATAAACAAAAAACACCATAAATCACTGTATCATGAATTGCTACCAGGAAGGTGTAATATGTTAGCATGCTATACTAAACGAACATGGTGAACTTTGGTGCCAAAGAGGCCAACAAATTCACAAAACCGCAAGCAATTCTTCACTCTATTGTTGGTATTGTTGTTGAATCATTATGCCAGCCCAACTATGTCTTTTGTCTTTCTGTCTATATCTCCTGGGTGATGTACCTTTGCTTTTTTTCCAAGATGATTTGCAAAACCTCCACTAACACCACATCATTAATTTGATGGATGCTTGGCCACATTTATATGCAGCAGTTCCAAAACGTTTGATGCATTTGTCCAGGCAGCACATAGCACTAGAACGTCACTGCAAATACTTCTCTGACCTCTATCTCGCTGATCTTTCATCTTTTCTCTCAACTGCTCGGCTCAGCAATGTTGCTAGATATATATCCTCAATACAAGCGTGTGTCCAACAGCTCAGCTGCATCTGAATTTGTGTGGGAAAAGTTTGACTTTTCCTGGTGTGATGGTGTTAAATCAAACGTGTATGCTTGGGCTTTTTGTTCAGTGCTGTGCTTTGTTTTTGGTTTTCCTGCCACTGTTGCAGTCCTCTGGGAGATGTTTAAAATATGCAGGAGAAGTACATCGTTATCACCTAATGACTTTTTCGTACTTAACCTCTCCACCATGGATGCTATCTTCTTGGTTTTCATTCCACCTGGAATAATGAATCATTTCATTTGGATGTATTGGGACTTTGAAGCAGTTTGGAACAGTGTTTATGCCTTAAATTCATCTGGAAGACCGCTCCTGATGGCTTGTACCTGTCTCGACTGTTACCTGGCTGTGGTTCATCCAGTCGTTTACCATAAGAGGAAAGGTCTGGCTCCCAGGGTTGTGATGGCTGGCATTGTTTGGACTCTCACAATCGCATCTGGGATTGCATACTTTCTTGTCTACAAGTTGTACTACAGCATGTTTCCAGTTGTGGTATTTTTAATTGCCTTTGTAATAATTGTTATCTGTGATAGTTTCATCATCCATACACTGAAAAAGTCTGGCCCTGGCAGAAACAACATCCACCCCCAGAAGCAAAGAGCCATTCAAACTGTCATCTTCAGCCTAGTCATGGTAGTCATCTCTTACCTTCCTCCAATACTTCTCTTTTTAATCGGGGGACCTCTGATGCCCAGTGACAAGATGTTCATATGTACTATTGGTATTCCTATTACAGTTACCTCCACTTTGGGATCTGTTGTTATGCCCCTACTCTACCTTTATAATGCTGGAAAATTGGATTTTTTAAAAGTTGGATGCTGCAAGTTGTAATTTAAGCATCATTATTTATTTCCACCCAAACAGTCAAAACTACTAGCTGTATTTCTGTGTATCTGTCTCCTGTTGTTGAATGTTTATAAGATTCTCTAACTTCATATTTACAGGTCTTCCCTTTTATATAATTCTGTATGTGTGTTACATGTTTGATCTAATATTTTATTTGGGCCAATAGGAAAAAAAGTTGGAATAACAAAACCATGGGAAAACAAACCTATACATTTAATAATGTACAGTTAAGACTTGTGTTTGGGACCTGTGTGCTTTATCAGATGTTAATGATAAAATGAGAATGGCTGTATTATGTATTTAAGCTGATATATTCTTGATGACTGAGTTCCTCCACAGTAGAGAATAGGTGGGCAATAATGACTCTAATTAAGCAATTCAGGAGGTTTTTCTCCCATTAGACCAACAAGATAGAATAACAAGGCATGTTCTTCTGTTATTATGCAGAGGGAAGGTGTTTTGAAATTTAATTTTGCTGATTTTTTATTTGCAAACAGCAGTTTTTAAATCAAGTGTGTCTGTCTATGCTGCTGTGTTTTAATAGTCTTAAAGTTTAATAACTTTAAGACTCTTAAAAACGTAATAGTTTTAAAGTCACTTATTATTAAATAGCTGAAAAAGGAAGAACATGTGCAAGAAGGGTGTAGCTGTTGCAGTAAACAGTGTGTTAAGGCAGGAAAGATTTCCTGTGTCGTTCAGTGGTGCTTTTCGGTACTCTCAGTCTCTCACTGAACGTGCTCCTGTGACTGACCAGCATGTCATGGAGTGGGTGGGAGGTGTTACCCAACATTGTCTTTATCTTGGACAACATCCGCCTCTCCGACACCACCTTGAGGGAGTCCAGCTCCATCCCCACAACATTACTGGCCTTACGGATTCGTTTATCGAGTCTGTTGGCATCTGCGACCCCCAGCCTGCTCCCCCAGCATGCAACAGCATAGAGGATCGCACTGGCCACAACAGACTCATAGAAAATCCTGAGCATTTTCTGGCAGATGTTGAAGGACCTCAGTCGCCTCAAAAAATAGAGACGACTCTGGCCCTTCCTGTAAAGTGCTGTGGTGTTTGTAGCCCAGTCCAGTTTATTGTCAATGTGTACTCCAAGGTATTTATAGTCCTCCACAATGTCCACATTGACCCCCTGGATTGAAACAGGGGTCAAGTGTTTCCTGGTCTTCCTGAAGTCCACTATCAATTCCTTGGTCTTTGCGACGTTGAGCTGCAGATGATTCTGCTCACACCACGTGACAAAGGAGTCGACCACAGCCCGGTACTCTGTCTCATCATCCCTGCTGATGCATCCAACCACCGCGCAGTCATCAGAAAACTTCTGAAGATGGCAGGTCTCTGTGCAGTGGCTGAAGTCTGTGGTGTAGAGGGTGAAGAGGAAGGGGGAGAGGACAGTCCCCTGTGGTGCCCCTGTGTTGCTGATTACCTTGTCAGTCACACACTGTGGGAGACGTACATATTGTGGTCTTCCTGTCAGGTGATCAACAATCTAGGACACCAGAGAAGCATCCACCTGTTAACTTATCACCCAGGAGGGTCGGCCTGATGGTGTTGAAAGCACTGGAAAAGTCGAAAGACATGACCCTCACAGTGCTCGCCGGCTGCTCCAGATGGGTGTAGACACAATTGAGCAGGTAGATGATGGCGTCCTCAGTTCCGAGACGAGGCTGATAAGCAAATTGAAGGGGATCCAGATGTGGTCTTACTATGGGTCGCAGCTGGTCCAGGATGAGCCTTTCCAGGGTCTTCATGATGTGGGAGGTCAGTGCCACGGGCCTGTAATCCTGGGGGCCACTGGGACGTGGCGTCTTTGGAATAGGGACGAGGCATGATGTCTTCCACATCACTGGTACCCTCTGCAGACTCAGACTCAGCATAAACAGTTTATGAAAGACTCCACACAGCTGGGGGGCACAGGCCTTGAGGATGTGGGGACTCACTCCGTCTGGTCCAGCAGACTTGCCTGAGTGAAGTCTCCTCATTTGCATCTCAACCTGGTATTGAGTGAAGGTGATGGGTGGGGGAGGGGTGTCAGGAATCTCAGAGGAGGCAACAGCGCCATGTGAAGAGAGAGGCTGGCACAGTGGTGTGGCTCTGGATTCCAGGTTGACCACAGGTGAGGTTGTGGGGGTGGGAGCAGACACTGTGGTGTCGAATCTATTGAAAAACAGATTCAACTCGTTAGCTCTATTCTCACCTCCCTCAGCTCTCCTGCTGTTGGTTGGCCTGAATCCAGTGATGGTCTTCATGCCCCTCCACACCTCTCTCATGCTGTTCTGCTGGAGTTTCCACTCCAGCTTCCTCCTGTAATTGTCCTTAGCCTCTCTGATCTTGTCCTTTAGTAACACCTGGACCTTCCTCAACTCCTCTTTATTGCCCCCTTTGAAAGCCCTCTTCTTGTTGTTGAGGAGGGCTTTGATGTCCTTAGTCATGCACGGCTTGTTATTTGGGTAACAATGAACAGTCTGAGCTGGAACAATGGAGTCGGTGCAGAAAGTTATGTAGTCTGTGATACACTCAGTAAGCCCATTGATGCTATATTATATGTATGTATGTATGTATGTATATTATATATATATATATATATATATATATATATATGTTATATAATAATAATAATAATAATAATATCCACATATGAAGTGTGACCTTCGGCTCACTTCTTAATATATTACCTACAGGAAAAATATCTCAGCTCTTGCTCCAGCACTGATCCGCTGGGCACATTGTGTCTCTCTCTGTGGTCTTTAAAGCTCATGACCTCAGTCGTCACACTTTTTTTTAATATGATTTGCAAAATTTCCACTGTCAGGAAATCAGGACACATGTTTAGACAGCAGTTTAAAGATGAGTTTGAAACGTCCAGGCAGCCCATTACAGTAAGACCTCAGCACAAACACCTTCATAAAACCTCAAAACAAGGTACAGTTCTCATTTGTTTGCGTTTTTGTTTAATAATGATTATTTTTATGTATATTTTCCGTTGTTTGCCGACCAAAGATGCCGAGTCTCAGCATCTTTTGCACATTTGTTTGATTATATAAAGACTTCACATCACATTTTTGTTTTTTAGAATCCACGTTGCTTGCTTACAGCCTTTTTATGCTCTTGAGACTATGCTGGGAGACACAGCAAACCTTCTGCAGGGAGGGGTTGGATTACCTGAGCAACCTCTGTAGAGTCCATGTATCTCCTCACACTACTAGTAGTGACACCGACACTAACACTCTGCTAGTTATCTGAAGTCAATAGAACGAGAAGTTTAACTTTAAGCTATACTCTGATTTAAAAGTTTTCCTTTATTTTATTTATTTATTTGAACTATGTCTATATAGTAATTAATTGCTGTACTGTATATTTCAGGTCTTTTAGCCACTGTTCAATAATGCTGCTTGGACTTCATCTTCGATACAAGCCTCCCTCCAACAGCTCTGCCCTGGCTGGAGTTGAAACGTCTAACTTATCCTGTGATGGCACTGAACCGGCCTTTTATGCTTGGGATGTTGTCTCAGCACTGTGCTTTGTTTTTGGTTTTCCTTCCACTGTTGCCATCCTCTGGGAGATGTTTAAAATACACAGGAGAAAAAATCCATTCTCACCAAATGAGTTGTTCATACTTAACCTCTCGATCATGGATGTTATCTTCTTTGTCTTCCTTCCACCTGGAATACTAAATAACTTCATTTGGCTGGGGTGGGACTTTGAAGCAGTTTGGAGCGGTGTTTATGCCTTAAATATGTGTGGGAGACCGCTCCTGATGGCTTGTACCTGTCTCGACTGTTACCTGGCTGTGGTTCATCCAGTTGCTTATCACAAGAGGAAAGGTCTGGCTCCCAGGGTTGTGATGGCTGGCATTGTTTGGACTCTCACAATCGCCTCTGGGATTGCATACTCGCTTTCTTCAAATTTATTTAACAGCATGCTTCCTGTTGTGACATATCTAATTGCTGTTATCATAATTGTTATCTGTGATGGTTTTATTTTCTATACATTAATAAAGTCTGACTTTGGCAGAAACAGCATCAATCCCCAGAAAAAAAGGGCCATTCAAACTGTCATCTTCAGCCTGACCATGGTCATCATCTCTTACCTCCCTCCAGTAGTTCTTATTTCAGTTGAGGGGTACCTGATCACCAAGCTGTCGA
This sequence comes from Perissodus microlepis, assembly GCF_051167445.1. NCBI lineage: Eukaryota > Metazoa > Chordata > Actinopteri > Cichliformes > Cichlidae > Perissodus > Perissodus microlepis. Next base: position 15,881,470 of record NC_140468.1, read on the forward strand.
TTCGTCAATGTATCTTAAACTATCTAGTTACCCTTTCATCCACTTGGGGATCTGCTGTCATGCCTCTGCTTTACCTGTATAATATTGGGAAATTCGATTTTCTAAGGCTTGGACGGTGCAAGTTCTAATTGAAGCCACTTTTAATCATTTCTGCACATTTCTCTTGTCAAATCAGTGATTCTGTGAGTCTATATGTACTTTTTTTCTCTTCTATGTGGAAAAAAATGAAATAAAACAACAATGGAAACCAAATGAAGAAAGCTTTCATCTTCTTATACAACCCATTTTTGCAAAAGTTGGTGTACTGTGTAAAATGTAAATAAGAACAATTTGCAAATCTTATGAAGCCACACTTAATTCACAGTAGAACACAGAAACCATATGAACTGTTTAAACTGAGAAAATTAAGTATTTTTAGGACAGGAGGCCATTTTTAGCATCAACTCATCTAACACATGGCCCTGTCATGTAAAAATGAAAGATTTGCTTTTAAACCTTTTGATTAATTGAAAGCACTAAAAGCAAGACAGACACTCTTCGTGTGAGCACAGAAGAGTTTTCCACTTTGTGTCAATCCATTTTAAACGAGCTTTGTCTCAGAGACGACAGCTGGGTTTCTGGATCGTGTTCACATGTGGCTTTTGCTTTGCATGACAGAGCTTTAACCTCCATTTGCTGATAACACAGCGAACTGTATTCACAGCCACTGATTTCTGGAAGTGTTGCTGAGCCCATGCTGTGATTTCAATGACAGAATCAAGCCTGTTTTTAATGCAGCTGCAAGGGACAAAGATCTAATATAGAGTTTTGGCTTTGTCCCTTGCGCACAGAGATTTCTCCAGATTCTCAGATTCTTTTGATGATATTACCTCATGTGACTAATAAGAAATTAAAGTTTCACACTTTTACATCCAGTAACATTATTCCAAATTTGTTCCACAATGTGTAGAGATAGTTTTAAGTAGACTAGCAAACCACTACTCATCTTTGCTTTAAGAAGCTCTGCCTCGCTGAGATGCTCTTTTTTAAACCCAGTCATGTTACCAACCTGTTACCAGTTAACCAAATAATTTCAAAAATGTTTCTCCAGCTTGTTTAAAAAGATATTTTAACAATGTATTTTCTCAGTTAAACATTTGAAATGTTTCATATGTTCCATTGTGGATACAATTGAGTTTAATGAGATTTGTAAATGATTGCATTCTGATCTTAAACAACATTTTACATAGTGACATTTTGGGAACCTGAACTTTTAACTGAATGTCGTTTCCATTAATACACTGCACATATACTCTATTCATTGTTAATTAGAATAATAATAATAATGATAACCCAAGACTTTAGAACAAAGTCGTAGGTGGTAAAACGGCAGAGAATCTGGTGACATAAAACCTTTATTAGCTTTTAGATACAGATACTATCAGAGAAAAACAAACTCTAGAATCTCAGACTGAGATTTTAATCTGATAAATTGAATGAAAAAGTCCAATAAAGAACTATGAAAAAAGGTCCTGCTCTCATTTACAAGACCATAGACTGGAAAACTTTGGGAAATCAAGAACTTATTTTCCATGATTGATTTACATGGGCTTCATCGGGTGAATGATCACGTTACAAATGTAAATGTTGAAGGCAGGCAGGTGATCTTTCATGACACTCATCTTCACACAGGTGTGCAGGTAATAAGCAAACATCGTTTTCATAACTCAGTGCAGAAGCCGTAGGAAACAATAACATGTTAAGTAATGTGAAAATTGTGGGGAAAATTGTATATATTTGCATTATTCAAATATACAAGCGAAGCCAAAGGTGCATTTCTCCAGTTCACAACAAAGTACATCCATATGTTTATATATATTTATATCTAGATATTTATTTAAAAAATGGAATATAGTTGTAACAATGTGAAAAGTAATAATGTAAAATTAACAAGAGGCATCAAAAGCTATATGCGATATATGTGTTTTACATCTGTGAGCAGTGGAGAGGAGTAACTTTTCTCGTTCTTTGAAACAGTCTGGATGATACATGCATTGAGTGCACTAAGATGGAACAACTCAAGTTATTTTTAATGTCTGTCAACTGCAAATGCATAAAATTATATTTTATATTATATATTATCTGCTGAATTACTATTCTGCTTCATTCTTCTGCCATTTTTGCAGCAACTTCTATTTTTAATCCATTATTTTCTGCTTTAATAATTTTAAAATGATTAAAAATAAAATAAATCTGTTCTGCTTTTATCGTGCCAGACCTGTACTACACCTTTATATATGCAAATCCTTCCTAGCAGCAAAGATTATTCAACCTCCCCAGATTGCCCAAATACAGCAAAGGCATGATTGCACTTCCTGCTGTCGGGATGATCAAGACAGGTATTGTTAAGACGCACTCGTATTCGTGGTCATCTCTGACAATGAGATGCCCAAAGACGCACAGCAGCACTGGGGGGAAATATGAGGTGATGGTCATGACCATGCTGTTGGTGATGATCTGGAGAGCCTTCTTCTTCCTGGGGTGGAGGTGTCCCCCTCTGCGGTAGGACTTCTTCAGGGTCCAGAGGATGGAAGCATCACAGATTACAATTATGGGGAGCGCAATGACGTACACAAACGTGGCCCATGCACTGTGGTTTAGATCTTGATCAACTATGGACATGGACCCTTGAACCATCGTAGCAGTCCACGCAGCAGCAGCCATAAGGACCCGGGGAGTCAGACTCTTCTTTGTGCTGTAGGCGATGGGATAGAACACAGCCATGTAGCAGTCCAGACAGATGCATGCTGTTAGAAGAGGTCGTCCAGCCAGGTTCAGAGCATAGAGAAAACTGATGAAGCTCTGGAAAGACATGATGTGCCAGAGGAGGAAGTTAGTCAGGCCAAGTGGGACAAAAAATAGGAAGACCAGGTCCATGACGGTGAGGTTGATCATGAAAACATCATTAGGGGTGATCGAGGTTCCAGCTCTGTGTCTCTGAAACAGCTCCCAGAGAACAGCAGCACATGCAGGAAATCCAACCAGAGAGAAGAGAGCGCTGAAAAACACCCAGACTATAATACCTGGTGTTACGTCTCCGCAGTGTCCCCACTTGCTCTCCAAAGGCTCGCTGGAGTTGAAGGTTAGATTCTGAGAGAGCATTTTGAAGCAGTAAGACTGATCGTCTGCGCCTGAAATGAAACAGAAATGAATGAGATTCTCCCGAGGAAACAAAAATCTGAAGACGCTTGCTTTTCCAGTTTCAAAGTCATCTTACCTTCACGATGCGTTCTTATTATTGGGAATGATTTTGTGTAGATGCACATAATTTGTTTCTCCTATGAAAATGCTTATTTGAATATGCAAGTGACAGCGAGGATCATTTTTCAAGCTTGGCATGGACTGATTTATTATTTTTTTAAGTGACTAATCATCTGATCTTAGATCCTGCAGATTTAACAGTTATTAGAGGAACTAGTTTTCTATTTATTAACCAGCAACAAGAGTAAATGCTCTGGCTACCTTTAAAAAAAAGCTTTCTTTCACATGGTATAGTTAAAGGTCAGAAGTCAGGGGGTGTGACCTACCTAGAAGACTACTTTAAATAACTATTCTTCATTATTCGTCCATGGATACAGTGACTTTTGCTGTTGTGTGCCAGTGTCACAGCTCATGTCGGTCAAACTTAATCAGCTTTTCTCGAGTGATCAAAGTTGGATAAGATGTAGCAGATTAAAACATAATTTTGTGAACGAGTCAAAGCTGATGCACAATAAAAGCATTAAAAGCATTTTCACAAAGAACAAATGTACAACATAAGCAGGCAATCTAACAAGAAATAATATATTATTTTTAAAAAGCAGTAAAGTGGGCCTACCTGCAGCTACAGTGAGGTTTTTATGTGTTTACATCTCTCTTTAAAAGACTGTACTTTCTCCATGTTTAATGATTCCTGTTGGTAGAAGACCTGCAGAAAGTGGTTGGACCATGAAGCCGTTTAACTTTCTACCTCAATGGTACATTTTAGGTAGAGCTTCCTGATTATACTTATAAGGTTAAATTATTTTTATGTATTTAACAACGAGAATAAAACTACTGCCATTAAACCCTTTTACCTTTGAGCCAAAACAATGTGAGGTACCTTCTGACATACCACCGATAACATCTGATGGATGATAGTCCCCCATGGTGCAGCAAGGTTAAGAGGGCTGTAAGCTTCAGCTCCAACAAAGAATTGATCCATCTCCAGGTCAAAGGTCAAACCCTACTTAGCACACTGTGATGCACGAGAACCAAAAACTAGCTTACAGTCAGTATCATCAGTGTGCCAAATGAGCTTCCACCAATTTCCCAGATTGCTCTAAGAATCTAGGAAAACTTTTTAATAAATCAAATAAAAATGGAAGAATTACATATGTATAAACCAGACAGTCAGGGTAGACTTTAGTGTGTAACAGCCTTGTTTTTTCTTTGCCACAACACATGCAAAGTTTCCTGAAGGCCATAAAGTGTGAACAAAATGCTTCCATTTCCTCAACATAACCAGGAAAAAGGAAAATCACTAAAGAAACATTTAATATAAATGTTTTTGCATTTTGCCAGGTGATGGTCATCAGCTCATAAGTAACTGCACTATATCTCATGCATAAACATCTTAACTTACCATCGTGTTTTAGTTTTGGTTGTAAGCTCACCAGTAAAAGTCCAAAATGCAGACCTCAGGTCCAGTATGCCACGTTTGCTTTAGACAGCTCAAATTTACATTAATTATTCAGTTTTTAATGCTCCGATTTGTCAAAATTAAACCCTGTCCCTGTGGGAGCTCCACTCCCCACCACCAGGTGGCAGGAACAGCTTGTGTGAATAACATTCAGTATTTCTAGAGCTGATAGACAAATTTAATGCATTCAATGTTTCAACAAAAGGGTTTGAATGACATTTTTCACCCTTATTATTAACTCTCGATCCCCTGACATGTTGGTTCAGATTGCACAGTTCAATGTGGGTCCATAAATAAACTGGATACAGAGGAGACTCGTTTTTCACTCTAAATGTTTTATTGTTTCGCCTTATGCAAACATTTCCATATAAAAAATGACCATTTCTTCTTGAAATAACTTTGCTCTGCTCCCTGCCCACAGCAGAGCATCAATGTATTCAAATTAGCTACCACTGATTTACTGACCAACAGAAAGATAAATCTGCTTAAATGCAAAGTACAAAAGATATATTTCTCTCCAAATGTATATTGATACAGATATTTAATTTTACAAAACCTTCAGCACACTCTGGTTAGTTAGCTGTTCCTTCCTTTCTGCTTAACCTGTCAATGAAACATGCAGGTTCTTGCTTCAGCTGCACTGGACACTTATCAACAGGCTTTAAGTTGATGTAAAAAACAGGCAGAGGCCTAAATTTTCTTTTGTGCCTTTTCTTCCTGTTAAAATGGAGTTTTTCCTCCCCACTGTCACCAAATACTTGCTCATAGGGGTTTGTCTGATTTTTAGGCTTTTCCCTGTATTGTTGTCGAGTCTTTACCAAAGTTTGAGGCAACTGCTGTTGCCATTTGGTGCTGTATGTTTAGCTTTTTCCAATCAGAAAAGCAACTATGACTAAAAGCTTTGAGGCACGACATTCACCTCGTCATCTGAGAGATTCTGCAGTCGGAGTCATCCAGATACAGTTCATTATTTATGAGTGCCATCATTGTGGTTTAACGGCAACCAGATAAATAATACATTCATAAACAAGGAAGGAACATCTGTGAGCGGTGCTATCACATCGTTACGGCTTGGCAAAAAACAAACAAACAAAAACATATTCTCCTGCTTTTATAGGATTTTTGTTTTAATATCTAAAATAAACACAAACTCTTTCCAAATCTTCCAGAAAGTCCATTAATTTTCTTCTGGTTATGGAATTCTGGTTGTGGTGGGGCCTGCAGCCTATCCTGACTGTTGTAGCGGGGTACACCCTGGACCGGTCACCAGTCTTATCACAGGCAGTGGATCTGAACGAGTTCAATCCACGGGTTACAATCCCATCTCCACAGCAGCTGGGGTAGACTCCAGCCCTCCTTAAAAATCTGAACTGTATACAAATGTATACATCAGTGTTTAGGTTAACAAAAATACAACAGGACCAATGCTCCTAATAAACCTTAATCAGATCTTTTAGTGGAGATATGAGGTTTCCACAAGACCGCAATGACACCTATGAAGGTTTTCATTCCAAAACACCACACTGTATATCCACAAAAAAATAAAAAACCTCACTCAAAACTTTAATTCTAAATCAGGTTAGTGTAATATGATAGCTAAGGGGTTTAAAACAAATCCAGTATATACATTTTTGTGTGTGTGTAAGAAACTGTAGTTTAAAAATCAGGCGTAATATTTAATAGAGATCTTATTCTGGAACAAAACTCTTCACAACCCGTATGAGAACGTCAAAATAAAAGACAAAAAACAAGAACCGCAAAGACTTTCAGGGTAAAACTGACATGAATGAGGGGGCAGTGCTCATTTCAGAACAAAGTCTCACTGATGTCCTGCTCCAGCCATTATGTGGACAGTTTATACATGTGAAAAGAGCCTCAAACTCAGTAGTAGTTGTAAGGTGGATGCGGTTTGGTTTAGTATGCTAGGCAGAGAAGGAAGAAAAAAAAAAAAAAAAAAGAGAGACCTCGCCTGCTTGTTTCAAGACCGCTCCAGGATTACAAGCCTCAGTGAACCACTACAACTCCTTTCCTTTCAAACGTCGGCGCTCTGGGTGCGCGAGTTCGGAGAGCGATGACTTTCCGACGAAGACACGAGGGTCAGACAATGACTCCATTGACTCAGTTTGACACCCCACTCCACCCCACCCCCGCCTCCTCAACCCAACACCAGTTAACATGAAGAAAAAAAAATCTTGCTTATTATTAACTGGTATGTCAGTGAGCTCTCAGTGAGTGGAATTTGAGCCATGCATTGATTATTCAAAAGCAACGCCTCCACAGAATCCACTCCAGGGTCTAGTGGATTGCTTGTATGCACACACGCGCACACACACACAAATATAGGCTATGTCTATATGTTATGCAGATTCTTCACTTCTTGTGGGATATATTCACTGATAGCTTTCTTGCACAGTGAAAAGCCACTAAAATCTCTAAAGGCTTACTGCGCTTGGCGGGTACACACAGAGTTGTCTGACATGTACACAGTGTGTTCTTTTTATGACTTCAAAGTCAGTAGTTCTCCATATTTCTCAGAAAAACTAAAATCCCTGAACAGTTAACCACTTATTCCCATTTTTGTAGACATTTCTGCAGCTTAAAAATGTCTCCTCGTACCTCAATAGCTGATGACTCGTACCACAAAGTAGCTACAGCCACGGTCACCAACAACCACATACATCAGTGCGGCACAATGCCTCTGTCTTCTCCATACAGGATGCCTTTCTTTCAGGGAGCATGTCTACAGGCCAGATGGGCTGCAGGGCCTTCTCTGTCCAAAACAAAATGGCTTTGAGAGTGCTGGAGACCCCCGTCAGGTCTGCGAGAAACTGACCAGAATACTAAGCATCATCTTCAACGCACATCACGGCTCACTTTGTCAAAAGTGTTATACATCTTTCTTCACTGTTCAGCTGCACTCAGTAGCATATCCACAGGGAACTGAAGGAAATGCACAAAAATAAAAAAGCTTCACATATAGTGGAAAATCTACAGATATTAAACAACTTAAAAGAAGATGACCATAAAAAATAATCATGATAACCTTCTTGAACTCTTTTGTTTATGGTGTTATTTACAAAAGAAGAAAAAACTTCTTTTTGGCAGTTAACAGTCACAGATTGTTTAGAGGAAGACATGAATACAAATGGTGCCACAGGCACCACTTGAATGCTACACTGTGTTGAGTCCATGCGTGTTACAACTGGGTACTAATAACGTGGCATTTAGGGACACCCTCGATCAGTTCGGATGCCGCTGCTTCTCCAGACAGAGTGAGAAGATTCCAGTTGCACGTTCGCGGCTCCGCTTATTTCTGCTATGTAAATGTTCATCTTCCCATTCTCCAGTTTCCCTCAGTGAGACTCCGTCTGTGTCTCCTTTATAGTCTCACCGTCCCTATCCTCAAGTATGCCCACTCCAAGTGTCTGCTAATCCTAAGTATTCTGGATTTTCTGCAGTCGGTGTCACAAAACCGTTTATATGTCTGGTTACTCCTCCGTTGCTTTCCAGTCCTGCGGGGCCGTCCCCTGCCACAGCCCCGGGAATCGCCTTGGGCCCGAGGTCCAGATAGTATGGGTTGTCAAAGGCCGGAGAGGTGGAGTTCCCTGGGATCAAATACCCTGGGTTTTCCACACTGTGACCTGAACTTAGGCCGTTAGGAAGGCGGCGGTCTATTCTGGATTTTCGAGGCAGTGTGCTGGGCCGCTCAGGGAACCCTGGCCTGAGATCCTGAATTTCCTGGTTGACGTACTCTGAGAAGGTGAATAGAAGAAGAAAAGTCAGAACATAATCAGAGTTACGGACATTTCCTTCTTTATGAAGACCACGACTCACCTGGCAGGGGATGATTTTGAATGGCGTGACTCCGCCGGGGTAGTGAGTGGTGAAGATAAGGATGGGGAAAACCATTCCACCCATCAGTTTCTAGGTCATCCTTGCTCCCGTTGGGGAAAGTGGGGTCTTTGCTGTAGCGTCCGGGGCTGGCTGGTGCCAAGGAGTGGCCGTCTGTAGGTGCATCCAGGAAGACAGAGTCAGACTGACCTCCAGCTGAGGTGCTGCGAGCCAGCATTGGATACTGAGGCCACACATTGTTAGAGGCGCTCGCTCCCATCGTTAAGGTTGGGTACTGGGCGTGGCTGATTCCAGTCAGGGAGGAGTGAAGGTTCCGAGGCCCAGCAGTGCTGGAAGGGTCCATATCTAAGCTATGATCTCTGCTCTGCTGGAAAGAAAAACAACCACCCTTTAAGATATTGGGAATGTACGACATGACAGCATGTTAACAGAAAAAGTCGCACTCTCACACAGTATCAGGTACCTACTGCTCATATAATATATATAAATCCTCAAATATATGTTCATATCGGTTTCATCGTTTATTAAACAGACAATTCATGAGTTCTTTCAAACACACAGACATTAAAGCAGGACTCTTAATTCTTATGTCACACATGCTGAATGATGGACACTCTCTTAAAAACTTCTCATCTGTCACTCCAGAATAAATTAGGAAAATTATCTTAGACTGATCTGATCTGGGGGTGGGGATTTCCCACCCTCTGGTCTGCGTGTCCCTGCCTCTGCTAAATTATTTTTATCCCCAGTGGGGATAATAATGTATCCTTCTCCAGCTAAGAAAGCCAGTGGTAGTGCATGTCCATTTATTATTTTCCAAATTTTCATTGAGTCAAAAACCAAATGCTGTTTTAAAGTGAAAACTACAACTAACGAAATAAAACAGAAATCAATCAGATAAAGAGAGTTTTTACAGGAGACTCACAGAAAAGCAATCCTAGAAATATTTCCACTTTGCATCAGCCTCTTGATCTCACGATTGCTGACAGAGGCGAGTTACAGTTTCTAATTTTAATAGCTAGAAACCGTAGCTATAAAGGGCGTCTTTGTATAATGTTACAAGCAACAGAGAAGCAGCCACAATGCTGCATGAATATAGGACACCTACCCTTAAAGTCGTTCACTACATTAATCACAATTTGGAACCTGCGGTACACTTTGCTGCAGAGCACATAATCGAGCCGAGTCAATTTCAGATACTTATTAACTCAAAAGTCTGCGACTGACACACTACAGATGGAGCTTTGCCAGAAAGCAGAAAAAGTCATCAACGCAGATAGTTTTCTCATTCTGACATGCAGAAAATTTACTGTAACACGTTATAGCGCTGGTGAAATTTAAGATTTAATAGAAATATGGAAATTTAATGCCACAGCTGGCCAAATAGTGCTCAGTGGAAGGGGATCTATCAAGTAAAACTTGAGATGTAAAACTGACATATGCTTGAAGGTATCCACACAAAGGGCCAACATGTACAACTGTCATCACATAACAGGTACATTCTGTCTGTCTGTGACTAAAGCCAGAAAATGGACCAATCAAAAAGAACATCTATCTATCTATGTATGATAGATATAGATATATATAGTTATATAAGATAGACAAAGACAAAATTACCCACCCCCCTCCCACCCCACTGACCCTGTATGACTGGTGTCTGGATAGTCCATTGGCCTGGGGCTCGTCCCCTTTCCTTGTATTTGGCACCAGGTACTCCTCAGGATCCATCATTTCCCCAATATTTTCATCTTCCCTCAGAAGCATCCTGTAAAACTCACTGTCCACTGGGCTGCACTTGCTCATCTCTTCATCATTCTGAAAGACGATGAAAGAACAACATAGGATAAAAAACCCAAAACATTCTAGGAATGTACATCTTTATTTATTTGGATGGCATTAAAAGTGTCACTCTTTAAAAGGTAACCACATCTAAAAAGTAGCAGTTTTAGATAAATAATTTTATAGTATGGACACAATAACTATCAGTCCCTCTCTCTCTCTCACACACGCACACACACACTAAAACATTAACAGCATGAGTAAAACATTTACATACCTGAATAACTACATAGCGAGTAGGATCTCTAGCCATGGCACTAAAATCATTGACCAGGCCTTTGAATCTCGGCCTGCTCTCAGGATCAATCATCCAACCTGCCAACCAAACAATGGTTAACTGAACACTTCAACAACATTAAATCATTTGACAGACGGGGAAATAAACTACAACATGTATAAAAGTCAGATTCATTTGCAGTTTTTAACCAGGAAATACATTAAATGCTTAAATCTTGGCAACATCACAACATAGACAAAATGCAAAAATCACTGCTGCAGTGAGAGGTACTGACATTTGACCATGATCATGTAGACATCAATGGTGCAGATAAGGGGTTGGGGAAGCCGCTCGCCCCCCTCTAAAACCTCTGGGATATCTCTTGCTGGAATCGTGTCGTAGGGCTTAGAGCCAAATGTCATCAGCTCCCAAACAGTTACCCCTGCAATTAAATAACAACACCGCAACATTTACTCTAAAATACAAATCACCTATAAAGATTTAAACCAAGTTATCTGTGCATGAAGTTAGTTTTAAAACCATTATGCATTCAAGAAAAACAGAAAAACTATGGAAACAATGAACTCTAAATGTTTTAAGAAATATATTTATGGTTAAAATTTAAGTTAAACAGTTTGGATTGCTGTTAAGCTTAGTCTATGGGTGGGACCATCACTCAATCATACAAGAACCTCTCTTGGCCAGTCTCAACTGGATTTATGCATAAAAGATACAGTGACATCATGCATCATACCCTTTGATGAGAATTTCAGGGTAGATCTAACTGTTGTGATTGACACCTTGTTAGCCAATGAGTGTACTTTTCACACCACCGACAAGCCGCAATAAAGCATGACGAAGATCAATTCAGTTTTATTTATATAGAGCCAAATCATAACAGCAGTTATGTCAAGGCGCTTAGAACAAGTGTTTTTATTTTTATTTAATGTAGCATGTAGCAAAATGCTACTCTACAAATTTCCCACTCCTTTATGCTAATGTAATTAGCTCAATTTAAAATGGAAGTTAGGCTATTTAGCGCTACTTAGCATTAGACTGTAATAACTACCTGTATGTAAATGTGAGACGAGTTTATTGTTAATGCTAGTGTTATTAGATTCTTTTTTTCGTGTTTCATGTAGGAAAAAATGCTACCTTACAACACACATGGCTAAGCTAACTAGTTTGATACAAAACAGAAATTAGGACAGATAACTCTAGGCTGTGCTAACTATCTGTTTAAAAACTTTGAAGACAGTAAGATTTTTGTGGAACGCCCCCTCAACTCAGCTTTCCAAAGGTCAGAGCAGACCAACATATCCTGAGTTAGCAATCTAAGATGGCCATTTTCGAATTGCTAAATAAGCCATATGCAGGGCACCAATTAGGTCCCATTCATGATTGTGTTTTTATTTACAAGAAAACAGTATTATGTTGTATTGCTAGTGATACCTGAACAGCTCTATCTTTGCTAAGAACCAAAAAAGTCCTGTTTTTCCTCTCTTTTCCTGGAATGCGCCAACTCAAGAGTAATGTCATTCTCGAAGTTCCGACATTCGAGTACTGAGGTATCTGGATCATGGCGGAAGATTTTATGACAGAGATGCTACTTTACACACTTATGCTAAGATGACTAGCTTGATGTAAAACAATAGTTAGGCTATCCCAAAAAGTTGATTCTGTGGGAGAAACGTTTAATCTCTCATCCAACTAGTTAGCACTAACTTGTTAGCACAGCCTAGACTATCGAATGCAACCTGAAATGGGTAACAAAGAACATAAAACAGAAGGAAACGGTTTACATTTTCCTATAGACTTCTATAGGACCAGAAGTCTTTTTGTGACCAGCTATTGCCATCTGATAGCCTTTAGACAGACTGCAGGTTTAAGGGACTTTGCACTGGATTAATTTTTCCATCCCAGAATCTGGGTCCATGAGAAATAGTGCTGTTGTGGAGGGCCGGGCCAACTGGGTGCAACACAACAGACCCAAATTCTCATGTGGCCCCTTGACAAAATTAATTGTCTAGCCTTTTTCGCTTTATACTGTCTGTGGGCAAAATCCTTAGCTGGCCAACAAGGAATGGAATCTTTGGAGAAGACCTAGCTTAGTAACGGCAAAAACTTTATGTCTGAACAGGCATTCATGCCAATTGCATTTTTTTGTGACCCTCTATCAGCTAATTTGGATCCTTTTAAGCCATTACAAAACCACAGATTGTTAAACAAAAGCCATCTACATGAACCAGTGCTAAGACTGGCCAATCTTACATCTCTCAGCATACGCAAGTCCCACCCATATGATTCGGCTCAAACAGCAAACAACATTTCTGGATTCACATTTTAATCAAAATCCTACTTTACTTGCTTGCAAATCTATTTTGGTTCACATTTAAACTTCAATGTATTTGATAAGATTTTTCTGATGATTTATTCATAAGAAAAGGATCAATTTAAAATTCCTAGCCCTGGTTGATGCCTACCGTAGCTCCATACATCACTCTGGTGAGTAAACTTCCTGTGCAGGATAGACTCCAAGGCCATCCATTTGATTGGCACCTGGAAACACAGATTTCCAGAGCATTTTTAAATAAACGAAATCCTTAATGCCCGCAGAGAACATGCTCTGCAAGTCACAGCTTCCATCTCACCTTCCCTCCATCGGCGTGATACTCCGTCTCGTCTATATCGAGCAGACGGGCCAGACCAAAGTCGGTGATCTTCACGTGATTCGGGTTCTTCACCAGGACATTGCGGGCTGCCAAATCTCTGTGGACCAAACGAACCTCCTCCAGGTAACTCATCCCCTACACCAACACACACATACACCAACACACAGATCCATCACCCTACATGTGTCCACAAATAAACAAACTGGAACCACATCAAATATGAAAAGACAAGTAAGATAAGAGAGAAATGAACAAAATATACTTCCGCTTATATCACTGCAAGCGGTCACAAGCATGAAAACAGAAATGCAACACCTTGTTTCCTGTTTTTGTACCTTGGCAATCTGGACACACCAGTTGAGTAGGAACTGCGAACCAATGCGGTCCTTGTTCTCTCTGACATAGTCGAGGAGGCAGCCGTACGGCATCAGCTGAGTGACCAGCTGCACAGTAGAGGTGAGACAAATCCCCAGGAGACGACACACGTATGGGCTGGCAACGCCCGCCATCACATATGCCTCCTGGAAGCAGAGAGAGCAGATGTACTGAGCGTGTGAACTTCATTTCCGTCCACTGTAACTCCTCAAGGTTTTCTGCCTGGCTTATACTCACATCGAGGATTTCTTTGTTGGCTTTTGGTGAGGTGTTCTCACGCAAAACCTTAATCGCCACTGGGATTTTCACATTTTCCCCATCGGGAGCCCAAATTCCCTGAAACAGTAATCAAAATCATCTCGAACAAAGCTCACCACCCTCTGAACAAACAGCACATAACGTGGTTATGGATGTGCGTGATGACCATACCTTGTAAACAGTGCCAAAGGCCCCCGAACCCAGCACCCTGAGTTTTTTCAGCTCGGTCTCTTTCAATATACGCATCTGAGCTTGATTGGGTGAAGCACCACTCGGCGTCAAAGGCTCCACCAGCTGCACGTGAAGGAGGAAAATAGCAGATAAAGACTCCACGCTAGAGCAAAACACGCATTTTAATTTGGCACGTCGTCCCTCACCTCGTGCTCCTGCAGGATCCTCCTCATTGTCTCCTTCCTCTTTAGCTTCTTCTGTCTCCTCAAGTAAAAGACCAGCAGAGCCAGCAGGATAATGAAGAGCACCACCCCACCCACTGCAGCCGCGATGGACGTGCCAGGTCTACACAGACACAGAAAGTTTAATGCTGCGCCCATCCATAAAAATCAAAGTTCAATTTGTAACAGCTCCCAGAAAAGCTAACGGAAATAAGTTGTTTAGTGCGCTCACCCTGTCCTGGTATCAATGGGGCAGCCTCGTTCATCCTTCACAGTGCAGCTGGAAGAGAAAAGCACCGTCTGTGAAGTCAGTCTCACTGCGTGCTTGTGTATGTGTGTGTGAGTTGGGGCTTAAATGTGGCGTCACTCACGGTGGCGTGCAGTTGGTCTTGCATGGCAGACAGTGTCCCGTGGCATTGCTGTATTTCCACACAGTATGCAGATCGCCCTTGACGCCACTGGGACACCGATCCACGCAATACTCGCCGTCCTGGAAATTCCGACACTCCGTGCAATGTTGAGCACCCTGAGACGCAAACAGAGCGATATTTAACAATGTTTATTTTTTTTATTTAACATAAAAAAAATAACAGAGTTTCTACAGCCCAGTGTGACATCGACATCCTACTTACAGCACCACAGCAGCTAAAAGGATTCAATTTAAGCTAAAATTAGACCAATTTAAGAACTTTTGTAATTAGAAATAGCTTAAAGTATAATTTATTTTAAAGCAAGCAAGGTACAAGCAACATTATCCCTGTGTAAAAATGCTTCAGTAATCTCAGCTCTACAATGCACCATCAAAAACAAGCTATGCAATGAGAATATGCATCCTGCAGTGATGCCACATGCATCTTAAGAAAAGTGAAAAAGGAAAACAGAACCTCAAAAACTTGTATTTAATCATACAAACGACACATCTCCAGGTTAAATAAACTGTCATATACAGTACTTTTGAGCTCCAAATGGGGGTTTAAGGAGTTAGAAATCCTATCTAGCCGTATTACACTTTGGTCTATGTTTCTTACCGGCCCGTTGCAGGACTCTGAGCCATTGAGGGGTCGACACTGTGGATCACAGGCAACACACTTAGATCCATCTATGTATTCACGTACGGGCCTGCAAAGCAAGCACAAGATGCACATAAGGTAACATCCCAGGATTAAATTAAATGCATTTATCTGAAGCATCTGACACCATCCTGAGAAGACACAACTTCAGAAACAGGGAGCCAGCTGCAAGTAACCCGATGAGCTCAACGACATTTCTTCTTCTTCTATAGACAATCGTGAAGTATCGTATGAACTTTTACCAACTTTCTGCAAACATCACCCTCATGTTGGACCGTAAATTTCCAGTCCAGGATACAATTTCCATCACAGATTCAAAATAATTAAATTTTTACACTTTTGTTCTGCTTTACATTGAAGAAACAACATTAAACACGTTAATTTAACACCTAGATAGAAAGCAAAATTGCATATGTATGAATTCCCGAATATTCCATGTATTACTGCTTTTATTTTATAAAAGCATTTATATGTTATAGAGCAATATATAGGGCACACCACTCACTCCATACTACGGTGACCTCAGAGGTATTTACGGCTATGATGTCTTTAATCAGTTAGATTTGTTAATCTTTTTATTTAGAAACTCTATGAAACTAAACACATAACATTTCTACTTTCCTTGTTAGGTTATGGTCGCGATGACTAAATTCAAGCCATAGTGTGGTGATAATTTTTAAATCCGATCCAATTCAAGGCAAAATAGGCAAGAGAGCAGGGTATGATTTTGCATTTGGTTGCGTTGTAAATAACAAAATCACTAGCTTAATTTGGAGTGTATAATAATAATAATAATCTCTGTCGTTTGAGTCTTACTAAAAGACACTGTAATTAGATGTTTGAGCATTTTACTTTAAGCCTGTTTTTGCCAGGCACTTAGCAGACGTAAATTCCTAACTAAGCAAATGTACCATCTAATGGTCGTACTGGGTTCATTTTGTGCACATGTATACAGCCCAGTGTGTTTTCTCATTTGCTCTGCCATCTTGCATTTGCTTTTGTATGTGCATGTATGCACGTCATATCAAACTCAAACACACCGTTATCGCTGATAATAGATCCTAAATTGCTTCAAGGCACACGTTAAATTAAACGCTTTTAATCTGAAAACTAAACATCATTAGTTTTTCTGATATATCTACTGAGGAACTAGTTCTAGGAATTATTACAAATAAAACAAATAGTACACTGAACAATTAAAGAACATTATCAGTTGTTTTCGCATTGATTTAGTTTTGCCACACCTCTACAAACACACGCAAACCTTCTTACCCCTGATAGAGATCACACTGCTCTACACACTCGGTGCCACGTTGGAAAGTTTGGCAGGACACGCACTGGCTGGGCCCCGGACCCCAACAGCCCGCCTTACAAAGGGGGTGACAAACATTCCCCTCTTTCTCTGAAAACATAGAGACAATGCAGCATGATTCACCCTGTAGTTTTTTTACTGCATTAGACCACAAAAAAAAAAAAAAAAAAAAAGCTTAAGACAGCTGCACGACTAAAAGGTCTGTGGCTTTACTTACCACAGACTGCAGGGTCCTGGTTGTGGCTGACGATGCGGTGCGGACCCTGGGTGGGATGGAGGAGATTCTGCCATGGCAGTGAGTTGGTGTAGCACAGCTGTGTGTTGTTGTAAATCAAGACCAAACCTCCACTGACGCTGCGCAGCGACCGCAACCCGAGAGACTCGATGTGCAGATTCTGGATGGCCAGTGAAAACACACCCCTGAATGGATGGAGAGGGAGAAGATGAAGAATCTGAGTGGTAAACAAAGCTTTAAATAAAGAAGAGTGTAAGAAGCAAACAGCAAAAGAGACACAGCAGTATCCCGGTATCTTTCTGTGAAAACAAGCTTCCTACAAATAGCGTTTGGGCTCTTCGGAGCAGAGTAAGGATCTTGGTCATTTTGGAGGGACTCAAAGCAGAGCATCATATCAATGTGGCTCCAGCACCGTCTCTACAACTGCCCTACAGTGTAAAACCTGAGAAATCCAAGTGCAAAATGATCCCACATGGAGAATATATAAGGAATTATTCAGTTGTTCACTGATGAGTACAAGTCTGGAAAAAATACAAAGTTTATTGAGAAATTTATGATGCCACACCGTGCCCACATATTCTGATCCTGCCCTTCCATTCAGAGGTTTTGGATGTAAAAGTGGATGCTACATTTCTGTCCCGGGATCCACAAAACATTCCTTAAAACATCTGCAGACTTCTAGACTGCTGGTAAAAAAGGGAAAAAATGCTGGCTTCAGAAGACACCACCAATCATCGACCTTTTCCTAGAACAATCAATGGATAAGATGGCTTTGACTCTTCAAACTAAGAGTCAAGGAGATAAACAGTGGGGAAAAATGGGTTTGTTATAACAAGATTCAGAACAGCTTATAATCCAAGTGTAAAAGCTCTGATAGAAATATTTTCCTGCAGTGTATTTGATGGCCTTGGATGATGTTATTAATCTGTTTAAGTCCCTGACATCATGTTCCATGTTTGTAAAACTGTGTAAAAGGAAAAAAAAAAAGACTTCCAAGTGGGAGGAAAAAAAGTACTCAAGCATGACTTGTCCTGTCCTGTCGCCGAACTGCTGAGTGACAAAGTCCACATGAAGTCGCACTTGTTGTGGATGAAGGGATCAAACGGAGGTCATGGAGACCGAGGTCAGTGTGAAACCAAAAGTGAATGTGGAGCTAACATTTTCAGACATTCGTTTCAATCGAAAATAATAAAACAGTTGTCAGTTGGAATTTTTTTAGCTTTAGCTAAAAGCTGCATTAAAACAGACTCTTTCTCAACATCAACCATGTGTCAGAGGCTGTCAGATTGGTGTGCAGATAACAACCTGGACCTCAATACCACCAAGACAAAAGAACTGGTAGTTGACTTCAGAAGGAGGAAGTCCGAGCTGCAGCCTGTCAGCATCAACGGGGAGTGCGTGGAAAGGGTCTCCAGTTTCAAGTTTCTGGGTGTGCACATAGACACAGACCTCCAATGGAGCTCTAACACCTCTGCAGTCTTAAAGAAGGCCCAACAGCGTCTCCACTTTCTGAGAATCCTCAGAAAAATGGACCTGAAGAAGGAGCTGCTGACCATCTTCTACCGCTGCTCCATTGAAAGTGTGCTGACATATTGCATCGGTGTGTGGTTCTCCAGCTGCACCACAGCACACAGAAAGGCACTCCAGAGGGTCATCAACATGGCCCAAAAAAATCATTGGACATCCTCTTCCCTCCCTGAAGGACCTGTACAGCACTCCCTGTCTCAAGAGGGCACGCAGCATCCTACGGGACTGCACACACCCAGGACACCGGGTGTTTAAGCTGCTGCCGTCTGGCAGGAGGTTCAGGCTGCTGAGGTCCCGAACAAATAGACTCAAGGACAGCTTTTACAACAGGGCAATAGCCCTGATCAATGCAAATAGCTGACCTGACTGGATACCTCCCTGGACTTTTTTAGGGGGGAGGTAACAATGTTTAAAACAATAACAATAATATTTAAATTTATAACAAGGTGCAATAATAATTAATGTGCAATAATAACAGTGTGCATAACACATACACTTATTCTTCTTTTTTATACTAAGTTAAAAACTATACTGTGTTGTGTTGTTTGTTGCGTTGTGATGTGTCATATCGTGTCGTGTTGTGTTATATGTAGTGCCGACGTAGGACAGTTTTTCCAATTTCATTGTACTACTGTACTATGTATGACTGTGCAATGACAATAAAGAGTTATCTTATCTTATCTTATCTTATACAGCCTGTCTTGCTCATACTCCCTCCACTAAAATGTGATTGGTCACTTCCACCTGGAGAACATTGATCGTAACGTTGCACACGTCACCAGCACGGTGATCAGATGGTGCTAACTGTGACCTAGTTTAAGACACTGGCCAGCAGGGCAGCAGTGCTAGCTAATAATTAGCATTTATTACCCTGAAAATGAACAGACTGCCTCAACTGAAGCAGAAACAGTCGAAAAAAACTGAACACAAACAAAGACACACTGTTGGGTGGACACATTGGCATGTAGTGACGCACCGCATGGAAAGAAAATTAAACATGCTGCATCTATATAACGATCTTAATACTACAGGAGAGCTGTTCAAGGCACATATAGACGATCCGGATGGTGAAGTGGTGTTTATTGATATTTTAAATTACTTAAACTTACTATTATTCTTCATTTAGTTCATTTAGTTGACTTTTTTATCCACGTTTCCATCGTGCTCACTTGCATGAGAAGAAAAATACGCTTAGCAGGCACACCTAATGTTTGTTTCCAGCTCGTTGGTAAGTTTATTGATAATAAAGCTGATAATAAAATCACCACAGAAGGGAAAAACAAAACAAAACACTGCAGTAAAGTGGATTGAGTATGGTTACACAACAGGCATATTGTGCAAACAGGATGACAAGGGAAATAGTGGAGAGCATGCAGAACAACAGACGAGCAGTTTTAAAAAGTCTTACTTGTAGAGCATCGTGCCTCTGATCACCTTCAGGTTCTCAAACACACTGAGGTTGGTCCACTGCTCTGGCCAGGCATCAATGTAGAGATAACCTGCAAGTTTAAAGATCACACAGAGGTGATGAAAACATTCCAACTGAGGAGACTTCGGTGTGAGAAACAGATAAAATGTTACTTAATAAAAAGCTCACATAGGGTTTAACAAACACTGTGGTACCTGTAATCTCCTCCAGAGTCCTGAAGGCACTCAGCTGCTCCAAACTCAGGCCTGAGGTGTTCTTCGCAGGATCCCTGGACGGCGTAAGATTTAAGTAAGACTTAAAAGCCACTTTGATTATTGGGAACAATTTAATTTTCTCTTGGCTTGTCCTCAATATTAATATCTCCTCCAGGTTAAGCTTGGATTTTGTGAGAAATGCGTTCGCCAGTCCACACAAGTCATGGAGACGATGTGTCTGGGTGATCTTGAGTCAGAGATACAGATTCAATCCACAGGAGGAAATAGGAGGAATATGCTGAATGCAAGCCTGTTTGTGCAGGTTCAGATCACACTAACCCATTATTGACAGCTCTCAACAATACATCAGAAACCACACACGCGTTCACTTAAATCAGCTGTCGGGGAATTTTATCAACATGTAGTATCTCAACCTCAGCAAGTTACAAGTCATGTAAGAAAACCTACAAGCTTTGTATTAACTGTTGGTATTTCGCTACATTATTTGAAATGCTCTTGAATGACACTGGTGTAGAAACAAATTGGAGCAGTTTTGTCCTCTGTTGACACAACGTCAAAAACACTTGAGTTTAAAGCCGGTCTGGTTACATGTGCAGGGATAGGCTCGGGCGGCAAAAGGATTGTGTACAAGTTGTTGCTGCAAACTCAAATATTTGAAGTGCTGAATGGGAGGGATGTGGCGCTGTGGCGGAATAAAGTCTCTGGTGTCAAGCTGCTTGTTGTCTTTACTGAATTTTACACGTTTCTGAAAATGTAAAAGTCTCTCACCATGAGAAGCTCTCAGAGCGGAAGGCCAGGCTACCGAAAATCTTCGTGCACTTGTTGAACTCCTCCACATTGGAAGATGTTACCACGGCGATGCTGCTGCTGCTGCTGTCGGTGACACCATTGTTGTCTGTACTCGGGCCGAAACACACTATGATATCAACCAGGAAGAGGAAAAAAACAAAACAACAACAGACGTTAAACCAAACCAGAGCTTTTCTGGAAGCAGTATTTCTAATTAGACTAAAGTTTAACAACAACAATGACTAATAATCACCCAGCAACATGAACTAGGACATGATCATTGCTGAATGAAACAGATTTGCACTGCATTAAAGGAACAAAGTCTTAAGCCACCCCTCATTTACTTATATTTTGCTATGAAAACTGGAAATAGCAGCAGTGATTTATTGACAATGTGAAGTTTTTTGAGCAGTACTGTATACAATAACATTCAACCAGCTCTGAACACTTAGTTTTTCTGCTCTTGGCTTGGTATGATGTCAATAAGAGTGGATACTGTCGTCACCTGCACACAGACCGGACCGACCTGCTGTTCAAATCTTTAAATCTGTTTACGATGGGCAGTGAATCAGAAAAAAAGGAGCCATAACAACTTGTTTTCAGACAGTGGGTGAGCTGAACGGTTGCACCAAGGTCCATTATAACATAACTAAAAATTATTGTGAGCATTGAATCATGCAAAGCTGCTCCAGGAGAATCCAAGAATAAAAATATGAAGATGAAAATGAGCACCATAGATCCTGGAGGCTTGGTATGAGGAAGCAGAGACAGGAGAATTATGCTAGCATGATTTGAACAAGGTTATAAAGGTGACAGAGAAACTAACAAGCTAAACTAACGACACGAACAGACAGGCGGACCAGATTACTGAACCTCATTCTGATTTGTCGAGTTAACTCAAATCTAGAACCATCTTCCGCTTCCAGGTTGATGATTTTTATTCACACTAATTAGCAGGTAAATCTAATAAAGCTGCCACTGTGTGCGTGAAAACAGAATGACTACCTCACCTTTGGGACAGTCTCCTTCACACTTATCACATTTCTGCGTCTCCGTCCCGTCAGGTTGGGTGACGACAACTTCCTGGTTGTTTGGGGGGCAAGATAAGGTACAGGCCACTTCCAACGCCAGATAGTTATCTACAGGGCAGGAGACAAAGTGTCCAAGGTGGGTGGCAGGGATTTAAAAAAAATAAATAATCGAGCGTGTGACAGCTTTCTTGGTTAAGCAGATTTTTTTTTTTTAAGGCAAACTCTTACAAGGACACGTCTTGACACAGGTCGCTCCAAAGTTAAACTTCCCGTGTGGGTTGGATTGGGACTGAAACGTGACGGGGTCATAGGTGGTGGGCAGTGGACAGTTCTCTTTACATACACCGCTGTCGTTGAAGTGACGACAAGCCTGCAGAGAGGAGGAAGGAGGAAACATGTTTCTCCAGTAAGGAAAAAAGGAGATTACACTGCAGATAAGAAAACAAAAACAACAGGACTGTTTACCAGACAGTCTGAGTCTTTGGGTCCAGTGCATCCAGCTGCACACTGCAGGTGACAGCAGTCGTTGGGTAGAGGACCTTTACATCGCTGGCAGCCAGACGCACATTTAGCTCGGGTCACTTTAAACATACACACACAAAAAACAAACAGTCAACATTTCAGCAAAACTTCATCTGCTCTGCTTTTGTCTACATAAAACTACATAAAATCACACACACAGTCATGTTAACTCACGAGTTTGGCAATCCTGAGGAGTCTCTCCCCAGCATCTTTTCCCACATGCAGGCGAACAATTTGGACCTGCACCAGAAGAAAACCAGGAATAAAAACCAGGGAAAGCTGAGCCACAATTTTACAAGAAAGACAAAGATTCAAGAGCGTGCAGACATGCTGGCTGATCCATGGTTATGTAAGGCACCAGTACGGTTCACGAGAGCCGTTTGCTGGAAGGTCAAACCCTAGAAAAAAATCTATGTAAAGTATCCAAAACCAACATAAACGATTTATGCCCACATTAGGATTTATAAACCCACTTCCAAAATTGTTGGCACACAGCGATAGAATGTAAAATAAAATCAGAATGCAATGATCTC
Source organism: Perissodus microlepis (assembly GCF_051167445.1). Classification (NCBI taxonomy): domain Eukaryota; kingdom Metazoa; phylum Chordata; class Actinopteri; order Cichliformes; family Cichlidae; genus Perissodus; species Perissodus microlepis. Next base: position 15,904,437 of record NC_140468.1, read on the forward strand.
ACAAACCCACATTTTATCCCCAGTGGGACAAAGAAAACACATCAAATGTTTAAACTGAGGCATTTTACTATTTGATGAAAAATATTTTGAAGCTGGTGGCAACAACATGTCTCGAAAAATTGGGACAGAGCAACAAAAAGCTGGAAAAGCAAGCGGTTGCTAAAAAACAGCTGGAGGAACATTTTGCGACTAATGAGGTTAACTGGCAACAGATCACTAACATGACTGGGTATAAAAAGAGAGGAGAGGAGTTTCTCAGCAATAAAGACAAGCCGAGGTTCACTAATCTGCAAAAAACTGTGTCTTCAAAATGTGGAAAGATTTTGGAATAATGCTCCTCAACGTAATGATGGCGCCTTTACACATCTGGAAAGGCACCATCAGTGCTGAAAGCTATACACGGGTTTTAGATCAACATATGCTCCCAACCAGGAAACATCTGACATGTAAAATGACTTTATGACATCGACAAATCGCTGCATGGTGTTTCTCTTTGTTCACTATTAGAGTCAGTCAGCTGCTCACAGTTAGGAGGCCGAGGCTGCAGTCGGTGTTCCTTGGCACGGCCATTCTGCTCATCCAAGATGTCCGTCAAATTGATGTTCTGGGGGTCTGGGAAGCACAGCTGGGGGTTCCCCCAAATATACACTGCACCCAGCAGGATCTCTGCAGGATAGATAATACATAAAAGTGACTCCACAACTTATAGAAGATAACAGATGCTGAGAGAAACGGGCCTCTGTTCTGACCAATCTTCCAGTGAAACACTTGAGTGTTTTAAAGCTGGCAGCTGAGGATAAGAAAATGAGTCTGAGCTCCAGACTTGTCACATCAAATTACGCCGGATTTGAGGAAAACCTCTGACCTGTGAGGCTACGTAGCCGGAGCGTCCTCAGCCCCTGACCGGCGTGAGTGTTATCCAGCACAGCCAGCGCGTAGCTGGAGTTGTACAACTGGCTGCCTCTTATGATCCGAAGGCTGTCTAAGGGCAACAGGCTCACAGAAACATGAGCAACGAGTACATAACCCTGTACCTCCACAATCCCCTGGTGAAGAAGAGATGAAGAGAGACAAAGGTGAGGAACACTGGAGCTAACCAAGCTTATTAACTGTATTAACATTTTCTTTGCGTTTCCATTCAAACTATACCTGCAGGAAGGAGAGGTCAGGGTTTCCATGGAGGTGTGTAATCTCCAAGTTTCCATGAACAACCTGGCAACCGGTGTAGAGCAGCCTCAGAGTCTCATAGTGGTTTTCCAGGCTGGAGGGCAGGGCCAGCTTCATGTCTGTACCCCGACAGACTGCAAGGCAAAGAAACAAAGTGGCAATTTATATAACCTGCCAAGAACTACAACCTACAGTATATAGAAACAAAAAAACACTTTTCTTCAGTGCAATATTTTGTTTCTTTTCATTCGGCAGAATTCTTGCATTTTATGGGTTAAAATATCATCCCTACAAAAAACTAAATGACATACAGTAGTCTGCAAAAGCTGTGAACCAACCTTCATTTATTTTTATTTCACTTGGAAAATTGGAACATGGGCAAACATATGCAGTGCAGTATAATAAGGAAAAACAGAGTTTGTACAATTCTAACAAGCTCGAAAGTCAACGCAAGTCAATACAGCCTGAGCTCTCTAGGTCAAGCTTTCTTGTCATTTCTTTAAGTAGTCTACAGGAATAGTTCTCCTGGCTTCTTGAGGGACATTCAAAGCTCTTTTATGGATGTTGGCTTCTTTTGTTCTGTTCTCTCTCAAGATGATCCCACACTGCTTTAATAATGTTGAGGTTTTTTTGGACATCCTAATGTAAACGTTTAGAACAGTCCTTTCTTTTTTGGTTCCTTTTTTCATGTGTACAGACACCTACGTGGTAAGGCTTGGACTCCACATAACTTGACTCCATCTATTCACAAGCAGCCTAAACAGAAATACGAGCCGCACGCACAGCCTCCGTCTGCGTCTTAGTATACATATATGATATATTTTCCCCTGGCAGCAGATTCCCCTCAGTGGGTCACACACAGAATTGAATTCGGGGGTCATACAGCATTATAATTCACAGGGGCTTTTGCAGACACATAGCTCTCATGCCTTAACAAGCAGTCACACGGTGAACAGTCCCTCCTCTCTCAAAGTTATAAATGACTTCCCTTGGCTCCTTTCCAGCAGCCCCTCAACAGTCAACCCACTTTTCTTCATTGAAGCCCCCCAACCTCACTACTGAGCCATCTCTCTCCCTGCCATTTTGGAAAACACAGAAGCAGGCACACCACAGGAAGAACGGGAAGTCCTGGCAGCCGGGACAAGGCCGATTTTCATGACACAGTGAGGTTACCAGCTGACTTCGGGAGATACGTCTTATCATGTGTGTGCGTCTGCCACGTGTAAAGTTTCCTGGAGATGGCGGAGCGCACAGACCCATATTACCCCTCCTGCAACTCAGCTAAAGAAGTACTGAAGCATTAATAAAGGCTGCAATAATCCGACAGCGAGCTACTGCAGTAAATGTGTCTATGATTAACCGTGCGGCTGCCAAAAATACACACCCAGCCTCTGCCACTTGTGTCAAATAACAAATCAAATGACTAATCGCGACTCCTTCAATTATGTCATCATGGAAAATAGTTTTGGAAGTCAAGCCAAGAGTGGAGATGTACTCTCATCCTCTGACATTTTAATCATTTTCAATAGGACAGAACTTCTAAAACACAAACAGCTTTCCCCGAGTGTGACAAAAAACTCAGAGAAGCTGGACGTCTCCGGCTTTGGGGATTAGGGAAATGTGCTGTAACAGAGAGCTCAACAGAGCACATTATCCGTTTCTGAAAAGTGTGCGTAAAGCCCGTCCTCAGTTTCCTCTCCCTTTATTCCCTCATTGTTTGCTCTCCAAAAGTCTCTCAGCAACGCCTGTGTGTGCGTGGACTTGTGAGGAGCTCCCGGCCTAAAATACTTTCCCTTTTATCGCTCACGTTACTCAGCCTGCCCACGGTCAAGACGCTACCCTTTACTTTCCCCATTCGAAGTTCACTTCCTGCCTCTTCAAAGGTTTATCTAAGCAGTTATCAAAGAAATTGTCCTCACATCCTCTCTGATCACTCGTGTCTTTTAAATTCTCTCAGAGTCTGAGCTGTTGCTCAACTGCAATCATCCTCTGGGGAAGTGCAATTTAATAGAAAGGTGTGTGGTTGCATATCTAGAAGATGACACACACAGTTTTGGATTTTCCCACTAAAAGGGGGATGTTGTGGTGACTGGCACTGAGTTTTGATCAAAGCTACATCAGTGACCTTCCAGTTCACAAGGTGATTGCACGCCGTGTCACGTGTACACGCATTAATGCTGCCTGCTGCACAGCATGTAATGCCAATTTGCCACTGGAAACTTCCACTGCTCAGGTGTTTTGATAGAGAGCAACAACAGCGATGGAAGTATTTTTCCTACATTCTCTGAGTTCTGACCCTACTCACGCTCTCTCCAGTCTAAATTAATTACTGTCACAAATTACAGAGGCTAAAAGGATCCCGATTATCTGAGACCGTGCCTGTTCTCCCACTGCCCACTTGTTCACGCGCTCACTCAGTAGTGAAGCGCTGCAGACAGCTGTTGATGCATTTTGGACATCATTTAAATGAAGCCCTGCGATGTAATTACCCGCCGGATATTTCTAATTAGTTCTGTTGTTAAAACAGCTGCAGCTGCACTACAGTTGAAGCCATGGAAACATCAGCAGTGCTATTTCTGGATAAGTACACAGTGTAACTGATATGTCCCTCTGTAACATTTAAAAAAGAATTTATAAGTCAAATCTGTGCACACAGAGATTTATTTGAAACACAGTTTGTCTGAACTACACCCTGTTACGTAAGCATGATGGAAACCATAGATTCAACTGTGCTATTATGTTATAATCTTCAATACATTCACCTGAATAATGCCACCCCTTAAAGTTACTTCACACTGAATCAGCATGGATACACAGATATATACACATACACAGCAGGAGCAATTCAATGCATTTAGGCATGTAGTTCAAACTGAGCATCACAATGGGCAAGAAAAATATGATTTAAGTGAGCTTGGTTGTTGGTTTGAGTACTTCAGAAACTGCTTATCTACTATCAGTAGGATTTACACAGAGTGGTTCAAAATCGAGACTATATCTAGTGGAGGAAGTGTTTTATCGGTGCCAGAAGTCAAACTGTTTTGTTTTTTTATAGGAAGGCAACAGTAACTCAAATAACCACTCGTTACAACCAAGGTACGCAGAAGAGCGTCTCTGAATGCATAAAATATCCAACCTGAAGCAGAAGACCGCACTGTGTGTCCTTTTTGTCAGCTAAGAACTGGCAACTGAGGCTACAGCTCTCACAGGCACACCAGAACTTGACAAGAGTGGAGACAGGCTTGTACCACCAGTTCAGGCGGTGTGGTACGGAGCCCCGGAGGGGACATGGGAGAAAAAAAAATTAAGACGGACTTTTGCGAGATCTCGCAAAACTAACTCGGGATCTCGCAAAACTTTTGCGAGCTCTCGCAAAACAAACTCGGGATCTCGCAAAACTTTTGCGCGATCTCGCAAAAGTTTTAGCCACATTCTTTCCATTAGCTCGAAGCTAGCTGGAGGTCGAGACCTACTACAGCCGGAGGAACACCGCTTTCCCGGCACATCGTGCCTCGACCTCCCGGTCGGCTTCGAGCCGGCGTCCGAAGAATGCGGCTAAAACTTTTGCGAGATCCCGAGTTTGTTTTGCGAGATCCCGAGTTTGTTTTGCGAGATCTCGCAAAAGTTTTGCGAGATTTTTTTTTTTTATTGAAACAAATTTTCATATACAAAACAAGTCAAGGAAACAGACCAGAATTGTAACAATTTACATTATAAAGATGGTGAAGCAAGTCATCATAACTTTACAGGGAGAAAATAAAAGTTTCTAGGGTAAAGTAATAAGGAACAGACCTTTTGACACAGGCAGGAAAATTAGAATAGCAAGTATTTTGTGATTTTACAGTATAGTACAGCAGTTTTTTTGTTCATATTTGAAATAAGCTTAAGTGACTTAAAATATTGACAAAAGTAATTCAAGAAGACGGTAAACATAGGAGAGGCATTCTTCCACTTACATAAATGAATAAAAAACTTACATAGCACTATTACAAAATTGACAACATCTGAGATTTCAGAATCCAGATTGTCCATAAAGTAAAGAATATCCTTAGATGTAAAGGCAGGTACATTGGAAATTCTGAGTGAAACCCAACAGTGTATTTCAAACCAAAAAGCATTAACATACTGACAAGTGAAAAATAGATGCTCTAGTGTTTCTGGATCGGAAGAACAGAAAGCACAAGAGTCGGCCTCAAAATTAAACCTTTTATGCAGGAATTCTCCAACTGGATAAATGCCGGATATGATTCTGAAGTGTGTTTCTTTCATTTTAGGCGCAAGTGGGTATTTTAGGTAAAAAGAAAATGACTTTTCTTTCAACATGCTATCAAGGTCATGTCTGACATTGACATTGTAGTTGCAGAATACTATTTGCTTAAAGGTATTAGAGATGAACTTATTATTAAATTGTTTGTCCTTTATTGAGGTAGTACCTATCGTCAGTGAAGGTAAGCATGTTCTTATTAATGAATACTTTAAAGTATTTACGATAAGATTTAACAACGGTGTGGGTATCGCTTTACAAACCTTATTATAATTATTAAATGAAATCTCTATTTTATACTTATCAATAAATTCTTCATAAGATAGCAAGTTTCCATTTTTATCAAGCAGATCAACAACAAAACATACACCGTTATCATACCAGTCTGATTTAAATAAGGACTTCTTATTGATGACTATAACCCTATTATTCCACAACACAGAATTGTGAGGTGAAAAATTGTGGGTGAAAATTAGTTTCCCAAAATTCAAAGCTTGCTTATAGAAACTAGACAACTTAAGAGGAATCTTAGATATTTCATAATCACATCTGAGCAAAAAATCTAACCCCCCGACCTTATTAAAGAGTTTGTTTGGAATATGGTACCACATAGAGTGAGGATAGGAAATGCAGTCTTTTATCCATCTGAGCCTGAATGCAGCAATAATGGATTCAAAGTCTAAAGCTTTCAAGCCCCCATTTTCATAGTCTTTAACCAATTGTGATTTGCGTATATAATGTGTTTTATTCTTCCAGATAAAGCTGAATATAATAGAATTGGACAGTTTAATCATTTTAGGAGATGTAAAAATTGAATAACAGGGGTATATGAGTCTTGAAAGTCCTTCTGCTTTAGACAGTAAGATACGACCTAATATGGATAAATCACGTGTTAACCAATGATTAAATATTTTTTTAACTACATTTAATCTAGGAGTTATGTTATTATTCTCTCGATCGTTAGTATTTTTACTGATTATTAAACCAAGGTATTTTACTTCCTCTTTTACTGGAATATTGTTAATAGTATTTTGATTACAGCTGTGTACAGCTAAGATTTCACATTTTTTAAGGTTTAGTGTTAAGCCGGATGCTTTTGAGAATGAAAGGATTTTATTAATTGCAGTAGAGACCATATTTACATTCCTTAGAAATAAGGCAGTGTCATCAGCAAACTGACTAATTCTAAATTCTTTATCAAGAATGTTTATGCCTTCCAGATCTGAAGAGAGTTTGATATAAATGGCAAGCATTTCTGCTGCAACAATAAACAATAATGGGCTAATAGGGCATCCCTGCCGAATGCCACGATTAATTTTAAAACTATTAGAAAACCCTTGATTGAGTGCAATACTACTTGTTATATCTCTGTACAACATTTTTACTACACTAACAAATCTGGGACCAAAACCCACAGCCTCCAGAGCTTTAAATAAAAAATTATGCTCCAAAGAATCAAAAGCTTTAAAGAAATCAAGAAATAAAATAAGGCTATCATGAGGAATTAAATGATTGTAATCCAACATATCTAATACTAAACGGGTATGATGATGGATATGACGTCCTTTTATAAAGGCTGACTGTGTCTCATCTATTATTTGAGTTATTCCTGTTTTTAATCTGTTGGCATAGACATGAGCTAATAATTTGTAATCACAGCAAAGAAGTGTGATAGGTCTCCAGTTATCTAAAAGGATAGGGTCCTTGTTTGGTTTAGGAAGTAAAGAAATTATTCCTCGTTTCATAGTTGGAGATAGCATCTGATCATTTATACATTCATTAAATACCTCTAGTAATAGATCTTTAATGTCACTCCAGAAATATCTGTAAAATTCAATCGTGATTCCGTCGGGACCTGGTGATTTACCACTCGCCATTTGGGAAACAGCAGCATCCAATTCAGTTAAAGTGATTTCAGACTCATTGAGATTTTTAAAGTGTGTGTCAATTTGAGGAATTTTTTCATGGATAGAGCTAAAAAAAAAAAGAATTAGTCTCCGAACTGGAATAATTTGTAGTGTAGAGGGCTGAATAGAACTCTGTAATATAGTTGTTTATAGTCTGTTGGTCATCAGTCAGGGTATTATTAATTTGTAACTTCATTATAGTTTTTTTTGTTTGTCTAGTTTTCTCCAGGTTAAAGAAATAAGAAGAATTCTTTTCCCCCTCCTCAATCCATTTAGCCCTTGAACGAATGAAGGCACCTTTTGCTTTGTCTATATAAAGTTCATCTAGTTTGTACTGCAACTGGTTTAGTTCTATAGAGTTTTCCTCTGTCAGATGTGATAAATTGCACAATGAACTTATTTGTGCAGTGATTTCAGCCTGTTTCTGTCTCCTTTTATTAGCCATTAATTTTCCTTCTTCACTGGAAATTTTTCTGACATTAAACTTCAACCATTCCCATTTGCTAGTAGAAGAAAAATCCTCCATTGCTTTTACCTCTCCTATTAATGATTTAATTTTTATACAAAAAGATGAGCTTCTTAAGAGGTTACTGTTAAACTTCCAGTGAGAATTCTTCGGTTCTGATAATCTATTATCCGGGGAGATTGAAAGTGTTATGGCACAATGGTCAGTAACAGGGGAGTGAAGAATCTTACAGTTGGATGATAGGGGGAAGAGACTACCAGTTATTAAGCAATAATCCAGTCTTGAGCATTGAGAGCGCTCAGAATTACTCCAGGTGTATTGCAGTTTTTCTGGGTTTAAGTTACGCCAGATATCGATTAGGTTGAGGGTGCAGGAGAAATCCATTAATATTTGGTTAAAATGAGAAGAGTTATATTTAGTTGGAAATCTATCCAGTTTTTCATCTGGTACCATATTAAAGTCACCTGCAACAACGACTTTTTCAGTTGAATAAATGATCTTCCATTCTTCTATCATTTTTTTCAAATCAGAAATTAATTTCCGGTTTTTAGCTCTATTGTTGAACCCATAAACATTTACTAAAATGTACTTAGTATCATCCAACTCTATGTTAACCATTAACCAATGACCTTCCTCATCACCTTTATGATCAATAACTCTTCCATTAAAACGATGTAGAAAAATAGCCACTCCTGCTGAATGAGAGGTACCATGAGATAAATAAATATCACCGCTTCCCCACTGCTTTCTCCAAAATATATGATCATCTTTACTACTGTGTGTCTCTTGAAATAAAAAACAATTCGTGTTAGGCTGTTCCTTACAAAAAAGAAAAATCGCTTTACGCTTTATGTTACTTCTTAAACCTCGAACATTTAAAGAAAATATTGAAAGTGCTGTAATAACTAGAGTAGGGCAATGGAACATTTTACCTCCTATTAACTAATAAACCCAGTCAAAGTCAGGGACCATTGAGCAAGTTACCGGCTTAAATTTAGTTGAACAGTTATACCTTCTTATCTAGGTCGTTATAAAGTTCTTTCATTCTTTGATTTGACGACCATCGATGACAGCATATCCGTCCTTCAGGAAAGCTTTGAGCCCTCTGCTCCTTGCCTCCTCCACCCTCGGCCACAGACGTTTGCGGGCTTCTCTGTCTTCCTTACAAAAGTCCTCTCTAAACTGAATCTTCATCTCCTTGCAGAACTTTGCCTCCTTGGACATCTTCCACACTAGGTCTCGAACAGTTCTCATGGCAAACTGTATGACAATCAGCCTGGGTTTGTCACCAACTCGTCCCTTCTGACCCAGCCGGTGCACTGTATCCACTGTGTTGTACAGCTGCTCGGCGTTCGCAGGAATTATCTTGGTCAGAATTCTGATTATTTCTTCTCTCGTGTTCTCCCCCTCCTTCTCAGGAACGCCAGTTAGCAGCAAAGACCATCTCCGTTTGTATCTAGCATGCTCCAGACACATTTCACGAAGAGTCTCGTTCTCTTTTTTCAGCGTCGCCATCTGCGTTTTAATACGTTTCACATCTTCCACCACAGATTTAACAGCTTCCGTATTAGCATCCACGGACTCCTTTACTTTTCTTACAGCGTCGGTGTTTTATTGCAGCTGGAATTCATAATTCTTTAAATGTTCACTTTGGGTGTCGAATTTACATACCAGTTTTTGGATAGCATTGAGGAGAACTGTGTTTGAAACTTCGTTTTGTGTCTGCGATTCGTTAGCCTTCATTTTTTTAGGATTTGGACTTGTAACTGGTGTGTGGTGACGATCAGCTTGCGGTTTGTCTTGTGATAAGTCGTGCTGCTGTTCCATCCATTCAATATCTTCTTCGTCGCACGCCTGTCGAAGAGCCGCTAGGTGGTAGCCATGATCTTTGTTAATGTTAGCCATTTCGCCGCTTCGGAGAAGGTGGCCGAGAATGACGGAGAGAAACACAGGGAGGACGTTTTTGAGTTTTAGAGATGAAGTATAACTAGTCTGCTTCTAATTCCGGTTTACTTGATTGCGGTCAAGACATAAAGGAGGTTCTTTTCAGGAAAAGCCTCGGAGCCCACTCAAGTTGAACCGCTCACTCCGCCATCTTCCCAGCATCCCCCAAGTTTTGCGAGATCCCGAGTTAGTTTTGCGAGAGCTCGCAAAAGTTTTGCGAGATCCCGAGTTAGTTTTGCGAGATCTCGCAAAAGTCCGTCTTAATTTTTTTTTTCTCCCATGTCCCCTGCGGGGCTCTGTAGTACGGGGATATTAGGGCTGGGCTATATCATACCGTTCATGGTAATACCGGTGTAATGTTGGGCAATGATAAGAAAATGAAATATCGCGATAGAATATGGGTAAAACGCGCATGCGCAGTGCCTTTGTTTACATACTCACATGGCGGCGACGCAGAATGAGAAGAGCGAAAGCGGATCGTTGAATGAAATGGATGAACCAGAACTGGTTTGTAAAAATGCTGCAACTTCAGTGGTGTGGAACTGGTTTAGCTTTCGTCCGTCAGATACACAACACTATTTTTGGTAGCGCATGCTAGCGGGCCGTCGTTATTACCGTATGTTTTGGAAAATAAATCCTTTGATTTTTCTGAAAATCGACAGTGCCCCTTATAATCCCGTGTACCTTATGTATGAATTCTGGTTGTGTTTACTGACCTCGAAACGGTTTTATGTGGTACACGGCGTTAGACAATCTGTCAAATGTTTCAGTACGACTTTGCTAAGCTACGAAGCCGCTTGATGGATTGTCGGAGCATTACGGCTATCGTAGGCAGGAGCCTCGCGGAGTGATACGTACTGTGCTTCAACATAATATTACCCTATTGTGTGTGTATAACCTCTTTTTAAGTTTTGTGGATATTATACATGGTTATGCTGAGGATATGTCGGCCAGTTTCCACTGGAAATGCCTTTTGGTTAAACTGTCAGTAAGGATTTGCATTTGCACTGCAAATTTTTTATATAACTTTAATGCACTTAAAAAAGCTGCTTGTGTAAGTGAAAATACATTGATGTTTGCTTGTTTTTTTGGCAGTTGAGGAGTTGTAAAGTATTTTGTCTAGTGTCAATTATATCGTCAGTTATATTGTTATGGCAAATTTTCAAATGTATATCGTGATAAATATTTTTGGTCATATCGCCCTGCTCTAGGGGATATTTTCTTTGGGTCACCATGTGAGCATCGCTTACACTCCACAGCCTGTCTGAGTATTGTTTCCATCCCTTTAGGACCACATCTTCTGATGGCTGCTTGCAGCAGGATAAAACACCATGTCACAAAGCTCAAATCATCTCAAACTGGTTTCTTGACCATGACCAATTAGATCGCTGTACTTAAATGGCCTCCAGAGCCAACAGATCCCAAAACATTCAGGACATGGTGGTGAAAGAGGTTCACATCGTTAGATAGGCGTGTACCCAAAATATCTACAGCAGCTGCGTGATGCTATCATGTCGATATGGAACAAAATCTCTGAGGAACATTTCCGGCACCTTGTTGAATCTATGCCACAAAGAATTACAGCAGTGCTGAAAGGAAAAGGAAGTCCAGCTGGTAATAGCAAGATGTAATGAAGTGTCCAGTGTTTATACATTTATAATAGGAGAGGAGCTCAGCAACTATTCTCAAAAGGGTAAGATAAATCACATTAGCTCCATATCTGCTCACAGCTCAGTCATTAGCCATGATTACAAGGACACTAATAACTGGAATAAAAGTCTGAATGATATAAAAATGCTTCATGTGAACACAATGACCTGATAACGCTCCTTTGGACCAAAATTTCCTTTCAATTGACACAGGTGGGTTATACCAACCTCAATCGAATCAGTGTGTATGGACAGGTACCTTATCCTTACTGCGAATGCCTGCTATATGTCAACACAACGACAACACAGTGTGGGTCCATTTGAAAAAGAAAAATGACGCAAAAGGCAAACACACGAGACAGGAGAGAAACTGATGACTTCCTCTGTTCAAACCGTCGATGCATGTAAATGCACAACATGATCGGATTGAAATTGTGCACAGGTAAACATGAATACTGACAGGAAAATGGAAAACAACGCTCTACATGCCAGTGACTCTACCTTTGCTTGTTTAAATTCATCCAACTACTTTTAGGTTTGTTAACATGTCCTAATTTGTGTAACAGCAGTTTAGCATAGCAGATTAATCTCAAAGCATCCTTAAGGTGTCTGTATACGTTAAACAAGCCTCGCACTTAGGGGACAACCTGTTAAAGATAGAGTTGCTGTCAGGTTAACATGTGAAACATGGTGGAAATAACTCTGCAAAGAGAGAAAAAGAACAACTTTGTTTCAGTCTTTTACACGTTGTTTACTTCATGGTTAACTGCCACTAGCAGTTTCAGCACAGCAGCTTGTTTACCAGTTCTGACTTTAGAAAACTAGTATTACCACCTTGAGCTCTGTGGTATGCCAAACATTAGTTAAGTCCACCTCTATCGAGACTTAACACAAATGTAGTGATGAAAGGAAGGGAAGCCAGCAGATGGGCAAGTCTGGACAGTATGATGTCACTGTGCACAGTAGTTTTGGAGTTACAACCAAAACAAAAGAAAGAAAAAAAGATGTGTTTTGTTGGATCGCAGTGACCTTTGACTGCCATATTCTAATCAGTGCATCCTTGAGTCCAAGTGAACTTTGCGCCCAGTTTATAGAAACTTCCTCAAACGGTTATCGGCTTCTTGGGAATGCCGGAGAGTGACGTGCGTACGGATGGGCAGTCAGAAAACACAGCGAACCCCGGCCAAGGCTGTCATTAGCACATAAAAAGATAACACTGCTGAGCAGCGGTGAGCTGGTGAATCAGCTGGTGAAGATTGATTGAACAGAAAGTTGATCGTCCAGTCCCTGTAACAACACACAGTACGTGGCATTCCTGTTAAGCACAAAGTCACGCTCTATCTGGAAAAGAGAGCTGACGCAGTGACTAAATGAATTCATGAGTGAATGCAGTTAGTACTGCAGGACTTTTAAATGCATGTGGCCAAGCAATCCAAACACTTTTTATATAGTCAGAGGAGGTTTTATAACTTGAAGTGCAAGATATTTAAAATGTCAGCACTTGTTGTTTCAGCTCTAAGGAAAGTGAGAGAACACGAAGTACTGCCGATGTGTAAGAAATCACTCCTGATTTGATCTGAATCAGGCTTCCTGAGAGGCTGCAGTGTGTGTGTTTGTACAAACGGGCTGCTTGAGACTGAAAACTGAAAGCCAGCTTGAAGCCACACCTGTGTGTGGCTGCATGCCAGTTAGCACAGGGAGTGTGTGGAGGTGCGTGTGTGTTTACCAGTGTGTGTGTGCGTGTGTGTGTGTAGCAACAGGAACGCGATGCTGCCGCCGCTGTTGCGGGAACAGGGCTGAATCACAGCGGAAAAGCCTGCTCCTCGTGCTCTCGTCTAATGGATTAGATCCTCCAAAGTTCCGCAAACAGAGCGAGCTGATCCAGCGGGACTTTCGCTCCGATTTTTCACACGGCAGCCCTGATTGCACCGCAGCCCTAATCCTTAGCAACGCGTCTTGCATAAACTTCACATTTCTCCCAGCCTCCCCACAGCGCATTCTTTCTACCGCTTCACTCTGCGGTCGAGAAAGAAAAAAACAGGTATTGCTCAACAGACAAGCAGAACAGGCTCTGTGCTGCGCTGGAGCCACGAACTCCTCGTACACTCACGCCGTCACAGACTAAAACCACCAAAACACGAACGCACCGCCACATCTCAGAGTGTCCCGACCTCTTTCTAAACATTAACCACATAAAGGAAGGAGTCTGGATTAGAGCGCTGGAATAAGGAGGAGGGAAAATTAGGACATCTTCCATTCAAAACTGGCCTAAATAAATATCAAGAAGTCGATTTCTGCTATTATTTTCAAATAAAAGGCTAAAAGATAAGTGCTGTTAATGAAGGAGTTCCACAGAAGGATACTGATCGATGAATTGAATGGAATACATTTCATTATTAACATAGTGTACACAGTGCTGTGTAGAAATCAGTTACTCTTTGTTAGAATTCCAGAAGGGTTTTATGACACATTAAAGGAAAAGTCACTGACAGTTTCTCCCAGGTCTCTGGAAATCTACTGGAGCGTTCGAGCATCATTATTCCTGATGGTGGTCCAACACGTCTGTCCTAAATCTTCTACAGGTTCAAGTGTAACAAAATCCAGCTTGAGCTGCTTTCAGCTGCTCCTTTATTTACAAGCAGTCTCCACAGATGGCAGCTCTACATGCAGGATCTGACTTTCCTTTTTTTTTTTTAAATGCCCAGTGTCCTTCCTGACACATCCCCAAAGGGATCAGTGTCCCCTCCCGGGATCAAACTGGGATCTTTTGTTCATTAGTCAGGTAAATCACTTCACTATAGAGCCACCAGTGTAACCCCGTAAAATCCAGCATTTTAAAAAAATACTTAAATTACTTTCAAAACATTTAGATATTCAGAAGTGTCTAATTCTTAGTATGTTAATAACTCTTAATGGGTCACTTCATAGATCACGTTCCCATGTCACTCCCTTAGAGGAGAATTTGAAAGATTTGCAAATAAACACTTAGAAAAAAAATTAATCGCAAATTATTTCGAACCAGAATGATTCACAGCCAGAGGATGAACCCAAGATCAAAATTTAGGTACTTTAATTCGCTTTGAACGGCCACCCATCACCAAGAAATGCAATTTGTCTCTAGACGGACGCACTCTAAAATGAACTGGGCTGCAGTTTTTAACGGAGCTTAAATGAATGTGTCTACTTGCTGAAGTCATGAGGGCTTGAAAATGCAGGCAAACTTCAACCCATCCCCATGTACTTCAAGGGCTTGTAACTCAGGTTTCATAGCTTGAAGATAACATTGTGCATAGGTTCATTAATCATCCTAAAGTTACTTCACAAAAACATTCAGCTGGTCCAAGGAGGCTCGTGTGGAAGTGACATTTAAAGCACACGCGTGCTGCAAATGGTCAATAGTAAGCATGCGGTGCACCTCTGTGGCAGCATTTGAATTAGTCTTTCCTCCCAATGCACATTCGGGTTTTGCCTTTGATCTGTCGCCCACCTGCACACACCACTCCAAAATATAATTACTTCTCCATTAAGGATGAATGTGCTAGCTTCACAGTTAGCAATTTTGTGCTAGTTTTCATTTGAATGATCTCTCTCATCAACTCCTTATTTTATGATGGACAGAAATTACCCTGGAAAACATGTTATGGTTTTTGTTTATATTGTACTGAAAATACAACACGGTTCTTTGTTTCTAAGTTTGGAATCGAGGGTTTGAAACGGGCATTTTTACCCATACCTCCTTAATTCCAACGTCCTGCAGGCATGGGATACGTTACATGCTTTACCTAAAGGTCGCTTAATAGGCAGAATTTTTTTAATATTTACAATATTTATCAGATTGAAAGAATGGGCAGTAAAAAGAGCAAACTCCTTTCTTTTAAATCATTTATTTTCAAATGAATGGCCTTGTTGGAAGGGCTTTTTGGCCCTTGTGATGCATAATAATTTCACCGTGCTCACGAGATGCCACTGCATTTTAGTTATGGATGCTTTGAAAGTTTACACTACATTAAAAATAACTGCAACCTCTTTAGTTTTATAGAGAGCTGGCCAGCACCCTATGCCGAGCCTGATTTGGCCTGTGAGCCGCAAGTTGAGTATCACTATTACAGACCTTTTATGAATTACAGGGAAGTTAATAAATAGTGAAAATAACAGTTGTTGTTTTTTTTAATTATTTCCCCATGATTTCATTCTGCTAACACAAACAAGGTAGCTGAGGCAATCGTTTAAATACTGAGAGTTTAGAAGATGTCAGCAGTATTTCTGAGTGTCACACTGATGTAAGATGTGCAGATTCACAGATCTAACGCTTTATTTCCTCAGAGGTTTTTCCCACTAAAAGCCGGGTGAAGAGAAGATAAACAGAAGAAGAGGCTGTAAGTCTCCCCGGAGGACGGCAACGATGCCTCTCCGGTGGTCCCGCTCTCCTCTCCGGGTGAGTTAGATCACTAACACGCAGTCTAGACTGGTGAGTCACAGCAGGCTGAGTTAGCCTATCACTGAGGCCAGTTCAGTAAGACTTAATCACCACACAGTGAGCTTCACTGGAGTGTGACAAGGGCACGAACTCTATGGATAGAAAGGCCACTGAACACAGACACACACACAGCCACGGGGACGGGGAGGTGAAAGAGTGTGTGTGTGATATAACACTTTTACAATACTTCATAACTGAAAGTAAGACTGCTGAGATTCACTCTGGAGCCAGTCGGAGCGCTCGCCCTGAACTGATGCTTCACAGATTGAGTAAAGTGCACCAACCAGTTCCCACCAACAATGCAGTCATAGTTGAAAATCACTTCACCTGTGACTAAAGGCTTTGTTTGTTTGTGTGTGTGTGTGTGTGTGTGTGTGTGTGTGAGTGAGTGTGTGAGAGAGAGAGAGAGAGAGAGCAGCTAATAAAACAGACAGTTGTTTGTACTTACATTAGTCATTTTTGTTGTGAGGCTGACATGAATGAAAAACCCCAAAGGGGGCTCTTTCTTTATTTTGTGCACATCAATGAAAGCCAACAGCTGCATGTCAATAAAGTGAGCACTGCAGAATAAATTGTTATTGAGTTCAGATTCATTTTTTCCATTAGCATGTGCCAATAAAACTGCTTTTAAAAGCAGCTGGCCGGGGGTTATTGATCTCCCCAAATACACCTAAAATCGATCTATAAAGGGTCATATGCACCCATTAATCTGCACTATCAATCATTTTCTCAGTTAACCAACTAAATAGCCCAAGTACTGACTGACCATCAGATCAAGCATTAAATATATATATTATTTAATATTATAAATTATTATTATCCCCCAAAACCCATAATAAAATGAAAAACAAGCAAAAATATGATTTGCAGCTCGTTTGCACCTTCCAGTTAGCTCTTGTTTTACTGGCATGTACTCAAGCTCCAAGTGTGACAAGTGGCCCCTCTATCGCACAATGTCTCCCTTTTAGAGCCAGGAGTGAATAATTGACATCGTCATGATCCTTGGCCCACAATGCACTGCCTGTTTAGTGTCTTGTTTTTGTTTGTGTTTACAGCAAAGCCACGAACCGTCCGCCTGCAGTGCACAAGTCAGTTGTGTCGCAAAGCTGCCAAGCAGGTTCTCATATTTCTTACCTGAGTCTCTGCTCTGTGTTTATTTGAGCAAGTCAACGTGTTGCAAGATTGGAGATATTTGTTTATTTAGTTTTTGAATCTTTTTTGTTTTTAAATAATTTTGGTCCAAACTGTAAATCTAAAGCGAGGCTGTTTTGTGACAGGTGTGATTTTTTTCCTCATAAGCAGCCCTTCATAAATCCCAGGAGGGCTGAGAGGACCCGGCTGAGGAGTCACGGAGGAATGTAGTCCTCCGGACCAGAAAAAAAACTCCAGTATTTCCTGAAATTACAGCCAGCACACTCCAGTGCCATCTCCCCGAAGCTCCGTGGGTCTATTTTGCCGACGGGGGAGGCATTATTGACAGGGGGAAAGCGCTGAAAGTTACCCACCTTCTCTGCCTGAAGCGCCCGTCACTCCGAGCAGTACGGCCCCGACAAACAGCAAACTTCTCGCCGCCTCCATCTGCGCAGACCCGGCGCTTCTAGTCCATCTGGGGGAAACAGAGATTAAGTTTTTGCATCTCATTTAGAGCTAACTGTCGTTTCTGGCACCGTGTGGAGTTGTTGTTCGTGTCCGAATCTCAGTTACTTCCTCCCATGAATTCCCTGCCTGTTGGTAGTAAGCGCGTAACAGGAGCGGAGGCGCGCTCCCGTGGCGTGAAGGCCTGAACTGGGAGTGGCAGGTTCAGTCAACCCGCCCTCACTCCGGTCTGATTTATTTAACCTATAACACGTTTCATTCTAATTATGCCTAAAAATTACCTTCAAACTTTAATTGCGCTTATTTCTCCCCAGAGGGCTCAAGTGGATCAAAGTGTAAAACATGGAGAACAATTAAAGCAATTAAACCATTTACCCCGCTCATGCATAATCTGTGAATATGCTACCACCTTTTTTAAAAAAAATTTCAGTATCCCTTACTATCGCTTGCAAGTAAAGGGGAAAAGTCAAATTGGTTATATGCAGGGGCGTTTCCGGGATTTTTTACAGTAGGGTGCCACAGAGGGGTGGGGGTCCGCATACATACAGGGTGTATCCAAAAAAGAATAACAAAAACAAATCATCTGATTTCAAAGTGCTTTAATTCCACAGCCCTTCACTGGAAACAGTCGAAACCTGTACTGTTAGAAGAAGCGGATTTGTGAGTTTTGCACGGTTGTCGGTGGGTAGCAAAACAACAGAAGTGACTCCAGACATGCAAAAGTATGGGACGAGTTTGACTTTCGTATGAACATGTGCCGTGCATCCAGAAGAGGACGCATTAAACACTTGTGAACATTGTAAGTTTTGTTATGTTAAACTTTATTTTCAGCAACGTATTTAAAAAAAAATACCACAAACATCTGTGTCCATTGCTTAAAAAAATACCTAGCCTTTTGGAATCGGATGATTTCTTTAGATGCACCCTGTGTTTATGAGAAGCAAAATCTGGGCTCTCAAAAAGTATTCTTGACCCTCAAATATGAAGCGTTAATTTTGAATAAAATGCACTTGAAATATGTAAACTCAAAGGTTTATTTATTCAAATAATTAACCATTAAGGGAAGTATGCTTGGTATAAGCTGACCACATACCAATCAAATAAGTTTCATTCACCAGATTGCATTAAATGTTTTACATTGTACATTTACATGCAATCAAATTACTCAAAGTTAGCATTTTGGGGGTAAATATTTTTTGAATAGACCATTGACTTTGAAAAGTCTGGCTGTGATTTTCAGTCCCTGAACCCTATTATGACTGTATAACGTGAAAAGTGGTGCTTTACAAGAGTTTAAACATAATTTTCTGTTGGTCGATTATTTTGGAAAGTTAAAAAAATTAATTTGATTATGTAAACGTAGTAATAATTGTTAAGTAACTTAGTAATGCAACGGCTGTATAACCATCATACATTTAAAGCGCCTCCAGTAAACATGCAGATTATGTAGAATGCATTTTCAGATTCATACACATTATAAAATTATACTATAATTACAAGAAAAATAAAGAAACTCCTGAACTGAAAACATAAACTGACAACTTAAAATACTGGGTCCAAAACCCAGGACCATGGCAGATCTATAATAATGTAATTTATCTAAAAAAAAAAAGAAAAAAAAAAGTAAGTAACTTAAGATTTAAAATTAATGGTATGGTGTAGATATTATAATATTTAACATTTACATATAAGTGCATTAGAACTTTATCTGAGTAAAGTACTAAGTTACACAGTTTAAAAAAAACATTAAAAAAGCAGACAATGTCCTGGTAATTTTCTGTATGGTAAATGGTAAAATTCAGTGGATGTAATGTAACTCATTTTAAAATGCTACATTGTACTGTATAGATTCCTACAGGTCCATGCTCTCTTCCAATGCTGGGCATTATACAGTTGTCATGGAGTCTTAGACACATGTTGTTTTTTGTGTCTTATTGTGTCTTTTTATTGGCTGTTCTGACACTTACTTTTTTAAAATGTATTTTAGTCTTTTCTGTTGTACATCCCATTTTTCTATTTTTCTATGATGAGCACTTAAATAAAGTCACTTTTGTTACACCACATCTATGATGTAATACTGATCCCCAAACATCCATGAAACCCTACAATGTGAATACATTTCAGATTAAAAGGGGATATCTGGATATTTGAAAAATGTTAAAGTTAAATTGCCTTTTTTTTTTTTTTAAATTACATAAAATTTGCATTATCATATATGGATAGACCTACATCAAGAGTTTATTTTGAAACATTACCTAACAATTATCCCACTAACACGATATTTCACCAAATCAACATGTAGTATTAAATGCCTGTTTAAAAGAACAACACATTTTACAATAACCGTGTCAAAAAGCATAATTGCCAAATTCAAACATATTTAATTTGAATTTCACTGAGTTTTGTAGATGTTGAAAAACTCCCTGTCTGAATTATTAAATGTGAAAATGCAACGATTACTCTCTTAGCTGCATTATTTCATTATAAATCACACTGACTGATATCAATGTGTTTATTTTTGCAAACTGGCAAATTTTTAGATTTAAGTCTTGCTTTGTATATCAATATGTTTGACTATTAAAACTTAATTAATATTTAAGGAATGAATCAAATCAACATTTTAGATCAGAGGACTGTTGAATTTATTTTTTTTTTTTTAAAAAAAGTGAATTCTTTGCGTGATACAAGCTTGGAGTGTCTTCATATTTCTTCTGCTTTTCTCATGCTCTTCATTCACGGTCACAAATCAGGAGTTGAAGGAGGAAGAATAAACTCTATTCATCCCAATCTATCGTCTCTCCCCACCCACAGAAGCCCGGGTCAGAGTCCAGCCTCCTGCACAGAGCTATCAGAAAACAACAATAAGCTACACACTGAGCCACACAGACCACAAGTTGCGGACCGTTCGCGAAGCTGAGTGTTGCTAGTGAGGCTGAAACATTTAGTTCCCACAGAAAAAAAAAGTCATCTGCCACTGAGGGATGTAGTCAGTTCAGTATTCTGGTTTTTCCCAGCAGTGAACTTTAAGTCTTAAACTTTAAGTGTTTGTTGGCTCTGTATGCGACTCCTCGTTTTAGCTGCATTTGAAAGCAAGCTGTGCTACAATAAAACCTGATCCAGTGGTCAGCAATTTTCATCACACTTGATGGTGTATATCCCTTCAGAAAACATGGCTGTAATTCTCAGGGACACATAAAACATGCGTTAAAAAAAAAAAGAGGTCTGCATGGGTTAAAAGGTGAGGAGGCCAGGAAGTGGGTGAGCGATAATGTGTTCAAGTGAGAGAGTCCAAGGACAACTGTAGTAAAACTCAGGGAAAATATACAGAAAAGAAGTCATTACCAAAGAACATCATAAATTCACTCATAGTTCAGTTCTCCTGACCGGCCAGGTATTTAGATTTGGCATGAGAGAAGAAATAAGAAATACAGTGTGGGACTCTTCAAGGACAAGAAAACCATATTGTTTCCCACTGCTGCTCATAAATCCAAATACAAGTCTAAAGGAATCTGTCTTGATTATATCGGAGACACAATGAAGGTATCTGTGCATATATCACTGGCACAAATAGTACAAGGTCAGCAAGCCCTTTAGACTGCAGTGTAATAGGGGAGGGACGAACCACAGACTATACATGTCACTTCTCTACTCGCTTTTCCTGCTCTGTTGATACCTCTAGCTGTGAACATTTCATGTATTTTAACACAGGTTTAGCGTTTAGCGTTCACTCCTTCAAAACCTCCACTTAAATACAAGAAAAAAATAAGGATTACTTAAACTTTTATAAGTATACGTGGGAGGAAATGGAAATACATCAGTGCTTTGTAAGAGACACTCACAGGCCTGTGAAGTGGATAAACAGCTCAGTGCATTTAGGCATGTAGACAGCTCATGTCAGAGGTCAGAGGAGAACAACTAGATTGCTTTGAGCTGATAGGAAGGCAACAGTAACTAAAATAATCTCTAGTTACAGGATCTCTGGAAGCACATTGTCTACAGCAGCAGAAGACCACACCGGGTGCCATTCCTGTCAGCTAAGGACAGGAAACTGAAGGCAAGAAAACCAAAACTGAACAACAGAGGCATAAAAAGAGCTGCTGGGTCTGATGAGTCTAAATTTCTATTTAGACAATCAGATGGCAGGGTCAGAATGTGGTGCAAACAACATGAAACCATGATTTCACCATGTCTTGTATCAACAGTTCAGGCTGCTGGTGGTGTTAAGAGATATATTTGGGCTCCTCCTTGCTAATTCTTACCTCCTTGTTGTTTCCACCCATATCCATCCCTTTATGACCACAGTGTGTGATCGTCCGGTGGCTGCTTCCAGCAGGACAACATGCCTAAGGTGTCAAAGTTCAGTCGTCTCAAACTGGTCTCTGGAACATCACAATGAGTTCACTGTTCTCAAATGGCCTCTACAATCACCAGATTCCAATCCAATAGACTTTTTGGATGTGGATGAATGTGAGATGCTCATCATTGATGTGGCAAATCTGCAGCAACTGTGCGATGCTGTCATGTCAATATGTACCAAAATCTCTAAGGAATTTTTCCAGCACCTTTTTCAGTCGATACCATGAAGAATAAGGGAAAAGAGTGTATAACAGGAAGGTGTGTCTGACACCTGGATTTGCCACCATTTAAAAAAAATTATTATTCCAAATGTAACTTACAAAATCAAACTCTTACTGTAAAAAATTACTGCACTGTGCTTATTAAAAAACTTTAGGTTTGTTTGCCATTAAAACTGCTACTTTAGAGTTCCCATAAACATCTTTTTACTGTAAAATATAACATCATATGCTTTCCAGAGACTTTACATCACATCTTTTCTGAACTATAAAAGGATATCAGATTTGTTGTAATGTCCCCTCTGTCCCTGCACTTCACAGTCACTGAAACACTGCTCTATTCAACATAAAAAAAAAACAAACCCTGAAGGCGAGTGCAGAGCAGAGGTTATTTATCGGTACAAAAACTTAGGTCAGGTCGTGGGCCAGTGCTAGCTAAACCACACCACAGTTCACAGGAACACAGCCACTAAAAGTCCAAACACTATCATAACACTTCATGATTTTAACCAACGAGACTTTGGGCTCAGCAAAGAATCAAATACTATATTATGTAATTAATATTTACAGTAGTTCTCAGTTATTTTTCCTACCCTCATGGACATAAACATTTGCAGCGTTCAGCTGTATTCACTAAGGACAAAGCTTGTAACGTGATCCACCAGAGTGCGTTTACCTGATAGCACTTGTAGTACTTTGAATGTTTTCTGCTTGTGCATTTTTACCATTCATGCATCCACTTTAGAAACATTTACACCAGCACAACGCAGAGAAATCCCAAAAATGGTGTCTTTACAATCCTCTGCAGCTGAAACGTTTTCAGTCTACAGATGGAGAGATGGTTTCTGTAAGACAGCTATGAAGCGGCAGCTCTTGGACAACAGCTGCTGAATGGCGTTTGCCACATCGCAGAGCAGTGAGACACTAGAGAGCAAATACCGTTGGCATATTTTGCTGCATTCCTCGATGCACACATACCACATACTCTACTGTTTGTTAGCATTTTGAATACTATTCTTTTTTTCATATTTAATTGACATGGGGTAAAGTTGAATTTGTGCAATATAAAGACAGGATAAATCCTAGGTGCAGACAAAAAAACAAAAACAACCCCTGCTTAATTTCTTCTCAACAAAGAACAATTTTATTTATTCCATTACTGAAGATTTTTTTTATTTTTTTGGTCAAACATTAGATGTGAGGTGGAGGAAAGTACACTTGGTTAGAGAGATGACAGTGCACAGGGCAGCAGGCAGGGGGCAGCAGACGAATGAGAGAAGGGATGCGGTTACTGGCAAGAAAGAAACAGAACAATGGAATGAAATCACAGCAAAAACTGGAGTGTGTTTTGTACCAGTTCTTCAGGAAATATTTAAGCTATTCAAACAGATTTTAATTCCAGTGAAAACACAATTTTCTCATCTGTGGACAAAGGGACTTTGGTAGAAAAGCAAAGATTTTGTGTTAAAAGTGCTCAAGGGGCTGACAGATCTTGCATTACTCAGAATATAAACCATTTTGCTGCAATAATAAACACTCTATGCATTATATATAGTTTCTATTCATAACTGTTCAGTGTCTCTGTCGTGATTTCAGGAATCTTTTTCCCACCCAAACCTCTCTGTGCATTTTGTCCTCTTGTCTTCCCCCACCCCCATCGCAGGCTGTCAGCGAAGCTAAATATACCCGTCTTCTCACACGCATTCATGCAGCAATCCTTCAACATATATGCGCTCACACATCAGCGTGATCTAGCTCGCTCACACTCGGTGATCCAGTTTATGATGCTAAAAAACGACAACAACAAAAAAAAAAAAAAAAAAAAAACACAATACAATACAATGTCCTGTCAAGGCAACATGTACACACATACTGGTCATTGTTCACATTCTCACACAGCAGTACAAAGGCATGGGCACAGTTTCACACACAAGCACAGTAAGTGCACGCACACCCCCGTGTAAAGTGCACGCATGGAAGGGAAGCTCTGAAGGACGAAGATGTACATGGAATGAATTCAAAGCTTAACATGCTCAGTGATACCCAAGTTATAATGCAGTGTGTAAGGCTGATTTGTGGATGGAGGAGGTTTAAAATACTGCAGAAAGAAATGCAACCAAGTCAAAATTAATGGGTGTACAACAACTCATTCACACACACACACTCGCACATCAACTAAGCCCTGAATAAGACACTTTATGCTGGAAAAAATGAGAACAAAAAACAGAAAAAGCAAAAACATACAGCTTCCTGTTGCATTGCTCATTTTTCCTAACTCAATCATTCCTCACACTAAAAGGCAATCCAGGTGAATAAAACTAAAAACACTTACGATACTTCAAAAAAAAAAATCACCAAAATGTAAAAGAAAAAAAGAAAAATCAAGCAACCAAAGTGAGCAAAACTGCCAATAAACTGAAGCACAAATTGGTCAACATCCGAATTTTTAAAAAAGACGTAAAGGCAGGTGATTAAAACAAAAATAAAAGTCTGAGTGACAATGAAGGACACGGCAACAAACAAAAGCACAGTGGAAACAAGAGAGGCACAAAAATAAAGGTGTGAGGGGGGAGGGAGAAAAACACAGTCAGCTAGAATGGCCTCCAACATCCCCCCCCCCCGCGCTTCTCTCACTCTGGAACAATCAGCTGCCGGCCCCCCTTCACCGGGGGGCACCTCGCTTGTGTCTGCCAGTCCACTTTTGGCACACACGGAACCCAACACATGTTGCTCCGCCACGCCGAGAGGCCCGACCAATGATAGGGTGCCATCTATTGTCAGCGCATCGAACTGCTGTTTGGATGTCCAAAGACGCTGGTGAGTGTCAAAATTATGGGATTGGGAACTCGCACAACTACGCAAAAACCCGAGGAGCGTTTGGAGTGAAGAGTTGGGTCTGCTCTGGGTCGAAATAAATACTTTTTTCCTTCATCCTGTCGTGCGCTTACGAATGACGGTGAAAGAAAGGTAGCACGCATCATCATTACAAGGCAAAGTGTAGTGAGTGTCACACATTGTGTGGTTGGTTTTTTTTGTTTTGTTTTTTTAAAATGAGAATTTACCCCAAATAAATACAAGAAAATAAAAAAAAATGTAAACAATGTCTGCGTTGATGAAAGTCGTGGAGATATCATGCATGTCATCTGGGAGGCTGAGCTACTTCAGTGTTCGGGTGTCCCGCTGCCCTGACTGGAAAGGTGCGAAGGTGTAGGCAAGGTGAAGAGGCGAAGAGCTCCTCCTACTCGACTTTTACACCCAACTTCTCTGTGTTTAGTAAGTAGAGGCTGTCGTCTATGAGGAAACTGGAGGAAGAACAAAGTATCGATTATTCACCATAAGGTAGTTGCATCTGATTCCCCTAACATTTCTCCCAGTATTAGTGCCAAAACACTTATTTTCTCTGCAATTCCATCTCTCGCATATTTTTTACAAACCTGTAGAAAAGGAAATGCACTGGGATGGTGCTGAGGTGCCAAACAGCGTGGGCGTCTAAGACCCAAAGCAGTGGGGGAAAGTCCAGAAGCTCCAGCAGGGCCAGACCGTGGAGCAGCACCACCACCAGGCCGCACTTCCACCAGTACGGCAGGGTCCGCCGGTTCTGCCAGCACCAACAGAGCCACCACAAGAGGTTTACCATGCCTTTAAAGCCCAAAAAAGATGAGCAGAGAGCATTAAATCACAGATATCTGAAAGAGCTGATGCTTGAAGGACAGCAGTGAATGAATTCCTCACATATCAACCATATACAGGCTTATAGGTTACTTGTGGAAATGGACTCTACCGATTGTGGCGTTTGCAGCCATGTTGTAGCCGTAGTCAAAACTGACAAAGGTCAAGTAGGACACGTGTGAGGTAAAGACCAAAATGAGCAGGACTCCAACCATGCTGGACACACCGGGTCGCTTTAGGCCCAACGTTCTGGCAAAGAGAGGAAGGAAGGCAAGTAACGTGAGCATATTCAGCGAAGTAAGACAAAGAGTTATAACGACCACACTTGACAAATATTCTCTCCCGTTTTTATTCCAAATTTATCCTAGAAGATATTTGAACCAGGATTAATGATTACCATCTAGAATGTGGTGTCGGATGCCAGTTGGGTGTGGAAGGTTTGCTTACCTGACGCAGCACAGGTAGATTGAGTAAAGAATGACTGCTGTTGCGCAGAAATAGTCCATTTTCTATAAGAAAAACATACAAAATCTTAACTTAAGATCAACCAGTGCTTGTTTACAGAAACTACTCTGCGCACAGCTTGAAGGTTGATCAGTAATGGCATTAGGATGTTGCTCATTTGCTAAGCTCATTAACCAATCAAAGAGCAGAATGCTCATCTCAACAGGTGGTCTGGCAAGTGGAAATGTACATTAGCAGTTTTCCTCTCTCAGTGTACATTAAAGTAAAGCTTTTATTTATTATTATTAAAACTAGATCATGTGACTGCATGTAAAACTGTAAAACGCCGTTTAAACAGTGTTTCTGGCAGAAAACAAGCTGACTGAACACAAGTAAATGGAACAAAACGGGACTCAAAGGTGGGAGATCCCCAGTAGGATACACACAAATCAACTCTTTTTTTTTTTTTAGGGTAATAAGTTACTAGAGGTTTAAAAGCCCTTACCTCAGTGAGATAGGTGTCCCGGGTGTGAAACACTGTGGACCAGAACCAGGCATTGAGAGATACCTGAAAACCCCCCCACAAAGATTTAAATATTAAAGTCTGAATAACTCATTGTTTGGATAATTTCTGCATCAGACATACAAATTTTTGATAGAAAACATTTTTTGTTTATCATTTTAAAAAAACACAACCTATTAAACGCAACCTATTGGCCAGGTAATCTAGAAGCACAAGACCACACCGGCTGCCACTCCTGTCAGCTGAAAACAGGAAACTGAGGCTACGATTTATAGAAGATTTAATATAAGATTGAAAACTTTTGTCCTTTCTGATGAGTCTCCACTTCTGCTTCAGCATTCAGATGGTAGGGTCACAATTTGGCATAAACATGTCCATCCCTTTATGGCTACAGTGTACCATCATCTCATAGCTGCTTCCAGCAAGATAGTGCAACATATCTTAAAGGTCAAATCCTCTCAAATGGCCTTCACAGTTACTACATTTCAATCCAGTAGAGCACCTTTGTGATGTACTGTGATGGGAGACTCAGATCATGGATTTCCAGCCACAAAATAAAATCAGTCTATCCAATCTCAGTGTACAGACACAGCCACCATATAGACAACTTTGTCATTTAGGTGATCAAGCATAACAAAGATAACTGACTTTTTGCCCTTTTGAAGTACAATAAACACAAACACACACTTTTTTAATGTTCTCCATCACATCCGGATACAGAAATCAACTCACCAGGGAGAAGGCGTTGATGGTGTGGTACATGGGGCTCTGTCGTGGCACCGTGCTCCGATAGCGCAGTAGCATGAGAAGGCAAGCCAGGCCGTTCAGCAGAGAGGCCAACGCGGATGCCGGCTCCTCAAAACACAAGAAGCGTGCAAACGGCCACTGTAGGGGAAAAAATAATTCGTCCATAATTTCAGATTTGACTGAAATCAATGAAATCTCACAGAATACATAAAAGTGGACAGCATATTCTTTATTGATCAACCTTGGGTAGGAGTGTGTGATATTTGAGTAACAAACCTTGCCGTGAAACTGTGGGACCCTGTACCCCTCAGCCTGGTAAAGGCCGACTGTGGTCCACATGCACTGATAGCGGCAGTCATCACGGCATGTCCAACCTGAACAAAGACAGGAGCTGAGTGCAAGCACATCAGAGCTGCAAATTTTGGTATTGATTGGATACAACTAAATACAGGGCCAGCATTGTTGACACCAATAACGATATCTGAATCATTATTAATTTGCAAACTCTGAACAGTTTAAAGACAAAATTAGTTAACACAATTCAAATCAACTCAACTTTACTTGTAGCACCCAGTCACGACAACAGTTGAATTAAGGTGCTTTATATTGTAAGGTAAACGCCCTACAATAATACAGAGAAAACCCCAACAATCAACCTTATGAGCACTTTGGTGACATTGGGAAGGAAAAACTCCCTTTTAACAGGAAGAAACCTCCAGCAGACACAACAAAAGACATCTTTCAGATTTTCATGTAATTTGAAACCAGGTGTTTTGGAAACCTGGAATGCAAATGTGCCTGTCTCTACAGCACGTTGGGTCAGCGTCTGTTGTTTAAATGTGCTATAGGCTATAAATCAAATAGACGTGCCAGTCAACACAACAAGATTCACACGTTTTTTGTTTGGTTTTTTTTATAGCCCATACATGAGGTGTATTTTGTCATTTTCATAGAAAATTATTAAACACAATTCAGTGGGCTACATACTGAACTTAGAGGATAGCAACAAATAATCGATCCTATTGCACTAAGATCGATCTGATACCAATACCAGCGTTGGTCGATATTTAGATGATCCCACCACTTCTCCATTCACAAAGCAGGGGATCACGCTGAATTCCCCTTACACTAAATAAGCTTCAGTGATCATCAATAAAATAAGCATGGAAGCGGTTTCAATTCTTGTATAGCAGTGAACAAACTTAAATACACAAGCAACTACAAAAGGCATTTCCTGGATATTTTATACAACTTTAAGCATAGAGGTAAAAGAAAACAATTAATTAAATATTTAAAGGGGTTGCCTTTTGGCTAACTAGTTGTGTAGACACAGCACAGAAAAGATAATAATGGCTGAAGGGTGGGGTGACAATAGAGCTGTTGGGAGAGCTTGACCAGCCTGAAAATCTGGTTTTTAGTCTTGAAGGCCATGAAACAAGGTCACAGTTTTCTTTTTAAAGGCATGTGAAGACTAAAAGTCACACATGTAGGCATCAGTACAAAGCACCTGCATGCACGAGTGAATATAATGAATGTAAACAGCAAATTAATGGGGGTCAGTTAGCAAATGTTGCTATACACATATATGCATGTACAAGTTGCCACAATATTGATAAGCACTGATAGAAAAATCTATTGCTAGCAAGGTAAGTTAGCTTAACTTACCTGCCGACAAGAGCAACTCACCTGTCAGCGCCATGTACTGCGGCTGGGCAGACAGGAAGCCGTTTAGCCGAGCTCCGGTGCAGTTTGCGCGGATACACTGCTTCACACAGTCTCGGTAAACCGGCTCCTTGTCGCCTTGAGAGGATTGCACAGTGGTCACCGACATCAGGAGCAAGAGGACGGTGACCACAGCGGGGAGTGTGACAGATGTGCCGCGGAGTGAAACCACAGAGGCCATGGCGGTTCTTCTGGGCCCGTCAGGATTCACGAAGGCACGACCGGACGACAGCGGCGTGAAGCCTACAGCGCGCATCACCACGGGGCCATCCCCAGTTTGTGCGGACAAACCAGGCCTGAAATGTGTTCCAGTACCGCTGATGGACCGGGAAATGCCCACTCTTCCTCTGCTCCCCTGAGCTCAGCCAAGTTTCAAACTCGAACAGCGTTTCCTGTCGACATTTCAAAATTAAAACAACTTTCCCGGAAGCGTATTTACTCAAGTTGTGGTAGCCTATATCATACAGGTCTCAGCTAGTATAACTTACCAAAATTCTTCTCATAAACATAATTTCTACGTCGTAATACGGCTTATTTGATAAATTCTGGCTAGTATCTTAAGATTGGTTGCTTTTATTTTGAAGGAGGAAAGTTTTGTCGCAAAAACCTTTACATCCTGATTCAGTCGGCAACGTCACCAGGTCACGTGACCCATTGAGCTTTTGATTTTTAAATAATAATATTAGTGTAATATAATAATAATGTAAAGTATAATATATAAAATTGTTATGATAATAATAATATGTTTATTTTATTGTATATAATACTAACAATTTGTTACCATTTTTTTTTTTTCAATTTTTAGTTTTATAATTTCTCTAATTCATTTTTTCTTCCTGTCCTTTGTACTGCTGCTGTAACAAATGAATTCCTCCAATGATGGATTAAATAACGTTTATGTATAATAGTTTATTATTATTATTATTATTATTATCATCATCATAACAACAATAATAGTAATATCAGAAACTGCACCAGATTTGTCTGGGATTCATTCATGACAGGAATTCATTAATATATTTAGATTTTATTTTTTGCAAAAGTTTTTTTCCTTTCCTGGAAACGAAAATGGGAATTCCATTTTTTAGTCTAAATGAGGTATTACACTGCAGGCAGGCCAGTTTAGCATCCAGACTCTTTCCCTTCAGAGGTGTGTTGTTGGAATCATTGCAGAGTGTTTTGCTGACAGTAAAAAGAAATCATCTTAATGGTTTTATATAGCTTTCCAAAACATATGTATCATTCAGCTTTAATGGTCCCTTCACAGATATATAGCTTGTCTGTTGCACGTGCACTGATCCAGCTGTGCGCCAATAACAAACCAGCTTGGTGAGATCCACTTTTTCCACTTTTCACTGACTCTGTCGTAAAGAGCTCATGGCTGAGAAGATGACGCCATTTCTCAACAATGTTTAAATACTTCCTTTTCTTTTTTTTCATGATTGAGTTTTATTTTGCAGTGCAGTGTCAAACTGTGCTCACTGACAGTGACAGCAGATTTTCTTTTTCACAACCGATTGCCATGGTTTTCACTAGGAAATCACGTCTGCTGCTTGCCACAGCATTTTGTTTTGTTTTTTGGTCTTATCTCCAAATATTTTGAATCTTCTGATAATATAAATAACTGTAGATGGTGTCTTCATGCATGCTCAATCAACCAGATTAGTGAATCCCAAAAGGTTGATTCTGTTCATCTGAACGTAGTGTCGTCAGTGGGAGAAATGTTTCATAACTCATCCAAGTGACTTCTTCAGTCTCAGCTGAGACTGCAACTGACTGAAGAAGTCACTGAACAGAATCAACCTTTTGGGAACTGTAGATGGTCTTCTTCTTCCATCATTTTTCCCTTTAGGTGTCTCCATGGATCATCTGCCGCCATCTCACCCTAAAGCTAGCATCCTCTTAAGACACCCCAACCCTCTGTATGTCTTTTTATTGGAACCTTCTCAATAGATCTCCCTTTTTTCCTCCTGGCTGGCAGCGTCATATTCAATATATGACACACAATATGTCTGCCTTTATTCTCTCTATCATATCAGCCAGCTCTCTCCCTTTCTCCTAACTCCTAGATTTAAAGTCCCTACTCACCATCTCCACACTCCAACAGCACCAGAGGTGGTTGTTAATAACCTGGACCCCAACCAATCCGGCATCTAAATCTTGTTCTTTTTGATCTGGTTGGGGGTGGGGGTTCAAAATTCCCAAATTCTTTGCAATTCTGTCTCAAGAAAAACGATTCCAAATTCTGGAACTTTCTGTATAATATTTTAAATTTAATATGAGAGTTTAAATCATTTGAAAATCTGATTTTGTCGCTATTTTATCCAACAACTTTTGGTTTTACTACTCACAGGGTGTCACATTTATTGGAATCAAGGATTGAAGTAGATCTAAAGGTAGACTACAGTTCTTCTGCTTACTATGTTGGTTTTATTGCTGTAATGTTTTTTTTTTCTTTTTATCCTTTTGTACCTTTACCCTGAAAATGTGGTACCCACCCCTGATTTGGAATCATAGATTTATATTGAGAAATGGGATGATGGATAAAGTTCACACTGATAATGCTTCACCATATGCATAATACAGTCAGTCGGTGCTCCACAGTCACCCGGCAGTCCTTTCACCCGCGCTCCCACTTAAACCAAGAGACACAGTGTGGTACGAAAGATAGTGGATTTTATTTGTACTTCTTTATTTGTTACAGTGGAGACACAGTCACAGCAGCAGGAGTGGAAACAGCAGTGAGGGTGAGGTGGGGGGAAAGAAAAATCAAAAACAAAGCTTTTTTGCTTTTATTTAGCTTTTTTATGCCGCCCACCCAACCACCGTCTTTCACCATCTCTTTCTCTATTTACAAGACTTTTAAAATCGTGCTTTCCTCTTATTACTGTAACCTTTCCTTTCGTACCTGTGTTTAAGAGAGTGACAAAATAAAAGAGAGGGGTAGGCAAACTATTATAGCGCAGTACTCCCACTCTTTTACTGTGCACTCCTGGCCGGTACAAACAGAAGGAGGGATCCATTAAACACTCTGTGCCCGGTTGAGACTAACAGACCGCCGGGGCCAGACTGCTCGCCTGTTTCAAGCAAGTGACTGTGCATGCACCACAGCACCCAA
Organism: Perissodus microlepis; assembly: GCF_051167445.1. Classification (NCBI taxonomy): domain Eukaryota; kingdom Metazoa; phylum Chordata; class Actinopteri; order Cichliformes; family Cichlidae; genus Perissodus; species Perissodus microlepis. Next base: position 15,936,704 of record NC_140468.1, read on the forward strand.
GAGACGTTTTGACCAACCACACTGAACTGCATATGCATATATATATGTAGGTATGATGCATGCACTGTTGGCCTCAACACAGGAGGACAGAATGAGTCATGGGCAAGGAGGGGAGGGAAAAGATGGAGGAAGAAGAGGCAGGGACAGAGATAGAGAGAGCATTTCGGTGTCACAAGATTATTTTTTATTGAAAATAATCCCATGTTCCCCTGTTGGTACTCACACACAAACACCCCCACAGCCTCCCGTCCTCTCACTGAACATCTCGATAGAGGAGACAAGTCTTTTCGTAAGAAGAAAGAGCCGACCCGGGCGCGAGTGTGTGCGAGGAGGATGTTTCATTGGTGGAGAGGAGGAAGAATTAAGGGTATGGACAAGTGTGGGTTTCAACAGAGGTAAGAGATGTCGAGGATTTATTCCTCCTTCTCCTCTCCGTGTGTGATGACGTAGCAGATGTTCTTGTAGTCAACGTTGCCAGCCACATCAGGGGGGAAGGCAGCCCAGAGGTTCTTCATCTGCAGATGAAGAGGAAATGAAGAAATGCGTTACAGCCTGGCAAAAAACAAGGGCCAAATCGCGCTGCAAGTCCGATGAGCTCACCTCCTCAGCGGTGAACCTGTCGCACTGGGTGGTCAAGAGCTCCTCGAGGCTGGAGAGGGAAAACGCAGGAAATTTAAGATTAAGATGAAAGAGGAAGAGAAGAGATGGAAGATAAACGCAAATAAGCTTACAATTCCTTCTTGATGCTGCCAGTGCCCTCGGGGTCCAGGACCTTGAAAGCGCTCACGATGACGTCCTCAGGATCAGCACCTATGAAAACAAAGACATAGAAAAAAATAATAATTCAGAATTATGTTAATCACATAACATTAACTGTTTAGATAAATAACAACCATCACCTTACAGCGCCAAGTATTTCATGAAATAGAATACAAAGGACAACTGATATGCGCCAACACACCCTTCAGCTTCTCGCCGAACATTGTCAGGAACACGGTGAAGTTGATGGGGCCGCTGGCCTCCTTCACCATGGCCTCCAGCTCCTCATTCTTCACATTCAGCTGACCCATGGTGGCCAGCACGTCCCTGAGGTCGTCCTTGCTGATGATGCCATCTCTGTTCTGGTCGATGATTGTGAAAGCCTGGTGCAGACCGGGAGATTAGTCAGAGATTAGATCAGAGTTCAGCCAAACTTCAGCTAAAATAACACTTAATTAAAACCAGTGAAAACTGAGATTCTCACATTTCTCACAAGTCCTTATTATCCAGCTTGTTTTTCATGATTATTTGTGCGAGGCACTCTGCCAATGTAAATGTGTAAATGTGGAGCAGTTAGCTCCTTCTCCTTCCACATAGGAGGGCGTATCACCCAATGAAACCAAAGATGGCATTGCAAACCTTTTGGGACTTGGCAGCTGGTCAGCCACTTGTCTTTCTAAGGTGTTAAAATGGCTTGGGAATGTGAGACAAGCCCCTTGCGACATTTAAGGAGAAGGTATTGATTGCAGCTGTCATCCTTTTGCCTTGTGACTAAATCTTATGACCATGTTACCAATGTTCTCTCTGCTTCTGAGGCCTCTTGAGGGCCTGCCAAGCTACTGTTGACATTGTATTGTCTTTCATTTAGATCTGTTACTGAAGAAAACCCCTACAAATGAATCCTGATTTCTATAATCTACTGATAACGACACTATTTACCTTGTTGATCACAGTGCTAAAACCCCCAAATTCCTTCAGTTTCAACCCTGAGCTCCCCTTCCCCTGTGCACCAGCTGTTGGGCCGCATTCCAGTGGAGTCACGGAGCGAGTGTCTCCGAGGAGAATTCCTAAGCTAGCATAGAGCAGAGGTAACTGCTGTCAACAGGAGAGCTGATATTTACTGTCCTGCCGTGCTGATGAAGGCATTTTTTGCTGTTGTGCAGCTAAAGTGACGAGATCTATATCTTCTGACAGCTCTCTCACTTTACATTCAAGGTCATATGATAGAGTGCTCGGTTACATCACCGCCTTAGAAGGTACTGATAGAAAGCTTGAGGTGTGATGAGGAAAAGGTTACCTCCTTGTACTCCTGGATCTGGCTCTGCTCAAACATGGAGAACACGTTGGAGGATCCACCCTCACCCTGCTGCTGCCTCCTCTTGGCTTTCTTGGGTGCCTGTGATATGATGTGAGGTGTAAGAAAATCCATACATACATGACATGAACTAAAGAAGCAGATCCTGGTTAACTCCCAAAATCATCATATGAAGAAAAATAAATAAATAAAATTTATTCCTGAATAAATTAAGCTTGGATTGGCAGTTTTGCCAGTTGAATCTATCTTTGGGGTAATGACTGAATTTTTCCCCCTCTTAAAAAAAATTCTAAACTTTGAAACAATCACCCAATTTAGGATAAAACACTATGTAATCTGTTGAGGACTACAATAATAAGGAACAGGTCCTCCCGAACTTTAGCTCAAGGCAGCAGATAACACTAACACTGGCACTCCTTCAAGTTCACTTCATGGGATGTTGGTAGTCCAGATAGCAAATATCTTAATGATACGCCCATCTCATCATTTTAATGTAGAGAACATCCTAAAGACTTTTTTTAAACCCAATGAAGTGGCCACACTCACCATCTCTCAAGTTTGTGAGGTTGTTGTTGGTCAAGAAGAGAAGCCTACACCAAGCCGATGTGACTGACATGTAGGTATTGAATGCCTGGGGCCTTATATACTAGCCCATAGGGGGCTAACTTTAGCCACACCATCAGGTTTGGCAGGAAAATAGAGCTGGGGTATAGTAAGAAAAAGAGGGAGGAGCGAGGAGGTGGCTGGGGGGATCGGTTTACTGATGATCCAAAATAGGCCGCAGAAGTCTTGGAATGAGGTGAATTCAATGCCAACAGTGACTTTGGTGTCGTGTGTGGACTAATATGGACAGACGGGACACGGTAAAGGACAACTGAAACGTCCCCATTTTACTCACTGAGTCTTTGTCGTGGCTATTTCTGTCAACTTTATACATCTATTGTGAGACTTCAAAGCCCAGTGCGTGATGGCAAAGTGTTGCTGCTTTACTGCTTTAATACAGACACAGATGGGACAGTTACCCCGCAGTCAGCACGGCCCGCTGCCTTCTATTAATTAGTACTCCAGTGCTGCTCAATATCTCAGCTAACATTTCCTGAAGTCATCACCTGTCTAAATGATAGGTTTGATCTGAGGTTTGTGGCCATGGCCAGATCATTAGTGGCCATCAGGGTGTATAGGGTGTATATAAACCTGAAAACAGTTGGCTGACGGACATTGGTCCAGGTCCAGCAATGACACACGACCACTGGGTCTCTGGAAAAAGTGACCGTGCATCAGTGAGAAATCCAAACAGTCCTTTTAATACTGCCTCAAGTAGCTGGAAATGCTCAGTGGAAAGAATAACATTGAAAGCGTGACTGGGAGGGGAACAAAATAGATCACAGAGGCCACCTTTACAGGGACTAAAGACAAAACAGGTGCTCACACCCAGGATAGTGAATCATTTTCTCTGTTTTACTGATTCAAGTGTAAGAAAGAAAAAAAGAAACAGGCAAAATGATGATTGGACTAAATGACTTTACCGCCATGGGTGCACTAATTTGGGTTCCTCCTCGAGGTTCCCAGTATAGTTGCTTTAGGATAGGAGGACAGTGACCCACCCACTAAACCCCATATATGAGCATCATTGGCTGGCCATCAATCACACAACTGTACAGCTTAGGTATGTATGTATTGGTATCCCGCACTGGCGTGAAGCGATTCTGAGTCTTAGCTGGCTCGTGGGCGTAGCGTTTCACGTGGGAAAATATGACCTAAATTATCTGCAATGTTTTGTAATGATGGAAAACGAAGTGCCCGATTGGCAAGGAGGAGGCAAAAAATGTGTTGTATGTGAAGCCGATAAGCAGCCAGCTCAGCAGTAGGCTCGAAGGTTGAAAAAAGAAGCGATGCAGACACAGAAGGAGAAAGACCGAGCAAAGACTACGAAGACAAGACAGCTGTACAGACTGAAATAGCCCTGCTGCCCTCCTGCCATTCTGTTTCTCAGCCATTTCGACCCCCTTCTAAAATTTAGCAGACTTCACCCTTCTTGGCCTGCGTTGCCCCCCGAGCCAACTGTCAGTCCTTTTTTACCCTGTCACTGGTCAAATTGTTTAAATCTGTGAGGCAAAATGGACTCATTAGGTCATCAATAATAATAGAGCCCAAAGGGAAATGTTTCCTTGATCGGACAATTCCTGATTTAAAATGGAAATGTGGCCAACTTTCAGCTACAGATTAACTCAGGCCTTTTTAATGGCTGGCAGATTTATTTCTTATAAACACGCCAGGTATTATCAGCTCTGAAGTAATGAAGCTGTTATTAATAAGCAAATTTTATATCACCGTTTCACAGTTTCTTTCATTCTCTGTCCTCGGTGAAATTTGTTCGGCATGTTAAGACAGACGTGTCAAACATAAGGCCTGCCAAAGACTCAAATCCGGCCCACTGGAAAGCTTTGTGCGAAGGAAAAACTCTGTTTTTACAATGTGTTCACAGTAAAAAAAATCAACAAAAGAAATTTACATTTTCTGTGAATTAACAGAAAATTTCAGTCTAGTTTTAAGCTACCAGGATCCTTTCTGTAATTTAACACATTTATTTCTTACAGTTTAATCCCAAAGAGTCGTGCGGACACATTTCTTTCATTTGCCACAGCAGCATTTCTTTAGTAAATGTGTATTTAAACGTTAAAGGACAGAAAGGACAGTTTTACTGATCCAGCCTCCTTAAAATCAAAATGTGGTGTATGTGGCCCACAGTGTAACACAGGCTTGACATCCCTGTCTTAAGAGGAAGGTTTTCACCTGAACTGGTTAGCCATAGTATGTCCAGTATAGAGACAGTAGACTAGCTGGAGCAGATGGAGGTCATATTTCAGGTGTGTGACTTTATAAAAATGCCAACTTAGGAAATAACATCATTGCAGTGACAAACAAAGGTTAATAACACAGATGATCATAGATCATTTATTGACTAATCTATGAAAATGTAAGTAAAAAAGAAACAGCATGTTTCTGGAAGAAAACAAATATAACTATGTCAACTATATATTACCGACACATTTCTAATCCAGTGCATGTATGCATGATAAAGCTTCTCTATAAGTTAAGGGTTAGAAACAAAGCAAACTTTTATCATTCAAAATCTATCAAGTTTTCTTCCTGAACATTCGCACCGTCGTGTCCTTTCTTTGACCACATGACAATCAGTTCCTTTACTTCCTTTCCATAATCTTCATGCAGCTGGTTAAAGTCGTACTCCCCAATCGTCTGAAATGGATCAAACATAGGCACCACGTTGGCATTCTTCTTCGGTCGCAGTTTGGGTGATTTCTTACTGGCCGTCTTGGATGAAATGGTAAGAGCTTGTAGGTTTGGACAGGAATTCGGGCTGGGTGCTGTTCCCAGCGCAGATGAGGTGCAGGTGTTTGAGGTCACAAAGACGGCAGCAGGCTGGATGGCGTTGAAATTTGGCATGACAAAAGGTTTGCTTGGTTTACTGGAGAGTGCACCAAGTGCATCTGAAGAAAAAAACAGTGAAATATAGAAATTAAGGAGCTGAATGCACATGAAGAGAAAGACAAAATCTGCTCATGCTGCATGTGTACGGCAGAGCTCCATCCACTTGCTCAATGACGCTTTGATCTAACCTTTAACTCCACAATCAGTGGGTGATCTATTCAGGCTCTGGGCTCTGGAATACGGATTACTGATCACTACATGCTCAGAAAATGTACACAAATAAAGCACTGTGTCGTACATGCTAAGAAAACAGGTGCTAATCCAAGTTTTTTCTGTCAGTTTTTCTACATGATAAAAGAAATGCTGCTTTAGGCTCAAACTGTAAGAAATAAATATGTAAAATTAGCTCTGACTGTGTTGTAATTATAAAATGGAAATTTGGGGGAAATAACAGAATGTCTTTTTTTTCTTTTTACTGTGAACCTGCTGTAAAAATCATTAATGTCTATAGCATACAATAAAAAAAAAAAAACAGGAAATCCATGTTGTTTAATTGTTTATCTGTTTCTTTATTGACATTAGTGTTACAGGAATGACCATGGGGGAGGTATTTATCACTTGGAAAAGCTGTAAACTTTAAAAAAAAAAAAAAAAAATACAGTTAAAAGTTTAACATTTAAAGTTGTCCTTCACATTTTCCAAAGCTCTCCAGTGGGCCAGGTAGGAGTCTTTGGCAGGCCGATTCTGGCCCCCGAGCCTTACGTTTGACACCCCTGAACTAAAGCTTTAGTTTTTTTGTTTTTGTAAAACCTCTTTAACTTGATCTTTGTGCCCCTCTGCACCACTTAATGTGCTCCTAACTTACATAATCTGACCTGACTTTTATACGGAGGCTCAGATTTGCCCTTTTAAAACTCAGGAGTTTTCTGTGAGCAGCCAAAATTAAATTTCGAGATAAGGATTGTTGTTTTTTTGACACAATAAGACTCAGACACAGGCCACTCTTTGAAAGGATGAGACTTGCAAGAAATAAAGGTAAAAGAATATGTCTGGTCGATCCTTTTCTATGCTAACCCTTGTACCCTTACTACATGCCTCAAAGTTAATCTAGCTTTGAATCTTCTAATTTATGTTTTTTTAAATTCAGTTTACTTTAAGTTAGTTTCCAGAGTGGATTTTCCCATTTTCGGTTTAGTTTCTGTTGCTTGAAAATGTCTAATTTTAGTTAGTTTTTATTAGTTTCAGTTTTAGTTTTAGTCTTTTTTTGATTATAGCTGTAAGAAGGGCGCGTGTCAGAGGTGGTGGTTGACTCAAAGTGTGTCACAGAATTCTATCACACAGAAACTCTGGATATTTCCTCTATATTTTCATTTTTATTCACAAAATCATTTCAGTTACTTATACTTCTTTTCAAAAATCTAGTTTTTATTTTTATTTTAGTCCTGTACCTCTCTCTGTCTCACACACGCACACACTGATAAATGTATTTTGCCCAAGGGTTCTTCAGTGTACAGACTAAAGGAGCTGGGGATCGAACCATCAACCTCCCAGTTGGATGGCCCGCTCTAGCACCAAACATAAATCTAGTATGTTTTCTGTTTTACGACAGCTTTATGCTCACACCTCATGGTCAGGACATCAGGTCCATAAACGGATTCAACGACTGATATTAACTTAATTACCACTTAAGTCAATTACTACTTAACAGGTGAAACTAACCGTCATTTTAGCCAGTTTTTAAGCAAAATGCCCCCAAATCTGTGAGAGCATGTCAACTTTGTTTTAATGAGACGTGTCTGTATATGATATGAGATCGATTTTGTGGTGGCTATGAGAAATTTATGACCGATCTTTAGAACAAAAGCAGAACGATGAATAACAAATATTAACAATAAAAACTTGGTTGAAATGAACTGTGCTCTGATTACTACTCTGTTAATAGATAAAACATTAGTAGTGATTATAATGATGCGACTGATGCTGCGAGATCATAAAATGTGCGTGCGTGTGTGTGCGTGCGTGCGTGTGTGTGTGTGTGTACAGTATGTACCACAGTGTACCAGGTGTCTGATGTAGAGGCAGGAAAACAGTGATGCAACGCCTCTCGCAGCTGCCCTCCAGAACAAAGGCTGCTCTCTTTAGCCCCCCTCTCCCCAACAAAGATAAACCCGCTCCATCTTTCTGCCCTCACCTTTGTACTTCGACTCCATGTCCACTACAAGCAGGGCCAGGTAGCTGTGGCTGGCTGACAGCAGGGCTTTGATCCAGCTCTCCTGACTGGCCTGGTTCTCCGCGGCAAACTTGTACGTCCGCAACCCCGGCTCGCTCCACACCAGCGAGAAGGCGAAGTTCTCCTCGGACTCGCACAGCTGGACGGTGCAGCCCTCCAGAACAATTACTCCGACCAGATCCCGGTCGGTCTGCCGGTCTTTGTAGAAGAGGAGGTTCCCCTTCAGCACGAACCAGCGCTTCTGATAGGAAGTCTTGATCTCACCCTGTGTGTGTGTGTGACAGTTGTGTTTTACTGACTGCTGTACAAACGCCTTGTGTACTCAATTCCTTACATAACTGATTTGAGGAAACAGGCAACCCAGTGGGAGGTGAAATGTCACAGAGATTTTGAAAGCTGAACTTAAAAACAGTTTTTAAAAAAATCCCCTCTGAGTTTATTTACTTTAGATGACCTCACTACCCTTTCTGTTTGTTTTTCAAAATAATACGTTAATCAGGTTCCCTGTAAACCTGAGCCAGGGCGTCTTACCTTCTTGTACAGGTACCCTTCCTTATCCACAGGTGAGTTGCAAGATTCAAAATAGGTGAGGACTTTTTCATCAATCTTCATTTCAACATCTCAGTGTGCCCGGAGCAAAATCTGCCACGCACACACCACAGATCGACAGAAAGAAAAAGAAAGACTTTATGTACTTCCTCATGTTATTGCTGTGACTATTTATAATTAAGGAGAAGTTATGTTAACAATATTTTAATGACCCATTGTCGCCCAGCGGCCAAATAAACGCCATTTTCCCGCGTTTTAAACAAGGAAATGCATTCATATCTCGGCGTTCATACTCAACAATAAGAATGACTGCTTTCTTTTCTACAACGGAAACTTAAATACAGTCGTGTTTCGCTCGTATTCAGCCGAAAACACGGCGATCGCCATGAATAAGACGAGTTTTTCAAGTAAGGCGTTTACGCGCGCCTGTAGTAACACAAACTTACTCAACACCAGTCTCCGTTGGCAATATGCCTAAAAGTTGAGAAACGGAGAGGCCGATGAGTTTCTCATATCCACATGGTTCTTGTTTACTCACCTCTGTGAAATGGGAAAATGAAGCCGTTCCTCTGTGAGCGTCTGAGTCAATCAATCGCTTCCTGGTAAGGTGAGCGCAGCTACACGTAAACACTTTAAATAAATGGGCTGGTCCCCGGGCTTTATCACTTAGGCTAGAAACCCTGTTAGTTTACCCAAATCAGTTGTAAATGTGTCATACTTGTAAAATCGGCTCCTTTGATGCAGTTTAAAGCAATTCAAATGCTGAAGTTTGGCACTGCTGTTGTGTAATTCAGCGGTTTCGTCTTGCAGAGGGGCCCTCTTACAAAACCTGCGTTGCTTCATGCTGTTTTTATTTAAAAGTACTTTAAAATTTCATATGAATGAGGATCAAAAATCGACCTTCTTGATTAATGAAAATGGTCTTCTTGATTGGTGAAAACTTGATAACATAAATGCACACAACATTATTTTATGGTGGATCAAATCTGATGGTAGTTTTCTGCTTCCATAATTCCTTCATATGATTGTTGGGGGTTTCTCCGTATCATTGTAGGACCTTTACCTTACAATATAAAGTAGCTTGGGGTAGCTGTTGTTGTGATTTGTGGTTATTTAAATAAAACTGAATTGAAATGAATCAGTTTTGACAGGACCGCCAATGCGAGTGGCGGAAATGCAGCTCCAGACATGACAGAGCCGCCACCGTGTTTCAGTGACTGTAAAGACTCACCGTTGTGTCTCCCTCCTGACCTTTAGCATTTTAATTCATCACTCCATAAATCCTCTTATGTAAGGAAAGCACTTTCAGATATTGTTTATCTTCTGTAGATAGTTTTGTAAGTCTGCCACTTCCTAATTTCTGCTCCACTTGTCCAGTTTAAGGACACACTGCACACCACAGTGTTATGTCAGGGTTTTGGCTAATAGCTCTTTGGGAGCTGGTACAAAAATGCAATTTTATGCCTGTTAAACTTTTATCTTTGGTAATATTTTTGTAGATTACACTCAAAAAATATGACGTTTTTAGGCCACTAATAACTACAGACACAATTAAAAACAGATTTTTTGCTAAGTTGTCTGTTATGTGTGGTTCACCCCTTGAATTATGCACATTTTTACGCTTTATAGGTCAGTGTTAAGTGGCTTAACAAACAAAGAAAAACATGTCCTGTGAAAATGTCCAAATACAAAGACTGGACTGGAGTGAAAAAGCAGCGAATGTCCAAATAGAAACCTCCAGAAAGCTTTGAGAACTATTACTCAAGACCGTTTAAAAAATGACAAAAAGTCTGACTGCTTGGAAGCAAAACATAAAGAAACGCGAGGTGGCTCAAGACTTTTTTGCAGTACTGTTAACATACTGCATATTCTCTCGTGGCATTTGAATCTCACTTGTGCCAGCACCTGTGGTTTCTCAAACGCTTCTGAGTGAACCGCCGCTTCAGAAAACAATGTTGATGTGCAGATTTCTTTAGGTTATGTGGTCACTGTTGTTTTTAGCAGAAAAACCCTGCTGACACATGCTGTGCAAAAACCCAAGTGGGTGCATGTGATAATTACTTACACAATATACCTGTGGCTGCTGACCAGTCTGCTGAAGAACAGTTTGCTTAAAATGTCACTCACTGAGCCATCGGTAATGGTAATAAATTAGTTTATTGCCTTTGCTTCACAAACCAAGTTTAACTTGCAATACATATGTCCAACCATCAGAAAGCCTTTAATCAGTCTGGAAAGTCGGGTAGCTTTAATGACAATAATGCAATTCAGATTTTTAAAAGGTTTCTCTGACATTTACTGAAATGACGACACATTCTGCAGGTGACCGAAAGAGGTCAACTCGTCGAGTTAACCTCCTTTTCAAGCCAACGTTTCACAGGAAACTGTTATAACGGAGTCAGACCTAGAAGACACATCAATATATCAATATAGCATTTGTAATGCTGGTACCATAGGAGACAAAGAGACTCCTGCACACCAACTTGCAAGAACATATTTATTTCCTTTTGTATAGCCAAAACTCTGTGTTTTAAACACTTTGCTGCTTCATTTCTTATTTAGATTATTTCTTACATGTTTCCATGGGTTACAGGCTGCAAACCCCTAAGATCCACTGAAGCAGTGCAGCATGAGCTAATGAATCACTTACTAATAAGTTACAAATTAATTTTCATTGTGAGTGCCATTAGAGTTCCTCTCTCTTTGTGGGTACAGGCTGTCAGCTGATAGAGTAACTGTTTTTTGTGATTTTAACATGACCTATGAAGCGGTTATTTCAACCCCTGGCTGGTATAAAGGCAATATGAAAGGTAGAATTTAAGCTAAACAGCATCATCAGTCTGAAGTTAAACTGACGGCTGCTAGCCTCGATCCACCTTGGTGGTTTTTAAACTTCAGAATTACATTTTTTTTTTAAAATCAAACTGTGTTAAATTTCACTTGAATAAAGGTGAATTTCATCAGTGCAAAAGCATCAGCAAAGTAAATTTACCTGAGTTTTATATCATATATTTCACCTGGTTACCCATCTCCACCACTGCTTCACCTAATTTAAGTGGCCACGAATACCACAGCCTGCTCTACAGCAGCACAACACAGCACAGTACTGTACACTGGATGTAAACACTGCTAACATAGCAGTTTAGCCTGCACTGAACTGTGTAATATTTTCATACCATTTACATAACACAAAATGATTCCAATTCAAGTTTCACAACTTGAAATAACCGTTCAGCTACAGCAAAACATCCTGCACAGATCTAGCTTCTGATAAAAAAAACAAAAACAGAACAAGAACCATTAACATAACAAAACATGTAAAGCTTTAAATTTCTAGCTTGTCAACTGTCGCTCTCTGAGTTCATAGCTTTTGAAAATAACCTCATCATCCTCTTATTATTTTTCTCCATCTCTGAGAATGATCTTATTACAGATTCACTTTTTCTCTCTCTGAAAAATAGCAGCTTTATCTTTAGCTTGCATAGCCAAGCTGCACAGACAGTTTGTGTGTTTATTGCTGAGCTCTTTGAAATTACCTGCCACTTTAAACACAGTTACTCCATTTATGCTACAGTACTCTTCCTAAGTAAGTATCTCCATGGCATCAGCTGGAAGGACGCCAGACTGCAGCACATTCATTACTCATTAACTGAAGATGTGGGAATGAAACTTTAACCCCTGCATGTTTCCATGGCACAGAAGCACAATCACAAGCATTTCATCATCTTCTTCATAACTTCTGCAATTCTTTGTGGCATGCAGGATATCAGCTTTTGAGATCTGCATGATCAGAGCTCTCAAGCCGATCAAAGCTTTTGGGCTTCTGCTTGTCCACTCATGGACAAGTCTCGGTCGTTGTGTCCTTGGGCAAGACACTTCACCTACCGCCTACTGGTGATGGCCAGAGGGGCCGATGGCGCGATATGGCAGCCTCGCTTCTGTCAGTCTGCTCCAGGGCAGCTGTGGCTACAACTGTAGCTTGCCTCCACCAGTGTGTGAATGTCAGACTGAATGAATAGAGGAATTGTAAAGCGCTTTGAGGGTCTCGAAAAGCACTATATAAATGCAATCCATTATCATTATTATTATTATTATTATTACTTTGACTATCCTACAAATGTCCTCCAAGCCCAACTTCTTCCCGTGATCCAAGAGCAATCTGGTGGCAATTTTCCAGCATGATGGAGCAAAGTCCATCAATAACAATCCCCTATGAGCAAGCACTTGGTGAGAGGAAAGACTCCCTTTTAGCAGGAAGAAACCTCCGGCAGAACCAGGTTCGGGGAGGGGTCATCTATTTGAATCTTATAAAATGCTTATTATTGTTCTTCATAATATCATAGAAACATGTAAAAAAAAATGCTAATAATCTAATTTTTTTAAATGAAGCAGCAGTGTTTATGAAACATTTGGGCACAACCCAACTTTTAGAAGTCACATTCCCTCGGAGCTTCACAAGACATACATATAAACACATTTTAAGCATACATAAGTTCGATTCGATTTCACAGGTCATACAAATGTATCACTGAACATTTACAGACTCTTGTTTCTTTATAAGCTGTTTCAAATGTAGCTCCAATAAAATCTTAACATCTCTCGATCTAAATGAAAAGCTCACATTTATATATAAACCTGCATGCTTTTGTGCCTTTCTTTTTACATTTCTAGCTTTATTCATTACACAGGGTGTATCAAAAGGAATAATCTGTTGTCAAAGTGCTTTAACTGTTCAGTCGTTCACCTGTAATGACTGAAACACTGTTTCTTTAAAAAATACAGCCTTTCCAAATTGGATGACTCTTTTGATACACCCTGTGTAAACCACACTGATGCCTGGTGTTTATTTATATGTCCTGTGGGCACCTTGAGAATGTAATTAGCTGAAAGGTGACAGAAGCTTCCTGTTTAAGATGCTTCTCTTGAGCACTGACATATATTCTTGCAAGTTACAACAATGCATGGAAGCCCATCTGCTGCCGTCTGTTATTACAATTTCAACACTCGGTTGAGTTGTGTCACCAAAGTAACACTGCACGGATATGATATACCAGATATATCAGATATAGAGAGTATGCTTTTTTTAAAGACTTCCCCTATTTGGTTAAGACGGTAAAAAACAGACGCCTGGCTTCTCCATGCTTAGAGTGACAAACAGAGGAGCCTTCCAACAGCTCCAGTTAGCAACAATTTAAATACACTGCAACTGTTTCTAAAACTAGGATCATAGGTCAAAAATCAACCTTTAAAAATCTCTAAAAAAGAAACAAAAAACTGCTGATTTTATTGATGTGCACTCGACTCAGTGCTGTAATCACTACCGCTGCTCCTGACACGCTTGCTGCAACTGCAGCGTCTCTCCGATGTGGATCCTCTGGTGTCTTTTGAGGTTCTCCCCTCGACTGAAGCTCTTTCCACACTGGCTGCAGTAGTACGGCTTCTCCCCCGTGTGGACCCTTTTGTGTTTTTTCAGGTCTCCCGCCTGACTGAAGCGCCTTCCACACTGGACGCAGCCGTACGGCTTCTCTCCTGTGTGGCAGCGCTGGTGGATTCTCAGGTTCCCGACCCTGCTGAACGTCTTTCCACAGACCACGCACAAGTGGAAGCCGTCTCTCCTGAGGTGCTCCATCCTGATCTGTCTGCCGTCCAAACCGGCCCTGGTGTTCTTTGCTAATCCATGCCTCCTGTGTGCCATGTGATTTGAACGAACAAAAACGAGTCCATAAGGCTCGGCGCTAGCTTGCGGCCTGAGGGTCTCGGTAGAGGTGTGACGAGAGGAGTTGCAGCTTAAATCCATGCAGCCGGTGTACTGAGATTGAAGACATGGTTGTTGTGATGACATGCAGTCTGTGGGCTCTGATTCACTTTTGATAGCAGCCATGTTTAACCCAAACAGTGCGCTGGAGTAAGGGTCTGCGCCGGCGTCCCTGGTTTCAGACGGCATACACTGCCCCTCTAAGTTGTGCGTTGCATCTGCCAGCTGTACTTTGTGGTATTCTGTGGATGTTTGCGCCAACTTGGACTCAGCTTGTGTCTGAATACCGCTGTGGCTCTCTTTTTCTTTAGTCTCCTGCTTCAAGACATAGTTGAGCTGGTTGCTGTTTTGCTCTGCGAGAGCAACAACAACCGAGTCATGCTTCTGAATGATGCTCCGATCCTGTTTCGCTGTTGTGTCGCACTCCTCTGCTGATGGCCCACTTGTAGTCAGGACAGCTGTGAAATTTGCAATCATGAATAAGAGACCTTAAGCAGAACAAAAATGTTACATTATCTGTAATAATAAATTCCTCACAAAAATTATATGTGTTCTCATGGGTTCTTTCTTTTGGTATCTTGTCCTGGAGCTCCTGCAGTCTCCTCTTCAGACTCTCGTTCTCTCTCTGTGTCCTGGCTGTTTTCTCCTGGTACTCTGACACCGTCTCCTTCACCACCTCCAGAACCTCCTGCACGGCTTCGGTCAGGAGTCTGGCCACCCGGGCGTTCAAACGCTCAAGTTTAGACATCCTGAAATGAAACACCACTTATGAGAACACATCTGTTTTTATATATTAATTAAGGAGAAATGTATGATAAGCAATACCGTTGATGCTACCGCTAGGTGATTACACCCATCAACCACCTAGTTAGGTACACCTGCTTAACTACTCATTGTGGGGAATATTTTTTTGACCTCCTTAATACCAACCAAGCATAATTTAAACACCACAGCCTACCAGGTAATAAAATCTATGCTATTAAGAATTAAGGCAGTTCTGAAGGCAAAAGGGGATCCAACCCGGTGCAAACAAGGTGTACCTAATAAAGTGCCCAGTGATTGTATATGACAGCACTGATGGGTGCAGTTACCTGTAACCTGTTACTTCAAACAACGAATTAAAGCCACCTGTTCTTTCATAAACCAGTGATTACCTGTCCTGTTATTAAACCGTCATGCAACGCAATCAAATGATTTCCTACTACACTTCCATTCAGCTACATTCACCTTATTTTGGTCCGAGATTTAAAACATTGTAAACAGGTAAAATGATGGTTACTCATCTTCTAGAACCTGAAATACGTGGCAGTGTTATCTTGTAACTGTTACTAATATCAGTTTTAGATACGAGAATATTTTTAAATCTCCAGGAGTACCTGTAAGCTAGTCCCGAAGTTAGCTTCGTATGTCAATGTTTTCCGTTTAAACATCCCAGAGGTCCAAACACTTGGTCATAAGGCTATCGCGTTAGCAAAAATATACATAAATAAAGCGATTTTAATGACAAGTAATGTATCCTATCAAACTTGTAAAGACAATTTATAAATAAATGAAAAAAACTGACAACATGTAACAAAGCAGAACCACGAACAGCAAAAACAATCTTTAACATCCGGAAGCAGAACTCTGATCACGTGTGCAGAGGGGTTGTTTTCAAAATAAAAGTCCGAGTGAAACGCTTCTGTCTTCTTCTTCTTATCATACAATAAATTGTGATATTGTGAATTATTTTGTTATATTAGGCCATCCTGAACCCTTAATTGTTTTGTGACATGACAGAGCCAATAAATAAAATATCACATATCTATATCTGAAGTCACAACAAAAGCATGAATACTGTCTCTGCGCCTCAAGAATTATTACAAGAAGCCAAAATTAGGACCCTAATTGTAATCTACTCCTAACAGTGGCACATTATAAAGAGATCAAATTATTTTTGAAGAGAACTGAGTTCATCCTATTGCTGAGGTTCTCCAAAACAGTCTTAGTTTCCCATGTGGGTCTTTGGTAACATTAATAACCCATACCTGCTAAAGAAATATGTTACAACATCACAGAGTAATCAAATTAAATAAGTGACCCTGAACTGAATAAGTAGAAGAGATCCCCATTGGTGGATATATTTTAGAAATGAGCTGTGGCTTCCAGTAGGTGCCTTTAAGTCTGATGATTCAGAACAATACAATTTTTGTTTTGAGACTGATTCAAAACAAATTGTGCACCAGTCTCAAATATTGCAATGGACCACACAGAAGGACCAAAAGAATTTGATCAGCTAATTATTTTATTTGGAGATCACAATACAGAAACACACTACAGACTCCATGCTTCAAAATCTAGTAATGGAACAAACAAAATCTGACCAACAACAGCAGCTCAGGAAAACACAAGTGCTCCCTAAGAGGCTGTCTATTCTGTGAAGAAGGCACATTAACCTCTTTATATGTTTTTAGCTGACCTCGAAAAACCCACCAGCCTTCACAGATGAGTCTGTTGGTGCTTCTTTAAGTTACTTGAGTGACTGAAGCTTTTCCCGCACTGGCTGCAGGCAAACGGCTTCTCTCCTGTGTGGTAGCGCAGGTGTACTGTGAGGTACCCCGACTGGCTGAAGCGCTTGCCGCACACCGAGCAACAGTACGGCCTCTCCCCTGTGTGCACCCGGTTGTGTTTCTTATAGTCACCTGCATGCCTGAAGGTGCGACCGCAGAGAGAGCAGCTGTAGTGTTTTCGGACGTTTCTCTGCAGTTTCTCTGCTGAGGACGAGCAGCCCACTTCTGTGTTGGTTTGGTTTTCTTCTCCAGCATCGTTTGCACTGATGTGTCTCACTGGCTCCTGTACGCCACGTTCTGAATCAATGTAGAAAACTGCAGACTCACCTCCGAGTCCTGCAGTGCTCGTTGATGGATCGCAATAAAAATAATTCACAATACGCAAGCCATCGTTATCTGATGCAGGCTCTACTTTCGTTTTCTGGTCATTTTCAGAATGCAGAGGTGCAATGAAGGGTTTTTCGTGGTTTAATAGTGAGGCTGACTGTCTATCATGTGTCTTTGTTTTCAGATTTCCCAGGCTTTCTGTTGCACGGTCAGGGGAAAGGCAGGAAGCACCTAATGACTCAGTGTCTTTATCAACAGGGATGACCACCTCTTCTTTCTTTTTCATGTCTGCTGGGATGGATGCAAACATTTCTGGCACCAATCCTGCAGGAAGACACACATTAAACTACTTAAGAAAAAAAAAGTTTAAATCCAGCTGTTTCACCACTTGTACTCACAGCTGGATCCTTTGTTTTCTTACCATTGCTCTCCAGGTTAATTCTGTCTTGCAGCTCCTGCAGTCTCCTCTTCAGACTCTGATTCTCTCTCTGGGTTCTGGCAGTTTTCTCCTGATACTCGCACACAGTTTCTTTCACCACATCCAGAACCTCCTGTACTACTTTAGACAGGAGCTTTTCCACTCGAACATTAAGGCGCTCAATTTTGGCCATCTTTAAGGACTTAGAAGACAAAAAATTAAGGAGCATATTTAACAGACTTTTGCAGGATGCAACATGTGTTCTGCACATTTCCACTTAGATAAATGAAAGAAATAATGGCGATTGGATATTTATGCAACAAAGAACAAAAAAATAGCAGAATGTATCATTTAAGAGGAAAGCAGAAAAAACGGGAGTGGATTTTTACTACCAGTTATTATCCAGCCGAATGCTCACATACCTTGAGTTTAATGCGATCCCATGAAGCATGCGCAGTCTCAACAGCCGCTCAAACTGCAATCGTGAATTGTTTAAAATATTAACACTCATGCAGGTAATCGTTTCCCTTTAAAATGATTCCTGCAGGTAGATTAAAAATGGCAGCCAGTGCGTCCGCCGAACATCTTTGTGTGAAGCTTTTCCTGCTGTAAACCGGGTCAGGTGTTAAAACGGTTTAATAAACAGCGCGGTAGCAATAAAGCGGCAGCGTCCCCTTCATGGGTTTGAAGTGTTCCTGAGGCCCGTTGCTGCCACCTACTGGTAAGGGCTCAAAACATAACGCCACAAAGCTGTACTGCGTTTACTAAAATTCAAATATACTGTACCTCAAACATGCACTATGAAAAATGTGTTTCTGTTGACTGTCCTATGGGCTCAAATTGTGGTCATAAATATTTTGTACTTGTAAATCAGAATGCGTATATTTGTGCATCTGTAGATAAGAATTTGTGTGTGCATAAGAAAAATATTTACACAAGTTACAAGTTGTTTTTGTTAAGGTCTGGTTACAGATACAAAGCAAAAAAAAAAAAAAAAATACGTGTGAAACTGCACTCAAGTTTCAACTTACAAGTGCGAGTTTTGACCAGATTTTTCTTCCTTTCAGCTGATTGGTCAATGTCTTGTCAATCACAAATTTAACTATCCAATCAGAGAACAGATGACTACTCTCAAAGGATAGCCTGTTATATCAAACTCTAATGTGCACAAGTCTAGAGAACAAAGAAACACCAGTCATGTCGTATTTTGAGGTGCTTTATAGTCACAACATGCTCCACAAGTTCAAACTCTGCTAGCTTTGTTTTGTATCTCACGAGGTAAACAACGCAGAGTCACAGTCACGAGTCGTTTCAGCAACTGATTACAGTGGCACAAACCAAAAAAGAAAGAAAAGTGTT
This sequence comes from Perissodus microlepis, assembly GCF_051167445.1. Taxonomy (NCBI): domain Eukaryota; kingdom Metazoa; phylum Chordata; class Actinopteri; order Cichliformes; family Cichlidae; genus Perissodus; species Perissodus microlepis. The sequence continues at coordinate 15,955,415 of NC_140468.1, forward strand.
TTAAGGTCCGAGTACACATCCAACTCTTTTCCCCTAAATTCATTTTTTGTTTCAAATGCACATTAAAAGAAGCTGTTACAAATTGGCAAAAAAATATTTACAAGCTAGTAAACTTATTACATTAACACATTAGGTCTTTGTCACATTACATTTTTCACACAAAAACTCATGAATGAGATAAAGGCAGTGTTGTGTTCATCGTTCCCCCTCCAGAGCCGTTTCTTCGAACAAGCTGAGCAGGTTCTTTGGTTCCAAGCTGGGTCGAGGAGGTACGGCCTCCTCCACTTGGACCCAGTTGCGCCCACGCCGCTGTGAGGACTTGGTGGATGGAGAGTGTAAGCTCTGGAAGGGGTCTGCGTCCAGCTCGGCATGTATGGGACTCACTTTGGGTGTCAGTGTGCGGCAGGAGCCATTAGTGTGGATGCTGGAAGGGGTCTGAGCAAGTTTACATGAGAACCAGCCACTAAGGTTTGAGTGAGTGGGTGTGTGGGCAGGACTCTGGTGATAGCGCATTGGCGAGCCTGGGAGAGGCGTGGATGTGCTCTCTACAGACAATCTGGATTTTACCCTGTGACATGAAAACAAAGGAAGATAAAAAAGGAGAGTTAAACAGAACAAATATACTCACTTAAATTTTTTCTTCCATCCTATTGATGTGATAATTCTCTACCTTTGTGAGAAGGTGGGGGACAGTTCTGGGTCTGTGGGATGAAAAAACACTGCATCCTCTTCTGGGGTCCCGGAGTCAGTATGCATGGCACTGAGAGGCAGGGTTAAATCCCTGTCCCAACTGTCTTTAGGAGGAGTGCAGGGAGCTGGATTGTTCCAATGAGGGAGGAAGGGCAAGCGAAAGAAGGAGAGGAATCTACACCCAAAGGAGACTACGATCTATGAAGAAAAGAAAATATAGAAAAATGTATTTGTCAAGGTTGAGGAAAGTAAACTTTAAAGGCTAAAGTTTGGAATTGGCCAGGCTAAATTAACTTCAGGACTGATTCACTGGATTAGAGATTTTCTAACTGATCATCTGAAAAGCTTTATATTAATCATGTTTTATTTGGTAACCATTGTTAGTATGGGGGATCCTCAAGGGTGTGTGCGATCACTATTGTTATTTTCTGTTTAAATGACATGCAGGGAATGTGAAAATGTTAAAATATGCTGATGATTGTCTTTTGTTTTTATAGGAACTCTAACTATTTTGTTCAGGTTCATAGGTTGAAAGAGAGGTTTAAATCTTGTTATTTGTTAATTAATGTCCACAACACGTGTTTGTCTTGAATAACACAGACCCAATGGACAGGTTTTCCACTTTATATATATTGATATATTGATGGCAAGATCAACTTTATGATTAATGCTTTATCCATTTACAAGGAAGCTAATCAGAGATTCATTGTTATCAGGATATCGAGAGGTTTCGGAGTTAGGCACAATGTTTTGGAAAGAGTTTGTCAGCTTGATTTTACGTTCAGTATCTCAGCCTGGTTTGGTAACCTGACTGTCGCAAACAGGAACACAATAACAAAATAAACAGGATTGTCAGCATTTCTGGAAAAATGATTGGTTGACAACAAACTTCATTGGCTAAGCTGTGTCATCAGACTATCTTCAGGAAAGCTCGGTCTATTGTTGCTGACCGTGAACACCCTCATTATTCTGACTTTGAATTAATGCCCTCAGGACAACTTTATAGGGTCCCTCTAGCTAAAGGGGTATAAGGGATCATTTGTACCAAATGCAATCAGCATGCTAAATAATAAGATGCTGTGGTGTATTTCTATAGTTGTATTGAATTTATAGATATGCATATCTATGAATGTGGGCCGATAACTCCCAGGATTCATGAACTGATTGGTTGATTTGTGGCTTGGTGAACCGAAAACAGTTGCCCATTATGTGGACAATAAAGTTATTCTATTTTTAATGCTGTGGCATCCTTACAAGGACATTTTACTAAACTGTTAATCAAAATAATCAATCCTAAAAGATTAATATTTAAAGGATTTATTGATTTTGTTACCTGACACAGGGAGGCCAGTGTCAGCATCGTCTCAGCAGCCATAAGATACATGCGTCTCCTCCACCTGCGTTTCCTAACAGAGGGGAGGGCAAGAAGCTCAGAGACTGTGGGTCTCTCAGACGGCTCTGGGGCCAGCATCATCTGTAGGACTGTCTGAAGCTCCTCTGACAGGCCTGCAATCACACATGGAAGTTTAAAAGAAAAATCATTATATCAGACGAGGAAATTGATGAGGCCTCCTAGAGCAGATCTCACCGTTGGTAAACTCTGTGGGGAGACAGCCTCGCCTGAGCTGCTGCCACCCCTCGCCACCATTTGGAACCTCGATATTACAGGCAAGCTCCAGTATGGAAACCCCCAAACTAAATAAAAAAGGATGCGATAATATTTAGACACTTATTTCAAATCAGATCAGTCACATCTGTACATAATGAATCACATATGTACCTGAAAACATCTGCAGCAGGTCCATACTCCCCACGCAGCAGCTCAGGGGCCATGTATCTGGGATCACCCTCCTGAACATCGTCCTTTGATTTCTCCCCTGCAGCTCCCATCTGTTTGAGCTCAAGCAGCAGCCCGAAATCGCCCAGCTTCAGACGACCAGAGGCGGTGATGAGGACGTTGGCGGGCTTGAGGTCCAGATGCACGAAGCCATGAGAGTGTAAGTGCTGCAGTGCTGAGAGGAGATCGCACAGGTAGGCCCAAGCAGCAGGCTCGTCTGTTTACAAGCAAAAAACACAAGTCAGCATGAACGAGGATGTACTTTTATACAAGTTTTATACAAAATCACAGCTGATACAAACTGTTTTTGGGCAGACCTGGGCCAGGAGGCTGGTTCTCAGCGTGATGCAGCAAGCTGGTGCTGCACAGCTCTGTCTGGATGTAGAGTCGGCCGCACTCCTCCCAGGCAGCCACGAAGTTCAAAATATGAGGGTGAGGACACAGGCGCTCGTGATTCCTGGCTTCCCTGACGCTCCGATTCCTCTCACTGTTACCCCTGAAGCGCTGAGCAGAGCGTTTGACTGCGTACTGACGACCATCTCTGTTGCTTTGCACCTGGAGAGAGAAAAGAAAATATCCAGAAATTACAACTTTTGGAAAAATAAACAAACAAATACTTAAAATCTTGAATTTTCCAGTTTCCTTGATGTGAAGAAACAGCAACACCAAATACATTATGTTATTATATAACTCTCTTTATTTAAATCTGTGTTTTGCTCACCTTGTAAACTTCTCCAAACGATCCCCTCCCCAGCAGGCCCAAGTTAGTAAAGCACTGATTGAAGTAGGACTGCTGTTTGCTGGGATCATACCCAGAATTTGGAGATTTACTGAGGGAATTAGACAGGGGTGTCCAGGGGGATTGATGCTGAGGAAACATTCTGCTCAGCGGGGGGCATCCTTTAGACGGTGGCAGCGGAGGCAAAGAATTTGAGAGACGAGCAGGGGAATAGTAGGATGAGTTTGACGTAGACAACGAGGAAAAAGGCAGCCGGCGCTTTTTGAGAGAGAAGGACTGCTCCGCGTGGGAGAAGTGGGTTGGAAGAGGGAGAGCCACCCTCTGCACTGTAGTTTCCACCGCCACAGACATTGTGTCGACCTTTTCTGTTCTTTACTATAAAGACAGCAAGCTGTAATAGTCAAGAGTAAAAATTGTAAACATAAGCAATACATGCAGCTACATATATGTAGATGTGGTGAGAATTTTACATACACTCTCTTTTCATAGTTGAATGATTTAACAGCATACATCTTAAGTGGCTGTAAAAAAGAAGAATTGGGTAAACGAGTTTGGATTTATTTTAGATTTTCTCTAATACACACAAGGTCAAGAGTATATTCCGCCACTTATATTTGGTTAAATGTCCCTGAGCAAGTTGCACCTCGATTAGACCCCCTTGGTACCCATCAACAAGCATCTGGCATAATTGTGGTTGGATATCTGACCACTCGTCTTGACAGAATTCATTTAAATTAGTTGGATTCCTCTGCTCTACTCTGCTTTTAAGCCTAATCAGTACATTTTCTACAGGGTTGATGTCAGAGCTTTGGGAAGGCCATTCCAGACATTCCGGGTTAGCCTGCTTTATCCATTCCTAAACCAGTTTTGATATGTAATTGGGATCATTGACAACACAAGTGAACACACAGGATTACAGAAAATCCCAAATAAATTCAAACTTGTGCACCCACTCCTTTTTTTTTTTTTTTTGGTAATTAAAGATGTTTGCTGCACAATCCTTCCACCCTGGAAAAACAACAGTTCAAATAAATCATTAAAAGCTCCAAATCAACATGGTATTCATTCCCACGTTGGGTATTTATAAATTTCTCACCAGAACTGGAAGTTGATTTTTTTCACAATTCGTGCTCAGTTATAATGGTTTCTTTTCATCTAGTTAGAGCAAAAGCAAAAAGGTATTATTTATGAAAACTAAAAAAAACTTAAAAAAATGGATCTTTCTAGATTGATCCCCACCCATTTAGCACTACTCCTGGTACATCTGGTTTGACAGGTTGTAGAGCTTTTGTCTGATATCGGTATCAGCACAGTCCTCTCGATCCATTGATACTAAACCCATTTGTAGGAAGACAGGTATTCCTTTTCCCAGCCCAGCCCAGCCCCAGCCCCTGGCGTCAGGGGGAAAGTAAAGACCCGCTGATAAAACACAACTGATTAATTTTTCCAACATAACTTTTCGCTTTGTTAACGTAACATTACTCGAAGCACAAATACTGTCCATTAGTTTATAGCAATGACAACTGTCACCGCAGCTAAACACTTGTGGCTAACGTTAACCCCGGGCGGAACAAAACAAACATGACAACACAGCCTGCTTAGCTGGCTAACCCGCGTGAAGATAACCTACTCTAACTGACATTTTATATTTAACTATTTAATTAAAGTGGAATTAAAAAACGTTACCTCGCAGACCATAGTCCACTTTTGACGACAGGTTTCAAAACAGCGGTCTTCTATCCAAACCCTGCGCGTACACCCTTCAAGCGTCAACCTACCTCGCGCCAAATTCTGAAACTCTCACGTAGCGCTGCGTAGCTGCTCTCCGTGAATACGGAATGTACGAGTTGCGCATGTACATTGCGCAATATCCGAGAGCAGTGCAGTCTGGGCTTTTGCTGCAAAACACAGAGCTGGCGTAACTGGCTAGCTAGCTGACCACTTGAAATGGTAACTTTAATATTATTGCCGATTAGTTCGGGGGAGTCGTACGTAGATTTCGACACTCTATTAACGCTCGGCGATGTGTTCAAACGTATTAACGTGATAATAACAGCGGATACTGTTGGCTATAGAAATGTTAATTTCACTTTTGCTCTGCTAGCTTAGCCTTTCCATCCATAACCGAGGGGGTGTAGCTAGCGAGGGAACTTAGCTCGGCTAACCTTGGAAATGCTGTAACGCTAGCTAGCTAATTAATCCAGGCAATATCATGTGGTTAGCTGAGTGTGTACTGTATTTGTCAGACCTATTCCGTGTGTTATCTAGGGCTGTTTTCCACCGAACTATCAAAACAGTTGACGTGTCGGCTAATATCGCGCTAGCCCAGAGCTACGTCTGCTTCACACTGTTCACTGTTATTTGCTAGCGTATGAATAAATGAAGTGACACTTATCAGAATATCTATTACAGAATCCGCTATCAAATTTTCATGTAATATAACCTTTTAAAAATCTTCGCGTTTACTGTACAGTCAGGTTAGGTGTTTAAGCAGTTTCCGGATAGGCATGCAATATTAACGAGTTTCGTGGCCTAATGAGATGTTTTGTCTAGTAAAACGGGGTTATTGTTGGTCATAATATATATTTACTCAAGAACTATATCTTTGTGGATAGACGTTCTTAATGTGGAGTAACGTTTCATAGAACCCAATCCTCAACTTCTTGGTAAATGAGCAACTGTAGCTGGTTTTTACATTGTGTGCCCCCCTTTTTTCCTTTCAGGACGTGTTCTTAATGATCCGGCGTCACAAGACCACAATCTTCACAGATGCCAAGGAGTCCACCACTGTCTATGAGCTGAAGCGTATTGTCGAGGGAATACTTAAAAGACCACCCGAGGACCAGCGACTCTACAAAGTGAGCTTACAGCATCAGAAAGACTAAATGTGCACTTTAATTTTGCCAGAATGTAGCCAGTGTTAATGTTAACATTCACAGTAGTTGAATATTACTCCAACAAACTTCAACCTCATGGTAAATATTGGTAATTATTGACCTATTTCAAAATTACCATTGAATAGGAAATTATTAGAAAAATTTGCGGTTGTGGAAAATCTATTTAGATCCTTTTACCTATGACAGATTTCTGATCCCTTTCAGTCAGGTTTTTAAAAGCTAGCATCTGATGTGGGACATTGTTCTGTGCTCATATTGCTTGATCTCAAATAGCTTTTCTAACCTGTGGAGTTCCACAAGGCTCAAACCTGGGCCTATTACATCCTTCCTTTAGCTGGGATCATTCAAATCTTTCGGGGGCATTACTTGTCATTTCCATGCTGAAATGTCTTTTAAGCCTCACCAGCTGGATAGACTGTCCACCCTAGCTAATTGTTTATAATGATTTAATGTCTGGCTTTCCAGCAGTTACCTTGTTTTAATCTTCAGTGAGACTGAGACCAGGATTATAACTCCTCCTAAAATATATTCAAGAACCTGTCAAGCGATTGCCTCCTTTTGTTCATCTTTGAAGTCTAGTATTTGTAATCGCTCTGTAATATTTTATGTCATTTTCTGGTTTCTTTCATTAAAGGAAGATTTCCAAATTGTAAGCTATGGTCTTCCATGCTGGACTGGAGAAAATTGTTCATATATTTGTGTCTTCATGCTTATATTACTGGAACACCCTATTTACCCACTTAGATTAATCATCTCTTTCATACCTCCAAATGATACAAAATGCTGCATCCAGACCCTTATACAGACGTGCTCACATTCTCTTTGTTTTATGCTCTTTACGTCGGCTCACGGTTGATTTTAGAATTCGTTTTAAAATTCTCATATTTACATACAGAGCACTAAATCAAGCTCAGACTACTAATCTCAGTTTCTCATTAAACACACTGCTTCTCACTTGCTCAAAATATATTAGTTGTTCCTCATATAAGATTGTAGACTGGGGTATAGAGCCTTTCAGTCTGTGGCAGCCAAGACTATGGATCAGTCTGCCACTCCAGCTATATTTAGCTCGCTCTTTAGACTTCATGAAAAAGTCGTTGAATCCTTTTTGGTTTAAGTGTTTAGATTGTGTTGTAATATTTTTGGTTTTGTATTGCTATTGAACTATGTTTTAAGTATCTAATATATTTTATTGTGATTATTCCCAGTTTTTACTTATTTTCCTGTGCAGTAATTTGTAACTCTGTAAATAAACATTGCTTACTTAAATATTTTCTATCAGAAACACACTCTGCATATTAGTTGGACTATCTTCTTATATTCTGAGGTCATGATATTTTTGTATTACAGGATGATCAGCTGCTAGAGGATAGCAAAACTCTGGGTGACTGTGGATTCACCAACCAGACTGCCAGACCTCAAGCCCCAGCTACAGTCGGTCTGGCCTTTCGTATTAATGGTATGTTGTGGTTATGCTGTTTGTTTGGTTTTAAAGATCAGAGGTACACTACACAACAAAAATGAGTACATTCCTATGAACCATTGCTTAAATATCTTAATATAAAAATCGTTCTCAGAGTTGAACTGTCATGTATTTACTCTTTATTTAAAATTAGAACAGTTTAGAGTTACAGTGTTAAAGTAGCGGTGTAGTGGTTAAGACATGTGAATGACCTTCTGAAGAGACACAAACCCTGCCTCAGGGGGTTGCAAGCTTGTGTACTGCCAGTGCGAGCCCAGATAAATGGGAGGGTAACGTCAGGGAGGGCATTTGGTGTAAAATCTGTTCTAAATCAAACATGTGGCTCCCTCTGCTATGGCGGCTTCTTGGGAAATAAGGGAGCAGCTAAAAATACCTCAGTTTACTTTATTAAAATACGGGCTTCACTATAGGAACTCACCTATAGGAAACACACCTTTTATTACTGAGATAATTTGAGATGTCCACCTTTACATTTGGTGGATGATACCATTGTTCCTTATTTTTATATAGAGATGTTCTTCCTTTCTTTAGAGACAGTTTCTTTAACATGGAGAGCCTGTGTTGTTCTCCTTTTGTCTTAAAAATACCTCAGTAGTGTTTTCTTGGATTTGAGTCAGGCAACATACTTGGCCAGCTTATAGTTTCACTGTTTTCTCCTTAAGGAACTAATGTGTCATGTTGGCAGTCTGCTTTGTTCATGTCAGACGCGCTGGTGTTTTTATGTGAACCTAACAGATTTATTTCCATTTGAGCAAAGAAAGGACTCAAAGTATTCGCAAGCAAGCTATCTTTTTATTTCTTTAGGAAGGGTGAATCTTGAAGTTTTTGTTCTGAAGCTCAAGTAAGGGTTTTTATTTATTCCCCAGGTTGTGATGCTTGGAAGTTGACATTGTGCAATCTCCTTCAAACTGTCACAGAAACTCTGCTTTCCTCTGATAAGTCTTGTGCCAAATTAAAGGCATTTTTCCTTTTCTTTTGCACAGTTACATTATATAAGTAGTGCACTGGCCCTAGCATCATTCTGGGAAGACAGACACTCAAGCACTGTTGCTTGTTCTGTTGGCTACATTACTTCCTCAACATGTCTTCAAGTTCTCCAGAAACCTGATAATGAACTGATCATTTGATTCAGGTGTGTTGACCCAGGGTGATACCTAAAACCTGCAGGACACTGGCCCTTGAGGCCCGGAGTTCCCCACCCCTGTTCTAAAGTATTTGAGTTGAAGATTCATAAAAGGTTATATGCTACATGTAATCTTGGAAACAGTGTAATTATTGAGAAGGAATACAATTTGAGAATCAAGTGATGTACTCAGTTCTGATGTGTACTATATTTTCCTCTGTCATAAAGAGTAGTTTTCCGTTTTACCAAGAAGTATGACTCTTTTTTTATGTTAGTAGCACGACTGGTGGAAAACGTTTGTGCTATTCTCTTAATAAACCATCACTGATCCCATTTAGCAACAGTGTTTTTCAGTAGACAACCATGATGAATGACTGACTAATCCATTCTTTTGCACTGTAATCTGTGGTCTTTAGCACAACAACATGTCTACTTTTCTAAAAAAAAAAATTAAATATATTTTTATTTTTTTAGTCTTTTTGCCTCTCATACTGTATTTATTTAAGAAATGAGAGGTGGCTCAAGACTTTTGCACAGTACTGTAAATCGCGTCACTGAATGAGTGTATTGTGTGTCACTTAAAAGAAAGCTTCAAGGTAACTTCTCCTTCAGAACTCATTCCTTAAAAATTAAGGTGTGATTTTATTCTGTAAATAACTCAAGAAGACTCATTGTAGATTTTCAGCGTGGATTTACCAGCAGTTATGTTTAAGAGCATACACAACGGGCCCTCAGCGGCATTAAAATGTGTTGCGTGTAACCCGAGTCCCCGTGCCTTAAAGCTGTGGCTCAAATTATGCACTTCTACCTTTTAGGGCTGCCACAAACGATTATTTTGATAGTCGACTAGTCACCGATTATTTTTGCGATTAGTCGACTAATCAGATCATGCATCCATTGGACGTAAAACTACAGCTTATTCCACCAGCATGCATCTGCTCTTATATAACTATCATTAGCTTACAGCTTTAAGTGTTTAAGGTATGTGCTAACTAAAAATAAAGACAAGATGATAGTTTATTAAATTTTAATGAAATTTGCATATTGTTTCAGTGAAGTTTAATAAACTCCTTGCTATCTAAAATATAACAGGACACCGGAGTATATTCTCGAGCATCTCACACTTCTGATAATCAGTTGTCTGCTTGATGTTTATTCAGCTGTGTAAAAACTATAACTTTAATCTCAGCCAAACCGATTTACTCAGGAACAAATAAAATACTAAAAAAAGCCAAACAATAACATTTTGAAGTTATCTAAGTGACTTATATATATTTAACCTGAGTAGCGAAAGACGGCGGTGGGTTTGAAAACGATTTGCGGGAGTCCGGTGTTCTCACGGGCTCTAGTGAGCCTTGCCCCTGGTTAGCTATCGAGCTAGTGGGTAACAGACGTCTCCGAAAACGTCGGAGCGCTTCTGAAAATATGTGGTGTCTTGATAAACTGAGCAAATATTTGAGGTTTATACAGTTACATTCTCGCCTGAAAATATTTTAATCGTTTATTTTGTGACCCAGAAAGAATAATAAGAATAATATTAAAACTAACTAGCTGCCGCCATTGTTGTAAACTGAGCTGCGCTGCGCTATGAATTCTGGGATACAGCTTCTTCTTTGGGGTTTAACGGCAGCTGGCATCCTTGTACATGCAGTGCTGCCATCTTCTGTTTCAGTCCGTTATTACACTCTTAAATCCTACTACTTATTCCTGCGTCTTTTGTGATGCTTCAAACGAGGCGTCGACTATTAAATCAGTCGTCGACGATTTTGATAGTCGACTAATCGTGGCAGCCCTACTACCTTTAAGTGCATTGAGCAAAGCATGTCCTTAGTTACACGAGCATGAATCTGTTTTGAAGGATTTTCCCCTGGATACACTTGCTCTACAGTAAAGATTCATTTCAGCAACCTTTTATTATGTGCAGCCACATTAAACTCTGCTGTCACGATGGAGCTCATGCTTCCTTGTCTCTGTGCCCTGCAGATGAGATGTTTGAGCAGCTGCACATCGAGGCCTTTTCCAGCCCCCCGGAACTCCCTGATGTGATGAAGCCTCAGGACTCTGGTAGCACTGCTAATGAACAGGCAGTGCAGTGATGGCAGAGGCAGGAAGCGAGCATCGGCAGGAAGGATGGAAGTGGCAGTGTGCAGATTAACTGCGGTGAAGAAGTAGCGGGGTGGAGGATGTGTAAAATAGTTTCATTTGATTGGATGGGGACGTTTTAGGTAACCAAGCCTATCCATGTTACCTTCATGTTGTCATCTCAACATCCCCCCCACACGTTTGTTGTTTTTTTGTTTGTTTGTTTTTTTTTAACTCTATTGATTTCCACATCACATGCAGTTCAGCTCCTTGAATTTGCTCCTAAGCACCGAGTGAAGAAGTTGGTTTGGAAAGTGTGATTGTGTGTATGCGTGCGTGTGTGTGTGTATGTGTATGTGTTGAGTTATTCTAATTATTATCATTAATATTTTGGAAAGGGTGGAGGCGTAGTTGTGTGTCACAGTGCTCTAGAATTAACATGCATGGGTAAGAGTCCAGTGTGTGAATCAGCAAATGCATGAACAAACTCAAAACAAAGGCTTTACATTCACAGAAGCAGATAGACCTACCACTGATTCGTTTCTCTGGTCTGATTCCCACTTTTCGTTGTACATTTCTGATTCGATCGTAAACCAGGAAGAATGTCTGTAAGATAGTTGCGTTCATTTTTGTTTTCATCATCATTTTGTTTCTTCGGTTTGTTTCACGCGTTAGTCCCTTGTTGTGTTTCACGCACTGAGACCAAAGGCAGGTACCTCTTGGACAGCAGAGGGATTATTTTTCTTCTTCTTTAGTTGTTTGGTCAAAGGCATACAGTATATACACAGGAGGAGCGTTTCTTGTGTTAAACTTTTCATTTTGTAAATGCACACATCACAAGTCACCAACACTTACGTGGCATCTTCCCCTTATTACACATGCATAGCCTGTAACTGTGATCTTGCTTAATTAAAAGTTTTTCCTGTTTGGTTTTTTACTCTGACTGCTTTTTGGTTTGTTTGTTTTTTTATGTTTTTTAAGTTTGTGTCAGTATTTAATGAATAAATCAGTAATTCAGTGTATTGATCTGTGTTGGAGGCACTGGGCAGGGCTGTAGCAGTGATTCTTACAACCATGTAAAGCCTGAACCATGAAATAATTTCCAGAAAATTTTAACTTTTTGACAAAGGAGTGTTTATTGATCCTTGACAAATTAAAAAAAAAAGAGAACTTAAATATTGATTTGCATATGTGAGTTCTAATTTGCATCATATTTGCTTTTTCATTTGATTTATGTATCGCTCAGATACTGTTTCTTTGTGTTTTGGGGGTAAAATAGAAATCACTGATGATGTAGAAGTCACAAAACTCATATACAGGTGTGATAGTGACGTTAAAAATGCCTCTGTCCAGCCCATATGTGAGCCGGCATGCACAGTAAGCAGGTATAACATATTGTCATATTTAAATTTTATTATTTACACTTGTGCTTTTTATTCTGTGACATGTTAAAAACTGTGAAACTGCTATTTTCTTTCTGGGATTTGTAGAACAGGATGGACAGTTTTTCTTTTATAATATAGATTCACCGTAAAATTAAAGCTCAAGTCAACAAAAACGCCCCCCTTCAAACCTCCAGGGGGTATCCAAAAAGCACCAGGTTCCTTTTAAGCTGTTGATATTTGGTCCTAACTTCTACACTAATTAAAATTGTCCAAAAGGCATTGCCAGCAAAAATGTAGTGTAGAGGTCCAGTTAAGTGACTGGAATGAGTCACTTAATGAGTTGTTTTTCACCACATCACTGTCATGTTAAAACAACCTGAAGCTGCAAGAGTGAAAAGCTTACCTGGAACCAGAGGAATGCAGCAGGGATTAGGGCTTTGGACTTTTCGTAGCAGAAAACGCCACAAGTAGAAATTATGGCATTAAAGATGATTTTAGTTCTATTTAGGGTCCATGAGAGTGAAACACAGCTGATGCACAGCTGCAGACCTCCTCCACCTGTAATACGACCATAGATTACTACGCCCTGCAGTGGCACGTCTAAACATTAATGTGAAAGAAGTTTCTGCATCACCACCACCATCTGAGTAGTTAACATTACATCACTAACCTTAACATAATTTACCAGTGTCGTGCTCCTTCAAAAGTCTGACACATTCATTCTTAGCCTTTATTTTTCTAAATAAAGCTTTTGTCATAAAACAATCATAAAAATGGTATCAGGGAGCACTCTCATACAGAGTCCAGGTTTTGATCTGTGGTGATTTTAGGAAGGGTTGTTGGTTTGGGCCTCTGTCCTGCTCGGTGAGACCAGTGCTGTCAGGGAGCGCTGGAGAATGGATTTGACCTGCAGCGATATTAAGGTGAGTGATACATGTCAAAGTGGGAGTACAGCAACAAGATGATCATAAGCTGTGCAGTTTCAGTGTGAAAACCATATAACCACTAAGATGGGAGCTTTAGTTTAAAAAAAAACTTAATTATTTCCAAGTTAGTTTCACTGTAAACAGGTTGCTGTCAATTCTACAACTTACGCTTTGTAACGCTTTGACTAACCCTGCATCCAGTTGCCAAAATATAAAATAAAATAGTTAATAAATAAAGTTTTTATTGTTTGAAAACGTTTTAGTAATAGTTTTACTTTCAGAGTAAGACGACAGAGACATACTAACATCTCCAATAAATAAAAAGCCTCACCAGGCTGGTTGTGCTAAAGAATACAACGAAAGTCATTTCCTGCACATTGTTATTTTATTTTATTGCTTTGTACACTATCGCTTTGTTCTTTGAAAAGTTTGTTCTTTTATTTCAGGTGACCTTTCCGTTTCTCCTAATTTAAATTTTTATTGTGTATTAATTCGAATAAGTCTGACTTAAGAATTGAAATAAAATTCAATAAAATAAAAAATTGGATATATCCTAATCCTGACACTGAGCGGAGAAAACTTTGAAAACTGGCTTTGGGATACGCGTATTTTTGAGCCTAATAGATTCTGTTCTTTTTCTATAGCCTTATAAAAAATACCCCACCCACCCAAAAGGAAAAGAAAAAAACGCTTTCAAAGTGTGAATCACTAATATCTCACTAATATTGTGTTGGATTTTTAGTCCTATGCACGCACACGGAAATGAAACAAGTACGTAAAGAAACCAAAAATGGGAAGGTCCTGTTATTAAAACCCCGAAAACGAAAACAAAACCGGGAAAATGAGCGTCATTTCCAATATTTTCTGTTTTCAGAACTACACGCTTGCAGCAGAAGCAGCGGCGCGTCCTCTCTTAGAGCCACTAAATCCTTAATTTTCGATCCCAAATATGGACTAGGAATGTCCAGGGTGACGTCTCGTGTCCGGGGAATGCGAGTTTGTAACCGCATTTATTTAACTACGCCTTCCTCGCTCTGAGGTCCTGGTAGGCATTACACAGGAAGAGAGCCGTGTTGGAAAAAAAAGAGACGGGACGCCCTCCTCCTCTTCCTCCTCCTCCTTCTGTTGGCGGATAACGGTGCCCAAGAAGTTATTCAGGACCGACGCAGACAATAGCGCCGAGACATTCTATCCAGCTGTGATCCACGGTCATCACTACTGATTAATGGTGTCTGCCCTGTGTCACAAAGAGGGAAACAGTCGGCTGAGATCCTATCATGGAGGATTTGGGTGAGTATTACAGCTGCTCTTCGTTTCATGCCTTGTAACTACATGTTGAGATATCTTGAAGGGATCTGTGGGGAAGGGGTGGTGTGCCCAAACAGAGGAAATAAGGTCTCTGTTGATTCTGGCAGTCATAGAGTACAGATCCCTGGCTTACAAGGACATGTAGAAAAGAGGGGCTGTAACATAAGGAGCAATGGAAAGCAGTAGGAAATACTTTTTTAAAAAAATGAGTGGTACAAGTTCCCAGTCCGCAACAGTGAGGAATTTTCTTATAATAACTCATGCATGCCAATATTTTAGATGTTTGTAAAGCTGTGTTTTACCTTCATTGTGCAGGGGCACATACCCACAAATACATGCAGGTAACACATGAACCCGTGCACTGCTCTACATCTGCCCGACCTTCACTCGGGTCTTCCTGCACGGCCTGCAAATGCAATAAAAAGCTCTGAAAATTAGATTTAAAGGGGTCCAGAGCAGGCATGTCCGTCCATTAACATTAACAAGTTATGGATGGATGGAGTGCCACATAATGTTGAAGAGAGTGTTTTCCATTTTGAAGGAATTGAAGACATGAGAGAAGACAGCATCAGAGAGCATCCCCCCCATTTCTGAATGATACTGGAAGCAAATGTCTTCTTTTCTCTAAAACAACATGATGGGAAGCTGACTCTTTGTGTCAGAAAATAGCTGTGTGTTGGAAAGGCCCTGAAATAGCCCGGGGCAATGCTGCTATTTGTAAAAGCCACAGAGTTCAAGGAAAATAGACATGGCTTTTGCCTCAGCTGCCCATTCACGCTCTCTGGGAGTTTCTTCTGTTTTTTCACCAAGTACGCTTCAAGAGTGGAGCATTTGTGCTTGTCAAGCAACACGAGGAGGGGAAAAAAATGGCATGGTGTACACATCTGGGCACATCTGGATCGGATTGCACACGGTGACACGGAGGTGCTGGGGTTGAGCGCCATGTTTGAGAGTCTTGGCTTGCGCTGTCGTCCAACAGTGTTGTAAGTTTATGCATCGGATTTGGCGAGGCTTTCGGCGAGAGAGAGACCACTTGTTAGAGAGGCCTATGGCCAAGACAAACAAGTCTGCAGGCCGCTCTAAATATGGTCATAATTCCCATTGAGAGAAGTTCAGCTCCTTATATGTGCTGCTCAGCCTCTTCGAGTATGTGTGTGTGTGTCTGTGTGTGTGTGAGAGACACACAGCACAGCAGGGAGGTGGAGGGCCAGTAGTATATGCACACGGTTCTCACCGCATGGTCGTACCAGAAGTGTGAATCATCCGGGGTAGAAATGACCACAGCGGTGCGCTCGGGCTGGGCAAAGTTTTGTGACACATGGCCGAGCAGCGTAGGTTTAGAACATAGCACTTCACCAGATTCTGAATTAGAAATTCATGATTCATAATGTGACGAGCCTTGCGTAGCTGCTTTAGATGGGAAGTCACCCTGTGACGGTTTCTCCAAAGCCACGAATGAACTCTGACCTGCAGCTCATAAATCAGCATGCAGCTCGGTAGAAAATGGACATGTCAAATTTCATCCCTTAAATAGGCCGGAATTATCTGGCAGTGTGACTAAATGCTGTTCTTTTTCTACATCAATAACTAAGAAAACCAGTTGTGCAATGCTCGTCTGTCACACTGAGTCACAGCTGCAATACAAGAAAGAGTGTGATAATACTAGATGAAGCAGTTACTCCACATCTGAGGAGTGCCTGAGATGTGTCATCCGTGGCTTTGGGAGGTTTCATGGAAAGACCATTCACCTGCTTCCAAGTAGTAATCAAGACTGGGAAACCTTATTGTTTTCTACAAAGCTCTGACTTGCATGACTCGTAATAATACAGAAGTACCAGAACCCCCCCAAGAAAGTACTTTTTTTTTTCTTTTAACCAAAATGTAATAGATATTGCATCACTGTAAACCGTTTACTGAAAACATTTGAAGGTCTTTTAAAGAAAGTTGGAATTCTTAGATCTCAGTTTTTTAAATATCCACCATCTGTTATCAGGATCCTCAGACCTAATTTACAAGCTTCCAAAGTTTTTTTAGATAAAGTGCTTTCGAACACTTTGCACGCTCTCACGTCGTACACCTGCACATTTCTAGCATCTGCTGATGATGTCACAGTGATGTTGTTATGGTTACGTTAGCTTGGGCTTTACAAATTGAGGACATTAAGTTTGAGTTCTCAGGCATCCAGGTCCAGAAAATAAAGCAAGTGGACTTTTTACCATCCATCCATTCTTTTCCGATTATCCAGTTCAGAGTCTCGGGGCCCTTTAGCCTATCCCAGCTGCCACAGGGTGAATGTTTTGCCTCCCCTGGGAAATACCTGGGACTCTCCGTCAGCTCTTGGATGAGAGGCAAAACATCTTCACAAACTAAGTCCAGCTGCCTTTCTTCAAGCACTCGAGACAGGATGTTTGTCAGCCACATGATTGGATTTGTTTGTACACAGGATCAAAAGTCGGGATATTTTGTTGTCTGGCTTTGGCTAGGGAATTCTATCGATAAGCCTGTTTTCCATTCCTATCATGTTAAAGTGTTAAAATACAGTACAAAAAGCCTCTGTCTGGTAAAAAAGTGTCACTCCTGTGTGCTTGACTTCAGTAACCCTGAGGTAACACAAGTCTTCTGCGTCAGTCTGGAACCAGCTCACAACTGGACTGACCTTTCTTATTTATTTTAACTTCTTGGAAAGGAAGGCCAAAATTTTCATTTTGATAATATAAAAGTTAAAAAAAGGGACCGGTACCCTTTCAGGACTCACAATAAATGGTTGCTATGTCATTATACATACATGGTAAACCACTGTTACTCATATGAAGTCCTTTTTCATCTTCAGTCTGCTTCGGTTGCTTGTCAGGATAAGTGATGTCATACAGCTGTAGATGCTAACACTTGAGTGAGTTTAGTTTCTGTGCAGCTTGTACTTCAGTGTGAGTGTGTGAGTGTGTGTGGGCGGAGGAGTGGACTCAGATATCAGCTGCCAAACACTCTTCCTCCTCTGCTTCCTTTCCACACTGGCATGTTTAGAATATGAATGCAGGAACGTTTGAGCGTCTGAGCGACCTCACCGTCAGTGGACTGAGTGATGAGCGTCCGCCAGCGCTCGCTGTCCTCCGTGTTGTGTCTCGGTGTGTGGGCTGAGTTGCTGCTGCTGTATTGGTCACAAAAGGCTGTCTGTGTCTCCTCAGGAGTGCCTGAGCCGCTTAACTACCCTCTCAGTCCTCGTATTGTTGTGTTTGGTACGTAGCTGCCTGTGCATGCGTTTGTATGTGTTTCGTCTCGTCTGTCGTTTAACTCAACTTAATACCTTCTTGTCATGCAGCGTAATACTTTGCATGCTTTTTAAATTATTTTCTTAACTTGAGTCTCTTGATTGACTTTTAATACTTGGTAAATAAACTTGGCACCATTAGGGACAACCATGAATGTTTGTGACATGAAATGTGGCTTCTGTGGTGCTACAGAAACTTCTCTCTCCCTTCCAGATGCCCTCCTTGCTGATCTGGAGAACACAGGCTCCCCTTTACCTCGGTGTCCCGTCCTGCTCACCTCTGATCCGCCCCAAAATGCCGATCCCACCACCCAGGACCCAGCCCAGACCCGACCGCCGCCTCCTGCATACACCCCGCAGCAGGTGGTCAATCCAGGCCACGTTCATACCAGTTTTCTTTCTTCCTGATTATGCAGAGGCTTTGATAAAGTTTGTTTGATCACTCGTCTGTTTTGTCTCTTAGACCGTTTCTTCAGCAATGAAAACTACACAGAACTCCACCCCAGACAAATTATACAGGTAACTCCTTCCTAGATGTCTTTTTCCATTGCTCACAGGATCACCGGCAAATTCATTACTTGTTCTGCTGTTCGTAAACACAAATATCTAAACAGCCAATCACACGGCAGCAACTCAGTGTATTTTGGCATGTAGACATGTTTCCAGCACTTAAATCTACGGCTCACAGAATTAAAGCAGTTCTGAAGGACCTGAACTAGCGTGGAGTACCTAATAAAAGAAGAATTAACTGTATGACATGTATTTCTGAGCCAAGTTTAAGGCATCTAAATTTCCTGCTGCTTTTAGCCTTGTTCAAAATACCACAAGCCAACACATCATCATTGTTGTTTTGGCTCTTTCCTCTAAATTGCCCAGCTGAAGGTGATCAGACCTCAGCTTGTGTCCAGATGGCTTGCTACCTGTTTGTTCCATGGTTTTCCTCTCTTGCCACAGCCATCTCGAGGCTCTCTGTACCACATGTGTGGTGTTGCAGATTCCTCAGTTTTCCCTCGATGCCCAGTGTGATGAAATCCAAGGACAGCAGCTTCCCTGCTTTCAGCTATCTGCTCGTACTTAGGGAGCTTCTTGTTAAAGACCCACCAAAGCAATAATCCTGGGCGGGTGTTAGCCTCTAGCATAATGAAATACCCCAAGGACTCTAACACAACAGCAACTGGTTTCCGCCAGTTGGGTGTGATGATCTGATGAAAATGTGTTTGTTCTAATCCACCAGCAGCTGCTGGTCCCAGATGTGCTAGCTGATGGTAATGGCTTCTTTTCCATTGGGTGACCCTCAGGACTTAATCAGGGTGCCTAAAGTGTCCCTCTGTCTCAGGGAAGCAGCTCAGGATGTGCTGCAGAGTTGCACATTTTGAGCACAGCTGGCATGTGAAGTTTTGATGGACTGGGATAGAGTGTTTTACACGGAGAGATGGTGGGTCAGCATGTTGATGTATGAACCCAAACCCTGTTAGGAATCTCATTCATTTTCTTTACATCACTCTTTGCAAAGCAATGTGTGGTTTTTAAGCAAGCGAGAGAATTCTCCTCCTCGCATAACGAGTCCAACAACATTGTTTATACTTTGTTTTTTTAATGCCTTTTATTGTTAATATTATCTGTCTCCCTGCAGCACAGTGTGTAAACCGCGCTCTCCCCGAAGCGCAGATCCTCCTCTGGCCTTCTCTTCCTCCTCGCTGCTGGGGGGAGGTCTGAGTGAACTGGACCATCTGCTACAGGAACTCAACGCCACCCAGTTTAACATCACAGGTTAGCATGTGTGCGTGTGTTTTAAATCCTCGTGTTTAAATCAGATTTCTTATCTATGATCCTGTTTTGTTGTCAGATGAGATCCTGGCTCAGTTCCCTTCTTCTAAGAAAGATGAGAGAGATAATATCAAGGATAAAGCACCAACCTCCTCCTCCAGGTACCAAATCCACAGGGAAATAAGAGAGTTTTAAGCTTTTAACAATAAATATCTCAGCAAGAGTATAATCTGTCTGAGTATCACTGTATATGACTGAGGAAGTAGGTCTGTTTTATGCAGACGCACCCCTTTAAAATCTGCTTACATTTAAAAACCTGCAGTTTTATTTTTTTATTGCAAGTAAAAATCCATATTTGCACATTGTGTGCAGCATTTGAGCATGTTTCTGATCATGTGTGTAATCTGTGGGTTTGATTTCGGTGTTTTAGCTCTGCGAAGCCTTCTGCAACATCGGCCACACTGGAACTGGACAAGCTGATGGCTTCGCTGTCTGACTTCAGAGTCCAGAGCACCGTAAGAGTCACCCACAGCTGCATGAAAATGCTAACCTGTCAACTTTTTACTTGTAAATTCACAGCGGTGCTCACTATATGACTTTTACAGAATGCTAATATTAGTGTTGGATCCCTGTAGAGGCTGAGTTGACTTCATAATGGCTACACTGTTACTGTGCAGCCTGCTGGCCACAGCACATGCCTGCTGGTACAGATCAGTCACCAGATATGGCTTGTGGATGAAAATTAGTCTTGGTCTTAATTTTCCCAGAGTCTAAAATAGCTTCAGATTGTCGGTAGTCAGCTTAAAGATCAGCTTTTGGAACAGCGTATAATCTAGTTCTCTCCTTTTTGGTGAGTCGGCTTGCGAGCAGAGTAGGCAGTTCTGTCATTATAAGGCTGTTTAGTTTCAGTATGCAGTCCAGCTGTGAGTGATAAACAAGACTGCTGTGGGAACAGAGTCTTAAAAGGGAAACATCTCCACTGCATATCCATGACTAACCAGGCTAAAGTGTCCAGGCAGAGCAGAGAGACATCTGTAGAGCCTTGGCTCAAACTATGTGCAGTATTGTTATGATTTGACTTTTCCTCACATTGGTTTCTTCCAAACAAATTCATTTCCAACATCTGTGGAGTGATGATAAACTCCCAAAGAATTAACATCATAAGGACTCTGCTTTGTCTTCTCTCAGCCAGCTGCGCCTGTCACTCCAGCGCTCATTACAGCATCACCGCAGCAGCCGGCCGCTGCCCCTCCTCAGCCTCCTTCATCAGGAGGCTCACTGGACAGCATGCTGGGACTCCTCCAATCAGACCTGACCCGACAAGGAGTGCAAACGTCCTCTAAGGGAAACTGCTCAGCCTGCCAAAAGCCAGTTGTCGGACAGGTGAGCAGTCAGAATATATCTGTCAGACATGTGATGAGGAAGACCCTCACTTGAGTTGACCTGGCTGTTTGTGCAGGTGGTGACAGCTCTGGGGAGGGTGTGGCACCCCGAGCACTTCGTATGCACCGAGTGTGAGACGGAGCTGGGCAGTCGAAACTTCTTCGAGAAGGACGGGCGGCCGTACTGCGAGCCGGACTACTTCACGCTGTTCTCCCCTCACTGCGCGCACTGCAACAAACCCATACTGAACGTGAGCCGCTAAGATGGGAACATGTTTCTGTTACTCAACTCTGAGCTTATTTAAAGAGCTCAGCTCGATATCCCAGCCCACCTAAAGCTCTGTAACTTTCTCTTTTTTTCGCTTTAATCGTTGTGTAGAAAATGGTCACGGCTCTGGACAAGAACTGGCACCCAGAGTGTTTCTGCTGTGTGAAGTGCAGCCGCGCCTTTGGAGAGGAAGGTAATGGGAGGCGCTGTTAATTCCTGTCAGGGGTAACAATACACTGCAGTCAGGCCACACTTACATGAAGCCCTTTATACCATACATCCATTAGCATTCAGCATTCAGACAGCATTTTATAATGTTATTGAAAGGTTTATACTATATATATTTCAGGAAATTCCTACCTTTTGCAGTAAATAAAGCACATCTTATTTATTAAATTATTAGATTATTTTAAACATTACAACCAGTTTCAGAGTTTATAATAACTTACAGTTTGCACTTCATTGGTGCTTTTTCTCCCATAAGAGACCCTAAAACATTTGATTTTAACCTTACATTAAAAAAGGCTACATCCTGTCTGAATGTTTCATGACTAGTGGGGTCTTGACAGATATTCAGATATTTGCCCTAATTTACTAATTTTTTGAAAAGATAACAAAGTTGCAGTGTCCATGACTGTAGGCGGCCATGTTTTTGTATCTACGTTGCGTTATATAACTGAAGGGTTTAAGGCCACACCTCTTAATCTTTGAATGCTGGTGTATAACCATGCAGTCTGTCGTTGCAACATTTGTAAAGGAATGTGTCGTTCAAAAGAACTCGTCGAATTCAAGAGGTCAGATTGTGAAATTTCTTCCCTCCTCAGATATTCCACCATCAAGTTTACGTGGTGCTTATTTAAAAGTGAAAGTATTTAGGAACCACAGCAGAACTGGCAGATCAGGCAAAGTTGCTGAGGAGCAACAAGATCGGCGACGCTCTGCTGTCTCAGTAACTGCAGATTGGAATTAACATCAGCACTGAACCTGTGTGCTGGGAGCTTCATGGCATGGTAGAGTTTTAAAATATATTTGCAGAGACAGGGATGGACTGACAGTAGTTTTCAGAAGTATTCCTGAAGCCAAGCAGCAATCTTGTCATTTTTGTAAGGCAGAACTACTTAAGGGTCAAAAGATAACAGCGCTTTGTTTTTGAGGTTGTACATTGCGCACAGAGATTTCTTCTGTGAGTTTTTTATTGATATTGTGCAAGTTAACTGATTAAAACCTTACATTCCTTTTAATTTGTAAAAACTTTGGATACATTATTCCTAAATTGTCTGTGTAGGTTCTCAGTGATTTGGTTCATGGTAGTGTTAAGAGCTTGAAAATTGGTTTAAATGACCACTTTCAACATCTGATAATTTGTCTTTGTGCTGTTTCAAATATGAGGTCGAAAACATTAGCAAATCTCTGCATTCCGCTTTTATTTCCAGTTTACACGGTTTCCTAACGTTTTTTTGGGATCGGGGTTATATCGTCAGTTTCACTCTGCCGTGAATTTCGAGGCAAAACACTGAGTCTCTGTATTTCCTTGGCAAGAAAATGGCCAAATTTAAAGCAGCACGAGCTCTGAGGTGGAAAAATACAGCCGGCCGTTGTTAGTTCAGATCAATAAAATGTAATGTTGCACAAACCGCAGTCACATAAGGTTTGGACTGATTTTCCTTTTTAAATCTGTGATATTATACAGTAAATCTGACATTTATCAAAAGAGCTCTTGAGCTGAGTCAAACTGTGGCGATGTCCTCTGCAGGTTTCCATGACCGTGAGGGCCAGCAGTACTGCCAGCAGTGCTTCTTGACTCTGTTTGCTTCCCGCTGTCAAGGCTGCAGCCAGCCCATTCTGGAAAACTACATCTCAGCTCTAAACTCTCTCTGGCACCCACAGTGCTTTGTATGTCGGGTGAGTGTTGCATTTTACTTGATCAAGAGTTGCAGCATTAACTGATGCGTTAGGCTTACGGGTCGTTTCAGGTTAATCTGCTCTGAAAAAGGTCAGAAAGGTTGGAGAACACCATGAGAGTTTATGAGGAGATTAAGAGGAATTTACATCCTTTAATACCAAGGAAGTCCCTTTTCAAAATAAAGTTAAAATACCTTTATTTTCACAGCCAGGTTATGTCTAACCTAGACAATAAAAAGACTATTGGTGATAGAATAGCAGAACACAAATATGCCACATGCACAGGTAAGACATTACCAGGACTTTTATATTAACACTGGCCACATCTGTCTTTTACTACAAAGATGTGGCAGACGAAGGCGTCTTAAATAAAGGGAAGCTTTTCTGGATTTATAGATAACAGCTTGCTAAATGTCATGGCTTAAATGGGACCTCAGTTTTACTTATTTCTCCTAACCTTTATTTGCCTTTATGAATGCATTTATGTCGTCTATGTTTGCTGCTGCTCTCTGTTCTCCTTCTTGCCTGATTTCAGCTGAATTTGGATGAATGCTTGGAGACTGCTCCTGTTGGTGGAGCATCACTAGAAAAGATTCAGTGTGTTCGTGGTCGTGTGTCGAAACAGGGTTTCTTTTTAGCTTAAACAAAACCTTGCTGTGAAAATAAATGCATTTTAATGATATATTTCCTGTCCTAGGAGCACCTCAAATAGAAGTGAGTTGATTCAGTGATTGATTTTTTTCTTTGTAAGGCCGATTCTAAATTTCCCAGATTGAACATCTATGAGACCAGTGAGCTCATATTTATCCTTTGAGGAGTCTCCTAACCCACAGCTGCCACACTGAATCTGCTCCGTGGCAAATAGATCACGATTGCTGTGCAATGAAACCTCAATGAGGAAGTTCATGCAAAAAACAAAACAAAACACAAATAAGCTGGAATTATGTCATGGGAAAGTTGTCATTTCACATGAAAACGCTGTAATTAGAGTTGCATGAGTCAGCACTGTGACTGAGTCTCGCTGTGTCACTTCCTCTCGTTTCCAGGAGTGCTACAGCCCCTTCGTCAACGGCAGCTTTTTTGAGCACGAGGGCAAGCCGCTGTGCGAGGCCCACTACCACCAGTCCCGCGGCAGCGTGTGTCAGGCCTGCCAGCAGCCCATCCTGGGGCGCTGCGTCACCGCCATGGGGGCCAAATTCCACCCGCATCACCTCGTGTGTCACTTCTGCCTGAAGCCGCTGAGCAAAGGCTGCTTCAAGGAGCAGGAGAACAAACCCTACTGCCACCCCTGCTTCATCAAGCTCTTTGGTTGAGGGCCCAGCAGGTCTTTGCCGGCCTGCCCTGAGAAGAAGCCCTAATGTGACTCTCAGTTCTCTCTTTTTTTTCATTTTTTTGTTACTGTGGGAGTTAGGGCGGAGCTGGACTCTTTGTAAATTTTGAAGAATATCTGAGTCAGCAGAGAGATGAGGAGGAAGACAGAATCATCCAACAAAAACCAGCCCCATTTTATTTTAACCATGGACTTTCAGTGCGAGGTTACAAACTTTATCACGGCTCAGAAACAAAAACACAGTGTGTTTAAATCAAATAAAAATTACGTTTTGCTACCAGATGTAAAAAGAAGCATCAATTTATACATCATTTGAGAATTTTTCCTGTTGTGCAAGGAAATCCCCTTTTAATATATTTGCTTTGTATTGCAGAAATTATCCACGTCACTGCAACTGCATTTTTATACCATATGCTGACTGCTACATTTGTTTGTTTTTTTCATTATTCATTCACTATTGCGCTGTGCAAAATGCCAAAAATGATTCCAAAGAATAAAATTAAAGCAAATGCGACTTGTTTTTGAGTGTTGATGTTTCTTTAAATTCACATGAGTCAGCTTTAAAAATAAAAAGCTTCTCTGCAGAAAGAAATATTTGATCTACTCCACTACTGGCAAGAACCTGGTGACAGTGGAAAGGAAAAACTGCCTCTTAACAGAAGAAACCTCCAGCAGAACCAGGTTCTGGTTGTGATAAAAGTCTGGTGAGAAAATTTACAAGCATCAGGCATAAGAAGATATAGATTATTGATAGGTTATACGATTGGATGTTAAAAGGGCAGTTTGATAATATTATTTTTATTTTTCAGTCATACGTTTGTGTATGATAAGCAGCTGATTTATACAGAATTACTGTAAGTCATTTGCTGTGCAGGGTGAGACGGTAAATACTTTAGTTTTTGACTCCTTTACAATAAATAGAGGAGAAATATACACCCACCAGCTATTGTATTAAGTACACCTAGCTTTGTGAGATGGCACGCTAACCAGCTGGAAGCAGAATACAGAAGATGGTACACTGTGGTGATAAAAGGATGGAGATAGTCAGGAATGATACTCAGGTGGGCTGTGATGTTTAAACGATGCTCAATTTCTACTGAGACCTAACATGTTCCAAGATATCCACCACAATGTTACAACACCAATAGCCTGCATCACTTATGGAGGGCAGGATGGATCCACGCCTTCATGGTAGTTACACCAAATTCTGACCCTACCATCTGAATGTCGCAGCAGAAATTTCACTATGTGTTGTATAACTATGCATGTGACGAATAAAGAACCTTGAACCTTGAAACTGAAGCTTTCTGTTCTTAGCTGACCAGAGTGGGACCCAGTGTGGTTTTCTGCTGCTATAGCCCATCTGCTTCACGAATGGATGTGTTCACCTGCATACCTTAGTTGCAACAGCTGAACTCTGACATCAAAATAGGCATAAAGTTATTTTTCACACAACAAGCACCTCCTCACTGGAAATTTTCTCTTTTTCAAACTGTTCTCTGTGAGCCCTAAAGGTAGTTATGTGGGAAAAACCCAGTAGATCATCAGTTTCTGAAACACCCAGACGAACCCATTATGTTCAAAGTCACTTAAATCACCATTCTGATCCTCAGTTTGAGGGTTGAATATGTCTACATTCACAAAAGCAATGAGATGTTGCCACATGATTGGCTGGATATTTACGTTAATGAGCAGCTGTACAGCTGTACCTAATAAAATGGACACGGAGTAAATAAACGTTGCAGTCCTTTAAATGTCTGCTGTGTGTGAGAAACTGTGCAGGAATTTTTTTTCCCTCTCTTCTGGACCATTAAGAGAAGCGAAGGGCGAATAAACGCTCCGTGTGAGGAAAATACTGACTTTGGCCACCAGAGGTCACTATTCGCTCACTGAGGATCGTGTGTAATTAATTGTAAAGTAGTTACAGGGAGGGTTTGAACACAAACGCAGAAAGAAACGAAGAAAAGACGAGTTAAAATCACCCAGACGACATGTGAGCGGCACGTGGGCGGAGGCGACTTGACAGCTGCTGGGAGCCGCGTGTGACGTGTCCACGCCTACGCGTCACCTCACAGGTGAGCTCGCTTAAAAGTTAATGAGCGTCACGCGCTGTCAAACGAGAGAACGCGGGTAACGCTGCGAAGGTCGTCGCGATCCGTCGACTTCATCAGGAGAGGAAAGAAGTTGTGAAATGAATTATGAGTGACTCAGAGCAGCAACACGTAAGTCTGCTTCAACCTGCTGCTCTTTAATGTGTGTGCTTTAATCAGGCAACCATCGCATGCCCGGAATGAACAGATGGTGAAAGTTGGATTGAAAACTCCACACGTGTTGTTGCGTGATTTATTTATTTGTTGGCCTTTTTGCTGTTTAGAAACACTCTCTTCATTAATAAATCTTAAAAAGCACTCTGTCTCCACGCACCAGGATGTGGTGCAGGTGTGCGAGCCGCAGTGGCCTGAGAATGGAGAGGACTGGAGTGATGGAGAAGGTGGGACGGATATGGACTCGGGGCTTCTGCAGGCCATGGCCGAGGAAGATGAGGAGATAAACGTCCACAATGAGGAGACGTTTGGGATGGGTGTGTAACTTGTGCTTACAGGTGTTCTTCTTTTAGACTTCTTCCCCCCCGTCTGTGTGTTAAACGTGAACTTTTAGACTATCAAAAAATAATGTAAGCATCCAGCATGATAATTTGGCTTTCTAACTTCAAACTGAGGCTTAATAACACTAGAAATGTTTATCTTACAGGTCAGATTAAGGTTAAGTGGAAAGAAATTAGTCATCTTCTTTCAGCTGCTCCTTCAGGTGTCACACCAACCTCCTTCACTACATCCAAAAACCTCTTCTGTTGTTTCTTCCTCTCTCCCTCTTACCTGGCAGCTCCATCTTCAACATCCAAACCATCTCAGCGTCTCCTCTCTGTAACTTTGTCTCCAAACCGCTCAACCTGAGCTGTGAAGATCTTAAAATGTTCAGCTCCAGCTCAGCCTCCTTGATCCCTTTTTATTGTGCGCAGTCCTCTTTGACGTAGCTCTGAACTACCTGACTCAGCGAAGTAGCTGAGACAAATTTAAGTGCCTTCTTAAATGCACGACGGCTCATAAGGTGCTGCCTTTAGGGTTGAATCGGGCTTTGTTGGGTGTAATGTGTGCTTGTTTGGCTGCTGTGCTCTAACCCAGGGTTGTGAAACATACGGCCCAGGGGCCTGAATCGACTCCGGTCCAATAAAAGTTGGGGAGCTTTACCTGTTCGCAAACCCTGCCATTTTTACTCATACGACACCTTAGAGTAATAGGCAAGGTTATTATAGTTAAACTGAAAAACTAAATGTGAAAAAACACTTGGTTGATTAAAAGAAAAAAAGGAAAAACTTGACTTTTGGGGACAAAAGATTTCAGGAAACCTCTGCAGCCTTTAGAGGACTTTTCTGGTTCTGACCACTTAAAAGTGGTCTTAAATATGTGAAGTTGCATTTTGCATCGTTTTTACAGGGTTACTAGGAGTCTAACCTGTTAACCTATCAGAAAGCAGTGTTTCCACATCTGTTTCTTTGTTCCCTGCCTGCATGTCTAGATTTGGATGCAAACGGGACCACAGAACAGTCCAGCAGCAGCCTTCAGTTTGGAGAGGCTCCGCCTCCACCGCCGCCGCCACCACCACCTGCAACACCCCCTCCCCCACAGCCCAAACCTCGGTCTCCCCGCAGAGCCCCGTGGTCTCCTCGCAGAGCCCCGTCGCCTCCCCGACAGAAGCCGCAGTATTTTCTGCGGGCTTCCTCGAGGCAGCGCGGCAGAAGTAGGGGACAGAGAGCAGCTCTGGGCAGGGGGCAGATGTTTGAAGACCCAGCTGTGATGAGAATAATCGAGGGCCGACCGAGCCTTAAGGTGACAAAGATGAATCTGTGTGTTGTCAGAAAATTGCACTAAAACAGTTCAAATCCTCAGTTTGACCCGTTTTTTTTTTTTTTTTTGCTCTTTTAAGAGTCTTGACAGTGCCATAGTGGACTGCGGGACCACCATGTACCAGCGTCCCTTTGAGGATGATGTAAGTGCCAACTTTTAATCCTTTTACTACACTTTGTTTTTCTTCTGTGGTGCTAATGCTTCTCTTCCATGTTTGTTTTCCATCCTAGATGATGATGCCCTCTTACAGAAAAACCAGAAGAACCTCAGGATCCATACTTGAGGTTATCACTTAAGAATGTGTTATACATATAATGACAAGTTCATTATTTTTATCTTTGTATCTTCCTGTGTTCTGTAGGACAGTGCTATAGTGTGTGTAATTGGGCACAGAGGTAGAGGTCAGACTCTGAACTCCAACTTTGTTGACTTGCCGTACTCCGCCGGGCCCCTTTATGGGGTCAGGCGAGGGGAATCCAGAGGATTGTACTCCAGAAGACAGTTTGGCCATCGAGGACCCACTCAGGTGGGAAACTGGCTTTTTACCACCTGGATATTTGTGTAACTGGATAGATGCTGTTGATGTGTGTTACTGCTTCTAAACAATCAGCTGGCTCACTGTATATTGTGGACTTCTTCCCTTTTTTAAGTTCTACTTTTTTTTTTTTTTCATGCAGGTGTACCCACCCATAGTACCAAGATCCCCCCTCTTCCCACGTCAGCCACTGACCCCACGCCAGCATTACAATCAGGTTGATTTCAGTATTGCTCACCCCTTCATTTCTGCGTTTTTTGTGCAGATCTGATTTGATCTTGACTTTTATTTTGTACTAAAGCAGACCAGGGCATTCATGTTTCCTCCAACCCACCCCTGCCCCTCGACGCCTCAGACTCCCAAAATGATGCAACTTCGCTTCGGAGCCAACTCACCAAGGCCATCCCCTTTTTACAGCCCCTCCTCTAATCCAGTACAGCCTTTCAGGTGCTTGACGTTAATGTTGCTGAAACGGGTTTGGTCCACAAAATGTATAGTCTGTTAAACTCTGACTATAAATCTTGAGTTCATGAAGTTTGAGATGCAAAAGTCCAAGACGAGCATCACGGTGGCTCACAGGTGTTGGGTGTGACCTGGGCGGGGCCCTTTCTGTGTGAGGTTTGCACCAGAGAACATGTTAGTTTAAAGCTGCCTCTCATAGTTTAGGACTCTTTTAAAAAAGAGACTTTTAATCTGTTTAAATAAAAGTTTGAGTATTGTGTGGTCATGCATAAATATCAGTGAGTGATGCTAATGTTTATCTGCAAGGTACAGGCAGATGATCTTGGATGTATAAGCCTTCTGGAAATGAAAGATGGAGATTTAATATGTATAAATGCGTCTTCTCTTTATGTGCTCATAACCAAGCACAGTCTGAGATTTCATGCATACTGATGAGACCGTTCTCTAACCAGTAGGTACCCTGGTCCAGCCACACAGCTCCATCCCCAACACAAACGACTGCTTAGTCAAAAACAGCGGCTATTCCAAAGGTTGGTGCATGGAGTGAAGAGTTTGATCCTGTTGGGTCATTCGCTATACTTACGGCCAAATCTGACCTGCTTATAGAAAGCCAGAGGGCTGGGATCCGTACTGTAACCTCATGACGGCCAAAGAAAAGGAGTGGATCACCCGGCTGCAGATGATCCAGCTGCAAAGTGAGAATCCTTACCTTGAAGACTACTACTATCAGGTAGGAAATAAAAGCTTTGCTCTTTAATTTTTTGATGGGAGAGGGGAAGCGAAGAAGCATTTCATTTTTGATTGCCGGTGAACCTTTAAACTGTTACAGGAGTACTATCGTCGAATAGAATCAAAGATGGCCGAAGAGGAGTTGGGCATCAGGAGCAAGAGGGAGCCACCTAAGCTCACCACGCCTTACATCAAAAAAACAGACTCCTACACACCGGGTTAGTGAGGCACAGGCTGTGTTTCTCATTGACTGTTGAGATGCTTGTACCAGAATTTGCCCGTGGGAGTAGGAGAGACATGATCTCCACGCTGCTTTGATTTAACAAACATTTTTCCCTCCAGCTGCTGTTGGACTCGTTTGAGTCGGTGAATAGTGCATGCAGGTAGTCCTGCCTTTTTGAATGTTTTTGGAGGTGCACGAGGCCTAAAATGCTTCCATCCTAAAACATTTGTCTTATAGATGCCTTATTGTTGATCCTTCTGAAAGCATCTGTTTCTTCAGGAGTTGCTCTGCTTATGTGTAAGCGTCTCTTGTTCTTGCAGTGGTGCACATTGAAGGCTCTTTGGGTCAAGTTGCAGTTTCCACGTGTTACTCTCCTCGCCGAGCCATCAGTGCTGTTCATGCAGTCCAGCCTCAGGGTCTGCTTGAGGTGAATGTGTAGTTTGGAGGCTCCCTGTGTTTGAGTGTTTTCGGTCTGCCTTTCCTGCTACTGACTTTTATTTCCCCTCATTTAAGGATCAGAAAGACACCAGACTACAGCGATTAGACATCCTTAACAAAATAGAAAAGGTACCTGATTATGACTTGATTTGACACAGCAGTGAGGTTTTTTTTTTTTTTTTATTTGCCTTCTTGTAAAATGGCTTCTGTCCTGCAGTTGTTCATGGTTCTGTTAGAGGTGGAGGAAACGGAGAGGATGAAAACTCCATTGTTGTCCGAAGCAGAAGAAAGGAGGTTGGTGGAGAAGATTCAGAGGAAAGTGGAGCACATCTACTCCCAGCTGCAGCACCACAATCCCCTGTGAGTCATGCAGTTTGTCATTTAATGCATCCTAACATGTGACTTCATCATTTTAAACACTTTAAAAAAAATTTGATGCAGGGAATCAGAAGGGGACTTCCTTCCTTTTCTGCTCGTCTCCAAAGGCAAAAAGCTCGTCGCCCGTCTGCTGCCGTTCTTGAAACACGATTCTGCACTAAAAATCTTGCGTGTTGTCACCACTAACCTACCAACACTGATGAGCAGAGACACAGACGAGGTAGGGCAGCTTTATAGCTGTGCAAAAGGAAATGTAAGCTGAATGGTCTGCTTAGCAACACCACTTGGTGATATATTTATTTTTGGTTCTTGTTTGGTTTCCTGATGTTACTCAGCCTTTACCAGTTACAGCTGGTTTTACAGTCTACACGGACGGGGTGAGATTGAAGAATACATTGAGCCTTGATATATTCCAGTTACAGGAGAGATTTACAAATGGAAAAAACACTTGGTGTCTTCTACAGGCCTACTTGGCACAGCTCCACCTATAAACACACAAGGCTGGAGTTATGCACATAAATGACGAACATAAAGTGTCTTTATAAAAATGACTGGGCTTAATCTCGTCTTTTCAGACCCTTCCTGTGCTTTACCCACCTCTTCGAAATGTGATCGGTGGGCTGGCGTTCAGTCAGCTCATTGGCGTCCTCAAAGATCTGACCTCTTTGGAGTCTCTAACGACATACGAGTGTCTTGAGCTGGCATGTCAGAACAAGGTCTGTGCTTTTGTTTTTGTGTTCTGACCTACAAGGCCCTGAAAGTTCAACTTACCCAGGATGACATTCTATTTTCTGGCTTCACTTATCCTGACACGGTGGCTTAACTTAACTATCAACTAGTTAAGCTAAGCCAGGGTTCATCAGTGGCTATGAGCACATTTACATGAAGCGTGGTGTTGTAGCATCTGACCAATCACAATATCGTTGGTGTATATTTGAGTAAGCGAGGCTAACAGCAGTGAATCCAGGGTTAACCCTGAAGTTGCCTGGATAGTGGTACAGGTCTTTGTTCTTATTGGTGGATTTCTCTTCTCCCTTTCAGTTCGGACTGTCCTTGCTGTACGCTCTGCTCTCCCAAGGAGAGAAGCTGCTGTCCTCGGGTGTTCCTCTAGAGCCCAGCATCGGGGACTTTGAGACCTGGTGGGAGTCTTTTAGGTTTTAATATTAAATGAAGTGAAGGGTTTAAGCTTACTCCTGAGACTGATGTTTTCTCTTTTAGGACTGACATCATATTCCAGGTGGCAGGACAACTATCCCAGTGTTCGCTGGTGGAGCCGCTCCTTCTGCCCTCAAACCTGCTCACTCTCTTCTGCCGTTACCTGGACAAGCGTACGGTGCATCAGCTGAAAAGCAACATGGAGTAGGTTCTTTTTGCTTTAGAGGATGATAATTTAAATTTCTTTAATAGAACTATTGTGGACGTGGATGCAAACATCACCAAATATCTTCATTCAGGTCTGTTACTGGATGCCTGGCTCTTCCATCTTAAGGTGGACAGCGGTGGCTGGTGTTCTATTGATGACCAGGATGCTGTGAGCACTAGAGTGAAAGGAGGCGAGGCACAAACCCCCCCTCGGTGCTCATTGAAACGGACGCTATATATGTGTATATTTAATCTCCTTTGACCTTTTTGATTCTTATTCCTTCCCCTCACCCGTTCCCTCACATTTTTTTGCACTTGAACGGTTTCCCTCTTTTGTTTTGTTTTCCTTTTATCTGATCATCTTACTTTCCTCACTTTGGTTTCCAGTAGGTTACATCAGCGTTACAATGAAATCTCAACCCTCCCATTTTCCCGATTTAGACCTTAAACCTCTACATTTAGATTCAGTCACTTCTAAATGTGCTGTTTCACACTTGGTGACCAGGGTGTGGATTGTATAGTAGTGTATGATTGTACAGCTGAACCAATATGTTGACCATTTGAAAACCATTTAAGGACGTTGTCGTGGCCCATCAATGTGCCGTGCAGTTTGGGGTTTTGTTGAAGGGCTTGCATTGTTTATACTAGTAATGAACATAATAGGATACATTTGTAAATTTCTATCTGAAGGTTTATGTTATGAAGAGGGATTTTATTTATTCATTTGGAAACAGGAATAATTTAAACTGCACCTTTGTACAGCACTTGCAATATAAATAAAACTTTGAAATTGCTCAAGTCTGTAGAAATGAAGTGAAATGATTTATTTATTTTTGTGCTCCTTGCAGTCTTAAAGGTTCCTGCTGCTCTCATCAGACCTCATCTTTGTGTTATCTTGGACTTCTTAAATGCTCCCTGGCTATGGTCCGCTCATCACCCTGCCTCTCTCACCCTACCCTCAGCATCCTCCTGTCACACAAACTCTCTGCATGTCACTTAACTACACCCATGAGTCTGTCTTCCTCTTTTCCTCCTGCCTGGCATCTCTGTGGGTCAGTATGTCCACTTTCCCTCCTGTGGACATGTCCAAACCACCTCAGCCTTACCGGTCTTATAATCGTGTCCTTCGGATATCATTTTTTTTTTTTTTTTTTTTTTCCCCCCAGTGCCACAGTCTTCAAACCATACATTGCGGCATGTTTCGTTACAATCTTGTAAAGCTTCTCTTTCGCTCTTGCTGCGATCATTGTCAGAAATCGCCCCTGGCACGCCTCTTCACTCACTCCACCCTGCCTGCACTCTTTTCCACCTTTCTTGTGCACTGCCTGTTGCTTTGGATGGTTTTTTCCAGGTATTGAATGTCACCCACATTTGCTACTTCTGCTTCCTGCAGCTTTACTGTTACATACTCACGCTGGAGATCAGTGTTTGCAAATATCAGCCCAGGGAGATTCCCACCTGACCTCCTGTGTCAGCCTGTCCATCACCATGCATGCACGAAGGGGCTCGGAGCCGATTCCTGACGTAATCCAGCCTCATCTGTCACTCCTGACTTCCTCATACCACACAGTTCCTCGCTTAACAGCCTGTCATGTCTTCTGGACAACCTGTCCTTTTACGTTAACACATTCAAAGTAATTGTAACATCTGCATGTTTTATCAAAGACACTTTTAAAGAATCAGTTTTGTAGCAGCCTGGTATGGAAAAATGGCAGATTTATGGAGTAAATTCAAATATATCACCTAAAGAAGTTTTAATAAAAAATTATTTAACAGCGGTGGGAGGAGATTCCCAGGCACAGTGATTGGCTGATTGATGCTGACACCACATCTCAAACTAAGTGATTATAATGTGCATTACACGTTTTGCTGTTATTCCTGGTAATACTGTTTGCAAGTGGTTGCACTAGCTAAGTCCTAGACAGTTTCCTGGAGGCAGAGGCCTGTTGACAGAGCACAGATTTTCTCTAATTTAACTAGGATGGATGGGGGCAGGAAACATGAACGATGACTCGCACTACAGCATTTATAGGCTAAGTTAATTTATCTTGCCTTTAGACATTTCTGCTGGCTCTGCATATCGTTGGTGATCTCACTGCACCGTCCATCTCTACAGTCTTGAGTATGCAGATCAGAGAAAGCTAAACTATTAAGACTGGCCCTAAAATTATACCTGAAGTGGACTGTTGCATATATTTGTTTTTAAGAGCGCATTTTATTTTATTTGATATCTATCGATCTAATTGAAGAAGCCTTCTAAAACTTTTTAAAAACTTTTTTTTTAAGTGCTTGAGTGTATTTCAAGTATTTCACATTTGATCTTTCCCTTAAACTCCTGCTCAGACCTCTCACAGCTGTTGCCAGTGATGTAAGGTGAGGCTGGATTACCAGCACCAACTCCTGTCAGATGCTCGTGTTCAAAGATTCCTCCTCCCTGGCTGTTAACCAAACGCTGACATTGATCCTCGCTGGCCAGGCTGCCTCTACCAGCTGCAGGATCAACATCTGGACAGGAATGCATATGGCAGACATGGGTGTGTGCAGTCAGAGAATCCCTGCTAAACAAAAGCTGCTCTGTGGTCCCGATCACAGTTGTTTTTTTTTTTTATGGCACACAGAGCAAGACGCCAACATCCTGACCACCGTGTCAAACCAAAGTCCACCGCGGAAGTGCAGTAAAGGCAGTTTAGGAATGAACTAGAGGTCGGCATCTGTGTTTAGAGGGATTTGTTTGCTGTGATGGTACAAGTGCTGAAACAGCAGTCAATCAGGAGACTGAAGAAACTACTGAAAGAGTCTCTGACAGATTTTTTTTTTTTCCCCCCCCAAGTTTGTTGCTCTGTACGTTATCAGTGTGCAGGGATCTCCTTAATTTGGTCATTTTAGGCACACAGATCTGGTTGTGAGCAGAGAAGGGCTTTTGCCATCTTCTGTTTAAACCTTCTCTTTATGAGGAGCAGCCTATGAGAAGAAAGTTAGCGTTGATATGGAGAGGAGCGGAAACAGTTTCCAACAGTGGATGAACTGTGGCTCTGTATAAGGTAAATAAGGGTGATTCTGAGCTGTGAATAAGCTTTAGAAAATGTTAGGTCTAATAATCTAAAAAGCCTTCAGTTGATCCAAAATGATGCAGCGTTGGTACTGCCAGAGAAGAGAGAGAGAGAGATCGTATTTCCCCTATACTGGCTTCTCTTCACTGGGTCCCAGTTAAATCTAGAACTGATTTAAAAACCTTTCTCCTTACAACTAAAGTCTTGAATAATCAGTGAAAATAATGTCTTAAACGTTAGTTTGTAAAAGTAAAATGGGAGGCAGGGCCTTCAGCTTTCAGGTCTTCTGTTGAACCAGCTCCCAGTTTGGGATTCAGGAAACAGGCAGCTAAAAACATTCTGGCTGGATCGGTGGCCCTGAACTTTCCCATTAGTTATACCTCTACAGGCTCAGACTGCTGCAGGACATCCCATCATCCACTGAGCATTTCTTCTGCATCATTCACCTTTAGTCACTCCTCAGCTGTTCATGTAGCTCTGCAGCATATCATTAATGTTTCTCTTCACTCTCACATGGTGTGTCTTTTATCCTGTGTCTCCATAATCTCTAACTTAATCTCTGGTAATCCCTGTTTCCCCAACAATACTGGGGAAACAGGGATTGATTCAGAAGACCCGATTTACTGCTGAACTCAAACAAGGAGTACAAAAACTGGAGCAAGGAATCAGAATACAAGGAGTCATCAGGGAAACCGATAATTAACGAGACAACTCCAGATGGCTGCCGGTCCCTGACCCTGATTCCACTGGATGCTTCTTCCTGTTAAAAGGGAGTTCTTCCTCCCCACTGTCCCCCAGGGCTTTATCATACAGAATCACTTAACCTGAAGTGACTGTTTGAATGAAATTGAATTAATTATTAACATCTTATGGTGGATAAAGTAAATAAATGTAAAAAAATAAATAAACTTGTGGATTAGCTGATAACTATAACAGTTATAAATTGTCTTAATACACAATATGTAAATAGGTATTATATAAAAACATATAAGGGCCTTGCTATTACTAATACTTATCACAAGAACCTACAGGTGAAGCTTTGGTAGCTGAGTGATCAGTGATGAACTGAAAGACACATTCATTACCAGCTGGTGAAAAGCTGGCTCAGTTTGTCCAGAAGCCAAGTATGTGAGAGGTCTGGGTGGGCTGGGAAGTGAGACATTAACCTCTTCTTGACCCCACAGGAAGAGGATTTGGACTTTAGGTGAGGAATCTGTGCGAAAGGTGAGAGATCTTTCTCTTTTTAGTCACTTTAAACACACATGAAGCCGCTCTGTGTGGAGGCCAGGACTGTGAAGACGTTCTAGGCTGAAAGAGATGTGAAAAAAGCACCAAGCTCACTTCACTCAAGTTTCCATCATCATTATCTCTGCCAGCTGCCTACTCTGCATATGGAAGTGATGTCATTATTGTCCATTCAAAAATAAGGCTTCATTCAGAGGGGCTGCATGTTGAGCTTTCTGTTTGTGACTTATAGAAGTTTTGGTCTGTGGAAATATTTACCGAAGTAACCGTATTTTCTTTCTTTAATCTAAATACAGAGCTATAATGCTGCCTATTCATGTCACTGCATGCATAGCTTTAGTTTGGCTGTGTTCTGTCACTGCGGTGCAGCAATTTGAATGATGGATTATATTTACATTAATCAGTCCTTCCATAGTTGGCTGCACAGATGAGGCTCAGTTCCTGTCCATGGTTGTTTTTATGCTGTACGACGGTGCTTTTGGAATCCAAGAGTGACCGGTGTCGTCGTCTACCGGCTGATGTTTGTCACTATTAAAGGATTAGATGTGGTTGAGAGTAGTTTTGGAAATGTCACTGATGTTAGTAGGAAAAAAGTTTCTAATCCTAATACATTTAAAATTCATAAAAACATCCATCCATATAATCATGGAAAAAAGAAAGTGCACCTCTGTAAGTTCTAATATTTCACATATTAGGACATTAAATATCATGTTGCCCTGAGCAGGTCTTAACTCTTCAGATGAACACTGTGTTATTATTTAAATACATCCTCTCTGCTTCTAAAGAAATTCATGTTGCAGGCAGGTGCTGATAATCAAATGCATTTGATTAACTGATCATCAGTTTGTGTGGGCACCTCTATGAAAGCAGAGGTTTTGACATTCTGCTCGTCTGGAGCATTCAGGTGTGTGTTAACACAGTGGGAAGGTGAAAAGACATTAGCAGCGATTGTTGGTGAAGTCCATCATTTTATAGTTAGAACAATTAGTTTCAAGACAGCTGCTAATCTTTACAGGAGTGGACACCCCCCCCCACAAAAAATCACCTCAAGGTCAGACATACAATACTCAGGGAAACTGGAAAAAACCTAGAGCTACAGCTCACATGTCTCAGGAAGCACGTTAAATGTTAAAGTTCCAGACAGTACAATTATAATAATTAAGTATGGCTTGTTTGGAAAGTGGAGGCCATAATGCACAGTGACATGTTTGGCAAAGAAAAAAACACAAACAGCACATATTAACTGTCAGACACGGTGATGGAGGGGTGATGGTTTGGGCTTGTTTTGCAGCCACAGGATTTGGGCACCTTGTCGTCACTGAGTCAACCATGAACTCCTCTTTATACCAAAGTACTCTAGAGTTAAATGTGTCCATTAGCCTGACAGCTTGGCTCATATTGGATCAGTAACAGGACAATAATCCAAACTACAGCAGCAAATCTACATCAGAATAACTGAAAAAGAACCAAATGAAGGCAAAAACGTTTCCCAGTGTACTTTTTTCAGTGTTTTTCACACACTGCTTCTCCATTTTGGTTTAGTTTGTATTAAATAAATGACACTGTGTCCTGAAACTGAGGGTTTCTTTACTCAAATTTTCTGCATACATCATTTCTGATTCTTTTCTTTCACTTTATACTTTTAAAAATGGTGTATACGTATAGTTTTCAAACTATCAGCTGGCCCAGCCTGTGTGTGTAATGCACCCTCCACAGGTCATCAGTCAATGTCCAATTTGGTAATCTCCCTCTCTTTGCTTCTCTCTGTTAAGTGTTAATGTACTTTAAGAGGCCAATTATTCAGTTAGTGTGTGCACACCTCGGGTGCATCTGCCAGTAAGTGGGGGAGGGTCCGCCACAAACAGAGCTGGTGAGAGGAGGGACGCCTCAGAGCTGAGTGTATATTAGGCCCTCGTAATCAGGTTAGGTTCCCCACTTCGGAACATCTGCTTCACCGTCTTCATCCTCCCGCTGGGTCTCAAAAACACTGTCTTTTAGGTCCAGCATGATGGGACAACTTCTTCTTCACAGTGCAGTGATCCTTTGGCTGGTGCAGGCAGCACACACAGGGGGTGAGTGTGCTGAAGTGCAGATTATCTGATAACATCTCATTTGGATGTTTAACGCTTGATTTACATTTATTTGTGTGTGTCTGTTTTTGCCATGTGTTAGTTTTAACAATTCAAAATACAGTCACCAAATTGTTTTACAGGTAAACCATGTTAGGATAAATGTAAATGAATATAGGCTGCAGGAAATAGCCAGAGTAAGTGTAGTTGCTGGAAAATTTCCAGGGGTGTAGTTTAGTGTGAGGAAAACTGGGATTGAGTTATGAGCTGGTATATGGCCAAGGATGATGTAACTGGCACAGAGGAGCCGCTCTGTGTCTGTACATCAGACATGTCTCAGTTTGTATTCCATCATTTCCTTTCCTGCACCTGACGTCCATATTTCCTGATATCAAAGAAGGAAATTTTGTTTGAAAGTAAAAACCAGACAATCAGAATATTTATTCCTAATTTTGGTTTAATTAAATTACTTCTTCCTAAATCTAGAATTTGGCTTTGCAGTCAATGACATGGCAGTAAAGCTTTAAGACAAGTCTCCTTTCACCAACAGGAAACTGCAGCACTTAGAACAATACTGGAAAATGCACTCGCTCTGTTGTTATAGATGAACCGTACCTGTAGCTGTCTCTGTTCCTTAACTGCCGTGTCTCTGCATGAGTAAAACATAGACTCCTGAAAAAAATCCTGAACACCTAAAAGAAACATCGGATCTTAATGAATGAAACATCCATGTTAAAAGTCTTTATTGACATACACTGTGTAGTTTCTTTCCATGGTCAGTGGAAACCATATTCCTTGTACTTTGCAATTGAACCTATATGTAATTTTAACTTATATTATTGTATTACCGGAATAATCTTCCAGTTGATATTTGTATGTCTGAATTTATTCAATCCTTTAAATTACGTTTGTTAACTTATTTATTTAACTTAGCATTGCCGATTAAAGTGCTCTGTGTTATCTGGTAGTGTATTTTGCACTTTGCTATTGCATCCTTATGTAATTTTAATTTTATTTCATATTATTGTATTATTGAGAAACACTTTGGTGTACCTCTGGTCTTTAAATGTGCTATATAAATAAAGTTGTATTGTATTGTATAAACATCAACTCTTTGAGGGCTGGATTCAAAATGACAGTGAAACCATGCCATGTGTTTCAATTTAATGCAAAATCAGTTAGAGAATTTAAGATTTCCTTTAACGATGTGAGAAGGAAATGCAGGAAAGACATTTTTTCAATTCTTTCAGAATAAAGAAAAGTGTACATGTGGTTATGTTTTCTGCAAGACTCTCAAAATATCCTGGCTGCACTCCCAAAAACCTCAGGAATCAAGTTATCCGACTCCAAGGAGTCCTGAAATAACATAAAGTCGGTTATGTTAGTCGGGCTTGCCTGCCAAATTTCTAACAATCGTGTTAAACCAAAATCTGAGAAAGATGAGCAGTAAATCTCTTTCGTCTGGTCGACCCTCTACCAAGCATCCTTGTGATGATGCGAGGGAGCTGTGTATTTAGTTTTGTCTTTACTCGCAGACTCGGTTTGTGAAATCAAAGCTGCTGTGGCAGTGGCGGTCTAAATTTAACATCCCTCTGTGAGAAAGTAAGAGAATAGTTTTACCTCTGACACAGTCGCTCCGTTCTCCGTTCTTTTGGAGAGGGGCTAAACTGCAAATCAAATAAAAGTGAACAAGGGAAGCATAACAACATTTTTGTTGTTATTTTGGATCCTTATATGCAAATTAAAGGAGGACGCTAATTTAATATGTGAAAAAAGCAACTAAAAGCATAAAAATACTTTTAACTAACAGCATCTAAGTGGAATTACACATTTTTATTATAAACACTAAAACATCTAATGTAACTGAATAATGTGAACTTTTCTGAAGCAAATGAAAAATGATCTGATTAAAAATTAAAATCTGCAGCAAAGATTTCTGGCACAACTTCACCTACTTCCAAGGTGCATGGGGAGGATGAGAAACTTACAACGCAGGAACTCCAGCAACACTTAGCCGAAACGAGCTGGCCAGTTAATAAAGAGGAACAACTTTATTAACTGACCAATGCGTTTGGGCTTGTGGCCTTCATCAGGGTCATAAAAATTTAAATCTGTCATGCTGTGGAAAAACAACCCGCTCTTTAAATGATGCTTACATTACATAGACTCCAAGATGATTTTACCGATCATATAACAGGGTAAAAATGTATTGTCTAATCGCTTCACTTGTCAGAGTTATGTTTGTTTCATATAACACCATTGCCAGATATCTTCTGTGATGTTTTCGATTCCTTTCTTTAAGTTATCATCAATGCGGTGACCATGATAGTGATGAAAGATGGAAACTTTCTTGGTTTTATTTGGTTTTAATTGGAGTGTGCTTCATCTGAATTTGTAGTCTTAGCTTTATCTGAAACACTTTAAGGATGCAAAATATTCAATTCAATTTTATTTATATAGCGCCAAATCACAACAAAAGTCGCCTCAAGGTGCTTTATATTGTACAGTAGATACAGAGAAAAGTCCAACAATCATATGACCCCCTATGAGCAAGCACTCTGGCGACAGTGGGAAGGAAAAACTCCCTTTTAACAGGAAGAAACCTCGGGGCAGAACCAGTCTCAGGGAGGGGCGGGGCCATCTGCTGTGATTGGTTTGGGAGCCAGAGATTAATAATAACTAATGATTAAACGGAGAGAGGTCTATCAACGCATAGTGAGTGAAGAAGAAACACTCAGCTTTGGAAATGTTGGCAGAAAATAAAGTGGGTGAGAGCTGTAGGATGACAAATAGTAATCAATTATTGTAAATGTAAATGTTATCAGGAAATGATCAGACAGGAGAGGGTTTTCAGGAAACACTGTTAAATGCTCAGTTTCTATGCCATATGTTAACACAAGATCTAGAGTGTGATTAAAGTGGTGGGTGGGTTCTTTTACATTTTGAGAGAAGCCAATTGAGTCTAATAACAGATTAAATGCCATGATGAGGTTGTCATTTTTAGCATCTACATGGATGTTAAAATCACCCACAATAATTATTTTATCTGAGCTGAGAACTAAATCAGATAAAAAGTCTGAGAAATCAGACAGAAACTCTGTGTAAGGCCCAGATGGACGATATATGATAACAAGTAAGACTGGTTTCTGAGTTTTACAGCTGGGGTGGACAAGGCTAAGCATCAGGCTTTCAAATGAATTAAAAGTAATGTCTGGGTCTTTGGTTGATTAATAGGCCGGTGTGAAAAATTGCTGCCACACCGCCCCCTCGGCCTGTGCTTTGAGGTTTCTGGTAGTTAGAGTGAATCGGGGGTGTTGATTCATTTAAACTAACATAATCATCCTGCTGCAACCAGGTTTCTGTAAGGCAGAGTAAATCAATTTGTTGATCAATTATTAAGTCATGTACTAACACAGATTTGGAGGATAGAGACCTAATATTTAATAATCCACATTTCAGTGTTTTATTCTTTGGTTCAGATGTGGATACTGTATTGTTCTTTCTTGTGATTTTTTATGTTTAAGTTGTTTGCCGCTGGTTTTTAGTTTGTTTTTTGTCTTTTTGGGAGCTGACACAGTCTCTATGGAGATGGGTTTTTGGGGGGTGGCAGGAGGAGAGAAGCTGCAGAGAGGCGTGTAAGACTGCAACTCTGCTTCCTGGTCCCAACTCTGGATAGTCATATTTTGGGGGGTTTAATAAATTTGTCCATATTTCTAGAAATGAGAGCTGCTCCATCCAA
Organism: Perissodus microlepis; assembly: GCF_051167445.1. Taxonomy (NCBI): domain Eukaryota; kingdom Metazoa; phylum Chordata; class Actinopteri; order Cichliformes; family Cichlidae; genus Perissodus; species Perissodus microlepis. The sequence continues at coordinate 15,997,934 of NC_140468.1, forward strand.
GACCAGGTTTCCCCCAGAAGGTTTGCCAATTATCTATGAAGCCCACATCATTTCTGGGACACCACTCACACAGCCAGCAATTTAAGGAGAACATGTGGCTAAACATGTCACTCCTGGTCTGATTGGGGAAGGGACCAGAGAAAACTACAGAGTCCGACATTGCAAAATAAATGGCTGAGACCAATGCTTTGTATTAGTGGGTTAAAAATTGGTGTGTTCAGAGGATATTTTTGCTAATCCAAATGTTTTTCTTACTATTATTAATTTTAAACTGGTAGTCTTACACTCAGCGTCTTGTGTTTAAGGTTACGGTGCTGTGGCTGGAGTACACAATGGACAACTTCCACAGCCTAACGGTGAGTCCATCACATCCTGTCCATTTTGTGTCACCTTTGTTGCATTATGTCCATGTAAGTCACAAGCTTTTGTTCACTGGCTCACACTTTTTATTTCTAGGAAGGACACCGCAGAATGGTGGAGGTGTAGGAGCAGTGCTGATGCCATCAAAAGGTAAATTATCTTCACAGATTCAAAAACCATGAAGTGAACTGTTTGCCTGATTTTGAGGTCCTCTTTACTCTTTTTGTAAGGTGTGGGCCGGGCAATGGGGCCACGAACTGGATATGCTGGCTATCCTACAAAAGGAGTCGGTCAGTGATAACACAGTTTCATTGCTGTTACTGAGGTTACAGATGCAAACAGTAAATCTGTGTCCATACACCTACTGTGTACATTTACCAATTTTTCTGCTGATGGTTACTCATATTCCTACAACAGATTTTTCTCTGATGCCGGTACTGAAGCACATTCAGTGGTTATGTTACATCTCAGAATCAGTCATTTGTTCTAACATTGGATCTCTGTTGGCACTGTGTTTCTAATTCAGGGGGATATCCTGCAGTTTTATCCCACCAAAATGGAGATAACTCCAATGGTAGACACTTCTCCACTTTTAAAATCCACTTAATGATCAATGGCATGATAAAAATCACTGTGTGAATTTTTTTGTTGCAGGATATCCTGTTAAAGCCAGTCCCACCAATGGACAACAAACTAAAGGTGCTATAACACATGTTTTATAACTAAGGCCTCACACATCTACACTAAATCACATTCGATTTTAACTTTGTTCTTTTTGCAGGCTATGGCGCTCAGGATGGCAGATATGGATGGCAAGGACCTAAAGGCAATGGTAACGAACATGTAAACCAATACAACAGCACTGCTCTACTTTAATAAAACTAGCATAGTTTCCATTTATGCTATTGTCTTGATTATTAAAGCCTTCTTGTGGTGGCTATGTGGCAGAATAATGAGCAAGATGATGATACTGGGACTAAAAAGGTTTCTGAATCTGTTGTGTTGCTTATTTGTAGGTAATGCAGCTGCTGCACATGGAACAAAAGGCAATGGTAAGACAGTTATATGAAAAAGGACTCTCACTTCACAGTCCTCAAAACTCAGAACACCCCATGATTCAGTAGTTTGTAGAACTGCCTCTAGCAGCTATAAACTCTATGAAGTCTCTCACATCTTTGTGGAGGAATTTTGGTCCTCCTTATGTCACTTTTGTTCTTTGAGATTTGAGGGTATTTGTGTTTATTCAAAGCTCTCTTAAGATCTTATGAGAGCATTTCAATCGGGTTGGGGTATGGACCATGCTGTTGCAGATTGGTTGGTGTCCTGGGGATCAAAATCTAAATTATCATCACGTCATGAACTTCAAAATTGAAGAGAGATGCAGAGTCTGAGAAGCAGCTCTTGGGTTTTCTGCAGATTCTCTGAGCATTGCATGATCTCATCTTGGGGTGAATTTGGTGGAACAGGAAGATGTTGAGTTGTGTCTACACACACATGAATCCTCCAGAGCAACAAACTGTCAAAATATTTTAGAGTGCTGCTCACATTTGCTGCAGAACCTGCAGAAAGGGTGTATTTAGTTTTTCAGGACTGTACAGAATCATGTGAATTTTTCTTTTTTAACATAACTATATTTTCTTTATGTTTTTATCGATTTGGTGTTAGTGAAGAACCTGGTTGCGAATTATAAAAACATAACTGTGTTTTAAAACTGGGAGGGGTCATGATTAAGGTGTTAATTAAATTAAGAACCTCACATCTGTTGCAGGTTATGGTGCTGGTTCTACTGGAAATGTGCCTAACACCAAAGGTATTGTTTGCAAAACATGAAGTTCAATGCATGAAGATTAAAAAAAGGAAATTAAATAGTTTTACAATTTTGTATATTATCATCACTATTTAGGTCAAGGAGCTGTAGCTGGTCCATCGACTGGCTATGGGACACGACCAAATGGTAAGAAAGTAAATGGGTCATTTGGGAGCAGGCAGCTGGACTCTTTGACTTTTAAAAGCACACATATATGTTAAATACTCAAAATATTTAACAGGCCAAGGAGGAGCTGGAAGTAAACCTATGAAAGGATATGGCCGACCACCTTATGGGGCAGGTAATGCAACTTCAGTTGCTTTGTTGTCCACAAAGGTGAAAATGGTGATGTAACATTGGTATATCTACATGACTAAAGGACCGGGTAAGGGAGCCTTCAAAGGTCTGGGAATGCCTCAGTTTGCTGGAAGTTATAAAGGTTATGGAGCTCAGCCCATGGCAGGTGAGTCATATAGATCAGCGGTCCCCAACCCCCGGGCCTCGGACCGGTACTGGTCCGTGAGTCGTTTGGTACCGGGCCGCGAGAGTTGAGGCTCAGGTGTGAAATGTATGGTTTTCAGGGTTTTTATCGGTTTTCAGCGTTATTTTGTTATCGTTTTTATCGTTAACTCGGTTTTCCTGGGTCTTTTCACGTGTGTTATGAATAAATCTTCTTTTTTTCAGTACCGGTACTAGTTTTATTTTGTTGTATTTATCCGCGACACCTTAAAGGCCGGTCCGTGAAAATATTGTCGGGCATAAACCGGTCCGTGGCGCAAAAACGGTTGGGGACCGCTGATATAGATGTCACACGCTCAGTCCTACAGGTGTGTTTGGCTAATGTACTGGTTATCTGTGTTTTTAGGTTACAATGTTGGTTATGGCAGTGCTGGTTTGGGTCTGGGGCATCGGTATGGAAATGGGTGGATGAAGGGACCGAAGCCAGGTAGGACAATAACAATATGCTTTTCTGCTTTTCAACTTTATGTCTTCATCTATACACTCAACATAAATGAACTCATGTTGCAATGTTGAAACTGTAGGCTATGGTGCAGCAGCTGGTGTTTCCAATGGACAAGGAGCAAAACCCAACGGTAAAGATCACAGAGTGAATATTGGTGTATCAAAAATCAAAAGCTATAAAATAAAATTCATTATTCATTATTCATCATTGTTATTCATCATTGTAAAGGTTATGCTGGGGCCAGAGCACCTTTCAGCAATGGAGCCATGTCAAATGGTAGGTTAACATGCACAAATAAATATTATTGCCACATGGAAGTTAAATATTGAATTTCTGCTTGTGAAACTATTAAGGTTATGGATCCCAGAATGGTGGAGCTCCCAAGTCTGCAAAGTCAGGTAACTGTGCATCCACAATAAAATGTTATATTTCAACCTAAGTCAGTGTCAAGATAAGTATCAAGCTTTATTCTTAAAGGTGACTTATGCTAAACAACAACAGGATTTTCAAACAGGGTAGAAAACTTTTCCATGCCATTAGCATCAAGCTATCAATTTCCAACGATGCTATTCTCCCTCAAATATTCTGGGTTTTTTTTACACTCATGTGTGCATAGGCTGGCATTGTGTAGTGGTTTACACATTCGTCTATCAAAAAGAAGGCCCCTGGTTTGGGAGGGAGTACTAATCTCTTTTTCTGCCAAATCAAAAATGTGAAATTACCCACCTTATATTTCCCAACTTCTTTATAGAGAGGGGGATTGGTTTCTGACTATTTTGATCCAGGTGCAAAAAAAAAAATCTTTAGCTTTAACTTGAATGAAAGGATCTATGAGTGAAACATGGATAGTGTTTCAGAACAACTGTCATTTTTCTCCTGTGTATTTCTTTAGGCTTCGGAAATGTTCCATACGGGTATGGTGCCAAACCCAACGGTGAGACCATTCCTTCTTTTTCAGATTTCAATTTACGATTCAAAACGTTGATGCACATCTTAAATATCAATTTGAACATTACTAATATTCCTTTTATGAACATTTGACAGGATATGGAGGCTACAGAGGAGGTGCAGTAAGACCGCAACAAGGTAATACTTGTGTTGTACGCACATCACAAAATAAATGTGGTTAACTCTGTAAGGCTAAGTATATCATACCTTACACATGGGTTTTTGTTGCTTCTAAAAAATCTGTGATTATTTTACCCTGAAAAACCTGAATAAATTACACAAAAATGTCAGATTGACTTAAAATCATAAAGATTAAAACTCATATAGTTTATTTTCTTTACTTTCAACTTGTCAGAATGTTCAGTAAACATCCCAGTTTCAAAAACGTTTAATTGCCTGGCAGTCATTTCCTGTTTCAGGCTTTACAAGGTTAAATTAAGTTTTGAAGTTTCTTTAAGGAGTTTTTTGATCTCAAGGTTATGGGAAAGGACCTACTGCCAATGGATATGGACCCAAACCCAGTGGTAACCAATTACTATTTTCTGTTCTGGTGCTCTATAGTAAATGTTTCTGGTTTAATGCCATTGGTGTATTTATATAACCTCATGTTTGACTAAGGTTATGGAGCTGCGACAGGGCCTGGAGCTAATGCACTCAAAGGATACACAGCCAAACCCAGTGGTGACAATCTACTCTTTATTGTTTATCATTTGCTAATTTCTATTCACGTCAAAATTGTCATTTTTAAACATAAAAATCAGCTCCGAGAAATTATTATTCAATTCTCTCACTAGGTCACGGAGTTAGAAATGGTGCACTGGGTGGATACGGAGGAAACCCGTATGGTAAGTTTGAGTTATGAGTTACTTGAAACTCCAGCAGCTAGGCCCAAGCTTCAATGCTGTTCTGATTCTGATGTTGTCTGCAGGGTACGGAGGGTCAAAACCTCAGAAAACTACTAAAGGACTTGGAGCACCAAGTGAAGGCGTAAAAACACTCGACAGTGGTACGAATTCTGCAGAGCACATACAGCATTTGGGAACCAAACAACTGAGTTGTGGACAATCAATTGTTTTTTTCTTTTTGCATCTGTTGATGGCCCCTCATGTGTTTCTAATGTCTGCACTGTTTAAACAGGATATGGTGGTCCTGCTGGTGTAACTAAAGGGCAGTTGCCTAAAGCAGCCAATGCAGGTAAATGCTCCTATGCATGTGTTTGGTGCAAGGTTGAGATCCCATATCATTAGATAGCACTACAAAAATGCTTCTGTAAACTTAAGCAGACAAATGCTGGGTGTGTACATTTGAACATTTGTACATTTTAATTTATGGTCTTGGAGGTTTCTTCCTGTTAAAAGGGAGTTTTTCCCTTCCCACTGTCGCCAAGTGTTTGATCACTGGGGCTCATCTAACTGTTAGGGTTTAAATTTTTTTGGGTTTTTTTACAGGTTACAACATGCTGCCGAATACAAAAGGCCAAGATGGAAAGGGTGCAGGTGAATTCAGTGGAAAGAGCCTCAAAGGTGGAGTTCTTTCTCCTGAGCAGCCAAGTGTAGCACCGCTGGAGGGCCTTTCCCTCCGACAAGCAATAACTCGTGGCGCAGTGCCTTTTTCCCCGACAGGTGGTGTCCATGCTGAGGTGTCAATAGAGAAATATCAAAAGCTTGTTTCCCCTTTGCCACAAGAAAAAAGCTACAAGCAGACACCGCTGGTCCTTCAGGTTACACCAGAACCAGCCCCAGCACTTCCTGCCAAACACCCAAAGTCTTCAACCACAGGTCCACAGATCAAGGGAGAGAAGGTCCCCATAGCCAGACCTGCACAGGGGGTTTCCCAGAGTAAACCAGCACCAGGCCTAGCAGCTGTCTATCCAGAAGGCAAGTACCATTATCAGGGTTAATACTAGCACCAATATGTCATATTACATATCGCTGTGGTGACCCTAATGAGAGAGAGAAAATAAGATGTATAAATGTAGTACTTTAACTTCAGGGGAAATCTTATCAAAGTTATCGCTGTTATTACTGGAACTACAAGTACCTTTTTCATGGAACTGGAAGTTTCATTATGGTTGCAAAACTGAGTAACAAAAAGTTTTTATAATTTAGTTTGGTTTGCATTAGTTTACACACACTGTGGATGCACAAAAACATCGATTTTTGACATTTTCTACACTACAAATGATAAGCTCATTGTCGCAGGTTTAGTCAATTAATCTGCATAAATGCTGATGACATTTATGACCTCTAGGTTATATGACTGGGAGTGCTGTGCCTGAGCAAAAAGCTGCAGAGGCAGAGGTTATTTTGGGGGTAGACAGCACTGGTGAGGGGAACGCTGCCCCTGAAAGCACCAAAGCTGTTCCCAAAACAGAGGCAGCTCAAATTACAGAAACCACCGCCGCCGCTCGGGAAACAGCGACTGTTGTTGTGCCTGAAGTCGCACCAGAAGAAGCCAACATCAAACATGAGGCTGAGGCAGAGATTGATAACCCCGGGGTCAAAGGTCACCCTGCAGGGGAAACTGGGGCAACGGGTAAACTAAGTCTCAAACTAAGTGGGTGTGATTACTAGATGTGGAATGCATGCGTAGATGTTTAATGAATGCTGTGTTTTTTCCTAACTCTCAGTATTCTGATGATATCATAGCTGTTATGATCTCACAGGGTTGACCGCACTGTTCACTCTGTACCATGTTAGTAGTTGAATTCAAACTAGGCTCAATGAACATTTACAGACCATCCAGACCCCTCAAGGTGACAAACACACAAATGTCGTTTGTTTGAGAGTGAATCGTTGCTGCTAGTCCTGGTTCTGTTTCAAAAATGATTGTTGTTGTGTTGCATGTTTTCTTCAGTGCTGACTTCAAAAAATTACCAACCTTTTTGTTTGGACTTTTTCTCTCTTTAATGCCAAACCCCACACCTAAAAATTGATATCTAATGGTTTTAAAGTAATGTTTTGGGGAATTTGTTTAGTTGCTTTATTGATATTATCACTGCTCCCAAAGGTAAATTGAAAGACAGGCGGTGCGTCTAACTCAACTTTTAATAAAAACCTGTTTTGCTACAACTGGAAGCTTTCTGCTGAGGTGTGACATGCTGGTGAGGATTAGTGGGTTTTAGTTCCTTTGATTAGCTGTTAGGCTATATTTCTGGACTTTATGCTAAGCTAAGCTAACTAGCTGTACAGCTACAGGAGCAAATATGCATATTTCCCAAATTCTCAACTGCTTTTATTGTTTGGAAGTACATGACTGAAAAGTTCACCAATATAAAATATGTCATTTAGATTAAAGGGTGTTTTGTGACATTTTAACTTTTGTTACGAATTTAATTACAGCGTATTCAGTGCATGAGTTGAATTGCAAGTTTAACCCACTAATCTGATTTTTTTTTTTTCACTGCTAACTGTTGATGCCGCAACACCTGAAAGAGCGACTGTAGATGGAGCAATGCCAATCACACCCTGACCTTTCAGTTTCCTTTTTTCAGAGAGTGGAAGAGCTTCTGTCTCCAAGGGTCAAGGAGCTAAACCAACCAAACATGGTAAACATTTCTCTCTTTTCTTTGAGTAACAAAAAGAAAGCTTCCAACTCTGTCAGAACTGCCTTAATTCCTCATGTTAGAGGTTCAATGAGGCACTGAAAGACATCAGTGTTAAATAATCAGTAAACTGTAATAATAATAATAATTCAGCAGTCATTTAAGCTGCTGGTGTTACTACTGATCCTCTTTTACGAACACAAAGTCTGCCTGTTTGGTAGATTCCTCAAGTCTAAAGTTCATATATGTGTGGTGGTTGTTGTGCTTATGATACTACATGCTGTCTGTTACAGACTGTGGACCATCAGGAGTACCAAATGGGCAATGGATGAATATCCCTAGACCTGGTAAACTGAGAGTCTCTTACTATAGTACCAGTGTGTCTTAATATGATTATCATGCACTATATTTAAAGCTCTAAAGCTCTCTGTTTGCTAAAATGTTTGCTAAAATTTCCACTGTTTCTCCATGTGAAACGTATGGCAAAAGGAAATTAAATTGTTACAGCAACCTCTTCACTCATAAATAAAAAAGTCGAAATATTAAAGGGAGTGAAAACAAGTCTTAACTTTGGTTTCTGATGTCATTTCAGATTATAACACAGGTGCTGGAGCATCTATGGGCACAAACACCAAAGGTATGTCTAATAATATATAATAATAAGACCATTTTGCACAGGTATAGCATTATTTTTGCTTGTTGTTCATATTGTTTGTTAGTGATTCTTGAAGTTGCTTTGAGGTTATGAAGCAGGAGCAGATGCTCAAAAAGGAAATGGTGTCAAACGCAGAGAGAAATACACTGTCCTCATGTTTAAATGTCTGTGTAATACTTACAAAGGAGCTGTGTGCTTATTGGTTTAAAACATAACATTAGATCAGGCAGGCCTCAAAGTCAAGGTGAGTCCCAGGTATGAGATGAAGGCTCAGGTGATCTCGTACATTACACTATTAAATGAGCTTTTGCCAGCTGACGGTTGCTCTGCATCTGCAATCGTGCAACCCAATGCTGCAATCAGCTATCTAGTGTATTTATTGATTTATCTACCTATTTATTTCATTTGCCTACTTATTTACTTACATCCAGGACTGTTATTCAAAATAGCAATCTTCTTTGACTCAACAGTTAATCATTTAAAGCCAAACTTATCATATTTGACATATAGTCAAATCTTTGATTCTTTGAGACTTTTACATCATAAGTTTGATTTTTCTCCCTAAAACATGATAATGTATATATGCAAATTATTATTTAACCTCTTAAGCCCTAACGCCCCCAGATACGGGGGGAAAAGGCAGGAGATCGGTTAGGCGTTGGGGCTTAAGTGGTGAATCTCTTTCTTTTTTTTTAAATTGTCAACATTTTTTGACAATTATTGCATGGGTCAGGCTTTAACAGGTTAAATCTGTTAACAGTGATCTTAGTTTTTAGTTTCACAAAACAATGTCAGGAATCGTAGCTTTATTTTCAAGGCGTTTATTTTGTAATTCCTCATTTACATGAATGTGTTTTCTTCCTTGGTGTACACACACACACACACACACACACACACAGAATTTGATTTTTTTTTTTCCAAAAGGTTTTATTGCAGGAAGCCAAATGTTCCCTGGACTTGGCAATGGATACGGAGCAGGTAATATTTTTCTGTTTGATCACAAACAGAAAAATTTTGATGTAATTTTTAAAGTACAATCTGATTTGTGTAGGATTTGGGGTATTTGTTTTGGGGGTTTTTTGTTCTCAGCTGAAGTGAGGATATTTTTCCTGTATTCACTCAGGTTTTGGACGAGGAAGCTACCTTGGAGGTGAATATAGGAACGGACATACTTTTGGAGGTGAACTTTTAAATGGAAACGCTTTAGATTTAGTGCATTGTATCAGTGTGTAAGATGATGAGTAGTTAGGCGTAAGGAAGTTTGCATCTTTAAAAATCTGCCATTGTAATTTTACTGAAATGTTGCTGTTTCTCTCTGGAACTGTTGGGCCATATTTTGACTGCCATTGTTGGATATTAACAGCTAACATAGTTTATGTTTTGCTGCAGGTTATGCAAATGGCTACGGTGCAGGTGTACAGCCTGACTATGCAAGTAAGAGCATTTTATGACATTTAGTTGAGAAATGTTGTTTTTCAGCAGTTAATTTTTGTGTAAACGGCAACATTTCTCTGTGTTTCCAGGCATTGGACAAGTTGTGCCTGTTCCTGATGGCAAATCAGGTATGGTAATGAGTAATAGATAAGGGTGGGTAGTTAGTTATAGCTAAATATAAGATAATCGTGAAGTATATTAGGTAAATATATTCCAGTGATGCTGATTGGACAGGTAGCACAGGACAGATTCCATACAATGGAGCTCCAGTGGTTGCTGCTGTAGTAGATGGTAAGACCATGTCACCATGGGAAAAACTGATCTAAGCACGTGTGAGCAGAATATCAGACAGAGAAGAAGTCTCCTTTCTCCCGTGGAGTAAAACTTTGATTTTGTAATTGAAATATTTTTCATGCATTTGTGCAGGGATGAGTCAGTTTGAGCCTCAGTCGGCAGGTCTTGGTCCAAATGGAAAATTAGGCAATACATATGGTGCCTAGTAAAACTTAACATGTTCACATGTATTTTAACAAAATACAACTAATCTTTGTTTAAAATCCACAAAAAAATAAATTTTAGAGACCTATAAACAGCAGAGTTTTTCCTATTGTTATAGGAATGAGTGAATTTGCCCTTGGTGGACAGAAACTGGGTGCTGGGAAAGGGGAAAAAAAGAAAGCACACATCTTTGAGTTTATATCTAATAACATTGTGCCTTTCTGCAATGCACAACCTTCAACCTTCAACAGTATTTGTCTCTCATTACTTATGTCCCATCTGATCACATGTTCTGCTTGCTCTGATTCAGGTATTGGCATCGGTGGGCTGCAGTTTTCTGGGCAGCCTGTTGGTACAGGAATTAATCGTGCAGGAAAATATGGTACGTCTGTCACTGTGGTGTGGCTTGCCTGAAATTGTGCTCAATAAAGAGGAAGTATAACCACACTTGTCCCATTTTTTTGCAGGTTATGGATTTAGCCCCTATGGTGCTGCAGGTGATGGAAAGCCGTTTGGAAAGTATGGTGAGAACATATTTGTTTTAAGCAGTCTTTAAAACATACACTCACCAGATTTTAGGATTTGATTTACGTAAGTATTTGGACCTTCTGCAAAAACACTTGAAATTTAGCTCAGGCTCCAGTTTCTCTTCATCATTCCTGCGATTCAGAACATCCTCTGAATTATATAAATTCAACACTTACTGGTACTGTTAGTGCCAACTTAGACATGGATCCTATACGTGGAAACTGGCTAATCATTCTTCTAATCCAACAGGAAACACTCTCTAGTCTATCCAGAAATGAACCAGGAACCCAAGGGGAGAGGAAAATAAATTCAAAACTTATACTTAGCTGTGAAAAGGCTTCCCGTAAAAAGGTTGTGGTCGTTTTAAACAGTTTTCTTTCCATCTATGCCAGGATATGAAGGGTTCCCCAATGGTGGACAACTACTTGGCCTTGGCAACGCTGGAAATACAGCTGGTAAATATGGTGAGTAATGACAGTCACTAAGTTCTCTTCAGTTTGAATTACCTGATAAACATCTAAACCTCAGTCACGATCCTCTAACCATTTTTGTTTTTCTGTTTCTTGTGTTCCTCTGAAGGTTATGGAAGGCTGCCTTATGAAGCTCAACCAGCTGGACTGGGCCCGGAAACAAAATCTACTGGTAAATATGATTAAAATAAATAAAATTAATTTTAAAAAAAGCCTTTTAAAAATGCTGATTGGCTTGTCGTTAAGGTGAATTTAGTTGCCACAAACAGATGGCTAACTAAAAGCTAACTAAACGGCATAATGTGTTCATTTGCATGTGATACTAATGATTCATTTTCCTCTACTTTTGAAATGACCTTGTATCACCTCATCGCTTTTCTTACTGCAGTCATCTCCTATACACGCGGCACGCCAACATCATAGAGCTCGTGCAGCTTACAAACACTGGGTGGTGCCCTTCAGCAAGCTTGCAGAAGTCAGCGAATCAGAAGAAAGTTTTTGTTGTTTTAGGGAAGGGGGTCTTAAAGAGAGAGCAGGTAAATGGCTTCTCTCAAACACTTCCTGTAAAACACAAGCGGAAAAATACAGGAATGAAAAGGATTATAATATTTAATACAGTATTTTTAACGTAGGTGTTCCCCCTGTTTGAAATCTTTATGCTAAGCTCGGCTGAAGTTTGACTGTAGCTTAGACATGAAAGCAGCAGTGGTCTTCTAAATGTAGCTCTCAATGATGAGTCCACAAAAATGCAGACTACAATAAAGAATAAATAAACCAGAGCTGTGAAAACCACAGGGTGACAGGCTGTGCACAGAGAGAAACCACCGTACACAGCACCCATGCATTTGTTCTTTTATTGTATTTCACTTTTTATGATTTTTCTTTTCAGGTCTGGCTGTGTCACAATATCAACCTGACCCACTCGGGCTTGGACATAATGTGAAAGGAAAATATGGTGAGACTGAGCAAACATGGTGCCACCATGTACCCGTCAGCTTTTATCTGGTTTAATTATCACCTTCACGTTTTCATCTTTGTTTAAGGTGGCGCTGAGGGTCCCTATCTACCACAGGCTGTTGGTTTTGATGGTGAAGCTAAATCTTCTGGGAAATATGGTACATGATATCTGTTTTATGTGTTTTTTTCTTTTTCTTTCTGTTTTAACTGTTTAAAATAAGATCAACTTGATGATTTGGTGATAATTTCTTAACAGATAATCAGGGAGCTTACCGGTCACAGCCTCTTGAAACTGCAGCTGAAGGTAAAACTGGTCATAACTTGTCATTAATTACCCGACCAGTCAGGCTTGAAGTGTACAAATAATTTTCATATTTATCTTCATTTTGGCTTAAACAGGTGCAGCAGGTTTAACTTATGAGCCCCAGCCCCTTGAGTCCAATTCAGCTAGAAAATCCTACGGTGCGTCAGAAAAAGAATTTGATCTCTGAGAGATTCACAGAACATATGGACCCCAACATCACCTGCTTCATTCATCTACTCTTTGTTTTCTTTTTTACTCACAGTGAAAGGAGAGCTGCCCACTCCAGGGCCTGCAGCTGAAGGCGTGGGGAGATTCATTAATGGATATGGTGGGTATGAAAGCTTATTCTGCATTGGTATCTGTTGTGGCTTCACTGTGCTCACGTCACTGTTCATCTGACAATTTCAGAAAACCTGGGCTACATAAATGGCCGAGTGCAACCACAAGGTAATAAAAATAAATAATAATACTGATATTTAAGTTTACATTTATATATTTTTTTCATGCATCTTTTCTGCCCCTCCCCCCTTTTATGGCACTGTCTCATAGTTGCTGTGTTTCCTGCAGCCCCCAGCCCCAACCTGGCCTATCCGTCTCTCCACTCCCGTCTCCCTGCAGAGTCTTCATTCACAGCTGACGCGATGCCCGGTGATGTTCGGCACTTCCCCGACCTAGAAGGGACAGCCGGCCTCACCCTCGACTCAGCACCCGCTACAGAATCAGAGGGTACGACTCAGGTGTCCGAGCAACCCGATGACCTGCCGCGCCAGATACACATCCAGCAGCATCTCAAACTGCATTTTCAGCCACAAGGTAAGGCTTTAGACACTTCTGCACAGACCATCCAGTCTATATTTCTGCTCGTCTTCCTCCCAAGTGTTGACATTTTGTCACACTGTCATCAAAAAAAGGGAGTGTGGAAGCTAATTGTAAAAGTACATTTCGTCATAGTTGTAGTCCTTCTGCATTAGATTTATTTAGTTCAGTCTGTGTACCAGCTGCATAGCTGTTGAATTACTACATATTAAATAATAAAATTGAATATTTCTGTCTGTTTAGGAGCAAAGGACAACAAATATGATCTGAATGGCTTCTTTGGGGATACTGGGCATCAAGGTGAGAACAGACCTGTTTTTTCCTATGTGCTGTATTTATCTTAACCAGCCTGCTCACCTTTCTCCTGTATTCTTGCCCCCTCCTACAGGTTAGCTCTACTGAGAACAACAAATTGAATCTCTCAATTGTTGTTGTATGTGATATAATATAATAGTGATAATTTGGTGTCTTGTTTAGTTTTGTCCTTCACATTTTTGTCCCATGTTTACTGTTATCCTTACAACTGAAATGTAATTTTGTTTAGCATTTTTAATAACCCCTCAAATTAGTTGAAATATTTCTAAAAACAATAACTCCATCTAATTTATTTTACATGAGAAATTCTTTTTTACTACTTGTGGCAATCATGTGTTTGTTATTGTACAGTATTTGAGTAATTAAAACTACCAAAAGAACCTCAAAGTGGAAGTTGTTTCTTTACTGACCTGTGCATGTTTTACACACATTGCTGGCTCTGTAATTTGCAAACCTGTTTTCAAATAATAAGTGGACACAATAAGGAATCGTCACTGCTGGTTAAGTAAGAGTCACGAAGAAAACAACCGCCAAGTAAGGATTTGTAATCCTTGAGCCTGGTGCAGTTGTAGGCAAACGTGAGTGACAGGAGCACACATGCATTACTGTACATAAGGGAAGTACTTCTGTTTTGTTAAAGTGCGTTACGTAAACCATGAAGCTGGTTAGGTGTGAGTCAGTTACAAGGGAGGAGCAGCTGCAGAAGTGCACATGGCTTTTTCTGGGGGATTACCCAGCTTAGGAATAAAGGCCGTGCGGTGATTGGTCCAAAATCATGCCACTTAGCCAGCTCAACAGGTTGCTTGCATGGACTTATACCTGTCCAATGATGGGTTTTGAGGACCAGAGTTTCCGGCTGGTTGTGGTCAAGACCAGTCCGGGAGTCCCGAGTGCGCCCTTTTTATGATCTAAATGGTGAGGAAGCTAAATGTGAGGGCACTGGCTGCAGGAAGTTATGATGGTGCTTTACAAAGGACCGCGGCTCTTGGACTTTGCAAAGGCTCCTGCTCACCTTCAGTTCAACAAATATGTCCTGACGGGTTACCGGCCAGTGTCCACAGCTGAAGAGTGCGTCAGAAGCCTCTTCTACATGCACAATGAGCTGGGGAACATCTACACACACGGTAAGTTCAGCAGTTATGCTTCTTTCAACTGGTGCATACATTCCTAAACTTTATTCTGGACTTAATAAGAAAATGCCATTGCAGCCGTTCTTACTATACCTGAATCATCATTGAAATATATTTTTACACTTTATACGCAAAGCAAGTTTCTCTCACCTTGAATTGTATTAACCTGCAAACTAAACAGGTCACGCATGTCAACTCTCACTTATGGTCAGATACAAACACACTTGATAAGGATGGGTAATGAGGATATGGGGTATTAGCTGTAATCTGCCCTGGGAATCAGAGCCCTGACAGTGTCCACTGGTTAACTGGGCCGTTGAAGGTGACCGACACCTCTGATCTGTAAATGCCCATACGGATCTTGAGTGAAGCATCCAAAGACAACTTTGCACAGATTCTGAGCTGCTGTAGAATAGGATATGTGTTAAGAAATCTTTAAAACTTCTGGTTTTAATGTGAAACTTTTCAAGGCTGGCTTAGTCATGGAAAAAACAGCAAAAAAGGGAAATTGGTCCGTGCACAAACTAGAAACTTCATATCCTTGAACTTCAGTAGGCCTTGTCGTCTTCTTGCCCCATTTTCAACATGGCTATCCCATAAGTTCATTAAGCCTAACACTCTTACTAAGGGGAAGTGACGCGTATTAGCATTAGAGTGCTGCTCGAGCTTCTCTATGTATGAACCAACTACTCATTTCTAGTAAAAATTACAATTAGACAGAGGAACCGTTTCGGTCCATTGAATTCCTCATATTGTTCTGCAACAGGCGGTACTTCTATGTGTTGCACTAAGGTACTGTGTTTAAAATGCCACTATAAATTAAGCTGACACTAACCTACAGCAGTGGCACATACCTCAAAATACTCAACAAATTATTTTTATATTCTGCAGATTTCAGAAAAATAATGATGTTCTTTTTCCATCTTCCTGTCATTTCAGGAATTCCTTTCTTCCTTTTCTTGGTGCTGCTACCTTTTAGTATCCCCTGGAAGGAGGTGGACAGCATCTGGATATGTGTTGTCCACTATCTGGCCTGCCTCTGTCCCACCATGGGATCAGTGGTCTACCATTTGTTCATGAACCACGTGGGAGGAGAACACGTGTACGACACGCTGCTCTCCCTGGACATGGTCGGCGTCTGCCTAGTTAACACCCTTGGTAGGTTGATGAAAGAAAGTAAATGTAACCGCAGAGATTGCTCCTGATGCTAAGACTGGGACCAGAGGGGCTTACTGATCATAACTAAGATGTTTTCAAGTTTTAAGTTTCTGGAATTCAAGCCATTAACAAGCATTGATAAGTTACAACAAAAATTTTAGAAATGCTGAATATTATGGTTTTGATACAATTCAGGGGTGCCCCTGCATCCAAATTTCTTTCTTTTAAAATCTATCCATATATCTTCTAATTCTTATCCGGGTCCAGGTTGCAGGGGTACCAGTGTTAGTAGATACCCACCTCCTCCAGTTCTTCTTGGGAGACACCAGGGCATTCCCTAAGCCAACTAAGAGATAATCTTTCCTGGTCAGCCTCAGAGCTTCCTCACAGTGGGACATACCTGAATCACTTCACCAAGGAGGTCCCCAGGAGGCATGCTAGTCAGATACCTGAACCAAATCAACTGGCCTCTTTTGATGTGGAGTAGCAACTCTCTCTAGCAGTAGTCCCACCAACGACCGAGTTTTTAACCCTTTAGTCTAGATGTCGGAGTATTGAGGATTGTCTGATTAGCAGACCTCAAAGCTCTGACAGGAGTGTGAACGTGAATAAGAATGGACAAAATACTGTGGTGGTCTTAAAAACAACCAATTAAGTCTTCAGGCAGATTAAAGATATTAAACAATTCCTCCCAGAATCACTTAAGTTGGTCAATAAGCCTAAAAGTCTCATGTAAAGTCTTTTGCAAAGATAGTCCAAGCCTACCAAAAGTCAAAGTCAAGCCTCAAGCCCTCATTTAACAGTGCATGGGATTATCCACAGCTTTAAGGCTGGACCTCAATAAATATCAGACTGATTGCCATAAAGTTTGTGTTTTTCAGAGGAACCCTGGATCACTCCTGATTTTTTCCTTTAGTTCGACCTAATGGTTAACATTTGCTTCTGAAAAACAGCAGCGAAAATAACAAGATACCAAACAATTTTTAGTGTTGACTAAAAATAACCATGCTGACAACAATGCCAGTAACAGCAACCTTGCATTATCTCTCCAGGGGCAATTCCTATCATTTATATCACCCTCCTCTGCTACCCAATCGTGCAACAGACTGCCTTGCTGGTCTATATCCTCCTGTCAGCCCACGGGATCTACTGTGCCACCACTGCCCGCACTAACGTCCGGCGCCTGCGATCGTTTGTCTGGCAGGCCTTGTTCCGTTTCAGCCTCTTCCTGTTTCGGGTTTATGGCAGCGGGGTAGGAAGCCCAAATTCCCTGCGTCTCTTCGTCATCATGGACTGTCTAGCTTTACTGGGTGGGCTTGTCAACATTGTCCAGATCCCTGAGCGCTTCAAGCCAGGATTGTTTGACAACTGGGGCAACAGCCACCAGATAATGCATGTCATGGTTATCTGTTCAATTATCTACCTACACTGGGGTACACTGGAGGATTTAGCCTGGATTAAGAGCTACCAGTGTCCTGCTGAGTGATGCCAAGTGCAGCTAGTTCACGCATGCTTGCAGTCAAGGCTACACTTGAATTTAGCATTCAGTGAGGGAGGAGTATATGGAGGGCCGAAACTGCCAAAATCAATACTCTATAGATATATATATTAAAATATTAAAGAAATATGCCATTAACTGCCCAAAAATAACTACTGTAAATTAACATAGCCATTAATACGTTTATAAAATCTGATATAAAAATAAATGTTTTGATTTATTTCCATACTTACATTTGTATTCCCCCATTTATTTACCTTCCCATTTAATTTTCAGTGTATAATTTCTCTAATTGCCCAACTTATCAATTTATTTAATTTTCTAGCTAACTAGTTTAGCTAGCTTTTGATAACCCCACTCTAGCTAACGTAACTACGTTAGCTAACTTAGCTAGCCTATCTAAAGTAGCTAGCTTTAGTTAGAAGTTACCTTCACACTTATTTAATCACAGCCCCTTATTCAGATAATGAAGCAGAAGTGCTTCAATAAATCTGACAATTAAATACTGATGTGTATAAAATAAGAAGGTTGAAAAATGCAAAGGGGAAAAAAGTCCCCACAAAAAAACCCTATTCTTAAATGTAACATTTACATAAAAAGCTAAATTAAAAGGGAAAGTCAATAAATATGAAGTTAATATACAGAAGCAAATTATGTTTTTTTCTTAAAGTTACATTTAAAAAATGCACTTTAGTTCTAGCTGCTGAAATTCTTCACAGGGGAAGTTCATAATTTGACATTTTGCCAAAGAAGAATAAGAGGAACCTACAGTGTTCTAACTGTAAATCACATCATTGTATCTAATTGAAAATCCTGAACATACTTGATTTATAGAGGTCGATATGCAGTAGTTTGGGGTGTAATGCCCTTAAATAGTTTTTTAAATGAAAGAAAAAAATAACTGTGAGAAAGAAAATATCTATTTTTATATCTTGGTCCAATCTGTATTTAACCCATGAATGGTGATAAACGAGAGAAATAACAGGAGTAGTTGCATGCTTCTGCTGTTTAATTGCAAGAAAGATATATTGTATGTACACTTGACTCAAGAAGTCACTGATTTTGCTATTGCTATCATTTAAAATGAATGGGTTTTTGTGACTTGGCAAAAAAATGTTAGATTCATCATACTGCCCTTCTTGTGACTTGAGGATTTTCTGTTTTTAGCTTAAAAAAACATCAAAACTGTATCAAAATTAAGTGAATTTATGGCCACTTTAGAAAATCAGGCATGTTAATTTGATTTGTAAAAGATGTGGCTGTTACAGGGGTGGAATTTCTCACAACTCGTTGTTTCATAACACATTGAACATTCCCATGTTTATCTGCAAAACTGAGGGCGGGTATCGGGAGAAGTCTGGGGTGTTTGTGTGGATCAGTCTTCATCTGAGCTACTGTTGTCCTCGGCGTCTGAAAGGTCGGCGATGGGAAACCGCAATATGGCAGCCACCCCGCTCAGCTGAGTCAGTTCTGGTGAGACAGTCCAGAATAAATCAAAAGGTGACACATCCTGTACTGCGGACTGGCTTTATATTTAATTATAAAAATGCAATCGGTGCAGTTGTAGCACAAATTCTTGACTTCTTATTTGAGTAAGACATCAATAAAGAGTGAGATTATCACTTTATGTGTGTGGCGTCATCAATTCACTGAGTCCAACTGACAGCGGTAAATTAATCCTACGCTTTATTTTTCATTATTTTACTCTTATTAGTGATTTCATGTTAAGTAACAAACCCTGCAGAAAAAAAGTGCAGAGAGATGCTCCCATTTGTTTCAGTGGTGCTCCGACAGGGATGACCATACAGGCCAGATACAGTTTTTTGAGGCTTAAGTGATGTAGCTATACATCAACAAAACCAGTGCAGAAGAGGAGAACAAATTAGCAGACATGGATTTAAACCATGATGGTATCAGATTAAACAAAATGCTATGCAATCCATTTCAAATGTTCATGAGAAATCAAATCCAGAAGAAAATGCTAAAAAAGTTAAGAGGCTTTTTTTTAGAAGTTGCCTGATGTAGTTCAAAAACTATATATTAACATCAACTGTAAGGTTCACATATGAACAACAAGAGCATTTTTAGGTTGTGACCCAACCCTCCAATATATCCAGATCTGGGACCAGCAATAGAAGAAGACCAGATTGTCACCCCTAGGCTCAAGTAATTGCTAACAGTTAACCGACTAATGTTAACGTAATGACAGCAGTTCAATACTTTAGTGCTGTTGAACGATGTCCTCTCAGTTTTCCTAAAGTCTTGTTCAGGTTCATGAACTTCAACTACTTCAGCTTTTAGCAAGGGACAGGACTGTGGGAAGTTACTTGTCAAATTGAGGAAGTAAGGATGACACTGTTGGTATCAGTACTGTGGCTATAGTGATAGTAATGGGAATCTATGGGGGATTTTTTTACGCATTGAAAACAAACGTGACAGGACATCAAGTTGAAAAACGACAGCTCCTTAGAGCCTGAGAGAGCTAAAGAGTTAACTTCAACTACAGGAAGGGAGCAATAACTTACGTTCACCCGAAACGTGAAGGCTTGAGAATATTCTGCATGGAAAAGAGAGAAAAAGTCATTAGCCTGATGTTTTCCAAAGTACTTTAAACATGTTCTAGTCAGCATGTAAATCTACAGGAGCCTGCATTTCTACTTTTAACAAAATGACACATATAGTACATAACAAAAATTCAGCTTTTAAGTCTACAAACATAGTATTTACAAAGTTACCTGACAGTGCCACCATTGTCTCTCACATTGTCCACCAAGCGAACGTAGCGACTCCTGGTGGGGATATCCTGATGCCTGACAAAACAAATTAAGCATTGAAACTGGCAGAACTGTGGGCCTGTAATGACGATTTTAAGGATATCCTCTTTTTTTTATAACATAGACGTCCCAGAAAGCTGTCATAAATCAAGTGTTTAAAGAAGAGCAGTCTAAAGACTGACTGCTCGGAGCGTATACATGTACATATGCTGACATCATTATTTGATCCTGGCTGTGTTCAGTATGTGCATCCACCCTAGTAACGTTATATTGATATGACAAAAATAAAAACACAGAAAGGAAAAGTTCTTTGAACGTACTCATCAGTATGTTAGTGAACATGTTACACATAAACAACAGCAGCAACGAGGCAGAATAACACTGCCTGTCAAAAGCATCCCTCATGCACACCTACCTGAACAACTTGTCGCTTACCAACAAGGTGTCGACAGCGAGGGCCTCAGCAGCTTTCTCTACATGAGCGAGGCTGTGAGGATGCAAAGATATGCAGGTTGTTTATAATCAGTGTTAACAATATAAGTTAACTGTTACATTCCATCATCAAGCACGCACCCGTAGAAGGCTCGGTCAGGCTCATGCTGCAGCATTTTATAGAAGTCCTCCAGGGCTTTCACCTCTCCGGCTGCCTGAGGAGCAAGATACAAAACAACAGGTCAAAATTATTTATGTCTCCAGTGAAAATAATTCATAATTCCACATAGATTAATACAATTTATAATAAAAAAAATGTGTTTTTTGCTCAGAGTTTAAAAAGCTGTGTGCACAGTTTAGCAATCATATGCACAAATATGCACAAACTCTTAAATCACAGGATGCATAGTCACCTTCGTATCAGACAGCCTATTTGTCACAGTGGGGTCAGAAAGGACTTCTGCAAAACAACAGTTGTCTCAGTGAGTTTGCACCTTATGATGAGATCAATTTAATTTCGCTGTCAAGTGGCAGCAGCTCCTACCTTTGAGTGAGTACTTATGACCTGACGATGAGTGGACCAGCATGAATTTGGGCCGATTCTCCTGCAGGATCTTGTTGTCCTGCCGTACCGCCTCATTAAAGAGGTAGGTCGTAAACTGGTCCTTCACATAGCCTGGGCTGGCCACCAGGATGCACTTCACAACTGGCAGAAAGTAAGAAAGAAAAAAATCGAAATCTCAACTCTTTTTAAATGATATCTTCTGTAAAGAGAAACTACCTGAACCAGCAGTTTACATCCACATCTGTCTAGATTTATATATGTAGTAAAACACAGAAGCAATTTAATAAAAGGTATTATGTTTACAGGAAAATAGAGGTTACTACTCTAAAACATGTATGATCCCACTGAAAAATATCCAGTGAGAGTGAAAAGTCTTCTTAAGTTATAACATTAATAAACAGTATCAGGAACAAAACACAATGATGCACATCACCAAGAATGAAAGCTTCACAGCAAACATTAAACTGGAACTGTTACAATAAGTTTAAAAAAAAAAGGCAGAAGTGTATGTCTACGCGCACACAACAGCCTTACCATCAAAATTGATGTGACGGAGAATGGCTTGCATCACAGCTTCATAAAACTTCTCCAGTCCCTGCAAACAGACACTTTGACAGTAAGCACACAGGATGAAAAACTCTCTCAGTGTTACATCCCCAAAGAAAGGGGACAGCCAAATTTTTTGTTACACTATCACAGAAATATCACAGAAAACAAACAAAAAAACTGAGGTTGACTTCCTGAGGCTAAAGAGAAATGTAATCCACTTGAACTCCACTCAATCCCATTTAAAAACATTTAAATATATTTGAATATGTATATCTGCCTACTTTGTTTTAGTCAGTAAGCTCTTAACTCCCATGACATCTACACCAAAACACTCACGCAATATGAAAATTATAATTGGGTTGGCACACTGTGTACATTTTAGCTGTATCTTCATATTCAGATTTGGCACTGTGCCCTTTTCAAAACGTCACTTCATTCCCGTTTGCTTGCTTTTAGAGCTCCCGATTCGCTAACAGCTGATCAGTTGCCTATAAATCACTTTTACCTTGTCGTGCTGTGTGCAGCTTCCTTTTCTCTTACGGGGAATGGTGACTTCCACTTTTGCACGAAGCAGCGTCATGGCAGGTGTCACGAGCACCAGGTTGGCCAGGCCTTCCTGCATTACCACAGCAGCCACATCTGCCCTCTGGGTCGGGTCACATGCCTGATCTAAAACGTAGACAATGATATAATGGAAACAAAAAGAAGAAGTTATATTTAAAACGTAATTGACAAAATTTCCAACATCTTCTACGGTGGTTTTCCTAATAAAGTGTTCGGTGATTTTATTCACTCGGCTTACAATTTTTGCCATCTGGAAAAAGCTTTCACTGCTTGACCAGAATTTTAAAAAGAAAAGGTCTTTGTTTTGTTTATGACTGTTTATTTCAAGAATAAAAAAGGTTGATATAAAAATAGTAAAAGCTACTTTGAGCTGATCTTTTATTCGCCTGCTGAGATCGAACTGTGGACCCTTGTTGCGTGAATGTGTAAACCCCTACACTATTAACGATTAACTCAAAGTATATCTTATAAGAGAACTGTTGACAGCCTGTTGAATTTGAACAAATCTGAATAAAATGAGAAAACTAGCCAAACAGCTGCAGAAATTTTGAGAACAGTTACCAAAGCCAAGAAATTTCTATCTGCTATAATCAGTTCAATTTTATTTATTTAGTGTCAAATCACAACAACTGTCACCTTTATGTTGTAGGGTTAAGACCCTTCAATATTAGAGAGAAAACCCCCCAAAATCAGATAACCCCCTATGAGCAAGGACTTGGTGACAGTTGGAAGGAAAAACTCCCTCCCCAATTTCCAGCAGAACCAGGCTCAATGAGGGGCAGCCATCTTCATCAGAAAACAAGATTTTGAGAGATTTTAAGAAAGGTAAGTAAGATCTTACTTTATATATATATATATTACTTATATGTATGTATGTATGTATGTATGTATGTATGTATTTATATACAGCTTAAGAGTCTTTGTGATTAGTTGTAGTAGGAAGTACATGCTTTAAAATAACTGACAGTCAGACATAGCAGTAAACAGTTTATAGTTGTTTTGGTGGTCGGAGTACTGAGGTAGCATCTGCTTACCAATTCTATCCAGCACGACGCTGTCCCAGTTCTTTTTAGCCAGAGTGAACTTCCTGTTGAGCTCAAGCTCAATAGTGTGATAAGCCCCCATCTGAAGAGCAAAAAAATACAACACAATCACAACTACTTTTCATTTCAAACACAAGTTAGCCTGCATCCCAGGGTTTGGTGGTACGTCAGATTAAATCGGTTAATTTCTGCTTTTGTGCAACATGACAAAGTCATAAAATCAGAGACCGTAAAAGACAGAAACATTGGTTCTTGAGACAGCTGTTGATGGGGGAGCTTTCTTGGTGAAAAGTAATCAGACAAACCTACGATGCTCTATAAAAGTAAAAAAAAACAAAAAAAAAACATATTTCTATATATATATATATATATATATATATATATATATATATATATCTCATCTGGATCACCTGTTGAGAGAAAAAAAAAAGAGAAAACAAGCAAACAAAAACAGCAATATAATAAACACAACACCATCGTGATACTCTATGTGTATATAGCAGTAAATATTAAATATTGAATATTATTATGCAGCACGTAAGATTTACAGCACACAGTGTTCTTTGAGGTAGGAGCCAAAAAGGGTGCAGTTTGTGTGTGTGTGTGAGCACACGTGTGTACACCTGCTTGTATTTAAAAGGTTCCTTCATGTAATGATCTGCTAGAGGGTGTGGGGAGCCATAGCCCCGACCTCCAGGGCATGAAGCAGGTATGGAGGAGATCAAGGCTCCAGACATCTCCAGACATTTTGGTGTCACTTATAATAAAAGACAGACGATGCTTTTTATGTCAGTCCTGACATAACCCCACTGACACAGTGGGACAACCAGTCTTCACTCAGATGCTGGAAAATAAGTATGGAGTCTAGTCTAAACCATTTTCCAAAGGCTGCATTGACTCCTGCTATTGCTAGCCAGCTGATCCTACTGTTCTTCGCTACAATGTGCAGAATATGTAAAAGGTGCCAATGATGTCGTTGTATTGTCCACAGACGGAGGGCAAGTGAGATTTTTTTTAATTTAAGACAGGTTCATATAGGAAACAGAAAATAAAAATAGTAAATATTTCACCCAGCCCATTTACCAGAGTGTTTATAAATCTCAGACCTTGACATATTGGTTCTCCTCTATGTTAGTTCCCTTTACTCTCAGCTGGCAGGCCTGGGTGTCGAAGTCGATAGTCTCCACACACAACGTCAGAGTAGTTCGGACTCTCGAGCTGCCCACGCTTCCTGTAGGGGACTCGGTCTGCACCTTTCTGTGGGAAAAGGACAGAAGCCGAAGCTTTTAGTTGCTGCACTGATGATGAGCTGTGTATTTTTCAGAACAAAACACTAAGGTAGAAGAGTAATGCTGAAAGCTATAACAATCCTTGAATAACACAGAATGACTATAATAAACACAACTTCACACCGGTGTCAGAGCATCGCTCCACACACTGAGTCACAAAGAGGCATAAACTTGAGTTACAGCTACATCAATGCTGCCCGAGGGATGTGGGTGGTTTTTTTGTTTGTTTGTTTGCTTGAACATTGTGGTATATCAACTACAATGATCCCACCAACACTGAATGGAATACCGATACAAATACTCAAAAATGGAAATTTGCACCGCAGATATAACTAGAACTTTTATTAAAGATTATAGGTGGGGGGAAAAAATTGATGTACATCAACAGCAGATCCAGAACATGTACTGTGTCCACCGAAAAACTGTTTAAACACCATCAAACAGTTTCACCCTATTAACAGCAAAGACCTGGAGGACATCTTAGGTCAACTGAACTCCTCCTCTTGCTGTTTAGATGTCCTGCCAACAAGTTTTTTCAAAAAGGTCTCAAAGACTTTAGAGTCAGACCTGTTACAGATCGTCAACTTTTCCTTAATGTCAGGTGTGTTTCCGGAACCACTAAAAACTGCTGTAATAAAACCTATACTGAAAAAGGACAATCTTGACAAGACACAAATGAACAACTACAGGCCGATCTCAAATCTCCCATTTTTAAGTAAGATTATTGAAAAAGCAGTTTCTCAACAGCTCAATACTTCTTAAAACAGAAAAACTGCTATGATGCCTTCCAGTCAGGTTTTAGACAGAACCACAGCACTGAAACCGCTCTGACCAAAGTGTTTAATGACATATGTCTGAATACAGACAGTGGAAAAATGTCAGTCTTAGTTTTACTGGATCTCAGTGCAGCATTTGACACAGTTGACCACAACATATTACTCAAACTGGAGAACTGGGCAGGTCTTTCAGGAACTGTACTAAACTGGTTCAAAACATACTTAGAAAACAGGAAATACTTTGTATCAATAGGTAACTTCACATCTGAGCAGACAAGTATCACATGTGGAGTTCCCCAAGGTTCCATCTTGGGACCCCCTCTGTTTAACATTTACATGCTCCCACTGGCACAGATTATAAAGAACAACAAAATAAACTACCACAGCTATGCAGATGACACACAAATATATATCACAATGTCACCAGGAGACCGAGGCCCTGTACAGGCTCTTGGTAAATGCATTGAGGAAATTAATGACTGGTTGTGCCACAATTTTCTCCAGCTAAACAAAAACAAAACTGAAGTAATAGTCTTTGGCGCCAAAGAAAAACGATTACAGGTCACCAGAGAACTTCAATATACACCTAAAAACCACAAACCAGGCGAGAAATTTGGGTGTAGTGATGGATGCAGACCTAAACTTAGAAAAACACATTAAGACAATAACAAAATCAGCTTACTATCACCTCAAGAATATATCAAGGATAAAAGATCTGATGTCCCAACAGGACCTGGAAAAACTAGTCCATGCATTCATCTTTAGCAGGCTTGATTACTGTAACAGCATCTTTACAGGTCTACCTAAAAAATCAGTCAGACA
Organism: Perissodus microlepis; assembly: GCF_051167445.1. Taxonomy (NCBI): domain Eukaryota; kingdom Metazoa; phylum Chordata; class Actinopteri; order Cichliformes; family Cichlidae; genus Perissodus; species Perissodus microlepis. The sequence continues at coordinate 16,024,134 of NC_140468.1, forward strand.
ACTACAGCTCATTCAGAACTCTGCTGCTCGAGTCCTCACTAAGACCAAAAAAGTGGACCACATCAGTCCAGCTCTGAGGTCTTTACACTGGCTGCCTGTCCGTCAGAGGATAGACTTTAAAGTTCTGATGCTGGTCTATAAAGCTCTGAATGGTTTAGGACCAAAATACATCAGTGACCTCCTGACCCAGTATGAACCTTCCAGAACCCTCAGGTCATCTGGATCCGGTCTCTTATCAGTTCCCAGAGTCAGAACCAGACACGGAGAAGCTGCATTCGGCTTTTATGCTCCTTATATCTGGAACAAACTCCCAGAAAGCCTCAGATCAGCTGAAACACTCAGTTTATTTAAATCCAGGTTGAAGACTCACCTGTTCTCAGCTGCATTTGAATAAAGCACCAAATCCACACTTTTAAGCTTAAATTTCAAAACTAACATTTTAACTACTGATTTTATCTATTGTTCTGATTTTATCTGTTTTGATTTTATATACTGTTTTGTTTGTTTGTTTGTTAATTAGTTTGTTTGTTTGTTTGCTTGTTTTAATCAATTTTAAATCATGCTTTTTATTTGTTTTTGTTTCTAATGTCTCTGTAAAGCACTTTGAATCACCTTGTTGTTGAATTGTGCTATACAAATAAACTTGCCTTGCCTTGCCTTGCCTTGATGTGGTGATATTGTATTGTTACATGAAGACTAAATATGATATTTTATTGAATAAATTACGATACTCTAGGAATACTACAAACAAGAGGCCTGATCCCATGCACCACCATCCTGAGACAATGTTAGCTTAGTCTGACCGAGTGACTTACTATCATAATGGAGGGCGTGTGGTCGAATTCATATCTACCTTAATTATATCTACCTTAGATAATATCAAAATTCATACAATAATCAGGATACATGAATACCATATATTTCTAAAGTATTTCTACAAAGCAGTCTTGCACACACAACCTTTCTTTTGCAACTTAATTGTTACAGTGAGTGTCTAATCTTTAACTTCTTTTGCCAGCATATTTTACAAACCCATGAAATGAAGAAAAAAATGAAGAAATCTGCATTATTACAGGGCTTCACCTGTGTCTTTGTGTAATATATTGATTATTAGGACTGTTTTCTTAGCCTGATAGGCCGAAGGACACTGTCTCAGCTGAACTATGGACACGCACACACATACACTTACACTGATAAGCACTCACTCATCCCCCCTCCCTTTCCAACGCCTTCGATGCTTGTTGCCCCCTGGGAACACGAGGCGGGTCCGGGCCCGTGCTGTCGAAGAGATGACGGCGCCGTCGCAGGATGGCTGCTGTGTTGCCTGGGGTTACTCCTCATCCCCTACCCATCCCTGTGGCTTGTCATGTCTTCCATAATGTTGTGCTGTGGACATTTATGTGCTTTTTTGTGCAGAGGAGTTTTTTTGTTTCCTGTTCTCGTGCTGTCCTACCATGGAAGCACAACATGAGTGGAGGTCTCTTTTTTTCCTCTTGTACCTTCCCGATGTTGTGTACATTTCAGTGTTTTTCTTGTAACGCTACCGATCTCCGACTTGTAATCCCATGTGATGTCTGTGTTATGTGTGTAAGGTCGGGGGGGGTTACCATCTCGCTGCAGGGCAACCTGCTTGCGACAAATAAAGCTGTCATTCATTCATTCATTCATTCATTCATTACCTGATAGTCGAGGCTCTTAAGCTGTCCCCCACTTGGAGCAGGTTGTAGGTATGCCACATATCCTCCGCCTCCTCGGGCACCAGAGTCACCTGACTGAATTAAGCGTTGGTGATCAATAAGCTAGGATCTGCACTCGTGTGGTTTTGGTATACAATTTTTTTAAAAATAGATGTGCTCCCAATTTAAGATGCGAAGGTGGTAAAATGGCACAGGAATTCCCAAAGTACATAGTGTGTATTACTATATTTATTTACACAAGTTTGTTTGGTTTACTCCCTAAGGTGTGGTTTGTCAATTCAGTCTGTAAAGCTAAAGCTAAACCAGAAGTTGTAACATGTTAGTAAAGGTTCTGTTTTAACACATATTAAGACAAAATAGTCGGTTTGCTTATTAATACAAAACCCACACCTCTCCCGTTCTCTGAGTGCACGGGAATGTAACTCACTACACTGACACATGTACAGTCAGCTACAACACAGCAAGCTGGTTAGCCTACTAGCATTAGCCATCAGCGCTCACTCACCCGGCATTATCTTTCTCAATATCTTTATGGAGCAACTTCATGGTTGGATGATTGTATGATACAAACCGAATTATTAGTGTAAAATATATAGGTTAGCAGCTGTCCGGCTAAGGGACATGTTTATCTCTTAGTGAAATAACAAATTAGCCAAGCCATCTCCCAACTTTACAATGAATCACTCGCTGCGTGTCGCCAGGCGCTGGGACATTGCGTCAGCGCCCAAATACGTCACCTGTTCTTCCAATCATGGTCACTTCCGTGGGAGTAGCTTTTGCTGCGCAACAAATACGAAACGAATACAAACACGCTGTTTGAGTAAATGCGAAAAATGTGCTTTTTTCTTGTCTTCACTCATAAAGTCTTTAATTTACAGTAGCCTAAACGTAACATAATCAAGAAATAGTGCCCTTTTTTTACAAATTAGTTTGAGATAAGTAAATGCTGATAGACACGGAAAACAACCAATCAAGGAGTAGATAGGATGTCACAAACACCGCCTATTTTTAAAGCTAACCAATGGGGGCACGACAGCGGTCAGCCCACTTCCGTTCAACACCGCTTTGAGCTAACGCTCGTCCAGCAGCTTTTTTTGTCGATGGCATGGTGCTAGTAGCTGCCGCACAATAACGTAGTCGAGAAAATACGAATAGACTAAACGAAATTCGGATGCCTAAATGGAATTAGTCGATTAATGTGATTTCCGAAGTACATGACAGCCATCACATCGTTAACATTTCAAAATCTCGCCTCAAATTTTGAGGTAGCCGATTCTTCCCCAAGGTTAGCTAGCTAGCGGGCTAACGATAGCCGATTAACACTAAACTAGTTCAGGTAACTATAATTCGGCAACCAGTTAATACCCAGTACCTCTTGAATTCGTAGAAGTTATTAGAAGTCGGCCGGAACAGGGGCAGAACATGGCAGAAGCCGACAAGTTGAACATCGACTCCATTATACAGCGTCTCCTCGAAGGTAAGACCAAGTATTTCGCTCGATATTTATTCAAAGAGTAGCCATTTTAGCCAACTGCGGCTAGGGAACGGTAGCCGCCAACGCCGTAAAAACAAGTTCAGTTCATCCGGCGCTTCTTGCAAAGGAAGCATAGCACTTAAATGCTCAGTAAATTTAATTTGTTTGAATGTTGTCTCCGGAAATTGAATACAAAAGAGAGACGGGTTGAATATATATTTTTGAACACAGTTATATATTCGCACCACTTGTATTGTGAGAGTTGGTCTCGTTAAACTTGCATTGAAACATACTATGATGCAGAAATATGCATCATTTTAAACGTTTATACTTGTGCAGACATCGTTTGGGTACACACTGAAGTGGTTATACGTTTAAATTTAAAAGGTCACTCCTGTATGCTAGCAGGGTGAGGTCATTTTATTTTGTTACTTGTAATCACATTTTTATTTTTATTGCTTTGTAGGACAGAGAGCAAATGCTCCATAACACCAGTAAAATCATCCAGGGTGCTATTGAGTCTTGATTTGTAACTATCACTGTTCACTATATATAGGTCGACCTCTGGATGCCTCTGAAAATGTCTTTGTCTTTATGTTTGGTTTGGCTGTATTTGGAGCCATACAAGATTCTTCACGAAAAAGTGTGTGACATTTGCAGATTATGATTATAAATGAGTGCTCTTATTACCACTGTAAAATGTGTAATCCACAGATTTGTTCTCCTTTATTTTGAGATGTCTTTTTCTAATTACGTTGCTTCTAATCAAGAACATAGCAGATTCACTGCTACAGTGTGCACAAAATAAAATGAGCCAACTGTCCATGGCAGTATGCCCTACAAATTACACTTTAAGCTGCATTTATGCAGAGAGAAATGAGAATAATCACCCAATAGCCACTTGTAATAATTTACCCCTTTCTTATTAAAAACAGTGTAAGAATCTGCTGTTGTTTTCTGACTCATTTTTTCCCCTTACAGTGAAAGGCTCCAGACCTGGCAAAAATGTTCAGCTGACAGAGAATGAAATCCGTGGTCTTTGCCTCAAATCCCGGGAGATCTTCCTCAGCCAGCCAATCCTGCTTGAACTTGAGGCGCCCCTCAAGATTTGTGGTGAGGCTTAAGTGGCGTTCTTTGGAGTCGAGGGAATTCTCGAGGGTGGTCAAACAACATAGCAAGCTGTTGAAGCTTAGAGTGCTGGACCATTATGAGTCAGCTTATGTGCATACTATGCTCTAGTATTCACATGACCAAATGCTAAGTTATTATAGTTAATTAAAAACAGACTGGCACTAAAAAAAAAAAAGTGTTTAATTCTTCATGGCTGTAATCTTGCCACATAAACAACTCACGGGATAAAGTGGTACTGACTTGCTGGTTCAATTCTGTTTTGTACTTAAAGTTTCCCTGGAGTTTTCCTGCCGTACCTTAACGTTGACTGACTGCGTTGAATGTTAGTTTAAGGAACAGGTTTCAGGAACTGCAGTAGAAATCATAAGCATCCTCGTACTAAATGCAACCTCATAACAAAACACACACATAAGGTAACTCTGTAATAAGTGTTTATTTAAAATAACACTTTGTCAGTCATGGTATAAAGTGCTAATCTTCAAGGTCTCTAGTCATGTTGTACCTCCATCCAACTCCCTCAGCCTTTGTTGTGCACATATACTGAGCACGATAATCACACCTTTGAACAACATTGCTGTTTCCCCTCTTGTTTCTCTAGGTGATGTTCACGGGCAGTACTATGATCTGCTCAGGCTGTTTGAATATGGAGGCTTTCCACCAGAGAGCAACTACCTGTTCCTGGGCGACTACGTAGACAGAGGCAAGCAGTCCCTGGAGACCATCTGTCTGTTGCTGGCTTACAAGATCAAATACCCAGAAAACTTCTTTCTGCTGAGAGGAAACCATGAGTGCGCCTCTATTAACAGAATATACGGCTTCTACGACGAGTGTAAGTCATGATATATGCACACAGATACAGACAGTAATTTGGAAAGTTGTGCGACTGCTCTCTGTGGTTACCAGTTGAATAGAAAAGTGTAGGCCAAAACACAGCAGACCTCGGTGTGGTCAAGAGGACACCTTGGTTTTTCTTTTTTGTTTGATACCGAAACTGTAAAAAGAGGAAATGTGTGTACACAACATCAAACTTATCATATATAGAAATATATAAAATATAGATAAATAGATGTAGGGTGAGAGAAATGGATGTATATGTGTCTATATCTTAATACATCAAAAGCTACATAGAATAGAAATGAAAAATAGGAAAGTGTTTCAGCAGCAAAGTGACAGGCAGATGGAGGATGCAGATTTACACATTAAAAACAAGAAGTAAGAGACTGTACAGGGCAGATTTACACATAAGGAGGAAAAAACAAAAGAAACACCAAGTATTTAGTGAAGTAATGTTTATCAGCACTTGCAACAGGTGTGGTGGTTAGTTTCTTTTTATTATTTTTTTTAATTGCGATTAAGAAAATATGCCTGACACTTTGAAATCTGTCTGTAGATTATTAACTAATTAAGTATTCTTAGATTCACAGTGTACACAAGATATCTATTCCCTTGTGAGTTCCTTTAAAATTGATGGTGAAACATGGACAACACTCAGTACTCCGGGCTTCAGGCTAAGGAGCATGATCGGGCAGTAGGAACAGTGATTCAGTCACATGCTTTTTGTTCTATTTAGAGCTCAGCTTATGTAAAATGTGTTTTCAGCTTGAAACAAGTGGCGCTGCTGATTTTATAGCTCTTATGATGAGATTGTGACCGAGTAATTGTAATTTCCTCCCACAGGTAAAAGGCGATACAACATAAAACTGTGGAAGACCTTCACTGACTGCTTCAACTGTTTGCCTGTAGCAGCCATTGTTGATGAGAAGATCTTCTGTTGCCATGGAGGTATCCTCTTCAAACAGTTAATTTGGTTTCTATCCAGAGCGAACACACAAAGACTAGACTCCGCTCTGTTGTATCTGTCAACATAATGGTCATGGTCTAGCAGTACTGCGGGATCTTAATTTGTTAGACTAATTCAATTTTATTTATATAGCACCAAATCACAACAGCAGTCGCCTCAAGGCGCTTTATATTGCACAGTAGATCATACAATAATAGACACAGAGAAAAACCCAACAATCATATGACCCCCTATGAGCAAGCACTTTGGCGACAGTGGGATGGAAAAACTCCTTTTTAACAGGAAAAAACCTCCAGCAGAACCAGGCTCAGGGAGGGTCGGGCATCTGCTGCGACTGGTTGGGGTGACGGTGTTTGTAATTCCTTCTCCTGGATCAGTAGACACAGATATAGCTAAAAACGGGTACAGCTTTAACAGACTGTCATTTAATACATCAATCCCTTTTGTAATAAGCGTGTACTGTGCAAAGGTCTTGAGCCACCTTTCATTTCTTTATATTTTGCATTAAAGGAGCCAGGATGTCCTGTGCTTTATAAAGTGGTCTTGAGAAACAGTTCTCCAGGCTTTGACAGTCTTTCTTTTGGACACTTGCTGCTTCTTCACTCATTTTCAGTCCAGTCATTGTACCTGATCAATATCAGAATTATTATTATTTATTAACACTATTATTTATTTAACAAACCTATTTATCATTCAAGCATTAAAAAAAGAACCTAACTCAAGGGATTAATCAAATTATTTTTGCACCAAAAAGATGATTCCCAAAGAGCTTTTGGATAAAAACTTTGTACATCTTGGGATGGTGTGCAGTGTCTTTTAAAACTTTATTTCTACCACTCTCTGTGGTAGATGTTATTTTTTTTTTTATTTAATCATTTACCAAATGTTATTGATTAATTCAAGCACTTCTTTGTAATCTGTTTGCTGTCATATTTATGTTCAAAATGTAAAAAAAAAAAAAAAAAGTTAAACACATTCTGACACTGGACATTTTCTTAAAACTTCGTATGAAACATTTTCTTATGGATGATTATCATGATATGATACAGTTTTTAGTTATTACTGCAGTTTATTTTCTTAAACATCCAGACATCTTGACCTAAGACACTAAATAATTCTTAATCTGTCAGGACCTGTCAACAGGTCCTCAAAGTCAGTGGTAAGGAAGCGCTGTGTGCTGCGCTAACACCCAAGTTGAGCAGCCAGCGAAAAACCGCTGCAGTCTGCTTGTACTGCGTAATCTTTTGTGGCCACTCAAGGTCTTCATACGTTCTGCATTTCCCCGCTCCCTGTCATTCTGCATTTCTGTACCCCCAATGTACGTTTCATCGTGGCACATGCAAGCTCTCCCCAGTCAGTGCTCTTAGTCGACACAGCAGCAAACAATTTTTTCCACCGCAAAAGCCGTAGAAAAGGATGGCTTTCAGAGCGTATGCTGCTTTCTGTATTAAAGGGCCTGTAGGGAGACACTGATGTGCCAGCTGTGCTCTATTCACAAGAGAAATTAGGCTAATTATTACAGCAGAGGCAGTCATGTCCTGTTGGCACTCTGTCAGATATCCACGGTTACATTCATTAAAAACATCCTACATTATTCAATAGAAAGTACTCATTTAAAAATTTCTTCTTCAGAAACCTAAGTTCTTTATCTTGTGAGGATGTTTCAGGTGGTGTTTGAGCGTTGAAACAGTCGGTGTGAGCAAAACTACCATGGAGTGTCGTGGCTTTGGGTTGTAATTCCAGTGATGGGCTTTTGTTAAAAGGAAGCAATCCAGTCTACTTGCATGATGGCGCTATCTTGTTAGCTGGGATATGGGTGAAGTTAACATTGGATGACCGGCCTCTCTGTTTTCTGTACCTTCTGATTTAAAAGTTGAGCACTAAATTTACCTTTAAACATCGCCAGGAATATCACAGGGTTTTTGCAGCATGTGATATTCATTTTCTTTTTATGGTTGCTCTTTGAATCTTTTCAGGATGCAAACATTTTTTACAAAAACAAATTCTAAAATCAGATGCTGAATTTTTTTTTTTTTTTTTTTTTCACTACTGAAGTTTAATTCTTGGACATTTATATTTTCCAGGTCTGTCTCCAGACCTCCAGTCCATGGAGCAGGTGAGAAGGGTCATGCGTCCCACTGATGTTCCTGACCAGGGCCTACTGTGCGACCTGCTGTGGGCAGACCCCGATAAAGATGTGCTGGGCTGGGGTGAGAACGACCGCGGTGTCTCTTTCACTTTTGGTGCAGATGTGGTGACAAAGTTCCTCCACAAACATGACATGGACCTCATTTGTCGAGCCCATCAGGTCAGTACCAAAAAATGTAATTGAATGGTTCACAGTTTCATGGTAGTAAAAATGAGTAACACAAGTGAAAGGGTTTGATAACAGGATTTGGTTGGGCCTCATAGTTAAGTGTTTAACTGCTTGGAGTTGATTGGGGATTTTTTTTTCACCCTTGGTTGTCTTTAAAGATGCTGGAGGGTTGTCTGGTCTTTATTAGAAGTTGCAGCAGGGTACCAGGTATTGTTTTGATCTGGCGAGGTGCACGTGGCGTGTGTGTCATGTGGGTAAAGGAGCTATTAGCATTGAAGCAGCTCTTCCTTGAAGCTACAAGAAGGCTGCAACATTTATCAAACAATAATTTTACAGATGCTGTTGTGTATTTTAAGAAATGTCATGTGGAAGTGCTGCAGGGGGAAGTGTTTAGATAGTGGCAGTGACACAGCAGCTAAAAACCTTTTAACCATTTAAGCACAATTGGATTTCAGGCCAGCTTCAGCAGCTAAATTTTGATTTTAGTCTTCAAATGTCTTTAATGTGTTGATATTTAGAGTAGTTTCCATCAGTACTGATGCTGGCCTTACATGGCTGCAGTTATCGCTTAGTTTTGATCAGAGCTCAAGCTACAGTTTTTGTTCAGCAGTTAGATGTGTTAGCGGAATTTTCTTATTTGTGAAGCTGTGCTAGTAACGGGGCATTTATAATGTCATGTGTTATCATCCGTAGCAGAGTCTATTGTTCTGCTGTGTGCTTGATCCTGTGTGAGAGTTTGCTAACCTGTTTGTTTTTCAGGTGGTTGAGGACGGATATGAATTCTTTGCAAAGAGGCAGCTTGTGACTCTGTTCTCCGCCCCAAACTACTGCGGGGAGTTTGACAATGCCGGCGCTATGATGAGTGTAGATGAGACCCTCATGTGTTCATTCCAGGTAAACTAGAAACTGATCACTGATTGAACTTGCTAATCTTAAAGATTGTTGTCATTTTTCACTCATGGTTTTTTCTTCTTCTTTATTTTCCTTGTGCAGATCCTCAAACCTGCAGATAAGAAGCTGTTCTATGGTGGGGGCGGGGGCATGGGCTCCGGTCGCCCAGTCACTCCACCTAGGAAAGCTAAGAAATGACACCAGTAGTTTGCCCTTGACCCTTGTCCTGCCCTCTCTACCTCTTCTTCTCCTTTCTTTCACCAAACAGCCAGAAATCAAACCTATACCCAGGGCTTTTATTTCCTTTTTTATCTGTACTTCTTAAAACGTTTAATGTTACAGATGGTCTGAGTGAGTGTGCGCGTGTGCAGGCTTACAAACGTCTGCAGGTGAGCATTAAAATCATGTGTGCACGTGTATATTCTGTGTGAGAATATTAGAGATTTATAATCCCTGCTCCCCCCCTCCCCCCTTTCTCTGACCACTCTTCCCACTGAAAGGCTGAAACCACATTGTCTGTACAGTAACTTGACTGAAATGACAGGGTTTGGGAGAAGGTGGGAGATTGCTGATGTAATGAATTTGGCAGCAAGCTCTTATTAGCAGATGGTGTGTACGTACATACTTGTGGAAGGGGGATTTTTTTTTTTTTTTAAAAATATATATTATTATTTTTTCCCCTGTCCTCTGTACTGTAAAATCGAAAACACAGGTGTGTGCGTGTGTGTGCATGCTGTGTCTTGCCTGTTGGAGTATGATCACAATATGCTTAAACAGGGAGGAGTTTGTCACCTTATCAGAGCGAGCGCACATTTGCACACATGCCCACACACGTGCATATGACTCGTCAGATTCATATGAGCCAGAGCTGTTTAAAAAGAAAAAAAAGAAAAGAAAAAAAAACCCACAAAAAAACAACGACAAACAAATAAAAAAACAGTCCAGTTTAGGTTTGTACAGATTTGATTACTTGAAAGATTTTTTGTGAATTCGTTTTGTAGTCTTTCATCAAGTTGACCAATAAAGCGAGAATCTGAGCTGTACTGTCTCTCAGTCGTTTTTCCGTATCTGCTTCGGTATACAATAGTACTCTTAGTTGCTTGGGCGGTTATTTTAAAGGCTCTAAATGAATTGGGAGGTGACTTTTAATTTCAAACATGATAAATGCATGTATAAACAAATCTTACTAGAATTTCCTTTTATTAAGAATGAACAGATTATAAACTCATCTGTCAGTCTCATTTCTTTCTGGTCATATTCTATTTATTCTCTGGTGTAATGGGCTAACTGGTTGGCAGAGGGAGATACTTGTACCCGGAGATTATCTTAGACAATGCATTTCATCACAGAAAAGTTGCAAGTTTTGTTTTTTAAACATGTTCCTGTAAATGTTTCACAATAAAAGTCTTTTCCAAAAAGAGGTTTCTGTGCACTGAAATTCTAGAGGGCTTTTAATTTGAAACACGTATGTGAAGTGTTGTTAAAGAGTAAAGGCAGCAGAGGGTGAAAGTATTAAAATATTACCAGCTATAGCTATCAAACTGGGAACAAGAGAGGGCACAAGGTAATAGGGTAAAGGACATGAGATACAAAAGACAAGATAAACAATGTTTATGTTAATGGATATGAAAATATTTGTTAGACTTTAAAAATCTTTCCATTTACCTGTTCCAAAGGTTGATTCTTTATTAAGTCTTTATTATACTTCATCTACACCAGGGGAATATATCTTCTTTTTTTTTTTTAATTAATATTTTATTTACGAACAAAACAAGACAGCAACTTGGAGACAGATCCAGGACAAGGACATGGTCAACTTACAAACACAGACGATACAATAATCGAAACACGGGGCGAGTGGAGTGTGCATAATGTGCAAGGAACCTCCACATGGGAAGTGTTTCTAACCAAATCCCTCATGGATCGGGTGAAAGATAAAATAGGTGACAACAGCAGCAATAATTATATCAACACACTTACAGTGATACAATTATAGCAAATATAGATGCACATAAGAAAAGGAAGAAAATGACTATATTATATATATATATATATATATATATATATATACACACAAACATCTAAAAATTGATAAATGAAAGGGGGGAAGAGTAATCAAGCATATCTGATGAGAGCATGGATGATTCTTGGTAGAGCAGGTTATTATTTTGACTTCTCAGGTTCTGAATCGCTCCCTGACCTGATCGGAGAGAGCTCTCCAGAACATAGCATCGCCAAACAACACAAAATATCCTCCAGACCAGCGGTCTCCAACCTTTTTTGCACCACGGACCGGTTTATGCCCGACATTATTTTCACGGACCGGCCTTTAAGGTGTCGCGGATAAATACAACAAAATAAAACTAGTACCGGTACCGAAAAAAAGAAGATTTATTCATAACACACGTGAAAAGACCCAGGAAAATCGAGTTAACGATAAAAACGATAACAAAATAACGCTGAAAACCGATAAAAACCCTGAAAACCATACATTTCACACCTGAAATGCTGCTCCAGACCCTAAAGAGAGATTATATTTATCAGGTGGCCATTGGTTAATGAATGTTTCATCTGTATTAATTTACTAAGCGTGGTTTATAATGAATGTCTCCCACCAAATGCATGAAGCTGTTGCAGAACTGCAGAGCTCCTTTAATGACAGACGGTTGCGTCCTAGGTGCACAAAGGAGTGTTATCGCAGGTCCTTCCTCCCAGCAGCTGTTACACTTTAGACTTTAACCTTCACTGCTCCACAATAAATTGTTTAAATCCCTGCTGTTATTGGTACACTTTTTTTTATTTTCTGTAAATAGTCTGTGGTTGTTTTTAAAGCATAAATATGCAGCACTTTTGGTACATTAAAAAAAAAAAAATCAACCCACTGTCTGCTTGAAGTCTGCTGAGGCAGTCCATTATTTGAATGCTTTTTGCCTGATTTCCCATACCACAAATATTATATTCCAGCTGACTAGTTTAAGTGATACCATTACTTAAAGGGAAGTGAGTATGTAGCATAGATATGTTTGTGTGAGAGGCACTATTACATTATTTAAAGTTAGTTGCGTATACTTAAAAGTGGCTCAATGCGGTGCAGAAAAAGTAGGGAGAAACAAAAGTGAACAGAAGACAGGTAACAAAAAACAGAACAACACATAAAGATAAAGAATACATAATTCTATATGAACATCTTTTAGGGTAGAAATGTCAGCATTTTTAGACATAAGTAAACATAGTGAAGCAGTAAACCCTCCTTAATCATTTCTTTGCCAAATCAAAGAGCTCCCAGACCAAATGTAATCATTATTAACGTATCACCGTTGTGCGCATGCTCTACTCTGTGACGGTCATCTCGTCCATCCTTACAAATACTTCCAATTTAGGTAATTTAGAGGGTTTGTCTCGCTTTTTTCCCCAACTTGGTTTTAACTGTAAATAATTTTAATGTGTAAATAACTGTTAACTGTTGTAAAGAAGTTACTCACAGCTTTTTCTATTAAGTAATCAATCAGGTGAGCGAAGTAAGTACTAGCTAGTGGGCTGGTTTCAGTTATTGTGCAAAGGTACTGTTTATAAGATTAGGGAAACCTGCAGTCAGCTGAAGAAGTCACATGGATGAGTGACGAAACGTTTCTCCCACTGGAAACACGTCCAGATGAACAGAATCAACTTTTTGGGGTAAGTACCAGCTAATCTGCACTACCTAGCTTAAAGTTTACACAGTTTGTTTTGCTTTGATGAACTCAGCAGCAGATAGTCAGCATAATTTTACCACAGAAAATAGAAAAACTGTTAAAGAAAAAAAACACAAATAAGACAAAATAAGCTAAATGCAGATTAAATTACACGTCAGTGTCTCTTTGTCAGATGCTGTGTTACTGTGTAATCTCTCATGTTGCTATTCTGAGATCAACTACTGTCAATATGAGTGCAATATTGCATTATTCACTTTAATTGTAACATTTCCTAGAGCTAAAAAACAAAAAAAACCTAGAAAAAAGGGGGGAAAGTATATCATCTCTGTTAATCAATGCCATTTTCTCTTGTGTTGGCAAGTAATATTTAATAAAATCAATTTCTTGAAGTGCTTTAGTTAAAAAAACAACAACAAAAAAAACATGCACCACTATTCCTGTTTTTGTTTTTTCTGGTCATGAAAAAGTCTGGCCACTAATCTGCCATCTGAAGGGAAAACCCACACCGCTCTTAACACCTCAGAAAACTGTTTTACTGCACAGTTTTCTAGTGCTTGATGTGTGATTTTGTTTCTTAGGGATATCTGGCCTCTGAAAAATAAAAGAGAAGCCAAGACTACATGAAATTACCAGGCTTTAAACTGATATTCACTCAGTGGTTGTAGATTGGGATTATTTTAAAGTAGAAGTTTAAAATCCTGTGATAATTTTACAAAAGCTGCAGGTGTTTTAACATTAACAGGCTAAACTCTAGTTTCTTTTTGAAAATCTTGGTAGCGCCTTTGTCGTCTGAAGTGAGGGCAGAAACTGACAAAAACTGTATTATTCACTGAAAATTATTGAAGATCAGACACCTTTTTTGTCCTATTTTTTGTAATTACTGATGAAGTTACAGTGACTAAACACTGCCCGATTAAACAATGAGCATTAAACATTGTACATTATGTACAAGAAAACTGTGAGTTTCCAGGATTTCTGCATTAATCCCTCATAGAATTAAAGATAAACACAGTCTCACCAAACTAATAAGGCTCCACAGTTGTCTGCCCGTATCTTTACTGAATATGCTCAATAATCACTCACAGTGCTATTTACTTCTCTAAAAACTATTTGTATTAAGGAGATGAGATTAGAGGCATGGGTCATAAAGGTCACTCTTTATGTAAATAAAGGTGTACAAAGTCTCGTGGTCTTCTAGTATTGCATGAGAGGATGTTTGTCTGTATCACAAATGTTTTTACATGAGCTTACAACTAATCATGACAGAGGAGTGTAAAGCTAGAAGATACTGCAGAAATGTTTTAAACACCCATGTGACAAAAGTAAAATTGTATTTGTATGATACCTTTTTAAAATAAATATCACAAAGTGCTTCACTACAAAATTATAGAACCTAAAAAAAAAAGGATTTGATTTATGTCTACAAAATCAGCAATTATCTCTCTGGGAGAAGGCATCATGTAAAAATGATACGAGGCAGATACCAGCATGTAATCCTGAACCAAAATAACAAAACACCTGCAGCAAAAGGCCACTTGGATGTGGCAAAACAAATATGGGAAAATGTTCTGTGGATAAAAAAGTTCGACTTTCTGGTAAAGATCTGTGATTACCGGGAAAAAAAATGATAACCTCGTGCTTTGGTGCTGGTTTGCTACCTCAGGACGAGATGCCTTCTCTCACTGAGGGAGCAGTGAATTCAAGCTTCTATCAAGAAATTTACTTACAAATCTTAACCCAGTTTGAATTAGTCTTAAAAGTGTTAAATTTAGCTTGCTTATACACGTAGTCACAATGCAGAAATATTAAGTTAGGTTGCAAAAATGTATCTATCCATTTTTTTTACATTTATATAAGCTGTGATAGACAGAAATCCAGAGAGAGAAAAAGAAGAAAAAAGCTAGTTATTCCATCTCTGTTCGAATCCTCTCCCATCAGACAAGAATAGACTGTACCTTTAGACAAAAATCAAAAGGCTTCAAACGTCACTCTCCTAGGTCAAAATCCTCTGCTTAGACATTGCATTCTACATTGATTCTTAACTGTCTTTATCCTATTCACCTAATCTGCTTTAAAAGGACCTGTGAAAGTCTCCTGCCACTTGGATTCTTTAAGGCCTGAAAAGATCCCAGGGGAGCTTTAGGAGTCTAGGTTTTTCTCGAATCGCTTGACTTTCAATATTCTGACAGGTTAGTATGAATTTGTTTGTTCAACTGTGCTGAAAACATTATGCCCAGCCTTAATCCCAAAGAATTGGTGATAACTTTAAGAAATAGTAAAAAAAATATCGCCCAGCTTCCTAAAACAAATTCATGCAGTAGTTGTATAACTGTAGCTTATAGTTTATAATTTCATGGTAATATTTTTTATTTATATTGGGAAAGTAACTTAT
Source organism: Perissodus microlepis (assembly GCF_051167445.1). NCBI lineage: Eukaryota > Metazoa > Chordata > Actinopteri > Cichliformes > Cichlidae > Perissodus > Perissodus microlepis. The sequence goes on from NC_140468.1 coordinate 16,039,529, forward strand.
TACAACAAAAAACTAAGTCATACACAAAGGATAGTAGTATAGTGGCCCAATTTTCCCACTTTTGCTTTCAAAAATAATGCGGTGTCATGTTCTGGTGCACAAATTGCTGCTATCACTCATTTTCCTGTGCATTTGTCTGGACATATCAGCTGTTCCCCACAGGGAGGCAGTGTTAAGTTCCTCTGAGAGCAGACACAGCCACCCAGACATACAAAGACATATTACTGAGTGGTTAAAAAAATGCTTTACATTTCATCAAAGGGAAGTTTAGCAGCTCATTCCTGGTTTATTTCAGTGCTCCTCATAGAAGGAAGCTGTGGTGGTTTGCAGTTTCTGTAGCAGGGGTATTGTGTTCTAAATGTGGTAACCATTAAATCATTTTTTAATAACAGTAATATGTACCCTGTGTTTCAGGACAGAGGCTGTGTTAAACCGTATCTCTGTTGTCAGACCTCATTCTATATTTATCAAAAAAGGATCTTGTTTCTTACTTGGGCATTTCTCAGGATCTTTTTGCATTCATTCGTCTTCCTGTCATCAGCACCCTTCTCCAAGACGCTCTGTCCATTTTGCCTTCTTCGTACGTCACAAGTGAGCTTAGGGGCAAAGGGCAAGTGTGAGGGGGTTCGGTCTGGACTTGAAAGAAAGAGAACCTTTTTAGTTTCAATTGACATCCTGTTATTTTGTTACATACTTATTCTTTTTCGTAATTCAATGAGAACAATTCAGTGAATGATTTCCAAACATGGCTTAAGAATTTAGACTATAAAAGGAATACATTTATATATTTTTTGTATTCAAAGAGAGTTGAACATTTTAAGATTGAGACTAAAGGATGTGCATAGGGCTGAAATATATATCTTAAGTTTATCAAGTTCTCCGCCTGTAGAAATTCTTCAGGACAATCCTCCGTACATTTATAGCAGGATGATGGAGATTTAAGGTCACCCCTGGTCGTCCTAATCTGTCAGTAGCTGTGTGGTCTCAGGTTCTAACTACTTTGCTTGTGTAGGATTATGTTTCTGAGTTCTCTGTTGGTCAATGAGCCTTGAGAACAGAATGTGACCTTGTTCCTGATGCGTGTTGGTTAAAAAAAATCAAAAATCAAAAAGCTAAAAAATACTCGTACATTATAGGTAAGGACCCTTTTTCTTTTTGGCTGCAGCAGTCAACTCAAAAATAGTGTCTTGGTGAGATAAGAGTCGCCTCCTCAAAATAGACGAGATGTTGAAGGTGTTATGGATTTTAAGAGTTCATCTTTCAGATGATATCAAATACTGTACATACTCATTCATGCAGCTATGCTGGGCTGGAATACTAACCTGTTTAATTTATGGGTCCTACTATAAAACTCCAGAAGGATTTTGTTTACAAGACGGCAGTAAAACTCTGTTTAAACTGTTATGAAAATGCAAAGGAATTGCCATTTATAAAAGTATGCCTGTATAACTTAAAAATTATGCTTCCTTAAATTGATAGTGGTCTTCACTTACATTGAAAAAGTGCCACTGTTTTACACCCCCAAAATAATATTTTTTTAAAGGGGACGTTACCGTTTTTTTTCCTCTTAGTTGTTGTTATACTGTGCTTAACAACACAAAAATCTGTGAATAAAAAAATTTACTGAATTCACGTTTTTTTTTAACCCAAATTTAAGTCAGGAATTATACAAGGATTGCAGTTAACATGACATGCTTTACTATTTTCTTCTTCTTCCTTTTTATTGGTAAAACGGTAAATCTGAAAATTGATGAATAACGACATTAATTATATTTTAGCAATAAAAATGTTATTTTGATTAATGAGTCGGAATATATGCAAGTGAGCCAGAAGCTCAGTGCTCATTATGAGGACAGAGAGAGAGGGGACATATGCATAGTATGAACATCTCAAGCGCAAAGCTCTGGCTGGTACAACAGAAGCCCCGCCCACCTGCAGCTTAAACTTGTTTGCCTGGGGCAGCCAATCAGAAGCAATCTGGCTAAAAGGAAAGGAAGCTGAAGCAGCTTCTTTCAGACAGTGGGCCAATTGAAACGCTGCACCGAGATTGAGTACGAGTTACATATGATTACTTTGAAATGTGAATCAGTAATAGTAGTTGTAGAAGTGTCCAGAAATAAAAATTAGGAACTGGAATTGAGTACAGCAGGTTGTGTTAAAAACAATAACTGGAACGTGATTAGCATCATTAATTCTAAAATACAGCAGAGAGAAATGAGCTAACTCCCTCCTGATTAGAAATAATTTTACATTAATACAGGATTAAAACTAATCTTTGAAATCTTCTCACTATAATTGTAATACATGTACGTATATACTGTATGTCTGTATCTCCTCCTTAACGGGTGGGGAAATCTCAGCAAAACTTTGCACGTTGCACTTTTTCAAAAACATCTATATGTTTTTGAAAACATTTATTATAAATACATATTTTTGAATTTCATATTCATCTTCCCCTCTGCGAACTTGATGTTATGCATTTGTTTCACATCTCACACGTACGTCACTCATATGTAACTTGAACATTCAACAGATTTTGTATCTGCAGCTCAGTTTTTTTTCGAGTCACCACCAAAAACGGAATGAAGAGCTTGAAAAAGTATTGAAAGCTGTACGGTGGATTTTGGCTAGTATAAAATTAACATTAACTTGTTTTCTCCTCTATTGTATCAAATTAAGAGGAAATGAAGTATTCTCTTATTAAACCAGTGTAGTTTAAAGCTTTGCATTCATTCATATATATGATCTAACACAGAAAAGCGTGACAAGATTCTTACCCGAGGATAAACAGTGGATCACACTTAAACCCATTCTATATCATTATCAAGTTAAATCTGCAAAACTAATGGGGTCATGTGCTGGGTACTCCTAAATATCCCAGTAAAATTGGGCCATTTGGCTTCTAAAAATGCATCACCAGCCATGTAAGTGACTCCAGTAAAATGAAAGCCACTTTTGATCAACAGGCTCACTTTCCTGTCAGCTCCCCTGTGGCTTATATAGTACAGCCTTAAGTGTGTGGAATGGTGCGAACAACCGGGAACTCTTTGGCCCAGTTTACCTCATAAATACTGATCACACTGCAGAGTCGAAGTGTGTCCCGACACTCCCATTTTTCATGTTTTTCTCCTGCCAAAAATTTGATTAACAAGCCCAAATCGAAGAGCCGGTGTTCTGAAATGAAAAAGCAGCAAAGCTGTAGTGGTGCCATGCTCAGCAGCACAGTGTCACCTGCTCTATTTATATCCCAAGAGGAATTCCGGATTCAGAGACTCAGCTGCCACTTCTATTATTACTATTAGCTAATGCTGTAACAAGTATCCACCTAACACCCACGCTGTAGCTCCTTTATCAAGACTCTTATTGCTCAGCACTAATTATGTCCATGCTGTCAATACCACACATGCCCCGTACTATTACATTTTAAGTTGTCCAAAGAACTTCAGGGTACACTAATTTAGTTTGCATAAAAAAAATCCAGTTTATGAATGACTGTGAAGTAATATTGATGCTGCTTCATTAGTTGTTGATTGATGTCTAAGTTTTCAGAAAAAAAAGTTATATAAAAAAAAAATCTCATTGATATTACTCTGCCTTTCCAGTCAGTCATTAAAGGATTGTTATGACGTCTGTGAAAATGTTTGGTTCATTTCATTATGTCTCCCAGATGCATGATATTTATCAGCATACAGTGTGCACTCTACAGAATGTCGTGTTAATGGCAGTAACCTTCTTTAGGAGGCATGTCGGTGTCTCCTGGCTCCATATCTTTAGGTGACAAACATCACCTTGTCCCTTTCCCTTTGCTTGTGGCGTGCAAGTCAGCAGAGACAGACTTAGTTGCATAAGATGGCCAGCTGCACCACCCCGGTGCTTAACACTACAGATCTGGGAACATGTATAGAGTTCACAAGTGGAGGAGGTCAGAGGCGGGGGCTTGATGGTTTAAGCCTAGCACATGGTGATCCCTCAGTCTGGCACATGGGCGTGGCGTGCGAGCGCCACAGTGGGAGTCTGAGGTGATGGGTGTCCCAGCTTTCAGGGTTTACGCTGTAGTAGTCCCTGCACACGCAGTCGTGCACAGAGGCGGAAGATGGAAGGGAGCAAAGGAGAAACCTTATCCTTCTGGGATATTGAGTTAAATGTCACTGCTCTGCCTGAGGGAGACACTGACAGGCCGACCCCTATCGCAACCCCGAAATCTCAGAGGTCACGATGAGAATATGACAGCTGAGGCTCAGTGAACGACTTGCTGAAGCGGATATAAGACGCTGGCAGATCCGAGCAAATACAATGTCTTTGAATATGTCCAGAAACAAAAAAAAATGTAATATGACATGAAACTAATCCCTCTGTTAGTTAAACTTCATTGGTAAGATTTTTCTACATGTCTAAACATAGGTTCTCATATTTATCATCACACTTTAGAAGATAAATATTATTATAATTTTAATTATGTGCACTCTGGGCAGCATATAAGAAGTCCACGTGGCAGGTGGCCACCAGAAGCTGATGGGAAACATGGATTCCAATTTCACAGGTTGTCTGTGAAGCAGCAACAGAAGCTAATGTTGTCCAATAAAAGGGGTTAATGCTGAACACAGTACATATGACCTGGTGATTATGTCATACACAAACAGGAAGTTTTACTGACATTTAATTATAAAATGTATATAACTGTATTATATTTATATAAAGGGATTTATATATAATCCCAACTCCAGAAACTTGGGACACTGTGTGATCTGGAAATAAAAATAGAATCCAATAATTTGCAGATATCTTAAACCCACATTTAATTCACAGTAAACATAGAAAACGTATGAAACTTTAAACTGAGACGTTTTATTATTGTCTCCTAAAAGTGGGGACGGGGGCAGCAAACTTACTGGAAAAGTTCACCAATCTGCAAAACACTGTCTAAAAACGGTGGAATAATTTCAGAATAATGTTCATCAAAGTAAAATAGCCTTGAATGCTTGAATATTTTACCATCTACTGAACATAATATCACTGTGGAAGAAATGTCTGTGTGCAACAAAGATGGCAGAAGATCCAATTTGGATGCCCGTGATTTCCAGGCCTTTCCAGCTTCTAATCAGCACTCAGTTCAAAACCTGTGATGGTATGAGGTATGAGGCTGCATTGGTGTCTATGGAACGTGCAGCTAGCACATCTGGAAAGTCTATAACAGGTATCAGAGCAACATATGCTCCCATCTTATTTCAGGGAAGGCCTTATGTACTTCAGCAAGTCGATGATGAAAGACAGAAGACCCAGGACTGTTGAGCAGCTAAATTCAATTATCACAGCGGTCCCCAACCTTTTTTGCACCACGGACCAGTTTATGTCCGAAAATATTTTCACGGACTGGCCTTTAAGGTGTCGCGGATAAATACAACAAAATAAAACCAGTACCAGTACCAAAAAAAGGAAGATTTATTCAAAACACACAGCAAAAGACCCAGGGAAACCGTGTTAACGATAAAAACCATGAAAACCATAAATTTCACACCCTAGCCTCAACTCTCACAGCCCGCTACCAAACGGCTTACGGACGGGTACCGCGGTTGGGGACCGCTGCACTATCAGACAAGAATGAGACAACACTTCTCTCCCTAAAGTCCACCAACTTCTCTCCTCAGTTCCCAGATGTTTACAGACTGTTGTTAAAATGGCTGGGACGCTACGCAGTAGTAAACATGGCTGTGTCCCAACTTTTTTGAGATGTGTTGAGCTAATATTTTTCATGAAATAATACATCGTCTCAGTTTAAACATTTGAAATCTTTTCTATGTTTTAGTGTGAATGAAATGTGGGTTTATAAAATTTGCAAATAATTGGATTCTGTTTTATTTAAATGTAAATCAGCGAGGATGTTTTGTGTGTTTTGTATCTGAGGTAGCAAAATGCATGCACAAATACAGGAGTCAATTTGTGTCTTTGCATAGCGATAAAGAAATCATAAGCACAACTCATGAACATCTTTTAAAATATCAAACAAAACAAAATCTTTTGGTTATTTTTGTTTACTTTAAAGCAGTTCTGCAGTAGCTGTTAAACATGTTGAGCAATGATTACTGCTGCTCGCACTCCAGCACCTGTTATTTTTATTGATTATGAATAGCAGCACAGATTCCTGTCCACAGAGGACTCCACACCGCCCCGCGGCGTCTTTACTGCTGTTATAACAAACAGTAAATCAATAGATCTGTGCTCAGCATCGTAACACTCAGATTTATGGAAAAGGTTTTCATTATATAAAGATGTAGTGACGTGCTGTTTTCAGAGGCAGGCAAACAAATAATAAAAGAAATATATACACATCCTAACCTGCAGATTTATGGCTTAAAAATGTATGAGCTGATCTCCCTCAACCATGAGGCGGGGAAAAAAAGGAGCATATTAGCTGTAATAAACTTGATGCTCTGCTTCCACCACAAGAGGCCATTGTGACTCACTGAATAACAGTTGTGGTGGGATCATCAGCCACACATCTACTTAAGCTGTGCCATATCAACCTGCTGCCAACATTGCTCATAAAAAAGAGAAAATAAAACTCGATCGTCCTGTATCTGCAGCCGGGGCTTCTCCTCTGTGGCGGGATAGTATGACACGCTGGCCGTCCTCTTGGCATTCATCGCCCATTCCTCTACTACACGCTCACTTTCTTCATTCCACTATCGTTTCCATGTCTTACTCAACCAGGTCGATCATCAGGCTTGGTGTCTGTGTTATTTCACATGCTTGTTCACATGTTGGTGGCAGCAGATGATGCAGCTCTGGTGTACGGAGCTCGCCCGGTGGAACTGTGAAGCGTAAATGTGCCAACTTGTCGGACTTTTATTCTGTTGGTAGAAATGCAAGATAATTCTTGTACTAAATTATTTGTCTACCATCTCCCTTCTTCAATGTCTCAGCCTGTGTGTCTCTGGCTCGTCCACCTTCCTCAGGAAAAACCAGTTGAGCCGTCACTCAATGTGCACCCCCCCTCCCCTGCACCCCTCTGGATGATCTGCTGTCTCGCTCTCTCACCTTCTCCCTTCGTCTTATTCCACTGACCATGCATGTTCCAAAAACAGATCTCATTTTCATCCATGGTACAAATCGCCTCCACCCTCACCCACACTCCCCCGCAAGCCCCTGCACCGTCTCTCTCTCTCTCTCTCTCTCTCGCACTGCCTCCTTTCCAGATCCAAGCCTTTTCCTGAGTTTCTGTCCAAGTCCACCATCTCACCTCCCCATTGCTCCACCCCGAGCTCCACCCTCACACCCCTTACCATGAGCACACACGCTGGAATTTGGAGGCGTGTAATAACTGGGTCCCGACCAATCACAGGCCTTGTAGTCATATAAATCCCTGAACATGCATGCACTTATTCGCTCTTTCTGTCAGTCCAGCACTCCTGAATTGGAGGGTGCCACACGTCTAGGTGAGGGTGGTGGACCAAGGGTGAAAACAGCAGAGAACAACAAAGAAGTCAAAGAGCGCGGCTAGACACGGTTAGTCGGCCAATCCCTTGTCTATCCAGAGAAGATGGAGAACGCACACGCGAAGGGCCCGGTAGAATGCCTGGCCTACTTCTCGGTGAACGAGAACACTGGGCTCACTCCTGACCAGTTCAAGAAGAACCTGGACAAATACGGCTTCAATGGTGAGAGTTCGGGCATTGGGGATGGGTGGGAAGCCTACTGAAGGAAGAAAACCCCACGTAGTAACTGTCAATGAAACATCTCAGTGTTTGCATTCAGATTATTCCACAAAGCACCACAGCTTTTGCTAAGATAAGTTCTGGAAGTCTTCCTTAGTCAACACCAGTGGCGTTTCATGCCTTGCTTGTAGTTAGCAGGGCTGGGTTAAAGCTTTTTTAGAGTGCAGTCGCAGCAGCTGATAAAAATGCAGAGACATTGAGAAGCAGAGACTTTCAGGGCTTTGAAGAGCTATTTAAAGATAGCCAAAGAAGATGACTGGAGAGCGAGAGAGACAGGTGATGGCTCAGGAAGCTTCCTGGGTGATATATGGTGTGGGCAATAGCAAGAGGTGTGGATAATTTTAGGCCGGATCAAATGGGGAGGTCCTCAGACGGCTTACGACTAAGTGATCGGGAATATGATTGCTAATCAATAACTACAAGGAAGGCAAATTACATGGCAAGAGTTGCTTAATAATGTATTACAGTTATTTTAGCAGTCATATTCCTGCACTCACTGTGACGTTGCTTTACAACACTTAGTAAGCAGTCATTACATTTTTATTAATTTAATTTTTTTGTGAAAGCAGTCGAGCACTTTCACAGAGGTTTTACAGGCTTTGACTGGAAATCAAAGTAGGCTGGGTCATCCTGAAATAATTAAGCAACACAATGTGTTTTTAATTAAGCCACTGAGTTGTAGAGCTTAAGTTATTAAATGTGAAGCACAAAGAGGATTTTGAAAAGGTGGATGTTTTTATGAACTAGAGGGCACATTTATTGTATAATTCCATCATAATGTTGCTGATAATGTTTAATAACGATCGTGAGACACTTTAACTGACTGTCTTTTCACCCCGCTCTCTTTCCTTCTCCACCTCCTTCACTTTGGTGTCCAACTCCAGAGCTGCCCGCTGAGGAGGGTAAGTGTTCCTTCAACACATTTACTGCATGTTTAAATGTGAACAAGAGCTTCCAGACACCTGATATCACCCAGAGAGAATGACTGGCGTGACTTCACTGAAGTCACGCTCATCCTCAAAAGGTCTTCAGTCAAAACAAGCAGGCAGCATTTTGATTGTGTAATTTAATCACCACAAGATAATTGCATCACACTTGCCACTGAAGATTGTTGGTCAATCACAAATCCATACCATAGTGTGCAAACTTGTACCACACAAATACACTCTAATGCACGCTTAATGAGGTGATTATTATCCACTGATTGTGTCCTTGTCCTGCAGGTAAGAGCATCTGGGAGCTGGTCATTGAGCAGTTTGAGGACTTGCTTGTCAGGATCCTGCTTCTGGCTGCCTGCATCTCCTTTGTAAGTAAACAAGCTATTCCTGTCATGTGCATTTTAAGCTTAAGTGACAGGAGTAGTATTTGTAGTAGACATAATAGCAGCAGCATCAAATGAAGCAAGGCACTGACACTTGTGGACAGGTTCCAAGTTTAATAGCACTACTAACAAGAATACACTCTTCAGGTTTAAGATAACATCCAGCTAATCATTTCACATGTTTAGATGTAATCTCTGGCCCCTCACACATTCTTAAGAGTCAACTTAAAAGGTGATTGCATTTAGTTTAGTCCATCACACAAACCAGTCCACTAAAGCAAGCATGCTGCAGTTACTTGCATTACTTTATGGCCACTTTGTCAAGACAGCTTCCCATCCCCTCTGCCCCTCTATGTATTTTTGAGGACGACAACTTGAGAAGAGGGAGACCAATTGGGAAGTCTACTAGGAGGTGTATTAATTGCTATGGCCAGTTTCACCCTTTCGGGCAGCTGTCATGATGGCCTTAGAAGGCGAATATTGAGGAGCCAGTGAGAGATGGGGGGCTCGAGGAAGTATAGGGGGGCAGAGGGGTAAGGGTTTATTTTAAGAAAGCCCCAAGCTGAGGAGAGAAACTGAATCCTTCGGGAAAGGTCAGGCCTGAAGAAGGAACGAAGGGCCTCCTTAGAAAGACACTTTTAAGTCAGAAGGAGTGAAGAGCTATTAGGACACTGAGATTAATCTGAAATCATATTAAGATTTTTACACAGCTATTATCAAAATAAAAGCCTCAGTACAGGAAAAGAAAAGACCAAAATATGACTAAATGTAAATGATGAAAAGGTCTAAAAAATGTCTGTGTAGATATATATTTAAAATTATTGTGCATTTCTTTTTTCTTTTTTTAAAATTGTTTACATGGTTTTTTCTAATCATGCAACTTATATAGATAAAAACACTGAATTCATACAAATATAAAAAGTCCCATAAGTACACATTTGTACAAGCTTTTATACTTGTTAGAGGTTTTTAGTTCAGCTTAAAAGAAAAATAAATGAAAAGCATTTTGTTGTTAAGAGATATCGGCCCGCTGGTTCTCAGGAGCAGGATAGCCCACTGTCACTGTTGTCTCCACCGCACTAACCATGCTCTCACCACAGGTGCTGGCCTGGTTCGAGGAAGGTGAGGAGACCGTTACTGCCTTCGTGGAGCCCTTCGTCATCCTTCTTATCCTCATCGCTAACGCTGTTGTTGGCGTGTGGCAGGTCAGTAATGAGGCCCAGGTCGTTGAGCAATAAGCTGTATCCATTACACTGATGACAGAAAGCACACAGGTTCCAGTTACTGCCAGAGTTGGTTTCTCAATTCGCATTTTCAAGCTCTTAAATCTGAAATATACATCAGCGCTCACTCGATCTTATGTGCAAGTATGAAAACATTTATATAATATTATTACTGTATGACTTTTTAAAATATTTAACACGTTATTTCTGGCGTTGTTTGGACTGCAGACATTTAGTCATGCTCTTCTTCATACATGCCAATAAGTGTGTGGCACTGCTGTCAGGCATCACTCGGTGAGGGAACATTGCTGTCATCACGTTCATGCCAAGTGTTGAAATCAGCTGCTTCCTTTCCCTTCTGTTTTCCGCATCTAAAGAACTGACATTAGCAACCCGCTAATCAAAGATCATCCCAGATCACATTTCCCTAAATGAGTTTATTTTCTTGCACTACTTTCCACACTGAATTAAAAAAAAAAAAAACATCTCTAAAAAGAAAACCCACCATAAAAATTCTACTGAAACCTAATATGGACCAGACCACATCAGATAACAGATGTGACCTACTCATGTGACATCAGTAACGGGTGTAATTGCTGTGGGTAATGACTCAAAGCCTCTTAGAGGACATGCCCAGTGCCAGACCAAGGACAAAATTAGTATAGTTTACATTCAAACGAGGATGAACAGGCATGTGGACATCCGTGTGGTGTCTCTGTATCCTTTGATACAAAGATTTTACTTTTATTTGTCTGCAGTTTTTAAGCAGATCCCGTTTTCTTCTTTCAACTCTTAATGAGAGTTTATGTCTGTGTTTGCCGCAGGAGCGTAATGCTGAAAGCGCCATCGAGGCTCTCAAGGAGTACGAGCCCGAGATGGGCAAAGTTTACCGCTCTGACAGAAAGAGTGTGCAGAGGATCAAGGCCAGGGAAATCGTCCCTGGAGACATTGTGGAAGTGTCTGGTAAGAGATGTCGAGGTTCCACATGGGGAGTCTGTGTTAATTTTTTTTTTTAAACGGTCTGTCGGGGGGCTCTGTGTATATTTTCACCCGGGGAATACTCACAACCTGTTGTATTAAATACTCTTCGATGTCTAATTACAGTGAAGCTGTGAAGATGCTTCCACTGAGTTCCTTGCATTTCTATTCAGGGAGTGAAAGGCAGACACAAGTTCAGGATAGATGTGCCCGAGGAAGGTTGATGTCAGAGCCTTGTGTCTTTTTAAGGCAGCGTGAATGAGGCACGACAGAGTAACGCCGCAGCGAAAACATGCTGACTGTAGGAAAACGAAATTATGAGTATAAATACCCCCACGAGCACCTGCCGCACCGCCTCTTCCCTCGCTGCCGTTGCCACTCCTGTTAATTTGTCAGTGCACACCTGTTGCCACTCTAGCTGGCTGCCCTGCCCCCCCTCACCATGTGTGCTTCACTCTGATTAGTCAAAGCATGCGTCATTTAGAGTTCTGCACTATTATGAAATCCGTGGATTAAGTATAGAAATTTAGCAAGTTGTCTGAGCATTTGGTGCCTATTTTAGGAGCTATTCATAGTATTAGCGGTGGTAGTATTATATTTCACTTTGATTGAATTCAGTTTTAATAAATGAGTGACATGAATTGAACTATTTGACACTATTGCAGTCATTTGGATGTTATGGAGGTGCCAACATAATTAAGTAGGAAACGTTTTTCACACGCAGTCCCCATGGTTGTTTTTAACTTCTTTCTAATGTCAGTAAGAAAGTTATTTATGTGTTCTCTAACAGTTCACTAAATGTTAATGATAACTTCTCTTCTTTGCACAGTTGGTGACAAAGTCCCCGCTGACATCAGGATTGTTTCTATTAAGTCCACCACCCTGCGTGTTGACCAGTCCATCCTTACTGGTAAGCGTCTTAAGAAAATCAGCCACTACATCCTTTTCTGTCCTTTCTCCGTTGGCAGTTTTGAGTTAATTCTCTGATTTCACTCTCAGGTGAGTCTGTCAGTGTGATCAAGCACACTGACCCTGTTCCTGACCTCAGAGCTGTCAACCAGGACAAGAAGAACATGCTTTTCTCTGTCAGTATATCCTGTTACTATGATAATTATTTCTCTCACCTGTCCTTTCATTTCTTTAGCCTTACCTGGTTTCTCTTCCTCGCTTTTCCTCTGTAGGGTACCAACATTGCTGCCGGCAAGGCCATTGGTGTGGCTGTCGCCACTGGAGTCTCCACTGAGATTGGCAAGATCCGTGACCAGATGGCTGCCACCGAGCAGGAGAAGACTCCTCTGCAGGCCAAGCTGGACGAGTTTGGCGAGCAGCTGTCCAAGGTCATCTCCCTGATCTGCGTTGCTGTCTGGGCCATCAACATCGGCCACTTCAATGACCCCGTCCACGGAGGCTCATGGATCCGTGGTGCTGTCTACTACTTCAAGATCGCTGTTGCTCTGGCTGTCGCTGCCATCCCTGAGGGTGAGGACAGAAAAGACAGTGAAAGAACAACATGTTCCCACTCCGCTGCTTGTTTGTCACACTCAGTTTTTCACTAATGTCCCTCAGGTCTGCCCGCTGTCATTACCACCTGTCTGGCCCTTGGTACTCGCCGTATGGCCAAGAAGAATGCCATTGTCAGAAGCCTGCCCTCTGTGGAGACCCTGGGCTGCACCTCCGTCATTTGCTCCGACAAAACTGGCACCCTCACCACCAACCAGATGTGTGTGACCAAGGTGGGTTTTTAACCAATGAAGAAAAGTGTACTTTAGACAGCTTTCATGAACTCTCCTTCATGTGCAAAAACTGTCTTTGTTTCCTCCCCTGCAGATGTTTATTGTCAAGACTGTTGATGGGGACCACGTTGACCTCGATGCCTTTGATATCTCTGGCTCCAAGTATACCCCAGAGGGCGAGGTGTAAGTTGGCTTTTATTGCCATGTATCGTTGTTCAGTGTAGCCAATCAAATTCAGACAATCCAACTCTAATTTGTTTGCAATTTCCTCCTATCAGTTCCCAGGGTGGTGCCAAGGTCAACTGCAGCTCACACGACGGTCTTGTTGAGCTGGCTACCATCTGCGCCCTGTGCAACGACTCCTCTCTGGACTACAACGAGGTAAAATCGGAAAACCACACTTTTTATTTGCCACAATTCGACTTTACTACCTGCAGAGAAAGAAAATATCTCCTTCATTTCTTGTTTTCTGTAGTCCAAGAAGATCTATGAGAAGGTCGGTGAGGCTACTGAGACCGCCCTGTGCTGCCTGGTTGAGAAGATGAACGTGTTCAGCTCAAACGTGAAGAACCTGTCCAGAATTGAGAGAGCCAACGCATGCTGCTCAGTAAGTCAGCTCGTTTCATTTGTGGAGCAATGAAGGCGATTTACGTTTGCTGTTCGCTGATGAAAACCATTGTAGTGAGCTGAAGTTACGTTTGAGAGTTTTTATTGCTTTATAGTAAAAACATATATATCGATCAATAGGTGATCAAGCAGCTCATGAAGAAGAACTTCACTCTGGAGTTCTCTCGTGACAGGAAGTCCATGTCTGTTTACTGCACTCCTGGTAAAGGTGATGGTGGTCCCAAGATGTTTGTTAAGGTCAGTTCACTCTTACCTGTTGTCACAGTGTTTGGGATAAAAGATGGACTAGGGTTCTGAAAACTGCAGTCTTTCTAATGGCCAGCAGGGGGTGACTCATCTGATCCAGTTGTGTAAAGGTCTATGAGAAAGCACATCATCCATCACCATTAATCGCTTTTCTCATGACGTTATGGTCTCAAACCTTTAGTTTCTGATCTTATTGTATGCAACATAGCAATCATCTAATTATCTTATGAGCATTCAGTGTCCCCGGGTTTGTTAGTAGATTCACTCCCTGCTTGCGATGTCTGTTTTTACAACAAAGCTAAGCTGCCCTGTCAACACACAACATACAACTAAAGATGATAAATGTAATAAAATTCTGGATTTAAAGTCACTCATATCTTTCATAAGTCATTTTTGTTCTACTACAAGTTGCACTGTTAAAATGATTTAGTTGAAATGTATTAGCTTAAAGCTGACATCTTCAGATTTTTGGTGTAGAAGTTCCTAAAAAATTAATTCTGTTGGTATTTGCATTTTTCCTTTAAAAAAAATAAAATTGTAGCAGATGGAATAAATATTAAAGAACAGGCCGAAATTGTTTGTCTCTGTGCCGCCTTTACAATCTTCCTGCTTCATACCTAGGGTGCTCCTGAGGGTGTGATTGACAGGTGCGCCTATGTGCGTGTCGGCACCACCCGTGTGCCTCTGACCAACGCCATCAAGGAGAAGATTATGGCTGTCATCAGGGACTGGGGTACTGGCCGTGACACCCTGCGTTGCCTGGCCTTGGCCACTCGTGACACCCCACTGAAGGTGGAGGAGATGAACCTTGAGGACTCCACCAAGTTTGCCGATTATGAGGTTAGACATCCTGACTGAACTGAAACCTGGAGATACAGCGATGACAACATTTAAAAACTTGATTGATTTGTTTCCTTCTCCCCTCAGATGGACCTGACCTTCGTTGGCTGTGTGGGTATGCTGGATCCCCCTCGTAAGGAGGTCACTGGCTCAATTGAGCTGTGCAGAGCTGCTGGAATCCGTGTCATTATGATCACTGGTTAGTGTCATGGAGAGCTTTTTTATTATACCATTCTTATCATCAGAAAATCTGATCTTTCTGTTCTGCTAATACACAACCATACAAAGTTGTTTTTATTCTCCGGAAACTGTCCTTTTTACAAGGTTTCCACTCATTTTCTCCTTCTCCATGTGTCAGGTGACAACAAGGGAACTGCTATCGCTATCTGCCGTCGCATTGGCATCTTCGGCGAGGACGAGGATGTCTCCGGCAGGGCCTACACCGGACGTGAGTTTGATGATCTGCCTCTCCACGAGCAGTCCGAGGCTGTGCGCAGGGCTTGCTGCTTTGCCCGTGTGGAGCCGTCCCACAAGTCCAAGATCGTTGAGTTCCTCCAGGGTTATGATGACATCACTGCCATGGTAAGAGCCCAGCAGTGCAGGATGCAAACTAAACCTGTTACCGACACAGAGGTTGTGTTAAAGTGTTGTCTGGTGGTTGGTTTGTCTAATGCATACTTCATCTCCTCCAATCGCAGACTGGTGATGGTGTGAACGATGCCCCTGCCCTGAAGAAGGCCGAGATCGGCATCGCCATGGGCTCTGGCACTGCCGTTGCCAAGTCTGCCTCTGAGATGGTCCTGGCTGACGACAACTTCTCTTCCATTGTGGCTGCTGTTGAGGAGGGCAGAGCTATCTACAACAACATGAAGCAGTTCATCCGCTACCTCATCTCCTCCAACGTCGGTGAGGTCGTCTGGTGAGTGACCTGTTTGACACACACTCTGTACAGCTACACATCTTTCTTTTTGTCTCTGGCTTAACTTCAGCTGTCCCATTACCCTCCCTCAGTATCTTCCTTACCGCTGCTCTGGGTCTGCCCGAAGCTCTGATCCCCGTCCAGCTGCTCTGGGTCAACTTGGTGACTGATGGTCTGCCCGCCACTGCTCTGGGCTTCAACCCACCTGATCTGGACATCATGGGCAAGCCCCCACGCTCCCCCAAGGAGCCTCTGATCTCTGGCTGGCTGTTTTTCAGATACATGGCCATTGGTGGTAAGTGGAACTGGGTGAGTTTGGATGGATTTTGATTGAAAGTAGGTACAACAGTTGTCTACACTGACACGATCCACCTACACTAACAGGATATGTCGGTGCTGCCACTGTTGCTGGCGCTGCCTGGTGGTTCATCTACGACCCCACTGGCCCCGGGGTCACCTACTATCAGCTGGTGAGTATTTTTCTCTGTTTCCTGTTGCTTTCCACTAAACACAGATGTAGACATTTACTGATCTTACTTCCTATCCGTGCAGTCACACTTCATGCAGTGCCACGATGAGAACGAGGACTTTGAAGGCCTGGAATGTGAAATCTTTGAGGCTGCTCCTCCCATGACCATGGCCCTGTCTGTACTGGTCACCATTGAGATGTGCAATGCTCTTAACAGGTACTTCTTTGAATGTGATAGAGGAGGATGTAGCTTGTAAAAAAAAGAGGTTTCTTCATGCAACAGATATATTCTGCTCTCACGTCTCTTCTTCTTCTTCCTCTTCAAGCTTGTCTGAGAATCAGTCTCTGGTGCGCATGCCCCCATGGAGCAACTTCTGGCTGCTCTCTGCCATGACCCTGTCCATGTCCCTGCACTTCATGATCATCTATGTTGACCCTCTCCCTGTGAGTCAGAAGTTCAGTTTGAAAATATTTTTTGTTTTAGAAGCTCTAGTTTATGTGGATTTCCTCCATGGAGTTCAGCTTCATCTGACTTCCATTCTTTTCCTCTCCAGATGATCTTCAAGTTGACCCATCTGTCAGTGGAGCAGTGGCTGGTGGTCCTGAAACTTTCCTTCCCCGTCATTGCCATTGATGAGGTGCTGAAGTTCTTCGCCCGCAACTACGTTGAAGGTAAGCAGCACTTTTATAAATCCACAAGAACAAAAATAAACAGAGATCTGTCCCAGTTCCTAAGATAACAGATAATAGTTTTACTTAATCATTCATGCATTACTACCATCATCTTTTCAGAGTATTTATTAATATTTTAACTTATTAAAATTAACCTAGCCTTTATCTAATTTCATTTTAATTCAATCAGGTTTGATTCTGTGTTTTTAATCTGCCTGTTTTCACTTCTCTCCATTTATCATTAACTCACGTAACCCTTTTGTTTTTGTCCATTTCCAGTTTAAATTCAGCCAACCCATCACCATTAACCTGTAACTAAACCAAGGTATTCCAAGGCTCACACTGCAGTGTGTAGCTAGCGCTGTGTAGAGACTGTTTGTCTGTTTGTGTATTTGTTGTTATTTCAATGTGTTCAAGCTGTTATCAGACTCACTGTGACCTCCGGGGTCTCCTCACTACTCATTCATTGAAAATCAAATTGAAAAGCATTGGGTATCATGACTTCTGTATGGGGAGACCCCTGAGTGTGTTGATCTGTGTGAGGTTTCTGTTTATTGTTTTTTTCTTCGTGAGATCACCGTGAGCGGGTGAGTAGATCACTTTGTATCTCACCAAGGTTAACTTTTATAATCATTATATAAACATTAAACAAATGTTTTTTCTTAGCACTTTATGATATAGCTGTAAGCAGATAAAAGGTCTGTGTGAGTATTAATTGTTCCCTTTGTCAACAGATTTTACTCTTAACCTCTTTTACTGTTAGCATTATGTGTAGTTTTTTCCTCTAGAGCTGCAATAAACTCCAAAATAATTTATTACATGTTTATATGAAGCTTATAAATAATAAGAGCGACTTTTTCATAAAGTAAGCCCCACATTTAAAATGCTCTCCCTTGTAAATAAAGGCTTAAATTGTCTTAAACTTCTTAAACTAGCTTATATTTCTGAAAGAAAGTCATACTGTGAAACTGTTCTTTGTTCTCCTTATGAAGACAAATTGGGGATGTAGCTTTTTTATGTTTAAACCCTCAAACTCTGGAACCTACCTTCAAATATTAAGTCTAACAATAATTTCAAGCAGTTCTTAAAATACACCTTTTTAATGAGACATTTAGCTAATGTTTCCACTAAATAATAGATCGCTATACAGCCTACGAGTGAGCTCAGCCACATTTAGTGGTCTGGTAAATATAGAGCATGTGCATTTTGTCTTTGTCAGTATCATGTTGGCCTCCTACTTCTGTCGTGTCAAAGTTTGTTTGTTTGTTTTCATATTTCTCTGTTTATATTCGACAGCATTTTGTGCAGAATTTAATTTTATGTATTGCTTACGGATAAAGTGCTTAAGAAATTTAAGAAAACACAAATATTTTACAAATCTGTAAAGCTTTTACATTTCTTTGGGGGGTTTAACCAAGTTCATGTTCTAATTTGAGCCAACACACCAGACCTGACTGAGAAGTCAAAAGTTAAGTGAGGGCAACAATGAAACACTGAAGCTAATTTTCTGTTCAGCAATGTAAAAAAATAACTGTACTGACAAAAAAGTAAGTAAAGTCCTCAGTAAGTAACTGCCATTTGAAGTAATAATGTGCTTTATTATTTTGTAAAACAGTAAATTTATAAATACAAGAATGACAAGAATATTTCTTTTTTAGCATCAAAAATATCATTTTGATTAAAGGGCTTGTGTATAAAGGCTGATTAACCAGACCAGAAATATTAAAAAATATTTTAGTAAACTAACAAAACTGTTAATTTAGGGCAGCTGACCACCCTTACCTTGGTGGTCTTATAAAGACCGCAGGTGTCTGTTTATATGTATGCATTTCTGATGCATTGCTTGTATTTTGTAGTTTTAATATGTTTTTATGCTTGTGAAGACCTTTGATCCTCTACATGCCATATTGAGCTGTACACAAACTGAATTTTGTGAAGCCCTGTCACTTTAAGTTTGAGAGATGCTATCAAAGTGTCATTCTTCTTATCACACGAGAAATCACGTAGTTTTCCTTTGTTTACCAAATCACGTGTCTCTGGTCTCTGCAGCAGGTACAGAAGTTAAATAAAGATGTAGAAGAAGAGGATCTTCAGGGCTGAAGAGAAAGAAGCGGAGGAGAGAGAAAGATCACAGCCAAAGAGGGGAGCCATAGAGAAGAAAAAGACTGAAAAAAAACAAACAATAAAATTTGTTTAAAATCTGCAATAAAAATAGTCTCTGTATAAGGAAGGAGATTGAATTAAAATGAAGGGAAGTATCCTGATTAACCAGATAAAGCAGTAATATTTAAGATTTTATTCTAAGAAGTAAAGTATGTATTAAAGGTGATTATTTTTTTTGTTAACCTTGGATATTCTCAGCTGTTGTGTTTTTGCGTCCTCTGTCCATTTTCATATGACTGACTTTCCAGCTCATTACTTTGATTCTAGTCTTCGTTGCTCGTGTCTTGTGCAGCCTCCCTGCTTTAGCTGGACTCTGTACAGTGTGGTGTAGGGTTGTTTAAAATGACTTCATATGGGCAGAAAAACCACTTGCTTTCAGCCGCCAGCGCTCTCTATAGGCACCATGCGGTCAGCGGACTCAGTTGGAGGTCTCGTGACATAAAATGGGCATGTCTACTCAGTCACAACACTTTTGGTCTTATATATTGTTTACTTGATAAGCTGCAATAAAGTGATGATTAAAAACTTGTGAATTTATTGTGGAGCATGTTTTTATTGGGAGTACATTTAGATGACCTCCTCTGGAAACGCCACGAGGATGAGTGATTACAGTGTTCAACATCCATACATATTAAACGTGAGTCAAACCATTTTAATTTTATAGCAACTATTTTGTTTGTTTTTTTAAGCCCATGACGGGGTTTTTTCACTTCTGCTGTTTAAGCGTGGCTCAGCGACGGTCATCAGTCTTTGGTTTGCACAGCGAATTCCAGAAACCCCCGGATCCATTAGATGAGGGTCCTGAACGGTATGTCGACGTCCTTCATCTGCTTTTCATAGTCTTCATCAAACAGCTTTGATTGCTCAGCTGTGAAATGGTTTTTCCAATCACCCACTTCACCTGCATATGAAAAGGAAGACAATTTTGTTAAGTTTGAAAATTTATGCTAAAACCTCTATCAATGTTTTTTTTTTTTTTGCACTGATGAATAACTGACTGGTGCTTAAAAAATGTTTTCCAAAACAGTCATATGTAATGCCCACACAGTGTCTCATTTACCGCTAATACATTTATTAAATTATAACATGTAACATACAACATGCGTGTAAACACTGTTTACATTTTGTATCACTGTGGATTTTAAATCAAAAACTGCAAAGTGCAGAATTCCAGCTTGAACTGCTCCGGATGTTTTTCAGCCATTTTTATATGTAGTCATTAGATGATTGATTGACAAGCAGTTTCTTGAGGCCGTAAAATTTCAGAACTTATCAAACAATCCTTTTATTTAAAATTACGTAAGTTTGTTAAACTCATTTTAAGCCTGTGAAAATGTGAGGTTATCTGTATGACTAACTGTAATATTTAGCACCGCACTTTTTTAAAAACCTGGACGTCTGCATTTCAGTCACATCTTGACTGTTTGAGTTAAGATCCACTGTGATGTGTACAGAGGTAAAACTCCCCAAACTGTACCTTTGTTTATAGATGTAATTATATTGTGCTGATTAAATACTTAATGACTGGTTTGTTAAAAGTGAGGGAAAAAACTGAACATGTAATTGTTGCAGAAGCCCAGGCTAACAGCTTCAAATGCCTTGTTTGAACTAAAAATCCTCCAAAACTTTAAAATGACTAATATCTGCCAACAGACTTATTCATTTGAGTGTTAAGTTGTTGTAATGTATAAATAAAATAGAAGCGGGAGCTCAAAATCCAGGGACCTCTAGGGGGTGCCCCTGCACTGAAGGACAGGTAGCAGAGCAGTAATTGCTGCCTTTGAGGAGCTCAGACTGTTCACAAGTTGATTTAACCTTGTGACATTATTACATGAAGATATTTGTGTGTCTGAGACAAATATAGGTGTTCATGACATTTTAACTGCCCTATGTAAGGCACTCACTGGCGACTGAGATTGACTTTCCTGCATATCTTTAATTTAATAGTGCACCTTTTCTCATGAAAGGAGAGATGGACTGGTCAAACACCGGAGATGGGATGCAGGAGTAGTTGGCCATCGGGTTCTCCTTCATGTTTTTAAAGGAGGTGAGCTCCACGATTTGGCTGATGACCTCATCGGAGACCGACAAGTCCAGGTACTTCATGATGCGCTCCACTTCACGCCGAGGATTCTGGGAAAATAAATGTGACAGAGTATGTGCGGAGATTATTCATTTTTAAAATTCACTACAGATGTTCAAACAGATAAAACAAGATGGGATGTCACCACATTACGACTGAAAACAGCAAATACCTGAAGGTAACGGAAAAAGTAAAATCATAAGAAGTGATAAACAAAACACTGCAAACCGGTGAGGAGAGATTACATAACGGAAATCAAATTGGGAGGAGCTGTTAAATGGGAGTTCTTCCTCCTCACTGTGGACAACTGCTCACAGCAGATCATTGCCCTGTTGGGTTTCTCTCTCTAACACTTCAGGGTATTTAGCTTACAATATAAAGTACGCTGATATTTATGAACTGACTGGTCATGTGAAAAAGGATGTTTATCACGGGATTCTGTGCAGTCCTGTGAAAAACTAAGTACACCTTTACTGCTTCAGTTGGTAGAAGCCAGCTAATTAAATGCACTTGATTAACTGATCTTCAGGAAGTGTAAGCACCTCTATAAAAGGTTTGCAAATACAGCATATCAACAGAAAACACCTCATACCAACTGTTAAGTAATCTACAGTTAAATGTGAAGCCATCTGTCCAATAGGTAAAGTTTCACTGAAATTAGATCATGCAAAAGGACAATGGTCACAAGCACAGCAGCAAATCTACAACAAAAGGGCTGGGAAAGAAAATAATAAAGGTAAGCAATGGCCCAATCAAAGTCCACACCTCAAACTAACTGAAATCCTGTGGCAAGACCTGGGTTTAAATAGAGGTCTGCAAACATCAATGAACTAAAGCAACGCTGTAAAAAGGGTCCAAAAGTCCTCCATAACGATGTGAGAGACCGATAAGGTCATACAGAAAAACCTCACTTCAGGTTATTGATGCTAAAGGTGCTTCTACAAGTAACTGAATCACTGGGTGTTTTCCACAGGACTGTGCAGTCCAACTTTCTCTGTCATGCAACTAATACATATATACAGTTCTTTGAACAATATCTCAAAGTATTTTTTTAATTTATATTGAATGTCTTAATGACTTAAGAGTACGGCACATTTGTTTTTAAATCTTCAGAAATAGGAGATTTGCCGGTAGTCACATTGTTTACAAAAAATCTGCTCTTTCTTTTCAGGTGTATGTCAGACAGTTGGCATTACTTTTCTTTTTTTCCTTTATACATGAAGCTGGTCTAAATCTGCATCTATAAAAAGGCTTCCTAATCATTCAATCTCAGCTCTACATTTTAGATCAAAGGAATGCGCTGCGTTTATTACGTTTGCTTTGAAGAAGGTTGCGCAACATGCTTCGGTAATAATCCACGTGTTCTCCTCACCTCTTTCATTTCCTCGTAGAAGAGGTACAGAATATTCCTCTTTTCTCGCTCCAGCCAGTAACCTTTCACATGATCATACCAGGAGCCCCATGACACTGTAGAAGCAGAGCAAAGGCCATTCATTCAAGCAGCTTTGATGAAAACATTTCTCCTACTCCAGTCCAGGTTTATGCTGAGTGTGGAAAAATAATTTTTCCAATAATGACAAACTGAACCACACAGGGACATCAGAGACACCCTGTTTATATTTACGGCTATCGTAAAGCCTCATTAACAGCTTAACATCAACATTTATGACAGTAGGTATTTTAGTAACTGTCGGCTGATAAGAGACTGATAAACTTGACCACCTTTAATGACTTTACAGCTGTGTAACTGCAGAGTGATGACATTATGATTACATAATTCATCATTTCTTTATTTTATACTAGGAAAATCAAAAGTACATACAGTGACAGGGCTCCTTGAAAGCAAAGCATAAAGAAATAAGGGTTGGGTCAAAAGTTGTTAGCTGTGTATTTACACATCAGTATACATTTGCATGAACGGTACATGTTTGCAGTTCCTGGCAAACTGACAAGCCTCTGATTCTTATGAACAAGTTCCATGTTTGTGCCTTGAGCAGTCGAGCGCAACCAGTGAGCCAAGGTGGAATATGAGTTTATGCATGTAATGTTTGAACTTTGCCAGATTTTAGATCTGATTTTACCCGATGAACTTGCACACCCACTCCAATCCCTGGAGGTTATCAAAAGTAGCAAATCATTCAAAGACTGACTGAACCAAAGTGCAGTCTGTGCTCCTCAGGAGGCCTTTCATATCAGCTGCTGTAAGCCCATTTAATGCACAGTACTAATAATATGAGTTTTCCCAAATGTTTGCATATTTGCATGTTAGTTATTGGGTGTTTTATTTATTTATAAATTATTAACTTTATTAGGAATTAATATTGTTTATGTCAGTGTTTAAGCTGCCATGGCAATGTAATTTCCTGCAAACAAAGGATCTATCTTTGAATCTGATTAACTGATGGACCATTAAATTTGTTAAATAAATCAAGCCCAACGAAACATATTATGTACATTTCCACCATATTGTGTTTTATGAAAGGCCACCTTTTTGTTCCCTAATCTTCACCAAACTGGCACAGATGCTTTAATATGTTCCAGTCGAATCAGCAGCAAAGCAGCCAAACTGGTTATATGTCACCAAGATTTTGATTTCTATCAGAACTAAACACGCTCCTCTCAACAAGCTGAGAGGAGTCAGGTAATAATTCACTTTGCATTACCCAACCCAGTGACTTCATTTATAGGTAGTTAACATATATCCAATTGTTAATATAAAGACATTTCAAAAAGTTATTATTTAATGGCCCTACAGCAACCATTAACGTCTTTTTCTAAGGAAATCTTTTTTTTGTCACTCTGGAATGAATGCATTGAGATTTACTAAAGTTGTGTGATTGGTTTCATACTTACAAAGCAAACTATGTTCCTAACAAGGCAAATATGGTGGGAAAAAAGCACAAAAGAAATAAAGAAATCTGCAGAAAGCTAATAAAAATGCATTTACTGCAGTAAAGAAGCAGCTTTTTTATGGCTGTCATGATGAAGAAATATTCCATTTATTTATATTTTTTTTAAAAAAAGTTTACATTTTCATCCAGATCCTCACAAGATATGCGCACTACAGCCACTCAGGGTGCAACTAATCTTATCATGACCACTCAAGCATAAAAGACGGTTACACAAGTTGTCATAGTTTCCATCCACTATCACATATTTTGTTCACAAAAGCCTCCAGGCAACCAAAGACGCTGCTTTGGTGGGTAAACATATAGGGCTATTGATGGCTTAGAATGGGTATGAGGACACAGAGGGAAATATACTTACGCTCTCCTTGCATAAACTTGTGGATGTAGCCATCAAAGGGCCCTGGCTCAGGCTGGGTCTGATTCATAAGATCAAAGTAGTAGTAGCTCACCAGGTTGTCTTTGGCATTGCGTGCCACGTAGATCGCCTTCCCACATGATCAGGAGGAAAACAAAAAGATATTCACAGTACAGAGAACATGTTAGTTGATGAGATTGTGTCTAGATTGGCATTCGTAACCTCCCACCTCATTTACGTGCCGTATCATGAACCGTTTACCTTCAAGCTGCATGAGTTTTCTGTCTAGTAAGAAGCAATAAAATGAGGAATTTCTACTCTCACTGAAGTCTAATAGACAAGAAGTCTCACCTTGCATTTGTTTTCCCAGAATCCAGGAGGCACCAGCTGAAAAGGAAGATGTGTCTTGATAACTCTCGGGGGATCCATTTTTTCCAGAAGATCAAGACCTGAGACATAAATCCAGGGAATTGGACATAGGAAAAACTTAACTTATGTATTCCATGATTTCTCATATATTCCAACCAATGGAAACTGCTTATTAGCATTGTTGAATTTACTTCTTTTTTTTTTAACATGGTTAAAATAACATGGTTAAAAAAAAAAAGTTGACACAGCCATTTAACTTTAGGCAAATTTCCCAAAAAATGTGACAGCAGTATTCATTTAATTCAATTCAATTTTACTTAGCACCAAACCAGTCATCTCAGAGCAACTGTTGTTGTGATTTCTACTAAAATGACCGAATGACTCAGCATATTGTGAACTAATAGGATTTCACCTTATTCTGAGGTATTTGCAAGATCATTTGTAGTAGCCTACTACAAGAGAATGATATCATCCAGCTATTTTGATGTAATGTCATTTAGCTCAGTGTTTTGTTATACAACCTTTTGCATTAACATGGAGCCTTCCAGGTATCTGTTCTTTGAATAACCAACCTGAATTAGAAGAAGCCCTTCTAAAGTTTAATCAACTCTATATCTGTGGTGCTATATCTATGCAAATGACTATGTAAATATTTTCTACACTCGCAATCTCAACCTTTAATATAAAAATATTTCCTGTAAAAAAAAAAAAAAAAAAGGGAAGTTGTTTTGTTTTGTACACTAAAGTTTTTGCACAGATTAAACTACATACATTCATATTTTGTCTTCAAAGGTCATGGGCTAATTTTGTACCTTTTGAACTGAGCCAAAATGCTAAAAGCTAAGTTTGTGGTGACGCTAAACAACTTCAAGCTGTACATATTTAGGCAACATATTACACAACGTAATAAGAAAAGAGAACAAACTAGCACCTAACTATAGCTAAAGTTAGTAACACGCTAATCAGCAGCCCGTTTGTTAGCTTAGTTAGCAACAAGCTAAGAAATAGGACTGAAGGACCGCGCAAGTGCAGCATGCAGCAACACTCAGCACCTTGAGTGTTTTGAAAGGCGCTTTCAAATAAAATGTATTATTATTATTGTTATGAATTCAAAGAAGAAAACTATAGTAAATATTTAAGTCCTGTTTTTACTTTTTCCCAGATGGCTGAAAATGGATAAATACAATATAAAAATGTACCTGACAAAAATAACAAACACAGTAGGGGACCAAGTCTGGATAATCAAGGTAAGAACACCTGAAGTGATTAGAGACTGATGAAACATAGGCATGTTTTCTTGAGTCAACAGTCCAGGGGAGAGAAAGGGTGGCAGGGTAAAGTTCATTATTTTCTTTCTTGTTTCTAATGGTTTGGATATAGTGGTAAGTCTAGCACCCCAGTACATTTAAGATTTCCTTAGACAGTAGTAACACTGACTGTTGTGCCAAAACCCTGCAGCAAAACACTACAGCTACTTTTTTAGCTGTCTGTGACTTATTGTTATAAACCTGCCTGTTAGGTCACCATGACATGCTTGAAAGTTGGCTTCATTGTAAAAATTCAACTGGCTGGTATTAAAGTTTAGTCAAACACAAATATGGCTAATCTGCGTTGGAAAAGCACAGCTGCGTTCACTGAAATGACCCAACTACAGTAACTTTTGTTGATCGCCTACAGAACTCCAGTTCAAGTCTTTTCTTTAGAGGGATATGCTTATGGGTTGAGAACTCATTGACTCATTGAAACATTCCTCCTTGACTTGTTTTTGTGAGTTCTGACATCCTACAACTACATGTTAAACCTGCTGAGTCACAGTAGAGAATAAAAACATAGACAAAACACACACCTGAAGGGATGGGAGGTGGGGAGAAGATCTCTAGGAATGGACTGCGGACAGGTGTGGGGGCTCGTTTGCAGGCCTCAGCATCTCCATTGTGAAGGAGCAGGTCAACAATTTCCTGGGTCCATGTAGTCCCTGTGAGACAGAGACATCAAACGGTGAACTGCTAATTCTCACCACATTGAGTAAAAACATTAACAACAGTCCAGTCTTAGTCTTAGTGGTGCCACATTACAGCAGATTCCACAGTCTAAAAAATTAGTCCAGAGACTGAAGGGCAGGAAAAGTAGTCTGTCTTTGTTGTTTGTTTGCTTAAATTATAACTCTCACACTTCATGAAGGCGTAATTACAGGATTAGTCTAGAGCAGGGGTGGCCAACCCGCGGCTCTCGAGCCGCATGCGGCTCTTTGCCTGGTTTCATGCGGCTCTTACGTTCATATCAAAGTTTGTGTTTGTGTTTTGGGTTTTTTTATGTTGTTGTTTTAAAATGTGCGCGTTCGCTTCGCTTGAGTTCAATACGGTATTTTCATCAAATGCGCATGTGTGTGAGATGAAAATACCGCAAAGTTTCCCAGTAGGAGCAAGTTCGCCCTTAAAATGGCAGGAAAAAAATGCACAGCAAAAAGAAAATATGAAGATGAACACAGGACGTTTTTAACAGAGTGGGAGAGTTTATATTTTTTTGTTGAACGCAATGGCAAGCCATTCTGCCTTAATGTCAGACGTCATTAGCGCATTTCAAAGCTTCAAATCTTCAGCGCCACTTCGGCTCACTCCATGCTAACATCGACCAGGAATTTCCAAAAGGGACTGAACTTCGCAAGCACGAGTTGGCCACTTTGAAAAGTCAGGCAGAAAAGCAGATACAGTTTTTCCAAAAATTTACGAATCGGTCAGAGACCATAACGCTCGCATCCTATCAGCTGTAGTGATGGGTCGTTCGCGAACGAAATGGCTCTTAGAGCCGGGTCTTTGAAGTGAACGATGCGAGCCGTTTTGTTTGTTTGTTTTTTTCTTTCTCCTGCCCTCTCTTTCACTTTTTTTCGCTTCACGCTGCAAGTCACCCTTGTGTTTGCGCTGAGCAGAGACGGCAAACAGAGCCTTGCGTTTGCGCCCCTCCTCCCCCTGCTCAGCGCTGAGCTGAGGGGGCTGGGCGGTAGTTACACTCGCAACAGCAGTAGCACACAACAAGAGCAGGAGGGAGAGGGAAAGAAAGAGAGCCGGGAGCAACAACAAGAGACGACACCGTCACATTGGAAAGGTACAGTAAAGAAAATGAGTGACACCAAGAAAATAAGCAAAGTCTGGAACCATTTCAATCTTATTGACAAAACAAAGGCAGAGTGTAGAGTCTACAAGAAAAGGATATCATATAGAGCTGGCTCCACAAACAACATGTACAGGCACCTAAGAACTGTCCACCCATCAGTGCAATGGGAAGATAAAACGCAGTCAGTTGAGTGTGATATTAATATTTCTAAATGCCAGCCATTGCCTTAATTAAAGATCTGGGCGTTCTTTTTTCCATATTTTAATTTATATTTTATTGTGTTGTGGTTTGCAGTGTTTTGTGTTGCTTCACTTTAAATTTGTTTAAAAGGAAAAAGCTGAAAATATAAGTAGTTAAAAGTTGAAATGTATGAAATGTAAATAGCTGGTTTCTGTATTTTATAATTTATTTATTACATTTTATGTGGAGGGAATAAATAAAAGTATATTTACAGTGGCCCCTAGAGACAAAGCACGTACACACTCCAAAACACAACGGAAGTGCTCCAGGATGCTAGGGGCCGTGTTGAGCTTTTGTTACCTAGTGGCTACACAAGCCAGGAAGTACCAACAATCGGATTGGGTGTGTGGTAGTAACAGGTAAATGAAGTTTTTTCTTTTTAATTATTTGAATATATATATATATATATATGAGTGTTTGTGTATTAATACAAAAACAATAGACATATGAATTCGATTGTGTAATTTCAGTGATCTAGGTAGCTCTGTTTTGGAAGTTTAGTTAACGCTAGAAATGTGTTTTGGAGTTTGTACGTGCTTTGGAATTTCTAAGTGCTTTGGAGTTTGTACGTGTTTCGTCTCTAGGGGCCCCCATAAATATTTATATATAAACATACATAAAGAAAACCAAGTTTTTTTACATTACTAATTCCTTTTGTGCATAATTTTATATTGTTGTTGATAATTAATTAATTAAAGCAACAAAACAACCTGAAGAGCCGGTTGGGAGCTGAAAGAGCCGGCTCTTTTTAGTGAGCCGAGCCGAAAGAGCCGGTTCTCTAAAAAGAGCCGGTTCTCTAAAAAGAGCCGGAAATCCCATCACTAATCAGCTGGCTTGGAACATTGCACGGGCTAAAAAGGCATACAATGAAGGGGAGTTCGTTAAAAATGCCTCAGTGACGTTGTTGAAATCTTGTCTCCTGAAAACGACAAATTAAAACGCATGGTATCAGACGTCCAACTGTCCCGCCACACTGTTGAACACAGAATATTGGACATTAACACGGCTATTGAATCACAGTTGCACTCTGACCTTCAAGCATGTGAGTATTTTAGTGTGGCATTGGATGAGTGTTGTGATATACAAGACAAGCCTCAGTTGGCAATATTTGCACGGTCTGTGTCAAACGATTGTGTGATCAAAGAAGAACTCCTGGATATTGTGCCATTAAAAGACAGAACCCGTGGCATAGATGTGAAAGAAACCATGATGGCTGCATTTGAAAAAGCAAATCTGCCCATAACGAAATTAACTGCAATAGCCACGGATGGAGCACCAGCCATGATGGGATCTGTGAACGGGCTTGTGGGGCTGTGCAAAGCTGATCAAACTATTCCTGACTTTTGGAATTTCCACTGCATCATCCACATGGAGCAACTCGTGTCTAAATCATTGAATTTAGATAACGTCATGAAGCCTGTGATGGAAATCGTCAACTATATCCGCACACATGCGCTTAACCACAGGCAATTCAAGAATCTCATCGCTGAGCTGGACCAAGGGCTTCCAGGTGACCTGCCGCTGCAGTGCACTGTGAGGTGGCTGTCAAAAGGCCAGGTACTCTCTCGCTTCTTTGAGCTTTTGGATGCCGTGAAACTGTTTATGGAAAAGAAGGACAAGGACTATCCCGAGCTCTCGGACCTCAAGTGGATTATGGATCTGGCCTTTTTGGTCGACATGCTGTGTCACTTGGACAGACTGAACCTGACCCTGCAGGGTAAGTTAAAAATGCTGCCTGACCTGGTGCAAAGTGTGTTTGCGTTTGTCAACAAACTGAAGCTGTTCAAGACACATATTCAAAAGGGAGATTTAACGCATTTTCCCACTCTGCTAAAAGCCAGCGGGCAAGTCGCCAGCGCCGCCCTGAGTAAGCAAAGAGCCAGATATGCAACACTGATTGAAAACTTGCACGAAAGCTTCGTGACCCGGTTCCATGATCTACAATTGAAAAGGCCACAGATTACGTTCCTCGTCGACCCATTTAATGCAGAGACCGGCTGTTTGAAAGTCCCGCTAGTCACAGATGAAGCTGCGGCTGAGTTGGAGATGATCGATCTTTGTGAAGAGGACCAATTGAAACCTGCTTTAAGGGAAGGGGCCATTGAGTTCTGGAAAAGTGTGCCAATGGAAAAATACCCCAATGTCAAACGGGCTGCGCTTAAGATACTGTCAATGTTTGGGTCAACATACGTCTGCAAGTCTGTGTTTTCTACCCTAAAACATGTGAAATCAAAGCATCGATCTGTTCTGACTGACACACATGTGAAAGAATTGCTTCGAGTGGCAACAACGGAATACAAGCCAGATTTAAAGAGGATTGTTCAAGGCAAGGAATGCCAGAAGTCCCACTAAACAACATGCATTGTAAAAGTAAATGCTATTGTAGATTATTACAGGGAGTGCAGAATTATTAGGCAAATGAGTATTTTGTCCACATCATCCTCTTCATGCATGTTGTCTTACTCCAAGCTGTATAGGCTCGAAAGCCTACTACCAATTAAGCATATTAGGTGATGTGCAACTCTGTAATGAGAAGGGGTGTGGTCTAATGACATCAACACCCTATATCAGGTGTGCATAATTATTAGGCAACGTCCTTTCCTTTGGCAAAATGGGTCAAAAGAAGGACTTGACAGGCTCAGAAAAGTCAAAAATAGTGAGATATCTTGCAGAGGGATGCAGCAGTCTCAAAATTGCAAAGCTTCTGAAGCATGATCATCAACCAATCAAGCGTTTCATTCAAAATAGTCAACAGGGTCGCAAGAAGCGTGTGGAAAAACCAAGGTGCAAAATAACTGCCCATGAACTGAGAAAAGTCAAGCGTGCAGCTGCCAAGATGCCACTTGCCACCAGTTTGGCCATATTTCAGAGCTGCAACATCACTGGAGTGCCCAAAAGCACAAGGTGTGCAATACTCAGAGACATGGCCAAGGTAAGAAAGGCTGAAAGACGACCACCACTGAACAAGACACACAAGCTGAAACGTCAAGACTGGGCCAAGAAACATCTCAAGACTGGTTTTTCTAAGGTTTTATGGACTGATGAAATGAGAGTGAGTCTTGATGGGCCAGATGGATGGGCCCGTGGCTGGATTGGTAAAGGGCAGAGAGCTCCAGTCCGACTCAGACGCCAGCAAGGTGGAGGTGGAGTACTGGTTTGGGCTGGTATCATCAAAGATGAGCTTGTGGGGCCTTTTCGGGTTGAGGATGGAGTCAAGCTCAACTCCCAGTCCTACTGCCAGTTTCTGGAAGACACCTTCTTCAAGCAGTGGTACAGGAAGAAGTCTGCATCCTTCAAGAAAAACATGATTTTCATGCAGGACAATGCTCCATCACACGCGTCCAAGTACTCCACAGCGTGGCTGGCAAGAAAGGGTATAAAAGAAGAAAAACTAATGACATGGCCACCTTGTTCACCTGAGCTGAACCCCATTGAGAACCTGTGGTCCATCATCAAATGTGAGATTTACAAGGAGGGAAAACAGTACACCTCTCTGAACAGTGTCTGGGAGGCTGTGGTTGCTGCTGCACGCAATGTTGATGGTGAACAGATCAAAACACTGACAGAATCCATGGATGGCAGGCTTTTGAGTGTCCTTGCAAAGAAAGGTGGCTATATTGGTCGCTGATTTGTTTTTGTTTTGTTTTTGAATGTCAGAAATGTATATTTGTGAATGTGGAGATGTTAATTTATTTTCACTGGTAAAAATAAATCATTGAAATGGGTATATATTTGTTTTTTGTTAAGTTGCCTAATAATTATGCACAGTAATAGTCACCTGCACACACAGATATCCCCCTAAAATAGCTAAAACTAAAAACAAACTAAAAACTACTTCCAAAAACATTCAGCTTTGATATTAATGAGTTTTTTGGGTTCATTGAGAACATGGTTGTTGTTCAATAATAAAATTATTCCTCAAAAATACAACTTGCCTAATAATTCTGCACTCCCTGTATATTTTTGTTTGTAGACTTGGTTGAACTGAGAGTTTGTGTGTGTGAGACAGTGCACACAATGTTCATTGTTGAAAATGACTGGCCTGTGGTTTTAGTACTGTAGGAGTCCATTTCTGTCATTATCATGTTGGTGTGTGACATTTACAATAAATCTGGCTGAGCAGAGATGTGTGTATTTTGTGTGTGTGTGTGTGTGTGTGTGTGTGTGTGTGTGTGTGTGTGTGTGAGAGAGAGAGAGAGAGAGAGAGAGGGAGGAAAGGATGGGTGATGTTCATGTGTGCCCATGCGTATGATGTGGCTCTTTGCAATAACACAGTAAAAAAAAGTGGCTCTTGGTCTCTGACTGGTTGGCCACCCCTGGTCTAGAGTTACTGGTGTTTTCCTTTATTGCCTGCTTGTTTAAGCAGTTACACACACACAATGTTTTAGTAGACTTAGTGGAAAAACTACTTAACAATCAAGTAATGGAAGAAGAAGAAAGCATTAACACCACAATGGAAAAATATTTCCTCACAAGTTAAAGTCCTGCATTAAAGAGAAAAGGGAAAGTGTGCTTCATTTTCTATGCTGTTTTGGCAGTGCAGTCCTGCATACGATCATATTTTCATGTAACATCTGAATTTGCAACAGATAAGGAAAAAACACAGTATTTTTCTCCATACCCGTGAGTGGAAGTGTAAAGTGTTAGAAATGTAAGCACGCAAATAAAGCTGCTTGAGATCAGTACTTTGTCTAACACTGTTTCTGAGTACCTGCTTTGGGGTAGGTGGCGATGAGGAGGTCCGATGGATCGGGACGAAAAGCCCAGATGTTGTCCCAGTTGTTGGCGATGTAGTTCATGAGAGGCACTCCTCTGACTGGGATGAGAGGGAAGCGTGTGATGGAGGAGCTGGCCTTCTGAATGGCCTCGCTATAGGTCATGTCTTTCTCCTCTAACATTTTTTACACTGCCAAAAGCTGCCTCAAGGAAATCAAGAACAAAGAGCTAAAATCTGCCTTTTTTAAATTGAAGAAGAAAAAAAAAACTTCAACAAACTCCCGAGGTCCTGCCTTCAGCTGTCTGTATCAAACACTCACTGCTGATTTGCCTGTGAGCCACATAAATCCCAGCTTCTAATGGTCCTGTTCTTCCTGATTGGCAGTCCCACAGTCAGCGTGTTTACTTCCTTGTTAAACTGTCATTATCTCCTCCTTGCATGATCCCGGCCAACAGCAGCGCTGCCTTGTTTCCTCTTGATTTCTCGTGGTCTGCAGCGTAAGTCGCCTCCCAGATCTGAATGCGGGAGCAGGAGTCTCTCAGCGGCCTCTCAGAAACAATGAACTCCCAGCTGAAGTCTGAGTGCCTCAGTCACTTTAAAACGTGTTTCTTTTTGCCCCTCTTTCTATCTTTGTAAGCTGGCTCCCTGAGTGCTTGTACCCAGGTTCTTATCAGTCTGCGATCACTGGAACTTGCACCAGCAGACCTACACTAAAGTGCCCTTATGTAACGTTCCTAGTTACGTATGAATTCCACTTTTCCTCACAATACTGTCTTGACTGCTTCCTCTGTAATCTGAGGAAGGAAAAAGGGAGGGTCTCAAAAAATCCTGCAAACCACAGAGAGGTGGACTTACATGTGGAGAGTACAAATGAAATGGATTTAAACTTCACAGTTAAATGTGTAACTCTGTGTAAAACACTCTGACCGCTTGCGTTTCTTGGTCTTTTAACATAGTTGTGTTGATTGATTCACACTTTTTAATCACAATTTTAAAAAACAACCACTTTTTAATCACAATCAGAAAATTAGTGGCCAATCTTTACAAAAGCACATTTGGACTTTGATCCTTCAAAGTAAACAAAATGTTGACCTAATTCCAGTAAAAGAGTGCATGGCAGGGGTCTCATTTCATATTGTATTGTCTTACAAGAAGAAAAATGTTTTTGTCTAGACACGCTGCTGGAGATTTATATGGACTTCATAGGTTATCTATTCAGCCAGATGAAAGTGTTTAGACTTTACATTCCAGGATTTTCAGAGTTAATATCCTGCCAGCGATAGAAACAATATTTTCACTATAAATAGGTTGAGCTGTCTCAGTGAAGTTCAAGAATGTTTTTATAAAAACTGTCTGGGAAAGTTGAGAAATTTGTAACTTTAAAGCACCCTGAAGTGCACGGCTTCCTAACAATTCCTTTCCATCATATTTATATTACAAGTTCTAGTGTCTGTCTATACATGGAGGAAACATCAGATAAGTTACAGTTCCTGTATACTGTGCATCAGTACTATTGCACAAACTTACAGTACTTTGCAAAAGTCTTGAGTTAGTCTTAATTTTCACTTGTATTTTTAAGAAAATTTAAAATAGGTGCAGCAATTAGTTATTAAAAAAGTTTGCAAACATTCATTAAAATAAAGTATATAACACAAAAACAGAGCCTGAAAGCTAATATTGGGTGTGACCACCTTTATTTCTCAACAAAGCCCGAACTCCCTCAGGCAGCTTTCTTGTCATTTCTTAAAGTCGTCTACAGGAATAGTTCTCCAGGCTTCTTGAAGAATGTGATGGCATCAGCCACACAGGGGTAAATCAGTCCATTTTTTCACTTTATTAGTTTGCTTTGCAGTTTTCTTCATTAATATAATTCATTAATCATTTGGTTAAACCTAACACTGATATTATGAGGCGCGCACATAGTAGCATTGTGTGGTTTTTCTAAAATGTTTTTTTATATTATGTTTCTCTTTCTTTGAGTTACCTGGGTTTGGGCGGTGGCTGTTTCCTGTCTGGGAAAAAGGTGTGGCTGAGGACTCTGGGAACAAAATGCCTGCTCGGCAGGACCAACCATGGGCTTACCTGGAGCAGGGGTGTTTTAGGTTTAGTTAGGTTATTCTGTGCTTAGTTAATATTAGGCTGTGTCCCAATTCAGGGTCTGCACGCTTGACGCACGCGCACTACGCGTACTACGCGTACTACGTGTACTACGTACGGTGCGTACAAGAAGTACAAGAAGTGCGGAAGTGATAGGCTTGTGAAATGGGACGGTCTAGCCTTCGTCGCGCTGTTCAGGTTGCCTAGCAACCATGATACTAACCGCAAGAAACGTTACATACAGCTTTGTGTGACAGAAATGAAGGAGAAAAAATGTTTTGTTGGTCATTCATTATTGTCATGACATCACTTTGATTAGTTGAGTATCTGAGGCTGAGACCACGGGACTGTAAAACATGATTGTTGGGCTTCATTTCTGTACCGAACAGTTATTTCAAGATTAGTTAGTAAATAACAATTAGCTGATGTTGTTCATGAGATTAAAATCATCTCACTGTGGTAATGTA
Organism: Perissodus microlepis; assembly: GCF_051167445.1. Classification (NCBI taxonomy): domain Eukaryota; kingdom Metazoa; phylum Chordata; class Actinopteri; order Cichliformes; family Cichlidae; genus Perissodus; species Perissodus microlepis. The sequence goes on from NC_140468.1 coordinate 16,074,780, forward strand.
AATATAATATGGCCAATATTATAGTATTGTCAGATTATTATGATATATATATATATATATAGATATATATATATATACATCACTTATTTAACATTTGCACATAAATAAGTGATGTCATATTCAGTACTTACTTTTGACAGTTCACTCTTCTTCTGCCGTATTTTGCGGCAAAATTATCCACACCCACCGCCGCGCTATGAATTGTGGGATATATGGGACCACGAAGCGTGCACCGGACCACGCTTGATATTTGGGGAAATCGATGGCGCATTTGGAGTATGCATTTGAAGTACACTTCGGATTGGGACAGCCGTCGTCGCGTGGCGGTGACGTAATCACACTTAAAATGCGTACTTCAAGCGTACAGACCCTGAATTGGGACACAGCCTTAGTGTGTGTTTTTGTTTCCCCCCCTATTGTGTGTAAATGGTTTGGCCAAATCATTATAAAAGCTACCCTCATGTGTCTTTGTAATTAGGTCAGTTTGTGAGTTAAGTTGTGTCTCACTTTGTTTTGTTTAAGCTTCTGTAAATTCCTTTTTGTAGAGTTATATTTAGTTGACCTCTTTTATGGGCCTGCTAAGTATGTTTTTGAATTTTGTTAATTTTGGACTTTTTGAGGGTTAAAATAAAGAAAACCCTTTTTGAAGATACTTTTTTGCCTGTGTCCTCTTTGCTTTGGCTGCTTGGTCCCCCACAAAGAACATTAAAAGCGCTTCTTTGGATGTTGGCTGACTTCTGTTCTCTGTCAAGATGATCCCACACTGCTTCAATAATGTCGAGGTCCGGGCTCTGGAGGAATAAGGAAATATTTTGTTCTATCCCTGTCAAACTGTCATCATTGGCATTTTTCATAAATTCAGCAAAGAAATGTTTTTTAACCGTAAATTGATGGCACACTGTCATATCTTCATTAATAGTACCGTTCCTGACTTGAATACAACTAGCTTTTCTGCTTTACCACAACCAGTTATGCCTGAGGTGGATCTGAATCCTCCGTTGGACACAGTACAACGATCTTTGCCCGCCTCTAGTGTGCACATAAATTTGTCTTTAGGCAGAAACATACTGATAAGAGCAGAAATGCTCATTAGCAGTGTAGTGGTACTAGTAGTATAAAATAATTTTATTATTATTCATTGTTTGAAGTTTTGATGCAAGGATAAAAAAACAAAACAGGAAATAACCATGTTTATGATTAAGAAATGTTATGTGCTCATTCTTGTTCTCACAGTGTGCAATTTCTATATCAAAATGTCCATTTTCAAATAAGATTTTCAGTTTCCTGATCTTTCAATCTGCACAATATAACAAAATTATATTATTTAACAAACTGTTATAAGTGGTGGCCATTAATTATAATCAGTAGTACCCACCACGAAAAAAGGATATCGTTTCCATGTCTTAAAGAAGAAGCCAATGCTGAAGTGCATTAACCCTGGATTCTGTGTAATAACCAGAAGTGTCTTCTCTGGTTCTAACAGAGGTGTCAAACATAAGGCCCGGCGGCCAGAATCAGTCCAACCAGGACTCTAATTCAGCCCCACTGGGCAGCTTTAGAAAATGTGAAGGAGTTAAGAGATTTTGGAACTTTTAACTAACTTTTCATAAGTTTTACACCTTTTCCTGATGATAAAAACGTTTAACCCTCAGTGCCATTCATACTACGCCAAAGTAATTAAATAATAGATAACAAATTAAGTCACAGGAAAGTTCCTGTTTATGTGCTATTATTGAGTTCACAATAAATTAACAAACACTTTGTTATAATCAGAGGAGAGTCAGTGCAGTGAACTTTGTAACCATGTAGCTTCACTGGTCTTAACATCCCTAGTCTAGATTAAGCTGCATGCATGTTTGTTGTGGCGGAGCAGCCGGAGTGTTTGAGGTGTGGACCCAAAAGCAGACACGGGAGAACAAAACTTAATCTTAACAGAAAGCGAGCCATTTATTGAGGCTGGTATCCAAAGCAAAAACAAGACAAGGCGAGTTGCGGAAAAAAGGAAACTAAAAACTTAAACTGTGCTAAACTAAAACTAAACATGAAAACTGTGACATGGAGACTTGCAGCGACATGATACGAGACAAGCAGACAACCCAACACTAAACAGAGGGAAACAGAACGTAAATACACTGAAGGATAATGAGGAAAGTGGAAACACCTGGGGAAACAGAGCTGACATAAATTAACATGACGCCACAGGGGAAGCAAATCTAAACACACTGAACATGGAAACAAGACTTTCAAAATAAAACAGGAAACATGTACAGACATGAACTGGGACACGCAAGCTTGAAACAAGAGACAGAGAGAACGAGCGAGAGTGATAGAGCAACACCGAGGAGAAAGACATGTGGGGAAAGTACACAGACAAGGAGATAGAAGAATAGAATAGGTAGAATAGAATAATCCTTTCATTGTCCCACAAGGGGAAATTTGGTTGTATCAGCAGCAAAAACACACATATACAAACAGAACAGGACACAGAACAGAAACACAATTTTTACATATTTATATCATGGACAGTAGTTACCAAAGCAGAGTACTGTACAGTTATTAAAAATAGAGTGCATATAAGAGGCAAACCCAGGTTGTAGTGTGCAAACAGAGCAGGATACTGAAAGATGTTTATATAGTTAAGAATATTTAGAATAATTAGAAAAGTGCAGATTGTGTATTGTACCTGCGCATTAAAAAATTGACATGTAACTTCCAATAAGTTAGTGTATATATAAACTGAGAAAAGTAATGTGCAAGTTATAACACATGGCAAACAGAAAAAGACACATATACAAGGAGAAGTGGATGATAACATGAACTAGACTAAACCTAAACTAAGACAAACTAATAATAACCCTAGAACTTAACATTATCTGATAAGTAATCAAAAAATGCAAAATAACTCAAAATGCTGGGTCACAGCCCCAGCCCCCTGACAATGTTGTTGTTATTGCTCTGTTTCTTTTTTAGTTGGGAGGCTGAATGTCCCCTTGCCTTGATAACTGTCTGGTCAGTTAAATTCTTTTACCAGGTAAGGTAAGCAGGTTTTGTCCTTTGACTGCTCAGTAGCCCAGATTCTGCCTAAATTATTAACAGCAGCAAGTCTTAATAAGCTGACTCAGATCTGACAGATGCAGCACACTAAATTTGGTTGTGTTTCTGGCTTCTGGAGACAGTGGATGCTCTAGTCAAGAAAAATAAAGAGAACTTGTTTCTAGTTTTAAGAATTTCTTCAGTCAATCGTACTAAATATTTTCACTTAACATGAAAAATAGAGCCAAGCACAAACAGAATAGAATAGAATAGAATTCAACTTTATTGTCATTGCACATGCACAGGTACAGGGCAACGAAATGCAGTTTGCATCCATCCAGAAGTGCTTTAGTGATATAGATATATTACAATATATATTAGCAATACAGGTTTTATACAAAGATTTTATAGCTGGCATGAACTCAGTGCTGTGACTGTGGAGCATGCTTTTAGCACCTTATCTGAAGCATTTATTCCTGTTCTGCCTGGAAAACATGTTGGGATGTGTTTACTGATATTTCTATTCCATTTCTAAGGGATATCCTTTTGTGATTTTCAGCTTTAAGAAATTATTTCATAAAACTATCCCTATATATACACATACAGCCTGTAACATACATGCTTTAAGCATTCCAACATGCAGTTCTGCAGATAAAGGTCAAAATGTTTTTCTTGTGCCTCACCGTGTTAGGTCCAGATGTAGGCTGAGTAAGTAGAACAACAGCTGTGTTAAATCTGTGCAACTCCCCACATTCACATCTGGGGAATCGCTCGTGTTTGCTTCTCTTGGCTGTCTGCTGCGCAGCTCCATCGGGGCAGGTATGTATTTCTGGAAATGAAACAGCAGTCAAATGAGATTTCATTAATAAATCAACAGCCTGAAACCATTAAAGATTAAAACAGAGGGTAATAGTGAATAAACTTGAGATTGGGTCCATGCTTTTTAGAGACTCTGCATTTCAGATCTGCACAGTAGTTGAAGTGTGCTGTGGTGCAGGTGAGCACGCCACTGGCCTTCTCCTCCGTTAATCCCACGTACGGTACACCTCACTGACAGGCAATAATAAGTCAAGGCTAAGTGATTGCTCATTTTCTGCTGAGATTTTCATGGTAGTTTTCAGTTGACCTGCCTAAAATCAAACTAATCACTAAAAGAAGTGATTTTCATTTTGTATCTTTCCATAAAAGCTTCATTCCACTGTATTCCACTTCATTCAATCCACTTGCTGGCAGATGGGGGGCATTTTGACTGAAAAAGGACTCCCTGCATAAATGAATAGTAGCAAAACACATGGTGATTCACAAGGAGATGCATTATTAACAAAAAGTTCTTTGTGTTCTTGATGTCTCAGAGAAAAATGACAGCACAGCAAGAGACGACTGAGTAAAGAAGGAGTTCAGAGCAGAGTCGAGTTTTCAAAATATTACTATTCAATACCTAAAGTAGTAGAAGACAGCAGTGCAGATGTGTCATTTTGTTCTACTCTATTTTGCAGTGAGGAAAGTCCAACATGGAGTTAAACGTTTACATTTTATGCACTTTTGCATAGTTTTAATTATCTGAGCTTATCTGAGCGAGGCTAATGTACCATAAGCTGATTATTTTTTATCTTGTGCACACAAATATTTCCTTGAACAACTTATCTTGTATGTGGTAATTATTTATCATGTGCACAAACAATAATTTATTACACATGACATCACCAGGGTTGTTTTCATGGTAATTGTGGGCTTTTAATGATTTCTTTGAACTGATTGCACAGCATGCATCAATGACTTTAAAAAAGTAGAATTGATGGCACATGTTTGAATTTATTTTGGATTTTCTTTAATCCAAGGGTCAGAATTGTACATACAGGCTTAAATATATACTTACACAGTATATATTTGGGTAATGTCCTTTATCAAGTTACACCTTGACCAGACACTGTTTGTAGCTAACAGCTGGCATCTGGTATAATTCAGGCTGAATATTTGACCGCTCTTCTTGGCAGAATCAATAGTTTATTTAGATCAGTGGCCCTCCTGGCACGGACTTCTAAGGTTTCTAAGTGTAGTCCACAAATTTTCAACAGGGTTGAAGTTGGGGCTTTGGGCCGGCCATTCCAGAAGCTTAATGTTAGCCTGCTTTATCCATTGCTAAAACCACTTTTGACTTGTTTGGCATCATTGACCTGTTGGAACAACCAACCATATCCAAGATTTACCTTTTTGGCTGTTGATTTGAGGTGAAGTTGAAGAGTTTGACGGTCATCCTCCTTCATTATTCCATCCAGTTTGTGCAATGCACCAGTATCACTGGCAGCAAAACATCTCAAGAGCATGAATCTACAAGCACATAAATACAAGAATGGTCTCTGTTGTAGACTAATCCATTAAGGGATAGTTTATTGGAAGCTTGGCGTTTATGGGTCTTATATACAAGAAGATGTGGCATGCACCAAGCTGACAAAACAGCTATCTTTGTGTGGTCATGCAGTGAAAAAAGTGCATAACCACACAGATGTCTTAAGTTGATGACGAAGGAACACTGAGTTTTTCTCATATAAAACACAGGAAGATGTGAATTCTGAAGCAGTTCTTGCTTTTAGTGATCCAATGCAGATCTTACACTGCAAAAGATTAAATTAACATAGAGAGGGGAAAACAACAAGTTATGTGTGACCCATGAGGTTGTCCTGTTGGTTCTCTTCTGTTCGGCTTGTGCCATTTTATTTCTTTAAGTGAAATTGGTGGGTGGAGCTGACCTGGCTCACATTTCACTACACCTGTGCAGGCTCGGATGGGCTTGGAGGGACAAGAGCAGTTTATCAAATCCTCCAACACCGTCTTTTCCAGTGGCTGACAGAGCTTTCGTGTCATATGCACACACTCATACATTTACCATCCACTCTGACATACTGACAGTCACATAGTTTTGTTTCTTTATTTAGCTGAAATACAATCTGAAGACTATGTGTGGTCTCACCTCATATTTTTTGCAGGTTTAAAACTAAAATCATCTCCAGCTGCAATAATAAAGTGGTATCAAAATTAATCCCCAAAAATTGATTCTGTTCATCTGGATATAGCGTTTTCAGCAGGAGAAACATTTAGTCACTCAAGAAGGCTAGCATTCTTAGACAGAGATTTCCATCAGTAATGGGGGACATTTAAAAGTTAATATGTACCGTAAACCTACGCATACGGATCAGTTTTTAAGCGGCCAGGGAAGCAGAAGACCATCACATCAAGAAGGCCCTGAGTAAATGTGGTTATCTTAGTTTCAATATTAGTTTTAGTTTCTTTAATGGGAGGTATTTGAGAGAGAGGTGAGATTGAAGAACTCCAAACCAGCTAATATAATATAAAAACTTTGCTCAGATAAACATACACCCCAATGTCTCTTCATGCTGCATGTGTCAGTCATTACACTATTATGCGTGTATTCTGTGTTGGTTACATTATTAAAAACAGTTATTAACAAATATTCTAAGTCTAGTTTTAAATAATATCTCAATCAAAAATTATTCTTTTTTCAGATTTAGTTATAGTTTTTAGTTTGATTTTAGTTAACTATGTTAACCTTGCTTGTTTACTGATTGTGGTGAATTCATTAACCTGAAATGACCGCGTCTTCTCTTTTACGTGCTTTACGGTAATTCTCTCTTAGAAACGGAAGTCTCAATGAGAACTTCCTTAGTTACAAGACGCTTGCACTCCGATTGTGTGTTGATTTTTAGCTTGTAGCCTTCTTGCTACGTTTTCCAACGTGTTTAAGTCATAAAGACAAAATTTATTTTACCTTTAATTTAATTTTACTGTGACGCGAGACAGCGGAGAAACTCTTCGGGTAAAGTGTCCATATTCCTGCTCGTTTTTCATGGCTCTTTAGAGGAAATGACTTCCATCCAGTGGTGTTTTTTACCCCTTATATTGACGGTCATATGTGGACGTCTGGCACACGGAGCTACAGACCCAGTGGGGAGTTCCTCCATCAGTGCCACCCCCGCTAATGGGGAACCGATCAGCTCTGCCACCCCTGCACCGAGCGGTACGGAGGCCGTGAACTCCACTGGTGTCAACACCACGGAGGTCCGTACGCTTGCCACCGTGAACTCCACGGTGAACACGTCGCTGTCCGCGACCGAAGCGCCCACTGCGGCCGCCGAGAGTCCAACTGCAACCACCGTCCAGCGTGCGGTGTCTCCACTGGGTAAATTACACCTCCACCTACATCGTTTGTTGGGGCGGTTAAGTCTTTTTGTTGCTTCGATCAGGCTTCCCGCTAATTACTCAAGCTAGACTTTGTGGATCTGACGGTGATACCACACCTAGCATAAGTACTCCCAAGCATGTCCAACCCTTTTCCTGATGTTTTCCAGCGTGTCTCTGTGATTTAACCCCTGGTTTCTGTGACATCGGCTGCTGCTGTGACACAGCTGACTGTGGGGTCCCTAGCTTGAGCGCTGTCTTCACTGGATGTCCGCAGAGAGCCATGTGAGTGTTGGTCGTTAGCTCTATAACACGTGTAGTACACAGCTTCAGCATTTAAAATACTATTTTTAACTTTACAGATCAGGTGTTTGCATTGAGAAATGGCTGATGTTCAGAGCCAATGTGGATTCGTCTCTTATCACAGTGACCGACTCTCTGTTTTGTGTCCAGCCTTCAGGTAAATGGCATAACTTTTTAAAAAAATTACAGGTAAGGTCAACATATATCATTATCGTTTTCCAACCTCCAAACAGATAACACGTCCCAGTCTTTCCCAGCCCAACCTCAGCATCCAGTTTTAGGGGACTCGTACCACTTCTCTCCACAGAAAAGTCCAACTGTAGGCCCCAGCAGAGGTTTTTACATGGTAAGTGCTCACACACTTAAATAATTAAAACAAAAAAACTTAAGATATTTGAAATCATCACAACTTTATTTCTGTAGGTTGATGATGTCATCCAGACATATTTCCCCAACTCCTCCGTGCGGGGTCTCCTCCGTCAGCCATCTCCAGGACCGGCAGCGTCAGCTTTTTGCATCGACCGCAACCCTGCAAGTAAGATCACATAAAAACTTAAATGTTGAACTGTTGAGTGGCAAAGTGCTGTTACACCATTTTAAGTGCAGCCCTGCCACTTAGAGTTGCTTCTTCATATTTACTTTGGACAGTTTTGGGAGAATTAGTTTAGGATATTTTCTACAGATGTCTTAGACGCAGCAGCCCGACTCAGACGTGTGGGTTTGTGCCATATACATGACACCCTTTTATACTGGGGAATGCAGGAGACATTTTTACCCATCATAGTGCTTTGAAAAAGTCATGAGCTGCCCCTCATTTCAATATATTTTGCGAGGAAAATGGGGGGAAAAGGTGAAGGGATTTATTGAACCATGTGAAAACCATATATAACAGAGTTTGTACAATATTGACCACTTTTATTCTTCAGCACAGTCCGAACTTTCTTAGGCAAACTTCTTTAAGTAGTATTCAGGAATAGCTCTCCATGCTTCCTGAAGGACATCCAACAGTCCCTGAGTAGAGAAGCCTTTCCAGAAAAGTTAACACTCTGTAAAATATGAATGAAAACAGAGTGCAACAGTCCAGCTAAAGGAAAGTTAGAGAAAAGACTAAAAAAAGTTGTGTAATGCTTCAGTTTCTCACTGCTAATGAGATTAATTGGCAACAGTTCAGTTACAGTTAACATCCCAGAGAAGCTCTAATATGTCCTTCGTCTGCCCTGGGGTTTCTTCTCGGTAGCACGTACCCAGAATACCTGACCAGGGAGGAGGCCAGCAAGTATCCTATAACTGACTCATCTCTTAGCCCCTCCTGATCAAGGACCAATCTCCTCATTGTGTCCCAGGCTGAGCCCAAACACTGTTCAGAGGAAACGCCGCAATATCATTCTTTCTGCTTGTTGCCATAGGTGACGGTAGGAATGTAGACTGATTTCACACTCAGCTCTCTTGCCACGACAACAGTCCGTACAGAGACACCACACCAATTTGTGTGCATGTGGGGGTGCTCAGAGGAAAACTTGCACATGTTTTAAGGCTCCATCACTACTAAACAGGTGTTTACAGGTGTTAGAGTGATGTGTGCTGCCATCCAGTTGATGACTGTGTCAGGAAAAGGCTTGCACACAACCACATTCTGCTCATATTGTACTGTAAACAATGTCTTATTTATCAAAAGTTGGTACACACATGCAGAATTATTACAACAACACACTGTTTCCTATGCCACGTTTTATCCACCTTAATTCCTCCCCTTCTTGTAGAGTTCTTGAGGTCTGTGTCTCTGTCTTGTGCACGGATGGTGACTCCTCAGTCATGCATCACAGATCCAAGCCTCAGCGCCAACTCCTACTTCTCCGACCTGCACCTCGTCAAGGTCAGCGAGTCCATTTGCACTAAATCCTTTTAAGTGCATGATTAGCTGTGAGACTCTCACCGCAGATGGACTAATATCGTGTTTTTCTGTGACAGATCCCAAAAGCTGAGATGGCACCAGTGTCAGATTTTCTGGTAAGTCGTACATTACTGTTGTAAATGCGCTTTGACACTCCACTTAAAATCTCTAATACTTTGTCTATAGTACATGTACTACACTGGAATGGCAAAAATAGGACTTAATAGTTGTTGCCGGGCTAATATTTCACAGTTATTGATTATTCTTACAGGCTAATGTTTTCCTGACTGTTTTAGATCCCAGTGACCAACCTGTCAGTTTGGCCTTCACCAACGCTGCGGAACAGCTCCTGTATTAATGCAGTGCAGAAGGTGAACGAGTGCACAACTGTGTGGTGAACCACGAGTGCTCAAGTGTGTGACGAAACATTGACGTTTACTCTGCTGTTTCTGCCTTTCCTGCAGGTGAAGTTTGTCATATTTTACACCGGCAGAGGGGAACTCACAAACGCAACGGTTGATGTAACCCTAGCCGACGTGAATCAGAGTCAGCTGTTGCTCCAGACGCACTCCGTAGAGTTCCAGGTAGAGCCAAAAGAATTTAAAAAACTAATTTTAAACAGTTTAATGTGCCAAGTAATGTCGTTTTTCTCTTTTAGCTGACCAAACCGATTCCCACTCCCGCAATACTGAACCCTGCAGTCGGACTTAAAGTTGGATCTCCTCTCATCGGTCACTTTTTAAAGGAAGCGATGCCTGTATCCTAACTACAATTTTAAGATTGTATCTTTTAATTTATCTGCCAAGCTTCGAGGAAGTTTGGCTCCTTAACAGTGAGCCAGCTGACCTCACTGGGGGTGTCACAAAGTGGGACCTGTTCCCCTGATACAACCACGCGAGCGCCCATCCTCTTCACGCACAACATCATCACTGGCTGCACATTCAGGTGAGTCTGCATTATTTCTTTTTGCGTCTGTTGTCTGTGGTTCTAGTTAGCTTACATTAGGACAAGTGGAGATGTCGCTAAAATAATGAGCAATATCCTCTGCTTTTTTAAATTTTATTCATTTCCGTGCTACAAGCTCTCCAGCCAACGACTGCTCAGAGCTGCGCTCGCAGATTTATGGGATTTTGCAGGGACTCACTACTCCCGATGAGATCGCCATGAGCTCGGGCTCCCAGCCAGACTGGGCGACAGTCATCACACAGGAGTGTCCCTTCAGCCTGCAGGTATAACCGAAATCTGACCCCCACACACCGTTACAGCTGTTCTGGTGTCTGCAGCAGCACCTAGTGTCGGTGCTTTGTATCTCCCCCCAGCCAGTCGCAGCAATTCAATTCAGTTTTATTTATATAGCACCAAATCACAACAACAGCTGCCTCAGGGTGCTTTATACTGTAACCCAACAATCAAACCCCCTATGAGCAAGTGCTTCCTGTTAAAAGGGAGTTTTTCCTTCCCACTGTCGCCAAAGTGCTAGCTCATACAAGATCATCTGATTGTTGGGGGTTTCTCTGTATTATTGTGCGGTCTTTACCTTACAATATAAAGTGCCCTGGGGCAGCTGTTGTTGTGATTTGGTGCTATATAAATAAAACTGACCTGAGTATCTGTACACAGACACGTTTCACAGAGACATTTATGTTGTTCCTTCTCAGGAAACGTGTGAATCAGGCTGTGTCCTCCCTCACTCTCTCTCCATCGAAGTACTGTGGGCTCGCCTGGGTCCCCTCGACCTTCCCCAAAACTACATCCTAGGGGCCAGATACCTTTTCCAGTGTCAAAATTTCAAGGTGTGCTCTCTACATCTCACTTTTTTCTCTTTTTTTCTGACAGATTTACCTTTAACATTCCTCTCCTCCTGTCTTTGTTTTTTGTTTTCTTTTTCCCCTCAGTGTCCTCTGTCATCCTCTCTCGCTCTGACCACCAGAGTTACGTTCGCTGACAGCACAGTCTACCCAGAACCCCCCAGGGGTTTGCCTCAGCCTTTCTGGAAGTTTCCTTTTGGCTTCTTCACGAGAGGCTCCGCTGAGCTGGACGGCCACATTATTATGAACAGCAGCAGCACAGAGAAGGTCACATGGAGTTTAATGCTGCTCACAGTCATGTCACTAACAGGATTAGAATTCCTCTGCAGGTAACTTGACGGGTAACTGGAGCAGCACTGGAACTCGAGGAAAAGTTTTCTAAAATACCTAATTTATTGTTTCAATTATTTCTCAGAAATAAATACATTTTCACAAGACAGTTTGAATCATTTTTAGACTGTATCACTGAGGTAAAGAGGCACTGTTTGCACACAGCTCCTCATCTCTCTGCGCCTCCTGGTGTCGCTGGTTTCTGTGCGTTTCCTTCTTTTTCTCTGTGACGCGCACATAGTTGAGGAGATTGACGACTGCAGCGGGAGTTATACCTTCCAAGCGAGTAGCAGCGCCCAGCTGGAGGACAGAGCAGAAGAGTCAGGGCATATTTTTTCTCTTTTATTAAAATAAATATTTCACACTATTATTTTGAAAGGAGTGGGCTCACTGTGCTCGGTCGAACTCTGTCCAGGATCTCTCGAACTTCGCCGGAAAGCGACACCGGCAGAGAGAAATAGTCAATGTCCTGCGGCAGGGACATGTTCTCCTCCCTCTGAATTCTCTCGATCTCTTTCTTGTTTAAGTCGCAGTGAGGCTTGTACACAGCTGCGTGACAGACAAGAGAAACGTTTTAGCAAGAGTTTTATTGTAGATTAACATTTCAGGCGGGGTTATTTTTTTCTTACCTTCTATCTTAAGTCTCTGTGCGAATTCCATATAAGACGAAAGGCTCTCGGGGAAGGCAGATGCCAACATTTCAAAGGTCACGTCGTTGTACTGAAGAAGATCTAAGCCACTGAAAAACAAACATTAACCGGAAAATTTTTTAAACTGTTGTGACATGAAAAATTAAATTATTAGCTTGGCAGATATCTATCGCTCACGTCAGTAAGGTGCTCTTGGTCTCACTGATGGGAACACTGGGAAGCTGCTTCTTCCAGCTCGACGTAGACAGAAAGAGAGCCTGAAGGGCTGTCAGTGCATCCTGGAGGCTGTTCCTCACTCTTAAAGACTCCTGGTAGCGCACGGAAGACACACATCCCACCTCCTCAAAGCCTGATGGGAAACAAAAGGTAATGAGAGGAGGAAAAGAAGGGGAAAAACAAAACAAACGCAAGCACAATGACACGTTGGAGATGCTACACCTACCCTTCGGGGTCAGGCGGAGGTCGGCGTTGTCCGGCCTTAGAGAAGTTCGAAACTCGGCCCGGCTGGTGAACATGCGGTAAGGCTCTGTCACGCCTCGACTCACCAGGTCGTCCATGAGAACTCCAATATAGCTCTCTGTTCGAGACAGCGTCACTGTGGGCATGGAGAGCGCCGAGCGGGCAGCGTTTGCTCCCGCCCACAAACCCTGCTCAGATAGAAGAAGAAAAATCAGTTGCTCCTAAGCTGCTTCCAGCTGTGTGTGTGTGTGTGTGTGTGTGTGTGTGTGTGTGTCTTTAAGGAAAGAAGCAGCTACCTGTGCGGCAGCCTCCTCGTACCCCGTGGTTCCATTGATCTGACCGGCCAGAAACAGACCTTGAGTGCTCTTCACCTGCAGCGCCGGGCTCAGCTGAGTGGGACACACAAAGTCATACTGCACGCCATAACCTGGAAATCCCAGAAAACAAACATTAGACTTTCAGTTCTGGAAACCAGCTTACTTCTGTCAATCCATTTTTTTTAGAATTAGGGAAGAATTGAGGGAACTGTCACTGCTCTCACTTGTTACTAGGCAGATCAAACAAGATCTAAGGGCCTACCTGGCGTGTGGATCTCAGCTCTGCGCATGGGAGGGATTTCTCTGATGAGGCGTAGCTGTATGTCAGGGGGCATTGTCATGGACAGACCCTGTGGATACAGGAGGTCAGAGGTCATGCCCTCGGGCTCCAGCCACACCTGGTGGCTTCGGCCTGGAAAGCGCAGCACTCTCGACTCGATGGAGGGGCAGTACCTGTTAGAGACGAAGACTGCACGTCATTCCAATTCAGCTCAATTGTTTCAGTTTTGCATAAAAATTTTATGATACACAGTTATACTGATGTTTTTGTTTTTGTGGCATTTTCTTCGCAAAAACTTTCATGTTAAAACTAATCTACATGCTTTATTTTGCATTAATGAGCAGAAAATGATGGAATAACTGAAGTGATTCCTTCTGAGTTTCAAACCATTGAGTCCAAAGTGTGTGTGTGTGTGTGTGTGTGTGTGTGTGTGTGTGTGTGTGTGTGTGTGTGTGTGTACCTGGGACCTTTGGTGTCTTGCTGTATGTGACAGTTTAGTTGAAGGCTCTCCCTCACCACTCTCTCCACACCCGGTGTAGTAAAGGTGAGGTAGCAAGGCAGCTGCTCTTCTGGCTACAGAGGGTTACGTTTCAAAATAAAGCAGGAGGAACAATAAACTAGACAGTGAGTTAAAAAATAAAAGTCCATTCATTCAGCTGTACCTTGCAGTGGGTGTGGGTATTGAGGAAGCTGAAAGGAGTCGGGTGACTGTCGGGGAGGTGAAGCTTAGCCAAAGACAGGTCTACTGAGTCCTTCACAATCCTGGGAGGGGTACCAGTCCTCAGTCTGCCTGTCCTTAGCCCCAGCCTCTCCCTCAGCGTATGGGACAGCCCAGCGCTTGATGGAGCGTCTCCAATCCGACCCCCGGGGGAGGTAGTTTGACCCACAAAGAGGGAGCCAGACAGGAACGTACCAGTGGTAAGAACCACTGATCTGGCTGAGATGGCGTGGCTGCCATTAGCTGGTTGTTCAGGAAGTGCAAAAAACATGAGAACGTAAATTCAGTGTATAATATGTACCGTTTACCATTTAGGTCCTTGTCCTTAAAAGAGGTAATCTGCTGTGTACCCAAACGTATCCCAGTGACTCTGTGGTGCCCGGGCTCCTCCGGGTTTGGTTCTGTTACCAACAGCTCCTCCACTGAGCCCTCCACCACGGTCAGCCTGGGAGTGGACAGCAGCTCGGACTGAAGAAAAAAATATGTAGAAGACAAACATTTTAATTCACTCGCAGACAAATATTTTACTTTAATGGACGAGTAATTCAAGTTTTTGGGTTTTTTTCTTAACCTGAATGAAGTCTCGGTAGCGCTGGCGGTCCAGCTGGGCTCTCGGACCCCACACGGCAGGCCCTTTTCTACGATTCAGGATGGAGAAATGAATGCCAGCCCAGTCCCCTGCCCGACCACACAGCCCATCCAGAGCATCAACCTCCTTCACGAGCTGGCCCTTCCCTACTCCTCCCAGGGAGGGGTTACAGGACAGAGCACCTGTGGGAATATTATCAGAGAAGTCTAGTTTTCCCTGTTGGAGGAAAAAGAGCTTCTTTGTTTAGGTGTCCCTTTATCCTCACCGATGGTGTGAATTTTCTGCGTGATGAGGAGTGTTTCAGCCCCAACTCTGGCTGCTGCCGCCGCTGCCTCGGTCCCTGCGTGACCCCCGCCCACCACGATGACATCATACTGATGTCCGGCGAGGTGGCCGACATGTCTGGAAACCGGTGAGAGGAGACTGTGCAGGAAGGGAAGCTTCTTTCTCAACATGTGAGACGCACACCTGTCAGAGTAAAAGTTAAATGATGGTGTATCCCTGTTAGATAGTCCATTACTTTCGTGACCCATCAGCTTTATTTCAACTCTCAACTTGGAAAAATAACTTTGTTGTTTACAGTGGGTAAAATAAGCAATGAACATGTCACCAACTTTCTAAGTAAATATATTTCTAAAGGTGCTTTTGACATAAAAAATTCTCACCAGATTTCAGTAACAACCCATCCAATCCACACATCCAAAGAAATCAAAACATAGATGCCATGATGACAACGGCTGAAATCTGTCAGTAACTGGAAAATAATCCTGGCATTTATTGCAGATTAATATCAGCTGGTTCATTCCAAACTGAAGGTGTGTTATTACCAAAATGGCACACAAGAGACATCTAATAATAGGTAAAAACAACGAGCTCGCTCAAGACCTTTAAAACAGTTGATACAAAGGGTCCCAAACTACCAAGAGAATATCTTCGACATCATTACAGCTGAACTCTTGGCACAGGGCAGGATGGATCCATGCTTCCATGTTTATGAACCTACCATCTGAATATCGCATCATCAGGCCAGCCAACATTTATCCAATCTTCTAATTTTGGTGAACTTGACCTCAGTTTCCTGTTCCTGACTAAAGTAACACCAGGTGTTACTTTAGTCAGGAACAGGAAACTGAGGTCAAGTTCACTGAGAGATGCTCTTCTGTGTACCTTGACTGCAACGAGTAGTTGTTTGAGTTACTGTTGCCTTCCTGCCAGCTGGAAACAGTACGCCTTTCTCTGACCTCTGGCATCAACAAAGCATTTTGGCCCGAATTCTAATTTAATTTTAAAAAATTGTTATATTGAACATGTACAGCTTTGAATCAAACCGTATCCTCGCTCTCTGTTGGTAAGAGCACAACGTACAAATACGTAAACAGTTTAGATACGGCTTCGTTTACTCAGCGCACGTGTGGATCCACAACAAACTCTCCCCTCAGGTTTGAAATGTACTTACGGTTTATTTGGGAGAAGGCGTATTGTTGTTTTTATTTCAGACTCTCTGTAGCAGAAACTGAGACTAACAGAAAGGCAAAGATCATTTAGGAAAATTACCAAACTCCTGCTACATAAGTCTCCCTATGGAGGCCGCCATGATGTCTGTAGCTCACCACCGTAATAACTGGTTTACAGACGCACTGAAAAAAACGATGCTCGGCTTGTTTCAGCCTTTCGCCTGTGCTGTTAGTGTCCTCGTTTGGTTAATGTTACAATCATGAATCAAATATAATAAATTAATAAATAAATACATGCGATCAATACAGATATGAAAAAAATAATGGGAGATAATTAAATTAACAGAAACCAAGGTGGTGATTTGTAAACAAAACATTAACTGTATGGTGACTGCCACGTTTACAGCAGGGACCACCCATCCTTGATTATATCAGCGATACAGTGGTATCGATTAAGTCCTGATTTAATCAATGCACACATTCTCCACGTAAGCGCGCTCACGTCAACGCCCCCTCCCCCTTTGAGCCGGGTTTGCAGTCAGCCGCGCGCGGATTCAGTCAAGCTGTCCTAGCGAGAGGAGGTGTTGACCGACCGCAGCAGGTTTTCCAAAGGAAACCTGAAAATCTAAGTTCCACGGCAGAGGACAGTAACGCCGAGCAGTAATTTTTTAACCGACGGTTCAGCGGTGTTGGATTTAAGGCGACGCGGCCGAGGATATAAAGTAAACCCCGGAGGGAGAGCGTCCGAAGTGAGCCCGAGGATCACAGCTAATGCTAACCTAGCCAGCCTTGGCTAAATAATTACACGGAAGCTGGTGTAATTTTTAATTGTCGCTTGCTTTGGCGTAGCCTGTGTGGTTGTAGAGTAGATAGCGTGGGGTAATTTGTTAAGTTATGTGTTCGATTTAATTATATTATCGAGGTGTTTTTGCTTTTACATGTTAGGCCACACGCGACTGGTGTTCACCTAGCAAGATTAGCCACAATAGCCGGGGAGGTTACACCGGCTCTGCGCTTCTTAGGGCAGCTGATAACTGCTAAAGATAGTTCGCTTTCAAAGCTACTTCACATCAGGAGGTATCGGTGTTTTTAAGTGAGCTTACACTTGATACTGTCTAAGCCTTGTGCTTCGCAATGCTGAAACAACAGCAGCAACCCGGATCCGGCGGGAGAAAGGCGTCTAACGGGACATCGGGCCCTGCCGGTATGTCTTCTACAGTCAGCGGGATCAACAACGCCAACAGGGCACCGGCTGGAAGGTAAGGGGGCTGGGATTTTTCTTTCAGGACAGTCCGGGGATTGTCCCGTGACTCAAAGGCCTACCGGTTAAAGCGCTGTTTCCCAGTGGGCGTAGCCCCAAAAATAGAGCTTACCTAGAAGCCAATGGGATTCACTCTTCTTAGATTGGCATCATATGTGGACCAATCAGCACGCTCGAATCGAACCCAAACCGAATCAGCGAAGTGGCGAAAGCTAGGAGTAGCAAATCAGCATAGAGGTGATGCAAAGTTTATTTGGCCTGTTTTTGGTTGAGAAGGGGCGAAAGAGAGGGGAAGGAGAAACTGTTTACATGTATAACATCACGTCCCAAATGCTTAATAAAAACGTCTGATACAGTGGCTGTGTTAACATTACACAGTTGTTATGACCAGTACGAGGTCGCGTGTGCTGCTGATTTGTGAGATGAGCGCGTTTACTGAAGTCTTGTTAGCTCCGTCTTTGTTTTGTAACCGAGCATGTAGCAAGCATTGATACGAGCCACAGTGGCCATTCATGGTGGAGTTACGTTTAGCATGCAGATTGGTCTACATCACCCTTTCATGGCTTTTCCAGTCGTATATCAAACGTCTTTGGGCAGAAATGTGTTTTTAATTTTCGATTTAGACTTCCTGTTTTCTATCTTAAGGACGCATATAAAAAAAAAGATTCAAACTAAACTGACATACGTTATTTATGTCTAATTATATTTTATTTATATCAACAGTTATTATAGGGCAAATTGGATTACGAATATTACAGAGAAACCAATTAATACCCTTTCAGCAAGCAGGCAGTGAGAGTTGGGAGAAACATCCCTTTAAACAGAAGGAAACCTACAGAAACTTGCATAGCCAGGCCCCGGGGAGGGTCGACCATCTGCCTCAACTGGTTGGGGTGAGGGGAAAAGAGAGAGGGCAGGGGAATCAACAAACAGTGTGGTAATAAACACTGGGGAGAAACTTGAAGCTCTAGAGCCAGACATACCTGCAGTGAGGTGAAGGGGGATGGGACAGATTGGGGGGGGGGGGGGGTTAATCTGTAAACAAATATTATTTCTTTAAACAATTTCTATGTTCGGATGCCAGTGTTTTTCCTTTAAGTCACACAGTTAGAGTGCGCGGATTGAGAATAAATTAACTGTGGAGCTTTTCTGGTGAGCAGGAGTGACATAAGAACTTGTCCTGCCACTCTGAGTAACTTTGCTTCTCGAATAACCAATTTTTCTAGTGTGTGATGTGGACTGTGACACTGACTCCTCAGACTTTGAAAACAAGTTCTTCTCCTTCTGAACAGCGAAACTTTTCTGTTTTGTTTTTCAGGAATCGATCTTCTGCAAAGCCATCATTCCAGTCATCTCCTGTAAGTATCCCGATCCACAAAACTGCAAATACACACTACATTTTTAAAATATTCTTGGGAGGGAAAATATATGGCGATACTGGGTACTTTTTTATAAATTATTAAATTTTACTCATTTAGAAGCATCGCTGGTGTAAAACCCATTTTATAGGTCAATGTATTAAGCCCTTTGCCTGTGGAGTCAGATATGAGTATGACCTGTATTTGGTAAAGTCCTCCTCTGTAAAAGGGCCATTGAAAGGTTTATCTACAGCTGCTCTTCACTCACCTGTGGCTGATTGCATTAGCTGGTCTTTACTATACCTGATCCGATCCACAAAGTTACTCTGTTATGACCAGTCATCAGATTGGGGTTAAAACTGCGTGTGCGGTTATGTGATTGTACACAAGACTGTGGAGGTTGGTTAATATCTGATATGGCAGATGTAAAGGATCAAAAGTGAAAGTAAAGGCAGTTGAGTAAGAGTGAATTGTTCGTCGTGTAAAGTAGCCGTGGTGGCCAGATGTTGAGTCGCGGTTCGACACTAACTTTAAATGCAGTGACAAGTCTTGAGTAATTTATGATTTCTTCTCTCCACCACGTGTAAAAACAAAAACAAAAAAAGTCTGTTATATGGAACTGGACGTCACCTTTAGCATAACCTGTGCAGAAAGAAGATTTTTACCTTACCTGCTCTGGACTAATTGCAGGATTTACACGCGGTCATAGTCAGAAGACGGTTTAAGCTGATGATGTAACAGGCATAGCTGCCGGGTCGGACTTAAAAAGCCAAGTTATGACGGATTAACTTAACCAGGAATAAGAACTTCTTGGTGTAAAGGGCCTCTGAGGGTTAATGGTTAACTCTGTTCTAGTTTGTCAGCGTCAGCCCGCGTTAATTTAAATATATTGCGTCTTTGTAAAGCTTTGTTTTGAAAATCTTTGTTTCCCCATGTGTAGGTGTTTGAGGGTGTCTATAACAATGCCAGAATGCTTCATTTCCTCACAGCTGTTGTGGTGAGTCATTTGGCTGGTTGTCTTCTTCAGACCATGTTATTATTATCATTATTATTATTATTTATTTTGTAAACAATAGTCTTAGAGGTAAACTTACCTACTGTAAAGGCACTCTTTATTACATGGTGGGATCTGTACACTGGTTAATTTGTTTCACTTTTTTTTTAACGTAAATACGCAGTTTTTCCACAAATAATATAGCAGTTATTGATTTAATACTGATATAAACACTTCTCTGGTTAGCTATAGTTTTTAAAGACTGTCTTGTCTCTCTCAGGGATCCACATGTGACATAAGAGTGAAGAATGGCAGTGCATTTGAGGGCATATTTAAGACTCTCAGTTCTAAGGTAAGAAGCTCAGGTCACACAGGCATGCACATCAGTTTGCCGCTTTTTTTGGGCAGTGCAAATAATCCTGTCAGAGTGATGGTCATCTTTTCTGTGGTTGTTTAATACTTGCTGAGCGCTGAGTGCTTTCTCAATGTCCTTAGTGCGAGTTGGCTGTGGATGCTGTACACAAACGCAATGAGGAGGAGGGCTCAACATCAGCTCCGCCACGGAGGGAGGACATCACCGACACCATGATCTTCAGCCCCTCAGACCTGGTCACGATGATCTGCAGAGACGTCGACCTCAATTACGCCACCAGAGGTATGAAAACGCACGTGTGCCGAGGGTCAAGTCAGGGCAGGCTCTGGGTTTCTGCAATCTGGTTAAAAGAATGTAAACGTGGTGCTTCTTCATTCAGTGTGAATGGCTGCAGATGTAATGGGGAAACTATTTCAGATTTATCCACCTTGTTTTGACGTCTTCTTGCGTTTGATTTTTCAGACACCTTCACGGACACAGCCATCAGCTCCAGCCGCATCAATGGAGAACATAAAGAGAAGGTTTTGCAGAGATGGGACGGAGGTGACAGCAACGGAGAGAGTTACGATTTGGAAACTGATACAGTAAGTTTCATACACTCTGTCAAGTTTCTGTGTATACAGACTGTTACTTATTGTTAACTCTTGCGCTGATTCCTTTACTACCCCATTAATCTCCCTTTTTTGTCTCTTCAGTCTAACGGCTGGGATGCCAACGAGATGTTTCGTTACAACGAAGTCAAATATGGTGTCACATCAACGTATGATTCCAGCCTCTCAATGTACACGTAAGTTACCGCAGCAGTTTGTAAAATACGCCAAAAACATTCCCTTAACTAGTCAGTAAGGTTATAAGTATCAGTATTTTTACTGTAGGACACGTCTGACACAAACATGCAGATTAAGTCAGTTTTTATTTCTCCCACCGCCCAGTGTACCGCTGGAGAGGGGCAACTCTGAGAACTATCGGCAGAGGGAGGCACGCGCCGCCCGCCTGGCCCAAGAGATTGAGTCGAGCCCCCAGTACCGCAGTCGCGTCAACCTGGAAAACGATGAGGGCAGAACCGAGGAGGACAAGTTCAGCGCCGTGGCGCGGGACGGCAACGATCGAGAGAGGGGCCGTGAGAGCCCACGTGACAAAGAGCGGGAAAGGGGTAGAGACAGTCCAGGAGCCAGCAACAGGTGAGAGGATGTTTATTCTGAAATGCTTGTCAGGAACATAGATATAAGGGTTGTACTTATTTTAGGTGTTCACTCACTTTTTTCCCCCTTTTTTGTGGGGGGTTCCAACTTAAAGCTAAAGAGTCAAGTTTGAAACGCGTTTGCTCCCCTCTTTTCTCCACCAGGGAGGGCAAGTACATTCCATTACCTCAGCGTCAAAGAGAGATGAACCGGGAACGAGCTGAGAGAGGCTCTGGCGGGCCTCCATCTCACAATCGCCTGAGTGGAGGTTACCGCTCCAACCCTCCATCCTCCTCGTCCCCAAAACCACCCCTGCCCTCTGCAGCTGGGCCCCAGCCCGGTGTCACCCCCTCGGAGAGAAGCAGCCCTCTGTCGGGTCGTGTCAGTGCCTACGCCCCTCACCACCCACAGGGAAACGCCAGCCCGAGTCCAGGCTCCGGCCCAGCCAGCCCCTACACGCCTGCTTCACCTGGCGGCCCATCATCCAGTTCAGCTTCCGCTTCAACTGCCCCGTCCCCAGCCAGCCCGCCCGCTCCACACGGACACACGGTTCCTCATTCCCACTCACTCCCGCACTCGCTGTCCGACGCTAGCAGACCAGTTAATGGAGGTGAGTGTGTGAACTTTTATCAGGATCGACTTCACAGCTGTAGCATCTATGCCTGTCGCTAAAGCAGATGTTTCTGTGCTTTCAGTTGCTGCAAGGACCTCTCCTAAAGCCCAAAGACCTCCACAGTCAAGCCGGACAAGCCGCACTCAGAACTCTCACGCTCAGTCCACAGGTACAGTGACATTCTGGTCACCTCCCATGTTAATTATGAAATTCAATCAAACTAACTTCACTTTCAATTTTCTTACAGCTACTCGTTCCCCTAAATCAGGCTCTTCCCAGGACACACCTTACTTGGACACATCTTCTGTCTCGCTGCCTGCTCAGAAGACATCAGGCCCCGCCCCTCTCTTCCCTGTAGATGGTACAGTCTCTCCTAATGTTTGTGTTCATAGAACAGTTTTAAGCTTGGAATTAGAAATTCTGCAACTAACTGGATTATTGTGCCGTTTTCACAGTGAATGAGATCCTCGGTGCAGCTGCAAAGGAACGCTCCGGCGAGAGCCCGAGCACAACAGAGGAAAGCAAGACGAGTAAAGGTATTTAAGTTTGGTGCTGGCTAAATGCTGGAAATGAGCTTTTTGCCTAGTTGCGCACCCTTTGTGTTGTTGTTTGAAGTTCTCAAAACTCTTTTCTCTTCCACCAGCGCCGTCGGTTCAGCAGAGGTCCCACATTGAGGAGCTGCGGAAATTTGGCAAAGAGTTCAGGGTAAGAGTCACCAATCACAAGGCTGCGTGCTGACATCAGTGATGTCAGACCTCCCTCCAACATCACTCCCATCTGAATCATGTTATGATGATCAACTTTAGCAGATGACGCTCAATGCTAGTCATCCATCTCGGTCTTTACAGTGTCACTGACCAGTAAAAGCTTTTATTCAATTGAACTGCCACAGTAACAAAGTAAAAAGGAAACAATGATCAGTATTAAATTATTTTACAACATTGGTGTCAGCCCAGCAATTCACAGGCAGTACATGTCTAAAATAAAAGGCTCGATTGTTATTAAATGTGACTGAGCTGAAAATTGCTGAAATTATGACATCAGGCTGCTGCAAAGCCTCAGATTAATCTGTTATGACTCTGTTTCTGTGCACATTGTTGGATTGGACTCAAGATTCTTGTTTCACGGTCTCCTCTTCCACCTTTTCTTAGCAACAGTGCTCCTCATTTGGATATTATTATGACCTATTATAGCGGGATTGCTAATCAACACGTTTTATATTCTTGTTTCTCTGTGAACTTAAATTAAACCTCAGTAGTTATAACAGGCTCCTCAGTTGTGAGGCTTTGCTGTCATGTCTGATAGTAAATTAATTATTTGATTTGTTGGATGAAACAAACAATTTTGCTTTTACAGACCAGCTGCTTATCCCTCGACTCCTTTTTATCTTCCAGCTCCCACCCAGCGGAGCTAACTCCAGCTCTCCCAGTTCTCCTGCAGCAGGGACGACCCCTCCTGCTGTAAGCGAGGTCAGCCAGCCCAGCGCAGCCAACCCCGCGCCATCAGACGCTCATCCTCCATCAGAGTCTAAACCTCAGCCTGCAGCTCCCAGTCCTTCCCAGACCCAGCCTTTGCCAGCTGTCTCCGAGGACCCCTCCAAGGACACTGCAGCTACACTGGGCACCACAACAGCTGCCGCCACGGCGCCCCTCTCAGACAGGCAGTCCCCAGCCACCCCTCAGCCTGCCAGGACCCCAGGAAGTGAGGAGGTCAGGTCCGAGGCAGCGGAGAGGACAGAAGGCGTAGCAGAGTGAGTTTAAATAAAGGGACCAAAGATTTCTGACTGTGAACTCTGTGATTTATTTTTTTTAACTCAGTTTATTGCAGTCATCATAATTTATAACAACTATTTTCTCTTTTGCAGCCAAGTAAAGAAATCAACCTTAAACCCAAATGCTAAAGAGTTCAATCCTATCAAACCTCAGATGCCTATGGTAAGACACTTGAATCTGTTAAGTCATTAAAGCTTTAAAAAAAACACACACACACAGAAATTAAGATATTATTTCATATATTGAATCTACATTTATTTACCCGTGATGTGTTTCTGACAGACGAAGCCCAACACTGCGCCCACCCCACCTCGGCCAACTCCTCAGAGCCCCGTGGTGCTGCAGCATCCAGGAGGACAGGGGCCGCTCTACAACCCCCAACCCTACCTCTCCTCCTACATCTCACAGATCCACTCTGTGCCGGTACGCAAGCCAAAAATAAATAAACATGGTCACTTAAGGCGTCTTTCTCTAAATGTCGTGCTTAACACCGTCTACAAATATCTTGCTGGCATTTGAAACATGCCAATAAAATGCTAAATATTCACGTGGAACTGTAATCAGATACTGTTTGCAGTTTTTCTTTTCACATTAAAGCCACAGTTCTTGTGCTCACCTGTTGATCTTTTTGTCTTTCAGCCCCCACAAATGTATCAGTACACCATGTCTACAGTGGGCCAGGGAAAATACCCCAGAGCAAAAGGTAAATGCAGCGTGTGCTTTTTATATTGTTTCCCACATATTTAAAATGAATTTCCTGTCAGCTCTTGTCACAGGCTTGACTTTCGGCTCCAGAGAAAGTGCTGACTGTTACCTCAATGTTAACCTTGAGTTATGATGTGCTGTGTAACACAGAGCCGTCATGCTTTAAACTTGCAGAAACGCTTAAATCAGAGACGACTGAACTCTGGAATCTGCAGTGAGGAACGGGAAAGATGGTGTTTTTGTCCTCCATGTTTCTGTTCTCTTAATGATTGGCTCCTCTCATTAGGCTCGGTTGTGGCTCAGCGCTCTGACCATGGTTCTTCAGCACCCCCCATGCTGCAAGCTGCATCAGCTGCTGGGGCCCCGCTGGTAGCATCCCCTTACCCTCAGTCCTACCTTCAGTACAACCCTCAGCAGTATGGCCAGCAGCAGGTCATCCAGGCCATGACACCCTACCCTGGACAGGTAGCACGTCTGCCCTCCAAACACATTCTGTAGTCGGGGTTTTACATTATTTCTCATTCAGCAGAATAACACCTTTTTCCTTTCTTTTCTCCATCCTCAAAAGCCCATGTACTCAATGCTGCAAGGTGGAGCCAGGATGATAGGTCAAGGTGGGGGTCCCCACCCACAAGCCCTCGGTCCACCAGGAGGGCCCCAGTTCTCTGCACAGGGAGATGGACCTCAAGGCCCACAGCAGGGCATCTACGGTGAGTGGAGATGGATGTGAACGAGAAAATATCCAGGTGACGCGAATCGATTGATTTGTAGATACAGAGTCGACCCTGACGTGAATTCTCTCCTTCCTCTGTAGCTCCACAGTCATTCTCCCATCACACAGGCGCAGTTCATCAGCCTCAGCCCTCCAGTACACCAACAGGCAATCAGCCCCCACCCCAGCACACTGCACCTAGCCCTGGACAGGTAAGACGCCCCCGAAAAGGAGAAGGGACCGTCCACCTGGTCTGTGCAGTGGGGGCTGCTCATTGCTGCTTTATGTCCACAGCTTCGACACACCTTACATTTTCAGACTGGATTGTGTGAAATATGTTCAGAATTCATTCCAATTATATCTGTGAAGGTTCTCAATCATCCAGGTCATCGTTGTCTAAGGCGCTTGGGAAGAAAAGCGTCTGGACTTCTTTAAGTTGCCGTGAACAACCATCTTTGAACAGAGGCGGTGGCTTACGACACCAACCGTCTGACGCCTTAGCGCCCACTCACATCCTGGGCCATTTGATCACATGATAGGGTGGGGCTAGGTTTCACAGTGAGCTCATCCAAAACCTTGGCTGATAAACCGTTTTTCACACCTTGGCTCGTGTGATTAGTTAGAGGATCAATAGGGGGTCCATTGTCCCTCTTGGGGGGACACTCCCACAGGGGTTAAATCTGGGACTCTCCATCATTTGACCCTAAAACTGCAGAAGCTTCTCAGATGAGAGGTAAACGTCTTCAAGCAACTTAAAGAAGTCCAGATGCTTTTTCTTTTTAAGCTCCTTAGACTATGAATTCTGAAATTAAGCAGCTTGCACTATCAGGTTGATTTTTGGTGATATATGTGATATATGTGAGATATGTTGACTTTATAATAATAAGCTGAAAAGCATAGCACTTGTTCTAATCTCACTTTTGGAAAAGGCACATGTGCACCTTTTCCTTCTCTACAGCTTTATTTTTATGGCCCTTGATGAATTTTCACACCTTGATGTGCTTTTCAGAACGCCCAGTCGGGCCCACAGCCCCAGTCCTTGTACCACTCAGGCCCCTTGTCGGCACCCACCCCACCCAATATGCCGCCAGGCCACACGTCTCCACAGGGTTCTTACTCCATTCCGGGGTACAGCATCCATGGTCACCAGGGCATCCCACCCACCTACCCCCTTGGACAGATAGCACAGGTATGTGCTCCATTTTCCTGTTCTCCCCCTTTTCTCAGCAGGTGGTGTTTTAACTTCTGATCTAAACCGTGTCAACTGATCTTGTTGTCCCCCAGGCTCATGTTCAAGGAGCCATTTCGGGTCCCCACCATTCGGGGAGCCATGGTCAGCCCCAAATAGTAATGTTGCAGCCTCAGCAGGGCCCTGGTGCAGTACCCCAGCACCCCCAACACGGACCTCAGCAAGGAGCACACCAACACTTCTACATCCAGCAAGGTATCAGACACAACCCCTCCCTCAGATTTCCCTTTTATGGGTCAAACAAAGGTGTCGTTTGAAGCGCGGGCTTTACAGGCTCTGTTTTATTTTTGTTTACCTCCCACAGCGATGCAGGTCCAGACACACCCCGCTTCCTTCCATCCGCCTGGAAACTAAAACCTCTCTGCAACCTCCCAGATTGTTCTCCCCCTCTCCCAATCCCCGTCTGCTGGATGAGAGGCCCAGAGTGAACGCGACTCATTTAAAACAAAGAAACTGACAGGATCACACGGAGCAGAGAAGAAATCAGAAACCTCGCAGCACCTTACGCTTCTTCAATACAAACCTCGGTGTCCGTGCGGCACTAGGAGGAGCTTTTTAATGCTAACGATGAAGGTGACAGAGGGTGGCAGCAGCGCCTGACCCCTGGTGCTGTCCCGCTCTTCTCCCCGACTTTTTTTTATTTACCCTATTCAGAGACACGAGGCACCTTACTGGGAGGACCAGGCGCGGAGGGAAAACAGCAGCAGACTCTTTATCTTCCAGAATTGTTTTTTAGCCTTGTACTACGACACAAATGAGAAACGGACTGTCGCAGGATTCTCATGAATACAGGAAAGGAGGGATTTGAAGACGAGATGAGGACTTTTAGCAAAATTTTTTTTAAACTCTATTCAGTAGTTACAAACCATCCCCTTTCCCCTTCTTTTTCCCTTGTAGGAAAATCTAATTAAAAAACAAAAAAATGGACAAGACAAAAAAAATTTAAAAATAAACAATGACCAAAAAATAAAGTTTTCAACTCAACTACAAAGCGTTTAATTTATTGTATTGTTAATTATGTTTTTGTCTGGAGCATTACAGTTTGCCTTCTCACTTCAGGAGTTAACGACCATGAGGCACACCAATTTATTTTTCATTATCCTTTAGCAAAAGCACATTTAATTTGAGGCTGGAGCGTTTGTCATTATGTCAGGTTGAACAAAGCAAATTACCTCCCAGAGGATGCTGCTCATTCGTTTCATATTCTCATTAGCTTGGATTCGTTCTGCTCACAGGAGCAAATATGTTGATTTAAAACGGTCACTAGGGGGACCCCTGCTTATACGCTAGCCTCCCTGCCAACATCACGAGGCACTCTGTCCTTGTTCTGGCAGAGAGGACTCTTTAGGTTAGTAGGACACTGTGCTTCTGCTTCCCCTTTAGGCGACTATGGCAACATACTGTGGCTCAGTGACAGCTCTCTAAATCAATGTACTACTGAGCACACCAGCTAGCTCTACTTCAGTGTGTCAGTGCGCGTGGCCCAGTTTCCCCCTCGCCGCAGCGGGCCGGGACACGCTCTGTCAGCACGGCGGGGTTGCAGCGACCTTCCTCAGTGTGACAGCGCGTAGAGCTGCTCGGCACTGCGCTCCAGTCGCTCCCGGTACTCCAGGTTGGCGTAGTTGCCTTCGGGGACCCCCTGCAATCTGTAGAGGAGACCCCAACAGCAGCACGCAATCACCGCGGTGCTGTCGCTGTCACCTGGACAAGAGAGATGAGAGCAGAGTGAGCAGTTAGTGTGCGTGATAATGCATCACTGACATTTATCATTTATCTTTGTGGCCATCTTAAAAGTGACTAATGATTTTTTTTAAATATTATTATTATAAATAATGACCATCCATCACTAGACTGGCTTCTTTGGTGGGGATTAATATTGTTGCCTCAGAGACAGAAGGTCCCAAGTTCAAACCCACCATTTGGCCGAGGCCTTTCTGTGTGGGGTTCACAGGTTCTCTCCCACAATCCAAAGAAAACAAAGAGTGAGGTTGGGTTAATTGGTAATCCTGTCCAGGGTGTACTTCTGGTTTGTTTTTTCTCTTATTAAACAAAGACACCAGATTTTTTTTTTTTTTTCATTCACACAGTTTGTCTCACACCTTGTTGCATAATTATTGAGAAGTCAAACAACTGGCAGCTTAATCTTCATGCCTTACTTTATCAGCTGACATCAAGCTGTCCGTTTAATGTCTGATTTACTTCTTAAGTCTTGTTCCATGTTCACAAAGTTGCTACTTTCCTTAAAACAGGGACCAGTATTGGGTGCAATTGCAGTACAATTGTTTCTAATGTAACACATTTGCATTCCTGAGTTCAGAAATCACATTAGTTTCTAATTATCTGCACTTTGAGACAGAAACTGCTTAAGCAACAACCAGTCGAACTCAGTTTACATGGGAGAGAAATTTCCAGGGAATTTACAAGATTTCTTTGAAGTTGTACGAAAGGTTACATTGTTCCTTCAGCTGCTCTCTTTAGGGGTCACCACAGCTGATCAGCACCCTTCTGTTACACCAACCCTCTGCAGGTCCTCCTCCACTACTTTCATGAACCCTGAGGTCTGCCTCCTTTCCTCTGCCTGGCAGCTACAAATACAACATCTTTTATCCACTTTCTGTCATCTCAGCCACAATTCCCTCAATTTGTCTCCATCATGTCTCCTCGCCTTCTTCCTCTGTCAGTGGATACACCAAATACCTTCTTCATAGTTCCCTGTAGTTACATTATTTAGCAATTAGGTGAAAGTGCATCTCAAGCGGTGCTGTTAGTTTAATAACTTACTTTGTACAGGGATTTAATAATCCATTGCTTAAAAAAACAACACCTTTTTACGAGTGACTGTGTGTAAATGTTTGAAATGAGAGGAATGCTGGCTAATATATAAACATGATGGTTACCGGAGTCACTATCAAACTAAACCAAAGACTGTAAAAAAGAAAAAGCAGACTTCCAACTAAAGCTGAGTTTGTGTTAATATAATTAAACACAGATATTTTAGGTAAAGGTTTTACATTTAGTGTAAGACTTCACTCACAGCTTATACTACATTACACCAGTGAGACCTCTGACCTCCATGGAAGGCGGCCCTGCTCATCAGCTCTTCCCAGTCTGAACCTGCGCCCAGCAAGGCGTCCAGCGCTATCATTGGAGCATCATGGCCACTGCGTCCGGCCCAACCTGACAAGCTGAAGCTCTTATAGGCTTCGTCTCTTTCAGCAGGGCCGTAAGAGGCAGGCCAAATCACAGGGCCCACACCGTGAGCGAGGCCCCTCAGATCCAAGTACCTGCAGACAGGAAAGGGGGGTTCACAGCATCTACACGGTCTACCTGTGTCATTCTCTCTCTGTTAAAATGAAAAAAATAAAACACAATGCAGTCATGTCATATGGCTGTTACTACAAAAAGGTCTGTTTTTTATTACCTTTGGACAAAATCAAAATATATTTCTGTGTCCAGCCTAAAACAGACTGTTTTTAGCTACTCCTACCATTTAATCACTCGCTTACTTTTAGGGTCATTCCATCTCAAATCATCAAAATGTCTCAATCAATCATTTTTGATTTGCCAGATTTAAAATGTGAACATATGTAATAATAATCGCAGTGAATTTCTTTAGCTTCATATATGTAATATAAAAATAAAATATCAAAACATGTCTCATAATTGGCTAGTTTAAATATTCAAAAAATAACGCCGTCCTCTAAAGTCCCATATTTGAGCACACTTTTAAAATAACATTGCAAAATTCAACTAGCGATAATTTCTTAATATATAAATATATATATTAAGAATACTTTAATATGAAAATGTTTGTCACAAAATGTGTTAGTCATTAAAAAAATGATTTTTAGACAGCTAATCCAAATATTGTGGTGTTTCCAGATGGTACTCTGAAGATCAGTGTAGCATTTTCATATATATTGCAATAATTGCAGGATTCACTCTGGGGTTTCTCGGTTATAATTAGACCATCTGGAAACATTTTGCTTTTGTTGTACAACTTATCAGTTTTTCTGTTCGGTGTGAAAGTTGAAGGAAAATTCAGTTTTCTTACTTTTTGTGATTAAGAATTTCATGTTAAAAAGTATTCTGCATGTTTTAATTTGCATAATTTAATTTGCATTTGTCATCAAAACTCTTCCTTTATATCACATGATCTCATTCAAGCATATATTACATCAAGTTACCAGAAATATAACAGGCACTTAAATGTTTTTCTCCCAATTTTGCACATTTACCTGAATATAGTGTTTTGCACTTACATTGATCTTTGTCAGAGGATGTAGTACTGCGGGATAAAAATGACATTTGTTCTGCTTAAGTAAACCTGACCGGTGACATTTTAGTACAATTTCATGTCACCGTCTGTTAACCTTGACGCTGAAATAGGTTAATAGAACTTGCTGATGCTGGAAACTTTAATGTGAATTCAACATGACAGCCTAACAAGGCTCAATTTCAGCAGCCCATACCATTGCCACTTGTCACAGAAGTAGCCCCAGTCTCTCTCGGTCTCCTCCACGGCATAGCCTCGACCTTCAACGAAGTTCTTTGCTATTGGGCAGGCCTCGTTTATCAGGCCCAGACCCCAAGTTGTGATTGGCCTGCGCTGGATGGCGTATGAAGTGAAAAGGGCTGACGCGACAGCTCCCAGGAAGCCCGTGGGGTGAGGATGGGTCATTCTGCCTGTCTCGACAGCAACCGCCACCAATGACAACAGCTGGTCGGGCTTTGGATACCTGATGGGGATGAAATATTAAAGACCTTATCAGTATTTATTAAGGAAGATAATATCTATCACCTGAAATATTCAGGTTTTCTCATTGACATGCACAGAACTTCTGAGCATCATCATTCTGAGTTAGTATGGTGCAGATAAATACTTCTGGAAAAAACATGTTTTTTCCATAAAGAAGCTGTTATTCTTCCAATAATTGAATTATCAGTATTTGTTGAGAGCTAAAAAAAAACTAGTAAATTATTTGTTGTTAAAATGCTAATAGTAGATATTTTTCACTTTTTCTGTGTTTTTATATAATTAAAAAGAAAAACTCAGCATATCTGGCACTGTATTACTATCAGACACTGTCAAAGAGTCAAAATCAGCATTATAGTCATAAGCTCGTTTTTTTTTTTTTTTTTTAATGCAGTCTACCTTAACAGATGAACTTGAATCACTCATTTTAGACACTAAGAACTATTTCAATGGAGTGAACTGCAGATCACCTTCCTAATATTAAATAACAGTTTTATTTTATTAGATTTGTCTCAACTGCATTAACTCTCATGACTGATTTTTGTTTCTTGCCCCCGGGGGTATCCTGAAAGAGAGATCTTAAACTTAAAATAAGTAAAGTATACATATATTAAATATTGCTCCTTGTTTCTGCTACATGTAGATGAGCAGAATAGCGTGAGATCACCTATGCGACCTCCTCTTCTATGCAGGAGACAAAAACCCCACAAAGAAGTCAAAAACTCCACAGGAAACCTTCACCTTTGAAAGTCATGTGAGTTGCATAAGAAGGGCAACACTTTGTACCTCAAAAACAGATAAACAGAGTCCAAGAGAAAAATATTACTCTCAGCCAATGTGGACTATTATAACTGATGACTTGGACCTGGATCTGGGATCATTATTGTCTTTGGGTGGTTGTAACGTTGAGGATATTAAACTTATTTCTTGTATAATGTGAAACACAAATAAAAATGGATTTACCTTTTACATTATTATACTAGACTTTTGTGCTCTGTAAAATAATTTAAGGATCAAAAATAAAACTAGAAACACAGAAATAATTCTGTCCTCATCTGTATTGCATTTAGCACAAAGATGGTTCTCAGTTTAGATGCTGGTTAGTTTGCTGATTATCTTTCTAACAGAATTAAAATAGTCTCCAAAAGACTTCAGGTCAAGTCCATTTGCCATTTGTACAGGTGTTCCACAAGGATCTATTCTTGGAGCTCTTTTATTTGCCCTTTACACAAATAATACTCTCTGCCACCCAAAACTGTAATGTCAATTTTTATGCAGATGACACCACTATATATGCCACAGTCTCTTCCTTTGCATTAAAAATCTACAGTTCGCTATTGATACATTTCAAAATTCTCTTATTAAACATAATTAAATTAAAGACAAAGATGAGCTTTTTATAGAGAAACAAATCTTGTTTCTTAACTATTTTATCTGCACTTATACAATTATGTATTAATTATACACAATTATGGTGATATTGTGGTGATATTGTTAATATCCACTCATATATGTTATCATGGGTCATTCTTTTCTTAGTCAAAATTGTATCTTTTATGAAAAAAGTGGCATGGATTTAAATATGTTGCTGTTGATAAATAGAACAAGTTTAAAAAAAAAAGAAAAAAAATACAATTTCTGCTTTGATTGGAATATTTTAATGGTTTTATAAATGATCTCCAACTACACTGCATGAGCTTTTCTTCATTTATGAGCATGCACAATGTATCCTTGTCTTGTGTTCAACTAGCGTGCATGTTTCTGTGCATTTTTTATATGTGGGTTTTGTACACAACCCTCACTCGAATAAGAGTTCTAAATAGGACTACCTAATTAACCTAATGTAATTAAAAATTTAAATAAAAATAATAATTTGGAACGCCTTTCACTCACTTTTTTATTAAAAAACTGCTCTGAGAACACAGCAAAACACTCTCTCAGAAAAAGCACGACTCAGACTCAGTTCATGATTAAGATGTGCTGCATCTGCTCAAGACAGCCATATTTCAGAATTATTGCCAATTAAAAAGTAATAACCAAACCCACTGCGGACTCAGGGAAAGAACAAACAACATGAAGATTGAAAAGTAAGAGCTTTTTACCTCAGGCCAATGCACATGGACCTCATGGCTGCTCCACAGCCTGTCCCGTCAGGGTTATATGCCACTCTGTATCCCCCTTCCTCCCCAGGCTTTAGCTGGGAAACCCCTAAAAGAACAAAGCTTTAGCTCTATATCGCCTCCATAAACAGATGTTAAATGACTTCAAAATGATGTTTTACCCAGAATGCTCGAAGGCCCTGGTTTCCTGCCCTCCATGTCCTTCATGGCTTCCACATAACGAGCAGCCACCTCATGCATGAGCTCCTCCCCAGTCTTTCCTGTTAGGATGACACACATTGTTCAAATTGCAGACTTTAAAGAGGTAACTGATCTGTTAACAGGACTGCCTGGTTTGCCGTATCCCACTAAAGGTCAAGTTGTATTTCTGCCTCTTTTTCCCCCACTTGTGTAGCACCTAATATAGCGCTAAATCAAGGCAAGGCTGGAAATTAGATTTGACCTTTTTTTGTGGAGCTCTTGAAGAGGCGTGAACAGCGTCTGTAAGGTCAATCCAATCAGCTCCTCGATTCCAGCAAGATGTGCAACAGAGGAAAAACCAAGTAGAACAAAATGTTTTAATGTGGCTTTGGACTCGCCTGTTGCTAGTCCTTCAGCTGTAGCCAGATGCAGAACTGTGTCGTCACTCACAGGCCAGTCAGGGAGCTCAGCCTTGATGTTCTTTAGGCCACCAAGTTCCTGAAGCTCCTGCATGGACAGAGAGGATGATGATGAACACTCCTTTCTTAAGAACTCCCTTCTAAGTCATCATCAATCAAAACTACATTTAACTCATAAAATAGATGATACCTTCATCTTTATGCATAAGAAAAAATAGGAACCCTGGATGGAAATGCTTTGCTGGTCCAGTACTGACCTGGTGAATAGCTGGTCCTGATTCATTGTACTCCCACAGCTGGTTCCTGTAGCCCAAGGCATCACCAACTCCACTCAGCAACATGGCTGCCTTGTAGAGCTCAAGCGTAGCAGATCTGCTGGGGCTGAAAAGATCACAGTTACCCTGCTGAACTTTGCAAAGATCACTTAAAATGCACTAAAGGCCACAGACGGACAACCCGATCAGCTCATAGTGCTTTTAACTTTACGTTAAATAAAGAAAACTCATTGGAGAAGTCAATGAGCTAAAGTCTTGATTTAGCTCAGTCATAGATTGGCCTCCCCAGCAGCTGAATCTCAACATTACTTTAGAGGGATTATCTTGACAGAGAACAAAAACAAAAGGCAGCTAACATGAAAAAACAAAAACAAAACAGAACTTCAAATGTCCTTTAAGAAGCCCGGAGAACTATTCCTAAAGGTCAGAGAGTTCAGGCTGTGTTGAAGTATAAATTTGGTCATAGCAAATATTGACTTACAACATGGTTGGAATTGTACCAACTCTGTTTTTGTCTTATACACTGCACTCTATTGAAGTTTACAGATTTTTTACAACAAATCTCCCATTTTTCTAGCAAAATATAAAGAACAGTAATTGCACAGTAATTTACGCTTACTTTTTAAAAAGCAATAATCACTGATAACATTTAACCCTTAAATAATAGCTCTGAATTAAAAATGTGCTTTATAGGAGAAATGCGCTGTTGTGTCAAAGCAGTCATTCTTCTAAGTTACTATGAGGCTAATTTACAGTTACTTGACATAAGTATAGTACTAGCCTATGTAGTGCTGTTAGTAAACATACACTGTAACTATAAATATCCAAATATGTTAACGTGCATTGTACATTCAGCGTAAATCGCAAAAACTGTGTCTCTAGAAGTCATGATGTGTCTCATATAAACAATATCACGTGTGAAGAGTTGATCTAACAGGACAGGTCAATTACAGAGAAACCTGATTCAAACTAAGTAACGCAGGACGTCCTCCCTCCGTGCAGCTGCAGCCTCACCGCTCCATTGCAGCGTGTCGTTCCCACAAACGATCCTCAGGAGGCGGTTACACGCGTCCAGTTAACACCGCGGCTGCACACGGGCCCTGCTTGGTTGTTGCAAGAAGTAGCTCAGACTCCTAGCTCAAAAAAATTGCGTTCATTTAGAAAAGTTATGGTAACAACTACTTTTCAAACCACAGCCAACAGCCGGACTCGCGTGAAAACGTGCGGGCTAAAAAAGGACACAGAGACGAACCAAGTTTAGCTCTCCAGCTGGCAAGATGGGGACAAATGTTTAACAGCACGATCTCTGACGAGTTCCCAAGCACCGACCACACACACACATCATTTCTGTGTGTGGGGATCTGAAGGTGATGGATTTTTATGGTCAGTAAATGTCAGGGGGATTTTTTTCTGGACAAAACCTGACTGTTTGGTATTTTCTTCATACAGACATTTCTCCTTGATCAAGTTTCTTCCTTGTCCATTCTTCACATTTGCACCAAAGTGGTGCTTGCATAACCTTACTGACAACCAGACACCACCATCAGCTCCACCTAAGCATAGGAATAAGTGTAATATGTAGAAGTGGATTGATCCAAATACTGAGAGTATTTATACCAGTGCTGGTATAGGAATTAGATCAATACTAGCCCAATAGGATCGATACTTAGCTTCTATATAGTGCTTTTCTACTCTCCTGGAGCATTTAAAGCGCTTTATACAACATACCCATTGCTTTCTACCCATCATTCACACACATTCATACCCTGATGGATGCATTAGAGAGCAACTTGGAGTTAGTATCTTGCCCAAGGACATTTTGGATGTCACGATCGAACCACAGACCTTTTGATCAGTAGGTGACCCACTCCACCTCCTGACTGCCACCCCAATGTCTGAACCATTTCATGTTGACTGTCTCGTCTATTTTATTTATAGCATATACAGCACATTTAATCTACAGAAGCTGACCCAAGGTGCTTTAGAGAGACGCACATTTACATTTCAGATCTCCAAAATAAGCAAGATGCAATATACATGATAAACTGAAAGGTGTGTTATGTCATGTTAATTATTGTGGAAAGTAAAAATCACAGTCACATCACAGTGGTCATTCAAATGTGCTCAGAATTAGGCAAAGTGATGACGATTCACCTCATAAATCATGACACGCTGCTATCCCCCACATAAGCTGCTTTTATTGGTTAAAAGTATCAATATTGGTATCAGCAATACTGGCCCTGTATTTACTTTGTGTCGGATCAATACCAAAATTTGCAGTATTGCACAGCACTAGATGGGTGGCCTGATGTGAGCAGATGTTTGTAGCATCTCTGTCCTGTGAGCTGCATCAGAAAATCAGTTTGTATCCAGCTTTGTGACATTAACTAATCTCACATATATAGAGAGAGAATCAGAAACTGCTTTTAAAACAAAACGCTTCAAGACACTTCATCACTTCACTGAAGATAAACAGCACACATAAACTGTGGAAACAAAGAAAAGAGTTCGTGAATATGCATTACAAGAATAATAAAAGTTTGGCAAGCAGAGCATGCCAGATGATGATCTTGGCAGTTCAGATGAAGGATCAAAAATCTGACGTATTACACAAAACACAAAAAATCAAGGGAACCAGTCCCAGACACAGTACATGATGCATAAAAGTTAAAGGACAACACACACAGTTACAGGCTGGCTACACTGCAGTGATGACCTTATAGCATCTTAAGCAAATCAGAATCAATTTTAAGAAATAGAAAAAAAAAATCCAGCAAAGACTTGACACCAAACCCGAGACATGCATCTGAAACTTTATTTGATCCATGATAGAGTTTCATGAAGTCTCATCAGAAATGGTCTCAGTGGAAGGGTTGTTGTCAAGAAGCCATTCCTAAGGAAGAGAAGCAAAGAAAAAAGGCTGAGGTTTGTCAAAGTACACAAGAACTGGACTGAAAGGAAACAGGTCTGATGGAAATGTGAAACTGCTGGTTCGCATCATCGTCAGTATGTACAGAGGATATTAGGAGATAGAAATAACAGCGAGTGACTACAGCCATCTGCAAAAAAACATTTAAGGCTCTGTCAGGATTTTTCTCTTCAAAGAAATGACTCCACAGTTCTCCTTCGGGGTTCAGAAAAGCATTACATCATATTATAATCAATTCTATGCTCTTAAAGTCCACTTTAGATGAAGCCAAAGCTTCCACTGCCAGTGATCTGCCCATCAATCGGATGTGTTCTGAAGCTCTTCCTGCCACAGGGTGGCATGGTTTCACTGCAACAAATCAACAGCTGCTTTTAAAGAGACCCGGTGATTGATGCTGCCAGCTGGTGGATCCTGATGCCAGACAGTGATTCCCCATGGCTGATGCACATGGTCACTCCTCACTATACTGCGCAATTATCATCAAAGGGGAAGTGCAAATTGAGGAGCTGAGGTATCAGGAGGGAGAAGGCCTGGAGGCTATTTGTCACATGAATTATGAGGCCCAAGGGCCATAAAAACTATGGCGCGCACAGAGAGCCACAGAGAGAAAGAGTGGTGAAATAAAAACGGATGGTGCATGTGCAGATATGTTAGGATGGATTGTGGAGGTGCCTGCAGTTTAGGACTGTGTCAGCAGTGTTGTAGCTGCATTGCTGTGCTGATACGATATTTTAAGAAGATAAGAAATGTCTGCAGCAGTCAAAAACATGTCATACCAAGGCAGCTGGCTGCACAACAAATGTCCCTCAGTCCAGGTTACAAACTGATTTGGTATACACAGCGCTCTTATTTAAGCAACCACAGAGAACATTGATTACTTCCATGTCTATCCAGCAGACAGGATAAAGAATGGCTCGGTGCAAAGTAAACAAAGAAAAGAAAAGAAAAAATCAGCCATCAATGCTATTTAATAAAGTGGCAATAGACAGCTTCCCCTTCTTTCCCCACTGCCATGTGCCTCTGTCACAAAGACTGCAAACCATTATTTGTTTAGTTATAAAAAACACGTGGTTGTAGCAGGATAAAGCAGGCAGGTTCTGCTGCCTCCTCGCTGTAGAATTAATGCAGCCTGATTCAGCTCTGCATCCATTTATTCTCAGGTTCTTTTTGATTTCTATCCCTTTCCCTCCTCTTCTTCTTCTCTTCCTTCGACAGCAGGACTTTTGTCTGGCAGAATTTCCACAGTTTTTCTTAGTGTGCCATTTCCACCATCTGCAGAAAGCACCTGGGAAAACTAAAGCGCCACCCCGGTCATGTTTTGGTTGTGCCAAAAACTTGTCTATTTCCAGTTTTTAAGCTCCTTAACAAACATGTTTTTACCCATTTTGCTTAATCCAACACTGTGACATGTACCACCACACCGGTACGAGTTGCTTTATTTAAAATTGGAGGTATAGCCATGTGTAATTTTGTACAGCTAATCCACACACTGAGAAAAGACCATTACCCTCTCTGCACTCATTCATTCATTTCCTTCACACTGAAAACGAGATAATAAAGCAGCCCCGTTATCCTGTTGCACTGTGGCCAAACCAAATACCATCAAGTTTATTCCCCACTTGCCATTTCTAATTATGAAACCAGAGAAATTTCTCCTCATGTGATTATGTTTTTTAAATTGCCACCGCTGGCACGGTCGAGCTTCAGTAAGCAGTGCTGCTTCTCTGCTGGGGTGGTTGGTTAAAGGCAGAAGGTACAGTCTGCTTGACTAAGCCTGACAAACTCGCCCCCAGGTTGCCTCTTAGGGACACGGGCTGGAGTGTGGTTTTGCAACCAAATCATATTCTCTTCTTAATGCTTCCTCTCCCTCCTTTTCCACACGTCGGTCTCTGGTGGACTTCTAAACACATCAGAATTTGCCATTTTTATTATTGCCTAACCTTGCTCTGTGTACTCTTCAGAGTTATTTCAATATTAAGCTGTCTGCCAACTTCAGCATCTGGAGGCAACACGCAACTGCGGTCATTGTTCATGACTACTGAAAACAAGAGGGGGGGCATAAAAACTATGTTTTGACTTGCTTTGCAATCACATTTCAGCAAATGCAATCTGCAATGCTCTCCCCACGCAGACTGATTAGCTCCATACAACCAAAGTGTCCTTGAAGGTTTGTGATCTAAGTACTCAGGCTACAGACAGTAAAGCTTCCAGTAACAAAGAGCATGTTCCCCATGTTTGTTTCACACTGGCTATATTTGAAACAATTAGCCTGAAAATGTACTGGCAACCAAATAATTAAAAAAAAAGCTCTACACTCTGCTTTCAGCTGCTCCAAAGTGAATCTTTGATGCTTTTCTTAGTCATGTTTGGGTCTTTTTGGTTATTGATTACAATTACCCAGACATTTAAAGACTTAGTATACCTAAACAATCTAGGTTTTGTTTTTGTTTTTTACTACTACTGTCCAGTTTCCCTCCCCTCACCCCTGGTCATGGCAGATGGCTGTCCCTACCTGAGCCTGGTTGTCCTGGAGGTTTCTTCCGGTTAAAAGGAAGTTTTTCCTTCCACCTGTGGGGGGTACTGAGGAGTCTGTATGGACCCCACATGCTTGTATGTATGCCCGACAATGTCGAGGAATGCTCCTAATGAGAAAACAAATGTGGATGATGTCCTGGGGGATGTCTTCCCAGATCTGGATTAGGGCGTCACTAAACTTCCCGAACAGTCTGAGGTGTCCCAGAGGTGTTGGATTTAGGCTGGAGGAGCGGGGTGATGAGTTAAAGACTTTCTAGGGCCCCGTCCAGCTCTCCTAGACTAACTGTCTGTCTCCTGGAATCTCCTCCAGACTCTCAAGACTGCCAGGAGGTTTGCTGTGTCTCCCACCACAATGACACGTATTGATGTATGTCCGTGAAGGTTCTCGGTCATCCAGGTCATCGTAGTCTAAGGAGCTTGGAAAGAAAAGCGTCCGGACTTCTTTGAGTTGCTTGAAAGTTGCTCTGACGGTCAGAAACTACATTTCAAGCAACTCAAAGAAGTCCAGACGCTTTTCTTTCCAAGCTCCTTAGACGTATTGATGTACCATCGCGGAGCAGTTTGACTACCTGTGCAACCTAATTGGGTCCAGGTATTACCTCACGCTACCATTAGTGACACTGATGAGTTAGGGAAACAATGTCAGAGGCCTCCACCTGTAAAACCATCCCTGTTTTGGGGGTTGTCTCACTGTTACCCCTTTAGCACACCTGCTTTTAATTTAATTAACACCAAAGCAGCTGAAACAGATTGACAACCCACTCTGATATTTAACTGGCCAGATCAATATCTCCAAAGTTTGAAATTGACGCTGCACTCCACTTTGAAGTTATCCTTTCATTCCTTTTTGAGACGTGTATGATGTTCCATTTATTTTATTTCATTGTCAGTGCTCGAGGCTCTGACTAAAGCTTTGCAGAGATGAAGATAATAATCTAAAGATCCCAGGGTTGGTAAAAGCGAAATAACCACCTGCTTCCATCCCTACTCTTAATATTTCTCCTGTGAGAAGATGCTGTAAAAAAAAAAAAATGACTAAAAGAACATCTTATCTATCGCTGCACTTCAGATCCTCACCTGACATCATGACCATCCTTTCTGACGTGCCATGTCAGAAACTACATTAACATAGACCTCTGGGTCCCAGAGCAGTTAGAGATGGTTCAGCCCAACCAGTCCCCACCATGGCATCTCACTCCAGTTTAGAGGCTTCCTCTCAAAAAACAAAAATAAAAAACCCCTTGCATCCTCCTCACCCGACACCCCTGTCAACACACGCACCCCCAACCCCACCCGTAGCGGGCCGTGAGACCCGAGTGCTATTACAGGTTCCAGTGTTGCCTAGCAACTGGCTGGCAGAATACAACTGGGGCTGAATGTGGTGGAGATTTAACACCGTTTATGGGGGTGTCATCGTGTTTATACAGTACGTGAATGTGTCTGCATGCATTGGTGTGTCTGTTGGGGCAAAGGGAACTAGTGTCAGAGGGATGTGTGGACATGT
The DNA here is from genome assembly GCF_051167445.1 of Perissodus microlepis. Taxonomy (NCBI): domain Eukaryota; kingdom Metazoa; phylum Chordata; class Actinopteri; order Cichliformes; family Cichlidae; genus Perissodus; species Perissodus microlepis. The sequence goes on from NC_140468.1 coordinate 16,115,742, forward strand.
ATGAACCGTATGTAAATGTGTCACCGGTGCCCTGTTCTTCCTGTAACTTCCAGGAAATATACCGCTACTAAACTTCCTCGCAGGAGTGATCATACGAAAGTAGATGACCAGGTGTCTGTCATCTTGATCTCTGGATATGTTCAGCTTTTACTGAGGCAGAGCACCACGTGTATTACTCTGAAAACCCTGCCCACCCAAAGAGAAAACAACTGTTGGTGTTTCAACATTAAAATTGTAATAAAAGAAGACTTTAGCTGGATAAAAACATTAGATTTTACCACGTCAGTCATTATTTTTCCTAAATCTAATGAGGTGCTTTACTATATTGTCAAAATTGGTTAGCAAAATGGCTTTAACCAAAAGACATTATCAGAAAAGAACTTTTTCTTGAAGTATTTTTAAACATTTGACTTATAAGCGACCTATTGTTTGCTGGACACATCAGGATATGACAGTTTGTCCAAATCTACCTGCTGACATTTTCAAACCTGCATCTACTTGTATCTGTAAGGCTCTTTACTTTCTTTGTATAGTACCTCACCACACAGCAGACAAAACTGGAAGGAGGTACCTACTTGCAAACTAGTGAAGAGTGATTGCAATGCTTGGGATATCAGTGTGTGCCAGACTTAACTGTTCCCATCTTGAAAGCCTGGTTTCTGATATTTTGGACCCACTCTTTACAATGTTTCTTTTTTTTTTTTTTTTTGTGTGTCCCGTTTGGATCTTTAGCCATCAGAATTGTTGTCTTAAGGCCAAGAAAGATGCCAAGCGGATTTATTTTACCAAGTGGATCATCATGGCCTTGCCATATTGGTCCATTTGATTGACCTTTATTATAATTATGAATATATTTTATTTTCGGTTGCTACAAACGGGACAGACATGACTGGGGGATAGGACAGGGAGAAAGAATGAAAGAAAGAGAGGGAGAGAAAGAAAACCAAAGGGGAGAAGAGACGGTGAGAAAGGGGGGGAAGAAAGGAAAAAACAAACAAACAAACAAAACACCTGGGTCACCTGTATGGAGAAAAAAAACAGAAGAGAAAGCAAACAACAAAGAGCAACATAATAAAAACAGCACCATCACAATAAACTAGCTAGCAGTAGATAACAGTAGATACTAAATAATAAACGATATTGTGCAGCACGCAAGATAGACAGCGCACAATGTGCTTTGAGGCAGCAGCCAAGAAAGGTGTAGTCCGCGTCTGTGAACACCCGTGTGTACACCTGTGTGCATACCTGTGTGGATCAGCATGCTTGTATTCCAAAGGTTTCTCCATGTAACGATCTGCTAGGGAGTGTGGGGAGCCATAGCCCCGTCCACCAGGGTATGAAGCAGGTATGGAGGAGATCCAGGCCCCAGATATCCAGAGGCCCCAGAGTACAAGGACCCGAGGAGGACCACCAAAGGGGGGGGAACCGTGCCACCCTCCTGGGAAGAGCTGAGTAGAGCCCCAAAGGAGAGGTCACCCCGCAGCTACGGAGCAGAGGCCAGAGGGGGTTGCAGTGGCGTGCCCGCGGGCTCTGCCGGCAGCCAGCTGTGCCAGAGAGGACCGAGCTTCAGGCCCAGAGGCCAGAGGCCTGAGGGCATCCCACCCCCCGGAAGGAGCCCAGCCGGGCCACAGGCGCCCGGCCCCGCCAATCGGCCACCAGGAGTGAGCCGGTACATGCATGAGCGCCCAGCCCCAGACGACAAGGACCACCAACACACCAACGTCTGAGGGCATCAGCCACCGGCAGGGAGTGTGGTGAGGGGAGATAGGCCTCCGTACTTTAGAGGGCCTGAGATGTACCCAGAGAGGTTGAGTCTAAGACCCAACCTGACATATAGACACAGACAAACAGGCACACGCGGACACAGACGTGCATTCCCACCCCCATATGCACAACCAAATACTCGGCACTCACCCAACGTGTAGACAGACACAAATAGACACTGCACAGACAGTCGCACTCCCCAAACATACTCTATATCCCAGGTCCAGGTACCCCCGCCCCCAGAGGGGCAAGCCGCACCTAGACCCAGGAGATGTAACCCTTCTCTCTGGGGTGGAGGCAAGCGGACCACCTCCTTATCTGCAGTAGCAGGGAGGCCCCGCATCCCAGACCCCAGTCTGACGGCCAGCACCTCCTCCCAGCCCCCCAGCCCTGACGGCTAACAGAACCGGGGTGAGTGAAGACCTCAAACCTCCCTACGCCCGCTCATATGTAGTGTTGCTGTGTGCTGTTCTAAAGTGCATTTAAAACTCAGGAGAGCATGGTACTAGCTTCCTCTCAGAGAGCAGCACGGCTCCTCCCGAAAACCCTTAGTGTCTAAATGCATTTAAAATTGAGGGTAGGGCACCAGCGCCAGAGGTGGGTTGGAGTACAACGACCATCCTCTGGATGCTGTAAAACGTGCCCACCCCCAAGGCCCTATATGTATGTGTTATGTGAGAGTGTGAGTAATGTGGATGTCTAGGTTGCAGAATAAAATTGAGGCACAGGCGGCCAGAAGGGGACAGAGGGGGAGTGCCTCCCCTGCACCCTGGTGACATACCTGCACCCCAAGCCCTGCGTGTGTGGGTGGGTGTGGTAGAGCAGGAATAGGGAGGCAGCTGAGGATGGGGAGGGAAGAAAGGGAGGGGCAAGCGGCCCCTCCCTGGGGCCAGCTCCCCCGCTGACCCCAGTAGGCACCCCCACGCTCTGGAACCCACCAGGGCAAGGGGGCCCAGGCCCATCCGGACTGGGGCCCGCAGCAGCAGCACCGCCCAGCCCCACAGAGTCCGGGGCAGCCCACCCGACTCCACCCCAGAGAAAACTGCACCCACCCCATCATCCAATCATCTCCCAAACTACACAAGACAATAGACACCCAGGTTGAGTTCATTCTCCCCCTCTCCTATATCTCTCCCCCCACCTGCAGAGTGAGCTCCTGTAGTGAGGAGACCACCTGCAAAGATATAACAACCTCCCCACCAGTTAGAGAGCCCCCTAGTTGGGCCAATGCACCAGAGGTCCCCTGCACTGGGGCTTAGCCCCCCTGCACCCACCCGCCCACTGCTCCGGCAACACAACAGCCAGGACCCAAGCCCCCAAGGCCCGGCCAGCACCCCAGACCGGGGGGCGGAGCACCCCCAGACCCCCAAGCCTCCACGCCCGTCCCGGACCCTCCCAGGGGCAGCCAGGCTACCAGGCCAGTAACCAACGTCCGCCAGCACAGACCCTCCCCCATCTCCGCTGTACGCAGCCACAAGGAAAACACCATCCAAGAGCCCCAGAGCTTCTAACCAGGTCATGGCCACATCCCCCAGGTTAGGCCCTCCAGGGAAATGTCCCTAGGGACTCCCCAGACGCCCTAAGGCCGTCCCTACCCCCATATCAACCACAATAGCGAAGGCAGGACCAAACCATGACCCCCCACCCCCACTAGGTGATGAAGCCGATCAAAGGAGCCCAAAGGGATTGATCAAATGTAATGGCAGAGGTTGTATCAAGACTAATGTGATCTATTAGATGGTTTTTATATTGGTTAGAATTAAGATTATTTTTATTTTTCCAGTTAATGAGGACCATTTTCTTGGCAATGCATAGGGCCGTAAAAACAACGTGGGCTGTGTTTATTTCTGCAGCGACCTCATCCAAGTTGCCCAGCAAGCATACTAAAGGGGAGGCTGGAATGTTACATTTCAGACACTTTGATAAGTCTTCACATATCTCACGCCAAAATTTCTGAACTGGTGGACAGAACCAAAGAGCGTGGATGTAATTGTCCGGTGTTGCTGTGCAGTGTGAGCAGTTGTTGGAAGGCGTATAGCCCATCTTGAACATCCTATGATCAGTATAGTGCACTCTGTGTAATATTTTGTATTGTATTAATTGCAAACTGGGATTTCTGATCCATTGAAAGGTTTTTAAGCATATCTGAGACCAAAGGTTTGGGTCTAAGTTGATTGATAAATCTGCTTCCCATTTTGCAATAGGAAGGGATATTGATTCATCTATTTTAGAAAGTGTTCTGTATATTTTAGACAATAATTTGGGGGGTTTTAGACTAAAAAATTGTACCACACTTGGTGGTGTTTGTAATTCAGCTTCACTGGGATTAAATTTCTTTTTTACTATGGATTTAATTTGTTGATATTCCAAAAATCGTTTCTTGTTGATCCCATATTGTATAACTAGTCTGTCAAACGAAATAAAATCTGTTCCTTCCAATATATGTTCCAAGTATTTAATTCCTTTGCAACTCCAATCTGAAAAGTTTATCATATTATTGTTTTGTAATATGTCCGGGTTGTTCCAGATAGGTGTACGTTTGCATGGGATTAATGAAGACTCTGTCATTTTTAGAAACTCCCACCATGCTGTCAGAGAAGAGCTAATATTGATGCTTTTAAAGCATTCATGTCGTTTGATGTTTGAGCTGATAAATGGTAGGTCTGAAATTTCTAGGTTATTACATAGTGCCTGTTCTACATCTATCCAAGGTTCATCTAAGAGGGTGTGTTTAAACCATCTAGAGATGAACTGAAGCCTGTTGGCTAAAAAATAGTGATTAAAGTTAGGCAGATCTAATCCTCCTTTATCCTTGGTCCTTTGTAGTGTTTTTAAGCTGATACGTGGGGGTTTATCTTTCCAAAGGAATTTAGAAATATACGAGTCTAGAGATCTGAACCAATCTTGTGATGGCTTATTTGGGATCATTGAAAATAAATAGTTTATTTTTGGCAAGATCATCATTTTTATAGCGGCGACCCTTCCCATGAGTGATATGGGTAAAGATTTCCATCTAGCCAGGTCGCCTTCTACTGTCTTTAAAAGTGGGATGTGGTTTAATTTAATTAATTCTGAAAGTTTAGGAGAGACATTAATACCTAAATATTTTATATTTCCACATTGCAGTGGGGAAGGAGAAGAATTATGGAAGGAGCAATTAATCGGAAGAACTGTTGATTTCGACCAGTTAATTGAATAATCTGAGACACTTGAGAAGGAATTTATCAATGCAATTACCCCAGAGATATTGGTTTGTGAGTTTTGGAGAAAAAGTAACACATCATCTGCATAAAGGCTGATTTTATGTTCTATATTCTTACATTTTATGCCCTTAATTGTTGTAGCCTGTCTAATTGCTGCTGCTAATGGCTCAATAAAAATTGCAAACAGTGAAGGGGAGAGTGGGCATCCCTGTCTGGTGCCCCTCAGAAGAGAGAAGCGGGAGGATGTTTGGTCATTTGTTCTGACACAAGCTGTTGGGGAGTTATATAATATTTTTAACCAGTTTATGAAAGAGGGTCCAAAACCAAATTTATGTAAAGTTGCAAATAGAAATTTCCAGTTAACTCTGTCAAATGTTTTTTCTGCATCTAAAGAAAATATTATGGTTTCAGTGTTTTTACTGCATGAGTAGTCTATTAAATTAAGTAATCTACGTGTATTTGTTGATGAGTGCCTACCTTTTATAAAACCAGTTTGGTCAGGATGAATTAAAAGGGGGGTTATTTTCTCCAGTCTCTTTGAGAGAGCTTTGCAGATTATTTTAAGGTCTACATTAATAAGGGATATTGGACGATAGCTTGAAGGAAATACAGGGTCTTTGCCTGGTTTTTGTAAGAGACTGATATTTGCAGAGTTCATATTTGGTGGTAGTCTACCATTTTCTTTGATTTCCTGCAACATCCTGTGAAAAACTGGTGCCAGAATTGTCCAGAATTCTTTGTAAAAATCTGTTGGAAAACCGTCTGGACCTGGAGCCTTATTATTGGGCATACTTATCAGAGCTTCCTGGAGTTCACCTGGCGTCAGTGGCGAATCCAGTGCCATTGCTTGGGTGTCTAATAATTTTGGAAGAGTTATGTTGTCGAGAAATTGATCAATTTCGTTTTTAGATGGGTTTATTTGTGGTGTATATAAAGTTTCATAGAAATCCCTAAAAATTTTATTTATTTTTTTAGGATCATATATTGTATTCCCAGATAAATCTTATATAGTTGTTTTTTCTTCATTGATTTTTAACTGGTTAGCAAGAAATTGTCCGGATTTGTTACCGTGTTCATAATTTTGCAGGCGAAGTCTTTGTACTAAGAATTTAGTCTTTTTATTAATAATTTCATTTAATTCTAGTTTTGTCTTGCGTATTTTGTTTAATATTTCTTGATCTTGGTGTGACACATGGGCTTTTTCTAAGGATTTGATGTTTTTCTCTAGTTCCTGAATTTTTTTGTTTTCTTCTTTCTTCTTATGTGATGAGAAAGAGATTATTTTACCTCTCATCACGGCTTTCCCTGCTTCCCAGAGGACAGATGCTGATGTTCCAGGAATGTCATTAAAGCCTAAATATAGAGTCCATTCTTTTTTAAAGTATTTGATAAACTCTTCGTCTTTGAGCAGTGATGTATTAAATCTCCAGTTTTTTCTTGGTGTAGTATTATTCATCTGTATTAGTGTTAAAGATACAGGAGCATGATCGCTGACAGCTATAGGATGAATCTCAGTGTCTGTAATGTTACTCAGCAGTGAGCTGCTGACCAGAAAATAATCCAGATGAGAGTAGGAGTGATGGACATGTGAGAAGAAAGAATATTCCTTACTGTTGGGGTGAAGGGAGCGCCATGCATCGCAAAGACCAAAGTCGCTCATATACTGTTTGATTATATTTGTGGACTGCCAGTTACGCTGAGTTCCTGCTGTATTGAGCCTATCCATTTCTTCATTTAGTCCCAGGTTGAGGTCTCCCCCCAGAACAATTGTGCAGTCTAGGTGTTCGGAGAGTGTACTAAAAAAACCGTGGAAGAATGAGGGGTCATCAACATTTGGACTATATATACTTACAATACCTAGCTTTTGGTTAAGTATAGATAGTTTGACGATTAGGAATCTGCCCTCTGGATCTATAACTGTATCGAGTACTGTGAAATTAATATTTTTATGTATTAGAATTGCTACTCCTCTTTGTCTAGAATTATAACAGGCTGAGAACACATTAGGAAACTCAGGTGTTTTAAGTTTATTCAAACCTGTGACAGGCATGTGGGTTTCTTGTAATAAAACAACGTCTGCCTTTACAATGTTTCTTAAAATTATCGAGTTTTGTGGTCATTCGCTTTCTTAAGGTCCCAACACAGAGTTTTAATCAAGTTGAGCATTGCACAACCTGACCTTGGGGCGAGCCTGCTGGGATGAGCGCTCCTCGGAAAATTGCAGCACTGTGTTAATGTAAACCTGAATGCTCCAGACCATCAAACTGCTAAAACATCTACATTTATAGAGGTGCTTGAGGTGCTTACACTTGCTGGTTATAAACAGCACCTAGAACATACTGAGACTCTTAATTACTATGGAAGCCTTGAGGGTATAGTTAGTTTTCCAAAGACTGCACAGACTTCAGTGAAAACTTTATTTTTCACACGATAACACATACAATTCTCATGAAGTCATGAGCAGAAAGCAGTCAGCTCAACATAACAAAAAAAATCAACATGCTATATTTCAGATGTTCAATATGCACAAAATTTAAACAGGACATAACGAGACTAGCTATGTAATCATTGTGGCAGTGTTATGCTAGGCTAAGCTAACTGGCAGCGAGGCTACGGACTTCATAAACAAACACCATCCCAGTTAATCAAAGAAGCAAAACGACTGCTTTAAATAACATTTCCTGTTTTAACTTTTGTTTCAACTTTCTTCCAATTCTCACATAAAACATAATTTGAACCCTTTACATCAGTTTGCCTCGGAGAGTTGTCCCGTGAGCTTTGCTGTGAAAGCACGAGTGCCCTGCTGCATAATGAAAGCTCACTCTTGAAGTTAATGTTCCTGCCATGGCTTGATGTGGTTTTCATCTAACAGAGCTAATTCAGGTATTTTTTAAGGGGTCACACTCTTGGTATGGAAAATTCAAATTGCAAAGGGCGGCTCTTCCAGATAATGTTTCCTCTTATTCTCTCATTTGTGTTGTTGCCTCAGCTGCAAATTAGGTTTATATTGTGAAATAACATTTCGGCGCCATGAAGGCTGAGGTGTAAATGGAAAGGAGCACTGCTTGTGTAATATATAAGGTAATCTGTAAACAGAGGGGTTTCAAATGTTTTTACTGAGAATATATTTTTATATATTTATATATTTTCACTTTATTGTATTTGTGTGACGATACACATTTGTCATTCCTCAACAAAAGAATATTTTTTCAATAAATCCTGTGTCCCGGAGGCATTCTCAAACAGGTAGATGGCGTCCCTGATGACATTAATATCTGCACGGAGCTGGAAAAACTTCACTTTTCTGATTTGATTAGTCGGATGTTTCTGGTGTGAAGGCTTCCTTATATTTGCAATCCTTATTTTGGACATTTAGATGAAATAAAACTGTTTACATTTTCTTCAGCATTGTAAGCAGTTCATCTGATTCCCACCCCTACATTACTTTTGTCGTCCTGTCCTTTTGCTCCATTTCTTTTCTTCCCTCACTCTTTTTTTTGTATTCTGCTTGTATCCATCATTCAAATTCAGAAATCACTGACACTACGCTCTTGCTAATTAAAAGCTAATTATTTAAAAAAATTAATATGACAAAATGCCGCTTCAAAAAAACATTTTTAATTTATATTTGTCAGATTTTCAATAATTAGGACCATGTGTCATGTATGTTAGACAGCACCCTGTCAGTTCCTCAGTTTAAAATTACAGCATGTCTGAGATTCCCATATGAAATTCATCTCATCATTTGCCACTATCTAATTAAACCGTCAAATCATCTCAGCTGAGAGCCATGAAATCTGCATTAAAAAGAAAAAAAAAAACTACATAAAACTGTCTTTTATTTTTTCCCAGATAAAAACTGAAGTTGGACAGATATCACAGTGTAATCTACACTGCTGTCATTGTGAATTATTAGGTCTAACTATTTTTTAATTGTCAAGATTGAAGATTTTAGTCCTTAGTCCATTTTATGACATAATTCTATTTGTGCTAAATAGATAATAAAACTGTTTTTTCTTTAGCATTTCTACTGTCCGGCGACAGCAAACCAACATCAGAGTAAAAATGTTAATTTTCCAAATGCCCTTTCAAGCCTTTCTGCATATGAATGTCTAGTTTTATAGCAACTGGCTGCACATTACCTGAGGCGGCATGTATGTACTTATGAGAGAAGAAAATAAACCAAGAGAACATGTTAAACTTTACCTTAGGCACTGCTGACACAGCAGCTTGTCAGCTTGCATTTTGTAAACAACTGTATGCAAAGTTGTGCAACTTAAATGATGTAAGGTTTTCAAAACTCAACATACTATATAGTAAGTAACATTTAATTAGAAATTTTATTTGAGGGCCTACTTTCATTGACCAAAGTACTACACAAAGTATGCCTATCTAAATATATGAATGCCATATATGCTGTAAATAGCAATTTTATTGCTTCAATAGAGTTTTGAATAGAGCACGGCTCCTTACTTTACTTTCTACTCATAGCTCTTGTGCAGCTGAAGGTGAACTTTCAGAAAACTATTGTTATTAATGACACCTGTTGGCATAAAGTGTACGACATCATCTTCATCTTGTTTGCATGACCCAAAACAGCAAAATCAGCAGTTACACCAGTTTCATTTGTTCCTATTTGGAGTTTGTGTTGGAGTCTCCTGGGAGCCTGTTGTTTGTTGGCATTAGTGAATAGTGGACTCCATTTATAAGCTACTGTTAGCTAGTGTTGCTCACTGTTGACGCTAGGTGCCAAATGGAAGCACCGAGGCAAGACACTTGGGAGCATAAGCGTCACATCCTTTGGATTTTCACAGAAAATCCCACAATGTCCCACATGCTTCACACAGAAAACAGGCTGTTAGAGGCAACCAAGGGAGTCAAGGAAGGGATTCTGAAAGCTGCACAATGCATGCAATCCATACTACTTTTTAAATGAATTGGCTTTAAAAAACAATTATATGTTTAATATTTTTAAAGGCTTGGAAGTCAATTCCTGCATTCACAGAAAAAGGTGCAGTAAGATATTTATTTATTCCCTCCCGTCTTGTTCAGTTTAAGCTGCTGCAAGTCTCTTGTTTGAAAATCATAACTGACCTCATGGAGTAGAGATTGTTAACGGTGACTAAATGCAGAAAAAGCACAACACTGAATGTGTGAAAACTGCTGATGACTTGGCAGGCCTTGAATTAATATAAAAGAAACTTTGAACTACCTTCCACCTCCTAAAATCAAGCTCAAAAAGTTTTTTAAACTTAAAAAGTGAGGCCGAGGTGACACTGAGTCCAGAATAGTCAATGGAGGTCCAAGTTTAAATGCTCAAGATTAGAGCAGAGTTAAACACATATAGCAAACACATAGTGCCAACAAAATTATCCAGCCAGCGTTAAAGTGCGATGATAATGCTCTTTCTCATCCAAGATTTGAAAAATTCAAGATCATGATTGTTCTTGATTTTGCAAGCTAGCTTTAGCCGGGGTACGCTCGCTAGCTAACAAATTGCGATTGAGAAGTTGTTAGCCAGTGAGCATGCGGTTTCAAATTCAGTTTAAAAACACCAAGATTGTAGCAGCAGAAAAGTTCAACTCGAGGCTTCAAAGTAGGACTTCATTGGCAGTGGGTGGCGTCATGGTAGCTACGATGATGTCATGCCTTTATGATCGCTAACAGCTGATAGCTAACTGTAGGTGTTGATGTTGTAAGAGCAGGAGCAAAAAAAACGGCATGTTCTATCAACATTCATTAGCTGCAGACTTATGATGGGTTCTGGTCTGTTGTGCACCACACAAGTTGACAGCATGTCTCCTGGCCTTTGAATGTCACTCAGCTGCTACCATGTGCAGCACGCACCCAGAGGGTGGAAGCTTAGACAGTGCTTTCACATATATACAAGTAAATATACAAAAAAAAAGACTGAAAATATATGCACAGCAGATACAGTATTTGTACAGTTAATGCATTTCCTTTCAGAAAGAGTGTGACCTTTTGGCAGCTAGAGAAGCAGCGCAGGAGGCATTGTGTGTTTACCTCACAAACAGTTAGCAGACATAAATAGATAAACATGGTTCTGATGGAAAATGCTTTGGCCTGCAGGCTAAATGTGCTGCTGACAAAAGCACTTTACAGAAATTGGCCAACCTAACCTGTAAATTACAAGTTAATATATGTTTCTGCACAGTGCCAAAACAGTGCCAGAAGTTGAGTTGATGGCAAATTTCAGAAACACACAGATGATGACTGTGAGCTACAATTAAAGTGGTCTAATAAGGTTGTCAGCTGAGCCGTGGGTGGATCATTAGGGGCAGATTCAGTTATCTGTACCACATTAGGTCAGTTTAACTTCCATAAAACCATTAATATTGATGACAGAAGCACAGCAGTTACACAAGCAGAAGTCAAAATTGTGTTTTGATACAGCATCAGCACACGACTGATGCATTAAACAATGAGGAGATATGCACAAGACTGTTGTGTTTGCTGCATTTTACATATCTGGCATAGAGTTTTCTGTCATTCACCATCAGGAAGAAATTGTTTGAGTTGCTGGATGGGATGCAACCACCAGTTGAGAAAACATGTATTCACCGACCAGTTAGCAAGCGGTCAGGGAATAAACATTTTTCCTTAGCAACCAGTGGTTGCCAGATGATCACGGACCAGTCTCCATCTGTGTGACTGGGAACTTACTCCTACATTGGTACACGTTCTAAACAGCAGACAAATTCACATCAAATCATAAGTGATCACATGATTGACCTGTATGCTAGCTACTACTTGCAGATGAGCTAAAAATGCTATTTAGTCATAAATGAGTAGATGCTAAAAGGGCAAACTGACAGCTTTAATCAAATCCTTCATGTAGTCACAGTCAGGGGTTGTGAATTTGTTGCTCTTTTGCCCACCTCCACTGGTTTCCTTTGGCTTTGACAAAAAACATTAATGAATATGAAAGTGGAAATAAACACTGGGTATGTTTTTTTCATTCTCCACTTCTAAAAATGTCTGGCTGATACATTGAGTTTTCTTTTAAAATGCTTGAATATGTGTATTAAGCCTGTGCCTGTCACCATGCAATTTATCTTTAAACCTAATGTGATAATAATCATTGAACTGCGTGTGGACTGCATGTAGTCAAAATTACATTAAAACTGGACATAATTTTTAAAAGCTTCAAGGCTGCTATCTGTAGAGAAAGGCATTATCTACTTTAAAGGCTTAAACCCTTAAAAGCTTATAATTTGGGCTGGATCAGGTGACCCTAAACCCTCCCTTAGTTACGCTGCAATAGGCCTTGACTGCAAGTGGGACTTCCCATGATGCACTGAGCTTTTCTTCTTCACTGACCTCTTTAAACTTTATACACCAATACTGCATTTAATCATTAGTAATTATTCGTCTCGGGTCCTCTTCACAGTGTCTGTCCTGTCCTGTCTCAACAGATAGCTGCACTTCCTGAGCCCAGTTCTGTCAGAGGTATCTTCCTGTTAAAAGGGAGTTTTTCCTTCCCACTTTTGGCAAGTGCTTGCTCACAGGGCTCTTGTGATTGGTGGGGTTTTCTTTGTAATATTGAAGGGTATTTTCCTTACAATACAAATCGCCTTGAAGCGACGGATGCTGTAGATCAGTGCTATATGAAAAAAAATTGAATTTAATTGTTACATTTATTATAAGTAGGCTGCTTTATAGCTACTATGTTTAAACATAGTGCCTAAAATACTAATATGTTTCATAGATTGGTGAATTAAACAAAAACCTGGTTATCGTGGCAAACGATCACAAGACCTTTCAATTTAAGCGGAGCCACAGTTACACATTTTCATCATTACTATACATAAAGAGATGCATCTTATCTAATGCATCTCAGCTACATACCACAGTGATACCACAATGCAAATCTATGTGATGTCCTTAATATTAATTAGGAGGATCTGTCGTCCATTACTTTTTTGACTCCTTCATGCTGGCACTTGTGAAATCAGGTTTCCAAGTAGTGTTTTACACCAAAACACAATGTAATGGTGACAGATACCAATTTGAATGTAAGTGTCTGACTAAGTAACGATTGAAACTCCAGTCGAGTGGTAAAAAGCCATTACTGTCCACAAAGGCTGGCTAATGGCGATAATCTTTAATAGCTGCCTCTGCTCAGTAGTTTCCTCGATTCAATAAGAAAATTAGTGAGCTGAAACAGTTATGCTCATTCAAGTCATCTTTCCCAGCCTGCAGGCTCGTGTATAATACAGATCTCAGCGATAAAGATTTTTGCAGTGTCAGTTTGGATCTAATAAGTCTTAAAATTGTGTGAGCTGCTCATTTCTGGCACATAAAAGTCTCCTCTGTGCCCGTCAAAGAGATTCAGGTACGTGCTCTAATTATATCAACATAGGTGTTTGTAAACATAAATATGCACACACACTCATACAAAACACTCATGAGTACCCAGACAAACAAACATGTCGCTGTGCGTATGCCGCGGGGCTCGTAAGCACACTCATCTGCACACGTCACAGTCAGTCAGGCGCTCATGTAAACTTGTTTTCTGCCCTCCATGAGTGTTATGGCAGCTCATCTACCAACTGAGACTGCTCGCTGAATGATTCCACGGTCGAGCATCTCTCCACTGATTGTTTGTTACTGAACAAGATGTTTTTAACCAGAAAAAAGCCCTTTCAACAAGAAAGATTCAAGATTTGTTTTATGTTTTACTTCCAAATTGTACCTGCACGAGTAGAGGTCTAACATTTATGCAGAGGCTCTCTCATCTCTGGATTTAAAGCTCCATAGGGGACGAGATGGAAAAATAGAGAGGGTAACTGGGACAGCACCCAAGATAATATGCAGACTAAAGGCACATCCTATATGCAGTAATATAGAGAGAAGCTCATTAGCATGCTCAATTCAGAGAAGCACCTGTGAGAAAACTGTGTTTTGTTTTTTTTCATTAATTGTTTCACCATCGCTTGAGTGGACTCACGAAGTAAGTCTTTGGAAACTAAATTGAATATTCAACTATTAACTGAAAGGAACCAGGCCTGTAAAGACATCTTTAGGCAGACACTTCAGTTTTGCTGGAGACCAATCAATAAAGCAGCATGGGCATTTTTAATGTGTATCTTTTATCTTAGCCTTGATCCGCGTGCTAATAGGTTGTGAAATTTGGCAAAATGAATCATGTCTGCACCTGAAGCACTCTAGCGCCACCACCAGGTCGTAGTTAAGTGCACGGTTATTTGCAATACCGCTGCACTGCATTAATCTGCTAGCAATCTGCCACTAGTTTCAGTGGTAGCAACCAGTCTGGGAATACTCACTTTGCCTTAGCAACTGGTGGTTCCCAGGCGGTCGCCAACTGGGCTCTAGGCCTGTGTGATTGAGGCCTAAGCTGACAAAGTGGTTGTGATGGCGTATCACAGTAACGTTATGATCTACCTAAAAAATTAAAACTTTAAAAATTTAAGAAAAAAAAAAAACTTGCCAAAGAGACTTTTAAGGAAGATGTGAAATTGCAGCATTTCACCTCAAGAGGGCATCTCAACAAAAAAATTATTGTTTTGGCTAATAACGGTTAATGTTCCCTTAAATAGAAACCACAACTAAAGACATGTGTAGTTTATTATATTACCATTAATATCTATAATGTAATTCCATTTTGAAAAAAAGTGTATTTATTGTAACATTTTTATAAAATTTGAAAAAACTCTTGTAGGCTGCCATTTTTGACATCAGATTATTGCGATGGTCTTGATTCCTAAAGCCAGACAAACGTGTTTGCTGTTAAACTTTGAACCTCAGTGTAAAATAATAGAGGAGGGAAACACACCAAACTGAAACTGTCCATCAATAAAAGATCACAGAGGTGATCAGAGGCGGCGGCTTTGTGGCAATTACTCGTCTATGCATCCAATGTTTTAATATAGCTCCCTTCTACTTTTTTTGTTTTTTTTTATCATCACACACAGAGAAACATGGCCTACAAATAACTGTCTCCCACGTATCTGCTGACCAATGCACTTTTTCTTTAGTTTCCACTGAGATCAGAATCGTGACCGCTGGTTTGCTATCATCCTGGATGTTTTTCATATTTCGTAAAGCAAATTTATGCCCGACATCCGAAGGCATTTAGAGTCCATGTGGGAGAAAATTGTGGCACTTCATTTGGTTTTAGCAGTCGCTTTTAACAAGCAGCATTTGTGAGCTCTTGTAGTCGATTACATGCATCAAATCCATGATGAAAAGTGCTGACAACAAAGCTTAAACACTGCTTGCATCTGTATTTTCAGAGGTGTTCATTTTAATCCTGTTACATACCGACTACGTGATAAAGTGGGAGGAAAAAATTAAATCAAATTGTGTGACGTGTGTGGCTGTATGGTATTAAATCACTCTTATTAAAACATGATCTGCTGACATTTAATTCCTGGATATTTTTTTTAAAGTAAATGTCAGCACCTCACTTTTATGAGGATTATTAATCAATTCAGCAGTTGTTGGCTCTTCAAACACAGTAATCAATAAACCCTATACTGTATATCTGAATAGAGTAAAACTTCTCCTCACCTCCCTTTGCAGACACCTTCAGTCTTCTACAAATGTGTTACTTTAATGTAATTCAAGTTTCCCGCCTGGGATCAGTTACTGCGTTTCTTTACTCAATTCACACTCATCCCTTTCAACAGGAACATAGAGGTGCATTTAAGTCCCAGTGTTTTTTTCCTTTTGCACATTTATGGGCCAGTGGAACACAGACTTCATCCCAGTAAGTGATGAAGAAGCAATATAGAAGAGCATTGTGAGAAGCTTGAGATATTTTACTTTCCAATCAGTACACAACGACCTTGCAGTCACATGTCGAAGAGCCGGATGAAAGACGACCTTGGAGAGCTCGGATTGTTTCATTTTGCTTGCCAATGCCTGCCGTCATTAATAGAAGTATGCAGTTGGGAGTTAATCCCCCTTTAATACTCTGTAGGAGTCGTGTTCTGTATGTCTCATGTTAAATATATGCTTTGTAAAAATAAATAAATGTGTGCAGTCTTGTCTATCATTCTTAGCTGTAATATGGAGGAGGCCTTCACACAAAAAGAAACAGAATCTTCTGATTATTCCTGATGCTTAATAATTGCAATATTCCTGCAATTCTTTTTACAGTTAAATCTTTTTAATTGGTAAATACTGTTTGTATTCCTTTTACTTTATTTACAGTATGTTACCAAATTCACTCACCCACCCAAATCATTAAATTCAGATGTTCCAATAAAGTCTGTGGCCACAGGTGTATAAAATCAAGCACCCAGGCATGCAGACTGCTTCTACAAACATTTGAGCAAGAATGGGTCGCTCTCAGGAGCACAGTGAATTTCAGCATGTTACCTCGATAGGATGCCACATGTTCAACAAGTCCAAATGTGAAATTTTCTCACTACTTCAACACTACACTCAGCTGTTAAAGTGGAAACAATTGGGACTGACAGCAACTCAGCCACAAAGTGGTAGGCCACATAAAATCACACAGCAGGGTCAGCGGATGCTGAGGACCATAGTGCGCAGAGTTCGACAACTTTCTGCAGAATCAATCACTACAAACCTTCAAAATTCATGTGGCCTTCAGATTAGCTCAAGATCAGTGCGTAGAGAGCTTCATGGAATGAGTTTCCATGGCGAGCAGCTGAGGCCAAGCCTTGCATCACCTAGTGCAATGCAAAAGTGTTGGATGAAGTGGTGTGAAGCACGCCACCACTGGACTCTAGAGCAGAGGAGACGCGTTCTCTGGAATGATGAATCATGCTTCACTAATGGATTTGGAGTCTAATGGATTTTGAAGTCTGACTGCATTGTACCAAGTATAAAGTTTGGTGGACGGGAGTATGGTGTGGGGTTGTTTTTCAGGAGTTAGTTCCAGTGAAAGGAACTTTTAATGCCTCAGCATACCAAGACAATTTGGACAATTTCATGCTCCGAACTTTCTGGGAACAGTTCCTTCCGGTTCCAACATGACTGCACAAAAAGCAAGGTCTATAAAAACGTGGAGGACCGAATTTGGTGTGGAAGAACTTGACTTGACCTCAACCTGAAAGAATACCTTAGGGATGAATTAGAGCAGAGACTGCAAGCCAGGCCTTCTCATCCAACATCAGTGTCCAACCTCACAAATGTGCTTCTGGAAGAATTGCCAAAAATTCCCATAAACACTCCTAAACCTTGTGGAAAGCCTTCCCAAAAGAGTTGGAGCTGTTATAGCTGCAAACGGTGGGCCAACATCAGACTAAACCCTGCGGATTAAGAATGACATCCCACTCAAGTTTATAAGAGTGTGAAAGCAGACGAGCAATATTGTGTAGGTGTTATTGATTAGTGCTGTATTGCTGCCATAACAAACCAAAACCCTAAAATACAACACCAGAATCTTTTTGCTATTAAATGTTGTCAGAATTTATTTGAAATTGTGCCCTGTTCAGTTTAGTAGCCATTGGCAGGTTTCCCTCTCTCTGTTCCAATACATATATATAAAAAATAGATGAAGCCATCATGCACTGATCTGTGAAATCCTTTGGCAGGATATATTTGAGAATTCGGGGATTTGCCATGTTATTGTCGTGAAACCAAATGTGACAAACCAGGGGATGATCGGACTAAAAATGAGAAACACTGCATGCTCAAAACTAATATCATGCAAATAAGCCTTGAAACTAGTGACTGGGTTTATAAATTCAGTAGCACCGTTTTTTTAAATCAAGGAAATAAATCATGTGATATGTTCGTTTTAATAGAAGTTTATGGGAGAGATGACCTGACTTCCTTTTTCTTAATCAGAGGAGTTTCTCGCTGGTGGCCATTACAAGTTCGGTTAGCTTCAGACTCAATCTCATTTGACTTTACTTTTATCGGCCTTAGAAAAAAAACCCATAAAAAAGTAAACTAACGTTTCTTGAGTTTATTTCCTGGATTATTTGACAAAGATATCCTGGAATATTTCTAGTAAAAAACTGGAACATTTTTCATTTTAGCACAGATAAACATCAGTTATTCATCCTCCTATGAAATGTGGGTGTCAATCATCATAATTAGCATTTTTAATTAGCACTGATCTGCTGTTTGCAGATTATCTAGGATGCACAGAAAACATAGCGAGTATGTGCCACTATAAGAAACTGAATCAAAGTATTAACGAGCACTTTTAAAACCAGGACAGGTATTTTTGCAAAGAGTGGTTATGTATAGAGTTTTTTTTAATCCTTTCCCACATTAAGACGAATTTGATGACCTCCCCTGTAAACATAATTCATCTATAGCTTTGACATCTTAGTATATAAGTGAAGACACCCATTAGAATAGTTTCCAGGTTTTTTCAAGGGTATTCTGCACAAGTAGAGACCAGCCTTGCTAACATCTGACGCACACACCAGCATTTTGTTATGTAAGAAGCCAGAAATATGACAGAAACCACAAAATTCAGAAAACAGCTTCAAAGCTAGTAGGCTTTTAAGGGGTAAAGAGATAAAAGAAGTGTCTTGTAGTACTCCATATCAATTTTCTTTTTCAATAATCACCGTGTACTGTATCAGGAACTTTATAATTGGTTAGAGAAACTATTCCTGTCAGTGTTTGTCATCAATGTGCAACAAGACCAACTGGTTTGCTGATGTCATTTGTTCTTGTCAGAGCCATTGTGGACTCTGTTGCGGTCAGCTGTTTTCACTGAAGCACTAGCACCCGTCCCTGCCATAACTGGTGTGGAGAAAGCATGTAACGACTATGCATTTCTAATGAGGAGATTTCCTGTTCTCATAAACAGCAGGCAGGAGAGTGGAGATAAGGATGGAGAGGAGAAAGAGGGGAGGGAAGTGGAATAAATCCCAAATTTAAGGACTGAAGGGTCTTTTCACAACATCAGTAGAGTGTTGGCTCGAAATGTGTGTGCTGTGTGTGCAATTGCGTAAATGTGTGTTGCATGAAGGAGTGGGAGTCATCCTTTCTAGAGGCTGCTGTGCCAATTTTTGGCGTGCGTTCACGCGTTCACGCATGTCTGTTGCATGGCATCAATTTTATGGTGCGACCATATACGAGAGTGGGTGTGATTGTTTGCATGACAGAAAGCAAGAGAGAGAGATAACTTAAGGGGGAGATGAAATAAGAAAGTAGACATGATGAACACCACTGAACAAAGACATTAAGCGGTTTTTGAAGATTGCAACAACAACAAACAAAAACCCCCCGCCAGTACGTCTATTCATCATCCCGTGCTGTGTGACAGTTTTCTGGCTCCTCTTTTTGATAGACAATGAGTTTCAGAGAGTGGACTTAAATCTGAAAGGAAGAGACAAAGAAAGAGGGGAGCAAGTCAGATAAAAAGAGACAGAGAGAACACCAATTTTGCCCTCTCAGCTGACGCAAGGGGGAAATAGCATGTTTCCCCTTGTCCATCACAGACTCAAGAGCTACTAGCTTAATTATACAGAGCAACAGAGACTGAACAGACTGTATGTGTGTGTGTGTGGTTGTGTGTGTGTTTGAGAGAGTGACAGTTGGATTCGGATGCAGTGTATTGGCTTGGAATTAACACGAACAGAAAGATGGAAAGGTTTAATTAGATGTATTCCCCCTGAAAACTAACACAGTTTGTGTATCTGTGCGGCTGACATTATTAGGACATAATAACCAATCTCATACGCACATAGGGAGACAAACAATTTCCTCACAAGGAAAAATTCTCAGTCTTGGGGTTAAGTTAGGGTGACGTTAGGTGGATAACATGTTGAAAGAATATTTAAACTTTGCAGGAAAGGAAATGTGGGGGTTTTTTTCTTTACAGGACTGAAAAGATGAAAAGCACTCTCATGCTTGTGCATCAAATACAGGGTCGGGGCATTAGCTTAAAGACTAAAAGCAGAGGGAGGACTGCTCAGTTGATTAATTTTTCCATCATGACTAATTCCTCATGTTTTTTCAAACATTAGTTTGAAAAGGCTGATGCAGTCGGTGAGCACAACTTTTACTTTTGGTCAGTTTTACCAGATTTAGCTAGAAGGTACTGACCTCTCCAGCTCTGGTACATTATTTCACCTCAGTGGCATGTGGTGAATTTTGTAGAAAGGCAAGCAGAGATTATGACAGGTGAATTAAACCATGTGTGACACAGTTAATCATTAATATCTACGGGGGATTCAAAAAATATTCAGGAAAATTTAAGGTGGTGACTTAATACAACTGGATAAACTCTTTTTTTAGATATGCTATTGTGAAAGTGCTGCTAACTTTACTGTTTTTTAAAACCCAGACAACCCAGGCCCCCTCCATTATCAAGGCTTTCTTTGCCAATATGCAGGAGTTATCATTCAAGACCTTTTTCACATCACCACACTAACTCCCCTATACATATCACACATTTTGGGCAAGGTGGTAAGTAAGAGAAAACTTATCGGTTTAAATGAACAGTTAAGCGGGCTTGTTTACTTGCTAATACTAGCTCTACAAACAGCAGATAATAACTGATCTCAGAGCAGTGAAAGTAAAGCCAGGCACAGCTTGGTGACACTGGTCTAGCCCGCTGGATTATCCACAAAGCACATGTGCAAGCAACTAGAAAGCTAAAGTCATTGTTAACAGGCATCCAGATTAAATCGCTTGCCCACAGAGATTTCAATGGGATCCCAGTCAAGCAGAGTCAACCTGCTTCCAGATACAATAGCCAACTGCCACAAGGTGGAAGTAATTTAAAAGACAGAATCAAACAGGCAAGAAGCTTTATGACAGAATACTGTGTTAGATGACAGAGACTGTTTTAATTGATGTCTCTTTTTAGTTTTTAAAGGGCAAGCACTGCTTGTCTTGCTTGCCCTGATGGAATGACACTGCTCCACCTATAGCAATAAAACGTTTTTCTTCTTTTAAAATTTGAATAATGTCATTAATTGTGGTTTTAAATCGTGCAAAGAAATTATTTTATTTTGGTTTTACAGAAATTCTTTCAATAATTCTAGAACAAAAACAAATTTTCAAACTTAAGCCAAGTATCATTTTAACACCAAATGTAGATAAATGGCTAACAGTTTAAGTTAACTAAGATGAAATCATCTTAGTCACAACAAGGCTGTTTTTCAATCTTTTAATTTCATGCTTCTGTTTACAAAAAATCGAACAAACATCTCATTTTTAGATGTTCAATATTCAATATTAGATGTATTGCGATTACTGAAGAACCTAAAAGCAACCCCTCAAGAGGAAAGGAGAAGGTGAATGTCTAATTATGGTATAATTAATAACAAATCAAATCATGTCGATCTCCTGGCTAAAGCTCACACAACTTTCCAGTATCTTCAATCCATCAAATCCTGTATGACATAAATATAAACAGCTGTGCTGTTTCAGTTAAAGGGTTAAGAACAAATTGAAAAACTGGTTTTTGCTGCTAAAGTGATTCTGTTTCTTTGTTTTTATTCCACATTAGTAAATATCCATCAGAATAATCCAATGTTGGTTTTGCTCATTGCATTAAAGAAAAGGATAATCAGCCTCACTCTTAAAGGTTGGTTTAATTCTGAAGGGGAATGTGTAGATTTCAAAGCAGTCTCCTCCTAAATGGCAAAAACAAGTGTGTGTGTGTGTGTGTGTGTGTGTGTGTGTGTGTGTGTGTGTGTGTGTGTGTGTGTGTGTGTGTGTGACAGTGGGGGGATGCAGGAGGGAGTGAGGCGAAATGGTCACATGCGTAGCAGACTGTCAAGGAATAACTCGCCCCCTGCCTCTCTCTCTTTTTCTCTCATCCTCTTGACTCCTTCCATCCTCCTCCTCTGCCTCCTCCAGCATGCCGCTCTCCTCTCTCCCCTCAGCTCCTCATTTTCATCTTAATCTGCGCTCGCTCCGTCCCCGCTCTCCCTCTCTCTCTTCAGCTCTCTCCCTACTCTCTGCTCCCCGCTCCGCCACCTGTTAGTCTCCTTCTCCTCTTCACACCAGAATCCCCTCTTCTTCCTCTTTTTCTTTTATGAGGAGTTTCACACTTACGCTATCACTGAGGTAAGACACCATATTGATTCTTTTATTCTGAAATGCAGATAGTTTGATTCTAAAGCCAAGGCTGGAAATGTTAATTTTTCCTCTTAAATTGCATCTGCACTTCTTCTCAGATGTTTGGTTTTAGGTTTTGTTGGCCACCTTCCACTGCCGTCATTGCATGCTCACTTTGTCTGTAAGGTTCATGTGCACGTCTGCTTTTATTTTAAGGTAAAAAACTAATGCATCACAAACCAGACAGATCATTCTGCATACAGCAGTGAGGTGCAACATGTGGCATGTGTCTGCTCTTTCACTTTTCTTTCACACCTTCCTGTCACACTCTCACTCAAGTTTTCCCGTTCCTGGCTGCCTGAAAATAACTTGGCTCTTAATTTATAAGTGCCGACTGTCACGATGGTTAGCTGTAGATGATGCTGAGTACCAAGCTCTAATGAGCAGCTACACTCTGAAAGCACAGTACTATACCATCTGCCTGTCAGCCAGCAGCTTGTTATTTAAAGGTGAACGGAGCCTGCTGCAGGGGCCCCATTGTATGTAGGACACGGGGGAAAGTAGACGAAAACCAGCCGGGAGACAGAGAAATCCTCACGCACCTACAGGTGGAAGAAAGGTGTCTGTGAAGAGAGCTCCCATGCCTGTGATATGACTCTAATTTAAAGTGAAGGAGCTAAAAGGGGAGGAGGGGAGATTGCATGTTGCGCAAAAATATTTCTGACCGCCAGACTGTGGCAGCGTCGCTTCCCCCCCCCCCTTTTGAAGCTGGAAACCTATGTAACCTCATGAACATAAGTACAAGGGGGCCGTGCATAAAATACTCTACTGTATGTGGCTGCATAACTAATAGATGTAGGGATAGTGTGTGTAGCTGCAGGGAACCAGTGGCACATTATCCTGCAGCATATAGGAATTATGCAAAGTAGTGCTTCAGCACATAAAAACCTGTAAAGTGTGACGCTGAAATCAGCACCTTATTATCTTGGGCGCGTGCAGCCAGACTTCTCAGCAACAAGATGACGAGGAAACGAGAAGATGAGAGAGATTCCAGCTGGCAGCGTGAGAGCGATCAGTCCTGAGCTCCCTGAGAGCTTCTGCTTTCCAGAGAGCTGCGAGCCACCGGGCCTCTAGGGTGTACGTGTGCTGCTGTTGATGCCTGTGGTGCTGGTGGTGCTGGTGGTGCTGGTGGTGCTCAGGCTGCTCCAGCTTACGGCCACATCTGCCAAAACAGGGGGTGGGGGGACTGACTGCACACATTATATCAGCCAATACCCTCCAACAAGCTGCTGGGTGTGTGTTTGTGTGTAATTTTAGGGGAATTAATTACTCATAGAACTATATTTACATGTGTGATTGCAGATGTGCATGCTGATATGGCACAGTGTGTGTGTGTGTGTGTGTGTGTGTGTGTGTGTGTGTGTGTGTGTGTGTGTGTGTGTGTGTGTGTGTGTGTGCGCTTTCCTGGCTTATTTTTTCTTATAAGAACTTCTGAATTAATCCATCAATAAATTTTAGTCAATCAACATCCCAGAGCTCACTGACTCGTTTTCACCTTCCTCTTAATATCAAGCCATCCACCTCTTAAGTTCATTTTCACCCGTGGGCGGCTTCTGTTTTGTTTATTTTATTGTCAGGCAGAAGTGATTTATTGCTTTGTTTTCTCTCTAAATGATTTAACTCTGACTCTGCGTGCAACAAGTCTAGGATATCTCTGCTCTGCTTAATTGAACAGTAAAACAGAGCGGCAGCGCTTTTCCGTGTTTTTCAGGATTTCTGATGTCATTAAATGTGCTCTTGTGGCACCAAAAACATGACAGCTGCTGGTTTATAAAAGGCAAGATGTCCATCATTTCCCATCCCAGAGCCAGAAGTCTGTCAAAGTCCTTTCAGTCAAATGAGTCAGGGAAGTTTGCAGCGTGGCACACTGCGGCGTGCTTCAACAGTTTGTTTCAACGCTGGCCAAGAAAGAGCTGGATTATCTGTGGTGTATATTACCCGCTGTTGCGCTCACAGCGGTGAGACCAGATCGTGTATGACGAGTGACCCTCGGTGCCCGCAATTCTACTCAAGGTCAACGGTCAGAAGCAACAAATTTAGAGCCACTGACAGCCAGGGGAGTTGTTGGTCATAATGATGGAGTCCTGATGAGAGAAGTCTCGGAAATTAATCTGTTTACTAGCTTTGACCCCCAAAACAGCCTGCAGCCATTAACCTAGCATAAAGAGTGGTAGCTGGAAAACAACTAGTCTGATTCTGTTCAAGTGTAAAGCAGGGTGTGGTTTTACCGGAAGGGTACGAAAATGTTCTCACTTTGTGGGGTTTTGGTGGCTACTTTCACACTGATTTCGACCTTTGGTTATAGTCGGCTAACCTTTTACTACAGTTCAAGTGTAACCGCCTGCTTGCTGTAGCTACATTTTTGCTCACCTGTGAGTGTCCTTTTCAAAATCTTGTCAACAATAAATACATGGTTAGTGACTCCAGTAATATGGACACAACAGGTTTGTTGGTGGCATGTGACATGACCGTTTCTGTCACCGCCGTCCTTGTGATTTAAAACCAGATGTCATGAGCGAGAAGCAGATCTGGCTGTGAACCCACACACTCATCGGCTAAATACTTATCAAAAACATGTTTCAATGAGTACACTGTAGGTCAACTGTATTATCAATGCTATTGTGAGCTGCAGCTGGAGCCCCCTGGTGGGCTGTAGAGGTACTGCAGGTGCAGGTGGGCTGCAATAATGTGAGAAATTCTGTTCGAAATTATGCATGTTTGAAGTAGGTATATAAATGTATTTATCCATCCATTCGCTTCCGCTTATCCTTTTTCAGGGTCGCGGGGGGCGCTGGAGCCTATCCCAGCTGTCATAGGGCAAGAGGCGGGGTACACCCTGGACAGGTCACCAGTCTGTTGCAGAGCTAACACACAGAGACAGACAACCATTCGCACTCACAATCACTCCCGCATTCACACCTATGGGCAATTTAGATTAACCAATTAACCTATCCCCATAAACTGCATGTCTTTGGACGGTGGGAGGGAACCCACGCAAACACGGGGAGAACATGCAAACTCCACACAGAAAGACCCCGGCCTGATGGTGGAATTGAACTCAGGACCTTCTTGCTGTGCGGCAACAGTGCTACTGTGCTGCCTTATGTATTTATTTATATAAAATGTGAATTAAAACTGTTAGTAGGTGGTGGTCAGTTTGTGATATTACTCATTACACTGACCTAAATATACTAGACTAATTGAAGTTTGTCTCCGAGTGGCATGTGGGTCGTACACAGACCTTAACACTAAGGTAGCATTAGCAATTTATAACCAACTGCCTGTGCTGTCTATGTTTTTTGCATAAAATTTTCAATACATCACTTTCTTTTGCATTTTTTTAGTAAAAAAATATAAGATTGGGTGAGGCCCACGATATTTTCACTAAAATGTACAAAGGACTTAATGTTTCATTCGGAATAACTCCAAAATAATCAACTGAGCCCATAAACTTTTCAGCAAAGGGTTTACACAGGTGGACACGGCGTGAGGGCCGTGTCCACAAAGATTTCTATACAACTAGATATCATTTTGCAACCACAGCTCCACTTTTCTGACCCAGAAGCTGCGTCCAATTTTTCATACTGTCTGCAGTTCGTGACATGTAATTTCAGACCCTTTTAATAGTTCTCTGGTGAAACCATTTGAAAGCAGTAAGCTTATTGAATATACTGACCTTATCCAAGTAGTTTTCTATGTTACATAACTAGTAATTTCACAGAGAAAGAAGGGCTTCGTGGCAATGTGTCTATATTCAGTCGAGTCCTTTGAATTTGATACAAAATCTGATGCAAGACATTCACTAAAAATTAGTGTTATAGAGGACTGGCATCTGCTCTTTAGAAGGGATAAATGTAAAGAGGTATACTCTCTGAATTAATAATTAAAATGCCTCTATTCTCATGTTTAACCTTAAAGAAACTCCGATGTTTTTATAGGCTATTAGAGGTAACCGGGAGAGATGAAGACAGTCTCACTTTTTACTTTTCATCCAATAAGACGTTGAAAATGAGCTTAAAATAAGAATTTATTACATGAAAAATACTTAAACAGAACACCGAGCTTTCCCTGTCTGAATTCTCATTTTTATGTTTCTAAACCTCGCTGAACTCGGCGTGCACGGCAAACACGGAGTAAGTGCAAATATTAACTTATCAGTTCCAATCGATTAATGCAGAGAAAGCAGCGATGGGAGTCCAGGGGGGGATTTTCAGTTCACTCTGTTCTGAGGACAGAATGGCCCCTCAAGCCCTGCTGAGAAAACAAAAGCTATGAGATATTTGTCCACCCCCTCTTTTTTTTATTTTGGGAAAAGAGCAGACACATCAGCCTCGTGGTCAGCTCCACTCCTTGGAACCACAACACTATATAATCATCAGGAATCTTCTCTCCATCTCAGCCTGTAAAGATTTATGTAATTACCTTTGTGTCTGCAGAGCATTCTGAAAAGATTTTTATAGATAAGATGCATGCTCAGACACTCTCACATACACTGCTGTTTCATCGAGGATGATTAGGATATGGAGGAGACCCCCGTTGTCCATTATCTTTTATCCTCTCTGATAGGCTTGGGTTCATTCAGATCTGCTTAATTGAAATGCAAATGTATGCACATCTTAAATGTAATGTCATCTTTTAAAACTGTTCCAGTTACACTAGAAAGATTTTCACCAGGAAAGCTCTGTGAGGCAAAAACATCCTTAGATATGTTCTTGAAAATGAAAATCCTAGAGGAGCAGAGACTGTTTGTAATCAAACACCTCACTGAGCTCAGTGCTGAGGAAAAGAAAATGCCCCGTCTTCACTCTTTCTACACTGGTAATCAATTCAAAATTGTGTGCATACACTAATGTAATATTCTCCTTTCCAGCCCTATGACTGTGCGAAAAGGAAAACGTTTGGGCATCACCATCCAGGAGCACATGGCCATCGATGTCTGCCCGGGCCCCATACGCCCCATTCGTCAAATCTCCGCCTACTTCCCTCGCCTCTCGCCCACTTCCTCCTTCTCCGAGCCACTCTCACCCAATCAGGTGGCGGCGCCCACAACGCTCAGCCCTGGCAGCACAGGTCAAGCTGGAGGGCCCATGGGAGGAGGAGGGGGGAGCAGTGGCCTTTTGTCACCACAGTTACCGGGAGCGGCGGGGGGAGGGGGCTCCCTGTCAGCCATGAGCAGCATGGACACCTCCATTGAGATCGACAGCTGTGACAGCGATGATAACAGTGAGTCACCTGGAAGTCTCATTGAAGCAACCTAATCTAAGAGCAAATAAAATTAAGTCAGCGCACATCTGGTTTACTGCGGATCATTTCACTGCTTGAAATATTGAAAGAACTTTGCACAGCAGCAAGTGGCGGACCAATACTGCTCCATGTGCTATCAGCTCATGTGCTGGCCACATGTGTCAGTCTGAGAACATAGTGTCACTGCATAGTCTGCAAAAGGACTCCAACTTTATTGTAAGAAAAAAAAAAAACAACTTTCCTTATCAAATTACCTCAGGATATATCAAAGTTTATTAATCTGGCTTTTTAAAGCTACAGTTCCCCGGTGAATTCAGTAGTTTGAGACCACAACATGACCAAGATTATGCTGGACATCTGCAATGAACTTGCAATTTCATTGTCATGCAACCGCTCACAGTCAGTTGCCATCTTCAGGGCAACCTTTGTACATCAAGTTGGCAATAAAATAGCAATTTTGTTTGCAATTAACTGCAATAAATTGACTAAATCGGTAAATTCACATAAACTACATGCATTCAGAGTCCAGCCAGAACCTCAAAGATCTGAAATTCACAAATTCCTGCATTAATATTGATGTACAGTCTGCAGGGCAATGATTTAATTGCTGAATTACATAGGTGCTTGACAACCTTGTTTTTATATAAGAAAGTAACCAGAACACAACTATTTGGCAGAGAGTCCCAAGGTTTTTAATCACCACGTTGCCTGGTGGAAGGCAGCCTTGCAGGCTGAGGGTGTTGCACAATAAACCTCTCACGAACCAGCTGGTCGCTGCAGCTACTTATAGTGAGTCCATAAATGTTAAAAAATTCAATTCTGTCACCAAGAAACCTCTCAGTTTTCTTAGTTGCAAGGAGGCTGTGGTCCTATTTTTACTAAGAGCGCGCAGAGCGATGTGCTTTTTGTTCTCCAGCTTCAGGACCATGTAGTTTTAGAGGAATATATGCGTCTCATGTAAATGCAGTGGGATTCTCTGTGCAAGTCCCAATAAATTCCCCTTTACACCTTTCCTTGACCTATTGGGGTGGGAAGCAATTAAATACAATGATAAAGGTTTAGAAAGCATCAAAAACAGGAACTAAAACAACACGAGAAAACCTTCAGAACAAAACAGAAAATACCAGAAACTACAAATACACAGAGTCATGAAAAGTAAGACTGTGAATCTAACAGGGACCTCGGAGACCACCAGAAGAAAAATACCACCAAGGATAAATAAGGACAGATCGTTTAATAAACATGTACCAAGACTTGAGTATAAAGTTTTGTAGAAGTTTCTGGGTACTACATTAGAGGTCAACCTCTACACGGGAATAGCATTACAAAGGATGAATGAAAGATGGGGTTTTATGTGTTTTTGGGTAGAAGCAGTGTAGCCGCTTTAGCTTGTTTCCATGCTTTATGCTGAGGTCAGCCACCCAGCTGCTGTCTGCAGTACATGCACTGCAGTTTCAATCTTTCTCTATCAACTCCCAACAAGAAGGGCAATATTTTATGTATTCCTTTCAAACAAAGAAAAGATGTTTTCATAAAAGTCTGAGCGAATTCAATTTCTCCTTCTCATCTGCTGTTTGTGTTTCTCCCTGCCATCATTCTCCATCTGTTTTGCAGATAATAAAGTCATCAGCTCAAAAGCAATTACCAAAGTAAATGGCACAGATTTGTGTGTGTGTTTGTGTGACTTTTTATTAACTGCCTTCCAGCCTCTTTGGGGACGCTAGAGTTTGACCTACTGTACGAGAAAGCCACCAGCTCCCTGCACTGCACAGTCCTCAGAGCAAAGGTAAATCCCGAACTCGGAAAACTCCATTAGAGCCACTGCAGCTGAACCAAGATACAACTCAACAGCATGTGTTTTTCGTTCTACTGATTAAAAAAAGAAGAAGAAGAAAGAACCCTTCAAGTCTTAGTCTGTTAGTCGTTTTAAATGTTGAACATTTGTACTGCGATCTTCTTTTTTACATGGCTTGTATCTTTTCTGAAAAGGGTCTAAAGCCGATGGATTTCAATGGTCTGGCTGATCCGTACGTCAAGCTGCATCTGCTGCCGGGCGCCTGCAAGGTCTGATTTTCTTATCAGAACAGAGTTTTTGTCCCTAAATGAAAGAGGCCTTCGGTATCCTGTCACAAGGACTCTGAAGTGCAGATTAATTCATGCTGCATTTTTTTTTAGCGTTATGCAATGAAAACTAAAGTGCAGACCAATAAATTGGCAATGAGGCAAAATGACCTTGTAGATTGTAGGAACTGAACTTGTTTTCCTCGTGGAGGTTGTTTTCCGTTTGTCTCTCCTCGACAAAGCCTGGCATTAAATTGATGTTTTCTTCTCTCTGCCCATCACTTACAGGCCAATAAACTGAAGACCAAGACTGTTCGCAACACGCTGAATCCCGTGTGGAACGAGACACTCACCTACTGTGGAATCACCGAGGAAGACATGTACCGCAAAACACTCCGGTAAATGTTTGCTCTAGGAAAGGCTATTTCTGTCCTCTTCATGCCCTGCCTTTCTGTTTATCATTTCCCATCACAAAGCTGACCCGTGCTTTACAAAGGATTTTCTTATCATCCGTCTCAATCACAGCTCCTGGTTTTATGGGCCTTTCTCCATTTTGCCATGTTGCCCCTCTCTGTTTCCATCTCCACTGATCCTGAGATCCTCTTCGCCTTTGTTCCTCCCCATCCTCACACTCTCCTGTCCACCAGGATCAGAAAAGATCTCCCCTCACTCGTTTTAAACCACTCCTTTCTCTTTGTCTCTCATTCAATCTGGCTCCTTGCTTTCTCTCTTTCCAAGTTGCAGTGACAGATTGAGGTCAGACTGAGCTCCGCGGGGTGTTTTAATTTCATTGACCCCCCTCTAGAGGTGACGAAAGCTGCGAATTGTTTCTGCCTGTGACTAAAACTTTGCCGTGGCACACATGGGAGTGGGATTTAAATAGGATCGACGGATGATCTCTCCAGGGAAATTAGAGAATCTGGCAGTGTTAATTCAGCAGAGACATGTAAAGATCAGGAGATGGGAAGTTGAACTTAGGTAAACATGGAAACATGTCACCATCGATCTTTGAAATACAGTGTCTTTAAAATTGACAAACTTCTGAGAGCACGAGATTCAAAGGATCGTTTCAAGCAGTCACTGTGGACACGTTTGGTGTCAGCTCCTAAGAATTTAAGAGTATCTGATTTTTCAAAAACAAGCTAATGCTACAGTCACACTGGGGAAAACAGTGTTTCAAGATGATGGCACAACCAAAATTGCTGTAAGTCTGTGCAATGAACCTCTGGTCTTGTTGGATTAGAAATATTTGAAGACAAAGACCAGGTCTGCAATCACTCGCACTCAGCTGCCATCTTTAGAGCAACTTCAGTGGAGCAAGACGGCAATGAACTGGCAATGAGATGGCATTGGTTGGCAACTGAATGGGGTCAAGTTGGCAATTACATGCCATCTGTTTGTGTAACTATAGAAGGTAAATAGTATAAATCAGCAAAAAGCTGTTGCCTCTGATATTCAGGGTCAAGCCAAAACCTCATAGGTCTGAAAAAGAAATTCCTCCACAGTGACAAAGTTATTGCAGGGCAGCAACTTTAGTCTAAAAGCTAAAAAGTCACTGGGCAACCATCAGTTTTTCTCAGTTGCTAGGAGATTTTTTTTAACTCTAGTGTGACTGACCCATGTGACAAATGAAAGCTTTTAAAAGGGACAATAAGAAAATACAAAATCAACGTGCAGAAGAAGAAATCATCAGTATTTTATAAATTACTTAGCTACATAAACAGGAAAAAAGTATCAATGTCATTACGGTAGTTACATGGATAGCTACCAGAGTTAGCGTGCTAAGTAGCTAGCGCCCATATCCTTTGTACCTCATGAGGTGATGGTCAGTGATCGCCCTCAAAGAAACAAACTGTGCTGCCCAGATCAATGTTTTCTCTTTTCTACAGTCTGGGAAAAAAATCATATATTTAGACCAACAATGAATTAAACAGTAAAATAATGATGGCTGACGCTCTTGGTGACTAACAGCTGTCGGCCATTGCTGGAGAGCAGGATAGATACAATAGGCGGCTGAGAAGGGTTTGTTTTTAGTATAATACATATCACCCTCTTATTCGCCTCCACTTCCTCACACACCACTTACAATATTCTCTGTTATAGCTGCCAGCATCAGGTGACACTAAGCTTTGGAGGTGTTGCCCTGCAACAAGCTGAGACTGCACAGCTTATCCTGTTATGATGATTTGAAATTGCAATAAAATGATCCATAATTGTTTCTTACTCTGTTCCAACACTGATTTAAGCAGCCTTTGACTAAGTATTTAAACAAGTATATGTAACATCACAATAAAAGCAGAATACTTCAGGCCATTTAATCAAACACTTACCTCCTCTAAAAAAACCCAAAAAAACTATTTGCTCTTTTTTATCAGTTATCATCATCTCTGTTCTATGGAGCATGGATAGATGGATGTAGCTACTGTGACGTCACCTGTTGGTTTGTTAAGTCCTGTTTTTAAGCCACATGAGAATCTTGGTGTTTTGAAACTAGATTAGCCCAGCAAGGAGTTGATCTGACTGTGAAATCACACATCTCTCTGCACGATCTATCTTTCTGAAAGTTAGAGAAACAAAATTTACACCTTGGGGTTTTTTTTTCCCACTCGAAATGAGCGACTGAGTCCATAACTCATCAGGAAAGTGTAAAAGGAAAAGTCAAGGGCCATTTGCCACAGATTTCTGCATGATCGTAACGTCACCTTATAACAAAGTTGCCATCAAATAGACCCAAGCCGGGTTTCTGTCGGTCTTGTACCTCTCTTTTATAACTTGTGTTGCTGTCGCAGCCAGATTGAAGACATGTATTTAGGATCGTGTCAGTTTTTACCACCATTTTAATGACATATCAGCAGGATATGCTAACTAGCTAACTAGTGCTGATGTGAAGGTATTGTCTGATTGGGGACACCAATCATTCAGGAGCATATTGTAGGGAGTACCAGCACCAAAACACTGAACTTGAAAGGATGTGACTATGATGACGTTACTAGCAGCATGCAAAGTGACCAACAGGGTGGGTTTATTGAGAGAATTATGCCTCAGAAGGAAATATCTAACTACGCAGAAATGGGAAACTCATTTTAACCCTACGCCGTAACCTTCCACATAACCTGATGTGATGTAACTACACATCCGGTCAACGCATACCACAACAACTTAAATGCCGTGGATGGTTGTGGTGTTTCCGGTTACGACGTCAGTTAGGACGTAGATTTCCCGCAGAAGTCTAAATCAAGCTCAACTGTTTTTGTAACCACAGGTATCGCCCCCTTGTGGTCATTTCAAATGAATGCGCTATTACAGTCCGTGTGTAGGACCACAGCCCAAAAGCCACAAGTCAAAATTAAGGGTTTTTTTCTGAAGCTCAATTTGGTTTAAAAAAAAAAAGAAGAAAAAAAGTATGTGGAACTAAAGAATAAACATTTTGGTATTTTATCTTAT
Organism: Perissodus microlepis; assembly: GCF_051167445.1. Lineage (NCBI taxonomy): Eukaryota > Metazoa > Chordata > Actinopteri > Cichliformes > Cichlidae > Perissodus > Perissodus microlepis. Next base: position 16,148,513 of record NC_140468.1, read on the forward strand.
TATTTATCAATGTTTGACTCAAAAAGTCACAAGTTTTGATAACGTTTTCTACGTTTTTAGCCAGAAATAGACAGCAGGCAGTCACAGTGAGACTTCATCTGTATATAAGGTGGTGCTGGTATGTGTAGATCAGATTCACCACCCTGCTTGGGTTCACATTATGGGTGATGGCTGATGCGTCAGTAATTATGAGCTGTCACAATGACACTTAAATGTTTTTATTACTTGATGTTCTGTAAGTGAAGCCTTACATCCAGCTGGTATTATAATGGCTCCATCTTTCTTCCCTCTTTGACCCATCATTTTCTCACTTACCACTTCACCCTCGAGCTGTTTTACACCATTTTTCTCCCCTTAGCGCCAGCTGCTGCTCTCATCTGCGCTCATCCCCCCCTCTCTTCATCATTAGTTTTGTCTTTTTGATACTCAATGTTTCAGATTAAGGAAACTTAAGTCACTAAACTAGATATTAACTCTCTGTATTTTAACAGATTATTGTCTTTTATTATCAGAAACTGAAGACAAACATTACACCTGTGGTTATGAATTTAGTAAGAAGTCAAATGATGCAGTAGATGGGGAGGCAGCATGTTTATATACCAATCTCTCCTGTGGCCGATCGCTTTCTTGATTTTCTTCCTCCCATTGTATGTCTTTCATTCACATTTACATAAATTAAAGAGAAAAAGTGCTGGGCTTCAGTTAGCTTGTAACATATCACTTCACGTGTTCATTTAAATAGACTGGCCTGTTTTCATCACGTCACTCAAATCCTCACATACACAGCATCCCTGTATCTCCTTCACTCCACTCTCCCCACCCGCCCACTAGTTTATTTCAGGCACTATTATGGCAGGTGTAAAAGTTTGCCAGCCCATAAATATGGATTGACTTAACCTAGCATGATGCACTTTCACATTATATAAATTCCTGCTGGAGGAAAATGGTAATTACTTCTAGTCTGAACACACACACTCACACACAGGCCTGATTTACATGTAGCATCGGTCACTTTCTGACTCTGTTACTTTATTCAGGTCGTGTTTATGTCAGTGATTTCCCTTCCCTAAAATGACTCATGATATTGTGTTTGACTACCACACTCCATCACACACAAAAAGCACTCTCCCTCTGATTACTTTACATTTTCTGTCATATCAGGGTCATTGTAGGTCTAAAACAATAAAAAGGGTGGTGGGGAGGCAGATCATGACTTAACAAAAAACTTTTATTTTTAGTAAAACTTTGAATTATCTCGGATATTATACAATACTATGCAAAACCCTTGACTCACCCTTCATTTCTTTATATTTTGCTCAGAAAATGAGAAATGGGTGCAGTGACTTGTTAAAACATGTGCAAGCATACATAGAAATTCAATCTTGTAATAAATGCTGTCAGTCAGTATTTGGTGTGACCACCTTTAAGGACATTCAGAGCTCTTCTTTGGATGTTTCTGCCTTCTGTTATGTTCTCTGTCACGATGACCCCACACTGCTTCAGTAATGTTGAGGTCCGGGCTCTAGGGAGGCCAATCCATGATTGATAGTGCGCTACTGTGCGGTTTCCTATCCAGGTATGCTTTTACCGTGCTGGCATTGTGTTTGGGAGCATTGTCATGCTGAAAAATGAAGCTGTTCATGCTTTTCAGATGGCATAAAAACCTGATGGTTCTTTTCTGCGTCCATCATTTTTGACAAGATGGCCAACACCACTGCCTGAAACGCAGTTTGAAATGCAGTCCAGCTTCCACATATTTTTTAAAGACGCCCTGACAGCATGTAGAGATATGCAAAGTTTTGGTCCAACTGCTTTTTGGCAATCGGTACAAAGTTTTTTGTTGGTACAAAAATATTTTCTCATCTGTCAAACAGCGTTCTCTTTGTGTTTCATAGATTCGAATAAAGAAATGGGGACACATGATGCATTCGTGACAGGCTTTTAGTGTCAAAACCCCTGAAAGTGTTTTGTTACTAGCTTTGCTAAGTTGTCTGTTATGTGTAGACACAACACTGTTAAGTGGCTTAACAAAAAATAAATCCTCTGAAAATGACCAGGTACAAAAAAAAATACACTGGCTGCTTTTTCACACATTTTCAATGTCCAAAGAAAACCTTTGATAGACCTTCAGAAAGCGTGGAGAACTAATTCTCAAGACCACTTTAAGAATTTTCAAGACATCCGTCTCCTTGGAAGCAAAGTCTTAAGAAATTTTTCACAGAGCTGTTCAGATCTGTAAAGATGCCTGCCATGTTGCTCCAAACACTGCCTATTGAAACATGACTCTCCAATAAAGAAATCCTTGTGATTTTAGCCATTATCATCCAGACTTTGCAGAAATATTACTGTGAACTAATGCTCTTCAAAAGAAAACAATATACTCATTTATATGCTGAGCATCAGAAATTAAGAACAGCTGCAAAGGTATTATTTGCACCAACATGTGGATGCGGCATTCCCTTTTTTCTTGTTCCTTTACCAGCGTCTGTGGTGCGGTGACATTGATCCACCTGCAGAGTGATGCGATGTGTTTTCTTAAGCCTTTCCTTTAAAATGTGTAAAATTTCAGAATTATAGTTTTTCCCCTCGTAAATAGGTTGTTTCACCCAGCTCTGTAATTGAATTTCATACCTACAATGGCCCTAATATGTCACTGCAGTAACCAGCTACTCTTATTTTTGATTCATGCTTTGTGCTCTGCCCATCGTTCTCCTCCCCATCCCCTCCCTGTCTCTCACTCCCAGGGTGTCCGTGTGCGACGAAGACAAGCTGACACATAACGAGTTCATTGGGGAGTCTCGGGTGGCCCTGCGCCGTGTGAAGCCTGACCAGACCAAACACTTTAACATCTGTCTGGAGCATCCACCTCCTGTGAGAAGAACGGGGGGGAGGGGAAAAAAAGAAAGACAGAACCTATAAAACTAGGAAAAAGGAAAATATAAGCGTATAAGGGAGATGAATGCTACAGTAGGGGGTACAGCAGTATTTATTGAGGCATCCTGTCTGACTCACAGCTGTGAGTAAAGATGGGGGTGTGCACAGAGAAAGAAGGGGATGAGGTGATGACAGAGGGTAACACACACCAGTCAGCCACAACAATAAAACCATCTGTAATATTGTGTAGCAACCCTTCATGTGAGTCACAATGGCCTTGACCAGTTGGGTCTCAGACAGAGGACCTCTGGAGGCGTCCTGCGGTGTCTGGTACCGGCGGTGCATCCTGTGTGCTGCAGGATGTGACTCATGATTGTTCTGGCGCTGGATCAGATGGGAGTCTGTGGGTTGGGCTGTCACTTTGGGCATTTTATTGTGTTACCCCAACTCATTCCTGGGCAGATTTGCAAAGTGACAGGATGTCCTATTTGGGAGAGCAGTTGCCATCGGGGAGCGCCATTGTCAGGTGTGGATGGTGTGCAAGTTTCAAGTGAGTGATAGGTGTCAAAAGAACTTCCATACGAATGCCAGGACCCAAGGTTTCCCAGCAGAAAACTGCACTGTATTGAGATAATAAACCGTATCAGTTCATCCGTCAGTGGTTTTAATGTTGTGCCTGATCGATGTATCATTTCACTTGGATGAATATCACACATCTAGGTCTCATCATATTTAAATTAAAAAAAAACAAGCAACGTGGCTGTGCAACATCTGTGCCATCTTTAGATTTATAAATCAGTAACTGCATTTATAGAAATAAACTGTATTGCCAGTTTGTGAAAAATCCAATAACTTATTAAGCATTAATTCCATCCATTTTCTAAAAAGGCCCGTCTAGTTAAGGGTTGCAGAGCAGCTGGAGCCTATCCCAGCTGCCAGCGCATGGTGTGAAATGACCGAGCTCTATAAGGTATTGATTAGGGAGAAAGAAAAGAAAGATGCGCTAATGATTTAGAAAAATGACCTTCAAAGTTTTCAAATGTTAATACTGAATGCTGATGGCAAATCTGCACCCATGTTTTTCATGTTTATGAAAAAAAAGTTACATTTAAAAATGTAAGACCCTAAACTCTTTTTAAATCTTAGTTTTCGTTTTAAATCTGAATGACTGGGTTGGATAAAGCGCGGCTCTCAGTGGCTGTTGAAATTCATCCAACAAGTGTGGGAGAAGGTGAAGGTCAGGGCTCGGTGCCAGCCAGGCAACGTATTCCACAACAAACTGGGCAGCCCATTTAGTTTAGAGCTCACTTTGTGCATAGGAACACAGAAAAAAGGCCTCTCCCAAACAGTTCCTGCAAAGTAGATAACAACATCGTCTAAAGTATTATTGCGCAGCATCATTCAGTATGATAGTATCACCAGCCTGCATGTAACTAGTAAAAACTTCAGCTTTAAGATGTGCTGAAGGTTCACACGGTCAATGTCACCGTGTTTCCTTTGGCTTAGTTTAACAGTACAGTGACAAAACTGATCCATACTGGCTGAAAATAAATCAGTAAATCAGGTTGTGGCACAGCAGCTACAAGTTCATCAATTATGTACATTCTCTGACTTGTAATGATCCTATCTAGCAAACTTGAACGCTTTGTCCGCAAACAGAACAGCATTAATGAGCTGCTGTGCTCGGAAAAATCATTGGAAATAAAACCACTGCGCTCGGGATTCATCCAGGACCATCAGAGCACTCGCTACATCGATCAGATAATTTTCTCACAATATTCTTATGCTTCAATACATCAACCGTATTAGAGCAAATTTTCAGTTTTCCTGCTTAAATTGACAAATACTGACAAATTGTATCTTTTATTGTAATGAAATAAAAGACACAGCAGCAGTCAGCATAATAATAACTACTTATCTACAGCTTACTGTATAACTTATATTTTACTTCAATAACAAAAGAATTCTTTAAAAACTCTGCCACTTAAGCATTTCTTAATGTATGACTAAGTTGGCAAATTTATTATTATTGTTATCATTAGTCATTTGAATGTTACTTATTACCAAAACCTCTGGAAATTGATGATTTCGTTATGTGAAGTCTGAGATGATTTGTGCCTCCTTGGAATTACAAATACTTGATAAAGAAAGAAGTGGATTTGATTTCCACTCTCATGAGCCACAAATAGCTTTTCATGTAGGTTAAATGTCAACTGGGTCACATGTGGGGGGGAAAGAAAAAAAAGCTGCAAACACTGTGAGAATAAAAGGTGAGGAGAAAGAGCAGGAGAAGAGGGGGGCGGAGAATTGTCAATAGACAGCAAGAGCAAGCCAGAGAGATGAGAAACAAATGGATTAAAAAATAAAAGTGGGGGGAGGGGGTGTGCACAGGGGTCGGGGGCAGAGGTGTTAAAAGAGGTTTGCGAGGGCGCTGGGTTTTGTTCTTTCTGAGCTGGGGAAGGCTGCTGGTATTGGACTGGCCCTCTGAGGCCGGTGCCCACTCTGCGATCAAACGCTAAAGCCTTTCTGTCATCCCGCGAACAGACGCTGTGCCAGGAATGTAATTTTCAAAGTGGCTCCACTCTCCGCTCGATGCAGCCGTCCCTTTCTCTTTGCTCCTCCAACCTGCCTGCTTTTCAGACATCTCCACCTCAATATTTACCTCTCTTCTTTTTTCTGCTCGACTCCAGCTGCCTTCACCAACTGCGATGAGCACAGCCCTGAGAGGAATCTCCTGCTACCTGCGAGAGGTGAACACCCCGAGTCCTCTGTCTGTTCTGTTCAACATGACCCTCCTCCTGTCTGTCCCCTCAGTCCATTTTTCATCCTGTCTTAAAGAACAACACCCATTTTTTGTCTTCCACTTCCAAAACAGGGCGAAGTGACCTCCTGATACATTCGCATTTTTAGTGTTAAACTAGAAGCAGGGTAGTGATACATTTTTAAAAAACCTCTATAAAGTTAGTGATCTATATTTATCTGTAGTTAGCTAGAGCAGAAGTACAACATGTGCTTAATACTTATTTACTTTTCTATCCAATTTATCAGTATAAAAAATATTATCTTTGAAAATAATTACACAACAAAGCAAACAAAGCTGTCGGAGTGGAAATAATTTAGCAGAGCTATGTTATTTCGAATCCAATCAAAATTTCATTTGTAAGCTGAAGAATGATTCTTTTTTATTTGTTCTTTTAAAAGCTGCATAAACTAAACTAACATGCACACACTGACTTTTACCCCTTAAGCCCTAAGCTGTTTTTTAAATGACCAGGAAAAAAAAAAGCATTATCCCTAAATTTAGTCAGTCAGTGACAGCTGCAACACCGAAAGGCCAAAATGAGCAGCTCCTGGCTAAATAGATTTGATTCGCGTGGGGGAATTTTGAAATGCAGCATGCCTCCTTGTCCCCACCAGACAGAGGGGTGGGGGAGTGCAGGAAACGCTGACAATTCTTCCTAATCAAGTCTGTAAATTAGAGAGGAACACAACCGTGTAACAAGCCGTTAAATGTCGAGTTTACCGAATCCGTCCTGAAAATTCTCACTTAAACGCTTACAGCAGCAGAAAGGAAGCGGAACAAATGCTTCCTCCGAGCAGCCTCTTCATCCGATCTGTTTGTGTGTTTGACAACCCTCAAAAAGTGAAAACAGCTACATCGCAGATATGAGACGCAGAATCCCAGCTGTGCAGGAAAAGAATCGAGCTATGACGCAATTGAGAGCAGCCAAACTTTATGTTTCCAGTATTTCTTATCCTCACTGTCTGCAAATATCTCTCGATTATAGGTGTGTGGACATTTGGACAGTTGCACTGGTGTTACAGTTTCCTGTGAGTCAGGAAGAACAAGGTTAGAGTAGTCTTCTGAGCAGGAGTGAAAAATTGCTACAGGAATGATGTTTCTGTAAATGAAAGTCTACTGTAACTACAGTACAGTACAGTATTTCGTGTATACTCATGTTAACTATAACATTTCTTTAAAGAACCAAGAAGACAGTTTGTCAACTAGAGAGGTATACTACCAACGACGTTCAGCACAGTCAGGATTTATTTATGTTTGACAAGACCACAAACCCCAGGTGGAGATAACAGGCATCACAATGGTGGTTATCAGTTTTCTCTGTTAAGCTGGGTTCTCTGCAGAGGTCACATGACTCTTCTTGGGCACAAAATGATCCCTGTGAGTATCACCTACTCCAGAGATCTTATCAGTAAAATGGATCACTGTTACAAATAAAACGAGAGATTAATGCTGCAGCGAAGTCATTAATCTGGGGTTACATCACGCTGGGTGGTAAAATAGACACTTTAATTATTTTATCGATGAAAGCGATCTCAGTGCTGCTGTTGATTTCTGACATGACAGCTGCACATTACAGCTTTGAAACTTTAAACTGGATACTTTTAAACGTTAAACATGAGACATATTCAACCGATAGAGAATCAATATTGCACTTAAAACATGCTGTAAACAGAAGAATCAGTAAAAACTTCCTGCTGATTGCTGAAAACTTGGAACCTAACCGGATTATGTGTTCAGCACAGCTACCACAGTGATTCAGCCAGGAAAAAGAGCCACTTAAACCCATTAACCTCGCTTGGTAGAACACCACTGCGGTTTCCCCCCCAAGTGGGATCTGTGCAACTTGTGTTTGTCGTCACTCGCTCTTTACCTTTACTGTCGGATTAGTTTAGATTCCAAAACTACTTGGTAAGAGTTTGAAAAGGACTTTGGGGGTTAAAGCGGTTCTATTCACAACACTCACCCCAAACACTGAAAAACTACACTTAGGAGTATCAAGTGTATTTAAATCAAATGATAAAGGAATCCTAAATAAACGTCTTTGTGTGCTGCTCTGGGTTTGCTACCTTTGCCCCTTCTTGCAAGTAAACTTAGGCCAATATCATGCACTGACTACACTCTGGCTAAAATACATTGTTTAATTACTAAACACACGATGATGTGCTAAAGTAGACGCCACAGGTTACTGGTAATACAGTCCTGCTTTAAAGTGGACTTTATGCTCATCCCTGGATGTAGCTTTCCTATTTAACCAGGCACACCTAAAGAGCTCATTGACTTTCATCTAACACTTGAGCTCATCTAAAGAGCTTAGATACAAACTTCAGGAGCGCTCTCAGTCCAACGGCAAAGACCTGTCCTGGACAAAGTGAAACATCAGCCTCTAAGTCAGTGTACTTGGTCGCTCCCGGCTTTTGTATTTTCTATGGACAACATCAAATAGTTACCAAAGCGTTTGACAAGAAGCGGAACAACAAAATAGATTCAAAGTGACAGATGAAAGAAAGAAAGAAAGCAACAACCGAGGGTGAAGAAAGGGAAGACGGCGCTCTCACGGGCCCGTGACTCACCCTCATGGCCAGCAGCAGCAGTACATGTACGGTATTTATAGGAAAGAAGCATTTGCTATTTTGGATTTGCATCGCTGTAGGTGCATGATTTTCAAAAGCTGTCTTTGTTGGTGCGCCGCAGATCTACCATTACTGTATCTCCACTAAACGTCTCCTGTAATATCTCTCCATCTCTCATTAAGTCTTATCTTCAGGCAAGAGGTGGACACAGCAAAGGAGATCAATATGTCACACACACTGATCTCCTTCGAGATCCGCCCTCCCCTTTTTTAAAATAGTTTCAACAGCTTTGCCCCTTCTTGTCATCACGCTGCCTTTCCTGTCTCCCATGTTTTGTGTCTCTCTCTGGGACCAAAAACCACTCTGCCATCTGTCGTCAGCAGTCAGGGGACTTATAAAAAACTTGTAATTAGTGAGGGTAATTTGCACCGGGTACCTGGTAAGAAAACAGCTCGGACCTTCACAGATCGATAGAGCTCATTAAGGAGGTGGAAATCAACATGCATCAAGTGTGGAGCCAGCTTCTCGCAGGGCGACAGACAAATGGGAAGGAAATAAATTTGTGGGCGGGTTTGAAAGATGTGAGAACAGGCGGACTAATTGAACAGCCTTGAATGTGGTGAGAAACACAAGCTGGCCATTAAGAGAGAAGGAGAACTAGCTATACCATACTCCACAACTGAGCCTGATTTTGTGATCATACATCAGTCATGGATATCAAATCAATACATAAGCGTTCATTTGAATCATGTTGTGAGTCTGCACTGTTAGCTTTGCTTAGAACCAAGGCAGGAAACAGCTTCAAGGTAGGAAAAATCACTAATGAGCCGTTACAGTCCATCACTCCAGTCCTAACACTCCTTAGAGCTTTGTTTAGCTCTCCACTCACTCCTGAGGGAAAATCTGGCTCCTTTTCTTCCAAACACACCACTCAGTTCACCAGTTTGCCGCTGACTGTCTGTCTGTATGTCATTTAGTGCTGCAGGGAGCATGCATCGGGCTTATCGGGGCTGTTTCATTGTAAACAGCTGCTTTCTGTGGCTAGAAATAACGGTGATGAAAACAAAAGGGAGAAAGAAACCAATAAAGTCGTGGGGCCACTAAAACAATCAATAAGCCACAAGTTAGTGAAAGGCTCAGCAGGGCCAGAGTCAGCTGCTAATTCTTACATTGCACATTTAAAATCGCACATAATGCAAAAAACAGAACAAAACAAAAAAAGCCTTATTGATTGCAGCAGATTTGAAGGTCGTGGAACAAAACTGCTGCCTCATTTTCATTATTGACCCTGAAGCTTAGGCCGAGTCACTATTGTGTGAACTACAAAGGCCGCTCGTTTGGCGTTTCTATGATTTTATTTGTTTCTGTCCGTCGTCTCTCTTTCAGTGGGAGATGGAGCAGCAGAGAAGTCTAGAGGAGAGAGGACGCTTGCTGCTCTGCCTCCAGTTCCTCCCGCCATCCACCGATGGCGACTTGAAGGGCGAGGCCAAGGAGAGAGCTCGTGGCGGACTGTGTGTGGGCGTCAAGCGCTGCGCCCATCTGGCAGCCATGGACGTCAACGGTTTCTCCGACCCCTACGTTAAAACGTAAGCACGCCATCAAGTCATGAATTTCACGAAGAGCCAAAATACTTTAGACCAAACCTCCATGTCCTTGAACCGCCCCTGAAACGCTATTCCTATTTCTCGATGGTCCAACCCACAGCAGCGACAAAGCCTCAGCAGTTTGCTTAAGTAACCCCTTAGATTTTAAGAGATCTCCACACACAAGGAGAACAGCAGGGATGTGGCAACCAGAAACCAGAGAATACCAGAAAAACTGAGCGCCTCGTAGCAAAGATGGGAAAATAAACACCGGCATTGTGAAGTGGGCGCATACCTGCTTAGAGGCGAGGAACCAATGGGGCCGGGTACAGTATTCACTACTTTTCAGCATACCAACCAAATGGTGCTGGCTACTACTGACTGTACACTTTTATTCTCTATCGCATATATCTGAAAATCCAAGGTGACTTCCTCATGAAGTTATCACTTAAGACTTTAATAAAACTTAATGTGTGAACGTTACGTTGAGATCACTGAAATTAGAACTCGTCAAAGGTTTGTGTTGCGAGTTTGCTCAGACAACAAATATTTTAAATGCAAAATCCAAAGGTGGTCATAGCAACACATCTAATCTGTGTGAAACACCTGGTCAAACACAAAGGTTTTATTCTGTATGTATAATGTATGAAATAAATAACAAAATGCTTAAATATAGAAGCAGAAACTTATTTTTTAAGAGAATAATTATATAATGAATTTGGCAATTTATTATTTCACCATGAGAAAGTACACACATACACACAAAAACTGTACAGTACAAATTTCCAGGGATCTGTTCGAATATGAAAAGGTACCTAATCCTAGCGACTCTCAGTGGGAGCAAAAGATCCACTCGTGACACGGTATCTTTTATGATATTTGAATATTACTCCTGTTCACTAGCGACTTTCAGACAAACAAAAGCTGAGGTATAAACCATTGATGTTTGCCTGGAATACTGTGATATTGGTACAGGAGGTGATAATCACCAAAACATAAACACCTCTAACCTATCATTTTAAAAGAGATATAGTAAGCGTATTGATTTCCTTGGTCAATAATATGAATTGCACTCGACTGGATTCAAATCTTGGCTGTCACTCTAAATGTACCTGCAGGCTAATCAATTAACCTCAGATCACTGCCCTCGTAGTAACTCATATTAGAAATACACACACACACACATCTGTACTTACTGCAGGTGGTTGTGATGTCATATGTTATCAGCTTTACTAAAACGAATTGTCATCTCTTTAGCTACCTGTCTGTGATATTTAAGGACTTTATTTCTAATTATCAAGTCTTTAAAATTATTTTTAATAATGCATACATTTAATTAAAAAAATATGTATAAACATACTATTATTATCACACAACAATGCTCACACACACATTCTGATACATGAACACGTGACACAGATCAGACTGATGGACTCACATGTCACGATCCTCGTTTCAGGACAATCTTCGTCTCCCTCCTTCAACACCTTAATACCTCAGTTTGGCCCTTGGCTCATACAGACCCTATAAATCACCTTTTGTTGCCACTCGCGAGTGATCGATGGCTCGAGTTAACCTCACATCAGGTAACGATGAGAGATGAGTGCAGCTTTTCACACAAATAGAGGCCACTGGGAAACGTGTCACTCATTCATCACGATGACTATAAGACAACTATGAGACTGTATGGGTATTGACAGGTTTGAAACTGACTGAAAGGCAGTGACATGATCTAATGTTATGGGTGCGTTGGATCATGGAGGAGGTCCAGGATTAGAAAAAAAACAGATGTGGGTGCTATTGTTGTCAGAGAGGTCCTCTGGAGATTCATTACTCACTGATGAAGACTGCATGTGTCACTGTGTGTCTGTTTGTGTCTGTATCTGTTTTGAATGATGCAAACTGACATAAAGTGGACAAATGAGCTTTAAAAATCGCCCCTCGTCTCGTGTCAGTGTTTTCCTGAGTGCTGGTTCTGGCTTTGAGGCTGTTTCTGCAATAAGTAAAACACTCCACAACCTCCCATCTCACACGCTCACACACACACACACGGATGCGCACAAACGCAGAAATGCCAGCACGCTCGCCTCACCTCACGCACACACTAATCTCCCTTCTCTTTTCCCGTTATGCTTCAAACTCTGGTTTTCTCTCTCTCCCGCTTTACATGCACCAAACCTACGCATGCATCCCTCACACATCCACAGGAACACATCACGCATCTTGTTTCATTTTGGATGCGTGCTCACATCTTTGCCCTTTGGCGGGAGCATCTTCCCAGATGCTTTGTTGTGTCTGAGAGTGTGTGGGAACATACGCTCGAGCCCGAGCTGTGGGTGGTGGGTGGAAAGCAAATGTGAATAGAGATTTTTGCCACGCTGCTTCCAGCTGGCTTAAAAATATCCAGAGAATTTAATGACAGCTCGCAAAGGGAGGCTGTGAATTTACAATCTGTGCTGTGCTGCTGAAGGACATACTGCTCAGTCCCCTCTGTGGGTTTAACAAATAATACATGAAACCTTCAGGGGATCGATGGGGGACTAGGATTAGAGAAGACTGATATCACTGTCTGTTCAATATGAAGCTACAGCTACCAGCTGGCGAGATTAGTGCAAAAAATAATAATCAGCTCATCTAATTCTTATTAGCACTTCAATATAGTGTATTCATTTAGAATAAAGAATGAAGTAAGAGTAACACAGCAATCACTGACTCTTTCCTCTTCCTCAACAGTTATAGAAAAATCACGAGTTCCTCCTCTGACCTTTACAGCCGTGACTGTTATTCTTTCTTCCATTGCTTTGACATATGAACAGTAATGAATCGTATACACGACGGTAAAATATTCTTCTGTCACAGGTACCTGAAGCCAGACGTTCACAAGAAATCCAAGCACAAAACAGCGGTCATTAAAAAGACTCTCAACCCGGAGTTTAATGAGGTACGCATCATCCACTTCAGTAATGACTGAAAGCGAAGGCGCAGCTCATTTAGAAGCTTTAAATGTATCCTCCAACCAGTTAGCTGCATTAAAAGTTTTCTGAGACTCGAGATCTTCTGACTGTTCACTCTGTCTTTACTCAGGAGTTTTTCTATGAGATCTCCTTCTCAGAATTAGCGACCAAGACGCTGGAGGTCACCGTGTGGGACTATGATTTAGGAAAATCCAATGACTTCATAGGTAAGTTCATGCCACGAGTGAGGCTACAGGTCATTTTTAGATGTTTAGCCTAAGATTCTTGCATTTGATTATATTTACTTCCATTTTTAAATCTCTTTTAAGGTAAAAAGTTTGAATTCTTCATTGGCATTTTTCTACATTTTTATTTTGCAAATCACATGAAGATGTCCGTCCATCCGTCCATGTTCTGCTGTTTTTCTGGGCAACAGTCTAAGCAGCGATGCCCAGACACTGTTCCCAGTTACGTCCACCAGCTCTATGGGGGACAATGGGGCCAGCTGAGAGGTGTAATGTCCTGGGTCTACCCCGGGACATCCTTTCTGTAGGACATGCCCGAAACACCTCATCTAGGTGGCTTCCAGGAAGGATCCTGGTCAGATGCCTGAACCACCTCAACTGGCTCCTTTTAATATGGAGGAGCAGCGGCTCTACTCTGAGCCCCTTCCAAATAACCGAGATCCTCACCCTGTCCCTAAAAGAGAGTCCAGACACGTGTAGGAGGAAGCTAATTTCTGCCACTTGTATCTGCAATCTTATTCTTTCAGTCACTACACAAAGCCTGTGATCGCAGGTGATGTTAGGAACGTGGATCGAGCGGTTCACCGACAGCTTTGCTTTCACACTCAGCTCTCGCTGACCCAGAGTGGGCACTCCACCTATTTCCAGCTGAGGACCTTGACCTCAGACTCTGTTGTGCTAACATCATATGTAAAAGCAGAGATGAGATCCTGACACCAGCAAACCAAACAACGTCTTTTGTGGATAACAGTTCTGAACAGAAACAGTGATAAACATGCCCTAGTTCAAGACTTTCAGCACCAAACCTTCTTCTGCTAAGGGTGTGAAAATGTTGCATAAAAATACAGTTTGTGGCATTTTTCTGATGCTGATGGGCAGTCAGGTTGTGGGCATATGTTCCTCAAATTGGAACAATGGCATTTGTTAAGGATTATTTTCATATGGAAATGGATACACACTTTCAAAGCTCATGAGTCAAACTAACTACATTTCCCGACCTGAAATAATACGCACTCTAGGTGCTTCGACACATTTGAAAAACAAGATGGGGATTAGATCTAAAACTGGAGAGCCATTCACAATGGGCTGTTTGCCAGTGAATTTAAAGAGGGGAACTTGACTCAGCCGTGTTCATTTTTCCCCTTTTTTACTTAGAAACCAATCCGGCTTGAAGTCTTTCTGCTTTTTCGGTTATTGTTAGTTATGCAAATGTCTTTTATTGCGGGTGTATTTTGGACAATGCTGTTTTTTTCCAACCCATTACCTAAGCTTTAAAAAAAAGAAAAGAGAAAGAAAGAAAAAAACATTACTGACATTTTAATTTTTCAGCACGATTAATGGCCAATCTGAACACACTTCATTAGACAAAGGTAAAAAAATACATACAGGTCTAATTAGTACCTGATCAGAATTTAAAAAAAAACATTAAAAGCCTGGAACATGAGGTTTCATTGTTGATCCTCTGTGTTTTAGACGTCTATTATAAATAAAATGGAATACAAAACAATACACGACATATTCAGAAGCTGTGTACTGGAGCTTGCTGTGCCTGCTCTTCTTGACTTCTCCTCTGACTGTCTGCTCTGTTTCTGTTTTTGTAAAGGGGGGGTATCCTTAGGGTGTCATTCACAGGGAGAGACTCTGCAGCACTGGATAGACTGTCTGAAGAACAAGGGCAAGAAAGTGGAGCGCTGGCACACACTGACCAACGAGCTGCCCGGATCCACGCTGCAGGAATGAACCCGAGCTTCCTCCCCTATAACTGACACCAGAGGGACCGCCTGAAGACCCGGGATGAAGGACGTCTCATCGCATGTTTTAAGGATTGTTCTGCATGACTGTGACGGATCCATATCCTCCTTTGTGTCATAATTCAAAACATCATGCCCAGATAGGTGGGATGGGGGTGGGGGGAGGGTTGTCCACAATCACAGATCAATACTCTAATCTCGGATCTAAACAGTTCAATGCTTTAAGATCGGTCTAAATGCTCCTCGTGGACAGAGCCCACTCACGAAGAATAATTACGCCGGGATGTTTGACGAGGGGAAATGTTTAATTATTCTCTCGCGCAGTCCCGCATGTCAGGTTTTCTTGCTCTTATTAAATTCAGGCAAGTCAATTTCATTAACCGCTGACATTAAAACTCCGCGGTCATGTCCATCTGTCTCAAAGCGCACATACCTCTCCGTGCAATAATGATTGCCTAATGCTTCCGAAAATATTTCCAAGTGGTCTTAATACTGGCGGATGTTTTTTTTTTCTCTGATAGTCACTGGATTGACAGCACGAGCTGATAAGAAAACTGGTTCTTCCACGTCGATGGTTCGTGTGTGATCTACTTGCATGTTCGGTGTTGATGGAGCAAACTTTAAAAAAAAAAAGAAAAAAAAAGGTTGGAAATGTTCATCAACGTGTTGTTCCCTAGAAGAAACTGTATTTCGTTTAACGGTAATGGCTCATTAATGTTGTTCGCAGTTGTTTGACGTGTCAGCTCTGATATCGGTGTCGGTCGGTTTTGCTTCACGTTCCCTACTTTGTAAGGCCAACGTCAGTAACGGGAGTTTCACAGCAGCAGAGCGTTTTACGGCGAACTACGCATGGCTGTACTCTGACACAGTAAATAAAGTCACATGCCTTTGTTTCATATACAAATTGTAAATATGAACCGGTGTAGAGCGCTGTGTTTTATGGTGACTCCATGGCTGCTGCTTTACTGTCGACTGCTTTCAGCTGCAGGTTTTCTCTGTGTGGTGAACAGGCATGCTCACAATGCCATTGGTGTTAATATGTAAATATATGTGCGCTGTTTCACTTGTTTGGGATGTTTGTCTTTTGGAAAGCTTGCATGGTTGTTTTTATCTTTGTTTTGGTCCACAGTGGACTCCTTCAATCACACAGCCTGGTAGGAAGCCAGTAAAGCTAATACTGCCACCTGGTGTTGTTGAACTGTAAGCGCAGCCTCTTCTCTGACTACAGAGAGCAGAAGTGATCCATCAAACGTGTAAGGTGAAAGGAAACCAACACACACACACACACCCCAACTTTCTGCTCCAGTAAACAATAACTGCAGCAATTAAAACACAAATTGAATCTTTACAAAATGGAATAAATACAACTGCAATTAAAAAAATATTGCTGGGATGCTTTATAAAATAAACACAGAATTCAGTGATTTGCAAAGCTCATTTTATTCACAGTAGATCATAGAAAACATGTGACATGTTTAAACTGAGGTATTTTACTACTTCAAGCAAAATATTAGTAATTTTGAATTCAGTGGCAGCAACATGCCTCAAAAAAGTTGGAATGGAAGCAGCTATGAAAGCTATACTGAAGAAGCCAAATGTGGGCAGGAGTCAGAAACACTGTTGTGGTGAGAGAGTGTCGATGCAGCGTGGAAAACTCTTCTGTGGTCAGACAAATCTAAATTTGAAATTCCTTTTGGCAAATATGGACGCTGCATCGTCCAGACTAAGACTAGATCGATGATCTGACTTGCTTGCATCTCTGATGGTTTGTGCATTAGTGCCTGTGAAATTGGTAGCTTGCACTGGATATATGATCAGTATATGAGTATTTACAGGTTTTAGAGCAGCATAAGCTCCAATCCAGATGACATGTTTGGCCTAGACATGGAAGGCCTAGCAGATTTCAGCAAGGCGATGCTAAATAGCATACTGCATGTATTTTAGCAGCATGGCATCACAGCAGAAGAGTCAGGGAGCTGAAGAAGCCTGCCCGCAATCCAGACCTTTCAACAACTCAAGCACTGGCTCATGGGCCCAGGACTGTTCAGCGGCTAGATACACGTCAGACTACGATGGGACAAAAATCCAGCAGCTGGTCTCCACTGTTCCCAGATGTCTATGAACTCTTGTTAAAGAGGAGGGGATGCTAAACAGCGGTAAACAAGACCCTCTCCCAACTTTTCTGAGACATGTTGCTGCCATAAAATTCAAAAATAACCTTTATTATTTATTAATAATGGTACACTTTCTCTGTTTAAACATTTACTGTTTTCTATGTTCTATTGTGATTTACGAGATTAATTTATATTTGTAACATTTTGCACAGCTTTCCAACTTTAAATTCAAATGCTGCTGAATTTATAGTGGGAAATATCTGCTGTACAACGTATCTTTCTGGGTTTGATTCTTGTGAGTTTTGCTACGCTTTTTAACAAATATTAGCACTTTTTTATAATAGTTTTAGATGACAATGAAAAAATTCAGCAATGAATCTACATTATTGCTTCAGTTTCAGTTCATTTCACTGTCAGCAGCTTTCAGTGAAAATCCTTACAAAAGCTCCAGGACCAGCAGCTCAGCACCGAACTGCACACAGACACACTTAACAGCTGGCTGGTGAGCAGAGTGGAGCTTTTAGCAGGAGAGCTGTTTTGTCCATTTAGGATTTAGGAGGAGGAGGAGCTGTAGTAATGCTATTTACTAGGGGTGCAACGATACTCATATCGATATTGAACCGTTCGATACAGTGCTTTCGGTTCGGTACGCATATGTATCGAACAATACAAAAATTTTTATTTGTTTTATCAAGTTTTCTTCTCACGATGCTGTCTGTGTTGAGTGCTCAGTGGATCTGCGTTCGACTACTCCGCCTAGGCTGCACTGTCGAGTGCAGATCCACTGAGCGCAGCGCAAGCTAGCAAGACAGAAGCTAAGCTCGTTGCAACATTACAACTGGCTCAACTATACCCGAAATTGAACCTCCCCCACCCTCATTCAGATCTGGTGTTTGGAACTATTTAGGTTTTCATGTGAAACATGACCCTGCTGGTAAGCGCGTCATGGACAAAAGTAAAACAGTATGTTGGATGTGCCACGCAATGCTCAATTACATTGGTGGGAACTAGTGCGTTAGCGCAGTTAGCTTGTTAACGTGTTGACGCCGTCCAGCCCCACGCACGGGGCGATCTGCGGTAACTTGTTAACGGAGATTTGCCGCGTTATGGCGTTAATGTCATTTTAACGAGATTAACGCTGACAGCACTAGTGGGAACGCAACAAATATGACTGCACATTTACGCAGACATCATCCTAGTGCAAAGACAAGTGGAAGCAGACAAAAACGACAACCACGCATGCTACAAACTTTACCCGAGTCATTTAGACAGCCGTTAGCACATGATTCTCCTTATGGGGACCTGATATGTTTAATATGCTGCTGAGAGTATACCCCAGAAGAAGCGTATAGTATAGCTTTTATTTTGGAAAGAGCCATTTTTCTGTAATAAACTCTTTTCCAAAGATGAGTGATTTCTCGATCAGATAGATTTATTTTTTTTATTTTGTTGTTTCAGCAACATTAAATTTAAAAACTGTACTTTTGGGTTAAAATATATATTTGTAATTTTAATAAATGATAAATTAAAAAGGCATGAACATTTTTTGTATCGAAAAAATATCGAACCGTGACACCAAAGTATCGAACCGAACCGAACCGTGAATTTTGTGTATCGTTGCACCCCTACTATTTACCATCTTTTAGCTGTAGAACTGATTGGACACTAGCATGTATGAAATAAACTACTTTCTCTCTGTGATGGCAGTGGAGGTGAGGATCTTCAGTTTATCCACACAAGAGCATCACCTTATTTTCCTTCCTTGGCTTCACGCAGATGCTCTGTGTGATCAGTGGAAGACTCTGGGCTCTAAAACAAAACAAAAGTCCAAGTTCTGTTGCTTGTATCATTCTTTTGGGCAGATTATCTTACAATTTATGACTCCTTCAACAGATTCGAGTTCACCAACACCACTGTAAGGGAGACTCTGCCACACTTACGCGTTCCCACCTCCGTGCACTACAGTCCCCTTAGTGCAGTGTGGTTTTTCCTGCCATCACTGGCCTCAAAAAGCTTCTGCCTGTCTCTGCATGTTCTTTACAAAATTAATGAAAGGCATCTTATCCTTTAAACTTCTGAATTATTTCCATCCCTCTGTCAGATTTGGGAGGACTTTTATTTTACTCACTTATCGGATGAAGAAAGATAATAAATAAGATTTTGAAGCATTTCTTCTCATCCAGATCAAATTAGTTTACAGTATCATCGTGACTTATTGAATGTTTCACTTGTTCCATTTGACAGGCAGGTGAGAGCCTAGCATTGAGACTTCTTTTTATACCTTGTGTACCCGAGTTTGTGTGGGCAGGGCGCCCTGAGTGTTGACGTGAGCTAGCTGACTGACTCAGCATTACGGGCAGCGAGACAGAAGTTCATTCCAGATAATAACTGGGAAAAAAGGCTTCAGAGAAACATGTGAAGCTGCCAGCAGCTGTGCAGTTTGTGATTACTGTGCATTTTCTCCAGTAGCCTGAGTGAGAAAGAAGCTCTTTGTGAAATGAGATAAGGCTGCCACGGTTTCATCTTAGTCACTGTTTGTTCCTGGATCTGCTCGTACGTCAACACCATCACTGCTCTGTGATTACAGGAAATAAAATGGCTTTATTTTGGTGATTCTACTATTGCAAATACAGGTAACACGGTAAAAAGTCTAATACACTTTGTATAATGTGATTTTAGATTTAAATGATTTTCATAAGTCAATTTCCTCTAACAGCAGGGACACAATCAGGAAGGATTTACACTAAACAGTGACCTACTAATTTTCATATTGTACTGAACAAGTCTTCTTCTTGTTTTTTCACTTAAAGTCACTTAACACTGACCCAAGAATCATTTAAGCATAAAAACGGCACCCAGCTCAAGAGATGAACCAGTGCTGTGCCTACTCATAACAGACAACCAATTTAAAATGATCTGTTACTAGCAGGCTAACGCAAATACACATTGTGCATTCTTGTCTCTTTAGTTGAGTCTATGAAAAATCTCAAACATAATACTGGTAACACAGATAACAGGCACAAAATAATACTTTTTGTGTTCTTCAAGAGCTATTAGACTAAACCCTAGCATGTCTCAGCATGGTGAGCAGCAGGTCCTTAAAAAATGTGAGGAAAACTGACAAGTCAGTGGCAACGGGTCTGATGGAGATGATGAAATCCTTGGTTCAAATCTTCATCAGTCTGTAGAGGTGGTAAGAAAAGATGTACAATAGTGACTGTCTATAGCCGCGTGTAAAATGTGGAGGAGGCTCTGTCGTGGTTCAGCCAGTAGTGTTGGAGATCATGTCAAAATTTGTGGAATTATGAATTCAGAAAAGTACCATCAGCTTTTGATCCAACATGTGGTAACATCTGGAAAACATAGGCTTGGCAGCAGCTTAATTTTTCAGCATCACAATGATCCCAAACACACTGCCGAGACAGTGAAAGAATACCTGAATAGAAAAAACAGTGGAGCACTATCGGTGATGGATTGGCCTCCCCAGAGGCAGTGAGGTGCAGTGAGAACAGGACAAAAGTCAGCCAACATCCAAAGAAGAGCATTCAATGTCCTTCAGGAAGTCCGGGGCCCATTTTTCTAGCAAAATATACATTTAAATAGAGTGTGGCTCAAGATTTTCTCCACATTACCATATTCACAAGTTAATGTAACTCCATGTAAGTCTTAAAATAATCAAATTTTACCATCTAGTCTCTACAAATGTAGCAAAGTACTTTTAAAGCTATCATCACTCTGTTCTGGTGGCATCAAGTTATTTCAAATAGTTTCTTTAAACAGGTATTTTCCAGCTGTAAGAAAAACATGAGCAAGTTTTTGCAGCTCATAGAAAAGAAAAGAACAAAAAATCAAATCTGAAGCTGCAAGAAAGAAAATTGGACAGCTGGTTTTGAGATCAAAACTGAGATTACTGTAAGGACAAAACAAAAAACAAAAGTGGAGGAGCATTTGAGGACATTAAAGTTTTAAACATCTGTGAGGCGTCTGAAACGAAGCCTCTCCTGGTGATAAAGAGGTTTAATTAAAAGCAAATGATCAGCAGTTAGCAGAGGCTCCATAAATAACATCTAAATGAAGCAGCCACCAGGTGTAAAACACCACAGTGGCATTTAGCGAGTCGATAGAAAGAGGAATTAAACTCAATAAAAAAAACTGTACAAAAATGTGAAAATAACAAATGTAAATTATATTTGCATAAGGAAACTCCTTCAAAATTGAGCGTATTAGCCAAACCCAGATTGTGTCCTGTCTGTGGGGATTAGTGCCAGCAGAGCACACATAATGCAATATGAGAGCTGCTGTGTGGTCCTCTGAAAGGGCTGTGTGGTTGTATCATAACACTAATGCATTTTATTAGGAAACTGCAAAGAAGCTGCTGAAAATAAAAGCGGGTAAGGATGAAATTTATCTCGGACGGTGCAGGCAAACTAAGATTTGTTCAG
Source organism: Perissodus microlepis (assembly GCF_051167445.1). Classification (NCBI taxonomy): domain Eukaryota; kingdom Metazoa; phylum Chordata; class Actinopteri; order Cichliformes; family Cichlidae; genus Perissodus; species Perissodus microlepis. Next base: position 16,169,849 of record NC_140468.1, read on the forward strand.
GAATATATATTTTTGGTGATTTTCCTGCAAAGGAGGACAACACTCCTCATGCACTTTTCACAATGATGAGCAGTTTCCATTACAGAGCCATTATGGGCGCATTACTGCCATCTAGCTGGGATTGTGATGAAAATTCAAAGGGTGCAGTTACAGCAGGGGGATGCTGGATGTGTGGCAGCAGTGCCGTACGGTAATAATGGGCCACACAAGGGCCTGAAGCTCCCAGTTTCTATTAAGAAGCATTTGTGTGAATGTTATGAAAGTACTCAATGATAACCCAGTTCAGGAGTGGAACTGCACGGATTTAATCAATTCCAGCTTCTCTCATCTTCTGATGCTTGCTCATGGAAAACTTTGGAGATGATTTTTGCTTTAAAGATGATAAAACTGTCCATGCAAAATATAAACAAAGGGCTTCAAATGGGAATCAGTACAAATGACGTTTCAAAAAACTGCCTTTACACCAGGCTCAGAGCAGTGTCAAAGCAAGAAGTTAAATAGTTTTTCATGCATGGGCCAATTTTGAGATTTTTGACTATTTTGCTTCCATAAAATGTTTTCTTTTGTTCAGAATGCACAAAAAAAGCCTAAAATAACAGTTAAATGTGTTTATTTTACTGCTCTTTATCTGCTGGATATAAGTGGATATTTCAAACACTATACAAAACATAACATCTTGATGATTTGGGAAGTTTCTTGGTGATATCTATTAGGCAGGCGAGCACTACGCTCAGCATATCCAGGCTTTCTTTACATTAGCTGGCTCAGCAAAACCTAAAAGCTCTGTCAGAGATAACGGTCTACATGACAGTGGTTATCAACCTTTCTCGTTAATTCAGGGCTTCCAGCTTCAGGCTCAGTGCACGCTCACATAAAAGGGCACTTTGAATCTCTTGCTGCACAAACGGCAGGAAAGTGGACCAAACTGAGCGTCGCCTGCTTCAGTCAGAGAAACAGCTATAAAAGTAAAATGGCAAAAGGCAACAAAGTAAGAAAACTGTTGATGTTTCCCACTCGGGAAACAGTAATGTGACACGGAGCTGCACATTAGTGCTCTGAAACTTTATAAGTGATGTATTTAAACATCAGTCTGCTCTGATCTGACTGTCTAGTGATGGAAGTGTGGAAAAAGTCAGATTATTTGTACTGATTCAATGATCTTACTGATAGACATCCTACAAATGGACTGATTCATTTACTAATCTGTGTTCTACTCCTTTCAACTCCAGCAGTGAAAACGAGACTTCAAGCATAAAAACATTTGTTTTCCGAACGCGTGCTGTGATTTCCTGTGACCACGAGTCATATTTTACACTGCAGCATTAGTAACACATGCTCAGCAGGTTGCATGTTGTATTCCTTAAGCGGGGAAAACCTCCTTGGGCCTTTTGTAACACAGTAAGTAAAAGTGTGTCGCTTCCAGCTGATTCTAAACTGAAACTGCAAACATTACCTGCGCTGGACCAGGCAGCATTAGTTGCTATGGTGACATAGTCAGGTTCAAAGATACTCTCCTCCACATGATCACAAGTGATGCAGACTGAAAGCAGGTTGTGCTGCCCTCTGTTGCACCGAGGACGTGTTATCTGAACATATGTGACACATGTTGATGAAAATATACAATCAATTATTCATGCGTCTTATTGTGAAGGTCGGCGCCGCGCAGCACTTTCTGACAAATTATTCACTGTTAATGAGCTGAATTTAGCTGAGCTGAGTTTAGCCTTCAGGGAAATAACAAATATCTAAGCAAAGGAAACACGCTGTAACTCTCTCGATCTCTCTCCAAGTGTAAATAATAAAATTAGATTCTGACTGAGTGTCACAGGTTCTTGCTGTAACACCTCGGCTTTTTTCCACCCCAGCCGTGACAAGACAACATTCCTGTGGCGGAGCCGTCAACAGTTTCTCTAAAAAAAGATCCACAGCAATCTGTCTCCGAGCGTTAATTCCCACTCACAGTGGCTATTTTGCGGCCCCAGTTCTCTCTGCACATTAAGAGAACAGCGTCGCCGCAGGTCAGTAGATCTCATTATGCTGCTTCTGTGATGCAGACTGACAGGACGATCACGATGCATCCAGCCGCTGCCAAACTGTGTTTGTGTGACCCAGCTGCATAATCCACGACCCACTTACTGCATCTGGATGCGACTATGTCTGGTACACTGATCCCCTTTTGAACTGTTACTGTACTGTAGACATACTAAAATTAGCTGAGTACGCAGGAAAGTACCTTTAACTGTCAGAGAGATCACGCTGGTGGGTTTGAATTTGCTGTTGTCAAATGTTGTGAAAGCTGTTTTTGTTAACGTTGGGGGTTTTTCCCCTTTTGGGGCACAGTAAGACTATTTTTGAAAGTATGGCAGAAACTTTTGCCATGTTTACTTTATGAGCATAACATATTTTTTTAAGTTTATTATTACAACAGAGCATTTTCTTCACTGGAAGCTTGCCCCATCATTTGTATGTAGATACTGTTGTGTCCTGCATTCACACCAAGGACAGAACAGGAAAACATGTTATCAATGCAGGACATGCTGGCACCTTTACATTATCCTGCACACTTTTGCAAGTCGAAAAATACATTTTCCTGTCAAGGTCAATAGCTGGAATATCGCTTGCATGTGAGAGATAGCAACAGAGTGGGCTTATAATTTACAGAGATAAAAGAAGAAACTTGTTTCGAGACCAGAATGACAGCAAATTTAAACAATGTTTCAAAATAATTACACAAACTAGTGAGCAACCTGAAAAAGTAGATTTTACAACAGTTTTTTAATACATTTTTGACAATTAAGTCAAAGATACTGAATCCTCAAGTTCAGATAAGACTTAACTTTTAGAATCTACCTCGTTTCAGTGCATTATAGTTGTTATTAAATAAAAAACTCAAAACATAAAAAGTACATTTACATTTTTTTAAAATTGGCATAAAAGTTCAAATTCAAAAAGTAGAAAAATGCCAAAAGAGCGATTTTTTTATTTTAAAATAATATTTTGAAACCACTTTTGCAACATCTGGGTTTATATTTTTTATATATAATTTACACAACAAATGTAGGTTTTAGTGTTTTGTGCGTGGATTACTTTCAAATTAGTGGGTGGGACACAAATCTTCGGAGATGTTACACCAATCAAACTGTTAGAGTACTACATTCTGTATTACACTTGTATTTATTGGTTGATCCTGATGATTTTTTACAAAATTATAAAGGAATACTGCTGCAGTATATCAATGAAACACATCAGCATTTTTCTTTGGACTCTTTAAAGAGTTTAAAATGCAACGCATAGCCACGCAGATCGGCTAACTGGTGCTAATGTAATTGGTGCTACAGTAAGTAACAGACTAAGATAAAATAATTTCACTCACCAGAATTGAAGCACACATTTGTTCAGTGACCTGTAGCACACAGCAGGACACTGTGGCTGTCAGAACTTTTTCTCTAACGCAGCTCATGTTCCAGATTAGAAGGACTTTTAAAAAGCTTGTCACAAAAACACATCGTTTGTTCCAATTTCATTGGCTGAATCTATGAAAAATGCCAAGGTTAACACGGTTTCACAAAAATAAAATTATACTTTTGCCCCAACAAGGTGATTCCAAGGAGCTGTTGGCTGAAAACTTGGCAAACGTCAGCAGTGTGTACAGTGTGTCCTTAAAAAACTTGAGGAAACTGGACAAGTGGAGGACAAAAGAAGTAGCAGCAGCTGTCTACAGACAGCCCTGGCCTGTCTACAAAACTGTCTACAGCAGATGAACAGTATCTGAAAGTCATGTCCTTAAGGGAAAAATCCTAATCCTAATTCTCTTGTATGTTGTATGTAGGTCCCGTACCAAGAGCAAATACTTGATACGGGACCTGAGAGATGCATCTTGCCCTTTAGTTGATCCATATACTGTTTAATGAAGCTTCATCAGATCTCAGTGGAAGAGTGGCTGTCAATAAGCCTTTCTTATGGAAGGGAAATGGGGAGAAAAGGCTGAAGTATACCCGAGTGTACATGAATTGCACCGGAAATCACGGACAACTAGTCAGTATTGCTTAGAAAGGTCAGGAAAGAGGTACAACATGACGTGTCTACAGTCCTCCGTAAAACATGGTGGAGGTTCTGCCTTGGTTTGGAGCTACATTTCAGCCAGTGTTGTTGGTGAGCTTGCCTTGTATTTTGTATAATAAGATTGGCAAAAGCTTCATTTTTTAAGCATAACAATGGTCATAAACACACTTCCAATGCAGTAAAAGCATACCTGGATAGATGAGCCTGGACTTCAACAGAACAAAAGACAGCCAACATCCGAAGAAGAGCTTTGAATGTCCTTCAAGAAGCCTGGAGAACTATTCCTGAAGATGACTTAAAGAAATGATAACAAAGCTTAGCTAAGAGAGTTCAGACTGTGTTGAAGAATAAAGGCTGTCATCACCAAATATTCACTTTCAAGCTTGTTAGAATCATAGACTATTTGTTTTGTCTTACATCCTGTATTTTCATTCATGTGTGCATGTTTCTATGAGTTGCTACGCCTAGTTCCCATTTTTCTAGCAACATATAAATAAATTAAGGATGTCTCAAGACTTTTGAACTGCACTTCGCCCTAAAATTGGACTGAATTACAGAAGAGGAGCTATAAAGCATTTCCTTCTTTTGGATGCTCATATTAAATATGGCCAAAGTTTCACATAATGAGATCAGCGAATGCGTAAGCAATCCCTGCGAGCCAAAAGCTCAGACTTCAGGCTCCTCTAGACTCGATTTAGTCCGACAAGTCATTACCACCCTGCTACACAGAGAGCAGATATCCTCAATACATTCATCTCAGGCACACAACTCTGTCTCTGAGCACAGCATAACCATCCAGCTGCCTCTGTTTGCACGGGGCAGTCCATCAGAAGAAACTTGACATGAAGGAAGGGTGGCCCTTAAAGTGAGAGCAGCTGAAAGCAGAGCAGTGCCTGAACTCTGAGTCATGCAAAGCTAATCCAGCAGAGTGAGAACCAAAATTCTGGAGGTAAAAAAGAGCAGCATACTGCTAGTAGATACAGACATTTAAACACAGTTCTCCGTCTTAATATTTCAAGACACTGGCCCAGTTGCTGTTCTTGTTCATGAATGATTTTTGAAGAAGAAAGCTAGTAACCACTTCTTAAAGAGTGTTAAAAAAACAAACCTCAGGAGGAAATAATGAGGGAAATTTTTGCTTTGATTTTATTGAAGTCATCTGAGGCTTATGTTCGCTCTACTGGCGGTCATGCAGTGCAGTGTTTCCTTCTGGCTCGAGGCCTCTGCCTTCAGCATTTTGCTCTTCCTGCTGTCTTTGCACTCTGCTGCCTGACAACAGCAGGCGCTCTCCATCCCAGCAGCTTGCACGCCATCACGGCACTGAGGACTATACCAACGCTTCCCCCACCCTCCACCCCAACTACACTCCTTTTCCCTTTTTTTTAACTCCACTAATGCAAAAACACAGTCTCTCCTTAACGGCTTAGCTCTCCTTTCACTCACTTTTGACGCCGCCTTTATTCTGCACAGCCGCCGATGCTGTTTATCCCTCCAAAGCAACACTGAAAACAGGTCACATGCATTGTGTCTTTATTATAAATGTGCTGCAGAAGTATAATATTCCAAGTGTCAGCTTATCTTTGCAATTTGAAACTTCCATCATCATACATTACAAAAAATAAATAAATAAACAAAAAGAAAACAGAACATGCCAATAACCACAAAGATCATAGAAGCCTGGTGGGAATACAGTGACTGTCTGGAGGGTATCCAACAGCTTCAGCGCCTACATCAGATCTTAACTACTTAAAGGTAACTCATATCCACTGGAGGATTAGCACAATATCTGCAGAGTACATCAACTGTAGATTACAATCAGTAAATTTACATTATTAACAAAGGGGGGCGGGGATGGGGTGTATATATATGCCGCAGTTGTCTCGACAGAAAACTATCTGCAGGGCCAGAACTCATGATGAGACCCTTGAAGTCGCGGCATTGGAAAATCTGGGACACAGCAAAATAAAGTTTTTAATCACTTTATCGATTAAATCACAGTGAAAACCACAAGTAGATAAAGATTAGAGGTTAGCGAAGGATACACAGGAGATATTAGAACAATGATAACAAACCCGGCTTTTAAAATGATGTTCTTCACACTAAAATGCTACGACACTGCTACTTCAGAGCCCCCACCCATGTCTGATCTAGTGTTTCACAAACACCTACAACGAAAAGGTGCTGATTCATCCAGGTGAGAATCAACTACTGAGGGTTTTTTTTTTCCTTTTTCTTTTTTTTAAGTATAATATAAGAACAATCTGTCTGCTTTCAAAGCTCGGGCTACCTGAGGCTACAGCCGCATCTTTGACTAAACAATCACAAGCTATTTAATTTGTTAACCAAATAGTGATGCCTTACAGCTGCCGCTCCACTGTGGCGCAGCACTTCCAGAGTTTCAAAATCAATCCCTTACAAAGATTATCAAAAGACAGATGGTGCGGCATCACTGACTTCCCTGTAAAGTCTGTGTGTTTTGTTTTGTTTAAGCTTTAATCACTACAGCGTGACTTTTTTCCTCCTTTCTCCAGCTCACAGTGGTTGCAGGTGTCGAGCAGATACACAGTATAGTTGCACAGAGCGAAAGCACATCTCGATGCTTCCCTCCACATCAACTGGTGAGAAGTGAGGTCTTTGCAAAGCAAGAAACTTTTTTTTATCCCCTTGCTCTAAATTCTTTTATTTGGCACATATTTCCTCCTCGCTGTGTCGACTGTGCCTCCGTAATCCCCTTTTCCGTTTTAGCACCCATGGCTTGGTAAGCCCCGCTTTCATCCTCCTTTTAGTCGGCCCGTACGCTCAAACACAAGATATCATGGAGTCATTTTGAGCCAGGGAGCAAGAGACAGTCTGAAACAAGAGGACATTTAAAGGGTTTCCTCTCTGCTGCGCGTGTGAGTTCATGTGCGCAACACAAAATCCCAGAGCCTCTCTGTGCGTTTGAGGGGGATTTAACCAGAGAGGTCATTTTTTGTTGGGAAGTTGAGAGGCGATCCCTCCGCTGCGCTCTAGTCCACCAGTTTGGAGGCTTGTGATGAGATCTCTTCAAGAGTTCGAGTGTCTCTGTGTTGGAAATCTTTCCAAACGTGTTGGCCGGAATACGAAGGGACTGATTAAAGTCTGTCTGTTCCCTTCTCTCCAATCTAACGTCCCATGGACCCCTCCCCTCACACCCTCCCCAGATTTAGAGTAGCAGCATTTGCATATTTTATTCTCTTCCATTAGCAAAAAAGAAAAGAAAAGAAAACAGGGGGGCAGGAGGGGGATTTATATCGATTACAGAAATATAAGTAAGCGCTGTATATCGCGGGGAGGTGGGGGGCAAGGGGGTGTGGGGCACATTTGTCACACATCCAGGTAATGACTAGGCAGGTAAAGATGGTGGTGCAGGTGCGGGGCCAGACGGTCTGTTGCCTTATCCGGTTTCATCCTGGGATGAAACTCAGGGTTTCACATTTACTAAAAAAAGAAAAGGAAGCGTATTAGTCAGAGCTTTATATTCTGCAACTTCATATGGATGTATAAACTTTCACAGACCACAGAGGACAGTTACATAATGAGAGAAGAAGAAAAAACAAGGATTGCCAAATCCCAGCGCTCTTCAACTCAAGTTGAAGTTGAGTCTACGGTTGTTCTTCCAGTCATTGAGCTAATTAGCACATCTCTTGGCTTAATAAGACCCACAAGGCTGCAAATGGGCACGCTCAGAAATAAAGCAGAAATAAGTGTAATCTGAAGTGAAAAGGCATGATTGAGAATGACTAAACTGCACGTGTCTAAATGTAGAAGAACAGCAAAACAAAAAATAAGACAGAGGCTAGTCCCTTTCTTTGCGAGTCACTGAAATAATCACTGATCTGTTATCAGAATCCTTTTTATTTGCAAACGTACAATAAAAAGCACATTTGTCCAGCTCCCGAGCCGGTCAGCAGCTCACGAGCTGGGCATACAGTGGTTATACATGTGGTACAGAATCAACAAGGCTTCACATTTTGTACAAGCAGAGAGGGCAAGGCGTGAAAACAAGACAGTGGACTACACACGTCACTCTACAGATACACACACGGCAAAACCGAGGCATGCGGTCGGTTACAGCTGTAGGCCACCCGTGCAAACATGGAGGAACACGTCAGAAAATGTAGATCTGCGTCTGCTTCGGGAGGGCTTAATATGTTCTGATCTCTATGCAGCGGCGACATGGTTTCTAAAGGCTAAAGTGCTGCAGTGTATAAAGCCACGTGCAGGCGTTGGGGCTAGCGCTCTACTGTGCAAACACAGATAGTAATAATATCAGTGATTAAGGTCAGACTGTGCCAACAGAGCTGAATATATTATGCTAGTATGATGGGATAAACGGTGACAACAGCAGGTTGTGGAAGCTGCGACACATCCTTCAGTAATTCACGAGACGAGAGGAGAGTTCGCAGGAAAGAAGCGGCTCAGCAACACAGGAGGTTAAAAAGGAGAGGTTAGGGGGGGTTTAAAGGTCAGATTTGGGACACTCACTGGCCAGGTTGACAATGCAGGCGATGATAATGATCGTCCCTCCTACTAGTGAGACCATGGAGAGCATCTTGGCCACGCGTCCCAGACGCACGGCGCCGTCCAGATTTCCCTGCTCCAGACTGTTCTTGGACTGAGGGAGAAGATCAAAGCGTCTGTTAGCATCAGCGTGATTAAAAAGAATAAACTCCAAAAAACCAAACACGCACACACAAATCCTGCTCTCACCATGATGGAGTAGACAAATCCAACAATGTTGATGGGCCAGACTGGGCAGAAGCAGGCCAGCACGGAGAGGAGGAGGTAGTCTTTGACTTTGGAGCGGTCCAATGGTGGGTTGGTGGCGATGCTGGAGTGGCGAGAAAGCGACGGCCTGGGCGAGAAGGCGGTGTAGCCGATGGAGCTCGCCCTGCTCCCCTTCCTGGTCTTGCCGTGATGAGGGTAAGAGATGGAGTGCTGCCTTCTGGGAGGAGAGGAGACGACTGGAGAGGTGCTCTTCTCCTCGGACACTGAGTGGATCCCGTTACCTGCGTGTGAAGGATGAAGAGGACGAAGAGGTAAAACGTGAGTGCTCGCACGCCTCCCGTGCTCTCCCGGGAGTTCATCCACGCGCAGGAATTTGACTTTCCCCCAGCGAGCTGACTAAGCAGCTGCCCGACCCTGCCTCCCTCCCCACCCGCTGCCTCGGTATGAGGTCAAACTCAAGTCACTCACCGTTCTTCAGCTTCTCGTTGATGACTATGACGAGCTCTCCTTTGGATTTGCTGCGGGCGGGCCTGGTGCCAGCCGGGCTGCTGCTGCAGCTGTGGATGAGCTCTTCGCCTCTGACTGGCAGGCACAGCTCAGAGACGGGGGCCTGGCTCGACAGGGAGCCGTCTTGGTCCAGAAGCGATGGTTGTTCTTCCACAGGCCAAAGGCCGGGGACGGGCATCATGTTCACAGCCATGCTGACAGAAAGAGAAGCCCGTGTTCGTGGTCCGGTCCTGCACGTCTGTAGTTACACCTGGGGCCAGAAAGTGGGTTTAAACACATTCATAAACAAAAGCTGTTCCTTCCCATCTGCTTAGGGATTGTGCAAAAATCACTGCAGTGGAGAAGAGGGCAGACAGATGGAGCAAGAGTTAAATATTTTCTTCTATTTAAACTATTTTTTAATCAAATATTTAGACCAATTTTTGCTATTGGAGGACAGCAAAATAATAGCAAGTCTATAGATGTTGAGTTCTTGGTCACAGTCTCAACCCAACAGAAAGCAGCTATAGGAAAGTAGGGCATAGTATCAAATGAGCCACGAATGACCTAAAAGTGATTAAACGGTGCCTTTATGGTTGGGTTGTTTGCCTACAGTTTATTTAGTAAAACTCTACTTGTTTAAATCAGTTTGCAGATGCTGGAGAGCAGCGCTGCCTCCCTGAAATGAAATATTTATATGGCTGGCAGGGGATTTCTAACTAGCAGTTTTCATACAGCCCATAAACACATCCCGTTTCAGCAGATTTCAGAGTGGATGTGGGCTCAGTATCACCCATAAGCCTCTTTATAATCCCCTTTTGAACGTCAGATGACATCTCACGTTTGATCACTGCTCACAGCTGCTGAAGGATGGATGAGCAAAACACAGTGAACCGTAAATAAGGCCTCCAAGACTCGCTTTCTCAGGTAACAAAAAGCAGGTCAACAAAAAGGAGGAGCGGAAAAAAACAGGTATGGCAGATGGAGACAGCTTTCCTGCCACGGTCTCCGTGCAGGTGTGTACATAGCTTTATTTCACCGTGTGTACACAACCGCTCACCGACATATGGTGGCCGGTTTTGCCGGGCGCAGAACAATAGCTAGAGGACAAAGGGGGGAGAAAACTCGGATAGAGGCCAACAGGGAGGGAGGGAGGCTGCTCGTTAATTAGCCTGCCGCTGATGGGTTGGATTCAGTGGATGTGCGCTGCTAAACTGCACCGATAAGCAGGAAAAACACATGCACTGGATTCACAGGAAATGACTGGAATACACAAACAGCCATTTGTGTATCTCGCACCCATCAATCCATCAAAGGGAAAACTGTAATCAAACTGACCTTTGTTTCCTTCCCTTTCTTTTTTAATCCAGCGCTTGCCTCGTCATCACGTCGCTGGATTGTGCATCGTGGTAACCTCACTCCCAGGTGGGAAAAACACAACAAAAACTGTCAGACGTGACCAAACATCTCCTCCAGAGCGCAGAGGGTTTCTAGACGTGCTCCGTTTAAAAGCCCGATCATATGATTTATGTCCAGTGAAAGCTGGGGGAGGGAAAAAACAGAAAGCGGTGGGGCTGGTGTAGCCTTGCGCCAGCGCAGTGAGCTGGGATGGATGGAGTCTCCTGGATATCAGGGTGGTTCAGAGAGGAGGGGTGTGTGTGTGCGTGTAAAGAAAAGTGAAATCAACCAGAGTACGTGCTGTGCGAGGAAGAGAAAAGGTGTGTGTGAGAGATGTGCTGTAGGGGGCGGTGGTTTATAGCATCCACCTACCGCCGGTGTTAAACTGTGACCTGCTGTCTGTGCGATGCTAATTAGCCTAATTATGTGTTCATGCAGAGAAACCGTCGATACGGCGGTGGAGCGTCAGCTCGCATAGATCAGGGTAGGAGACACTGGAGCTCAGGCGAAGGTAACCATAACATTTATTTACCGACGTCAAATAAATACACAAGCATCCAATAACGTGATATGGGAGGTTTATTAAAAAAGGACACGCCACCAGCTGGGCACAGCAGACACTACATAAACACAATGACAACAAGCATTTAAAAAAAAAAAAAAAAAAAAAAAAAAAAAAAAAAAAAAAGGGGTGGCTTCAAATAAAAAATAAAGTATGTACATGACTTATATTAAAAAAAGAAGAAGAAAAAAATCATTTCCCCATGGCACTCACGATGTTTGCCTGCAAATAGAAGAAAAGAACAATGAATACAAACCAAGAGAAGCAGAATATCAATCAGATGCTCAGTTATGGAAGGATTATATTTATTTTGGTTAATATTAGGAGCAGAAAACGTGTTTTTGTAACCAAACCTGATTTTTATTTAATGTTTAACACATTAATAAAGTCTAATGAAGATGGCATAGAACCTAGCTCGCCACAGGGAGTGTGCAAAATTAAAGCAAAATCACTGAAACAGAATGCAGTACAATAATCTCCATCTAAATTATCCCATTTTAATAATTGATGAGGACAGAATTGTAAATCACAGTAAAACTCCATTAGTTGCACAGCCTTACTGTCAGTAATACTTTATTACTACGATTGAAAGTGTCTGCTGCTAAGCTCAAAGTGATCATACTCAAGTTTTAGCAGGTTTGTCAACCCCTGCTACCTCAAAATCAGCTGACGGGAATGCTTTTATTTTGGAGGGTTTTAGAGGTGCTTCTAAGAACCTGAAGCAACCCACCAAAAAGCAGAGTGGCAGAAGATAACCACTTACAATGACAGCAAGAACCTAGCTTACCTTCATGAAGGAGGAAAATCTCTTTTCCGTCATCCCCTCAACTTGTATCAGGTCTTCCACCTGCAGAATAGCAATCATATAGTCTGTGCATGTATTTATATTATAGAAGCCACAGTAAATAAGGTTTGTTTTCCAACCTTTGCGAAGTGACCGTGGATCTCCCTCCAGCCCAGAATGAGCTTCGCCTTCTTGTCACCGATCTGCTGCAGACTTTTCAGCTCTTTGAGGCAGCCTGTGTTCAGAATTTGCAGGATTTTCTGCTTGGACTGATCCACCATCGACTGGTCAAGCTGGGACTCCCAAGCACTCTTTGTGTTGTTCTCTTTACCACCTGGTGACTGATAGGACAAGAAAAGAAATATAAATGCACAGATATACACCAAGCCGTTAAAACATTTTTGCTATCAGACAACACAAGCAATCTACTTTAAATCTGAACGTCTCTGCACTGGTTGGGAGAGGAAGGCAATTTTAACCAAACAAATTTGAGATCCTTTCTGCATCTGTCGAGTCAGAGAAACACACTGAAGCTAATGCACGTTGTCAGCTTGTATCTGATGCTTGCAACTCTGCAGATGTGTCAAGTTAAGCACAGCACAGTCAAGGCGCGGTTGCTGACCTCAATCAGGTCTGAACACGTCTCCTCTTTCTTCTTGACGCACACCGACTGCTTTTTGACCACAAGAAGCTGCTGAAGGGGCTGGCGCTGGGACACTGAGGGGCAGGAAACAGGAAAACACTGCATTAGGACAGGATCTAAGACAAATATTCTTACCGCATTAAAAAAAACAAAAAAAACCAAACAACAACTGCATTTTAAAATGAAAGAGTCAAATTTTTATCACTTGAACCATTTTAAAGCAAAATGCATGCAGGAGGCACTAAGAAAAGTTCTCTGGCTCACTCTCAGTGTTGCTGAGGGTTGTAAAAATAATTCTCTCTCATCATCATTTGATACCTTCTCTGGCTCCAGTATTGTAGATTGAGCTTTTGCATCACATTGCAGCCCATCAATAGCCGCAGTGAATCAACATGACAGAATTAGTGAGTCACTAATCTTTAGTGAAGCACTCAAATAAAGAATTTATTGAGTCCTCAGTCAAGGTCAGCAGTGTGTGATACCTCTATAGTCTTTAACACTGTAGTCATTTCTTCATGAGGCAAACAATCTATGGAAATTCACTTAGTTACAGTACGATCATCTGCTCTAGGATTTCTAACAGACCTTGCAGCGGTTGGACCACAGCCTGCTGTTTATTGGGTTTTGTGGCATCTGACTGTTTTCTCCGCAGGGCAGTTGTCTTGTTCTCGAAGTCGGGCTCTTGTCCTGTAATCGACTTTTCTCCAGCCAACTGACTGAATAGCATGGCCTTGCTCTCAAGCTCCCTCTGCTTCTCTTTGAGCTCCTGCACAAAACAACAACAAAAACAAAGAAGCATAACAAAAGAGACCAAGTACAGCAATTAAATATTGACTGATTAGTAAACATATGAACAGATCATCAACTGCTGACATGTATGCAAAGTAAAACTGACAGCAAGAGCAGAAAAGGGGGGCCAACGTTACAGCCTTTCCAACTTGATATTTCCATGTATGCATGCATGCAGATGTCAATTTATAAAAAGGACAGTAGATGATGATTTGTATCTCTCCCATAGTAATCCCACAAAGCCCAGGTGTTGCTAGTGGGACTGTTGCAAGAGAGAATTAGTTTCAGCACCAGCTACCAAATCCTGGCCTACTGCTCAGAGACCACGACCTGCTTAAGATGCTGTCTCACTGTCCTCTCGATACCACTGCTTAGAGCAACTCTAAACTAAACAGAGCATTCTTCAAGTCAGCCATCCATGTGGACAAACTAGGTGTGCATTTTCACCTTGATCTCTTTAAGCATGGCCAGTCTCTCTTTATCCTGGGAGCTCATCGTTCTCTTCTCCAAAGCTATTAATCTATCCATCAGTGACTGGTCTGATGAACTAAAGGGGCAGACAAACAAATCATATCAGACAAAGAGGCTGAAAAACAGGGCAGACAGTACGATTTGAAACAAGTCAGGTATCAAAAAGTCATGTTTACAGGATTCCAGACAGACCTACACACAACAGCATCTTTCTCCGTCAAAGCCTTTCACTTCAGTCAGACATCATAATACAAACCAAACAAATAATCAGTCTGTGTGGTCTATAACCTGTGGTTACGTGTAGAGGGCGAGGAACCATCGTGTTCGGATTTCTTCTCCTCTTTATGCTTCTTCTTCTGTGGCTCAGTGCCAGACCCCCCTGTCTCTCGTTCCTCTCTGGACCGCTTCACTGGAGACGAAGGCAGATGGAAAATTAACAGTTTAGTATTCAGTGCACTGTAGCAACGGTGTCTGTGGGGGCTCTCTAGAGTGTAAAGCAACTCAGACAAAAATGGCACAGTATCAGTCAAAGCTGCATTGCAGTGCTTGAATTAAAGCCAACGGCAGCAGGTAAACATGAGGAGCATCTTTGAGAGAGTGCAGTAGGAAAGACATCAGAACGGCAAAAATGCAAGTGGAGCACCAGTTTTACAAAAAACAAACATCCATCTGACCCAGAGACAGCTGTTTACAGTTAGTCACCATCCTCTGGGATGTGACATGGGTGCCCCCTGTTGGCCTTTGGCTCAAATTGTGACAAGACTCTTCCTGTTTCCCAATAAAATGCCCTTTTATACTCTAGTGTCCCCTGAGTGAAAAAAGTGAGTGCTTTTCTCACCTGGCAGCACAGGCACAGCCACAGTTTCGCGGGTGAAGGGCTTGTTCACAATGAGCTTGGATTTGGCTGCAAAGTTGAGTGCACTGAAGGTGTCAAAATAATATTTGTACTCTGGTGCAATATTGGTGATCATGACGGAGTGTGCCGAGCCCCCCAGAGAGTCCTGCAGAAGCCGTGTTAGTTTACTGTCCCTGTACGGCACGCGCACCGAAGTGCCCGAGTTTAGAGAGTCCACAACTTTGCTGAGTGTGAAGAGAGACAGGTTGATGGCACCACTCTCCTTCAGGCGGATGCCCTGGTTGCCGGTGCGGCGGTTGTCCTCTGAGCCAGCCAAATCGACCAAGTACAGTTTGCCTGTCTGTTGTCTGTGGGGAAGTTGCTGCTGAGTCCGTACAACCTGTATCAATGCAGAGATTAAGAATGGAAAAGCAGCAGCGACACAGAAGTCAGGCAGGAAAAACAAGGAGGAGGTGAAGAGTCATGGGGTGAAAGGAGAAAAAAAAATACGAGGATTACATTTTATGAAAACATGACAACAAAGGGAAAAAACAAAGAATAAATGAAGAAAAAGGACAGCAGATAATGGTTTGTGTTTCTCTCCCATAGTAATCCCAGGAAGCACAGAAGTTGCTAGTGGGACTGTTGCAAGAGAGAATTGATTTCAGCACCAGCTACCAAATCCTGGCCTATTGCTCAGAGACCACGACCTGCTTAAGATGCTGTCTGGCTGTCCATTTGACACTAACAAATAAAACAGTTCAATAAACTACACCAAGATCATCAAACCTTAATGAGAAGGATAGCGTGGCTGCGGCTGGAACGCTGGTTTAGCTTAGTAGAAGCTGTAGTACGGTTGAGCGTCGCAGGGACAAAGTGTTTGTCAAAATCTGCGAATTTGCTAATGTTCATGTGTGTCAGGCCAGGGATAAGGATGTTCTTCTCTTTGTCCTCTCTGATGGGTAAATCCTGGGAGTTTGGTGACAGAAGATCAAGCACCTGAGAAAGGACCAGAACAACAAGAATAAGAAAGCGGTAATTGATGAATGATGCACACTAAAAGAAAAAAGGTACAATTAAAAGGTTCAGAGGCCATGCAGTGGAAAATGTAGTTAGAAAGTTTTGCAGTAAATTCAAGAAGACTGGAGGCTAAAAAGCTGTGTGCGCCCCCCTTGTTTTATTAAATCATGCTGAGGGCCAGTGACCTGAAACTGAAAGGGTAGGCTGAAGATGTTTTCACACATGAAATTTTAGGTCAACCGATTCAAATATTTTCCACATTTGTTCATTTTGACAGGTAGCGCAACAGGAATTAAATCTGCTTCAAAAGGTTTCATACTACGACATGTAGTGGATGGTGTCTACAAAAGGAAACCGCATGAATACAGCAGGTAAGAGCTGTCCAATCTGACACTGCACTGAGTTTTTATTAGAGCTGGCAGGTTAAAGGCTGGCTAACATCCTATCTGACTGCGTCAGATATCTGCATTCTCACATACAGCTCTGCTGGGTGGGGCCAAGGCTACCCTGTATGTGCCAAAACATTTTAGTTTGGACTACACCATCTGCATAATAATACTGTTGGCTTAAATTTGCAGAATTAAGGGAGTCAGCTTTTGGTCAATATAAAATCTTCTATGGGTATTAATAACATTTCTAGAGAAGTGTCCATTGGAAACGGAAATATTTCCACTTTTAAAATTAACATAAAGGCAATTTTATTTTCAATAGAGGGTTTTAATCAGGGCTGAAAAAAGATTGACCACACTATAATGATTTTCTGTTTTATGCAGTTTCACTTGCTAAAGTGACATAACAGGAATTTCATAGAGTTCTGTAAATTAAGGTAACCAAGATTCAATACCTCAGCTGTTTAGAGACATTTGAAACAATTTTACAACCTTTGGAACAAGTAAGTACCAAAGGTTCATTTGATCCATTTAAATCTAGAAAAAAAAAACAAAAAAAAAACAACAACCACCACCACAACCCCCCCCCCAAGCTTTCTATAATGCTACAAAACGCAGAAACACACCTCTTAATCTCAGTCTTTCCATGTTCTGTGCAATATTTTTGGCTCATGTGCAATTATTTTGGTCCTAGTCTGTTTCAGTGTTTCCTACACATACACCATGTATATAGTTCCACTCACATATGTATACATATACACTGTTTTTTATTTTATTCTATTTATTTATTTAATTATTTATTTATTTATTTTCCGCCTTTGTTGTATATTGGTTTCTCTTCTTCTTACTTCAGCACCTTTGTGGTTCAGCTACCCAATTTCGCTGTGCAAGAAACTGCACAATGACAATAAAAAGCTCTAAGTCTCTAAGTCTAAGTCTCTAAAGACAATGTTTTCTAACACCTCAACTTGAATGACCACCAGCTCCATTACTTTGCTTAATCGTGAACAGAAAGCCAGAAATAACTGTACGCTCTTGTCTACTTAAACAACACTTCATACCTTCTCATTGTAAATTTCCAAATACGACATGCCAATGCTGTAGTCCCATCCATCACTCGCATCCTTGGCTTTCACCAGCTTGAAGACCTCACGAACAGCTCGGGGAATCACACCCGGCTGCTCTGAACTCCCCAGCATGGTGTGGGTCTTACCTGTGAAAGAGGATGCAAAAGCCTAGAGTTAGAAAAGGGTGTCTTTGGGGAGCCAAAATATCGATAAACAAAATCAGTGACCTCGCTCAAGTCTTAACGGCTTAATTTATAAATGCATGTGCACAGCTAATATACACGTTTCTTGAAACCCTGTAGACTGTGCTTCAACATACCAGCTCCTGTTGGCCCATAAGCAAACACACTGGCATTCTGTCCGTTCAAGATGTGCGGCAGAATGGGCTTCACTGAGAGGAAAACTTCTTGCTGCGTCGTTTGTTCACCGTGAAAAACGTCGAAGCTAAAAACAATAACAACAACCACAGCTCTCTTAATATTTAAAGCTAGACAATCACTGAAATCTTTACTGATATACATAACAGATTATTAGGAAGGAACTGACTGGTATTTAACAGTTTCTGTGGCGTTCCTCCAGTTGATTATCTCCAGGTTTTGAGAGTCCAGGCCTCTTACACACGGTCCCTCGCTTTTCTCATCTTCTTTGTTCATATATGGTCGCAGACGAACAGCTACGCGGACCCTGGATGTCTTCTTGTTTCCTCCATCTGATACCGCCACACGCGTCGCCATTATTGCGCTTCCAAAAAGAAAGGCCCGAATAAAGTTTAATAATAAGCTAACTAGTTAGCCACGAACGTGCTTGAAAAAGACAGTTTGCGTATGACAGCACTGCATTAAAACGCATGACATTCAAATGAAACCTCTCCTGATAAGCTGTGTTTTCCTTACTGACGAAAGCCTCTCTCGGCTAATAACAAGCTAAAGCTGGATAGCTCAGTCATAACTTCCCCAGAGAACGGATGCTTCTTGCCTGGCTAATAATAGTCACAAAGCCAAAGCCCGCTATATGCTTACCGATATTATTTGGGAATGTCTGAGACAAGCCACACCTTTGTTATGCCCTAAATTTTCCTTCCAGCAACATTTCGGACGCTTGGTTTTAACAATGGCGACCGCGTCCCTTAAAAACTTGAGCAACTAACCGAACACTTTTTCAAATGCAGAGCGCAGAAACCGGAAGCGGCCGTAAACCAACCAGAACTCGCACAAATACTGGCGCCTGTTTTACGTCATGCGTCCATATTAATGAGATTTGTGGCTTTTCTGATTACACTTGTCAGGTTTACGCTACACGAACGTACATATACGTACGTTTTAAAAACAACAAGAACAACATGAACAGAAAAGCAAAGGAAGCTAATACAAATTTCGCCCTGTCTGCCCTAAGACCTGCTCGCGCTTGCGCAGTGTGCAGGAAGCGCGTCGAGCGTAGATCTCCAAACCATTCCCCTCTACTGCTGGAGTGTCCGCTCGCAGTGAGTGTGGATTATCCACATGACGTTGTATCAACGGTGAGGTGAAGCTCCCCCGCCCCAGCAGTGCAGAGGCTCAGGCAGATCCCTACAGCCAAAATGGCGCAATGTTTACGTCTGTGCATAAGCGTTTGTTATACTTAGTGACTCTCATGGGGAGTTTTTACTGGAAAAGTATTTGACTCAACGTTTTAATCGCTTTCACAGCAGCACTGATCCGGGAGAAGCCGTTAATGACGATTTAAGGCACGTATGTTATTAGCAGACTAACTACTGTTTAAGAAATGCTGGCGGTTAGGCCTGACGTTAGCTAGCCGCTTGTTTTAGTTGACTATACGTTCACTTATCCTTTAACAAAAGTAAACGGCTACGGCTAAAAGTTATAGCCTCTAAAAAATCATCTTACCCCACACAGTTGTGTATACCTTAAGTTAGTTTCAGCTACACTAAAATGTTTTCTAGATCTAAATGGCAGGCTTCTGTTCAGCAGATCTGTTGCGAGAAACTTCACCAGCAGGAAGCATGCAAGCTGAGGCCACAGACACCTCACTGAAAGAGGGCATAGAGGTTCTGAACATGAAGGACTCAGAGGAAGCTGCAGAGGGCAAAGAGGACGAGGACAGCACGGAGCAACCGGATACGGAGATGGCAGAGGAGGAGGACGCAACAGCCAAGGAGGATACAGGTACAGTACACGCGTAAAGATACATGCATGCATGGGCAGGTGTAGTGGAAGGACGCACAATAGACAGGAAGTTTCATTACCAGGGTAAAAGTCTTCAGTGTGGACAAGCATGTCCTGTACAGGTAACTAGTGTGAGTCGGAAGTATCAGCAAGGACAAATGCACAAGTGTCATGCAGGAGTGTGCAGGAAATGCAAGGACACAAAGCACAGCTGAAACACGGTCACGGTTTATTAGTAGGTACTTACCTTGTCGGCTTCCTAAGTCTTTACATTTTTACAAATTGGCACAAAAGGCAAAACGAGTGACTATATCCGCCCATTTTCTTAAATGCTTATTCACCCAGGGTCTGGTGTGGGTGTGGTGCTGGAGTTGGCATTGGTGTGGTACACCCTGCGCCAGTTCTTTGTATGAAAGTTAAAAAGAAAAAGCAAACAGACTGCTGGGACTAGATATAAGCTGTGGTCAGAGTAAACATGAGCACCAGTGTTGTGTCCAAAAGTGATTTCTGATGTTTCTGTTTTTAACTGTAATATGTTTGCTTATATTGGTATATAGACTGCAGTCAACTGGATTTATGATGGGGATGTATATTTAAAATACAGAAATCAAGTATCTTTTTGACCCTGCGTCATTATACCTAGATTATCCAATCTAGAGCACTTTAAAAAAAAACAACATAGTCGTCCAAACTGTTTTCCAGGGTTAAAAGACAGCAATAAAATGCAAAAACCATCTATTAAACAAAACAAAAACAAAAAATCAATACAAAATATTAATATTAGAATCAATCCAATTGTGAACTTTAAGAAAGTTGGAGGTCTTTTAATTTAAAACAGTATATATATAAGTTAAAAAATGGTTTCTATGAAACTATTCAGTAAAGCCACTATTGCTCAGTATCTGATCCAGCCTTCATTAGAAAAGTCTGTGTTGTTCTGTGCCCTGATGTACTTGATCACTTCAAGTCTTTTGGCTTTTTTATCACTTGCTGCAGAGAATATATTACACACGAGTGAAACGTTGGCTCCTGCTATCAATAAATGTCACCACTGATTTTCAAATAGTTTTGCTATTTGCACCCCGATGCCCATCAGTGGGTCTGATGTTGATGTTTTGTTGACATATCAGTCCGTCCCTACGTAGAGCTTGTCACAGAGAAGTCAAAGCAGTGTGTTTGAAAGATGTTTAAATTGGACCTATTATGTATTGCTTTCTGTCATACATACAGTACTTTTTGCAGTGCTGATTGCTCCTATTAAACATGGCTAAACCTTCACATATTGAGGTCAGTGTATGTACAAGTAATCCCCTTCAAAAGTCCAGCCTACAATCTACACATGGATCTGTCAGTGGAAGCCAATATTCCTTATGTGGTTGCCTCACACATCAGCCACACGGACCTGCAGTTCAGACCCTCTGAGGGGCAGCCAATCAGAACAAAAGCATGTAGCTCTAAATTGAGGGCGGGGAGCTACATCAAAGCCCAGTATAGGGTTAATCCACAATAAAATGTCGCTTCATTATTGTTTTTAAAAGAGATTCTAAACTGACTGTGTACGTTTTTTTTCTCAGATGGGAACACAGATGCAGTGGGAGGAGAGGCACAGCAGGATGAATCTCAGGCAGACGCAGGGGTGGAGGCTGAAGATGGAAAACAGAAAGCCGAAGAGGCGGACGGTGACTGGGAGCTTCCGTACAGCGACGAGGAAATGGAGGACCCCAAAAACTGGATGCCTCCTCCTGCAGAGATCAAAAGACTCTATGAGCTCCTCGCTAAAGGAGATATGCTGGAATTGAACTTTGTGCCCCTTCCTAGAAGGCCCCCCACGCCTGAACAGACCTCCTCGCCCGAAAGAGACGAAGAGGAGGAGGCAGCCAAGGAACGGGAGAGGCAGGAGAGGGAGCGCAAGTCAGTGTTGCTTTTCCTTTTGGTCATTTCAGGATTAAGGAGTTTGGTTCGAGTGCTTTTGGTTGTTAACACCCTCATGTTTCGTTTTGTTTTTTCAGGCCTCCAACTCCAACTGAGTTTGACTTTGATGAGGAGCAAATGCAAACCACTCCAAAAAATGCCTTCCTAAGCCGGCGCAGGACTCCTGGTATGTCACAATCAATTATTTGTGTTGTCTCTTTATAATCTGGACTTTTTTGTCTTTTATTAATAATGATTTTTGCCTGTTGTCTCCCAGGATCTTCTGCCCGCTCCTCTGTTAAAAGGGAAGCTCGGCTGGACAAAGTATTGTCAGACATGAAGCGCCACCGCAAGATTGAGGAGCACATCATGCGCACAGGAAGAGATCTCTTCAAGAGTGACAAGAAGCTGGAGGAAGCCCTTTCTCCAAACAGCCAGAGGGAGCGGGAGAAGGAGAGGGAACGGGACAGCAACCCCAACACCATCTTCTCACCACGACAGAGGAGATACTGATGGTTTCTTTTGAGACAAGGACTTGCCCAAAGGCATTTAAAGCCAAGCATTTCCCCGAGGCTTTCTAAAAAACTTGAATTTTTTTTAATGTAACAAGTTTTGTATGTTTTATGTGTTTTGTATGATGGCAATAAAAATTTTAACCCTGGAGGACGTCCCTCACCTGTTGTACTCTGAGCGTACTGACAGTTTATTTCGGTCTGTGGCTTAATGAATATGATGATATCGTTATGATTCTAAATTATATAATAAAGCTACTTTTGTCTGCTCCCTCGTCACAGGTGGTGGCCACAGTGGGTAGCTCTGCTTTGATTTGAGTTTTATGCAGGGTATAATATAATGTACCTGAAAACACTATTTAGTGAGGATTACGTTACAAAGTAATTTAACTGACGGAGTCACTTTGATCTTATGAAACTTGTTTTTTTGGCCGTAATGCAAGAATTCATATACTAAATGAAACAACTGGTGACAAAGGTATTTCTCCCATATTGGTTTCTCTTCACTGGCTTCCTTTTTAAATCCAGAATCAAATTTTAAATAATTCTCCTCACATACAAGCTCTTAAATAATCAGGCCCTTTAAAGACCTTATAGTACTGTGTCACCCTAATAGAGCCCTTTAGTTTCAGACTGCTGGCTTACTGTGGTTTCCAGTAAAAAGTAGAATGGGAGGCAGAGTCTTCAGCTTTCAGGTCCCTCTTCTGTGGAAACCGGCTCCCAGTTTGGATTCAGGAGATAGACACCCACTCTACTTTTAAGATCAGACTTTAACCTTTCCTTTTTGATAAATATAAGGTGACATTGAATAATCCTGTAGTTACACTGCAATAAGCCTAGGCTGCTGGAGGATTGGGTGGGTCATGGGGCCCACTGAGTGTTCTTCACCCTCTCTGTGGATACACCTCTCTGCATTTAATCTTAGTTAATATTAATCTGGCTCTCTTCCACAGTGTGTCTTTGTCCTGTTTCCCTCCCCTCACCCTCAACCAGTTGTGGTGGATGGCTGCCCCTCCCGAGCCTTGTTGTGCCTGAGGTTTCTTCCTGTTTGATGGGAGTTTTTCCTTCCCACTGTCCCCAAGTGCTTAAAAGGGGGGTCATATTATTGTAGGGTCTTTACCCTACAATATAAAGCACCTTAAGGTGATTGTTGTTGTGATTTGGCGCTAACAATAAATATGAGGTGCTAACTTGGCAGGCTAATGTTGTAAGTACAAAGAAATTTAAAGGATTTCATTTCAATTAAAATATGACTGAAGTGCCGATTTTCAGCTTTAATTTTGAGGCTCTACAAATATTTTGCATTGACAAAAGTAATTGAACAAACTAATATAACTTTAAACATAAGGACTATTTTTAGTACTTGATGAAAATTGTTTGCAGTCAATGACGTCCTGAAGTCTACAACTCATGGACATCACCGAATGCTGTGTCCTCCCTTTAAGTCCTCTGCTGCAGCCGCCTTCAGTTGCTTGTTTGCTTGTCTCTTTGTCATCAGTTTTGTCTTACCAAACTCCAAAGCATGCTCTTTTGCATTGAAATCAAACTCTTGGGTTGCTTTTGCAGTTTGCTTTGGGTCATTATCCATTAGCACCCATCAATTATGGAGTATTTAGCTGAATCTGAGCAGAGCACAGCGCTGCACACTTCACAAATCATCCTTCTACTCCTGTCAGCAGTCACATCATCAACACCAGAGACCAGGTTCAATTAGCAGACATGCTAAGCTGTTCCTTATCTTCTTCATACTTTTCTCTTCCCATATTTTAGTACACATTCATTTTTGGAGCTCACACTGCCAGTTCCACTGAACAGTCTCCAATTTCAAGTTCAGCACTTGGTATCAGCTCCACATCTCTTGCTTGAAACATTTGTCATGAAATAACATGAGAACACGCCTCATCTGGACATCAAAACTATGTCTGAGCCTCTGAAAATGAGGAAGTTTGTAGAAAAATGGTTGCAATTCCAAAACCTTTAATGCGAAATGTTTGCATTAAAGCTGCAAGTCTGCACTTCAATCACATCTGGACTGTTTGAGTTAAACTACTATACGACTACTATATTGATTAAACTCTAACTTTGAGCATCTAATCCACTAAACTCACATTGCAACACATTTGTAATATTATAGATGTTATTAGGCCGTAGAATTGAAAGAAAAATGCATAAATCTGCTTCGTGTGGTCTCATTAATAATTTTGGTTTGTTTTTAACTCTTCCCCCCCCCCCCATGATGATGACATGATGGCCTCCCCTGTACTCTCAATCACGAGTTTCGATACCTCGGTATATTTGAGAAAATAAGACATTTGATAACAACAGTTTTGTTTTTTTCCAAGGGTAGCTGCACAGGCAGAGACCACCCTCACTGACCCTCACTAACTTCTGATGCAAACCCAGTCAGTTTGTTTTATAAACAGGCCCCAAATATGAAAGAAAAGTCTCAGTTCAGAAAACAGCTTCAAGGATTACTCTGAGTAGGCCTTCAGGTGGTAAAGAAAGCTATAACTACAGAGCTGCAGTGGTGACAATGAATAAACTTTTCAAAAATCACACAACTTCACTGATTCTGGCACCCTCTACTGGCTCATTCCTACCTAGTGATGGAGCTAAACAATCAGTCTGATTTTAAAAAGTACTAAAAGCTTAAAAATAAATAAATAAAAAAAGAGAGTCGAGACAGGTTCAGGACAGAGAAGTATATTTTAGCTAAGATTGAGTAACAATACAGCCTTCACATAAGGCTCAGAAGCATAGAGTATAATATGTATGCATAAATATGCATTCAAAACCACAAACCAAATAAATAAATAAATAATAAATACTTACAAATAAATAACAAGCATTTCGTGGAATATACAGTACATCAGTTGAAATGTTTTGAGTATTGTCAAGAAGCAGTACCTTATGAAGTCATGGAACAGGGGAATGGATATTCTGTGTTCAACATGCCCATGGCTCTCCAGATGCTTTGGCACACACTTCCCTGTCTTTGATGTTTTTAAGCTGTCTGAGTTTTTTGTTTTTTTCCCGTTTTGTTTCCTTGACCCATTTCCAGAAAAGTGTAGCTACTTAAAACAAACATGAAATCATACAAAACAAGCTTGTTTGTTCGAAGAAGGTTCATAGAACCAGTGGCTCAAATGATTGGAACATTTCATACAGGGCTGAAAGGCTTAACTCACAGACTTAACAGTTAAAAAAAAAAAAAAAAGTAACAAATGTGCTTCCTTGTCTTTGTTGTTCCCCTTCAAACTTTGACGAAACCCCCTAACAGAGCTAGAAACACTCAAACATCACAGATCCCTTTGTGAAATATTCCTGCAAAGTAATTGGTGCTGTTGTACAACACCAAACAATTAAAAGTAACCATCTTATATGTAAAAAAAATATAATAATAATAGTGATGAAAAGGAATCTACACAATCTTTATCTACACTGAAACGAGGACCACTGTGGAAATATCTGAGGGTAGTTTGCGTTCACTAAGCTGTAAGACTGTGAAATGTTTCCGTCTTAACGTCGAACTGTCAAAAATGTCGGATGCAGAAGTCGGACAAAGCCTAAGAAAATAAATAAACACTGACCTAATACTGACATGGAATGACTTGTTTTTTTTCTTCTTTTTTAAAACATCTGCTATGTACAACCATCACATTTTTCTGTCCGAGGGAAAGCCTCTTCCTTCTTTCTTGAGAGTAAAAAATAATAATATTTAAAAAAAACTAAAACATAAAGAAACAGCAAAGAATCAGGGGGAGGGGAGCAGGAGGGAGGGATAAGGCAGCAGAATACAGTCGTATGAGATTATCTCCGTTCTAAAGATGAGTCAGTCTGCAGGTCGGTTACATTTTTGTTAGAGTGACAGTGACTACATAGAGGATACAGATAATAAACACTAACAAGTCAAAATACTGTTTAGCTGGGATCTTTTTTTCTTTTTTGAAGGTCTTCTTCATTACTAAACTGAATTAGGCCTTCCATCTACAGCGAACATACTAACATACAATATAATACATTCCTATTTTCCTGCTCTTCCAGGAGGCAGAGAGGACTGAATTTGATCTACGTGAGGGGAAACGGCCACCTATGCTTGCTGTACATCCAGGCAACTTCCTCTCTAGTCAGTGCATGTTCCTGTCTGTCACAGTGCCCGAAGACATCTTAAATACTGAGCGCGCCAACACTTCCTTTATGTTTCCTACAAACTAAGAGGCTGAAGTACTTGAAGGCTAGCCGCTGAAGCGTTTAACTGTTTTGCTGGCTACAAGCACTTCAGCACAATCTGAGGCCACCGTCTCAGCTCGTTTCAAGTCTCGCTTTCCTCCTTGCAGCGTTCCTTCCTTTACATACTCATTGGTACATTCGCCTTCTTTCCCTCCCCCGCCCCCAGCCTCCCCTCCACACCGCTCCTCTCAGTGCGTGGCCAGCTCGGGCTCTGTGGGGAGCGTGCTGTAGCCGTTGGCGGGCTGGGGCAGAGTGTTGCCATCCCTCTGGAGCTCCTTAGCGGCGGCGGCGGTCGGGTGCGGCCTCTGCGAGCGGGAGGTGCCCGTGAACAGTCGCAGGGCGCCCCTGCAAATGAGGGAGAACCAGTAGAGCTGGGGCGCCATAAGCAGAGCAGCGCCGAGGTTACAGTGCCAGGGCACGGTCAGCGGAACCATGTGGAAGGGAATGGATGCGTACCTGGACCCAAAACGGGGAGGAGACAAAAAAAAAATTGCAGGGCTGTAAAACGTGCGCTCACAAACCTTTCTAGTGGCTGTGCAAGTCACTGACCCGAGTTCAGCCAGACAGCAGAACAGAGATGGAAAGAAAGACATACCTTCCGTAGACGTAGTAGAGGTAAGGGAAGAGTAGGACTCGACAGATGAAAAAAGTGATCAGCATAAGAGCCCCATTCACTTTGTGCAGGAGAGTGTGCTGCTGTTTGTACTGAGAGCGGGAATAAAAAGAGAGAGGGAGAAAGAAAAGCAAGCGGTACAGTTTGGTGAAAGCCACCGATGTTAATCTTTGACTGTAATACTGTTAATTCTAATATTGTTATATTTGTTAATGCTATCTAAACAAGACGAGGTGGAAAGCACAGTGTAATGCTCCTGGCTGGACACTGGTTGGTTCCTACAGGAAGGGTGGGAGGGCAGGGAGATGCTGAAGCAGCCCCTTTTTACACCCTCATTAGCTTAAACCTTTATCTTGAACCTGTTTTCGTGAGATAACACAGAGCACAAACACACATCTGCCTAAGAGGTT
The DNA here is from genome assembly GCF_051167445.1 of Perissodus microlepis. Lineage (NCBI taxonomy): Eukaryota > Metazoa > Chordata > Actinopteri > Cichliformes > Cichlidae > Perissodus > Perissodus microlepis. The sequence continues at coordinate 16,196,942 of NC_140468.1, forward strand.
TTTCCTCGTGCCCATTCACTAATCTCACATGCTAGAATTACATGGCATCCCATCAATAAGAACCCTTTTGTATTACATAGGTTTTTTTTTAGTTATTTCTTTAAGCAGGGAGGTCTAAGGACACAGCTTTTGCTGTTTATCAAACTGCCATGTGCACTGTGAATGGGAGAGCCAGGGTGCTAAGTGATAAAGGGTAGAAGGACATGCAGATAATGTATCTGCTGAACATCCAGTGTAAATCTAGGGGCTATGTTCAGAGACAAACAGCTGTGGGAGCCTCACTTTGGAGTACAAGCAGACACTGAAACACACAGACCTAAAAACAAATATAGGGGGGACGTGCAACTCCAGCAGCGGACTGTGTTACCAATTAAAGACTGATGTTTCTGACAGAGCTGTTCATGTAAGACGCAGCTGACAGGAGCCGCTGGGCATGAACAAGCTGCATGCTGGGAATGGCTGGAAATATACTCTCCGATGAATTAAAAAAGGGAGAAGGAAAAAAAAAAAAAAACAGTAGAGAGTGCAGGAGAACTTTAGTGTGACACATGCACATGCAAAAAGAATTTAGATAAAAATGCACTTCAATCTTCCTACAGGCTGAACTCAGATGCTTACCTGGATGAGTATTTTTCCTAAGCAGACAGACGGAGTGCTGAGCTCAGCCATGAACATTATGCCCTGGAAATAATCGCCCTTTCCTTGTCGCCAAAACTAGGGAGAGAGGGAAAAGAAGGCTGATTATTTGTCTAGACTGCTTTGTTCCTTTGTGGACTTGTTAGTACATCTGAAATAAAAATACCCCTTCTGTGGAAGTGAACGTTTAGCTAGTCAACTGAAATAGTTTGAAGACTTAATTGCTACTCTGTCAGACAAATGTGGACGGCTTTTTAATGCCTCTAGAAGCTGAACAGTGAACACGCTGCACAACAGTGAATAACTTTAAATCTATTAAAACAAGGGCATAGTTTTAATAGATTGGAAAAAAGGTACTGCTTAGTTTAGTTTGTTTATAAATGAGAGAAGAAGAATCAGAGAATTATCACGTTCTTATTTGGCACTGGGCTATTTTTCCCTGACTTAACAGTACATTAAACACAATATACACCATATAAATTGCTTTATGAGACAATGATTATTAAATTGGACTTTTATATCCTTTTTGTGCGACACAGTAAGTTTTGCTTTGGGAATAAAACGTGAAACACTTCTGCCACAAGTACACTGCACCTTTTCACAAGACTAAAATACCTGAGTGTGGGTAGATAATTCACTGCTATACTTTTCTTGCTTCGCTCAGATCCGTGCTCAACAGAAAGACCAATGTATGACAGTTACCACAGAGACGGGGAAGCAGACGGTGACCATGACAACATGGTGCAGCACCATGAGGAACTCGCGACGCAAGTAGCTGGTCAGCGCCGAGCTCATGTGCTGGGGTGCCGCCGAGGCCTCCTCGTGCCCTTTGACCCGGAGCTTGTACCAGTAGCACATGAACATGGCGTAGATGTCGTACACAAAGTAGGGAACGGCGAACATGATGTAACTGCTCGTGAGCCAGTGCCTGGAAGTATAACAGGAGGGACACAGCTTCACTAACAGTCAGAACACAACTTCATTAATACTGCGCTTGCCTGCCAAGTTGGAGCTAAGTACAATTAGCTATACAAACTATGACAACCCTTAATAAAACAAAGCTGGCCCCCTCTGCAATGAAAAAACTAACTAGAAAAACCCACCTAAAACATACAGATGAGAACAAAATTATTAGGCCCCCCCCCCTGTGACATTTAAAGTTTTTGTCAAAATCTTCGGTAAGGATTTGAGCTGTCACTTGAAAAAAGTATTATGTCAAAAACAAAAGAAAATGAAATGCTGATTCTCACAAAGCATGAGATGGATTGTAGTGTCAAAGAAGACAACCACTGGAACCCTACACAGGACTGTGAGGTTCATATCAAGAAAAACTACATTTCTGCAGAAGAGAATCGTTCAAGCCAGACTGAAGTATGTTAATGATGACCTGGCACATCTTTGGCTCAGATGAGACAAAACTAGAGCTCTTTGGCCACAGAAATGCTGCTTTTGTTTAGAGAAAGAAGGGACACAATCCATACATTGAAACACGGTGCAGGGAGTATTATGTTGTGGGGTTCCTTCAGTGCATCTGGAACTGAGGATGTCCTTGAGGTGGAAGGAATCATAAAGACGATATTTGATATCTGATGAATGATATGGGAAGATTTTGAAATAAAACTTCAAGCATTCAACAGTAAAACTAGGTCTGGGTCGTCCCTTTGTCTTCCAACATGACAACGACCAAAAACATATATTGCCCCGGTAAAGAACTAAGTGAACGCTGCTGACTGGCTTGCACAGAGCCATTACTTTAATCCCACTAAAGATCTGTAGGGCAAACTGAACACCAAGGTCCATGCTATAAGACCTTGCATCTGGAGGGGCTTGAGAGATTTGCCAAAGAACAACTGCCTGGGATTTACACGAGACATGTGCAAGAAGAAACAACAGCACGCTGTTATCCAGCAAAAAGGATACAGTATTGGCTTTTAGCAACAAAGTGAAAAGTGAAATCATTTAAGCATCCAAAGTAAAACTAGGATGTTTGGAAAAGCTGTTTTAAAAATTCCTTGTCCTGTTTGAGAACACTTGGAAAACACTTAAAAAAAAAAAAAAATTTTTTAAAGGGCATTTCGATAGAGGGATTAATAACTCTGTCCTCATCTGTATGTAGAACATGAAAACCAGAGAGCCTATACATAGTCCAGACACAGACCTGGAAATGACCAATCATGATATTAAAGCCTGATCAAATGTGACAGAATATATTCCAGAAATGTATTCATAGACTTACTGGTCCTCAATGATGTCTTCACAGGAAGAGGCAATGATGTAGCCTGCTGAGGAAGCCATGACTGCCTGAATTGAGGACACCAACCTGAAATGACAAGCATTCACTGTCTAGTTAAAAATGTGCAAAATAACACAGCTCAAAGTACCTCTAAAAACATAATAGCTTCCACATTAATCTGACACATTTGTTATGCAAAAAAATAAAATTAAAAAATAACAGGTTTAGTCTAAAACAACCTTGATCGCACTGCAGTAAAAGCACCACTTTGCTATAATTTTAGAGGGCATGCTGTTGGCATAAAAGGTAAACAGAGTGAGGGTCGAGTTTCTAGATGGCATTTCTACATCTACTGCGAATAAGACAGCACGGCAATTCAAAAGCATTTCAGAGGGGCTAACCTAGCTGATACAATCACTGCGTCCCCTTCGCTCCATTTCAGTCCTGGAATGGTCTTCAGGCATTGTTTGGACAGCAGGAAAAGGCCTGGAAAGAAAATAGAGCCAGCAGCTAGGATGGCCAGCATGGTCCCTGGCGATCTGTCGTTGAGGCAAAAAGTTCAGCAGGCAATCTGGTCCTTGAGATCCGTCGCTCTTTCACCTCTCTGAAAAACACGAGACATGACAGAGTGAATGAGGGCTCATACTGAGCTCACTACAATTCCCTGGTGTAAGCATGTCGCAAATACTATTCTAGACTACCATTGGTGGGAATAGATTTTTCTACTGAAAGGCCAAAGAAGAGCTAAGATTCAGGTAAGAGAAGGGTGCACTGCACTGAATGCTGAGAGACTACACGGGGGTAGGATGTCAGTGAGCAGACGCCTTTGTGCAACATGCCGTTTTACCTATATGCATTTATATGCATATATATATACCTATACATATAAAAGCATGTGGTTTTACTATGCGGTTTTTACAGTTTGCACATAGTCGAGGAGCTGACTCATTAAAAGTTGAAGTCCATTAGCAAAATACGCATTGCGCTATTTTTAAAATCCCAAACGTCGAAAATATTGACATTGCATGTGATGCTACTGCTGCTCACAGCTTCTGGCAGCACTGCTAGCCGAGGTTAACCTGTCTGGATAACCAGATACAGGTTAAGCTTTTGATTCACATACAAATAAGCTATGCTGACAACATTGGCGACCCAGCCTAGTCTAGTCAGTTAACCTTTAATTTTTAAATTGGCCCAAGCTCTGACGGGATGCTGACTCAAGGAGCCCACGTGTCAAATTTACTTGTTACTGAGCAAACGCTAACTTACGTTTTCTCTCCAAATTTAACAGCTAGTTAAGCTAACTAGCGGCAGAGTGGCAAGGCGAGTTAGCGGGCTTTGCCGTTTTCTTCTCCCAAGTCCTAATAAGACAAAAACTGGGTCAGCCAGTATGCATGTATGCTCAGTGTACAAAACGATATAGCCAACATTATATGCCATCCCGCGGCAGGCAACAGCAACTGTCTGCACCCCTCAACCGCCCGCTAACAATGAGTACAAACGCTAGCTAGCGCTAGCTGTGGTACTTTAGTCACCACTGGCTTGGCAACCGACACCATCCATCAATCCACAACAACAGTTAGAGAGATACTAGCACCTCCACATAAATACTAATCGTCAACTGTGTCCCCGTCTGTGTTTTCTCGCTAATTCATGGACAAGACACGGTGGCGTTAAACTGTTTCGTTAGCTTGTTATTTGTTTGTAGCACTTAGCAGTAGCAGCGCAGCTAACAGACCCCGTTAAGCGCTAACCGTGGCTAGCGGATTGGAGTTTACACATGTCTAGAATAGAGGAAGAAATTGTTATGCAACATTTACACGGCGACTCTGCAGAGTCCAGTCAGCGGCCAGTCGAAAGTCGTGTCCTGTTGAAAGCGTTTAGAGGTATCCCGGGGGTCTCCGCCTCGATGATCCGCATGTTTATGTGACCACTTCAATGTTGAAGGGTAGCAGCAGCGAGCTAGCGCTAGCGTGCCTCAACTTAGATCAAAATCTGTATGAGGGCAGCTCACCGAGGGCATCGGTGGGAAGCATGCGACAGAAATAGCAGTATCTAATTAAACAGATGACAAAAGACAATGGCGCAGTCGGGTACAGGTGTCAGAGTGACTGTAGCTGGTCCAGTCGCTATGTCATCTCCTCTGTCTCGCCACAGCAGAGCAGAGATGCCGCTGCCTCCCCTCCTCTCTCAGCTTCCCAGATGCAACGTTGACTCAACACTGTTGGACTGCTGCGCCAGCTACTTTCCTACAGGTCCGGGCGGCAGCATCTCATGTCATGACGAGAAATTTGCACCAGTCACAGCACCGCATTTTGCAAATTGTTGTTTTCTGTGCACTGAAACGCTGAATGGATCCCACGTAGGGAAGCAATCTATTTCAGCTCGATTTTTAGTTTGCAAATATTCACTCTGCTTCTTTCAAAATCACAGACGTTTTATCTGTTTATATAAAACACTGAAAATGTGCACAAAGAATAAAGCCCCATTCTCTGTGGTACAGGCTACATCTTTGAACCGTAGAGTCATTGTTTATAAGTGAACAGCAACAGCCAATAAATGTATCTCTTATCAGCCCTCAGCTGCATATAATCAGACGTGCCTAGTGTCTTTACAGGGTCACGGCCCTGCCTGGCAGACCTTGCCAGGGAAGCTTGCAGATAACGGGACAATTAATGCTACTTTGTTCAGGCTTGGCAGTGATATCCATGTCTAACACTACTCAGTTGGTGCTGGGTAACAAATGTGTATATGTATGTGCAACACATGCACATGCCAGCTGTCGGTGTAAAACGCAAACATAAGCCAAGGTGAAATTCAAAAGCAATCTGCCATGAAGGTTATAAACATGAGTGACCTTCCTAACTAGGCTCGTGAAATTATTCTTTATATTTTGTGGTTTATTACAGATTTGTAAAGACGTTAAATCATGAATAAAGTACAGTAAATACAGTAAACACACACACACACACACACACACACACACACACACATATATCTCGATCGATAGATAGATAGATAGATAGATAGATAGATAGATAGATAGATAGATAGATATCTATCTTATATCTATAAGTATAAGTCATTATACTTATAAGTCATCATAAGTATAATGACTTATACTCATTATGGGCATAAATGTTATGGTAACTATGTGATTTTAATGATTTCTTCGAACTGTTTCTTTTCCAGGATGGAATGATTGTACAAAGTCTTTAATGACTTTTAAAAACAAGAATTGGGTTTACACATTTACATGTATTTGGGACTTTCTCTTACCCACATTGGGTGAGAAGTATATATACAGCGTCTAATATATATACAGTACATATACTCACCTAAATCTTCAGTGTCTTTTAACTTAACAAGGCCAAGGCCAATGAACTTCATATTACTGACTATGATAGACTACAACTGGCAGTTTCTCTTTGCCAGCATAAAAAGAATTTGTTTGACAGAACTTATTGGATCGATCAACACCGAGAACAATGGGAAATTCTAACAAACTCAGTGAAGATCTAAGAAAGAGAAGTGTAGATTTACACAATTTGAGGAGGTCTCCTATAGCCATTTCTAAACAACTGCAGATTCCAAGATCATCAGTTCAAACAATTAAGTATAAGATATCCAGATGTGTCACCACTTTGCCAAGGTCTGGAAGATGACACTAACTATCACCCTCAGATGAGAAGAAACTGGTTAGGATGTTCAGGAACAACCCAGGAACCACCAAAGCTCAATCGTGCCATCAACTGGAAACTGCTACAACACCAGCATCACCGTCCAAAATGAAGTAAGTTTTACATCGCTATAGAGTGAGAGGGTGCTGACCAAGGATGAAGCCCCCTTCCAAAAGTGACACCTATAAGCTCAACTGAAATTTGCAGCTGCCCACATGGACAAGCCAAATGGTCAGACGAGACAAAGATTGAGCTATTTAGCCACAATGACAAGAGTTATGTTTGGAGAAGTAAAGCTGAGGCTTTCAAAACAGAAAACACGGTACCAGCTGTCAATCATGGTGGAGGTAGCATCATGCTCCTGGGGCTGTTTTGCTGCTAGTGGTATTGGATCAAATAATGAAGCCAGTGGACTACCTTCAAATTCTTCAACTTTACCTCAGATCAACAGCTATATGGTTGGAACGTGGACACAGTTGGGTGTTCCAACAGGACAATGATGCCAAACACATCAACACTGGTTTATGAAAGGATAAAGCAGGCTAACATTAGGCTTCTGAAGTGGCCTTGCTTAAGGATATGTAAAATGGGGGTGCAAGTATACTTTTGACCCTTTGTCTATGAGACAAAATCCAAACTATAGTCAAACTTATGGACCCAATTCTTGTTTTTTAAAGTTATCAAAGATATATGCTGTACAATCATTGCAACTTGGAAAAAGAACTGTGGAAAGAAATCATTAAAAGCCCCAAATTTCCATGACGTTCATGCCCTCGATGAGTGTGTGCAAACTTCTGACCACAACTGTAGAATAGTTGGTCTCTGCTGTAGGACAGTTTACAACTATCAAATAATCGTGAATTTTTAGAAATCAAACAAACAATCACACAAAGTAACCAGTACAGTTTAAATTGTTTTGGTGAAACAGCTTTTAGTTATCAAGTCAAGAAAAAAATGGACCCTTTATTACTGGCATAACCCATGTTTCTGTGGGATCCTTTGAACTTAATTTGGGCTTCATGAACAAGGTGTATGATTTCTGAACACTGCAGCATAATCATGTACTTGGAAATAAAAAGTGAAACCTGTGTATATGTGTGTGGCGCTAGGTTTGAGTTACTCAGCATTTGTCTTCAGCAAACAGTGTTCTCAGATAAAGAGGCTGATATCCAAACCTGATATTTACGACTTTAAGAGGTTGGAGAAATTTTCAAGTAACTACTGATCACTCTTAGATTATCTTGATCCCAACAGCACAACTTATGCCACTAACAATAACAGGGTAGAACAGCTACTAATAACATGCAGTGTAAAATGAGTTCAGTTTGTTACTAGTTGATCATACTTTAGTCCACACCCAAGGACATTAACAGTCTTCCTGAACGCTCAACGGCATCCGCTCTTGTAGACACATGAAATATTTTTTTCTCAGTTAAACTGCAAACTTGTAGCTGCATGTCTGAGTAGTAAAATTTGCTTGGGGCCATTTCAGCTACTGGTGTCGGAGTTCTTGTTAAAATTGATGGAATAATGAACAGAGAAAAGTACCATCAGATTTTTATCCACCATGCAATACCATTGAGAAAGCATCTGATTGGCAACAGCTTAATTTTTCTGCCAATACAGTGTTAGAAAACCACACAATGGAACAGTATCAGTCATGGATTGGCCTCCCCAGAGTTCAGACCTCGGCATACTGAATCAGTGTGGGATCATCTTGACAGAGAACAGAACAAAAGCCAACGAACATCCAAAGAAGATGTCTGTGAAGGTTCTCAGTCATCCAGGTCATCGTAGTCAAAGGAGCTTGCAAATAAGGTGGGGCCATGTTTCACAATGAGCTGACCCGAAACCCTGGCTGATTGGGACCCACACCCAGTTTCACACCTTGGCTCAGGCGATTAGAGGATCATCAGGGGGTCCTTTTGTCCCTCTTTGGGGGGAAACTCCCACTAGGTTTAAATCTGGGACTCCCCACCATTTGACCTTAGAACTGAAGAAGCTTCTCGGATGAGAGGTGAAACGTCTTCAAGCAACTTAAAGAAGTCCAGACGCTTTTCTTTGCAAGCTCCTTTATTCAAAGAAGAGCTTTCAATATCCTCTAAGAAGCCTGGAGAACTATTCCTAAAGACTACTTAAAGAAATGTCAAGAAAACTACTACTACTACTAAGGGTTGGCTCAAGACTTTTTCATAATGCTGTATAGATAGTACAGTCATCTATACAGTCTGACTATACTAATGAGTACAGCCGTACATTTCAAGTTCAAGGGAACTTAAATACTGGTTTAGCTAAACCAAATGACACACAAGGGGGAAAATGGCTGCGATAACACTAACTAATCCAAAACAATTAAACAAACTTGAACCCCCCCCCCCCAATGAATCATGTGGTTTCACCCAATTAGGCTGTCAGCTATTCTTCAGCTCTCCCAGCCCTTTGCCACACCTTTTGCCAGCCAGGAAGGGGAAGCCAAACCCCAGGTAACTCAAGCAAAGACAGATTATTATAACATAAAACAGAACTTTGACCTTGCAGTGTTAATATGTGTGCATGCCATACAAACATTGGAAGGTGAAATGAAAAAATAAATAAATTTAATAAAGAAACAATATTGGACAATAAATAGAATATATTTAAAGTAGTGACTGCAAAGTAAACTAAAGTGAATCAACTGGTGGTGAGGTGTGGAGCTTACCATGTGTGGCTTGCCGTCACAGGTGCACATCAGTAATATGAATATCCCGTTCCTCCACATCCCAAACATGCTCTACTGGATTGAGATCTGATGACTGAAAATATCCTTCACATCATACACCACGAGCAGCCTGAAGCGTTGATACACAGCAGGATGGATCCATGTTTTTATCAGTCAACATTTTTCAAATCTTCCATTTACCAGTTTTGGTGAGCCCATGCATATTGTAGCCTCAGTTTCCTGTTCTTAGCTGACAGGAGTGGCCCCTGGTGTGTTTTTTTTTCATCTGCTTCAAGGTTTGCTGTGTTGTACTTTGTAACAAGTGGTTGTTTGAGTTACTCTTACCTTCCACTCAACTCAAAGCAGTCTGGCTGTTCTCCTCTTACATCAGTAAGGTATTGTCACCCAGAGAACTGCTGCTCACTGGATATTTTCTCTCTTTTCTGAAAGCATGCTAAAACTTTTTTTCTTGTCATCAATATTTTCTGATTAATTTTAAGTGAAAAATGTTTATCCAGTATCCAAATTGGTGCTGCTGTATGGACTTTTACTAACATTATCCCTTTTTTCCACAGTGAAACCTGACATTTTAGAACAGCGGTCCCCAACCCCCGGGCCTTGGACCGGTACCGGTCCGTGAGTCGTTTGGTACCGAGCCGAGGCTCAGGTGTGAAATGTATAGTTTTCAGGGTTTTTATCGGTTTTCAGCGTTATTTTGTTATCGTTTTTATCGTTTACTCGGTTTTCCTTGGTCTTTTCACGTGTGTTATGAATAAATTTTATTTTTTTCGGTACCGGTACTAGTTTTATTTTGTTGTATTTATCCGCGACACCTTAAAGGCCGGTCCATGAAAATATTGTCGGGCATAAACCGGTCCGTGGCGCAAAAAAGGTTGGGGACCGCTGTTTTAGAACATTCCTGATACAAAAAAAAAATCCCTAATGTATAACTGCCTGTTGGAATGTTATACAAAAACCTTTTACTCAATTTAGTTGTTGTGTCTTCAGTTAAAATCAGCACTAGTGTCCTGCATTGTAAATTGCCCAACTATGAAGAAATAAATGAATGGGTAAAGATTTGTGGTCTCAAATGATCAATATGTGCAACTTTAGCATGTAATCAGACAGCACTACACTACTATAATCCTTTTAACTGCATTCCCTTACTCAACCTTTGTACTTTGCAGACCAAATTATGCATCATTTATGTTTATTGGGCTACTTAATGTGTATTTCAATGTGAAATACTAAACTGAAGACTCTCATTATTAATATTCTTATCAGTGGTGCCATTGTGGTTTGCACTGCCACCTCACAGCAGAAGGTTTTGTTCTCCCTGTGGCTGCTTTGGCTTCTTCTCACAGTCCAAAGACATGCACGTTAGGTTAGTTGGCGGGGGTGTGAATGATTGCCTGTCTCTCTGAGTTAGCCCTGTGATGGAGTAGAGACCTGTCCTGCATGTACCCTGCCATTTACTCAGTATCTACTGAAAGAGGCTCCAGGCCCCACCGGGACCGAGATGGATGGACGATCGTCTTACACGGTCGGAGAAAGGATCAGCCCACAAACCAGTGCCCATTTACTCTTTTTAATTTAAATTGTCCAAATTACAAAATAATAACATGAACTCTACTGCATCTACAAAATAACATAATATTTATGACTGTAGTAAGCATCATTGATTTTTTTTTGCTCTAACAACCTTTTAGACATGCATACTGTTGAGAAATATAAAAATATAAATATAAATACATCCCATTAATATTCTTAATGAATCCATGACTAAGATTTGAAATATTTTATCATAAAAGAATTAAAATGCAGTTGAGTACGATAAGGCATTAAGATGTATCACAAGAGCTGTACAGAATCCTAGAGTAGAGGTATTACTTTTTTTTTTCTTAATGTAATGGAGAAAAGCTAAAAATTAACTTGTAGTAATTCACTAATTTTCTCAACAGGAAGAACGTATTTCCAAAGGAAAAGAAAAAGGAGGGGAAAAAAAGGTGAAAAGAACTCTATGAATCTCGAGATAACGTATCAACACAAAACTGAAAACTCGCTCCAGTACGAAACCAGGATTTAGTTTACAGCAAATTCCGACTTATGTCATCAAACTCCAACTTGTGACTTTAGAAGCCCTTTCAACACCACTCAATCACCCACAATATAACTCAAAAAAAAAAAAAAAAAGTCCATTCTTCACATGATTAATGCAAAATGACGTGTTCGAAACATTATGTGCTATACAGAGGGTTAAATGACTAAATCTAATGCATAAGTTTCACTCATTGGACTGGTACATAGAGAAAACAAAAGGACTGTGGCGATACAATCAAATGAATGGCCAACAATGTTAAAAATGTCTGAATGAAATCAACACTTTTATAAATATTATTGTTTACAGCCAACTAACTTACTTAGTGGAACTGCTGAAAAGTTTCTTTTGTCATCACAGCTCCCTAACAATACGCATGACTGAGCTAGCTTGTTTTCATGCAAAAAGGTAGTTCTCAGGTGCAAGATTTCGCCATGTCAGAAGCTGAAGTGTTTGTTAGCAGTTGTTTCTTGCTTTTTCTTTTCTTTTTTTTTTTTAATTTCAAAGGCTAGACCCAGAGAGGAAGACTCAGAGCGAGAAAAATCCAAGAAATCTTAAACCCACTTCGATCCTTTACGGAATCCAGCAATAACAAGTTTAAGGTGCTTGACAGTGCTGAACGCAACTCTCTCGTCATCTCTGTACCTTTATGGAGACAAATGAATAAAGCACATCCCACGAATGCATGCCGTCTTCTGTCCCGATCTACAAACAACCGAATTAAAGAGACTTAAAGAAACGATCATCGCCGCTTCAAATCAAAAGTTAATTCTCTGAAAAAAAAAAACAAATAAAATAAAACAAAATACAAGCCAACATGCGAGTCGAGCCGAGACTTCCGCGCACCCATCCACGCGACCTCCCCTCTAAACCGATTCTTCGTTTTATTTTCTGGGAGTTGCTCTCTCCCTGCTACTTTTTTTCTTTACTTATTTTAAACGCAAGCCTTTTGGATTCTTAGTAAGTGAGCTGCAAAATGGAGGTAAGATCAGAGCTGGTGTGAGATATACATACAGTACTTGGTGCACTTGCAGAGAGCAGCCGACGCCGGGGTCGAGGAAGAGGCAGAGAGAGAGGAAAGAGAGAGGAGAGTGATACAGTAGATGCTCACAATACCACAGTTTCATTGGAGTTTTAAACGTACAAGAGCACTCGGAAATATCTGGACAACACATCCACGTTTGTCGTTAGTGTCACTGAACCTCCTGCAGCTACAAATGTCCTTTTGTCTGCCCCCCTCCCCGGCTCCTCCATTTTCTCTGGTGCCTCAGCTCTGCAACTCTGAGGTTAAACTGCCCTTGAGCACCGACTGGTGTTAATCTCCCCCTCAATTCTTCATCCTAACCTTACCCGTGAGTGGGGATGTGACAAAACTAAAATCGGATCAGCATCTACGAGTAACTCCAACCGTCTCTGACCTTGCCCTCTGCTGAAGGACAGGGGTTATTGCTGATGAGCTCTCTACTGCTAACTTTGGGGTTGCGGTGCTGCAATGCTAGAGCAGTCTGTGACGAGCAGGTCCACCACCGTGTTACCGGTGACGTAGACGGTGGGTGCTGTCACCATGTTGCTAAGGGTGATGGAGCTGCTGGCAGCCACATTAGAGGTGACGGGGTTCTGGGCGGCCTGGTTGTTGGTGTGGGTGCCCATGTGCCCCTGGAGCTGGGTGGGCGTCTTGCAGTGGACGCCACACAAGTGACAGACGAGCATGCCGCCAGAGGCGCTGCCGCCAAAGCCCCCCGGGCTGTCCTTCCACTCCTGGCCGTGGTGCTTCTGAGCGTGGACACGAAGGTACGTCAGTGTGGTGAAGCCTGATGGGCGAGAGGGAGAGAGCCGAGAAGCGTTATTTCAGCGAGAGATGATGCCATCGAGATCCAAGCACAAACGAAACAATGCAGCAAGCTCATAAAACAACAAATTAAAAACTCAAGGTTTTATTTTTTTCTCTTTTGCAAGACTCCCCTGACCCAAGCCTGCCAACCACAGTGCTACCATATTATTATAATACCATATTTAAATATGTAAATGGTCATAAGTGAAAGAACGAGTGTGTAAATGTGATTGGACACTAAATAAATATCAAATACTGATGTTGGAACCTCATGTTAACAGTCTGAAATTTTACAAATACACTTTACTTCAGTGGTTAGCACTGTTGTCACCGCAAGAATGTCCTGAGTTCGACTCCACCATCTGGCCGGGGCCTTCTGTGTGAAGTTTATATGGACACTTTTCAGTTAAGTGTTATGCAACAAGAGTGAACTGGCCACATTGTTAGGTACACCTTGCTAGTACTGGGTTGTACTCCTGGCTTGCCTTCAGAACTGCTTTACTTCTTCGTAGCAAAGATTCAACAAGGTGCTGGAAACATTCCTCTGAGACTTTGTTCTAAGAGATTCAAAGTGTGCCAAGAAAATATCTGACGCACCAGTGCACCATCACCACCACTGATATAAGGACTGAGCCATGAGCCATGCTTTTATGGCTCATGGCCATAGGACTGAGCCATGCTTTTATGAAGCTTATGCCAAATTCTGACCCCACCATGTTGCAGGAGAAATCAATACTCTGCTTTACTTCTGCATAACTTGGTTGTAATAAGAAGTTATCTGAGTTACTGTTGCCTTCCTATCAGCTCAACTCAGTCATCCAGAGAACTGCTCATGACGGGATCTTTTATAGACTGTTCTTTGTAAACCCTAAAGATGGTTTTAATCCCAGCAGATCAGCAGTTTTTGAAATACTCAGGTCTGGCACTAAAAACCATGCCACATTCAAAGTCACTGGACTCTTTCTCTGAAACATTCTGGAGATTTGCTATCGCAGTAAAGCTGCTGAACAAACAGCCGTGACTTCAGGCATTTGCAGCACTCAGCCAGGAAATAGTGCAGCACATAAGTGCATGCTGAAGCGGTGATGGTAGATTGATTTTGTTTTCTTCAGGCAGAGCAAGATAAATGATCCTTTTCTCTGTTTTTTCTTCATCTTTCACACAAAGCAAGAACAAAAGAGTAAAGGTTAAGCCAGGTGCACTGTGGTCTTTTTGTTTTTGACATTTTTACTACAGAGTCCACAGTCTCTGTTTCATCCCTAAAGCTATGTCTGCTTTAATGTCCGTGTTTCCTCCCTCAAAATGCAATTTATATTGAATGTAGTGCAACAAAACACCTGTACTTACTGCGGTTACAGAGATGGCATGAGTGGTGCTGCGACTGGTTGTGCACTCTCATGTGATCTGTGATGTAAGCAGCTGACAGGAGCTTCCCACAGATGTGGCAGGGCACCTTCTCTTCGTGGCGAATCATATGTGCACGCAAACGATCCTTAGTAGCGAAACTGGACTCACATGTCTGAAAAAACAAGAAAGCAATATGACAATATGATGGCAAAACTTTTTGCAAACTACAATTTTTAAAGTGAGGTTTTACAATATTATGTTTTGCACACCACAAAATCTTAGTGACAGCTGCACATATTTGAAAACCCACAAATGAATTCCGCACACTGTTTGTCGCTAATGCACTGTTTCAGGCATCACTTTCTTTACAGAAGAAATACATTTGTTTAAAGTGTTTAGGTTCTACAGCTATTTTACCTTTTCAGGATCAATGTATGTCCAAAACAATGTTCACACTGCTAATGCTGACATAGGAAGCTGTAGCTGTTAGCGCCACTGTACCACAGCTAATTTCTTTGGGGTGCTTTTGACATTTGAAAGATTTCCAGGGCATTTATCAGACAAATACTATGCTTTGCTTTGTGGTTAATGGAACTAACAGCCTGTTCAAGAAGCCTAAGCTCCAGTTTTGGTAAGTAAAATTCTTTACTTAGCAGTTATTAGCGGGTATCTGTTTGCTATCTTGCGTTAGCTGGCAACTTAGCACTTTGCCCTCTTATCCAAACATGTTCACTTCAGGCTCTAAAAAAACAAAAAAACAAAAACAAAACAAAAAAAAAAAAACACAGGATGGTGACAGTCATGATGTCAGAATTGAGACTTCAAAGAGGACTTCACAAACCACTGTGATGTCAGCAGCTTTTTTATACAGTTAGCGCATGCCCATAGCATATGATTATTCGGTCTGTTCGTACTGTTGGTAAGCTAATTTACTTAATCATAATAACAAAAATTAAAAAACAGCAGTGGTAAAAGTTATTTTTATAAATAAATAAACAGATAAATCTATGTATGTTTAAAGGGCCACGTGAACTATGTAATGACTGTGCTACTACACTCAGCACAGAGACTCTCACCCCTCAATAAGTGCATAACAATACAATTGGTATGCAAGATTTTGTTCTATTGATCATACAATGATACAGTAAAAGAGAATTTCATAACTTAAGTGTCATGATGGCTGCATATTTATATTTATATATATATTTATATTGGACTGTGTGAGTGATCCACAGTCTAATAAGTCTGTGTGTATCTGTGTGAAAGAGTTTTATCATTTTCACTGTCACGGTTCGTCATCATATAGTTGATAAACCAATATTTATCAAATTTAAGTTAACGAAAGTTCAAAGATCTGTAGTTCACATCTTTATGTATGACACACGTAGACGCACATATACATAAACACACAAGTGTGCGATGAGACATGCTGATCTTGCCTGTGTAAATATCCAGCTTTAGTTGTGCTGCATGTAGGCATAATGTTCACAATAATGTTAAATAAATGTTATGCCTACATATCTGATTAAAATACATATGTACTTTATCCACATCAGTTTCCATGGGTATATTCTCATTGTTCATATACTCGCGTCTGTCTGCAATATATAAGCTGAAAATATAAAAGCACTGCAGTGTGTAAGAGGAACACTATGCACACAGTGAAGTGACTAAACGTGTAAAGTTAAGTGAGGATAAAACACGAGATAATCGTGACTTACGGGGCATTTGAAGGGTCGCTCCGAGGAGTGCACCTGTCTGACGTGACTATTGAGGTGGTCGGGCCTTGGGAGTAGAGAAAGAACAGAGAAACACGTCAGAGCAGGAAATTCTTCACGTGCTGCGAGTGTGTCGGGAACATTCGTTCTGCTGCATTACCTGGAGAAAGCCTTTCCACAGTGGGGGCAAATGTAGGGTTTCTCCACGCCGCCCTGGTGGGAGCGCACGTGGTGGCTCATGCGGTCCTTCCTCTTGAAGCGCTGCTGGCAGATGGGACAGGAGAACGGCTTCTCGTCTGAGTGGGACAGGCGGTGACGGTTGAGATGGTAGACGTCTCTGAAGGCCTTCCCGCACGTCTCGCAGGCGTGGTTCTTCCTCACGGGGTTGGGGTTGGGGTTCGTGGGCCGCTGAGGCAAAGCAGACAAGATAAGCACACTACAGAGTTCAGACGTTAAGCTTTTCGCCGCTGCACTGTGAAAAGAAATGCGTTCATTGTTGGCTGCCCTGTTTCTTATGTGGAAACCATGCAAGATGCACACTGAGATTTTGCCAATTAAGTGTGGGTTGTGCAAAGTTTTCACTATTTGTGCAAAACATTTAGCCACTTTCACACTGTTTGCGTTACAGAGAACATGCAGGGGAGCATGGGGGAGGCTTCCAAGCACAGTGTTTCTCAAACTGAGGGACCAGTGCCAAACACTGGGATGGTATTTACTGGTCCCTTAACGGATTTCTGTTCCTGGGCTTTATGGAAAATGTGAGAAACTGGGGAATTTGAATCAAATACAAAGCAGGTGACACATGGGCAGCTGCTCGTGGGGAGAAGACGTCTTAACCATCCCTCCGGTCAGGCAGCTTAAGAAACAACATGCTTGAAGGTTCGGGGTTGACGACAGCCATCTCCACAAGGCCCTGACCCACCTGTACTGCCGCCCCTGTGGCCATGACGACAGCAGCAGGAGGCGGAGCATGAGGGTTAACACTAGCCATTACGTTTGGCATGGCCACCCCTTCACAATCCTGACCACCCAGGGGAGGCTGCTGAACGCCCGCCAGCACACCGGGAGGGGCGAGAGGGGGAGGCGCGGAGAGGTGCAGCAGGGAGAGGGGAACATGGGGCCTCTCCGCCCTCCCTCCGGCCCCCACCGCCATTGCCGACGGGTCCGCCGCCGCCGCCACCACCTGGCTGGCAGCTCTCTCCTTTGCTCCCTCCGCCTGCTCTCTGGCCCTGTCCTTCATGCGTACCCCAGTGTGGACCGACTGGTGCCGCCGCAGGTTGTAGTTGTTCTTGAACTGCTTGTTGCAGATGGCACAGATGTGTTGCACGCGAGCTGGCCGAGACACGGGCTTCACTGGAGCCGAGGGAGGCGTGAGGAAAGACAGATGATGGAAAAATGAAAGAAAGATGTTAACTTTTAATGCTTTATATGATCCTTTAAGGCATCCTGCAGGAAAACAGATACATACAGAGTATGTGGCCGGTCTAAATATAAACCTCTGGAAGGTCAACTAGTCCAAAAAAAAAAAAAAAATCCAAAGCAGAAAAGTTTGGCCTTTTCAGTCCATCTTAAGAAAATGTAATAGAAGATTTTTTAAAACTTTTTTTTTAGCTTACATAACTAACTGGTTAGCTATTAAAATGACTGGCTGATATGATTGATATATTGCGCAGGGCTGTTACTGCAGTAACCATTGCATTAACTATTCTGATGAGATTAAAGCCCATTCAGAAATGAGTTCTTCAGACACTCTAAACCTCAAAGATATTCTCTTATCGACCGCAGATGACACGCATAATCGAAAATATTCACATTTTAGGAGGGTGACTTATTATCTGAGTGACAGATGGGGATGTGGTGGTATATTGTGCTCCATATTTCTTATTTTTCTGCTGGCACACAAGTGAAGACGGTGTGCTGAAGAGCGTCATGGCTCAGGCTTTATAGGATTAAAGAAATTTAGTTGCTTTCTATGATAGCAAAAATAGACACACATTATTCATAAACTACACGATCCTGCTCTGATCACCAGTGGTATGAGTTGATATTCTTCATGCTGTTGTCATAGCGATGCTGAGATGCTCTACACTGTGTCATTCACCTGTACCTGATAATCCATGAGTGACCTGTACACTTTTTACATTTTTTAGACCACACAAGTGGTTCATTCGCTGCCATTTGCATTTGCACGTTTAAGTACTCGGCTATTTTAAGA
This sequence comes from Perissodus microlepis, assembly GCF_051167445.1. Taxonomy (NCBI): domain Eukaryota; kingdom Metazoa; phylum Chordata; class Actinopteri; order Cichliformes; family Cichlidae; genus Perissodus; species Perissodus microlepis. The sequence goes on from NC_140468.1 coordinate 16,215,398, forward strand.
GATTCAAATTTTTGTGGCCATCATCTGCCTCGCTGTGTCCGGTCTTTGCACAAACACTTTTTCTCCCCTTTATCAGCTCCACAGGTGTTTAAGAGTGCAGTGTCCCCTTACCAGGCAGAGGTTCCTCACTGAGAGCAGTGGTGTCCACAGTTGAAGGAGGCTGTGCTATGTGCTCTGTGGGTGGGGTCTGGGGAGAACTCGTATGAACTGGCAAGAGCTCTGATTGGAGGCTCCCCTCCACTTGGTTTTGGGTGGGAGTACTCTGGAGAAGCAAAGGAGAAGGCCATCACCAAATGTAAACACAAGTCACAGCTATATCTTCTCCAAGAGTGCGGCGTAGTAAATGCAAGAAGTGAGGGCTGCAGGACAGCTGTGGACCCACACTGAGAGACAGACAGAGGGAGAGAGAGGGGGGAGGCCTGCGCGACAGCACGCGAGCTGTTAAAGTGAAAGCAGAGCAAAGAGGAAAGAGAGAGGCCTACCTGGAAGAGAAAATTGCTCCAAGCAGCATCCATTTTGCGCCACAGCGGTGGAGATTAGAAAGTCAGCTCTGGATTGAGATCGAGGAGAGCGGTCTTTGCATCGCTTTCTTCGGGTCGGCCCGCCGCTGATCGGGGCGCAAACAGCCGCCTGTCCGGCAGCAGAAACGCCGGGCTCCCGGATCCTCTGGAAAAACGCGAAAAAAGCCGTCTGCAAAAATATGTTTCTCTCATTGAGGTAGCCTAGTGCTGACGATTAAAATGCACGCAGCTGTTGACTAACGCACGCTGCGGTACACAGGCAGTGGTGGAGCAGGCCAGGCCAATAACAGCCCGTTTCTCTCTTTGACTTTGGTTTCTAACTTTAATTAATTTAAACAGCAGTCTCACTGAAGCGCAGGATCACACAGTCCAAACTACTTCCAGAAAAAAAAGAAGCAAAAAACAAAAAACCTCGCATCTCACAGAATCACACTTTAGCAACAAACAATAAGCCAACCTGCGTGAAATAAATGCGTATTTTTACGCAAAAGAACAAATATGGGTTATAACACACGTATCTGGCAGCACAGCAGGTCATGCTTTGTTTTTAATTTATGAATCCAAATATTTTTTTTCCGATTTCCCCCCAAATAGGCCAATCGGGTGTTTGTCGAAGCCTCGCTGTTGGATTCAAGCCCTGACCCCGGCGAGCGGCGCTCTCGCCGGGCCGCAGCCTATCGCTCCACCTCGGCCGTTCAGCTGCGAGGATGTCATCTTTCTTTTTTTATCGCCCGCTCTCCCTCCTCCCTCCCTGTCTCTTTCTTCCTTTTCTTTTTTAATTCCTCTTTCTTCTCCCCCTCCTCTCCTTTTCTCGCACCGCTATGTCCCACTTGCTCTTAAAGGGATAGGGTTTCCTCTTTGGACACCCCCCTCTCATTTCCGTCTCTCTCGGCAGAGCCCTGTCCCTTCTCCCGCTTCCTTCCTGGGTTTTCGGCCGACACAAAATCCACTCGTGCGTGTTTTTTTTCTCCCCGCCTTCCTCCAGCCAGGCCCTTACTGAACAGATCTGCACCGCAGAAAACAGCCGGAGTGACTTTCCATTAACGGAGCGATGACAGACGCATCTTAAAGGGCAGTGCGCACAGATCCTCCCAGTCAGGCTAATGATGTCAGAGATACAGTGGAGGACAAATAGCAGCTCAGGATATGAACACAATGGACGAGAGTAATTGTTTAGCGAAGCATTTGTCTGCTTAGGGGAAAAAATAACAATTAAAATGATTTGAATATTTGACTTGATTTTTTTATTTTTATAAAACGAATATATTATAGATAATTAGAAAAGTTTGCGTCATCATCATAGGGAAATCATTTCATTTTAAACTAAGGAGCCCAGAAAATCACTAGGATCACTGGTAAGTGTAAGAATAAAGGGTCCATCTTCAGTTATGTATGATTAGTGATGTCTAAATAAATAAAACAATATGAGATCCTGAATTTTAAAGAGGGGGACTTCTTTAACTGGGTTATACGGAGGACCAAGTATGCCAATGAAAAAAATGCATTAAATTAAAAAAAACTGTAATAAAAATATTATTACAAATAAATATCATACAAGTAATAATATATATATATATATATATATATATATATTCTGTCCAATTTAAAAACAGTGCCATCATTACACTAGGTTTGTTGATCAGCAAAAACCTGGGCTTTTTCTATATAAAGACTAACTGCAGACTGTAAATATTAAAATTGGAAAAATGATACATAGGAATTACATTGAAAACTTGGATTTTATTTAAAAAATAAAAATACATTGATAAATAACATTAAATAAATAAATGGGTAAATTCAAATGCAAATAAAAACATGTCATTTGAAAGACTGTCTAACTGATGATACCAATTTATTTACAGTCATTTAAAAAAAAAATGTTAAATTTTGGTCCTCCATATTTTCAGCCCCCTACTGCCTAAAACATATTTAAAAACACTGACAGATGTTCTTTGCCATATCTTAAAAAACAGAAAATATTCACACTTTAGAAACTGAAACTAAGATCATTTAGGCCCCTTTTTCAGATACTTAAAAGTTATGTGAAAACCAGAAATCAAATCAAGACAAGTTAATGTGTTAATATCAATTTATTATCTTTTTTTTAATTACTTTTTTAAAGCACCCCATTTCTTTTCCAGTACATGTGTTAAGACCCTTATTCCTCTCCTTCCTCAAGCTTGGAATTGCTTGACTTGAATATTTAATAAGAATTTCAACACCCTCCCCCCAAAATCTCTGCAAAGCACCGCCGAGCATGTGTTCAATCCTCATCCTCATTCTCCTTCATCCAGGGCTCGCCACGGGAACCGAGACTCCCCTGCCTCTCACCGAAACCCCTGACAGCCGGTCTAAAAACACAGTCACACTGATGTCCCCACACACAACGGCCGTCTCCAATCCACCAGTCTTAGTTTATATAAGGAGTTTATGCATGCACTGAGATTCCAACCAAGCATAAAGTAGTAGGTTATACAGGGAATTGTCTTGAGCTGGTGTTTCTGAGTCATACAAACAGCAGGGTGATTATCCTTTTTTCCATTTTTTTGAAATAAAGTAACAATAATAAAAAAAAAAACAGAAACAAAAAAGTTATTTCTGATCTTCTTCAAGTAAATGTCAGCCCACGAGACCCTCTGTGGGCGTCACACCAAACACTGATGGGTCTTATTGATCCGTGTGGACGGGCTGCTGCTGTCACTGCTGCTGTGCCGGCACCAGAGGGCGCACCTCCACAGCAGCTCGGTCGAGGCCCGTCCTTTCACTTCCACTTCTTCCTCCGCACACTTTAAAAACTTTATCTTTTTTTTTAAACATACTGATTGCATGCTGCACCCTTCAGCAGTCAGATTCTCAACTTAACCCTGAAAACAAATAAAAAAGGAAAACCAGCGTTTACATTCCAGTGGCCAATTTTTTTTTTCCTCTATGAGAGTCCAGAAGAGGTCTGTGTTCACGTGAATAGCAGGGTGTTGTTGTAAGAGTATCTCTTTGAAATTCAGTCTAAAAATGAAAAAAAAGAAAGAAGTGGTAATATAACTAGACTTTACCGCTTGACACACATACAAAATAAATCATTAACAATTATCAATAATCCCTTATTAATAATCATTAAGACCTTGAACACACAACACCTGACAACAGTTTTTATCACCTTTTTTTGTGTTTTTTTGTTTCTTTGTTACACAGCCAAAAGTGGGCCCTTTTTGCTTATCGCAAGAAAAAAATAAAAATAAAAAAATAACCGTGAACATGATTACAACAACACTTACATCAGGATTAGTTATGGTAATATTGACACCTATAGAAAATGCAATTGGAGCTGTCACTCTAACTCTTGAATTCAATAGTCGTTTTTGAATATATCAAAATTACTATCATTATCTTTGTTACTCTATAAAACCAAATGATTGTTTTTTTGTTTTTTTCTTTAATATTCCCATAAATATGTACAGTAAAGATCCAAAAACAAACCAAATGTGGGACGAGTGATTTTAAATGCCAGTGAAACTCGGGACAGGTACGATACATTTCAAATGTGTTTCGTCATGTTTTTACAAATGTTTTTTTTTCTTTTTTCTTTTTTGCACATCTATCTCATGCAATTGGAGTGACTCCCATAGACACCTATGTTGTTTAGATACTCAATACGTCATGGATGCCAGAAAGCTATGTGTTTTTTCCCCCCTCTCTCCATATGTATTTGTACATTTCCACATAAAGATTTTTCCTCATCCCATTTTTCCTTTTTCTTTTATCTCTTTTTGTTTTTTTTTTAAGAAGAGTCTCTTAACTTTACAAACATTCCGTGTTATTTGTATTCGGCTTTGAATCACCTCGCAGCCGTCAAATTAAAAAAAAAAAAATTCAGATGGCACGACATCCCTTTAAGAACCCCTTAAAGGCATTGGTGACGTTCTGAGCAACTTTTTTACGTGTGTGTTTTTTCTTTTAAATACACAATACAAAAAAAGAGAGAAATTAACAAAAAAAATTAAACGTTTAAAGCAATAAAAAAATGTTTTTCCAAACTCCAGAAGTCTGGATATTACAGTAACCCCCGCACCTTATTTTTCTTCTTGCATTCTGCCCATTCGGCGCGTCCAGTTTACGGGCGCTTGCTGGATAATATCTGGACTACTACGAACTACATACGAGTACACACACAAGCAACAAAACATCACCCTCGTTTCCTCCCTCGTCCTCGCTCTTTCTCCATTCCAGCAAAGAATATCATAGAAGAAGACATGGCTGCCATCCCCTCTCTCTCTGTGCAGTTCCAGGAGGACACATACAGGGAAAAAAATGCTAATCGTCCCCTCTTTCACGCACCTTATCTCACTTTTATACAAAGATAAAAACATTAAACAGAAGTGTCTTTTTTTTTTTTTTTTTTACCTAATGTCACCCTAATCCAATGATTTTACAGGTGGTTACATTCCTCCCTCCCTTCCTCTTTGATACTTGTGGGAATGGAAGGGAACCTCTCCACCCACCCTGAGTCTAAAGAGGCAGGGTGCAGCTCAATAATGTCAGTTTGTCCTTTCTTTGCTTCTGATCTCTTTGACTTTCTGTGCGTTTAGAGAAAATAGCGACGTCCCTAAATCCTTTGTGTTAAGAGTTTAAAATTGAGATCAGCCCAGGAAGGAAAGAAAGAAAGGTGGCAAGCTGAGAGTATTGAGATGCAACCTGTGATAGCTACCTTCCTAAATCACTCCCACCCTTCTTCCTACCGGGCTCTCTGCTGTTTTAACGCCTGCTGTCTAAGAGTAGGAGAGGTGGGAGCCGTTGGAGATGTGCGAAGTGACTGAGGTGCTTCGGCTCAGGACGCCGTCGCTACCCCCAGCACCTCCTGGCCCCCCGCCGGACGCCGTTCTCCTCAGAGGTTGGGGGCTGTTTCTCAGGGCCATCAGGCTGGGGGCGCCGCGCACGGCCAGCCCGCTGCCGCCGCCGCCTCCACCTCCGACATAAATCCCCCCCTGCGAGGAGGAGGAAGAAGAAGAGGAGGAGGACGGCCCGGAGATGGAGGGAGGGGCAGGGGGCGGGGGAGGCAGCATCGCCAGGGACTGAGAGGAGGAGCGCGAGGGCAGGTGATGGGAGAAGGGCAGGGGGTGTGGGTGGGCCAGGTCGCCGCCGGAGCCCCGCACTCCGGCCCACTCCCGCTCCCTCTCCTTCTCCCGCTCCCTATCTCGATCCCTCTCCCGCTCGCGGTAGAGCTGTGGCGTGCTCTGGTGGTGGTAGTGCTGGGGTAGGTGGTGTCGCTGGTGGTGGGAGGAAGACGAGGAGGAGGAGGAGGAGGAAGAAGAGGCGGAAGAGCGCGACGAGTGGTGCATCTCCCTCCCCTCCCGGCCCAGCCCCAGGGCCATGCCCAGGCCATGCGAGGAAGAGGAGGACTCGCCCCTGCGATCCCCGCCGCCGCTGCTGTTGTGGCTACGGCGGGAGAGCTGCTGTGAGGGCACGTTCTGCGGGTGGATGCCGTGACTCCAGTGGCCAGCTGAGCGGGAGCTGGAGGGCGGCGCGTTGGAGTAGCCCTGCTTGGGGTAGGCTTCGCTGGGAATGCCGGTCAGTGCCATGTTGCTAAAACCCAGACGTAGGCTCTCTGCATCAAACGCCTCGATCTCGCTGGCCTGCCGTTCCAGGAGGGTGCGGATACGTTCTGAGCGCTCGTTCTGCAGGGACAGCATCTCCTCCTCGATCTAACAAAACATTAACAAAAACGCATGTGCAATCATTGCAATAATAAAAACAAAGTACTTAAAAGTAGCGATTCAGACCATAAACTAACCAAGAATGAAGTTAATGAGGTCAAGTTAGAATTGGAGTAATTTATCCACAGATTTCTTTTGTTGTTATAAAGACTGCAGGGTTAAGACACATCTTCACTGGATTCCTGTTTTGGACGACTACATCCATCTTTTATGTACAGTCTTTGATTCTTCAGTCAGTCTGAGGACATGGAGAGCTTTTTATCATCATCCTTCATAGACGGAGCTGCCCAGATGTCATTGTGAGATATCAATAAAAGTGAGGAGGAACTGCAGGCGTTAGATTGTAACTGTTAACTAATAGCTACACAATCCTCCATTATTTCCAGCTAAAAAAACAAACAAAAACCTCTTTCCACTTTCCATAGAAGGACAAACAGAGGTCTATGTCATTAAATAAATCTCCAAAAACAGCTTGCAAGGGGACACTGTGTTAAAGGTGCCCAGACAGCAGACAGATCTGAGCCTAATCTGGACTATTTTTGGCACTTATTTGCTACTTTTGGCTCAGTTACGACGCCGGCCAGATGTGACTCAAAAGTCCTGACATGCCTGAATTTTGGCCCGTGCAAGGTGGCTAAACGGAGACAACTAGACTACGCATCAGGGAGGGGCACAAGTCGAGGCCAAATGTGGAGAACTTTGGATGACGGACACCAAAACCATCTTTCCCTCTGGGAGTTGTCAGCGACTGTTATTTATCATTCAATGTGCTAGTGAAAAGATGAGCTACACCTGTCTGGGATCTTCTGTTTGCTTGTTTGAGGTCCTTGCACTTTATTCTAAGAAGCTTTACTTTGAACACGAGTGACAAAAGGCTCTAACCCTCTGTTCCAGCAGGGCCCGGCGGATGGACACCCTCTGCTCCAGATCCTTGACTTCTCTCTCGTGCTGCGTGTCCGTGTGGATCTTGATCTTGCTCTGGTAGGCGTTAAGCAACTCCAGCTCCTGCTGCAGCTGCATCCGCAACACCTTGTACTCCGCTTCCTGCGTCTCATCCAGTCGAAGCTAAGAGGAAGAGAAAAAGGAGTGTTTAAGTGGAAAAAACAAACCAAGAGAGATCTGAAGGTGGAATCACTTTGCATGTGTTCATAAGGTTAGAAGAGCAAAGGGAAGAAAAGGGGAAAGGATTGGGAAGTTAATAAAAGCGTGTGTGTATATTCAACATATTCCAAAATAAATCAATAAAAGAATATTTTCTTCAAAGTGTTGAAGTGCTTCGACCTCTGTGTGTCATGTCTGTTTTATAGTTTGGCTCATGTTTCAGATGACAGACAGATAAATATATATTTTCCTGACCTCTGGATTAAAAGTTTAATCAGTGTTTGGGAAACCGTCCCAAACAGACTTTAGCTGCAGTCGCAGCACGAGTAGAACAAACAAGGGCAGCGGGGATTTGGCTTAGCGGACAGACGTGGCGCTCTTCCGTATCGAGGTAATTAAAGCAGCGCAGAGGATCATGTTATCCAAAAGACATTTTGTTACGTCCCATCGTCTTCTTACTTTGTTTCATTCATTTAGGAGTTTAGGATTTACACGTGAATGACTCCGACACTAAGAGGCCGGCCACTGACTGAGAGAAGCTTTTACAGGATGGTCTGAAAGAGGCACAGGCTTAGAAACTGACGCTGTAATATAAGGGCACCTTTCACAGTGAAAAATAGAACCCTGTCTATTATCAATCAGCTCATTTCTTGCTTAATATGTAAAAGAGAACGGGTCGCAGGCTTCAACAGTTTAAATCAGTCTAAATTACATTTAAACTTTATTGTAGGTTCTGCTGTGATTCATGGGGCATTTACTGGTGCATGGTTCATAATTTGCTGTGATGATAAAGGAACAGCCTGAGAGCTCATCTGTGGTCCAACAACAGCAACATCCTTGACTTTATGGTCCGCTGATTACACATTCATCATTGACCAAACAGCCTCAATTAAAAATTAAACACGACCTGGCACAGCTGATATTTTACCTAAGTGCCAGTTAGAAGTTATTGCTCTAATTACACAACATGGCTTAAAAATCATTCAGAGTTTAGTCAATTACTACACTCCGTTTAGGAAAAGTGATACATTTATATAAAATGATAAAGATAAACTGAGTTTATAGCACTCTTATGTGGCTGAATAAGAGCCCTGAATTTATGGCTATAGCAGAACCTCTAACATTTATCTTCTGAACCTCTCACAAAGCTGTCATCACTTTTTCCTCTCTTCAATATTCTTACTTTGAATGGATGTTTTTTTGAGGAAGGACCTGTTTAACTGCAGGGGCAGGTAGCAGGACAGATCACAAGCTATAAAACTTAACACTGAGGGACCAGGAGGTGGTTGGTTGGCGGGCAGGTAGACAGGCAGGCAGGAAGATCCCCCAAGCCAGGCACAGCAGTGGTGCTGGTGGTGTGGTGCGAGTGTGAAGTGAACGACGTCTCCTTGCCTTACTCACAGCTTGTGTGGACAGCATGTCATTGATGGAGTGGTCATACTGCTCAGCCAGGATGGCCAGCTTACGAGTCTGCTCATCCTTCAGCCGCTTCAGCACGGCCTTGTGGTCCGATTTGGGCGTGTTCTCCAGCAGGTGGTTGCGCAGGGCCTTGTACTGGCGGGTTTGGATCTTGCAGGTGTCCTGGAACTGACGCTTGATCTGAAGCTCTTTGGACTGAAGGAGACAGAAGAAAGATGGAAGCAGCTCGGCTAAAGTGCTCCTATTGATTGTAGAAACGATCATGCTGACAGATGTGACAGACGTGTCAAACATTTTACATGATATTTAAAGTGTAAACACCTGCTGAACTGTTGGATGACACCATCACGGCCACATAAGGAAATGTCCTTTGTCATGAAAACACATGTTGGAGATTTACTGTTTATGAAGACTTGTTGGATGTTTAAAACGCACATGATCTAAATTCTAATTCAAATTCTTATAATGAATGTCTGTATCTTAGATTAACATTTATATTTAAGAGGTTGGATTTATAACATTTAAATAAACATAAGGAAGTCCTACTTAATTCCAGTGTAATCAAAGCTCTGCGATGGTCTTAATGAGATGACTTGGCTTCTTTTATTTAAATAAATTTACCTCTTCTTGTTGCTTATGTCAATATTATTTCCCTCTAAAGAAAGTGCTTGAAATCAGAAGGGTCCGAGGGAGTAGCAGAGTAACAAAGTTTAAGCCCTGCTTTGGTGATTTTACACAATCGCTGTGAACTTTTTCAAGTGCTCACATAAACCAGCAGCTGGATGAAACACACAGCACAGTCTGCTCAAAAGTCCAAGAAACTAGTTTATTTTTAGTGTACTGAGAAAAAGATTAAAGCACCAAGTTGGCCGATGACTTACTGGGGCAAAGTTAAAGGCTGTGTGAGATTACAGTGCAAGGAAAATGTAATACACTGATCCAAGGCAAAGCATGAAAGCATGCAACTTAAATAATGTAAAATACACTTTCTAAAGAGGAAAAGGTTTTGCTATCATAACCTAACATTTTGTGGTGACCTAATCTGGTCCTGTAACTGTTAATCATCACTATGTGTGAGCTCTTTAATGAAAATGAATATTTTTAAATGCTAAAGTATAATTATTTTGCTATCCATTTTTAATTCCCCTCAAAAGAAAAAGGCAGGAGTTAATAGTAAAGCACATTATTATTTAATTAAGGTGCCAAATTTCTTTTATTTAAATTAGTTTTAGTGGTTGAATGTTGTGCTTGATTGTTGTGCTTGATTAATTTCCGACTTCTGAGATACGTCCGGTGTGCCGACTCAAATTTCTGTGTATAACAACATCAATTCAGTAATTTTTAAACACGTTTTGATGGACTTAAAGTTGTTTTGTTTTAATGACAGGCAGCCTGATACATTTGTAAAGCACTGTATGTAAATGTATATATGTAAAAACACTTTCTAGGACCTTTAATCTGATGTTTATTCTTAAGAATGAGCCTTTCTGTATATTTGTCAGGCGATAATAAATCAAAAGAGTTGTTTTCTTGGCTGATTGTACTGCACAAACTAACGAGTCATGTCCAAGAAAAACTGATCTCATTTCACTAAAACCTGATCAATACTCTGCTGTTAAACAAACGGCCCAGACCTCGAGCATAATCTGGGTCAGGTCAAATCAGACGATTGCCATTTAAGATCATAAATATTTGCAAGTCATAATCACAATTTTATGTTTATACTTGCTAATAATGTTTTTGGTGGCTTATAAATGGGGGCAAAAAGGGGACGACAGACGACAACAGGAATGTGTGATGATACAGGAGGAATGAACAAATAGGTAAAAAGGATTCTTTGCGCAGTAAGATAAGGAAGAAAGTAAGCAAATGGAGACATGATAATAATGGAAACAAAAAAAATAAATCATAAAAACAAACAAGACAATGATTTGAACACAAAAGAATTTATTTTTGTGTATGACAAAATGTTTCTCTATGCTTGCGAGCACGTGGCTGTACAGTATGCCAACACTCATGCAGCTAAAATGAGAATAAAAGGACGACGAAATGTCTGCCCAACACAATGCAGCACTGGTCTTATAAATACTGCATTAATTAAATATATATATTAAAAAAAAACTCAAGGTGATATAACTCTGTGGAAACACTCAGTGTCACAACAAAACAGAATGCAGACATGTAAACATACACAAAAGGAACAAGTTACATTCAAATAAAACATTGATTGAAACTTCTCTTTTAAAGCTCGAATTGCCATATGCAAAAAAACAACAACAAAAAACCCCAAACACATTTTTTCCTTTTCTTTGGGTGAAAATACAGTTAAGACTGAGCTTTCCTACTCAGTACCGTCCCTCCACAAAAACAGCTCACATGTGGCAACACAAACAAAGCTCTTTATTCCTGCTCCGGCTTCATTTAGATGAACTCAAAGTATTTTGGCGTTTAGCAGAGACACAAACAGCAGAATTAACTGTGGGTTTCTTTTGGTCTGACTGACGCTGAGCTGAAATGATGAACTGACTGATCAGAAAGTTCATTTTCTCATCATTTCAGTCTTTTTTTTTTTTTTTTTTTTTTTTTTTTAAAAAGAAGGCTCAAACATTTTGGTTTTCAGCTTGTCTGATTATCTTTAGGTTTTAAGAACCCGTAGGCCGGGTGAAGTGGAGTTGCGATGGGTGTATTTTTTAAGCTTCACGAGCTAAAATTGAAACGATCTTTTCATAGATATTTGTATTTCTTTAATACCTTTCAACACAGTGCAAAACAAAATATTGATAGAATCAGATATCTGCCTTCTCTTCATTCGACCTGCTCAGCCTCATTTTTCACATTCAGTAGTTTCAATCTTTTTACTATAATTCTACCTCAAAAGATTGTCTATATGGCTTCATATTAAATGAGTTACATTGAAATATTAAACAGTTTCTTATACTTTCACTATGCAAAAACATATCCTGATTATCCTGATTCCTTATGTTTCCGCTATAGATTTAGGATATCACTTCACAACAGACTCTTGAAAGCCGGCACTTCTTATTCCATCACTACGAGTGAAATGTTTACATGGTAAATCATAACAAGATTATTGCACAACATGCAATAAAACATAATAGTCATAATATCTAACTAGAATCTAGATGATGTATTCACTAGCTGCATGTATAATAATAATAATTATAGCAGTAATATGTATAAACGTATTCTAGTTCAACTGAATAGGTTTTTTGTTCCAGCTAAATGGCCCCATACTTAATCATTTAAGACCAAAATATTAATAATTATTCCTCTCTGCTCTCACGATGGTCCGAGATGTCTCCACTCAGCGGTTTATTGCACTTTTCAGTCGGCTGAGAGCTAGTGTTCAGGCTGATGTTAGTGAAATTATTGACGATCTTTCATTTTCACAGTACTTTGTGCTTTGGGGAGAGATATTACAGCCGTTGAGCTACATAACACACTAATATTTGTTCGAAGCACTGAGGAAACAGCGCACCCTGTGAAGTAAGACAACTATGAAGAAGAACAAAAGATTGCACAAAAAACGGTCTCAAAAATAACCATAAAAAATATCTGTCTTACAAATTAAGAGCAAAATAATAAAAATTAAAGAAACTTCTAAAGGAACTTTTACAAAAAGCAAAAATAATGAAACATTAAAACTTCACTGGGTTTCATTCAGCAACTGTGGGTTCGACAGCTTGTTCAAGTTGCTCGAGCCAGCTCATTCAGTAATATGGCTTGTTATGTGCGTGCGCACACACACACACACACACACACACACACACACGTGCTTCTGGAGCCAGCACACACAAACCTCTGTGTGCATACGAGTGTGTGTGTGTGTGTGGGTTAAATACGGCTCATCTTTAAGAAATGTGACCAGTTTGAGTAACAAAGGAGACAATGTGGCCCAAACACGCGATGAATGGCTGCACAATGGCGTGCACACACACACACACACGCTCACACACACACATTCACACAATCTCACACCAAAATGTTCCCGACATGTCTCACTCTTGCTATCTCCACGGCCGAATTTTCCCCTTGACAAACCGTCCCGATGAAGTTCGTCTCAACCCACACTCCCACCTCGTCTCCTCGCGAAACATCCTCTCCCTCTCTTCCCTCCTCTGTCTCTCCCTCTCTCTCCTCCTCCTCTCCCTCTGTCTCCTCTCTCTGACCTCCCGGGGCAGCAGGCGCGGTAACCTGCTTGGAATTTCCTTTTTCAAGATGCCAAGGGTTTGGAGTTTTATCCTGACCCTGAGCGGCAGCTTTTTAACGACCTGCCGGGCTAGTTTTAGCACTACAGAGTTAGCTAGATCTGCCAAGACGCCGAGGGGGCGTCTGCCGAAACGCTTCACCCACAGCAGGCCCTTGGCTACAAGAGAGGTGCTCCTGCATTGAGCCTGATACTCCAAGGCCAGGCTCTTTAGTGGAACTGGGATTTTGGACTGGCGAACGCCCCAGTTGCGGCCTGCTTTAGGAAACATCTCATAAAGGTTACGCTCAGCCATACCGCCCAGCACCGACTGGCACATGGCAAACAGTGGCCGAGGCAGGCGGAAGAGGACGCGCATGCAGAGGCGGTTGACTTTGCGGGGTGCGTGCTGGAAGAAATCACGGGCTGGCCTGACAATCAGGACCACGACCAAATAGAGGGAAAGGAAAATGGAGGGAGAGCTGAGGAAGGAGGCTGAGATGAAAATAATGGGGATGTAATAAATCCCCAAACTGATGGAGAGTCCTAAACTGAAGAGGCCATTGGCCCAGAGGCTGAGAGTCAGGTAGGTGGAAAGCGACAGAGAACAGCAGGAACGAAGGAATAGGTACGAGAAGAAGAGCGCCAAGAAGGCGAGCTCAGCAGAGAGGAGAACGGATGCCACCGAGGGCAGGGGTGGAGAGCGGCGGAGGGAGAGGAGGAAGATGGAGAGCAGCAGCAAAGTGAGGTTGGAAGGCTGCGCAGCGACAGAGAGGGAGAGGAGGAGGCAGATGCCGTGAGAGAAGAGTGAGGGGAGAGAAGTCTGGGCAGGGGGCGCGGGTGGGGGTGAGACGGGTATGGGCTCCAGCTCCTCCGAGGCGTCAGGGAAGTAAAACTCTGACAGCTCATCGATGTCTCGCTCACGCAGCCGCCTCTTTTCTGGGGACGAGGACAAGATGAGCTCCGACGGACAACCGTCAGCTACACCCCTGCCCTCTTCTTCATTGGTCTCTATGCGTGCAGATTTACCATGATCCTCTTCGTACTCCCACTGCACTCCTTCTACTTCCCTGACTTCAGTCTCCTCTTCACCGACTTTCCACTCAACTACATCTTCTGATTTACTTCCCTCCTCGTCTACCTCGTCCTTCCCCTCAGCCACAGCGACACGCACACCTTCCACCTCATCTACCCCTCTGCTAAAAACTTCATCTTCATCATCTACTACTCCATCAAGCTCATCCCCAACATCATACATCTCCTTCGCCGCCACCTCGCTCTCCTTTTCTTCCTCTAGCTCCTCCCCCCCTCCCTCGCTGTCCCAGCTGCCGCTCGGCCCCTCTGTCGGCTCGCTCTTTCCCTCCTCGGGAGACCCCTGGCTCTGGGTGCTGTCACTCACTTTGAGGCTCTTGGGCTGTTGGCGGACCTCCATGGCGTGTTTCTGACGCAGCTCTTGCTCACGCCTCTTGTTATACTCCATCTGGTTGGTGAGCTCCGTCTGGTGTTGCGTGCGGATCAGCTCGGCCCGCGTACGCTGCACCAAACTCAGCTGGCGGAACTCCAGCTCCTGGGTGGATTCGTGGTGACGCAGCAGCATGGCACACTCCAAGTCCTTCAGAGTCTGCTTTTTGTTCAGATCCTGAAGAAGAAGGAGAAAAAAAACAAAAGATGCAGAAGGTGATTTGTAATACTGGGAAGACAGAAACCTGCAATAGCCACCAAAGGATGTCTTGTATCAAGCTACAATCATGGTAAAAAGTATACCCTCAGATGAATTTATGGGTCATTTATTAAAAAACAAACTATTTTCTTTTTCAGCCATACTGTTGTAGATTTGCTGCTGTGCTTGGGATCATTGTCCTGTTGCATGAACCAGTTTCAGCCAAGCTTGTCAGACAGACGGACTCATCTGACTCTAGAATACTTAGAGATACACAGGAGTTCATTTGAGTCCAAATCATATGCTAGTATGAGGTGTTTGTGCCGTTTGCTTTTCTCCAAATGCAGTGCCGTGCAAAACACGTCCACTTTAGTCTCACTTTCCAGAAGTCTTGTAGTTTATTCTGATGCTGCTTTTCAAGCCAAAGCTTTGCTGCCATGTTCTTTTTAGAGAGAAAAGTCTTTCTCCTGAAATCTCTTCCAAAAAAGTCATACATGTTTGTCTTTTTCTAATTGTACTGTCATGAACTTAATACTTGATACTAATTGAGACCTGAAGAGTCTGAGATGGTTTTTTGCACTCCCTCTAAATACTGCAGTTTGACTTTGGGATGAATTTATTGGGGCGTCCAGTCCTGGGAACAATGTTTTTCACTCACTGTAGAACGATGGATGCAGGTTGTTTGGAGATTGCTTTCTAACCCTTCCCAGACTGATGGCAGCAACATTTACTTCTTTAAGATTGTTGTGTTTCCTACTTGGCATTGTGTTAAACATCTGAATGCTTCAGCAAACTGACAAAACTTTTTAGATGTGCTCACACTTGCTCAGTTAATTAAGTGTATTTGATTAGCGGCACCCGGGTGCTACTTTACCCATTTTACTTTACCCCTTTACCCCTGTACTCATATATATATTTGAAAAATAAATTCTTCTCTAGATATTAGGTATAAACCTTAGTGTTCCCAAATAAAAGACCACTACATGCAAAACTTCAATTTTTCAGTGCACCTAATTTTCCAAGCCATTAATATTTTGCTTGTGCATTACTGTTACACATAGATGACAATAAAATGAATTGCAAAAGTCTTAACATTTATAAATATTATAAAACAATATCAAAATAAAAATGATATTAATGTGCTTCAAAGGACTAAGAACAGTACCTCTCTGAGCAGATCCTGCTCCAGGTTGTGGCGTGACAGCAGCATCTTCCTCTTGTACTGGCGACACTGCACCTCATAATACTGCCTCTGCCTCCGCAGCAGACCCGCCTCTTCCTCAGCCTGCCGCTGCTGCAGGCACTCTTTCTGATGCACCAACCACTCCTGCTTCTCCCGCTTTGGCGTTGACTGATTCTCGTTCAGTTCCTTGAGAGGAATAACAGCAGCGTTTAGCTCGGTTCACCGTTTGTGCAGCATTATACTTACCCGTCAAAATGAACCGATCGCAAGTGGAGTCATGAAAAAGAAGACACTTGTATATTTGTTGAAACATAATGTGACAAAACTCAGAGGCACCTCTTTGAGCTGCTCTTTGCGCTGGCGATACTGTCGTTTTTGGGAATCCAGCAGGCCGGTCAGCTCCTTCTTTTGCTGCGTCAGAATGTGCTGCTGGAACTTCTTCTCCTCCGACACGACCGCCTTTCCCTGGAGGATAAAAGCCCAAAAACATTCACAATTAGTGAGATTGAGTCTTATCAGTGCTCTTACTGAGACAACTCTCTGTATGCTGGTGAGAGAATGAAGACTTCTCAGTGGCTGCTACACTTTGGAAAGATCATCAACTTCATATGAAGCAGGCATGTGTACACTGAGCAATGTGAAAGTATTGACTAATATTAGCAAGACTAACAACATAGTGAGTATCAGAACCACACATTCATCACATATATTTGAATTTATTATATTTCTCTGTGATCCTCGCTCACCTCTTTCTCCAGGATACCCTGGTGCTTCTTGGTGAGTTTTTCTCCTTCCACTGAGAAGCTGTTCCTCAAATTCTCCAGCTCTTTGTCCAATCTCAGCTGATGTTCGTCCATCTCGGCCTTCAGCTTGTTCTCCAGGCCCATCAGCTGCTTCTGGTGCTGACGCCGCATTCGCTTATACCTGTGAGGAGAAACACGGTTACCTAATGGATAATAATCAGCAAGCATTACTTAACTAAGCATTTGAAGCCCTTTGTTTTCTTTTATTTGTATAAAGTTCAAAAACATGTGCAAATACACTCGTTTTGATTGTCCCGTAACACCATCAACAATTCACGACTGTGACCTCACCCGGACATCTGCTCTCTCAGTGCAGAGCCCTGCTCGTGTTCCTGGATCTGACGGGTGACCAGTGAGGCGGTCCTGATGGTGGCAAAATGGTCTCGGCCTCGTCGACGTCTGCCCCCTCCCCCTCCCCCTCCACCACCACCAGCAGATGCAGTTTCTCGCTGAGAATCAACCTCTGGCTGATAGGGATCGTCATAGATGTTGTCATGGCTCTACAAGGTGGAGAAAATTAGAGCGATTAAAGGTGGCTACAAATGCAAAGTTTTATCTCAACTCAATGTCATCCTACCGCTTCAAATAAATGAAATTATTGCTAATGCAAAAGCTCCCAGGAGGCTGCTCGCTTAGCAACTCTGCTACCAGGCATTTGTTTTGTAGGTGCCACATTGCCAATCTGCTGTGCATCTGGTTCTGCTTTTGCCTTCCTTTTCCTGTAGGTGGCACCAGATTGCACTTATAAAACTGGTCAGGGGGAAACAACAGAACAGCTTCTCCTTTGGCTCATCCAAACTACAATAAAAAGGTAAAATAGCCCAACTATAAGTATCACTCGATGCTTTTAGCCCGAAAGTTACACGTCTCTCAGCAGATACACACCAGACTCACACTTAACACTGCAAGCCTGAGTTTGGGGGGCCCCAAACCCAAACAAGCCCCAAGTACCCTTCAGCATATGGGTCACCTGCTTATCCAGGTGAGTGATTGAGGGGTTAGACTGTTAAACAACACATCCACCCACAGACGTGTTAACACGTGGACTGACCAGCGGCTTGTGCAGGACGGAGCTATTGGAGGTGACGGTGTGCTCTCCCTCCTGCATCATGGCCATCTCCCCACTGTCATCGGAGCCGTCTGCCAGACTGTTGACCGAGCTACTCTGGGAGCTGGCGCTGATGGACATGGATGGCAGAGAGTGGGAGCTCTCCATGCTGTTGACTGTGCCGGTGCGCAGCATGTACTGCTCCACATCCTGGAGGGGAAAAAATAAAGCAAGTTTTTGCTAAAATAATGACAAACCTCTAAAAAAAAAAAAAAAAAAAAAAAAAAAGAACAAATAGAGTCTGTGATTGAGGGTTATTTTCTCAGTGGGACTGTATTAAAGAAAAAAAATGATACTGAGCAAACATATTTAAACATCCCAAAAAGATGCAGGTCTGATAGATTGAACCACAGTCGCTATTCTTTCATTTACTTTTGTTTAAACGGCCATCAAAGAATTAAATAGATAAAAAAGTCTTTGTATGAGGACAAAAGGGTCTTATTTACCTTACGTCTTTATTCTTATAGTGCCTTTATTTACCTCAACTGCAGACAAGAATAGGCCTTTAAAGCAGGTTTTCAGTAGAAGCAGACACATTCATGCGCTTTGTGTTCATGAGTACAATTGTTCATGTTTCAAGACTCTTATTTGCTCTGTCAACATTACTGCGTTATGCTGGGCCAATCCTGTTTCTATGAGATTATATTTAAAAAATAAATAAATAAATAAAACCGCAAAATATCATCACCATTTCCCCTATTTTCTCATTTGTGGATTAAATAATTACCATCGGACTCTGGCTTTATTTACAATTGCAATGCAATATAAACAGCAGCAGTTTATATGAAGCAAATCCAAAACAAAACATCGTCACATGTCCCTTGACAGAAGCGCTTTCTTTCTTAATTTTACAAAAACAAAAAAATCAGGAGAGGAACTCAAATATTTAAAGCGAGCTTAAATTAAGAGATGACCCCAAAGAGTGCTGCTTGGTATTTGTTAATTGTACTTTCATGTTTCAGCTTTCTTAGTCCCCTTTCACATATGAAGCAGCTGTTCTCATGTTATGTGCCTGTCTGATGTCATTAGCCATTTCTGGGCCCAAACTCTTTTTGTGGTTTCGCTAATAAGAAAAGAAAACTGTCCACTGATCAATATTAGAGGCTTGTTTAAATTAAATTAAATAGGATAAAAGCATTACAGGGTTGATACGTCATCACCCTTTCTTACCTCTTCCTCATCGCCTCCTTCAGGTGCGGGACCATTGTGCGCCTCATGAAAGAGGATTTTCTTCATCTTCCGGTACTGAAGGTTGTCCAGCTCACGAACAGCATCCTTGGTCCGTGCAATCAGGTCCATCACAACCGTCATGGGACGCTCTCTGCATAGGAAATGGTGCTGGGTGGATGGAGGGTTGAAAGAAGGGGTGAGATGGACAGTGACAGGATGAAATACCTCAGTCTGACAGTTAAAAATACATAGACATGCCCATCACTGCTGACACAAAATTATACATCCAAGTAAAATAAAATCAGTGTTTTTCATTTAAAAAACAAACAAACAAAAAAACACAACAACAACAGAAAAAACCTCCTTGGTGATTATTTGCTTGCACACTGAACCTTCACTCAGTGTTTTCCTTCAAGCCTAAAAATCTGTTTTGAATTAAAGCACAAATTTCATTATTTGTCCAAAAACAACAAGCTGAAAAGAAACTGCTAGAAATAGAAAATATATTTCATTCTATTCTCTCAGTTAAAGATTAATCACACGGCTGTTTGTACCTTGAGCAGCACATCAGAGGTAGGTCTGTCCTGGGCGATCTTCTGCAAACAGGAGTCCACAAAATTGCGGAAATAATCCGACCTGAAAATTTCCAAAAGTCATGATTATACATATAATTTAAGCAATGCATACTGCATTATTACACATATAATAATCTTAATTATGTTATAGTCCGTTAAAGCAGCTTGAGAGATTTGTTAGCTCAATTAAAACTCTGAAAGCATTAAAAATGTCCTGATGTGGAGACAAACTGGTTAAAAAACAGCAGTAAGTGTCCCATGAGAAATACTGAAGGGTTTGTCCACAGTTACCTGAGATGATTCAAATAATGTAACAATTTAAAACACTGATCTATAAGAGCATGGCAGCAAACTCAAAGTGTGAGTTCATCCCCATGTTCAAAAAGCCTTAATAACAAGTCATTTTTATGAAACCTATTTTTTTGTGTACACACACACACACACACACACACACACACACACACACACACACACACACACACACACACACACACACACACACACACACACCCCTAATTGTGAAATAAATTACAGAAAGACACAGGTCTGTTGCAAAGCTTCGTCTCTCACCAGTGATTAGACTGCAACACAGGGCTCTCATTCTGGGCGATGTGGTATAAGGCACTCATAGCATTCATGTTGAACAGAGGAGGCTTCCTTTCCGCTGCAGAATCACAAAGCACGACATAGCGTGACAGAGAAGGAGAGGCAGACAAAGAACAAGGAAGGGAAAAAAACACTTTCAGCTTTGTGAACACAAAGAGAGACACTTGTGGAGCACTGTATGGTCATCTCTTACCCAGCTCTATGCAGGTGATGCCAAGTGACCACACATCCACCTTCCCGTCGTACTGACCCTCATCCATGGCTAAGATCACCTCAGGGGCCATCCTGGGTGGAGGAAACAACAACAACAACAACAACACATCAGCAGTAATTCAGCCATTTCCAGCCCTCTTCCTTTGATCCAGCACACAATGGCACCTGGTGGCTCACTGTTGTTTCCAGCATCTGCCCCACCTAAACAGGCAGCGTTAGCATAGCGTTTGTTGTTAGAGTAACAACAAACAATTCTGGGGTGAGGTGGGAGTAAACCACTTGGTGATTTAACCTCCTCAAATACACTTGAAAAGATTGGAAAGGAAAGATTCGGCGGCAGAATAACTTTTTTTTTTTTTTTTTTGTTAAATTAACAACTTAAAATTAAACACATGCTTATTCTACAGATCAAAGTTTTCCCCAGTGTGAACTGTACTCTGCCTGCTTTGAATGAATTTGAATGTGACATTTGGGTGGCCACGCCTTGCTTCACAAATGTGAGCATAAATGAAGCAGAGACAGCAGCGTTTAGTCGGCTATCTGAGGTTCAATGCAAATTAAAGCACGTTACCCGCATGATTAGAGACTACACTTTACCTAGACACCAGCAGTACGCTAGATATTAATGAATAATAAATTGTCGAGATCGGAGGAAATGTATCGGATTTTACAACTGCACAACTAAAAATCAACACGCGCAAGTTAATGACAACATTTAACACGTATATTTACATGTACGAAACATCTACAATGTGCAAACAAGCTTATTTAAGAGTGCTGCTGCTTCTCACTCGTCTTTACACCCAGTGGACAAAATAGACGCCACATAACAGCCATGCTAACAGTCTGAAAAGCTCATTTCGCCTGCACAGACATGACATCATCGTCTTAGGGATATCCTCTTTCTTTGACATCACACAAAGCTAGGAGTAGAAAAAAACAGAGTGAAATGGAGAGCTCAGAGCCTGAGATTACTTATACATACACTGACCTCAGTATTTGAACTTTAACATGAGCTTCTATGATTGTAACAGAACAGAAAGGCAAGGAAAATACGGCAAAACATCACAGGTATGTTTTAACCCCTTAACGCCTAGTGTATCATATTTGATACGCACGATTTTGGTTAGTTTTTGAGGCTTCTTTGAGAATCCACAATGAGTAGGCAAGTGAGACACTGGTTTGATGTTTTACCAGTAAGGTGTTCCCACGAAGGAGTTGGCTGGAGCGACAATAGAGGCCGAGCCAAAGTCTCCCAGTTTGACCTGACCTGGCTCTGTCAACAAGATGTTTCCGGCCTTCACATCCCTGAGAGAGAAACGATCAGACAGGAGAAAATGACGGGTCAGGAAAAACACGACGGAGACAAAACAGTTTGAGAGAAAATGCATTGTTGGAGGCTGGGGAGCAGCATGATGCACCATTGCATAAGCTTATCTCAGGCAGCACAGTTTGTGCTTTCTCCCCTCTATTTGTTTAGTCTCTTGTCAGAAGTGTGGGGGAGGAGAGCAGAATAGATCCAGATAAGTGAGAAATGAATAGGGGTTACCTGTGAATCATGTTGTGAGAGTGAAGATACACCAATCCCTGCAATGCACCATGGGTTATGGCAGCTATCTCCACTTCCTGCAGCGGTTTCTTGTGGACTGAGTGAAGAGAGAGATTTGGGAATATCAGGCAGTTTATGTGAACGTAAACTCAAACGGGTAAAACATGGTTTTGTCATTACTAATTTGTCTTACTTACCTTCTAAAAGGTCAGAAGCTGAACCCAAGCAGTACTCCATCACCAGCTAGAAGAGAGACGGGGAGTGTTAAACCAAGAATACACTTGGTGTTAAAAACTTTGTCACACTTGACCTAGGCGGAAAGAGCTTTTTTTGTACCAGAGACTTCGACCCATTTATCAAAGTTTTAACACTGCTGTCAAACTAAGGTGGAGTCCGGGAAAGTGTTCTCATGTCCACCTCACAATGGAGCTCTGAGAGCCAAAGTATGCATGAGATGTAAAAGCTCACCATCCCACATAATGTAACATTATTTCGGTGTCTATAGATAACAGCACACCTTCAAAGTGAAACATTTTAAGCCTTTTTTGTTTTAATTTTGATGATCGTGACTTATACCTTGTGAAAAATCAGACATACAGAATATTTTTATACGTGGTTGGAGCTCCGTTACCATGAATCACTGCATTAATGCAGCATGGTGTACAGGAAGCCCAGGCTGCTCCGATAGCTGCTTTCATCCTGTCTGTATTTTTGGGTCCTGTGTTTCTCATCTTCATTTTGACAATAACAACACAGACACTCTGGGGTTCAGGTCAGATGAGCTGGCTGGTCAATGAGGCACAGCAATACTGTGGCCAGCAAACCATTTGCTAGTAGTTTTCGTACTGCGAGCAGGGGCTGCTGGAAAAGGAAATCACCATCTCTCTCCATAAAGTTTGTCAGCAGATTAAAGCACAAAGTGCTCTAAATCTCCAGCTGGGTGGCTTTGTTGACTGTAGACTTGATAACACAGTGGATCAACTGACACCAACATGAGGAGATGACATGGCACTGCAGAAACTTCACACTGGACTTCAAGCATCTTGGATTTCGTGCCTCTCTACTCTTCCTCTAGTCTTTAGGACCTTAAATTTTACTTTTATGTGGAAAGAGAAACACTGAGCAGCTGTCCAGTTCTTTTTGATGTCGTCTCCGGTTCAGGAGTGACTCGATATTAGGAATGCTGAAGTTGTAGCTGCTTTCCTGGAGACGTACTGACACCAGCCTCAGTCCACTCTTTGTAAAGTCGCCCAAGTTCTTCAATTGATTTTCTTGACAATACCATCGAGGCTGCAGCCATCACTGTTGTTTGTGCAAAATTCCATTAATATGCTGTGATCGAGCACTCTGCGAACAGCCAGACTTTCAGCAACAACATCCTGTGGCTTCCCCTCCTTGTGGAGTGTATCAGAGATCATCTGGAGAACAGTCCAGTCGTCTCTATAACTGTGGTTACATGTACTCAACTATATAGAGAGACGCACTCAATTGCCACTCTTCAAACACTAATATACTAAAATATTGTAGTTTTATTACAAGGGCTGCTCATTTCCATGCACTACAAGGCATACTCACACAAAAAAGGCTTTTAATACTTTAATTTTTGGATGAATATGTAAAAAAAACAAAAAAAACAACAACAACAAAACTTTCACTTCATTCTAATTTTCTGAAATGCCCTAATATGTTTTGTTAAAAAACACAAAACACACCAGTTAATTACAATGATGTCATTTTTAGAGCTTTTTTGTTTTTTGCCTCATCAACTTTCTCCGGGGACTGAGAGCCTTTTGAGGATATCTGGAACGAAAAACTGCATTTTGGCTGCAGAAACCAGAGACTATATTTAATTCCTGCAGTCACGGTGAAACAAACAGATTCTGTGGCAACTGCAACTTGCCTCAAGCTGCACAGAAAAAAGGAGGAAGTACCAGAAACCGGTTTCAATATTAGAACAAATGGTCAACGTTTCATGTTTTTATTCACACTGAAACAAAAGGCAGGGTTTGCTGTTCTCTTCCTGACCGAGAGAGAGAGAGAGAGAGAAAGACGGAGCTAAGGGGGGAGAGTAAGTCGAGGGGTGAGAGAACCAAATTTGATGGTTGTTATGATCTCAAGTTGAAATAAAAATAAAACAGTAAACTGAGTATTTATTTATCAATCACAGCACTGCTTTTACTCATCTTTGACATTTTTCAAATATAGTGAAAATGAACACAGGAATACTGCAGAGGGGACAAAGTTCTGGGTGTATTTTTACAGGCCATTGGTGGCCCAAATATGTGCATAAAAAAAGAAATGTGTGGATGCTGAAATATCCCCAACTATATTCTTTGTTTTATTTTTTGAATGTGTGGTACTGGGAATGTTAACATCTTTAACAACCTCCTAAGCAAGTCACTTTTAAAATCATTCATTTGATTAACACAACACTGATGAGTGCACAGCTTTTGCACACACTCACCCAGGCTGTGTGCTCTCTCAGGTAGCAGCCACGGTACTCCACAGTGTTGGGGTGGCGCAGTTTCTGGAGGAACTTCACTTCCTTGATGATATCCTGCCATTTCTAGGATACGAGCAGAGCCTTCATCACTCTATCCTTATGATATTACATCTGCAGCAGATCAGCCATTAGAGAGTCACCAGGTCTTACCTCATTGGACTGTTTGCCACTATAGGACATCTTCTTGATGGCCACCACCTCATTTGTGCGGATGTCGTGGGCCTAGTGGGGAAAATTTAAGGACAACATGCAGTAAATTTTTTGAAGCTTTGGATGCTGCTCGAACCATCTTTGTCACTATTTCTTTAAATAGCACAGACGCCCTCGCCTTGTTTTCTTTCCCCTCCACACAAAGTTAATTGCAAGCAAAACTCAAACGCTTAAACCTGGCTGAGAGCATCAGTGCAGCATTTATTCCACAAAGCACTTGAGACACATCCATCAATGCTCCTCACATTAAATACAACAAAGAAATGGCCATTACATAAAACGAGCATTTCTGCAGAGCTTCCTTCCCTCTTCTCCTCTGCCCTCCTATCATCCCTTCATCCATGACTGGCTGCTTTTCACCCTTCATTAAACAGGGACTTTTATCCTGCTCTGAAAAGTTGTTCTCCTTCCCTGACTCGCACTGTGTTTTTACTTTTTCCTTCTCTGACCCGCCACCTTTCATCTTCAGTCGACAGGTTTATCCAGCTTGCGCTCTTAATGGAAGTACCACCATCTGTCAGCTATTCTTCTTTGCTGCGCTTAGCTTTTCTTAGCATCAATCACTCCGACTTCAGCAAGATTTATAGCAGTAATTACATTTGAACCAAGTGAAATCCACCCAAAAACAATGCAAAAATCAAAGTATGAAAGAATTTTTTAATTACGCTATGAAAATTTTGCCTGTCAAGGTTTTTGTTGTTTAAAATGCGCCTATGCACATAATCACGACTGGCCTGCATGTAGTTTAGGTAATGAGTCATGTTACCTTACTTAGTAAGATCTGTTATTTATAGTAACTTCCTATGAGGGAAGTAATAACCTCTCAGGTGGGCGCTGAAATGGTTTATATGCAGGAAGAACTGAGCCTACACTGTTGTCTATGGTGCCAAAACACTGATCAACTTACATAAGAAGAAAAACAAAGCCAGAGAAATAATTAGACATTAATAAGACAATAATATATATACAAAGGTAATGATTTTCATTTCACCTGCATTCTCATGCTTACATTATATAAATTCAGTGAAGAACAGCTGTATACAACATTATGAACACCATGCTAACTACTCAGAGACTGCAGTCTTAAATTTATAACAAGCAGAGCACTTTTTAAAGTTTGCCAGATGACTGAGTCAGTGTGTGACTGAAAACTAAAATATCATCCAAACTCCAGAATTCAAGAACCGATTTTCAGCGTACTCAGTCAGCGTTATTTGTCCGTAGCCTGTCCCCATGTTTATATGCCTTCAGGTAAGCTGCATGTTAAAACCACATACCTGAACATTTTCCTACTACTGAATTCAAACGAACATAACTACACACCTACAACTCTATTGCAGAGCTGACAAAGATCAAACACACAATTCAAACCGATAAATGAACACAAGTATCTGAAATCATATTAAGTAACAGGCCTTCACATTTAAGCCTGCACTCAGGGGAAAGCACACTTAAGGGCTCTTGTGTGCACTCTATCACATTTCTATTAAAGAGCCAAACCCTAAGAAAACTAACTTACAAAGTACACTGCTCCGAAGCTCCCATGGCCGATCTCCCTCAGGTCCGTGAAGAACTTCTCGGGATCCTCCCTCGAGAAGAGCTCAGCCACCTCCGGGTCCTTCAGGCTCCCGGCCCGCACACTCGACGGCATGGCCAGCGCCTGGTGAGCGTGGAAGAGACACACTGGGTGAGCATCTGTTATTTGGAAAGGATACCAACATTTGTGCTGAAAGCACGAGTTGCCTCGGAAACACGGTCTAGTCTGTCACATGTAGTCGACACACTTAGATCTCTGTGGTGGAAATTGTTGACACTGATGTCACTCATGCCATTTAAAAAATATATTGTTCTCAACCAAAGATGAAAGAGGAAAGGAGTACAAAGCACAAATCTGGGCTTACACCCATGTTATTTCTTTTCTTTCTTTCTTTTTAAGGAAATACACAGAGTTTCTCTTACATATCATCTACAATTTTATATCAGTCTTATTAAATATGTTTTTTAAACCCTATTCATGCTTTTTCTTCTTCTCCTACACAGATACTGTCATGTATTGCAGAAGACTGTCTTGCAATGTACGTATGAGGCTTGCAGAATTGCAGCACTATATCAAAGGATGGTCCTGGCAACAATACTGATCAATTTCTTGAAGACCTGGAACATCTTTTTAATGTTTCTAAAATGTGTGGCACGCTGCACTGAGCAGAACACTGCACACAGACTGCTGCGTGTGGCTAACATAAGCAGTGTTAGCTTTCTCTCCTCGTGGGGTAACGTCCACACACTTGAACAGAATGTGCTTTTGCATTGCTACAGCAGAGCTCTTAAATACCAGTTTACTGTGACATAACCTACATACATCCTTTTTCTCGCGATCACAATACTGCAGAACTGCACCAGCTAGGCAGGGCTGCCATCCACACGTCTTGTTCACAACTTCCCATCACACAGAGAGGAGTCAAGCCGTCTGCCAGAGCTGCAGTCCTGGCTACTAATGGGTGGCTGTGTAACATCTTAGATGCAACAGTTAACTAGCATTAAATTATACATTGTAAAATACTAGTTTTTCAGTTGCAGGCCAGCGAGAACAGCAATATTCAATTGCAATGCATCATCATGCAATCATAGCCTCCTGAGACCCGGCCTATTTGTTAATGTCCTCTGTAGTGGACACACAAATTAAAAAAAAACCAAAAAAAAAAACCCCCAAACATCAACTGAAAGATATTTTTCACTTCACATGAGGATGCGCCAACTTTCCCACCAATGTGACCAACACACTGCTCTGCAGATCCATCCATTATTTGCTGTTCTGCTTCTTAGGAGCAACCCACTTTGGTTTATACTTATAAAGTAGAATAGAAACCCTCATATACTGATTAACCAATGCTGATCCTATAACATATTCACGTGAAGGCCCCATCCTGTAACCACCAGGACTCAAAGGATCTGCTGCCACACCAAAGAGGCCCCCTTGATCATGTCATGACAGGTGGGATCTTTTATTTCTTGGTGGCACAAAAGTGACTTTTATGGTTTTAATCTTGTGGCTCATCAATGTGCATATATGTGAAAAGAGCTCATAGGACTCCATGGTGTAATCAGCAGCCACCGATTAAATGCACTCTAAAAAAGCAGAAGTTTTGACAGTTTGCTGGTCTGGAGCATTCAGATGTGTGTTAACACAATGCCACAATCTTCCCAGCAGGGAATGTCCCAACAAATTCAAGATCAGACCATTAAATGCTCAGAAGAACAAAAACAAGAACTCTACAGGCCCCAGTTAGCATTTTAAATGTTAAAGTTCATGACAGCACATTGGCTTGTTTGGAAGAGTTGGCAGGAGAAAGCTTCCTTTCTCTAAAAAGAAGCTCATAGCTTAGGTTTTCAAAGCAGCATGTGAACAAACCACAAGACTTCTGGAACAATGTGCTTTAGACAGACGGGACCAAAGTGGAGATGTTTTGCGGCGTGAGGAGAAAACCAGGCGGCATATCAGCACTAACACCTCATATCGACGATAAAGCGCGGTTGAGGAGGTGTGATGATATGGGCTTGTTTTGCACAGGATCTGGGCACACTGCAGTCAATGAGTCAACCATGCACTCCTCAGTATACCAAAGTATTCTAGAGTCAAATGTGAGACCATCTGTCTGACCGCTAAAGCTTGGCTGACATCAAGTCATGCAACAAGACAGTGATCCCAAGCACAGCAGCAATGTGTGGGCAAGAATTTCTCCACAATCATGTGAGAGACTGATAAAAGTCATACATAAAACCATTACTTCAAGTTATTGCTGCCAAAGGTGGCTCTACAGGCTACTGAATCTTTGTCTGTCTCTATATTTAGGGTGAACATGGCTGGCCACACTTACCGCTGTACGATTTTTTTTTTTTTTTGTTTAACACTGAAATTTGTGACTCCATAATGAAGTGTTTTATACATCTGCCTAACAAGCAAAAGATCTCTGGTTCGATCCCAGGAAGAGAGAGAAATCAAACAAGTGGAGGTAGCCACTGTGGCGGCCGCCTTGTGAATAAGGGAAAAGCTGAAAGCAGCTTTCTATTTAACGCTGCAATAAGATATACGTTTTTTAATTGCTATATTTTCACCAAACACAGAATATACGGCTTTAGCTTCAGTACAGGGAAACAAACACCACTTTTGAAGCACATAATCCATTTTAAAGATCCAAAATGATCTTAAAATGGTAGATGCAACATCTTTTTCCTCGAGCTATTCTTTCTTTAATGGCTTCTTTAATCTCCCTGACACATGAAACTATGATATAAAAAAAAAAAAAAAAAAAAAAAAAATCTAGACTGTTTCATATCATTTTCTTTCTCAATGCTGAACAAAACACTGCTCTCATACAATGATGTTGTCATTGGTCCTTCAGCAGCCCGCGCACAAAACCACACAGCAACTGCGACAAGATAAAAGGTGTGCTTCTGTTAAAACTGGAGAACAAAACACAGACGGGTGAGGTTGAACAACCAGGTGGGCTGGATTGCTTTTCTTTTCCTATCAAAATGTTAAGATAGTGACTCACACTTGGTTTGATTTGCATTTGTACACACTTGCACAGTATTCTGATAGGCCTTATAGAAATACATGAATTAAAGTTCATATGATTATAAGGAGAAGCAGGCATCAAACTGACTGTAGTGCATTGCAGAGCATCAGTGAGACTGGATTTCTGAGGCCGATACCAACAGCCAAGAACTTCAAAAGACCAACTGCAATATATTGACAGGATCTCTTTCCCCCCCTAAGCCGTTTCTTTCTTTCTTCTTAATGAACTGTGACCAACAAGCAAATTGAGGACTACATTTTGTAGCATTAACTTGGCCCTGTCTGACTTTCCATACAGCTTTTGAAATGTTGAAAACCACCAGACAACATCAGGCCAAATTCCACATAAAAACTACCAACCAGTTTAGCAGCCCCATGCTTTGCTTCCTGTGTGGGAACAACATGACAAGATTTACCAGTTTTAAGTGAAACAACATGTAACCACTATGCTTTGGAGAGCTATCATGAGCAAACACAATGATATGGCTAAATGGGTGCGGAAGACCACGTTTAAATATGCGGGCGATTACTCGCCAGCTTTTAGTATGTCCTGAGAGAGCTGATATTAGACTATAAACCTTGAAATAACAAAGATGAAACGTGATGTCTGTCTCTGAATTCTAGCAAGAACCATCAGATGTTTTCTGAAGGTCAAAATCAACGCATTCTTATATGTGAACCAATTCCGCCCCCTCCCCCCAAGTGTGGTTATGGAAAAGATATTTTTTGGAAATGCTGAATAAATATAGCTGTTATATCTTTACCAAAGGAAAAAGATTGGAAAAGCCAACTGATGATACACTCACATGCACAGTACAATGGTGAATGTTTTTGTGTAGCTGCAGTGCAGATAACAACTTCTCCCTGTGTGATGCACAGTGTGTCAAAGTTAGCAGCCTGGAACAAGTTAGGTCATCATGAGTCATTAAGATTTTATCAAGGGTTAACCCCTTGATAAATGGGCAATGGCAGCTTTTGCAATTTTTTTAAGTTCACAGTCACCAATCAAGCTAAAGTTTTTCCCAAACCCTTGAACATGAAAATACCAAGACTCATTTGGCCATTTTGATTCTGACAAACGGGAAGCATTAGGTTCCCTTTAAAAATGGGAAGTTCTCTGACGACTGTAACTAAGGCAAAAGGAAGCTTGTAATCATTTTAACTAAACCATCCATGTCTCGTTAACACCACACAACGTCTGCCACAATTACATGGTTTCACCAATGATTCTCTCTTTAACATACATGCATTTTACAACATCAGAGAAGCACAGACCTATTGTGCAAAACATGTCTACTGTGTTTGACTGGTCAGGCACATAAGCAATTATCCATATATGTGCTTGCCATCAGCATCAGCTGAGCGAGCTAGACGGCTTTTTGCACTCGGCTGCTCAATTAGGCTACCCACGCTGCTGCTCTCTATAGAAATCCACATGTATTCAACAGCAGCTTGACAACAACTCAAGAATGTTCAAGGTGCAGGCCAACAACAAGCTTCCACGTCAATGTCAAACTCCCCAAGATCTGAAAATCAGGCAGCTAATCATGCTAGCCGGTGTCTCCCCTGCAAACGGGGTGGGATGCGCTCACAGCCCCGCATGTTGAATGATTTATAGCACGTCTTACCGTGGCTTTTGGGATCCACTGTAGCTAGCTCTGAAGCTAGCTAACCGGCCTGCCTGGAAAATAGTGGTCTTCACTCCTCTTTCCTCGGTGCTGGTGTCTATTCAACACCAATAAACCACATTCTGCCTGTCGATGCTTTTACTTAAACCCCTCTCCATCCTGATGCCCCCAGTCAATTGGACAGCTAGCAGGCGTGTGCGACTTGACATGAGTCAAGTGGCAGTCAGTTTAAGTGACAGCTAGCTAGACCGACGCCTGCCAGCTAACCTAGCAGCAGCAGCAGCGTCGTCGTCCAGAGAAAATCAGCGGCTAGCTCTGGCTGCTGTTAGCACCAGCGCTAACTAAATAACGCAACGCCAGGAGCTGTCGGGGACGCTTTCAGTGGGAGGCTGGTGCATTCAAATGGACAGCTCCGCTCCGCTCAGCACTGTGCACTGTCATTGCGATAATGCTGTCGGCGGATTTCATCAACAGTTCGTGTTATCCCCATTTTGCTCGACTCTCATCCGTTTTTGTTCAGGACTTCATGATGGCGGAGCGGGGCGGGAGCCGAGCGGAAAACGGAAGTTGCTCTTCTTCGACGCCTTTCAAACGAACACGTGAGGTGTAAATAGTATCCTCACGTGGCCGAGGAGGTTCGCAAAAACATAACTGAACTGGTAAGAGCAGCTTCGCATTATTTATCAGGGTTCGTATAGTTAACTAATGTGGAAGCGTATTTCAGTCAAAATAAATAAAACAACAACAAAACAAAACAAAACTATGACCATAATTTAAATATTTAGGACAGGTATCTCAAAATTTCAGATTAGGAATCTCTGAATTAGACAGATAGAAAGGGACTTTATTAATCTACACTGGGGTAATTCACTTGCTACGGCCGCAAAACGGTGAGAATTGGGGATATATTAGAAAACAATGAAAAAAATAAGGCGCAAAAATGCTAAAACCGCTAAAAACGCAGAAGTAAATAAAAGACAATAAAATAAAGCAAAAATAAAATATAGGCTAATATATACACTAAAAGACATGTCACAGTAATTATATGTACATAAAGTGCAGTGTGAGTGATTTCTCAGGTATTTATGTGCATATTGAACAGTCGGATTGCTTCCAGGACGAAGGACCTGTGTTGGTACTTGGTCCTACACAGTGGCTGTAACCGTCTACTGCTGAAGGAGCCACTCATGACCTCCACATGCTCATACAGGGGTGAGATGTCTTGTTCGTAATGGACATTAGTTTCGGCTAACATCCTCCTCTACTGATTCTAGAGGACTAAATGATTCCACAAAGCATCAAGTGGTATAAAAATCTCTTAGTAATGTCCCACAACAAAAAAACAAAAACAAGACTAAATAAAATCAAGTTATATCTTTAAGACTGGAAGTAAAATTGCTTCAAAGTACTGTTTGCATTGTAGTAACTATTCTGAACTCCATCCATCCATCCATCTATCTCCTTTCACTTACTTTAAATCAGGATCACAGGATCGCAGGGGCTCTGGGGCCTATCCCATTGATAATAGACTCTCAACATTCATTTTATGCAATTTAACTGTGAGAGTTTGGTAAGTTTTCCCTTCTTAAACTACTTGGACTTTTTCAGTAGTTTCAGTAGTAATTTCAGTTGTTTTAATGCTAATCTTTCTGCAGTCATCCTGTAAACAGCACGTGCACCATATGGGATACAAAACAAACGAATGAATGAATGAAATCTTTATTAATCAGACAGACACTGTAGAAATCTAAAGATAAAAGTTCATATTATATGTAGGGTTTCTTCTGCTAAACCAATCTGAAATGAGACTAATTTGCAGAACAGAGTATGCCGTTTGAGGCAATGTGTCTCCAGAGTTTGGTTTTTAGATCTAAACCAAATAAAAACCTACGTAAGACCAATTTTGTAAAGTTGCTCTTACAAATATAGATAAAATGTTTTAATATTGGCATGTATTAATGATTTGTAATAACACAAATAATCATCTGCGTCCAGAAAATGTTATTTCTGAAAAAATGCATTGCAAAATCACATAAAAGTCCACTGTTGCTATAAATCAACCATCAACTCATGCTGACTGATTGTCAGCATTGCCTAAAACAGACACAGCAAGTACGAGAAAACACCTTTGGTGCACGTATTTTTATATTGGCCTACATTATGTCCTTAAACATCTGCAGGGCAGCCTCATAAATAGATTACACAGTGGATTGTGTGTCCTGTTCGACGTGCTCCTTTGTGAAGGTGAGAAAAAATAAATAAATAAATGAGAGGATTTGATTCAGATAACAATAATTAAGCTCTCTTAATAATTACATCATACATAGTGATGTAAGTATTTAAAGCTTAGCTCAGTGCATATTAATAAAGTTGTTTATTCTTTCCTTATCATAGTGGCCAGCATTTGGGATGACAGATTATTATGCAATCTTTATGGAGAAATTTCCGATGCTATAGCGTGATGAGATTGCGGGATTTTTCCAAAACTACTATATAATCCTTACTGAGAATTAAAAATGCTATATAGTGATGCTGTTGCATAACCTAACAGAAGGACAGACATGTCTAGCAGTGACCTACCAGCATCAGTTCAGCCATTATTTAAAATCAAGACCAGTACATGGGCTACAATGTTTCAGGTATTTGTTACCAGTGTGTAGGGGTAGAGCTTATTCAGCGACTATTAAATGGGATTTTTTTTTCCCCCAAATCCCTTTTCACTTAAATGGATTTTGTTGTTTTCCTTCATTCAACCTGATTTGATTTCAGATGATGTCTGCACGCAGCGACGCGTCATCGCAATCACACATATGGCTTGTTTGGCACGGCATTTGCTGTCTTAATCCACTCAGTATAATCTGTGTTGTGCATTTTCAGATGATACACTCTCACACACACACACACACACACACACACACACACACACACACACACACACACACACACACACACACACCCAAACCACACAAAAGAAATATTTTCCCCTCAACCTTTATGTATGTTGTGATTCTCAGAGGCTGGTCAGGCTGTAACACCAACAAAGAACTTTCTTATGAAAGGGTAACACAGCTGAGGGAGTCACACTTGTAGGATTCATGATTTTGTTTTTGCTGTTTTTACAGCCTTTAGGCATCGTAAACCTGCTCTGGTTTTTATGTTATCCTGTGTTGAGCACATTGAGTTTCATGTAATGAAATGTACTATACAAATAAAATTGCCATTGCTATTACAAACGTGGCATTGATCTTGGTCTACTTATTAATCAAATAACATATTTTTCATCAGCCTACAGCTGATGTGAAGTTTCCCCCCCCCTCCTATAGTTTTTTCTAAATCAGGCTCTTTTCACCCATATACCTCCTGCCCTCCCCTCCACAGACATCTTTCAGCAGCCGTGGATGTGATCTTGCATAACCCCTCAGCTGGCCCACCACTGCAACGACAGAGGAGAGGGTAAAAAAAGGATGATAAATCATTATTGGTTCCTGTTGCATTGCCCAGCAGATTATGCTTCTTATGCAAACAGATTCCTGGTAAATTTACATAACAGGAAGGCATGCAAAGAGAAAATGGTCAGGAGAAGAGGACACGCATGCCACCGAGACCGTTTAGTGTTTCAGCTCATCTAAAAATATCAGACTAAACATTTACATGGTTTTTGTGGAACACTCCCCCCCCCAAGCTGTTTAGATAAAGAGCTTCAGCAAACAAACTATCCAGCCATATTTGTCACTTATGGTGACATTTTAACCGTTAAAGCTAGTGTATCATGTTTGATACACAAGGTTTTGTGGGTTCTTGAGACTTCTATATAATCAGTGTGATTTTTCTTCCCCGGAAGAACCAAAATAAATTGGAAAAAACATACCTGATGTACATTATACAAATTACTCATATGTGGAATTTAATATTCTATTTAAAAAAAAGAAGAACAAGAAGCAAAATTCTCCCCACACGAAACCTGAAGATGTCGTGAACACTGTTAAATCACAATTAAAGTCATTTATGGGACATGTGAAGCAGGTTCAACACAGAGGAAAATGCTCTGAGCAGCAGCAGTAACTCTGGCAGCTTATTACTCAGCTTTGCTTATACAGTGTATTTGTCTGTTTTACAGTATTTGTGATTTTCTTTTGCAGCATAACAAATATTATTGTTAGTTTAAGAATATTAAACCTGCAATAGCAGTGTAGCTTTACTACTTTGGGGTAGGTGTTCATTAGTAAATGTTGGTCCCAAGGAGGATGAAGCAGGATATGCTTTGTTGTTGGAGTATCTTGTGATTGGCAGGGAAAAACAGATTTCTTCAACAATAAAAGAACAAAGAAAAGGAAAAAGAAACGAATGATGTTGTTATACCTATATATGAGATCTGCACATAACTAAACTTATAATTTAAAGAAAAGCCTCTATACTAGCCTTTGCAGTTAGCTGGTTTTCACATTTCCCTAACAAAGAAACAATCTCTGGTTCAGTCCCAGAAGGACACACAAATCCGTTTGGGGTTGTATCAGGATGTGCATGTGATGTAAAAACTCTGCCTGTCAAACTGGCAAAAAATGAAGACACACACACACACACACACACACACACACACACACACACACACACACACACACACACACACACATACAATGAACATAAAATACAATGCTATTTTAAACCTCTGTGTTGACTATTAACTTCAAACACAGCCGTAAATCCCTTTCTTCATTCAAATGAAACAAATAGTCGTGCAGATTATCACACAGTGGCATAATAGCTGTAATCGGCCTGTGACTCTTTAATACTTCAAAAATCTGTTTCACTCTGATGTCTTTGAAAATACTCAGGCTGGAACAACAGAGCAATGAGCCAAATGACCATCTATTCTTTTATTGTGTTACTGTCACGTGTTCTGCAGCAGAAAATATAAATAAAGCCACACAATCCAGAAACAATCAATGATCATAAACATGTAACTTTATTTGTAGTCTTTGATGAACACTGACTTTTGCTGCTAACTTCATATAAATTACCCGTTAGCGTCCTGATGAGAAGATTTTGCAGTATATAACTTTTTTTTTTACTTTCAGATATCAGTTTGTCCAAAGACATGTTTGTAGTTCTGTTTCAATTATGACATTTCCCCCAAAGTTACACTAAGAACACTGAAAAGCAAAATCCTGTTAACTGTAAAACATTTAAAGTGTTACAGGAATTTTAAGAAATACTTTAGATTCTGAAATGATTACAAATTAAAAGAGATTACTACATTATTATGTGGTGATTTTATGAGCCTGTTATTCACACAGAGGTGAGAGACCACTGTGACAGTTAAACACACAGAAAAGGGGCAATAAGCAAAATAAACCAACTAATAAATAAAAAAATAGATATGCAAATATAAAAACTTAGATATTGGAATGAGAAGCATTTAAAATAGAAATTAATGAAAAAAGTTTGGTGCTTTGTATTTCTGAGCCTCTTTATTAATCAGTTGATACACAGAACAAACTATTCTGATTAAAAATAAAACTTTTGCTGATTTCAAACGTAGATTTGTCACCAACATTTTTCAGCTTAGAAAAGCAAATTGTAGATGTTTCTTCAGGTTCATGAAAGGTATTTAAACTAATAATAAACCATTAATTATGAGTATTTGACAAATAAACGGCTATAAAGTGGAGGTGTGAGTGATAGCCCTGGTTCTTTTATGCTGCACTTGAAACAGTTATTCACAATGATAGGCTCGTGTTGCATCTCCTGCATAAAACATGAGTGAGTAGAAGGACACTGTAATTACTTCAATGGATAGAAAAGCACCTCTTAGCTGACTTCATCATATCGCATATTTTCGGTCGGCTCTGGGCTCAGATAGCAGTAAAGTTTGTGATGTCACCACTCAGCAGGAAACCAGGGCATCATCTCTTTCATCCCTGATCCCGCTTTCCTCCAGTCACACCGCTGACTCCTCCCCACAAGTCTGGATGCAGCCACACACACCCACACACACCCTCATACAATTTCCAAGCATCCTGGCAGTCTGGGCACAAAGGGTCGCCACACACTGAGAGGCACAAGCTGTTGCGGTTAATCAGAGACAGCGCTCACACTGAGAAGACTAAGCAAGAGAAGGAAGGCAGGGTAGGTTTTGCACTGCACAGGTCAGCTGCAGGTCCTCAGCTCCAGAGGGCTTATGTATGATGCGTTTGGCTGACAAACAGAATTCATCTGAGGAAGGTAACATCTCTTTAAAACTTTATTATTTAGAAGATGTCAATAACCTGTAAAGTTTTTAAGAAATTATAACAGTATATATAAATGACATGTTTATACTATTGCAAGAGTTTATTGGACTAATTATTGTGTGAATAGACCTTTTTTCAGCAGTAGTGTCTTCATAGCAAAACCCACCAAGCTCTACATCGTGTGTCAGTGATTTCCTGACATTTCATAAAAGTACATCTGTATTTCCTCTTGCAGAAATGAGCTTGGGGGCAGCGTGTATTTTCTTGCGGGGAGGGAAAAACATTGTAAGTATAAGCTGCAGGAATTTAATTATTGTTTTGATGGATTTTGTGCTGGAAATGCAAACTGCTATTGTGATTGTGTGATTGTGATAACTGCTGCATTCATAAGTAGTTAGAAAGCACCGTGTTTCTTCTTAATGTTCATATTATACTGAAGTTAAGCAATTATTATTTCTTTGTGCAGACAAGACAGCTGGCTGATGATGAGATTGATGGTAATATTTTTTGTTTTCTCATTTTTATGACTACGTCATTGTTTTTTTTACCTACATTTGTACACTTTGCACATTTCATTTTTTGATTTGATTTTTTTACTTTAAACCTCTGCAGAGCTGCGTGATGCATTCAATGAGTTTGATAAAGACAAGGACGGGCTGATCAGCTGTAAGGACCTGGGCAACCTGATGAGGACAATGGGTTATATGCCCACTGAGATGGAGCTGATCGAGCTGAGCCAAAATATCAACATGAACCGTGAGTCCTTAAAAAAAGTGTTTGTTTAAAAGTTGAATTCGTTGAGGAATCGCATAGTTAGCGGCTGTTTTCATTGCTTTAATCTAGATTTGATGAGAGACAGAAAAGTCCACAGACATGTCAAACCTTTTTTCCCCTCTAGTCGGTGGCAGAGTCGACTTTGACGACTTTGTGGAGTTGATGGCCCCGAAACTGCTGGCAGAGACGTCTGGAATGATCGGTATGAAGGAGCTGAAAGACGCCTTCAAAGAGGTGAGAGTAAAGAGCTTTTTCTGAAACTTTCCAGCCACCTGCGTTCTAGACTGCCAGATGGTGATCATTATCATCACAGCTGTGATTAAAAGCTGCTCTCTGCTGTTTGCTGCCTCTTGTTAGTTTGACATGGACGGAGATGGAGAGATCACAACGGAGGAGCTGCGATCAGCCATGATAAAGCTGATGGGAGAGCACATGAGCCGGAGAGAAATCGATGCCATAGTGAAAGAGGCCGATGACAACGGGGATGGCACCGTAGATTTTGAAGGTACAGACTGTCTTTCGCCTACATCAGTAAAGAGTAACAGTGCAGTGAAGTGAAGCAACTGATCCACGTCTTCTTCTCCTTTGCAGAATTTGTCAGAATGATGTCCCATCAATGACAGTCGAGGACAAGGCCAGTCAGGAACATTCATTTGCACCTCTGCAAACACGCACTAACACTGATGCTGTTCTTTTCTGGGCTTGCAAATGTTAAAATTAGATGCTCAAAACAAGCAATATCAGACTGATCTCAGAGCGGATTTTATAGCTATGCAAAGAATAACAATTTGTAATGATTTTTCAAGCATAAGAGTGCTAAAAAAACAACTCTGTTGTTATGTTTCATGATATATACCAGGGATGTCAAACTCATTTAGTTCACTTTCCTAGTGGGCAGTGGAAAGAAGTCTAACTATATATTTAATCACTGAAATATCTTAATATAAGAAAAAGAAGTCCAAGTATGTCTCAGTTTTTCCACATGATAAAGAAATAATGCTGTAGTAAATGAAAGAAACCCTTCAGCATCTCTTTGGGCTTAGATTGTGAGGAATAACTGTGTAAGATTACAGAAAAAATCAGAAAGTTCCTGTTACTTCACACCTTTTTTGTGGACTTATTTGTGGACTTATTGTAAAAAAACTGAAACTTCTATTTCTTCTGTAATCTTTCTGTGTTTAATTGTTTACCTATTACTTAATTACTTTGGTGTAGAATGAATGGGCACGAGGAAAGTCTTCATCAGCAGGAAAAAACTCCAAAACTTAACAATACATAAAAGTCCAAAAATGTATGCATATCTTCCAAAGGCATCTCGTGGACCAGATTGTAGTCTTTGCCAGGCCCACTCTGGCCCCTGGGCCGCATGTTTGACAACCCTGATATAGACTGTATACAGTGGAAGTTTGTTGAAATTGAATTATTTTTATATTTGTATTATTATTAAATTATTCTTACCATTTAAACAATGTTACAACAAAGCAGGATGTAAAGTTAAGTCACTACTGTACTGTACATTATTAACCTGAGCTGGTTGTATTAGGTAATCTGTAACTAACTTCCAACAAGTGAAGCAGTAACATGGATCTGCCTTTTCTTTGGCAAAGCACAAAATAAAACATTTGATCTGAACATCTGAAACAGATTCAGGAGTATCTGTGGAACAAGAAAGTTCTACGTGTCTGCCTGAAAGGAACCCACAGACACTTGACTCATTTAAGCGTAGACCATATTGTCCTTGTGACCCCTTGCATTCCAGTAATGTGCAGTCATTTCACGTCAGAAAGAAGTGATTTAAAGATGAAAAAGTTTAGGGACTCTGCTCTGCTAGGATTGAGTAAAAACTTTGGAAGGACACTAAGAAACTGTGTCACTGAAAAGAGGCAGAAATGTGGGATTTTGTGACTGATGCATAACAGATTTAAAGGTATTAAGAGCAAAAAAAAAAAAAAAAAAATCCCCCAAAACAAAAAAAAGAGGTTCATGTCCCAGAATGTGTCCTTTTAGAGAGACAGTCTGAGCCATTATTTGAGGTTAATACTCTGTAAGTTGGGAACTTCACGGAAACATGGACATAAAACACAGAGAGGAGCTTAAAAGTATTAAAGAGTATTATAACCCCATATCCATTAAAAAAAGAAAGGAAAAGAAAGGTTGAGTGAAATTTGAGGCACGTGAACACTTTTTTTTTTTTTTTTTTTTTTTTTTTTTTTTTACCTGTGGACTGATTCATTCTTGCAGTTGGTGATCAGTAATTGTGTCATACCGATCCACAGTGTGCGCGGCTGGGATTAAATATTGGGGCTGAATTCAGGGATGTGCCACGGGACACGCTGTACTGTCACATTCGGGGAACACCAGCCAGGCAGATGTTGCTGCACGACAAACTGGGCACAGCATCAAACAGACAGACAGACGGGGCATGAGGACTTATGCTGCCAATGAACAAAAGTGAACCTAATTACTAAACACACATCTGTGAATGGTGCTCCACAGAGAGAGTGTTCGCTCTGCTCGTATGCTTAATGGATAAGTAACAAAATATCTGGTCTTTTATTACTATTATTATTTTTACTTTTATTTTGAAATGATTGTTCTTTTATGTGGATTGGGACTCAGACACTGAAACAAAAAAAGTGACAAGATTTCACTGCTATTAATGGCACACTAATGTAAGTGAGGGTGTTTAAAGAGGAGGGTGGGGGGCACATTTAACCTTACGGATGTAGTGCCAAGCGAGGGTTGATGAGTCCAGAGGAAGAATCCGATGATGTAATGCTCACTGGCTGACCTTTGCCGTGATCCTTCCTGATCCCTCTAACATCCAGCATCAACCTTTATTGCATTAATCCTCAGTAATCTCTCTCTTGGTTGCTCTCAGACTCAACTCGGATGTAGCCTCTATACCCAATGACTCCTTCTCAGCCAGACACATTAAAAAAAAAAACAACCCTTACCATTTAATCTTATTGCACTGATAGCCCCTTCCCCAGGCAGATTTCATTTGGTTAGCTTTAATCTTTCTGAGAAGAGTCGGATGCACTGCGGGGTATCTGCTGCTGGAGCACCTGCCCTGTGAGAGTAAATACAGCTTATCAAAGTCATCCAGTTGTTGCTTGCTCACATTAATCTGTGAATTTGTTTTGTAACATTGAGTACAGACAATATTGCATAACACCAGCGCTATAAACACCGAAAAGCTCGTTGTTGAAAAACGCTAAGCCGAACCGTAACGACTTGAGAAATATTGTTTTTCTTAACTGATTCTTTGGGATGCTCAAATCCCAAAGATTTGGTATTTGAATAATTAAATAACAATGAAATGTTGTTATTTCATTATTTCACTGCTACAAATACTTCTACAAATCTGTTGCTATTTGCACTACCTTAACGGAAAAAGAAAGGACTGAGTGGGACAGGAGAAGTGAGTGATGAGGGAATTCTGTGCGTCTCAGTCTTACTGATGTGTGACCTGTAATAAAGAGATCAGTAAGCTGCCTCACCTTCAGCTAATTAACTTCCTTTTGGCCTCTGTTTGAAACATGTGCACAAGTTGTGTTCCTTTAAATTAATATTGTAGCTGAACAGTGAGCCACTTGTGAATCTTTCAATGCGTCTGTTGTTTTCTTACTCTTTGGTGGCCAGCGTCATATTTTTTATGCTGAAGCGTACTGGGACACCACAGCTGATTTCCTTAAGACCGTCTTAAGGAAATCACCTTCTGTCCTCTCAGTGCTGAGGAAACTTGTCAGCATAATGGACACGGCCTCTAATCTTGCATCAGAGTCACACCAGAGCGCCTTCAGGTGTAGACCAATAAGACCTGGGGGTGAACTAAAGATGACACAGGAGGTCTTTTCTATCAGCGTCCAACAATCTCTGCAGCACTGAAACCAATTATAGAAGAGATGTACACAAATGCCAAACAGTGGACAATAAAAAGGGGAGTAAAACTTACACCAGTCACTCTTTCCCACAAAATCCAAACCAAACCAAATATATAACCAAATTTTCCCAAGCTGGAGTTCAACAAAGTCTTGATAATACTGTTTATTTTATTCATCGATGCAGATTCCTGAATATTAAAACCACCTTTCTCCAAATTTTATGAAGGATATGTGAAAATTTGAAAAGTAAAAAAAAAAAAAAGAACATTTACAAAGCTCTGTTTCTATTTTTTATTATTTATTTATTTCATTTGGGCTGATTTAATATCACTTGTAATTATGTTAATATCATTCATTCTTATTCTCTATTTTCCTCTTTGTATTGTTGGACATGCGCTCAGTCCTTTCTATATTTAAGTTGTAGTTTCTGTGTCAATGGCGCAATGGCCAGTTTTTGGGTGATAAATAAAAAAGAAGAAGAAAGTAACCATATATGTTCAATAAAACTTACTTTATAATACTTAGTATAACTAATTTATACTACTTAGTTTATAAGTTATATGTATATGTCCTCATGGTCAAGACGAAAGACATAACTTGACCAAATAAATAAATAAATAAATAAATAAAGTCATTCATTAAGTAAAAAAAACCGAAAAAAAAACTGTTGCGGACGGAAGCCGAAAAGGGACATCTTGCGTGTTCTGCAGTAAGTACAGTCTCTGCCACTACACCAGAATATATTTAGCTAAAAACTGAAAACCATAGTGTTATTAGTTTTCATCCGTCAGAAACAAGCGACGGTAAGTTGAGTCGTGCATATATTTACATGCTGGTGTGTTGACGTTAAAGGACGGTTTACTGTGGCAGCTAATGGCAGCTAACTAGCTCTGCTGTTAGCTGCACGCTTGGCAGCTGTCACAACTCAAAACTGCTGGTTTTAAGTCTATGAATAAGGTTTATAATAATCATAAAGTGCAGGTATGTGGCTTTTACTAAATGATTTGCTCCGGACTAAAAAAATGTACGCTTAAGAGTTGTAGCCGTCTGTTTGCATTTGTTGCTAACTCTTGTGATTAGTGTTTAACTTTGGATGGAGTCTTTGAGCGAGGCAAAAACAACATGTGTATCCATGTAGAAATGGAAATGGACAGGTGGAAATGCGTATAAAACCATACAAAACCGATCACTGGATTAAGTTAATTAATCCAATTAAGTTATTTTTTCCTTTTAAAAATGTCAGACATTCAGTGCATGTGAGATCTGAAGGTGTCAGTGTGAGCAGCACAGGCTGGGACTGAGAATAGACTCAGCATAGACAGGACATCTAATAATTTGGAGAGGAAATCAGTAGAATCCTCATGGCCTACCTGTGGAGGTATAGAGATTACAAAGAGGGACACAGAGGGATAAAGATGACACCATGAAGACATGAGAAAAAGTTTTTGAAGCTAGATTAAGAAGAACACTGTGTAATAGTGAAGCTGCCAGGAGCAGAGGTACATATGTAAAGGTAGATATATTAGACAAAAAATACAGAAGATGCAGCTGCCAGGCAGTAGGAGAAGAGGAAGACCACAGAGAAGATTCATGGATGTAGTGAAGGAGGTCATGTAGATGAGGATTTTAGAGATAGGGTGAGATGGAGGCAGATGATCCACTGTGGTGAACGCCTAAAGTGGACAGTGGAACGAAGAAGAAGATGATAGCTCAGCAGTTGTTAGTTTCAGTCTTGTACAAAAACCTGCAGTCACATATGAATCTGTGAATGTCTAACATTTATGATTATTTAGTTATTTCTTTTTGTCCACACAGATCTCCCCTGATGTTGACTGGATGTAGAAATCTCTCTTGGACATTTTTCTCGCTCACCAGTAGAAGGCTTTGGACTAGACAGAGTTTTAAGTCCCGAGCTGCTCTGTGCTCTTCAGCCTTTTCATCTGTCCTTCATTCTCTTCCTTCATCTACCCACAGTCATCACATCCTGCCTAGCAGACAAAGCTCAGCTCGCCTTCTTCCGTCTGTTAATTTCTCCTCAGCTCATTCGTCCGGTCTGATGGAATTAAAGGAAGTCCTGCAGGTTTTGGAGCAGCTTGCTCCGCTGTCGCTTGCCGAGTCTTGGGATAATGTCGGCTTGCTGGTGGAGCCGAGCAAACCTCGGCCCGTTAAGACCATTCTGCTAACCAACGACCTCACAGATGCCGTCATGGAGGAAGCAGTGGCTGTGAGCTGCGATCTCATTATTTCGTATCACCCGCCGTTGTTTCGGCCAATCAAGCGTCTGGTTCAGAAAGACTGGAAGCAGCGGCTGGCTGTGCGGGCCGTGGAGGCCGGCATAGCGGTCTTTTCCCCTCACACTTCATGGGATTGCGTGAAAGGAGGCGTGAACGACTGGCTGGTTGGAGGACTTGGTAAGAAGTCTCTCTGAATGTAAAATGTGATGCTCGCACTTAAATCATTAGATATGAACACGATGCTT
This sequence comes from Perissodus microlepis, assembly GCF_051167445.1. Taxonomy (NCBI): domain Eukaryota; kingdom Metazoa; phylum Chordata; class Actinopteri; order Cichliformes; family Cichlidae; genus Perissodus; species Perissodus microlepis. The sequence continues at coordinate 16,259,508 of NC_140468.1, forward strand.
ATTCACTGACCTTCATTTCATCCCCACTGCTTTTTTCTTTGTCGCATCAGGCAGCGGTCAGGTGTCGGTGTTGAGTCAGGTTCTCGGCGCCGTCTCCCACAGTCACAAACTGGAATTCACGGTCAGAAGCGCAGAGGAACTAAACATGATCATGGAGGAGCTGAAGGCTTGTGACGGTGGAACGACCCTACAGCGTTCAGGCAGCAGGTTGTGTTCAGACATCACCGATTAGCAACAAGCTTTAAATTCAAGGACCATTTTGGTAGTTTTGTCATATATGTGTTACTTTTGATTTATTTCTTCCAAACACACATTATTGTAATTTGCGTTTAGCTTTAATCAAAGCTGGAAATCACCCGCAGACTCTTGAAGTCATCACAGGTAATCCAAAGCTGCTTTTGGACTGTAACTATTACCAAAGATTTGTTTCAGTTTGCATTCGGACCACTTACAGAAACTTCAAATGTATATATTATACATTTTATTTCTGAGGGGTTGAAAGTAAGGCTGTGTTTAGCCCCTTTTCCCAACTAAAACCAAAATGTCATTATTATGGTAAATATCAGGTAGTATGGCACTACGAGTATGGATGCTTGAAGGCCTTAAAATAATTGGATATTCTATCACTGAAAGCATATTTCTAAGGCTGCAGAAACTGTAGAGGACTGATACTTTATTTACAGTTTCTCATGCATAAAGCACATAATATCCTTTTAAAACTAAGCCGGGTGAATCATTTTACACATACTAAAGTTTGAATATGGGAAAAAAGAAAAATGAACAACATTTTGATCCAACTTTAGTGTCATTTTTTTTCCCCCTATATAAGACACCATATTCAAAATCAAAATCTTTTTTTCTTGTTCCAAACTTAATGATGGATTTCTCTTCTTCCTCCTTGCATATATTTGCAGATTTTTCTTTGTGTTTTTTTTCCTCTTCTTTTTAAGCCTTGCTTTAACAGCTGTTGTTTGCGTGGCTAATGCTTTACTGATGTTAATGTCACCTTTGTTTAGTGGTCGTTCGATTTATGTGTTTGACACTCACACCCGGACCAATCACAGTACACTTACATCACTCAAAGTGCCTTTTAAGTTGGGAAAGAAGCTTTTCTGTAGTTGTAAATCATGGATTAAACATGGAAAAAAAGAGTCTGAAAGAACCTTAGCGCAGTCAGAAACCAATGTTTTCAAAATTCATGTCTCAGTTATCGAGACATGACAGTTATGTAATGGATGTAAATCATACACTTGATGTTATTAAGTCTTTTGTTTCTTTGTACTGGTAAATAACAGTTCGTGTCTCTTCATATTAGACCAGACAGCAGTGGTATTCATGTCAGCGTAACCTGTTGTGACTCAGCGCTGACCCCGAGTGTCCAGGCTCTGTTAGGACACGGCACTCCCAGCCAGTCTCTCACCATCGTAAAGTTAGAAAAGGTGCGGGCTGTTACAGGAATCTGAAGAAAAAGTTCCTGACTATTTTCATGATTAACTTGTTCTGTTCGTATTAGTAACATTTCATCTTTTCTTTAGCCCCCTCTCCTGGGCCACGGCCAAGGCCGATGCAGCGTTTTGGACCAGCCAGTGACTGTCGGAGCAGCCGTCCAAAAACTGAAGTCTCACCTGGGTTTGAGTCGCCTCCGTTTGGCTCTGGGCTGGGGGGAGACGCTGGGTGAGAGACGAGTGGACACACACAAATCTGTCACTAAATTAGAATAGTTCAATTATAACATGCTCAAATTTAATTTCTACCACTGGTGCAGTAAGGGTAGAAACGTCGATGGAGGTTCAAGAATTTCCATCCATTAGCTCTGCACTCTTTTTTTCTTATATTAAGTGGGATTAAACGTGTAGTTCAATATCATTACACTGACAGAAAGGGCAGTTTCGCTCGTTCGGTCCACTTAAGATCAAAGTGGGCTGCATGTGGCCCATGATGTCAAATTAGTTGGACATCCCTGCAGTAGAAGGTCATGGAGGACATGAGTTCATAAACACTGGTACAGAGGCAGAGTTCACTCTGGTCAGTTTGGGAGTCTTTCACAGTCGTTTATGCTCACATGCACAGAAAATTTAAATTCACTGATAATCTGAATGAGCAGAACAACAAGCTGGAGCACCCAGAGGAACAGAGAGAGCATGCAAACTCCACACAGAAAGAAGAAAAGTCATGTCCCTGTTCTGTTTTTCCTTCCCCAGAGTCCTCTGTGTGCACTGTGGCTGTATGTGCTGGGTCAGGGGCCTCAGTACTGAATGGAGTCAAGGCGGACCTCTATGTCACAGGTAACAAACATTTAATTTTATTAGTTTAAATATCACTAAAACGTCTTCATATAACAACGCTTGCAGACATAATTATGCCCCTTTTTCAGGGGAGATGTCCCACCATGAAGTGCTGGATGCTGTGGCAAAAGGAACCAGCGTGATCCTCAGTGACCACAGCAACAGCGAGCGGGGTTACCTGGCTGTGTTCAGGGAGAGACTAGCCGTGCGCCTGCCCGATAGCGTAACAGTGGTCCTGTCGAAGGCTGACAGAGACCCTCTGGAGGTCGTTTGACTGACTCTTGATTGGAAGTCACAGTAGTTTTTCTGAAAGATGACTTTTTACTACAGATATGTGTGACATTTTGGCAACCTCCCCGGATTTTAACATGCAGGCTCTTTACGTAAGGCTATCCACTGGCTGTGCCTTGAAAATATTGTTAAATGTTGTTGTATTTATCATGTCTCTCTGGAAGGGTCTTAATAAAATGGGCTGTGGTTGATCAAAATGTGCTGTTGGCGTGTGGAATAAGACAAAATATCATCAGCTAACAGATGCAGTACGAGCCAAAGATAAAACAAGTAATCTGTAATCTTAATGCATGCAGCTCCTACATGCAGACGACACGTGTGTTTTAATCCCAATGATGTGACCTTTGCTTCCATGCCGAGAGGAATTTCAGCATCCGCAAGTTTTTTTTCCTAAAATGAATAGTTTCTGCTTCCTGCACAGAGAGAAGGTAATCCTTATCGGATTAAAATGTTTGCTGTTGCTGTATAAACGTGGATATTGGACCCCACCTGCTCCACAGGAGACATCAGCACCAGCCTGAGCCAGCTATGAAGATTCAAAGCTGCAATACAAGGATTTTTTTTTAATGTATCTCATAACTTGTGAAAGATAAATGAAAGTGACAGGTTCTTCTCAACAAGATGACCTTTTAACCTCTGAACAAACATGGATGGAAATCAAACGATTTAGCACATGCATGTCAAAGAGCAGGCCTTTGGTATTGCTTCAGTGCACGTACTCCTGCCCCACTGCTGAGGCTTAAAAACAAAAACAAAACTAGTAACAGTCCTCATTATTGACTTTTACAGAGTCTTACGCCTGCACCGCCTATGACACACCTGTTCTTTCATAAAAACATTAGGAGACATCACACACTTCGCTGCCCCCCCATCAGGGTAGTGGCTTTTCTCTCAGTGTGGTGTTCACACCTCCGCTTCCTTTCAGTCCTCAGCAGCTTTTATCCCTAACAACACACAAATGGAGAAGGAAAACAGCTAGAACAACGCGTATACTTCGCTCCTGTAAACCGACTCCAGCTGTCACTTTTATAGTGCAAGCAGGTAGGTCTGAGGCCTGTCAGCTTGAAAGTTTCCTTCTCCCACTGAGCCCTACGAGGTGGATAAATATACTGCAGGGCATCATCCACAGTGAGGCAAAGCTGCAGAGTGTAATGTGCTTTAAAGTCTCTATTTGATTTATATTTGAAAGTCTGTTGAGGAAACTGTTGGTTAATAAGTCTAATGAAACTCAGCAGCAGCCTGTTTGAACTAAAGTTTCTTGTGACAACTTTCTTCTTGTGATCTTTACCAAGTCAGGGAGTTGAAACTGATTCAGGAAAAGCAGAATGAGGACTGCTGCACGCAAGAAAAAAATGCTGATATAAAATGATACTGTATTTTTACTTTAAAGTAAAATTTAGAGTAAAATATTTCACTTTTATACTTTGCTTCTGCACACCGTCACAGTGGAGTGACTTAAGTGCAGACATCTTTAGATGATGGGCTTAAAATGAGCATTAACTGTTTCGAAATTATGATAAAAAAAAAAAACACTCCTTCATTTTTCAGAGACTCATAAGTAATTGGACAAAATGATATAATGTTAAATTTAAGGATCATTATTCATGCTTGGATAAAAATCTTTTGCAGTTGCCAAGAAATGCTGCGTTTCCTCACTTGAGACGTTTTGCTAGGCCTTTTCAGTCTTCAGTTGCTGCTTGTTTGTGGGAGTGAAAAGCATGATGGGTTGGGTTGAGATCAGGTGATTGACTTGAGCCCTGAGGAATATCCCATTTCTTTGTCTCAAAGATCTCTTGGTTTGCTTTAGCAGTTTGCTTTGGGTCTTTGAAGTGCTGTTCATCAGTTCTGCAGCATGTGGCTGAATCTGAGCAGACTTAATTTATCCTGCTATTCCAAACAGCAGTCATATCATCAAGAAACACCGGTGACCTGGTTCTACTGGCAGCCAAATTATACCTATACCATAATAATAATAATGCCATAATACTGCCTCCAGCATGTTTGACAGCTAATGCGGTATGCTTCAGATCATCAGCTGTTAAATGTTTCCATTATTCTGGCACAAGTTCATAGTGTTTTCATCTGTTCAAAGAGGGGTTTTTGTTTTGTTTTGTTTTGCCCAACTGTGCAGACTCTTTTAGGCACTTTCTGGCAAAGTCCAGTCCGGCCTTCTTGTTCTTGAGTGTAACAAGTGGTTTGCACCTTGTTGCAAACCCTTTATTTTTCCATTCATGAAGGCTTCTCTTCTCCAGAGTTGGTGTTCATTTACTTGTTGTCAAGTTGCTTTTCTTATGATTCCTCCACTCCTCACATTTTTGCTGCTCTGATGCAAAACTTGTACAAATCCTTGAATTAAAGCTGAAAGTCACATTTTAATCATTTAAACTCATCTGCAGTGGTGTTCAGAGGCAAAACTACAAAAATTATTAAACAAATTATGGTTACTCCATTTTTTACTCCTTAAATCCTGTGCAGACCATTCCTATTAATGATTATTTAATCCAAACACATTTACTTTGGCTTGCAAATGAGTGTAATGACCCTGTGGTACAGCTACATTTACATGCCTGCTTAACAAATGTCAGTCACAAAAAAATCAGGACACTGTGAATCAGTTTGAATGGGTCCATTGTTTTGGGCACATAATCCCTAAATACAAACTTGCATATAAACACTTAGACAGTCACACTTGTCTAGTGGCCAAACTGCAGCCGCTGGCCAAACTGTCGTCCTCCTCCACCTAAACTCAGGGTCTGACTCCCTGCTGAGACAGCCTAACAGGCAGCCTGCTGGGAGGAAGAAACATGTCATCAAGTCATCAGAAAGCCCCAGGGGACCAAGCAATAAACTCCTTTAATGTATAAGAAGTTTTGCATTTCCAAGAACTATTCATTAGAGAAAATTAAGAAAGTTAAAAAAAAATAGCTAGATGATAACTATGTAAAAATTATTCTGCATTTACATCAATAAATGCAAAAAACAACAAAAGTAAATAGTTACTAATTATAATAAAATAAAAATGTACTTATTTTCTCCTGCATGCATTACTGTGCAAATGCCTTGAACCACCAGACTTCCATGTAGGTTTTAAATTGGTGTTGAGGCTTTTCTTTGCTCTTTGGCTTTTTTGGGGTCATTTTTCGTCCAGTCCTTGTACCTGACCATATTCAGATGAATGCCTCTTTACACTGATTAATGAATTGTTTAAGCATACAAAAAAGGCGTCTAAAGAGCTATTAGCCAAAACCTTGGCATATCTTAGCAAGGTGTGCAGTGTTTCCTTAAAATAATTAAGGAAACTGGACAGGTGGAGGACAAAAGAAGATGGGACATGTCTAAAAAAAAACATATAGCAGACAAACAGTATCTGAAAGTCATGTCTTTAAGGAATAGGGAATAAAATATCCAAAAAAGACTTGACACAGGACCTGAGAGATGCTTCATTCAGGTTATTGTTAATGAAGCCTTAACAGAAATGGTCTCAGTGAAAGATTTGCTATCAAGAAGCTATTCTTAAGGAAGGGAAGCACTTATGGAGTGATGAACCCAAATTTGAAAGTTTTGGTTCAAATCTTGATGAATATGTGAGGAGAGAGGAACAGCAGTGAGCGTCTACAGACATCTGCAACACAAGGTGGAGGATCTGTCATGGTTTGGGGCTGCATTTCCATCAGTGGTGTTGGAGATCTTTTTAAAATTAATGGCACTGCAAAAAAGTACAGTGAGATTATGAGCGACAGTGCAAAACCATCTGGACTGCATCTGATTGGCATGACAACAATCTCAAATTCACTGACAATGCAGTAAAAACATGCTTGGACAGAAAAAAACATATAAAGGAACACTATCAGTTCAATTCAGTTCAGTATTATTTATATAGTGCCAAATCACAACAACAGTTTCCTCAAAATATGTAATGCTATAAGATAAAGATGTTATAATAATTAGCCATAGATTGACCATAGATTACTGAAGCAGTGAGGGATCATCTTAACAGAGAACAGAACATAAGGCAGCCATCATCCAAAGAAGCGCTCCGAGTTTTCTTCAAAAAGCCTTGAGAAGTATTCCTGAAGAGTACGTCAAGGAATGACAAGAAGGCTTCCCAAGACAATTCAGTCTGTGTTAAAGAATAAAGGTGGTCATACCAAATATCAGCTTTCAAACTGATTATAGAATTGTCAAAATTCTGTTTTTTTCTTATATACTACGTTTTCATGGATGTTTGTATGTTTTAATCAATTGCTGGATCTATTTCCCATTTTCCCAACAAAATATAAAGAAGGGGTACCGACTGTTGTATTGGACTGTGCTTGATGCATTAATGCATGTTCTTGTTGATGGTTGTGATTTAGCATATTTGACCTCTAGTTAGATAGTTTACCGATTTGCATGTAAAATAATGATCTTCAGTGCACTAAGTAAAAGAATAAAGGAAAGTAAATCACAATCAGTGTTTTCAGATATTGAGATAAACCCTGATTTCCTCCAATGTGACGAGTGTTGTTTGTTTTCTTTGTTGGAACAGAAATGAGAATTGAGGGTAAAGGGAGGAGAGACAGGGAGGCAAATAAAACTCTATGTGAAAATGGGCCCATTTGGCCATAGGTGTGAAGTCCCACTCACCTATTTAAGAGAGCACGTCAGCCCTGTGGGCTCTGACGGAAAAAAGGACAGCCGATGGTTAAGAGCGCGAGTCAGAAGTTGAGTGAAAATTTTAAGAAAAGCTCTCTAGTTGCAGCTACTTTTTTGTTATAGAAAGCAGAGGAAAATCTGTACGAGGAACAGGAGAGAGCAAAAGGAGCTGAAGAAATGTTCATTTGGATCCGGTGAAGAGGACGAATAAAGACAGACAAGAAGGACTATGCTGAGCATGGAGATGTTCCCTGGTTTGACTCTGGGACCACAAAGGATTGGAGACTGCTTTTACAGAGGTGAGAGGGACTGAATGCATTCATGTTTAAGCAATAAACATAAACAGATGTCTTATTTTATACTGTTAATTGTTCATTAAGGAATAAATGTTTTCGTAAATCAGAACCTTTTTAATTTCTCACTTTTTAGGTCCTTAGAAAATGACAAAACAAATATATTAATGCCCTACAGCAAAGACAAAGGCATGATGGGGCCTTTAATGCAGCAGCCAAACCAGAAATACTACATTAAAAAACGTTTGCACTGAAAGTTCCAGTCAAGTGCTGAAGACACAATTTACTCTTTAAACCTTATTTTGGTACACCTGAAAATACATGAAAGTGGTTTTAGATCAGATGGAAAAGATTGAATGAACACTTAGTGATTCAGTAGTTTGTACAAGTAATTAAATATATTTAATTTATAAGTATACAATTAAAATATGACTCCATATTTGCTTTCAGCAGTTAAATAAAGTTTTTTTCCTTGGATTTGTTCTTTCCCACAGAGCGGGAGGCACCTGTGCATATACCGTTGTTCCCTCCGGCATGCGAAGCAGCCGCCAAAGCTCTGCCTCCAAGACTGCTGGCTCCTCCTCCTGCTCCCGTCTCCAATGAGGCTGCAACCACAACCCCGAAAGATGAGGTGAAGATGGAGCTGGAGAACTCGTCTTTATGGAAGCAATTCAGCTCGGTGGGGACAGAGATGATCATCACAAAGAAGGGCAGGTGAGAGATTACTGTAGAAGTGTACATGCTGTATGTACGACCACTGACCCTTGACCTTCCAGTTTATTTTTTTCATCTGTATTACTCCCCTTATCCCCTAGCCCTTATTTGTGGGGTGTAGCAATTTATCCCAGACAAACCTCAAAGTCATATCACGACCCATCTTGGGGAAATAAATGCACTTTATGTTAAGTCGCGGTCTCCTAAATGGGTCGTAGCAGTCTACCATCTCTTCTAACTTTATACTCGTCTGTTTTTAATGTTTTCATCCCATCTTGCCTTCATCAGTTTTAGTTCTTCCCTAATTCCTTCTCATTTACTGTTTTCTGTGACCTTTGGTGTCCTGAACCTATTTCATTTTGTTTTTTTAGACGGATGTTTCCTGGTTTGAAGTTGAAGCTGTCGGGCCTGAATCCATCTCTCCGTTACATCCTCCTCCTGGATATTGTTCCTGTTGACAACTCCCGTTATCGTTTCCAAGGTGGCGGGTGGCAAGCTGTTGGAGCTGCAGAGGCGAGGCTACCAGACCGGGTGTTCATCCACCCAGATTCTCCTGCCACAGGTGCCCACTGGCAGAGCCGCACCATCTCATTTCACTACGCCAAGCTCACAAACAACACCCTGGACACACAGGGACATGTACGTACTGCACATGAACAGGCCTAGCGGAGATATAGCACATAACTGTGGTGCATGTTGAGTTAATCCTTTTTCTTCTATTCAAAGATCATCCTACACTCTCTGCATCGATACCAGCCCAGAATTCATGTGATAGAAGCCCGGGATGTACTGAGGTGGGGTGGAGGGCAGCACTCCTTTGTTTTCCCCGAGACCCAGTTTATCACCGTCACCGCCTACCAGAACAGCAAGGTACCGTTATTTTCTGCTCTGACTGTGAGTTTTGTGTTACCAAGCAACAGACTCACAGAGACACTCATTCATTTGATATATAGGAGATTCTTTGCAACATTAAGAACATGATTTCAAACAACAGATGTAATGTAATATTAAATGTGTTTTGTGTTTATTTTCAGATCACTGAGCTTAAGATCAACTCCAACCCCTTTGCTAAAGGCTTCCGTGAAGACGGCATGAACAGCAAAAAGTAATTCCCAACACAAGCAGCAAAAAACTCACAGTCTACATTCATCTGTTGTTGTGCAGGATCTAAATGCCTTTTTTCTTTATAGACAAAGAGATGCGAGACAGAAACGCAAAATTGCCGTCTTGACAGAAACTTTAGATATAGGTAAGGGGGAAAACCAGATTTATGGCACGTTAAGTAACTTAATTTAAAAATGAATGTAATGTATTTCTTATTTTGAAACATTTCCACTTGTCTGCCATCAGTGAACTGTGATCCATGCGACTCCACTGAGCTCCTGCAGCAGCCCCCAGTAACCGGTGCAGACCTGCAGGCCCTCGCTCTGGCCTCTCTGCCTGCACTGCCCGAAACCTCCTGTGGGTTCAGACCAGGGGACACCTCCTATCAGGACACTTTGGTCCCGGAGCAGTCACTGGACCTTGGCCAGGGGTTTATGGCATCCCAGATGTCTGACATCAACATCACATTGGCCAGTGGCATTCAAGAGCTGCCAGGAAGAGAGAGGGCAAATAGTATGATTGAAAGGTAGGAGTCAGAGGAATGTAGATTGATATTAGCATGATTCACATAGATAGACTATACAAAGAATAATGTTTTATATTTTTAGTCTAATTTCTGCTTTACATTACCTAACCTAGCAATGTCAAAATTTCTGGTTCAGTCTTACTGCTAGGAGATGTGTGGTTTACACACATCTCTAATGGCTGATTATTATTATTTTCAGAAATTACAACACTAAATTGCTTCAAGCTCTCATTTCCTTTCTCCTCCACAGATCAGACACAATGGCTGAGGCAGCCTACACCTCCAGCTTCCCTGCTGCTCAAGCCAGCTCCTCCTCTTTCCCCTCTGCTCCGCTCCCTCAGTCATCCTCCTCCTTCCCCTCCCATCCGGCCTCTGACCCCTCGGACAGATCCGATCCTCAGCCCTCCATCCCTCCTATCAACTATCCCTCCCTTCTGTCATCTTCCCCCGCACTCTCTTCCACCTCCAATACTCCCTCGCTGCAGCAGACCTCTTTCACCTTCCCCACTCCGCCCCCTTCCAGCTCTACCTCCCCACAATCACTCCTTTCGTCATCATCCTCCCCTTCCTCCTCCTCAAACAACTACCATACAGTCCCAGACACCATCAGCCCCCACACTTCTACTGATGCCTCTTTTCATGCCCCGTCGTCCACCACATGTCCGTCAGATCTCCAGGACCAAGTAGCTGTTCATTCTCTGCTCACCCAGCCTGGCCAGCAGCTACAGGCTGGACCTCTTGCCACTGATTCACCCAGTGATCAAAGCTCTGCAGCTTTTATGTATCAAAATATTGTGCCAACAAATCCCAGCCCCACTCTGAGCACTGCTCAGCCTTTCCCCTGTCAAAACCAACCACCAGCTCCAGCTCTGTCTTGCTCCTTACCCATGCATGCTTCTTCCACATCTTTTGCTCCTCCATCTGTTCCCCCACAGATGCAAAATCTGCCTTTTTCCCATGTATCTCCCAGCCCGGCCCACCCTGCCCTCCACCTCTCAAATCTGACCCACCAAGCTCAAGCTCCCTCACTTGCTCCAGCTACTGCATTTCCTCCCTCTTCTTTCCCTTACCCACCATCCACCCTTCCTCACCCTCCTTTTCAACCCTCCTCTTGCTTGGCTGTTGCTTCTTCTTTCCAGCAGTCGGTCACCCCGGCTGCCACACTGCCGCCAGTAGCACACAATCCTTGTACATCATCTTCTATGCCCTCATATCCTGCTGTTGAAATTGGTGCAGTGCCTCCCTTCAATCCTGCACCACCTTATCGTCCAGAGATGGTACGGCACCACCCATCTCTTCTCCCACAGCTGGATCCATCACTTCCCCCTTCTGCCCCTAACCCAGCCCTCTACCCCACCTTTAAATCCTACCCTCTCCGGCTATGTCAGGACCCTCACCCCTCCCTCTCAATCCCATTCAGGCACTTGTACAGGCAACAACATGGCCACTCACTCTCGCAGGGGTCCTACCTGGAAATGAGCACAAGACCAATGTTTTGAAATATGGTATTTTCATATGGATGAACTTTTAGGGGAATCAATGATGTGTAGAATTAGCTTAAGCACAGTGTTTGTGTGTCTGTGTCTTCTCAGCAGTTCAGCTGACAGACTGATGAAACTGGGCCTCGTTTGTATATACTTGTTGAAGATTTTCTTTTCTATATTCATTCCAGTGTGAAAAATAAAATATTGTTTTTTCAAGCGTTTCTGACTCAATCCTTTTCAACTGAAATATTTTGCTGACAAAGACTGTAATATTTGTATGTAGCTTGAAGGATTTGTCAGATATCCAGCTGAGACTTTGGGGAGTTACTGAGAAGATATGACTAGTTTAAGTAAAGACTGGAAACTAGAGATACAATGTAAAAAATAAAAAATCGAGCACTCTTCAGTGAATTTCTGCCTTAAATCATCTTCTTAAATTTGACTGTTGGACTGGTTGGAAAATCTATGCATATTAGCCCCAAACAATCAGTGTAACCTACCACTCTCATCAACATTGAATGAAAACATAGACTGTATAAAAAGGATGGACGCTGCCACCATGATGTCACTTATGGTGTGTTCCTCAAAAAGTCAAAAAAAAAATTCCGACTTCCTAGTCAGAAATGTCTTTTGTGGAATCCTGCCTCAACTCAGAAAGTCGGAGCACGCTGACATACCCCGAGTTAGCAATCGAAGATGTCAGCACTGTTGCCAGGTTCTGTAGTTGCAAAACAAGCCCAAATCATCACCCCTCCACCACTGTGTTTGACAGTTGGTATGAGGTGTTTGTGCTGATATGCCTGCGCTTGGATTTCTCTAAACATTGCCAGATATCTCCACTTTGGTCTCATCCACAAGAAGTCTTGTGGTTTGTTCAGATGCAACTTTGCAAACCTAAGCCATGTTCATTTTAGAGAACCTGGAAACCCGTCCAAACAAGCCATACTTTTTCAGTCTTTTGCTGAGTGTACTGTCATGAACTTTCCAGACTGATGGGCACTAACAATCGTATCATTGTATTGTGTTAACACACACTTGAATATCCCAGAACTAAAATATCAAACCTTCTGCATTTACAGAGTTGCTCACACTTGCCGATAACCAGTTTCAGAACTACACTGAAAGCTTTATTTTTCTCATATAAGTGTACCTCATAATTGCTGTTACGCAAATTACAAGGAAGACTAAACAGGAAACATCTGATTTTCTATATTCAGACATGGGTCAGGATTGAATGTCTAATAAGCTCCACCCCATTCATTCAATCAAATGTGAAAATCTATTTTGTAAATAGATGGTTTATATGTTAAAGTTTTTAGAATTTAATTTTACTTCTTTCCATTGAGTTTTACTCAGAAAATGACTCTATCTTATAATTTGTTATGCAAAAGTTTTAGCTTTGATGATGAGTTTGACACCCCTGATCTAGAAGATTAGAAGCAGTTAAAGCTCTGTCACTGATCTCTGCCACAGTGCAGACAAAGACAGCATCAGTCATTTTGTGGACAGCTATGAGTACTTTTATGGCTGGGAGAGCAGAGATTGTGGGGGATTAACAGAATTTTTAGACTAACAAGTCAAAGGTACTTGACGAGGACGTCAGCAGGCAGCAGTTAATCATTTCCTCTCTTGGCTGCTTTTCGTGGCTTTTGGGGAAACAGATGTTTGAGCTCAACCCTTCTCTAGATATAATGGAGCTTTCAGCATTTGTTAAGTGTACAATTTTCTCTCCTGTTCATTACTGTAACATCACATGGGCCACAAACTACACAGCTCATTCGATCATTTGACTGAATTTGATCCACATTAATGGGACTACCATCTGAACCCATGCATGGTTCCTGCCGTGAATTGCCCTCTGCAGACAAATCTATTTTAAAACTTCCAGGAGACAATAAAAAAAAAAACTAGATTCAACATGATTATATATCTTATACATGATATCTATACTCAGGTGAGCTTTTCTTGTCCATTCGTTTGATTTCATTCTAAGGGTCAACCTGATGTTTACTCAAATTTCCAAGTTGTCATTTATTAACCAGCGAGTTAACCAAATATGATAAATTCTACCAGCTCACACTTGGACTGTCAAAGCTTTGGCTTTTCATTGTTTAGCTCTTCCGATTGCCACTGTTAGGATGGACGGTAAGGTGTTTGTTTATACAGTTTTATTACTGCAACGGATAGTAACAGACGCTGCTTCTGATTCATCATGATTGTGACTGACCGTTCTTGGAGTAAGGCCGACTAACTGTACAGACACTTTCTTCTTTCAACAGGGAATAACTCTTCCTGAGACGATCACTGAGAGTCTGTTTTTTATTTAACACACTGCTGCATTTGAGAGGAAACAAAGAAAAGAAAAAGCTTTATCTACAAGCTGCATCAGTCACACACTGCACACTTCTCCCGGGACCATGCTGTGCTCTTATTTACGTCCCTCTCTCCCTCATATTTTGCCGCTGAGGCTCCTGAGTTCTGCGGCCTCCAGGGTGGCAGCGGTGAAACAGCATGAACTGCTCTCAGACACTCTGGCCTTTGAGGACCCCCGTGCCTTCAAGGTGAAGAGTCTGGGTGAGCTGCTTCGTGCTCTGGGCGTTTTCCACCTCTGCTCCTTCCCAGTGCTGGTTAATAACTGTGGAAAGGTGAGACTGCGGTTTGTCAGAAAAGCTTCAAAATATACAAATTGACATCTGGCATTCAATCCAGTCACTACGTTTGCTCCACTTTCCTCTTCTGCTAATTTCAGTTGATGTCGGTGGCACGCACGCTCCTGGGGAAAAGGGGGTTTTCCTTGCTGCTGAGGCCCACTGTGTATGCCCAGTTTGTGGCTGGAGAAAATGAGACTGAAATCTCGCAGTCCATGCAGAAGATGAGCCTGCAGGGACTGAGACCCATGCTGGCCGTGCCGATCGAGGAGGACCTCGGAGAAAGCACCGGGTATGACTGAGTCTAAGAAGTCGCTGAAAGGCTGCTTCAAAAGACACTTTTAATTTTCACTCAATGTTCCTATTACTTGGAAGTTTCGCAGCTGCTGGGCAGATTTTAGCCTTCACTACTCTTTAGATCAATGCATGTGGACGTTTAGGTTTTTCGGGACACTTATTAACTTAACTTAATTGAACAATGATGGGATTTTGAAATACAAGAACAAATAAATACATTTCTAATTTTGCTAGAGACAGAAAAACTCATTTAACTGCACACAATCATGAAATGTGAGAAAAATCTGATGCAGATGTTTTTTGCTTATAGAGCAGTTGAGTGGGAGAGATTGCTCCTCTCAAAGCCAGCCTTACAAACTCAATAGCTCACTTGTGCAGCTACAAACAATGTCTTTAATATTTGTCTTGCACCTATCACATAAAATAAAATAAAATGTTTGTGGTATTTATTTATTTTGATAAAAATAGGCAAAGAAAAGAGTGTCAAATATTCATATATGTTCTGAATTTGGTCAACGGGAATCCAATACACACTGGGAGTCTGATAGAAGCTGTTTTTCCTCTGTGGAAGCTGAGACTGCTCGTAGATTGATGGATTTTTTTCTTGAAATCTTGAAATTTCTTGAAATCTCTTCTCAACAGGTTTGCATTAATTTGTACATAATTTCATACGTTTCATACGATTTTTTGTTTATGTATTTTTCTATGAATTGTGGCTTGTAGACTGTCTGAAGTCTGCCGTATAGGTCCCAGCCCACCTCCTGCCTCTGCATCTCAAGCGTATGATGACAAAAGTTAAAGGACCTCACACTCAGCTCCAACCCACGACACACACAACTGTGCACAGCTGTTACACTTGGGTGTGAAGTCCACTCTTCGCGGTTCTCATGTTACGGTTTATGGTTTATCGCCTGCAGTGAGAAAAGATACGACGACAACATGGATACCATGCTGGAGTGTGTGCGAATGTCCCACAGCAACGCTTGGAGCAAAGACCCGATGATGCAGCTGAAGATCACAGCGCTGCTCAGTCCAGAGCTGTGTGTAAGGCTTCCAAATCCCCAGTCCTTAATATTATTATTTATTAGAACAGATGCTCGAGGGGACTTTAAACTTCTTTTTTTTTTTGAGTGGGTGGGTAGGTGGAGGCATTTCTGAGTATTCTGGATGTATGGGAACTGGAGTGTTAACATCAGAGGCTTCAAATATGTGGGAAAAAAGATAAGGACACACATTTCAGTGTTTGGTGTATCCACAGCTGTTCCAGGTTGTTCTTGAATGTGCAAACCCAGCTCCCCCTACCTATCTGCCTTACCTCTGTTTTTATTCAGTTTTGACACTGTTTATTTCCTGAAAATGTACTTGTTGTATTAAAGGTAAAACTCACAAACATCATTAGGCAACAGCCATACGATCTGAATCTCCTCATCAGATCAATGGATGGTGAGGTGAGTCCACAATTCAACAAGTGATCCAGTTTCTTATTTGTCACCTTTCAGTTCCCATATAAAGAAGTTTAGCCTAAAATCATCTCTTTCAGCCAATCAGCTTCCCCGGTTTAGATGAAAAGGAAGCTGCCCACTTACGATCTGGCCTACTGAGACTCAACAAGATAGCCGAGGTAGGGGAGAGACAATCGAACACTTAACAAATGCTCCCATAGATGGGACCTGTTATGCTCACACACTTTTATTCTGAGATTTACCAAGAGTATTCACAGTTTTAACAAATAAAAACAATTTTAAATATGTAATTCATGCAAATATTGGCATTTAGACGGTCTATTAATGCTTGTCTCTGTAATGCCCTCTGCCTAGAAGCCCACTTTGTTCTGATTGGCTGCCCCTCTCCTGACTTCCACAACCAGAACTTGGTGGTTGTAAACTCCACCTCCTCAGTCAGGGCCAAAACTGTAGCTCTGACTGTGCCTGAGGTGACTATATAAATGGGAGACCATTTTAAAGTGATGTCAGTTCGGCACAAGTATACAAAAAATAGTTGGGGATTATATTATTTTAAAATCATGCACGAAAGTAATTGAATATTTATTAAAGAAAACAGAGAGAAGCACAATACGCCCACTTTGACACATGAAGCAAATTTAATAAGTGTAGATGCAAATTTTGAATAAAATGAATAAAACTTTTTTAGGCAAGTGTGAACAAAGTCAGAGTCCTGGTTGATGCTGAGTACACCTACATGAACCCCGCCCTCTCTCTTGTCACCATGGCAATGATGAAGAAATTTAACAAAGATGGTACCTGGATCTGGAACACATATCAATGTTACCTGAAGGCAACTATCTTTATCTTTATTTCTCTTCTCATATTATCATCAAATATCACACACTTTATGTCACTTGCACTGAGACAGTTAATGGTTTTAATTCTCTTTGTGTCTGTGGTTAAATTCTGTGGTTATCAGGACTCCAGGTCTCTCCTCTTAGACGCGCTGTCTCTATCCAAGAATGAGGGCTTGTGTTTGGGTGTCAAGCTGGTGAGAGGAGCCTACATGGACAAAGAGAGAAAACTAGCGATGAAAGAGGGTCACCAGGACCCCATCCATCAGAGCTGGGAGGACACCAATGACAGGTTGGTTAGACAGAAGGAAAACGTCCTGAGTGCAACAGTCAACTATTATTTTTGTTTATCTTGATTCGACTCTTGATACATTTCACGTCTTCTTGAACAGTTATAACGGATGCCTTGATGTGATGCTGGGCGTCATATCCCAGGAACCTGAGCGGTACAGGATCATAGTGGCCACTCACAACGAGGAGTCAGTGAGACGAGCTGTGAAACGGTGAGAATCCACAACGACGTAATCGAGGTGGTATGTGTGAAACATATGCATAATGGAAGTGCAGTTATAGGTGAGCCAATGTAAAATCCATACTAGAGTGATAAAGTTGACAAATCAGCAAATGTTTTCATAACTACTTTAAATATAAAAATACAACAAACTGTTAATGTTACTGGATTGTTGTTTAGCTTTGACAGGCAATATCTGGCAAGTTTTTCATGGGCTTAACTCAGATACTCAACTCTGCTGCTCAACCACCAAATGCTTTCCAACAGTATAAGATTGTTTTTCCAAGTA
Source organism: Perissodus microlepis (assembly GCF_051167445.1). NCBI lineage: Eukaryota > Metazoa > Chordata > Actinopteri > Cichliformes > Cichlidae > Perissodus > Perissodus microlepis. Next base: position 16,276,884 of record NC_140468.1, read on the forward strand.
GCATTGTTACATCCAAGAAATAATCACAAACAATTACTTTTTTTTGCAGAATTTATGATACTTTCAACTGTCTTGCAGAGCAAATACAATAAGGATAAAATGAAGCTTAGGGGTGTTCCTTTGGTCTTATGTGATAGAGGTTTATAGATAGATGTTTATTGGTGAGAAAGGTACAACCCCTCAAATGTATTTATGACCCCTAAAGGTTGGGAATCACTGCCATTTAATATATAAATGTTGTGCACATGCTCATCAGAATGGAGGAGTTGAGAATAGACAGAGATGGAGGCTCAGTGTGTTTCGGTCAGCTGCTGGGCATGTGTGACCACGTCTCCCTTACACTGGGTGAGCTGATTTTCGTCACATCACAGCTTGACTGATGCACTTAACATAACTATTAAATGACTGTCCACGCTTTCATCACCAAAACTGATAAACCTATGCACAATCACTGCCTGAGTGGGTTGAGAAAGGAAGCTATGGTTTTGACTTGTCTGATAATCACACCATCCCATCTCTCCTCTCCCTTCCAGCTAAGGAGGGTTACTCAGTGTACAAGTCAGTGCCCTATGGCTCAGTGGATGAAACGCTGCCTTACCTGGTGCGCAGAGCTCAGGAGAACCGCACGGTGTTGCAGGGAATCCGGAAAGAAAGAGACCTACTGAGGAAAGAGCTCAATCGGAGACTCCGGCTGAGTTTAAGGGGAGGCAGCTAAAAATCAACCAAAACTGAACTCTGCAGTTTTATATTAAAGTTTGCAACCAGGAGGTGGTGTGGAAAAGATCTTAGTGGGGAGCACTGTTGTTTAATACACTTTCATATCTCTTGAAGGTGTAATATCCAGAAAGCTCCTGAAAACTACTACTGGGCCTGTTATTTAGCAACAGAAGGTAAACTGAATTAAGCATAAAACCTTTAATTAACAATGATATGATCATGTTAATGCGTGTGGGTGAACTGAATAAAGATCTGATCACGAGAGAACACTGTATTTGATGGACAGGGTATCATAAGATTGCTTTTGTGTACTTTAATGTATGAAATGCTTATGAAATGTAATTAAACAAAAGAACATGATGCTCAGAAATGAGGATTTATAAAACTAGACTGAAGAAACAGATTCAAACTTCTCTACAGAGTAAGCTGCTGTTGCAAGATTTTTGGGGAATTTAATATACAACTTTCCACTGTTTCGCCAGAATGTGATTCAAGTTGCTGTGAAGCATCAACTAATCAGTAATAAATGTCAGCGGTAGTGACACAGTGACTGTTCCATGGTTAGTATTTACCCAAGTTTACCAAAGCACGAAGGCTTCTATGTATGCCACAAAAGATGTAACACTTTATAATTAACGCTCGACCCTGATAAACAAAGACGTTAATGAAATTTTGTTCCACGCTTTAGTGTCTTTGTGCTGATTTTAAAAAAAACAAACAAAAAAAAGAACAAGCACCAAAACACACTTTATTATTTATTTGATAAATATTAGTCAATAACACTTTTTTATCCCTTAACTGTACTGCCACACTGTAACGTCAGTAATTTCTGTTAGAAATAATAAAACTTCATATTTATTGGAAGTGGACTCTGCAGTTGCTGAGACAAAGCAACACTAGCAGACAAAGGAGTAGCAGCAAAACAGTTTTATTGAGGGAGCACGGCCAAGAGCCAAGCACACAAACATGGGGTGTTGATCTTGTTTTGAAATGAAGAACAGCTCTCCTGGAAAAACTGAAATCCACAAACTTCAAGCTCAATAATTTCCTTGATTTTGATTCCTGTAACCGCCTCTCTGGTAACCAGACTGCTTCTGCTGGTAAGATTTCTGATCTGTGGTTGTACAAAGACAACAATCATCTCATTAGTGTTCACACAAATTCATTCAATTACAAGAAAAGAAGAAAAAACCAAACAAACCTCAAAACAAATCAAAACACAAAGGTGTTACACTGAAGGACTTTGCATGTTTTCTAGCAATTGCAATTGGACGAATTTAAAATAGCATCTATTGCTGAAAACATAACCCAACCTCATTAACATATGAAACAGGAAACAACCTCAGTGAAATTTAACATACCTCTCTGGTAGGATTGCTTCTGTTGGTAGCCACCTTTCTGATCTGTAATACAAATAAAAGATCATTATCATCTAATAGCAAGATTAGCCTATGATAACAAAAGTAGACAAAGAAATGGTTCAGAAAGGTTAGAAATAAGTTCCCAAAGTACTGTGAGAACAAGATGAACTTACCCCTGTTGAAGTAACCTCCATAGACGCCCTGTTTGAGGTCAAAGACGCGCTCGTTGTTCTCCACCAAGTTGCCCAGTTTCTCTGCCAGCTGCAGAGCCATGTTCTGCAGAGACGTTGGCTCAGTGCGGTGCATCACTACCGTCTGTGTGGGCTGGTCGAGTGACGCCTGTTTTGAAGAGAAAAGAGGGGGACCCACATTAATGGCATATAAAAAGTAATCACAAATATAAACACTCTCAAAAATAAAAGCCCCACATGAGACTGCTGTGTCAGTCCACAGAACAGAAACGTCGAGTCCTACCATCAGCTCCTCGTTGATGATCATCTTGCTGATTATGCTGTGGACTGTGGGCATCTCCAATTCAAACATCTCAGACAGCGTTGCCATGCTGAAGGACAGACAAGCGTAGTAAAATTAAGGTTTGGCAGAACAGTGACCGATCACCTTTGGTCTGTGGGGAAGCTGCAGAGACACTGGTCTACAGAAATCTGTGGTTTAGTAAAGACTGATGAAACTAATACATCTGTGCTCACCTGATGGAGTCGTATACACTGCTGTAGGTGAACAGATAGGTCCTCAGTGACTCTTCTTGGATTTTCCTATTAAAAAAAACAAAAAACAAAACATAAGGACGTCTAAGTGGGATTATCACACTGGTGAATGAACCAAGTGATGAACAGGGGCAGTGTATGCTAACCTGACGAGCATCTCGCGTACTCTCTGCGCCTCGGGGAACAGGTCCCAAACCTTACTGTTCATCTTCTCATTGATGATGAAAGAGTGGCAGGTACGCCAGTCTCCCATCTTCATGGCTTTGCTGGCTGCCACCACGTGCTCCCTCATGCTCTCTGGGGGTCCTGGAGGACAAATAAAGCTGTGGTTATCCTCTGTGGATGAAACTTCCTGCTACAAAGAGCTCTCGTGATGCGTTTCGTACCTAGCAGGGGCTGTCTCTCCCCGACCCTGAGCTGGTGGTGGAACTGCTTGCTGATCATCCGGCGGCGGGCATCAAACTCATGGGCGGCCATGTAGGGTATTTCCAGCAGCATGGCTGACACCAGGTACACACACTCCAGCAGCTCCAGGTTGATGTGCATGTGGAACGGCACCTATTAGGGAGGATAAACGTCACGATGCATGTGTGTATCATCTAATGGATGTCTGACACATCAGTGTTTTAAAAATAAAGACCCAAACATTTGTTGTTTCATCACAGCCTTGATTTCACACTATTGTGGACACAGGCAGCTGGAGACACCATGGAATAGTTGGCACATTAATGTGAGGTCACAAATGTCAAAGCCCAATTAGGGAAAACACAAAAGTAACTAGTCACCAAGTGCACATGAACAACTGTATGAAATCTTCTGGAAATCTGTCCTGCAGCTGTGAGAGAGGGGCCCAAAAATTCACTCACTCACGGAGTAAATCCAGGTTACAAGCAGGTCAACACTGACAGAGAAACCAACATGTTAGTTAGAGTTAACTGCTCTGGTCAGACAGCACTTACTTGTCTTCGCTTTTCAATCTTCTCCTGCTCTGCATTCCTCTCCTGCATGTTCCTCATGAGCAAACCTTGACCCAGCAGCTCCTTGGCACGGCCAGAGGACTGAATGTCCAGGAGTGCATTGTGGGCATCTTTAATCATGCCCTGCCTAAATGCACAAATGCCAAGTTGGACCATTGTTCTGTTGTACAGGATCTGGTAGGAGGAGGGGAAAACGGTTAAAACAGGCGATCTGTATATACAACTAATAGTTTCAGTCAGAACATGTTCATATGAAGAAATAATGATTACGAGTGCCTACCTGTACAGGTGGGTCAGCGTGTTGGATGTTGTCCTGCAGGTGACTCATCAGCATCAGGTCACGTGCCTGGTACCAGCGTGAGTGCAGAGCATGGTGATATATGTGGCAGAGGATAGCACAGGTACGGATACGGTCGGTGCGATCCTTGGCGTAGATGAACTTGCAGAGGCGGTCCATGATCACAGCGCTGTCCTCTCCCTCGCTCTCCTCCTGGTCCTGCTCGGACTACACAACAGAAAAACACTTCAGCACACCATTTTACACCTTATGCATAACATTTCATTAAACATCATAAAAATAGCATCATGATGCAGATGTTTGTCAAGAAAAGAAAGTTCTGATTCTGCACAGTGCCGTCTCTCACCTTGGTCTCTCCCTGCAGGCCCAGGCTGCGTCTGTGAGCTTTGTAGTCAAACTTGTAGTAGGTGTGCATGATTCTGCGCAGGTAGACACGGCAAATTTCTTCTGTGGAGCCTTTGTTCTCCAGGTAGGTGAGCAGCCGGTCAACGATGCCACAAACCCTGCCCTCATCTTTGAGATTGTCAACGTATTCTGAAGGAAAATTTAAAAAAAAAAAAAAAGAGGAAAGAATAAGCAAAATACATCCATATGAGCAGCAAATACAGCAATACAAATTTCAAGGGTGATGTAAATCCCACATTTTAGATTGCAACCCGTTAATCCACATTTACAGTCCTAACACATTCAACCTCACAGCAGTTAATAACCGTCAGTCAGGTTTTGGCACCACTCACCCTGAGAGTGGGGATCAGTGTTCTGCATGATCTTTGTAAATTCTTCATCCATCCTTTCTACCAGGGTTAAGATGCATCCGCGCACCCTGAAAGGCTAACAAATACACACAAAGAAATTAATACCAGCCCATAGTTCACAAGACAGTTGATACAAATGCAGACAGTTCAACAGCTATGTGAGTGTTTTATTAGTCTAAACTGCTTTCTTTCTTTAAGTCCACAGATTGCTTGGGGTGGATGAGTGGGATCACCTGATCGGAGACGGCCAGATTCTCGCTGTCCTCTGCGATGTTCTCTCCGATGAAGATGTTGTTGTGCTCAAAGAGAATGTCTAGCAGCTCATCTATACAATCCAGACACTTCTTCCACATGTCAGGCTAAAAAAGGAGACAAGCCAGAAGAACCATAACTCAGGAACTCATTCTTTTCAATCCAAAATGTTAAACAGCACAAATAATATTTGTGATGACTTGCAATTTTAAGATATTTCATGTAACATGAAACACTACAGTAAATCACAGGAACCCTTTTGGTTTTGTTGATACTGTAAGAATTAAAAGCAGTGTCACTCACTTTCATGAAGGCTGCCAGGTTGGGGTTGTAGTCGTACAAGGAGGCAATAATGTTGAACTTGATCTTGACCAGGATACCTTGGCCCAAGTTATTCTCTGCAGCGATGGCTGCCAGAGCATGAAATAGCTCAATTTGAGCCGCCCTGTCAGTGAGGGAGGAGAAAAAAAGAAAAAAAGGAGTCAGGATTTGTTCAGGAGAAGAATTTCTCTGAAATACTGGACATACTTCCACATGACACGCCTGGTTTTACATTGACTGGATATCAACAGTCGTGTGAATACGTAACATTTTTAAAATATATATTTTTAAGCTTTAGTGACAAATGCAGTCGTACCTGTCTGTTCCTTTTTTGCCTCTTGCTTGCAGGATCTCATTCAGCTTCTTCACCACCACCGCTGTGTTGATCTCGGTGCCTTTAGCAAACATTTTGGGTTTCTCCTGAATGGTCGCAATGGGGAAAAAAACAAACAAACTTAAAATTAAAAATACAAATAATGTGTTGAATAAACTCTTAGAGGCAAGTTTTTCTTTTTACAGTCATTGATTTTGTTAAATTAGCCAGACAATTGCATGTTGATTTTATCACTGTCATTACTATAAATGAACACGTCGGCACTGAAACACAAAAAAGCTAAACTAAAATAAGAAGCAGCACCAGTGCATCTATTCTTCTGTCCGGCCGGCATCAAGTCGAAACAGTTTTATATTACCATCTGTTCTTTACCTTAACCAGAGGTACTCCTCCCTTAACCTTCTCCCAGCCTCCCCCGGCCTCCTCGCCTCCTTCCTCCTCAGCCTCCTCCTCAATTCGTTCTTTCTGTTTGGGCTTCTTCTTCCTCTCTTCCTTCCTGACACCGGGCTTTTCAGTGTCCTGGGCTCTGAGGACAGACGCAGTGTTTGGTAACAACACATTCACTCTACATGACTCTCTGCGGTAAAATTTGACTTAAAATCTAAAAAGTGTTTCAAAAGTTTTCTGAAGTATTTAGAACTTGCATACATTTTTTTGTGCAACACAAAATAGAGAAAAACTCACTTCTTGAGGAAGAGCACAGACATGGATGAGGTCTTTCCTTCTTCCTTATCAGAGGTTTCACCGCTGCTGCCTGACTGGTCTGAGCCCCAGTCTTCATCATCATCATCGTCGTCATCATCTTCATCAGAGGAAGAAGACTCATCCTTTCAAGAAGAGGGAAAAACTCTAAATCTTAGCTCAAGTAACTGTACAAGTATTTTGTCTTTCCCACCAGATCTTCTGCTTTTCTTGCTGTAGTTTAGTTAAATGACCTCTTACCCCAGATTCCTTGGCAGTCTTAAGAAACTTGGTGGCTTCTGAAGGCGCCTCAGGCTTTTTCTTCAAGAAGGACTTGGATGACACCTCTCCTTCACTGTCAGAGGACGAGCCTTGTGGAACAAAAAGACAAATATCAGACGATGCTGGCTCCTTTCCCCTCAGCACCAACACACATTGATCATCTCATCATTTGCAGCTAATCTTTGTACAGCACGTGAAAATGTGACTGACTGAAGCACAGAATGAAGTAATGAAAGGGGGCAAAAAACTCTTAAACTGAGTTTTTAAGTAATAAAATGCAATAAGTTCTCAACTTCACCAGTTATAGCTGATTAATCTGCTGGAGTTTCTTCAGAGTAGATTAAAAACAGTCAAAAGTTTCAACCGAACAAACTTTTAAAATCAGTTTATTTTTTGCAGTTAAACTTCAGATTCTGTGTAATATATGTGTAATATATGTATAATATATGTATAGTATATCATGGAGCTGGACCTTCAACAGTCCTTTTTAATAAGCCCATTTTCACTGGCAGCCTACAGGTTGATGTACAAGAATGATTGATCACTCATGATGAGACTTGACACGTGCACTACACATAGACACATTTCACCTATGCCCCTATTAAATCCTATGCTTTCCGGTTTGAATCCTTTACACATAACCTGTATAAACAACAAGCTCACCAGAGTCCTCTGGCTCCTTCTCCTCCTCCTCCTCATCTGCAGACTCCTGCGGATTCTAGCAGGGAGAGAGAGACAAGACATTCTGATAACTGCTTTTTTTAAGGCTGGAATTCGTATAAATTCTAATACACCAGATTAAATAACACCAGAAGGAAGCTGCTCAGCACATTCACAGAACAGATCTGATGAGACCTAAGTTTACACACCCCCCCAGAGATTCATACAATGCATAGAAAATAGACATGAAGATTTAGTCTTTGACTTTACCTCCTTGTATGCTGCTATTTCTGACTCAAAGTCTCTGTTGTACTTGCGGATCTTCTGACGCAGGGTGCTGAGAGCTTTTGCATTGTTCTTGTTCATCTTCTTCTTCCCCTCTTTATCCTCCCAAAGCTGTAAAAATAATGTTAAGTATTTGATTAGGACAAAAACAATTAAATCATGAAATTGCAGTTTAACTTTTTGTCTAAGCTACTAACCTGGTTCAAATAGTCCTCCAAGTCAGCCAGAAGGCGGATATAGAAGGGAGGAATACCCTCTTTATCCACTATATTCTTGCTTTTAAGGAAGGCTCGACAAAGCTGCTCAAACTCCTCCAGACATTTGGACATGTCTCGAATCTTCATAGCGTTGCGGATAGTCTTTATGAGGTTCGTCAACTCTTCAAACCTAAGATTCAAGAATAAATTCAGTCAAAAGAAAGAAAAAAGGGGCAAAATTTTGTATAGACTTTAAAGTTGTGACCTTTTAAAAATACCACACCAACCTTTTATCTTTGGCGCTGCGCACCACTCTTTTTGTGTCCTCCTCATCGTCGCTAAGAAGCAGCGACCTGTGAAAACCAAGTGCACAAGTCAGATCTTTACAGGAAGAACAATGTGTGTGATGAGCTTGTGATGAGATTTATTCCAAGTTTCACTTACTGCTTGAAAGTGGCTCCGGGTGCCTTAGGGGTGATCTCATCGGCAGATGAGGACTCCTCTGACTCACTGTCAGACCCAGTGGCAAAAAATCGAGACATTGCTGAAGGATGTTGCCAATCTGTACAGAAAGTAATGAGTGGTATTACAAAGATGCAGCTCCAGATTCTACATGTGTTCTATCAGCACACATTCAGCTGACAAAGATAATCACTGTGCATCTAGGGCTGGGCCATATTATACCGTTCACGGTAATACCGGTACAATGTTAGGCAACGATAAGAAAATGAAATATCGCAATAGAATATGGGTAAAACGCGCATGCGCAGTGCCTTTGTTTTCATACAGACATGGCCAAAAACCACGGCGGCAACGGAGAATGATTAGGGGGAAAGTGGATTGTTGAGTGAAACGGATGAACCAGAATTGGTTTGTGAAAATGGTGCAGCTTCAGTGATGTGGAACTGGTTTGGTGTTTGTCTGTCAGATACACACAAAGCACATTTTTTTTTGTAGAACATGCAAGTGGGCCGTTGTTATTCCCGTATTTGTCGGTGCTCGTAAATCTGGGAGTAATCTGGGTCCTAAACTCCCTCGCTTCAGGTCCCAAAGTCAAACGAACACTGCAGCATCACTGAGAGTTAAAAACTGTCTAAATTCTTTCAACTTTAATAAAATGATCAGCATTGCTGCTTTACCAGGTGTAATTATGAAGTTTAACATCCAGGCATCCATGAAAACAGAATTTATTACATTTAACGGAGTTAGAAGTTAGCAGGAAGTTAGCGGAAGTTAGCTCGCTAGTTTCGCTAGTTGCCTAAGCATGATATAGCATGTTCTGACTGAGAGATTTCTGAAAACATTCAACGTACTGCTCTGCTATCACTTCCAACATAAATGAAGACAGGAAACTAAACAGCAGTGACGTTTGTAGAGTTACTGAAGTTGGGCTAGGCAGTATGCTATGCTATGTTAGCATAACATAAACAGTGAAGCTGGAGGATGAACGCTAACACTTTTCCACTCGATAAAAGTTAACGTGAAGGTTCCTGATGGTTAGAGACATCTGCTATCGCATGGCAGGATGCTGTAAAAGGACCAAACTTCAATCAGGAGAACAACTGAGATAATCCATCCACAATACGAGATTAGTCATTAATATACTGCAACAACATGGGAATAGAGTAGCTGTGATAGAATACAGCATTAATGAATCAATGGTACAGAAGTGGAGGAAGCAAGAAGAATGAGTTGAATAAAGTTTGATTTATCTGACTGCTTTGTTTCGCTTAATGTGCCTTATAATCCTGTGCACCTTATAGTCTGAAAAATACGTATTTGACTTTTTTATTTGGCACACTGCAGTTTAATGTTGCAAAGCACCTCTTTTTAACTTCAGTGGTTATTATACATGGTTATGCTCAGGATATGTCAGCCCATTTCTACTGGAAATGCCTTTTGGTTAAACTTTCAGCAAGGAATTTGCATTTGCACTGTTAAATTTGTATATAGCTTTAATGCACATAAAAAACAGCTGCTTGTTTAAGTGAAAATAAATGGATGGGTTTTTTTTTGCGCTAGTAAAGTTGTGGAGTTGTATTTTGTCTCCCAGAAATTATACCGTCAGTTATATCGTTATTGCAAATTTTCAAATATATATCGTGATATAAATTTTGGGCCATATCACCCTGCTCTATGTGCATCTATTAAAAAAAGAAGCTGATGCTTTAAGTCCCTTAATCACAAAGGGCGTCACCACACTGTAGTTTGGGAGATTAAAAAAAAGAAGAAAAAGACTGTATTCCCTTCCTTATGCATCCTGAAAGGGATTTGTGTCCATTCTTATTAGTGATCAGGGATCTTTTGTTCATTAAACTAGAACCACACATAATCTGCTACAGGGTTTCCCAACCTTGGCACATATTTCACATTAGAAAAAAGAAAATCACACGGTACCACACAAAAGTGTCACAAAAAGCACATTGGTAATTTTCCCCCACGCGCCAGGTGTTTGTCCTCTGTGTGATATGACCAAAATCTCTTATCCCAATATAAGACGTCCTGATAATTATATAAATCACAAAAACTTAACATTTTCTGTAAATTCTGTGAATCTCGGGCAGCTCGACTCGTGTGAAGTGTTTCCAGCTGGGCGTCATGTACCTGGAGTGGAGTGTTTTAACTAATGCATGAAACTATACATTTTTAGACATAAGTTGTAACGGCCGCTGTTTTCTTTGTGAGTATTTATTACACAGCGTGCTGCGGAGAAAAGCCTATTCTAACGTTTGACTCTAAGGTTTATTTTTTAGCACCTGAACTGCTCTTTTTGGCTTCTCATCCGTAAATGCTCTGCAAACTCTTTCACGTGATTCAGTTTATTTTGAAAAGTCTCAAATGGATCTTTAGCTTTATTGTGAAAGGTTTCTTGTCCATCCGTAGTATGGTTATATTAAATATAAGAGAAAGATAGAACTTTAATAAATTAATATAGCCACTACAGTGACCATCAAAACGATGAAAAAAATATTGCCGTAAACAGTTCATTTTGCGACACCACGAAACAAACGATAGCTAAAATGAAACGATAGACGTTTTTATATCGTCATCCGATATATATCATTGTATCAAACAGCCCTAGTCCCCAGTATACATTTTTTTTGCTTTCTTCTACCACTACTCATGCTAGGGCCTTCATCCGGGTCGGGATTTTCTCCAAGACCCAGGTCAGACTGACTACTTTTTCTTTTCAAACATAGGGCCGATGTCCTGCAGGTTTTAGATGTGTCATTGATCCAACACAGCTGATTTAAATAGCTAAATTACCTCCACAACATGTCTTTAAATTCTCCAGAGGCCTAGTAATGAACTAATCATTTGATTCAGGTGTGTTGACCCAGGTACTAATCAGGTGGAACCAGACGATCTTCCACGGAACACCGGTTGGGAAACACTGGTCTACTATGCAACTCCACATTTGAAAATGGTAAATCCATTCAATATACTCAAACACATAAATAAAAATTTCTGGCTCCATATAGAGGGTGTTTTATTACTTGGACGGCGTTAAACACCCGCCAAGAATAAAATAGTAATGATGATGATAATGATGATGATGATGATGATGATAATAATAATAATAATAATAATAATAATAATAATAATAAAGCTGGGACAAATAATACTGTAGGTTCCACTAAAAGTTGCTAACGTGATGGCCTATAACAGTGCTAAAGCCTTTCATTTCACCCCAGCTGCTATCTGGTTGGCCAGTATTAGATAGTTATTGATGCAGCAACCGGCAAACAAGGAACCGGCGTTTCTCCAAAAGTTGATTCTGTTCATCTGGACGTAGCGTTTTCGATGGGAGAAACGTTTCGTCACTCATCCAACTGACTTCTTCAGTCTCCAATGTTTCTCTTTTCTTTTCCAACTGTAGTGTGTATGATTTAATTATTTTCCAGAAAAAACGTCCACCGGCCTTAGTGCTGACGCTTACATGCGTCTATACCGCAGACTGTTTGTCTAATGCTAGCATACAGGCTATACAGACTGGATTAGAGTGAACAAAGCAAATGAAAACCAAATTGCAGTATAGGTTACACGCCGTGCCCAAAATGCTTTACGCCAAATAAAACAAAATACAAAAAATACACAACAGCTAACAAGGGTACAAGTTAACTGTATCATATCAGATAACGGAACACAAACGTGCCGCGGGGTTGTTGCTAAGCTAACACCCTAACAAGAAAGCATGGGGCCTCCTCGTTTGTGCAGCCGGTAAATAAGCATCGCTTAGTCACACACTCTTATCTTAAATCTTACTGAGCCAAACTCACCTACGACCGGGTGAAAGTGATGTTTCGTTTAAGCTGTTTTAAAATCCAGTTTTGCTGCATGAGCAGGCACAGAAAAGGCGTGCGGCACAACTGTTACTCGCGTGAGGACAGGAAGTGTGCTGACGTCATCACGCAAAAGGAGGACCCGGCCTTCACGGTCTACCTGGGCCGGGTCCTTCGAAGACCGAGAAGGCCGAAAGTGCGAGGCTGTGAAATTGGATAGTCTAGCCTTCAGATTTGCGTCACCGCTGTCTCGGTTAGTGATGGTAAATTCGATTCTTTTTACTGAATCGAGTTTGAATGAGTCATTTGAGTCACTGAGTCAGTTGACCAGAGAGTGCAAAAAATTTACATTTTCACTCAAACTTAATTTGTTTCTCTTTTCATGTATATCCTACTGCTAAGATGAGTGATTGAAAAAGAAAAACAACTATTTTTATAAAGCAAAAAATATTTCTTTTTTGGTGTTTGTAAACTCCATCTCCTCAGTCAGGGTCAAAACTGTAGCTCTGACTGTGCCTGAGGTGATTATAAAAGGGAGACCATACCAAAGTGATGTCAGTTTGTATAGAAGTATAGAAAACATAGTTAGGGATTACATGATTTTAAAAACAGGCACAACTGTAATTGAATATTTATGGAGAAAACGGAGAGAAGCACAATAAGCCAACTTTGACTACATGAAGCAAATTTAATGAGTGTAGATGCAATTTTTTTTTTTTTTTTAAATAAAAAGTGATTCTATTTAACAAAGATGGTCTCTGGATCTGGAACACATATCAATGTTACCTGAAGGCAACTATCTCTATTTCTCTTCTCATTTTATCATCAAATATCAGACACTTTACGTTACTTTCACTGGCAGTTAATGGTTTTAATTATAATTCTCTTTGTGTCTGTGGTTAAATTCTGTGGTTATCAGGACTCCGGGTCTCTCCTCTTAGATGTGCTGTCTCTATACAAGAATGAGTGTTTCTGTTTGGGTGTCAAGCTGGTGAGAGGAGCCTACATGGACAAAAACAGAAAACTAGCGAGGAAAGAGGGTCACCAGGACCCCATCCATCAGAGCTGGGAGGACACCAATGACAGGCTGGTAAGACAGAACGAAAACCTCCGGAGTATAACAATCACCAATCATTTTTGATCTTGATTCGACTCTTGATACATTTCACGTCTGCTTGAACAGTTATAACGGATGCCTTGATGTGATGCTGGATGTCATGTCGCAGGAACCTGAGCGGTGCAGGAACCTGAGCGGTACAGGTTCATAGTGGCCACTCACAACGAGGAGTCAGTGAGACGAGCTGTGACACGCTGAGACAGCAACGTAATCGAGGTGGTATTTGATGTACAGAAAATCAAGATTGCTTTCATATACTTTAATGTATGAAATGCTTATCAAATTTCACAAAAAAGGAAAACATGATGCTCAGAATTTTCTGTAACCTACAGGTGAGGATTTATAAAACTAGACTTAAGCAACAGATCCAAACTTCTCTACAGACTAAGCTGCTTTTGCAAGATTTTTTGTTTAAAGCATAATCGAAATGCTTTTTTTCCAGTTTTTATATAATAAATATAATTTCACACACACACACCGTCCTCTTTATAGAGCCTCTGTAGCTTTAGTTAGCAGACAGACTGCATGTCTTTTCTTGTGAATTAAAGTATTGTACTTGTCCAAAGCATTGTACAAAATGCAATGACTTGTATGTAGGCAACAAAAGATGTACCACTTTTTAATTCACCCTCAACCCACTGACAAGCATCTTAAAGCAGGTGGACTGAGAATGATTTTAATGATATGCTTTCAGTTTTCCATCCATGTACTGAATTTATATTATCACTGCAAAAAAAACCCAAACAAAACACAACACTGTTTAATATTTATTTATTAATATTCTGTTAAAAATAATAAAACTCCAGATTTATTCCAAGCAATTGACAGAAATGGAATATCACATTCTGCCGTTGCTGACACAAAGCAATGCTAACTGACATAGAAGCAGCAGCAAAACAGTTTCATTGAGGGAGCACGGCCAAGAGCCAAGCTCACAAAATGAGGTACTGATGTTGTCTTGGAATGAAGACCAGCTCTGCTGGAAAAACTGAAATCCACAAACTTCAAGCTCAGTAATTTCCTTGATTTTGATTCCTGTAACCGCCTCTCTGGTAACCAGACTGCTTCTGCTGGTAAGATTTCTGATCTGCGGTTGTACAAAGACAACAATCATCTCATTAGTGTTCACACAAATTCACTAAACTACAAGAAAAGAAGAAAAAAACAAACCCCCCAAAAAATCAAAACACAAAGGTGTAATACTGATGGATGAATTTAAAATAGCATCTACTGCTGAAAACAGAACCCAACCCACATCTACCTCATTGACATAAAACAGGAAACAACCTCAGTGAAATTTAACATACCTCTCTGGTAAGATTGCTTCTGTTGGTAGCCACCTTTCTGATCTGTAATACAAATGAAAGCTAATTATCATCTAATAGCAAAAGTTGGAAAATAAATGGTTCAGAAAGGTTAGAAATAAGTTCCAGATTTAACAATCCCAAAGTACTGTGAGAACATGATGAACTTACCTCTGTTGAAATAACCGCCATAGATGCCCTGTTTCAGGTCAGATACGCGCTCGTTGTTCTCCACCAAGTTGCCCAGTTTCTCTGCCAGCTTCAGAGCCATGTTCTGCAGAGACGTTGGCTCAGTGCGGTGCATCATCACCGTCTGTGTGGGCTGGTCGAGTGACGCCTGTTGGGAAGAGAAAAATGGGGGGATCCAAATTAAGGGCATATAAAAAGTAATCACAAATATAAACACTCTCAAATATAAAAGCCCCCATGAGACTGCTGTGTCTATATTTTCAGTCCACAGAACAGAAACGTCGAGTCCTACCATCAGCTCCTCGTTGATGATCATCTTGCTGATTATGCTGTGGACTGTGGGCATCTCCAATTCAAACATCTCAGACAGCGTTGCCATGCTGAAGGACAGACAAGCGTAGTAAAATTAAGGTTTGGCAGAACAGTGACCGATCATCTTTGGTCTGTGGGGAAGCTGCAGAGACACTGGTCTACAGAAATCTGTGGTTTAGTAAAGACTGATGAAACTAATACATCTGTGCTCACCTGATGGAGTCGTATACACTGCTGTAGGTGAACAGATAGGTCCTCAGTGACTCTTCTTGGATTTTCCTATTAAAAAAACAAAAAAAACAAAACATAAGGACGTCTAAGTGGGATTATCACACTGGTGAATGAACCAAGTGATGAAAAGGGGCAGTGTATGCTAACCTGACGAGCATCTCGCGTACTTTCTGGATCTCAGGGAACAGGTCCCAAACCTTACTGTTCATCTTCTCATTGATGATGAAAGAGTGGCAGGTACGCCAGTCTCCCATCTTCATGGCTTTGCTGGCTGCCACCACGTGCTCCCTCATGCTCTCTGGGGGTCCTGGAGGACAAATAAAGCTGTGGTTATCCTCTGTGGATGAAACTTCCTGCTACAAAGAGCTCTCGTGATGCGTTTCGTACCTAGCAGGGGCTGTCTCTCCCCAACCCTGAGCTGGTGGTGGAACTGCTTGCTGATCATCCGGCGGCGGGCATCAAACTCATGGGCGGCCATGTAGGGTATTTCCAGCAGCATGGCTGACACCAGGTACACACACTCCAGCAGCTCCAGGTTGATGTGCATGTGGAACGGCACCTATTAGGGAGGATAAACGTCATGATGCATGTGTGTATCATCTAATGGATGTCTGACACATCAGTGTTTTAAAAATAAAGACCCAAACATTTGTTGTTTCATTACAGCCTTGATTTCACACTATTGTGGACACAGGCAGCTGGAGACACCATGGAATAGTTGGCACATTAATGTGAGGTCACAAATGTCAAAGCCCAATTAGGGAAAACACAAAAGTAACTAGAACTGTCGTCATGAGCACATGAACAACTGTATGAAATCTTCTGGAAATCTGTCCTGCAGCTGTGGACAAACTTTAGTGTGGACTGAGTGAGAGAGGGGCCTAAAAATTCACTCACTCACGGAGTAAATCCAGGTTACAAGCAGGTCAACACTGACAGAGAAACCAACATGTTAGTTAGAGTTAACTGCTCTGGTCAGACAGCACTTACTTGTCTTCGCTTTTCAATCTTCTCCTGCTCTGCATTCCTCTCCTGCATGTTCCTCATGAGCAAACCTTGACCCAGCAGCTCCTTGGCACGGCCAGAGGACTGAATGTCCAGCAGTGCATTGTGGGCATCTTTAATCATGCCCTGCCTAAATGCACAAATGCCAAGTTGGACCATTGTTCTGTTGTACAGGATCTGGTAGGAGGAGGGGAAAACGGTTAAAACAGGCGATCTGTATATACAACTAATAGTTTCAGTCAGAACACGTTCATATTATCTAAATAACTCAAATGTTTGAAGTTTTTCGGTCCGGCTTTAAGCCGTTTCATAACACAGAGACAGCTCTCATAAAGGTTATGAACGATATTCTGGTAGCGACGGACTGTGGTAAACACGTAGTGCTTATACTTCTAGATATGACTGCTGCATTCGACACAGTGGATCACGACCTGCTGATCTCTCGATTACAGCATTGTGTGGGCATTTCTGGCTTGACACTCCTGTGGATAAAATCATATTTCTCAAACAGGAGCTTCTGTGTTAAGTTGGGTTCATCATCGTCCTCTGTGGCCCCTCTTCCATGGGGTGTACCACAGGGATCTATTCTTGGGCCATTACTGTTTTCGTTGTATCTCCTGCCACTGGGTGCAATCTTTCGTAAACACAAAGTCTCATTTCATCTATATGCTGATGATTGCCAGCTTTATTTTCCTTTCAGTCGTTCTGATAGCTCCCCAATTAGACTCCTGCTTGATTGCCTTAGCGATGTTAAGTCATGGATGGCTCTAAACTTTTTTTAAATTTTAATGAACGTAAAACGGAAGCAATTCTGTTTGGCCCGAATCGTTCCTCTGATATGATGTTGACCTTGCTGCTCTGACCCCCTCACCTGAAGAGCTCGATTACCAATCTTGGGTTAAAAATCGACTCTGCACTTACTTTTGATGGCCACGTGAATGGGGTGGTGAAATCATCATTCTATCAACTCAGGCGTCTGTCGAAGGTTAAACCTTTTCTTTCAAGGCGTGACTTGGAGACTGTTATCCATGCTTTTATAACCTAATAATAGGGGTTGGACTGGGCACTCTGACACGCCTGCAGCTAGTACAGAATGCTGCGGCATGGTTTTATCTGGTAGAAGGAAATTTGAGCACATTACTCCGGTTCGGGCTTCCCTGCACTGGCTTCCAATTGAATTTAGGATTCATTTTAAATTTCTTTTATTGGTTTTTAAATCCTTAAATGGTCTGGCACCTGCATATTTTTCTCATTTGCTGAAGCCCTATGTCCCCACTCGTTCGCTCCGGTCAGCTGAGCAGCCGTTACTCTAAGTCCCCAAATCACGGCTGAAACTGAGAGGAGACAGAGCGTCTCTATCGTGGCTCCAAAGCGTTGGAATAATCTTCCTCGAAGATTATTATTATATTATATTATTATTATTATATTAATAATCAACATCAGTGCTGGTTTTTAAATCCAGATTGAAAATGCATTTTTATTCGCTGGCTTTTGACTCAGTGGTTAACTGACTTGTATTTACTTATATTTTATTGTTTTTGCTATGTTTATTATTTTATCGTATTTATTATTCTTATTGTATCTCTTATATTTCTATTGTTCAGCACTTTGGTCAGCCTTGTGTGTTTTTAAAGTGCTATATAAATAAACTATGATGATGACGATGATATGAAGAAATAATGATTACGAGTGCCTACCTGTACAGGTGGGTCAGCGTGTTGGATGTTGTCCTGCAGGTGACTCATCAGCATCAGGTCACGTGCCTGGTACCAGCGTGAGTGCAGAGCATGGTGATATATGTGGCAGAGGATAGCACAGGTACGGATACGGTCGGTGCGATCCTTGGCGTAGATGAACTTGCAGAGGCGGTCCATGATCACAGCGCTGTCCTCCCCCTCGCTCTCCTCCTTGTTCTCCTCCTGGTCCTGCTCGGACTACACAACAGAAAAACACTTCAGCACACCATTTTACACCTTATGCATAACATTTTATGAAACATCATAAAAATAGCATCATGATGCAGATGTTTGTCAAGAAAAGAAAGTTCTGATTCTGCACAGTGCCGTCTCTCACCTTGGTCTCTCCCTGCAGGCCCAGGCTGCGTCTGTGAGCTTTGTAGTCAAACTTGTAGTAGGTGTGCATGATTCTGCGCAGGTAGACACGGCAAATTTCTTCTGTGGAGCCTTTGTTCTCCAGGTAGGTGAGCAGCCGGTCAACGATGCCACAAACCCTGCCCTCATCTTTGAGATTGTCAACGTATTCTGAAGGAAAATTTAAAAAAAAGAGAGGAAAGAATAAGCAAAATACATCCATATGAGCAGCAAATACAGCAATACAAATTTCAAGGGTGATGTAAATCCCACATTTTAGATTGCAACCTGTTAATCCACATTTACAGTCCTAACACATTCAACCTCACAGCAGTTAATAACCGTCAGTCAGGTTTTGGCACCACTCACCCTGAGAGTGGGGATCAGTGTTCTGCATGATCTTTGTAAATTCTTCATCCATCCTTTCTACCAGGGTTAAGATGCATCCGCGCACCCTGAAAGGCTAACAAATACACACAAAGAAATTAATACCAGCCCATAGTTCACAAGACAGTTGATACAAATGCAGACAGTTCAACAGCTATGTGAGTGTTTTATTAGTCTAAACTGCTTTCTTTCTTTAAGTCCACAGATTGCTTGGGGTGGATGAGTGGGATCACCTGATC
Source organism: Perissodus microlepis (assembly GCF_051167445.1). Classification (NCBI taxonomy): domain Eukaryota; kingdom Metazoa; phylum Chordata; class Actinopteri; order Cichliformes; family Cichlidae; genus Perissodus; species Perissodus microlepis. The sequence goes on from NC_140468.1 coordinate 16,295,886, forward strand.
GGAGACGGCCAGATTCTCGCTGTCCTCTGCGATGTTCTCTCCGATGAAGATGTTGTTGTGCTCAAAGAGAATGTCCAGCAGCTCATCTATACAATCCAGACACTTCTTCCACATGTCAGGCTAAAAAAGGAGACAAGCCAGAAGAACCATAACTCAGGAACTCATTCTTTTCAATCCAAAATGTTAAACAGCACAAATAATTTTTGTGATGACTTGCAATTTTAAGATATTTCATGTAACATGAAACACTACAGTAAATCACAGGAACCCTTTTGGTTTTGTTGATACTGTAAGAATTAAAAGCAGTGTCACCCACTTTCATAAAGGCTGCCAGGTTGGGGTTGTAGTCGTACAAGGAGGCAATAATGTTGAACTTGATCTTGACCAGGATACCTTGGCCCAAGTTATTCTCTGCAGCGATGGCTGCCAGAGCATGAAATAGCTCAATTTGAGCCGCCCTGTCAGTGAGGGAGGAGAAAAAAAGAAAAAAAGGAGTCAGGATTTGTTCAGGAGAAGAATTTCTCTGAAATACTGGACATACTTCCACATGACACGCCTGGTTTTACATTGACTGGATATCAACAGTCGTGTGAATACGTAACTTTTTTTAAATATATATTTTTAAGCTTTAGTGACAAATGCAGTCGTACCTGTCTGTTCCTTTTTTGCCTCTTGCTTGCAGGATCTCATTCAGCTTCTTCACCACCACCGCTGTGTTGATCTCGGTGCCTTTAGCAAACATTTTGGGTTTCTCCTGAATGGTCGCAATGGGGAAAAAAACAAACAAACGTAAAATTAAAAATACAAATAATGTGTTGAATAAACTCTTAGAGGCAAGTTTTTCTTTTTACAGTCATTGATTTTGTTAAATTAGCCAGACAATTGCATGTTGATTTTATCACTGTCATTACTATAAATGAACACGTCGGCACTGAAACACAAAAAAGCTAAACTAAAATAAGAAGCAGCACCAGTGCATCTATTCTTCTGTCCGGCCGGCATCAAGTCGAAACAGTTTTATATTACCATCTGTTCTTTACCTTAACCAGAGGTACTCCTCTGTTAACCTTCTCCCAGCCTCCTTCCTCCTCAGCCTCCTCCTCAATTTGTTCTTTCTGTTTGGGCTTCTTCTTCCTCTCCTCCTTCCTGACACCGGGCTTTTCAGTGTCCTGGGCTCTGAGGACAGACGCAGTGTTTGGTAACAACACATTCACTCTACATGACTCTCTCTGCGGTAAAATTTGAATTAAAATCTAAAAAAGTGTCTGATAAAAAATATTCAAAGTATTTAGACCTTTTAACTTTGAGGAAGGTCACAAGACGCTTCCTCTTTAAGGCGTTTTCTTCTTCCTTATCAGAGGTTTCACTCCTGCTGTCTGAGTCGCTTGGGCTCCAGTCTCCATCATCATCATCATCATCTTCATCAGAAGAAGAGGACTTATCCTTTTGGGAGAAGGGAAAAACTCAAAATCTTAGCTCAGGCATCCTCTCAAATAAACTGTGCAAGTATTTTGTCTTTCCTACCAGATCTTTTGCTGTAGTTTAGTTAAATGACCTCTTACCTCAGATTCCTTGGCAGTCTGAGAACGGTCGGTGGCTTCTGAAGGCGCCTCAGGCTTTTTCTTCAAGAAGGACTTGGATGACACCTCTCCTTCACTGTCAGAGGACGAGCCTTGTGGAACAAAAAGACAAATATCAGACGATGCTGGCTCCTTTCCCCTCAGCACCAACACACATTGATCATCTCATCATTTGCAGCTTATCTTTGTACAGCACGTGAAAATGTGACTGACTGAAGCACAGAATGAAGTAATGAAAGGGGGCAAAAAACTCTTAAACTGAGTTTTTAAGTAATAAAATGCAAAAAGTTCTCAACTTCACCAGTTATAGCTGATTAATCTGCTGGAGTTTCTTCAGAGTAGATTAAAAACAGTCAAAAGTTTCAACCGAACAAACTTTTAAAATCAGTTTATTTTTTGCAGTTAAACTTCAGATTCTGTGTAATATATGTGTAATATATGTATAATATATGTATAGTATATCATGGAGCTGGACCTTCAACAGTCCTTTTTAATAAGCCCATTTTCACTGGCAGCCTACAGGTTGATGTACAAGAATGATTGATCACTCATGATGAGAATTGACACGTGCACTACACATAGACACATTTCACCTATGCCCCTATTAAATCCTATGCTTTCCGGTTTGAATCCTTTACACATAACCTGTATAAACAACAAGCTCACCAGAGTCCTCTGGCTCCTTCTCCTCCTCCTCCTCATCTGCAGACTCCTGTGGATTCTAGCAGGGAGAGAGAGACAAGACATTCTGATAACTGCTTTTTTTAAGGCTGAAATTCGTATAAATTCTAATACACCAGATTAAATAACACCAGAAGGAAGCTGCTCAGCACATTCACAGTCTTTTGACCACAGAACAGATCTGATGAGACCTAAGTTTACACCCCCCCCCAGAGATTCATACAATGCATAGAAAATAAACATGAAGATTTAGTCTTTGACTTTACCTCCTTGTATGCTGCTATTTCTGACTCAAAGTCTCTGTTGTACTTGCGGATCTTCTGACGCAGGGTGCTGAGAGCTTTTGCATTGTTCTTGTTCATCTTCTTCTTCCCCTCTTTATCCTCCCAAAGCTGTAAAAATAATGTTAAGTATTTGATTAGGACAAAAACAATTAAATCATTAAATTGCAGTTTAATTTTTTGTCTAAGCTACTAACCTGGTTCAAATAGTCCTCCAAGTCAGCCAGAAGGCGGATATAGAAGGGAGGAATACCCTCTTTATCCACTATATTCTTGCTTTTAAGGAAGGCTCGACAAAGCTGCTCAAACTCCTCCAGACATTTGGACATGTCTCGAATCTTCATAGCGTTGCGGATAGTCTTTATGAGGTTCGTCAACTCTTCAAACCTAAGATTCAAGAATAAATTCAGTCAAAAGAAAGAAAAAAGGGGCAAAATTTTGTATAGACTTTAAAGTTGTGACCTTTTAAAAATACCACACCAACCTTTTATCTTTGGCGCTGCGCACCACTCTTTTTGTGTCCTCCTCATCGTCGCTAAGAAGCAGCGACCTGTGAAAACCAAGTGCACAAGTCAGATCTTTACAGGAAGAACAATGTGTGTGATGAGCTTGTGATGAGATTTATTCCAAGTTTCACTTACTGCTTGAAAGTGGCTCCGGGTGCTTTATCAGTGATCTCATCGTCAGATGAGGACTCCTCTGACTCACTGTCAGACCTGGCAAAGAATCGAGACATTGCTGAAGGATGCTGCAAATCTGTAGAGAAATACAAAGTAATGAGTGGTATTACAGAGATGCAGCTCCAGATTCTACGTGTGGTATATCAGCACACATTCAGCTGACAAAGATATTCACTGTCAAACAGATGTGTGCCAAACTTGTTTTTCAGGAGCCGCTACCAACAAACCCGCAAATACACACTGAATATTTCGTCCTTGACATTTCTGAGGTTACCTTAAACACAAAGTCTTCTTACTCTTCAACAATAAAACATAAACTGTCTTGAGTTTACCTGGTGATATTCTCATGCACGAGGCGATATTCTCACGAGGCGACTGCGAAAACGGCAAACAAATAAACGTCACCACGCAGATGCTGTTTACAGGACAAGAATCAATGATCTGGGGAATCTTGTCTTCGTTGTTGTTCCCCTCGTACATTTTATTATTCCGATTTCAGCATTTTCGCCCCACAAATAAAGCATGCAGTTTGCTTTGTGTGCACTCAAATGGAGTCGAGCCACCTAGCATCACCTGTGGCCAAGTGCCATAGCCTACAGTCAGATCAACTTCTGACACATCTGCACCTGGCTCTATTACCATGTTTGAATTATAGTTTTATGCACAATATAACTGTAACTTTCACTGTTTTTTGTTCTTGTGGGTCTTGCAAATAAACCTTTAAACTAAATAAAATGGTACCAAAATTAAATTAGCACTCCTATTGTTCATAATGATTTTAATATTTTTTTCCATAACAAAGAAATATGTCTCCAGCAAACATTACACATTAATCCTTGACTAGTGTTGCAACATCACATCCTCTTATCATAGTCTCATAGTGTTTTCTCTGAAAAACATTTGAAATGATGGGATAACTGATTAGCACAGCTAGCGAGAACTGTTTGGTTAATTTAACAAACATTTGTGAGGAGATAGGACTTACAGTAAATGTACAGCAGTTAGACAATAATTAGTAAGCAATAGAGTCAGTGTGATTAAGTAGACCTTGTGAAAGTGAGTTACTCTTGTGTGCCAGTTGGTGTGTCATGTGTTTTGGAGTTTTTAGGTGAGTTCGTTTTAAAACGTCAACTTTCTAAGTTAAGAATATTCATAATTTAATTTCCCCAAATTACATATGACCTCTATTTTGTAGCTGGATCCACTGACGTATCACATAGTAGCTGGAGCAGTCTCAAATGGAGAACAGCTCACTGCTGCCACCTGTGGCCAACTGCATAGCCTACAACAGGATTACATCTGTAATCGCTCTCTGCACAAGGAAAGTCAACACACACTGTGCGGTACCACTCTCCACAGCAGGTGCATTCAATCTGAAAGAAAAACTATGTTGTCAGAGTAATTTATCTAAAGTCAGGTTGCTGAATGAAATTACTGCAGATAAGGCTTTTCCTTAGCTGTGGATCGCTCAATGTGTTCTGCATCCTCAGCTTCTTCTGTGCTCCTAGGTGTAAGCCCTCAACTTTCTTAGTGTTCAAGTTGAACATTGTACATTTAGTCATTGGTGTTGAAGTAATCAAGCAGTCTGCCTTTAAATCCAGGGTGTCATCCAAATTGAAATACTTGGCTTTGAGGTTCACTGTACCAAAGCTTTGACAGTTTAAAGAATAGGAGAGCCCGCCCACCACAGGCAGACCTGAAAGATCTTTAGTCCTCAGCTACCACTGCCAGAAGCGTCATCATGGGTTTCAACCTCCTATGGTCCTTAGCATCTGTGTCACATTATGCTTTGATAGATCGGGGACGACTTCAGAATTGTTGTCTTTAGGGCTAGTGGTTATATTACTGACTTCAGGTGTAGGGGGCTTGTCCGAAGACCTCGGGCGGATGTTGCATGAGCTTGTTTCTGACAAAGTTATGGTGCCATTGGGCCTGGAGGTATTGTGGTGACTGTCATTTGGGTTCGCCTCTGATAAAGTTATTGTTCCATTTGGCTTGGAAGCACTTTGGTGACCGTCAAATGAGCTCATTTCTGTCAGAGTTATTGTGCTATTAGGCTTTGAAGCAATTTGGCTACTTTCACTCTGGACCGTTTCCAACAAAGTTACTGTGTCGCTCTTCTTGGAAGGTGGTTGAGAATCAAAGGTGTTGTTCTTGAGGTCTTCCCTTAATACAGTGCTGCCACTGCATTTATGCAGAGGATGCTTTTCAAATGTGGTGTTCTGCACAGCAAATGGAGCACATTGCTTTACAGATGAGCAATTTTGATGTGGGATGTTTCAGTGGTGCCAAAACCTGCCTGACCTGAAGTTCCTGTCCCATCTTTGGTGCAGCTTACATTAAATGGAGGAAGATCGGGTGTCTTATTCTGAGAGTGGGAAACTGAAGCAGTAGTATTTAAATCATTAGGCACGCTCAGATCAGCGGCTTGCAGGACATTAAATGTCCCATTCCTGGAGTTTGATGCTTTTGCTAGTTTATCGGTAGCGGCTCCTGAAAAGCAAGTTTGCCACACATCTGTTTGACCATCACCAGTCAATCTGAAACACCGGTGTTGTGCCAAAAAGTGATTGCCTGCCAAAAAGTGATTTCCAATGTTTCCGTGTATTTTTTATGTGTAATATAGTTAGGTATGTTGCTAAAAAGACTTTGGTGAACAGGTATTACAAAGGAGTTATATATAAAATTTAAAAAATACCTGTTTCTCAAGTATCATTATAACTGTGTTATTGTACTTACATTATAATCAATCAGGTCCCTTTTGTCCACTTAAAATATGTTTACAGAACTATTGTTGTATTTGTTGCAATTTCAGCTTAAAAGAGGCATTTTTAAAGTCAACAAGAATTTTTTTTAACTGCAAAAATAAAGGATATATAAAAGTCACTGCCAAAAACTGATTGCGGCTTCTACCTTGTTAGAGGAATGTTGTTTGTTGCTCAAGATGACTTGATATCATTCATGAGTGATACATTTGATATATGTTTCACATATTATAGACCAACAAGTTATTTATAGCAGTTTAAATATAAGCAGTTTTTAAACTTAAATGGTTTAATTATTTTCCAGAAAAACGTCCACCGGCCTTAGTGCTGACACTTAAATGCGTCTATACCGCAGAATATTAGCCTGATGCTAGCAAACAGACTGGATTACAGTCGACAAAAGAAATGAAAACCAAGTTGCAGTTGGGCTTACACGCCTTACCCAGAATGCTTTCACGGCAAATAAACGAAAATACAAAAAAGTCGCACACTTAGTGACACTCTTATTGAATTAAACTCACCTACAACCTGGTAAAAGTTATTCCGCGGTTAGTTTGAGCTGTTTAAAAAATCCAGTTGTGCTGTAGAAGGAACAGAAAATGCGTGCAGCACTCTTACCGGGCAATTTCGTCAGAACAGGAAGTACTCTGACGATCAACAACGTGAATAGTCCGCAGCACTGAAGGCTCTCCGCTCACAGCGCCACTCAGCGGCTGAAACAGTGCATTTAAAAATCCCATTCTGTTGTTCTTACGGGAGTTTGGAGAAAAAACCGAATCGTTGGTCTCCACTTTTTCCTTAGCTGGTTCACCACTGCTTCCGAGGAAAGGGATTACACCAGCAAAACTGGACAAAAGTAACAGTGAAACCATTACATACGGGTAAAGTTTTAACAACTCTACCTTGATATAATATTGTATTGGAAAACCTTGCGTTTAAATCGCAGTGCATAGTAAATATTTGCCTACACAGTATTCTTGTATTTATGGAGATATACCAGTGTGTTGAATAACCTGAGATAAAGATATCCAAAGTCACAAGGTTTCACTGGAAATTCAATATTTTTAACAATAGAATATTAATCTATTATACAATATTTAATTTCAGTGGTGGAATGCCAGTAGCTATGCGTGTTGAATATGCTGATATTTTATTTATACCCGGCAGCTTGACAATGAGTATCAGTATTTGAGTGCAGTAATTCTAAATCGCAAAGACTGAAATTTCTAAATACTGAAAAAAAGGTGTTCAAATGTGTCCTCCCAGCAGAGCACTCTCCAAAGTGTTAGACCAACCAAATGAAAGACCGACACATATTAAATTTATTAGAGATGAAAATAAACAGTGTAATGTTAAACACACAAACAGACAAAATCTCATCCTCACTGCAAAATAGAAAAAACAAAAAAAACATTTCTACTTCAGTGAGTAAATTATTTTATATAATTATTAACATTTAAAAACAGCAGATATGCTTTAAAGTATTAACACTGGGATTTCACTGGGACATCTTGTTTAGTGTATTTCAGCAACTCTAGAAGAGAAAAAGAGGAAAACTTAATTATGTTCCTACAATAAAAGATTGCTTGTGTAACATAAATAACATAACCAAAAAGGAAAAAAAAGAGGATCACTTGATAATACTGAGTATATGATATGATTTGATTAAGTAAAGTCCAAATTCTTCAAGTTGTAATGTTGTAATGACTCCTGACTTCTTAATAATTTCTACAAATTAGACCCATATAACCACAGTAACAGGCCATGTGATACCTTCTTTCAGCCTTGTGTTTTCTTCTGATATCAGTTTAAGTTGTTCTTCAAGCTCAGCACATTTTGCACAACCTGAAAAACAGTTTGCATCATTAATTAAAGAGGACAAATGGGAAATTGTAACGCCCACAATTTACAGTCTATGCTAATTATTTTCACCATTGTCTTTAAATAGCAATTGATATACTGGGACATTGTATGAATACATAGGACTTAACAATCTTGTGTTAGTTGTTGTCGTCGTTTAATGTTCACAATTGTATGACATGAAATTAAAATCCAATTAACACGTAATAATAACAACAACAACAACAACAACACAGAATAAAAGTAACCTTCAGACAACATGAACACGTGATTTTAATAAACATAAAACAACCAAATTGGTTCTGAGTACCAACAGTCCACTAGAAATTACACAGCTGAGACTTGTCTCCTCAGCACTCTCAACTTACTGTGGATTTGGGTTTTAGGTAGTGGTGCTTTATTGCTGATTCCAGGCTGTTTCAGGGGCCTGGCTCTGTTGGGAGCATTACACGCTTTTGAGGGTTCACTCATACATGCTGGCACTGCAGCCTCTTAAAGCATGAAAGCACCACAGGAGTTCACTACAGGTTACTGCACTCGTGAAGCTGTTCAGCAGCATAAATCACATCAAACTTTGGCCAACTGCCCAACAGTTAGTGGAAAAAGCCAACAAACCCTTTGGCATATCAGGAAATCTGCACTGATTAGTTTATCTTTAGAAAACACAGTGAAGTACTGTTCTATACCTGTGACTTAGATAAAGTTCAGACCATGTCACAAGTTTCAAGTGCAGAAATTCCAGTAAATTTCCAACATACCTTCTCCTTGAGCTTTGGCAGGCAAAGCTCTCTTACTGGGCTGCTTGAGGATTGTCGCTTTGTTTCTAGCATCACAGGCAGATACTGGAGCTTCGACACTATTGCATGGATCGGAAGCATCTGCAAAGGGTGGAAAAAAGAAAAATCTACATGACTGTACACTTACACTTAGGTTTCAAGCTGCATAAGTTTCATGCAAATACCAAAAATACCAAACAAAGCTGTTAAAAAGGCTGCAATACTAGAGCATGCTTTTCTTATTTATTTACCCATTTTCTTCCTCTTTGACACTAGCAAACTGTCAGCTCTGGTTAGAGGGTGCTTCTTTGCTTGTGAAGTCTTGGTCACAGGGTTAGTTGCTATGTAGACAAAAAGGAGAAACTGTTACAGAAAAATAAATGAACACATCTTTCACAAAAATCAGATACATTTCTACAGTAATTTCCTTCTCTATAAAAAGCCTGAAAGACCACAGAAGACAACTAAAGCAGATGATCACAGAATTATTTCCATGGTTAAAAACAAAACAACTTCACAACATCTACCAAAGTCAACAACACGCTGGAGGAAGTAGAGGTATCATTGTCAAGACCTCCAGTCAAGAGAAGCCATTTATAAATGGAAATACAGAGAGTTTACAATGAGGTGTAAAACCACTAGTTACACTCAAGAACAAGAAGGCAATATTAAACCAGAAAACACCTAGAAGTTTGGCATCAGCTGCATTTTTATCAATTTTTTTCCCCCTCGAGTATCAGAAGAAAGGCAACTTTACTGTGTATCTGAAGTGAGGGCAAATTGAAACTTTCTAATGTACAGATACAGTTTGACAAATGTGTGAGTACCTGTAGGTCCACAGAGCTTGTCGGTACTTGAAGAAATTGCTGTACTGCTTCTTGTTAAAGGTGGCCTAAGACACATAGTAGCTCTCTGGATCCCTGATGGGATTCCACTAAACTGCGATCTTTGTGAGCCACAAGCGGGCAGCTTGGATCCTGGTATTGGTACAAAGGGGAAGACAGAGATGCCCCGGACGCACCGTGCGAACACACAGATACAGTACATAGTTACACTGAGGTTATTAAACACATGATTATGGGAATAACAAAACTGGGACCTATGCAAACCTTTCTAAAAACAAAGGTATACACTTCCTACCTGTTGCTGTAGCACGCAGGTTGTAGCAGGATGTTACTCCTGTGGTCTTAAATACACACACACGAAAAGAGGACGTTAACGACAGACTGTCAAGTACATGGATGTACAGCTTTTAATCAGTACAAAATAAAATGGAACAAATAATAACTAATAGGTTCAACCTGTGTTCATGTTCTCAGATGGTAATATCAACATTTTGCAAACATTTAAGTCCTACCCCCTGGGGTGCATCAGGGGCAGTGGCAGCAGTGTTTCTTGAAGCTTCAGCTTGGGTTCTTTGTCTTTTCATAGGTAAGTTGGATGCCACTGTATTCAACCTGGCTGGAATTGAGGAATGTGACTTTGATTTCATCAGCTGAGCTCCAGCTTTCGGGGGAGGGCAAAGGGATTTAGCAGCTGGCTGTTTCAAGAATGTTTTACGGTCACAGACAAGGTTTGATGGAGGATCTGATGGCATCTGATCAGCTGGCTTCCCGGGACCATCTGTGTACAGCTTCTTCTGTACTCCTATGTGTAAACCCTCAACTTGCTCAGTGTTCAAGTTGAACATTTTACAGTTAGTCATTGGTGTTGAAGTAATCAAACAGTCTGCCTTTAAATCCAGGGTGTCATCCAAATTGAAAGACTTGGCTTTGAGGTTCACCGTACCAAAGCTTTGACGGTTTAAAGAATCGGAGAGCCCGCCCACCACAGGCAGACCTGAAAGATCTTTAGTCTCACAGCTACCACTGCCAGAAGCGTCATCATGGGTTTCAACCTCCTTGGCACTATGGTCCTTAGCATCTGTCGTAACATTATGCTTTGATAGATCGGGGGCAATGTCAATATTGTTGTCTTTTGGGCTGGTGGTTAGATTACTGACTTCAGGTGTAGGGGGCTTGTCCGAAGACCTCGGGCGGATGTTGCATGAGCTTGTTTCTGACAAAGTTATGGTGCCATTGGGCCTGGAGGTATTGTGGTGATCGTCACTCGGGTTCACCTCTGATAAAGTTATTGTTCCATTTGGCTTGGAAGCACTTTGGTGACCATCAAATGAGCTCATTTCTGTCAGAGTTATTGTGCTATTAGGCTTTGAAGCAATTTGGCTACTTTCACTCTGGACCGTTTCCAACAAAGTTATTGTGTCGCTCTTCTTGGAAGGTGGTTGAGAATCAAAGGTGTTGTTCTTGAGGTCTTCCCCTAATACTGTGCTGCCACTGCTTTTATGCAGAGGATGCTTTTCAAATGTGGTGTTCTGCACAGCAAATGGAGCACATTCCTTTACAGATGAGCAATTTTGATTTGTGATGGGGGATGTTTCAGTGGTGCCAAAACCTGTCTGACCTGAAGTCCCATCTTTGGTGCAGCTTACATTAAATGGAGGAAGATCAAGTGTCTTATTCTGAGAGTGGGAAACTGAAGCAGTAGTATTTAAATCATTAGACACGCTCAGATCAGCGGCCTGCACGACATTAAATGTCCCATTCCCGGAGTCTGATGCTTTTGGGTTTGGCTGTGTCGCATAGTTTTTCAACTCATCGTTTACTTTGTGACAAGATTCCACAAGTTCTGAGGGGGCGTTCTTTTGACTACTACTACACTCCATATTCGATGTAGACCTTACACTCTGAGCTGACGTGTCATTGGACGAGGTTGTGTCATGTGTAACATTAGCTGGTTGACTGCTGAATGTATCATCAGGTGATGTTGAGCTCATCTTCATATTTTGTCCACTGGGCTCGTTGGCTGACTTTGCTTCATGGCTGGCAATCAGGTCTTTAATGATAGCTTCAAGTTTATCAGAAAACTCCACAGGCTCTTCCCGGATCTCTGAGGTAACTTTTTGATTAGCACTGCACTCCACATTAGAGTCTGCAGATATGTCACTAGAAGATATTATTTCTCGAGTAACATTAGCAGGATTTTTCCCAAGTGTATCCCCTGCTGATGCTTGACTCGTCTCTATATTACATTCACTGGGCTCTGATGAAGACTTGCTATTTTCCAAAACACTTCCCATAGTAATATCCTGAGTTACATCCAAAGAGGTTTTTGCTGTGCTTTCCCCCACACACTTGTCGGATTGTACACTTGTACTTTGCAATTTTTCGCCCGAGATGACATCTGAACTGCTAGGCTGTGCCGCAATTTTTCCACTTTCCATTCCATTGAAAGACCTGTCGCGTTTCAAATCAAGCGGCGGAAGAGCCTGAGTCACATCCATGGAGAATGTCTGTTCTCCTGGTGATAATGGTGAATCACGTGTAACATCAAGGAGAGTAATTTCTGGCAAGAATTTGTCAAGTATCAGCCAGGGGACCGGAGCATGCTTGTTCTGAGAGGCATCAATCATTTTGACATCTGGGTCTGTAATCTCTGTTGTTGCCATATGTTGTGAAAGATCAGGAGGATGAATTTCAGGAATATTTATTTTAGGGCTTGTGCTTGCAGAAGTTGCAGGTGCGCTGTCAGGAGCAGGGGAGTCATTTCTAGTAAGCTGTATGGTAGAATCACATGTAGAATCAAATAGGGTCACTTCTGGCAAGCATTCGTCACCTAGAAAGGACACAGGACCATCCATGTCACTGAATAATTGCCCAGAATAGCTACTAGGGGGATCTGAGTTTAACTGTTGGACAGAACCTTTTGTTGATTTTTGACAATCTGCTGTGGCTGCACCAAAGGAGAAAAGAGAAAGTGTCTGACGACGATTATTTTCATGTGTTGAATTTTCTGGAGATTTGTTGCCAATATTTAAGTATTTTAAAATTGGTGTCAGAGCAGACTGGAAAGAAATCCGTGACTTTGGCTTGCTGCCTGTTGGAGCAGGGGTTGAAAAGGTGCAGGTGTCAGAAAGAGGCTTGTTTTCTTCATGGGGCCATTTGAGTTTAGAAGTCCCAGCTTTAACAGTGCCCCTGGGTGGAATGTTTTCACAGCACTCATCGGCATCTGGATTTTCCCGAATGTATAAGCCTCGCCCAGTTGGTTTGTTGGCCATGGATGGTGATGCTTCTTCTCTCACAGAATAAATGAAGGGCTTCTTATTTAAAACAGAGGGCAATACTCAGACTCCACACATATTATCAGCTGTCTCAGACTCCCTGTGCCTAAAATAAGAAAACAGAGCTTGACTTCATTGGCTTATGTAGACAACTGAATGAAAATGTCTCACTGCTGAATTCTTTTACAGCTATTTTATTTATACAAACTAGATATTAAAACAGCAAAATCAAAATGCAATTTAGCACCGACAGTAACGGACGACCATGTAATCTAAACTTGTGCTGAGTTTCTAATGTTACACCCCCCCACCCCCCAAAAAAACAAAACCCGTGTCAATTTATTTTAAACCGGTAAAACTAGAGATTAGGTAACGCATACAGCAACATCATAGCTTAGGAACACAGATTTGGTTTGTAACGTAGAGATTACGGCGGTTTTAGGTTGGAAAACGTTGCTCTCCGATTGTTTACTATGTCCTATATATGTACTATATTTACGATAAATAGTTATTTCATTCATGTAATGCTCGGAACACGAGATCATCTTGAACGAGCATAGGTTAAGCTAAAACCTTGTAACGTTTGTTAGAAGAACGGAACCAGCTCTGCTTACCTGTAAACACGAACTTCTTAGCGGATGTTTATAGATGTGAACCTGTTTTAGTCTCAACGAGATTCTGGTTTGATAAGACAAACAGGGATACTACAAAAGAAATATCAGCATAAACTCTGAAACTTTTATCTTGTTAACCAACGAAGCGCCTGTCTAGTTCAAAATGTCAGTTTCCTTCACGCTCATTGGATGATTTACACCAATCATAACGCAAGGATTCTTCTTCTGTGTTTAATCGTGAATTAGCCTTCATGCACAGACGATAGCGTTACAGTGCCATCTAACGTTGTTTTGAAAACATTTCGTGACTTTTAAAGTGTGCTTAAGTGGGCTGGGCCAGTGAAACGCTCCTTTCAATCAGTGTGTAAATAAGGTTGACTACACATGTAATCCATCTTAATGTAAAAAAGGAATGCAATTTCAACAGTATGTCTCAGTTTTTCTACATCATAGAAAAAAATGCAGCTATAGCAAATGAAAGAAATGTGCCAGTATGACTATTTGGGCTTAAACGAGAAGAAATACATATGTAAAATTATAGAAAAAGCTCACTGGCACCACTGTAAAAAAACAAATAACAAACCCCCCCCCCAACAAAAAAACAAAACAAAACAGAAATGTCTGTATGATTATATAATAGCATTTAACTGCTTCTGTCATTTAATTCCTTTTTAACCATGGACACACTGTAAAAACACATACATTTTTATAGTATAAGGAACTTCCCTGTCATTTAAACGATTAAATGTATCACCTGATTACTTTAGTGTAATATGCGGGGGAAGCTCTTTATCAGTAGGAAAAGTTGTACAACTTAATAAAAGTCATCCAGTGGGCTGCATTGAAGTCTTTGTCGTGGCGATTTTCGCTTCCAGACATTATGTTTGATACCACTGCTCCAGGAGGTTTAAAACAGTATTCATTATAACATTGTGCGCAGCTCTCTGATCTGTTTCTTTTTAGATTCCCCTTTAGTTTTCTACACTGTGCATAATAGGTATGTCAATTCAAACTGTTCTACCATGTTTGAATAGACATTTAGGAAAAGAAATAGAGTAGGGGTTAGAAATGAGTTTATTAGGGTGGCAACTCAAGTTGAACAGTTTGGAGAAGAAATGTTTTCGTGACTGCTCATACAAGGGAACTCATGTTTCTTTGTTTTGTTTTGTTTTGTTTTTTAAATTGAGATTAATTGTATCAACACTGTTTTCATGCAAGAAAGTTTATCTTTATTTTACAAATTACATTGAACAAGTAGGGGACATAAAGAACAATTTCTCAGTACACAAAAGGTATCTGCACGCAGCCATTGAGCTTCTCACTCCTTTGGTGTTTTCTTCAGTTTGGTCTTTAGCTCTGCCATCAGGGGATTTCCAAATCCTCTGTGGACACAGAAGAAAAATAAATAAATACATTTTTAAAAAGTCAGAAACAGGACGTGTCTTTTCTGGTGACTGTTTTTTTTTTCCCTGTTGCCATCCTTACCCGGGATGTTTTGGTGGCATCCATTTAGGCTTCTTCGGTGCCTCCTCCTCCTCCTGTGGGGGAGCGTCGTTCTTCTCCTCTGGCTTTGTTTCAGGTTCCTGTGGTAATTCCGTCATTTTAATGATACATATATATATCTTAACTTAAGAGGAAAAAAAAACAGGTATTTAAACACTCTTAGCAGTACCTGTGACACTGTTTCCTGGGTATTTTCGTCTCTCACTGCCCGCTGTATCTTTTTTAAAACAGGAAATCCAGCACCGAGCCCTAAGAAAAGCAAACGTGTGAAATTATTTGGAAGTTGTGAAAATAACAGGATATAAAGACCAGAGAAAGTCTTAATAGACTATCAAGACTAAGATACTGTGATTCATGTATCATGAGTGACCTACCAGGGAGTTTTATTCCAATACCTATGCCTCCTAAAGGCACACCTCCAGGGAGTTTGACCGGCAAACGTGAAGATGGTGTAGGTGTGGGTGTGGGTTCCTCCGAGGGCATATGGAGCAGGGAGCGGGGATTTTTAGGTGGCCTTACACGAGGGTTCTTAACAGCAATTCGTGACCTTTGCACAGCAAAGTCCAGCACAGGGCCATCCACCTGTAATGCCCCAAAAGTCTGTTATGAACATTGTTTGATTTTAATCAAAAAATTTTTTATGCCATATAGAAACAATACCTTATTCTCATATTCGATTGTTGGCTCTTCGGCTACCTGGGCCTCGTTTAGCACAGGGAATAAGGATGAATGTGCAGGCTGTGGTCTATTCAGTGAGGACAAGTTCAGTGTGTCCTTCTCAGGTTCACTTTGTGAGTCACTTTCAGATTCTTCAGACTCAGCGGGTTTGAGTTCATCTGAAGAATCAGATGCGGTTACCTCAAGATGCTCCTCCTCAGCTTCTGCCTTCTTGTCATGCGAAGGAGAGCTCTGTGTTGTCATTGTTGTTACATCTGCTTCTTCAACATCCTCATACGCTTTCTGTGATCCACTTTCAGTCTCTAATGTTTCAGCTCTTTCTTCTGCTTTTTCTCGAGATTCCTGGTTCAGATGTGATTGAGCTTCTATATCAGCGACCGATTCTTTCTCTGTCTCGGCTGATTCCTCTGTCAGTAAGTCCTGAGTTTGAGGCTGTGCGATAACACCAAAGATGTCTGTGGACACGCTAGCCACCAGCTCATGGATCCCCTGGAGTGAGTCAGTGCTCGTTGATTTCAGCAGCTGGGTCTCACTACTCTGAATACACGATTCGCTGAGAAACTGGTCCAAAAATCCAGACTCCACAGTTGATGAAGACATTTCTGTGTCACTTACTGCCTCAGATTCCCTACAAATGGCCTCTGCTAGTGACACTTTCTCATTCTCTGTTGATATTTCACCCTCATTTAAAGTGTCTGTTTTGACGTCCAGTGGCTTGGGCTCTTCTTGTTTAATCTCATCAGTGTCCTCTGACATCACCGCCTCAATCCACAAGTCAAGGATTTCTTCATCAATTACGTCTTGATGTCCACTGACTGAACCACCTTTTTCCTCTGATGACGTCATTGGCAAATCCTCTGGTCTGGGCTCGTCAGCTGTTTCAGCTACTATTATTTGTGTCTCACTTATCTCAAATGCTCTGTGTGGCGACTGATTGTTTATCTCCTGAGTCTCAGAGTATTGAGATATTTCCAATTCTGCATTCAGAGGAATCTCTTTGTCGCCTCTTTCTGTGATTAGCTCACCTGCAGTTTCTTTAGTTATCTGTAGATCCATTTCATTTAAGGTCTGGATTCCATTTTCTGCTTCCTCCTCTTCATCTTCACAACCCCTTCCTTCTTTTTCAATGGCTTTATCTTGCATTTCAACAGAGCTATCATCAACTGATATAGGCTCAGTTTCAGCTAAGGGTCTCACAAACCCATACTCACTCGTGTCTTCTTGTAAACTTAACGGTCTGCTGATGCTTTGATCCAACTTTATGGCTGCTACTGACTCCTGAATGACGAATCCAACCACTTCTGCTGCTGCAACCGCTTCTCTTGTTTCACCTCCTGTAGATCCTCTGCCACCATCATGCAGCCCTTCTGATCTCCTTTCAGTCTCGTCCACTAAACCAACATGTGTTCCAGTCACCTCTGTCTTCATTGAACTTGTCAGTAATTTTCCTTCTTCTTTGTCAAGTCCCGATTCTTGAATTATTCCTTCAACAAGCTTTCTCTCTGCCTCTAGTTCAAGGTCCGGTGTTCCTTCGTGCTCCTCCGCAAACAAACCAAAGCTCGTCTCAGTCTCTTCTTTGCTTTCTTGTTTCTCTTCCATGGACTCCTTCAGCAGTAAATAGTCAGCTCCAGTCCTGCAGCCACTGTTTTCAAGGCTCTCCTGATCTCCGCTCTCCACCTCTTCTGGTAATTGAGTTGCCGGGATTTCCTCACAATCTCCTGCTTCCAGGAACCTTTGTGTTGTATTTTCATCGGCCCCCCGAAGCTCATTGTTATATTTGGAAACTCCCTCTTGAATTTCCTCACACGTTGGAGTATTTAGTTCCTGCAGCACGGCACACTGGCCTTCACTGATCCCCGGGAGAGTGTTTTTAAATTCTTCGTCCGTTTCCTGCGTCGTCTCGCCTTTGGGCTTTACTGTAACTGAGGTGCTTGAATCTATAATTTCGTTGTAAAATTCTCCGGTGTAGGATTCACTGGAGACGCTCTCCTCTTTTTCTTGGTCTTGATCAATGAGTCTCTCTTCTGCTGAAATATCTGTTACTGTCACACCGGTCTGCCTAGTTTTGGTCTGCACTCCTGGGACTCTCATATCCTCCTCGTATTTATCTGTGAATCCAGCTGTGTGCAGCTGTGAAGCAGTCTTCAGTGCAGCTTCTTTACCGGATAAATCATATTCAGTTAAAAGATTTTCTTCTTCAGTGTCTTCTGCTTCTGTTCCGATGTTCTCGTCCAGATCTGGCACTCCTGTTGTCTCGTTGACGGCAGGCCGCTCTGTCTCAACCCACTTCTCTTTCTCACCTTTATCATTTTCACTGCTATGAGTCATGGCATAAGATTTTGTGATAACAGTGAGCATAGCCACTGATGCATCTGGCTGGTCTCCAAAAGCTGAGAGCTGATTTTCAACTTGACTTGTTTTCTCCTCTGACTTGATTACATTTTGGGAGTCCAGTTGTAGCATAACATCACAGGCTTCTGATTCTAAAACTTGATCATCTTCATGCTGCATTTTATCATCTTCTTCCTTTAACTCAGTTTCTTTAATGTTATCTGTCATTGGATGATCTTCCAGTGTCATTACATCATTTTTCTGTACCTCTGCCTCCTCTTCTGGACTTATATCTGTACCTATGCACACTTTCACCTCAGTGTCAGTTTTATCATTGTCCTCTGCTGCCTCAACGGTTTCTGGCTCTAAATCTTGTTCATCTTCATGCTGCAGTTTATCATCTTCTTCCTCTAATTGAGTTTCTTTGCTTTCATCCTCTCTTGGATGTTCATCCAGTGTCGCTGTATCAGTTTTCTGTAACTCAGCCTCTGTTTCCTGCTTGTGATCATCCAGTACGGAACTTATATCTGTAGTTATGCACAGTTTGACCTCAGTGCCCTCTGCTCCTAACTGCTGTTCATCTTCATAGTCTGTTTTATCATCTTCTTCTGGTACTTCAGTGTCTTCTGCTTCTAAATCTTGTTCATCTTCATGCTGCATTTTATCATCTTCTTCCTCTAACTGGGTTTCTTTAGTAATTTCATCCTCTCTTGTATGTTCATCCAGTGTCACTGCATCATTCTGCTGTTCTTCAGACTCTATTTCCTGCAGGCGATGGTTATCATCATCATCGGGACTTAAACTTGTGCTAATGCACGCTTTTATCTCAGTGTCTTCTGCTTCCAAATCTGCATGATCTGTTTTTTCACCTTCTTCCTTTAAGTTGTCTTCTTTGAACATTTCATCCTCTCTTGGATGTTCATCCAGTGTCGCTGTATCAGTTTTCTGTAACTCAGCCTCCGTTTCCTGCAGGTGATCATCCAGTACTGGACTTATATCTGTAGTTTTGCACAGTTGGACCTCAGTGCCCTCTGCTCCCAACTGCTGTTCATCTTCATAGTCTTTTTTATCATCTTCTTCTGGTACTTCAGTGTCTTCTGCTTCCAAATCTTGTTCATCTTCATGCTGCATTTTATCATCTTCTTCCTCTAACTGGGTTTCTTTGGTTTCATCCTTTCTTGGATGTTCATCCAGTGTCACTGCATCATTCTTCTGTACTTCAGACTCTATTTCCTGCAGGTGATCATTATCATAATCATTTAGGCTTAAACTTGTGCTAATGCACACTTTTATCTCAGTGTCTTCTGCTTCCAAATCTCGTTCATCTTTATGCTGCAGTTTATCATCTTCTTCCTCTAATTGAGTGTCTTTGGTTTCATCCTCTCTTGGATGTTCATCCAGTGTCGCTGTATCAGTTTTCTGTAAATCTGCTTCTGTTTCCTGCTTGCAATCATCCAGTACTGGACTAATATCTGTAGTTATGCACACTTTTATCTCAGTGTCTTCTGCTTCTAAATCTTGTTCATCTTCATGCTGCATTTTATCACCTTCTTCTTCTAATTGAGTTTCTTCAGTAATTTTATCCTCTTTTGGATGATCATCCAGTGTCACTGCATCATTCTTCTGTACCTCTGCCTCTCCTTCGTACGTATGAGCCTGATCTTCTGGACTTATATCTTTGATACTGCACACGTTTATCTCTGTGTCTGCTTCTAAATCTCGCTCTTCTTCATGATGAAGTGTATCATCTTCTTCCTTTATTTGGGTGTCTTTGATAATTTGGTCCTCTCTTGGATGATGATCCTGGGTCACCGCATCAATCTTTTGTACCTCTCCTTCCCCTTCGTGTACGTAATCCTCCTCTTTTGGACTTTTTGTCATGCATACTTTGAACGTGTCGTTTTCTGCTACCAAATTGTCATCATCACAGTGCATGTTGTTATATTCCTCTGTTACTTCAGTGGCTTCTGCTACTGAATCTTGTTCCTCTTCATGATCTGCTTTAGCATTTTCTTCCTTCAGTCGGGTTTCTTTAACAAGTTCCTCCCTTCCTGAACGATCATCCAATAACACTGCATCATGCTCCTGTACCTCTCCCTCTCCTTTCTGCATGTGATCCATATCATCTGGACTTATACCTGCAGCTATGCATGCTTTTACCTCAGTGTTTTCTGCTTTTAACTCTCGCTCATCTTCACTGCGCAGTTTATCATCATCTTCTTCTTTTCTCTCAGTGTCTTCTGCTTCAAGGTCTTCCTTCTCTTTATCATGCGTTTGATCCTTTTCTCCTTTTACTTGGGTTTCTTTTATTTTTTCCTCCTTTGTTGGATGATCACTGGGCAACCCTAATCTCACTGTTGCATTCTCAGCATCAGTTTCCTCCTCAGTTGTTTCTTGGCATGTTGCAACCTCGGAAAAATTTTGTGGTCCAGAAGCAGCATGTTCATGTTCATCATTTCCAGGCCCTGCAAGTCCTGCACAAGTGGGCATTTTTTCGATCTCCATCGTCTCTCGTTCATCTTCTTTTGCTCTTGAATCATTTGAATGATCATTTCCTGTCTTGTCGCGCTGTTCCTCTCTCTTGCCCTCACCATCCTCTTTGCTCTCGTCGACTTTTCTCAGCTGGGTTTTGTACTGCATGCTTTCTTCATCAACCCCTAAGTCGATTTCTGTGGTGCAAAGTTCCCATTCGACAACGGGACGAGACGAGCTCAGCAGAGAGGATGTTGCGACAAGCTGCTCCTCCTCGACACCTTCTCTGCTACTGTCACCCTCTGTTGAGTCAGAGGGAGGGTGCTTGATTTCAGCTGCAGATTCCTGATTTGTGTTTGGGTCATTGTTGACAGTGTCAGCGGGCTGTGACCTGATGAATCTGTTTACAGCTCCAGTTATGTAGTACTGAGAAAAAAAAGGAAGGAAAAAGAAATTTGCATTATGTAACACTTTATTTTGCAGCATCAATAAAATCCAACAAAAGACAAAAGTGTGAATATATTTGTTTTCCCGCATTGATTTATTTTCAGTCATTCCAGGCAGTTTGTATAGCCCATGGTTTTTTTTTAAAAGATGCACAAGTAGCATTTAAAGACTCTTAGTGTCACTGCATTCAAGGCTATTTACACAATAGTTTCTTTCCAGCTTTGTAGAAACTTCAGGGAAGTCTTTTCCTGTTTCAGCACCACAATACTCCCATGCACAAAACACAGCCATGAATAGGAAGAACCTGACCGGCCTCCATGGAATCCTGACTTCATTGATTATAAGTTACATTAGCTGCTGATGTATTAAAGTAAAAAAATAAAAAAATAAATAAAATAAAAAAATAGACTTTAACCCTGTCAGTGCCCACCCCCAAAAAACAAACAAACAAACAAACAAACAAACAAACAAACAAACAAACAAACAAACAAACAAACAAACAAACAAACAAACGAAGGAATTGCATAAAAATGAAAATAAGAATTATTTGTATTATTTTTGTTTCATTTGTTAAGATGTCCAACAAACACTCCTGTTAAAAATAATAAAATAAAAATCATGGTCCATTCTTTACAGGATTGACCAAAACACAAACATTTTATAAATACAACATGGCAAACATAAAGCATTTAGTTTACGCTGAGAAACATCTGCATTTATTTCAACTTATGTATTTTTGATGATCTCAAGATATTTTCTTTGTTTAGCTGTTTCTTTTATCTCCAACTTCCCCATATTTGTCTGTTGTAGCTGGTGCACACTGTTCACCAGCAAGTAGCCAGTGTCGCTTGTTATCAAGAACGTAGGACAAAGTTTGATTGTATTAAGATTTGTTTGTGGGCATCTTGTCCTTTATTGGACACAGAAGTGCACACAATAGACTCAGAAGTGGGGAGAAGGAGTGTGAGTAAGCAGACTCAAACCCAAGCACCTAGAAAGGAGACTCGAGCCTCCAGAATATGGGTCACCTGTTCGAACTGGTGAAACAGGCTTTAAAACATCGGAATCTGTTTTTTTTTTCATTGTATATCACCAAGTGTCACAATGGCTACTGAGACCAGCTGTCAGGCGACTAAACTGTGACAATAACTACCTGCCACGTCTGAAAAGCAGGTTGTTGAGAGAAGCGAGAGTGGTTTAAAAGCAGATGTGAGTCCAAAATAAAGAGATGAAAGGACCTGAATGTTTTTTTGTAGATGTCATGGGAACTGCAATTAGTTGATGTGGGTTCATCACTACCAGAAATGTGAAATAATTAAACATCCAATCCAATTATATTTTAATCTAACTTAAAAAACAAACAGAGTTTCATGAAGTGCTGTCTGTTATTAGACTCAATTGGCTTCTCTCAAAATGTAAAAGAACCCACCCACCACTTTAATCACACTCTAGATCTTGTTTTAACATATGGCATAGAAACTGAACATTTAACAGTGTTTCCTGAAAACCCTCTCCTGTCTGATCATTTCTTGATAACATTTACATTTACAATAATTGATTACACAGCGGTGGAGAGTAGATTTTATCAAAGTAGATGTCTTTCTGAAAGCGCTGTAACTAAGTTTAAGAATATAATCCACCCACTGTTATCATCTTCAACGCCCTGTACCAACACAGAGCAGAGCAGCTATCTGAACGCTACCCCAACAGAGGTCGATTATCTTGTTAATAATTTCACCTCCTCACTACGTACGACTCTGGATACTGTAGCTCCAGTGAAAACTAAGGTCTCTAATCAGAAGTACCTGACTCCGTGGTATAATTCTCAAACACGTACCCTAAAGCAGATGACTCGTAAGCTGGAGAGGAAATGGCGTGTCACAAATTTAGAGGATCATCATTTAGCCTGGAGAAATAGTTTGCTGCTTTATAAGAAAGCCCTCCACAAAGCCAGAACATCTTACTATTCATCACTGATTGAAGAAAATAAGAACAACCCCAAGTTTCTCTTCAGCACTGTAGCCAGGCTGACAAACAGTCAGAGCTCTGTTGAGCCAACCATCCCTTTAACGTTAACTAGTAATGACTTCATGAACTTCTTCACAAATAAAATTTTTATCATTAGAGAAAAAATTACCAGTAATCATCCCACAGATGTAATATTATCTACAGCTACTCTTAGTACCATTGATGTTAAGTTAGACTCTTTTTCTCCAATTGATCTTTCTGAGTTAACTTCAATAATTACTTCCTCCAAACCATCAACGTGTCTTTTAGACCCCATTCCTACAAAACTGCTCAAAGAAGTCCTGCCATTGATTAATTCTTCGATCTTAAATATGATCAACCTATCTCTAATGGTCGGCTATGTACCACAGGCCTTCAAGCTGGCTGTGGTTAAACCTTTACTCAAAAAGCCATCTCTAGACCCAGCAGTCTTAGCTAATTATAGGCCAATCTCCAACCTTCCTTTCATATCAAAAATCCTTGAAAGAGTAGTTGTCAAACAGCTAACAGATCATCTGCAGAGGAATGGTTTATTTGAAGAGTTTCAGTCAGGTTTCAGAGCTCATCACAGCACAGAAACAGCTTTAGTGAAGGTTACAAATGATCTTCTTATGGCCTCTGACAGTGGACTCATCTCTGTGCTTGTCCTGCTAGACCTCAGTGCAGCGTTCGATACTGTTGACCATAATATCCTATTAGAGCGATTAGAACATGCTGTAGGTATTACAGGTACTGCACTGCAGTGGTTTGTATCATATCTATCTAATAGACTCCAATTTGTGCATGTAAATGGAGAGTCCTCTTCACACACTGAGGTTAATTATGGAGTTCCACAGGGTTCAGTGCTAGGACCAATTCTGTTTACATTATACATGCTTCCCTTAGGCAGCATCATTAGAAGACATAGCATACATTTTCACTGCTATGCAGATGACACCCAGCTCTATCTGTCCATGAAGCCAGATAACACACACCAATTAGTTAAACTGCAGGAATGTCTTAAAGACATAAAGACCTGGATGGCCGCTAACTTTCTGCTTCTTAATTCAGATAAAACTGAGGTTATTATACTCAGCCCTGAAAATCTTAGAAATATGGTATCTAACCAGATTCATACTCTGGATGGCATTACCTTGGCCTCCAGTAACGCTGTGAGGAACCTTGGAGTCATTTTTGACCAGGACATGTCCTTCAACGCACATATTAAACAAATATGTAAGACTGCTTTCTTCCATTTGCGCAACATCTCTAAAATTAGAAATATCCTGTCTCAGAGTGATGCTGAAAAACTAGTTCATGCATTTATTACTTCCAGGCTGGACTACTGTAATTCATTATTATCAGGATGTCCAAAAAACTCACTGAAAAGCCTTCAGCTAATCCAAAATGCTGCAGCAAGAGTACTGACAGGGACTAGAAAGAGAGAGCATATTTCTCCTGTTTTGGCTTCCCTTCATTGGCTTCCTGTTAAGTCCAGAATTGAATTCAAAATCCTGCTCCTCACATACAAGGTCTTAAATAATCAGGCCCCATCTTATCTTAATGACCTTGTAGTACCATATCACCCTATTAGAGCACTTCGCTCTCGCTCTGCAGGCCTACTTGTTGTTCCTAGAGTATTTAAAAGTAGAATGGGAGGCAGAGCCTTCAGTTTTCAGGCCCCTCTTCTGTGGAACCAGCTTCCAGTTTGGATTCGGGAGACAGAAACTATCTCTACTTTTAAGATTAGGCTTAAAACTTTCCTTTTTGCTAAAGCATATAGTTAGGGCTGGACCAGGTGACCCTGAATCCTCCCTTAGTTATGCTGCAATAGACGTAGGCTGCCGGGGGATTCCCATGATGCATTGAGTTTTTCCTTTCCAGTCACCTTTCTCACTCACTATGTATTAATAGACCTCTCTGCATTGAATCATATCTGTTATTAACCTCTGTCTCTCTTCCACAGCATGTCTTTTATCCTGTCTTCCTTCTCTCACCCCAACCGGTCGCAGCAGATGGCCGCCCCTCCCTGAGCCTGGTTCTGCCGGAGGTTTCTTCCTGTTAAAAGGGAGTTTTTCCTTCCCACTGTCGCCAAAGTGCTTGCTCATAGGGGGTCATATGATTGTTGGGTTTTTCTCTGTATCTATGAAGCGCCTTGAGGCGACTTTTGTTGTGATTTGGCGCTATATAAATAAAATTGAATTGAATTGAACTGTATGAAGCAGCAAAGCATGACACAGCAATAAAACAATAAAAAACAGTGATGAAGACAAAGTAAGAACACAGCACTATCATTCTGGGTTAAAAGCCAAGTAGTTTAAATTAGTTTCAACATGTGTTTTAAAAAAACAGGCAACCAGCGGGACATCCTAACATGGACAGACAGATCATTCCAAAGTCTATGGCTGTGACAGATGAAAAATAAAAAACCCAAACAAACAAAATCCCCAAACAGGAAACATAAATCAGTGCACCCTAAGCAGAAGTGAACAACAATAAAATCAGGACTCTGAAATTTAAACCCAGTAAATGGTACACCTGCGTTTCCTGTTTGTAAGACTGTCTCCTGTGTAATAACAGTCTCAAACAGTCATTGCGCTCCGGGATGCATTGTGAGGAATCTCACTAATGCTGCAACTGCAAGGAGCGCACATATTACAAGGATCAGTTCTCAGAAAGAACTGCAGACAGTCTCCAGCTGATGACCAACAGAACAATCAGATCTGCTGTGATCTATAATCATAATCTCTCAATCAGCATCCAGCAGGTTAATGTGCACTTTGAAAGAGAAAAGGTTTCAGCAGTTAATAAAGGCTTCTGTCTAAAACAGAGAAGCTGTTCCAACAGATGGACAAAAGATATCTTTGAACTGGGTTAAGCTTTGATTTGCACTTAATGTTTTTACTTTTGAAGAATTACTTTATTTGAACCTGTCCAGGTTCAAATAAACTGTCCAGGTTCAAATAAACATGGAGAAGACTTCTTTGTCTTGGACGTGAACATGCCAGTGATTCACAGACATCCCCTCTCTCCCTCCCTCTCTCTCTCACCGAAAAAGGGAGGGGGTAAGCAGAGACATTGCTATAACGTAGACGGATATGCGTGGAGAGAGAGAGACCCACTGACACACAGGAAGAGAGACTATTTACATCCACGTTTGACGGACTTAAAAGTTTAAAACACAAATATTTCCTTTCGTTACAGGTTTGGATTGAAATGATGACGGCTTCTCACCCAGACTGTCCACAAAGTTCTCTCCATGCGGGACACGGGACTTTCAGGGTCCATCCTTACGCTTCCTCCTTGGTCACTCTCTGACCATCTGACGTTATTAAAAAAATCATGGACAAACCAAAGCACCGTGTCACTTTAGTTTCCCCCCCTAAGCGGTCTTTGCAACCAGGCAGAAAGTCAACAGAAAGTTGCAGCCAAGCGCGTCCAGGATGGAAACACATCAGCTGTTAGTGGCCGTTCACTTCCTCCCCCTAGAACTGACATATGTCCGGGGTATGATAATGAGGAAGAGACAGATTAACACACACATTCACACGTTAACACAAGAAGACGCGTTGCAGACTTTGCGGATGTGAATAATGAGCATAGCCACAGGAAAAAAAAAAGTTCGTAAAACTGTGACAGATACCGAAGCGCTGCTCTGAAACGGCGCTGCCAGGATCCACCTGAGAACACGCATTCATGATTAAATGACTGAGACCGCCAGATAAATAAGCACATCTTTATTGTTTGCATGAATACATTAATGAAATGGAACACAGAGGAGACTTTTTGACTGAATTAGAAACCATTTAAAGAGACCCATAAACCAAGACAGAGCCATTATTTTCACGTTACAAAAAATAAATCATAAGGCATATGCACAAGCAATAAAATATTTCTGAAGATAGCTTCTTGACTTTATGAATCTTCTTTTTGTGCATCATAAATGGGTGACTTCACCAGCCAGTTGTTGCCGAGTGCTGCTGCATATGAAGGATAATAATACAATGCCTTTTATGGGTACATAGAGAGCTGTGCAAAGTCTCAGAAATAGCTCCAGCTGATGCGACATGAGTCAGCTGATCGCTGCAAGTCTTAAAAACAAAACAAAAAAAACAACAAAAAAACATCTGGGGGCGTGAAGGTGGCCTGTTCCAAACCACCCCCCCTCCCCCGCTCATGACACACTGTAGAATCAGGTCAACTGAGCACGAATGAGTCACATTGGCATTAAAAAAGCGCATGTCCCAAATTTGGTTTCATCTGATTTTAGCTTCTTAAAAAATACCTTATTTCCAGTGACGTCATTGACCCATTGGACGTGACTCACCTCTAAGTTCCACTATTAAGCAGATATCTCTTAGTGAAAATGTTTTTAGCCCTTCATACTGTCTCCATCGAATCAAATGCTCACAAAGTCACAATTATTCTCACTTTTCATTTGGTTTGTAACTCTGGGGCAAATTTTAGGGCTCTGTTATTTTTATATAGAACAATTTCTCATGGCAGTTAAGCAGCTGTTTATGTTTTTATATGTAGGAAATAATATGCAATTTCTACAACATGGAAGAGGTGGAAGTAAGATAACCGTTATTTTTACAATTAAAGAACTGAAACGGTGCGCTGCAGTATCTACGGGGAGGTTGTTAACATATTTGCAGCAGAAGTAGCTGCTCTATGAACTGAAAGGCAGAAGCTGCAAGCTAAAGAACTAAGAAGTTATATATTTATTGGGCTCAGCCGCACAACACCTCCTCGCAGCACTGCGGAGGCGGTGCTCCTGTGGTCAAGAGTGGAGAGTAAAAAAACAAAAAACAAAACCCCAGCGTCAAAAGCAGAAGTGCCTTTTAAAACGAGAAGTAATTTCCGATACGTCGGTTGACCAACAACAGATATCTCCTTTGCATAAGGCTTGCTGCAGTAACCTTTTCTAATAACTCATTATCACGAGAGCCTTGAAAGACTAGAATATTTAGCTTTTATTTCAAAACGCAGATTAAAGCCAATCAATTACTGTTGTAACATTATTTGTAAAAAAAAAATTAATATTTGTAAAAATAAGCAGGAAGGAAAAAAATAAAAGGATGTCAGAGTAAGAATAGACTAAGAATATAAATAAATGCATGATCACATCATAAACTGTTGGATATCCTAAAAACATCAGTAATAGTTCATATTTCCTGAGGGGATAAATATTAGATACATTATAATAGAAATAGACTGGTGCAGGACTTTCATGCAGTGGATGAATTCTCCTCACTGGGCTCTGGAAGAGGAAAAGAGCAAAACATGAGAAAAACTCTCCCCTACTCCATGTGATCGAATTAGCCTTTTCCTGCACGGATAGATAACAGCAAGTACTCGATAAGTGATTTTCTGGCCTTACTGGGGTTACTTCAAGAGGAGGAGGGCTTAAGTGTTCACCTGTCCATGTCCGGTAAACAGGAAGCTTGAGAGCAGGGTGCGTGATCTCCACGCAGACTCTCAGACGTGCCCTCTCGTTTTCTTTGAGAACCCTGCTCAAGTTGACCTTATTGATGTGCAGCGCGCTCGGGTCGTCCTCCCCGTCCTTCTCGCCGTCATCGACCACGTCTGACGTCGAGTCTTCATCCCTGTCTATGGTGTTATTCTCCTCATCCACGTTTTCGTCGATGTACTGTATTCCTTCGATGTCGGGGTCTGTGACTGCCGCTTTTGTTTCTGAAAAGTGATGAAAGTTCAAAAAACACATACAGAGCTGTATATTTTTGCTCTCTTACAATCACCCTCGCTTGTAAAAGGAAAGTGGACATTTTAATGCACACCAAAGAAAGATTTACTTAAGTGTTTATTTTCCTTTAAAAATAATCCTAGG
This sequence comes from Perissodus microlepis, assembly GCF_051167445.1. Lineage (NCBI taxonomy): Eukaryota > Metazoa > Chordata > Actinopteri > Cichliformes > Cichlidae > Perissodus > Perissodus microlepis. Next base: position 16,324,511 of record NC_140468.1, read on the forward strand.
GGATAGCATTCCACGTTTAGTCTACAAGACCATAGACAGTAAAAAGCATTCAGACTTTCAGCTTTCCAGGTGTACGTAAACTGCATTCTATCCGACGGCCAGCAGATGGCGACAGTTGCATGGCAAAAATAATAAAACTGAGTCTGTTTCGTATATTTTGGTCACAATATGGAGGATTATCTATGATATGAAAAGCTCATTGTCTAATGAGCTGTCAGTCCCAGATCATTAGCCAGTGTGGGTGTAGTTTTAAACTGAAAACCATCAGAAACCAGTGGGTTCCATCTGTATTTTATACCATCTTTGACTCTAAGAAAGGTTATCTATCTATCTATCTATCTATCTATCTATCTATCTATCTATCTATCTATCTATCTATCTATCTATCTATCTATCTATCTATCTATCTATCTATCTATCTATCTATCTCCTTTTACGTGTAGATATTTATGTATGTCAGTACTTATTGCATATCCATTTGTTTGTCTCTTCAGCGGTTCGTTTGTCTGACTCGGTAGGCTTGTGGACATCTCCAGGGCACACACGCTTTTCATTTCTCTTTGTCCGTCATCTCCGATCTCCTCCGTCTCATTGGACACCAGTGGCAAGAGCGTGGGTCCTCCTGCTGACCACTGTAACTTGGCCTTTGGGTGACCTCCCTTCAACAAGAGGGAGAACACACCAATGCCTTCGCTGCTCCAGCAGACTGAGATTGATGGAGGAATGGATGGAGCGACTGAGGAACAAGGGATACAGATAGTTACCGTTGGAACATCCTTGAGACTTTAATTGTGCAGTTTAAAAAGCAGGTAAAAGTGCGTCAGTCAGTCCTACCAATGTCAGCATTTCTCCAGTGTTTCTCAACAGGATCCTGTAGGGAACAGTGTCTCACTCTACAAATAATCCCTCCTCTTTTGTCGATTTTCTCCTGATTTGTTGCCCTTCTCTTCAGAGTGGCTGTCGCCCTGTAGCGTCTGGGTTCAGTCTGTATGGGGCCCCATATCTCTCCTCCCTCTATCACCTCCTCCTCTCCATCATCTTGCTCTCCCTCCCTGAATCTAAGCCAAGTCACTGAAATGTTCGGAGGGTAGAAATCTGTGATTTCACATCCTAGAGTTTGATCTTGGGAAATGGTGGAGCTGACAATTTCAGACACGCACGGCCTCCTGATGAATCCTGTTTGGGATCAAAATAAAAAAATAATCTTTGATTTTTCAACATTTCCCCCATTCCCTCCTCATCCCTCATCCTTACCTCTGGTCTCCCGGGTGATGGGCTGCTTCAGGGCAATGTGGTGGACGCTGACCCACACTTTAGTTGCTCCTTTCTCCAGTTCAGCGCGGGGAAGTTTACACTGGCTGTAGGCCGAAAAGAATCCCTCTGAATTGGGCCGAGGGGAGGACGATGCCTGGGACGCCACGGGGCTGAGCTCACCGCCCTGGCAGAACCAGCGGAAAGTGATGACGTCTGGATGGAAATGGGACGCTCGGACTGTCAGGCTGATGACATCTGGAAGATGGAAATGTCATCAATGGTAGCCTCCTGCAAACAGGTTAACTTTAAACATGCAATACAAAAGGATAATCTCCTTGAATTACCTGAGTCTCTTTGTGTTTCTGCCAGCTGTATTTCTGACACCTCAGGAGGAGCTGGGCAACAAAACATACAAGTGATTCAGCTGCAGGAATTACAAAAATAAGCTGAATAATAGAAAAAAAAAACATGTTCTTACACAGAACAGTGAACTTCTCCGACACCCTCTCCTCCACGATCTTGTCCTTGCCTATGTAGGACACCTGGCACTTAAACACAGCACCCTTGTGGACTGAAATCTTGGGGATGAAGGTGAGCGAGGAGATCAGCTGTTGAGTGCCGTTTTTGGACGAGTGCAGCGGCCCCTGAGTATGCAGCTTGTAGTAACCCATTTCACCTCTGGAGGGCAGCAGAGGACCTTTCTCTGACACTGGGGAGGTGAGAGTTAGACCATAGGGTAGATGGATGGTGATTAGGGGGTTACAGAGGCAGTTAAAGTTAGCTTTGGAAGTCCCTGTGAGTGTCAGGTGGTCAATTGTTAGCAGAATCAATGTGTTAAAGAGGGGGAAACAGAGGATGTTAAAGGGTGTTTGCGAGAAAAATCCAACATGTATAGCACCAACACTTGCACTTCATTTCCCCAGTTCCCTAAACAACCAGCTTCCATCACCAAAAATTGCTTTAAAGATTGATTCTGCTGTGCTTTAAATATGTGTAAATTAATTCCTTCATTCAAACAATAAGTGTAACAGCTGGATCACAGAAAAAAAGGAGAATGCGACGCATCCTACCTGCGAGGGAGTTGTCAAGAATAGGGGTGTCATTGAGAAACCATGCGGTCTGCACCCGGTCCACCCTCCTGCCTTCAATGCTCAGCGACACCCTCCCCTTTTGACCTACTATCACTCGGGGAGGGAGGATGATCCCTGACACGCTGAGAGATTTCTGTTTCTCTGAGCAGGGTCACAAGGAATTATAAAATAAGAGACACTGAGAGAGAGAGAGAGATAAGGTGATATATTCACATACAAATATGCCTTTAAATTCCTTATCCACAGCTCTACACTTGGAGTAAGGTGAATAATGCCATAGTGAACATCAGTGGACTAAAATGTCTTCATGCAAGCACAATCATTCGCGTAAGGAAATCCCAGAAATTTGGATGAGTGGTGAAAACACAGCATTCAGATGAACAGATTCAGCTCTTTGGTGTCGGTGGACCTCTTTTGATAAAGATCAGAATTCAAAAGGGGGCGCTGTTGTGTTGTAATGCTTTTAGCTTTTCTATAATGATGAAGCTTACTTGGAAACTACAGTGGGAGAAAATGACAAACGTGAAGTCACGCTCTTATTATTCAGAACTTTTTCAAGGCTTTTCTCGAGTATGTGGATTTTCCGAGAATAAAAAAACTACAACTTCCTCCTCTCTCTAAAGGTTTTGTACAAACTTAGTTCCTCCTTCTTAGTCACAAAGGACAAAAATAGAATTTGCCTCATTTCTTCAATGCCTTGCATATCACAAATCTCCTGCTGCAGTTGCTGCGTGGTGAGCTCTGACTCACCATCTCTTCTCCTCCAAGAAAAGCCAAAGCAAAGCAGGAAGACCAGCACTATAGAGATGCACATCATAGCCACGGCTGCTTTGGCCGAGTTATTCAGCACTGGGGCCTCATCTAAGAGGAAGCAGAGAGAGATATTTATCAGATGATTCAAAGAAGGACCGGCAGTAAGAAAATAATCCAAGCAATCCTTTTCTTAGGCAGCCAGAGTTGTTTCTCTGGTACCTTTTTTTAGTCAAAGCATTGTGTTACTTCATTATAATTTTGTGAATTGCACAATCAAAAACTGGGTCATACTCTGAGGATCCAGCTTGTCCAGGTATGTTGAGCTACTGACGGGATTCACTAAACCAGGCTGGTTCATGGCACACTCCACCTTGCCACGCTGTGCCCTCTGCTCGGGGCTTAAAGTATAGTAGCGTCTGGTTCTGTAACTCCCATCTGGTTTCTGCTCAGTGACAGGCAGGTCAGGGAGGGTTGTGCCATTTTGATACCAGGACACAGACACTTCCTCTGGGTAGAAACTCTCCACGTCACAGTAAAGAGTAAGAGGAGAGTTTTTGGAGGTTGTCGGCAGGACAGAAAGCCTAAGAGTGGAAGGACCTGAAGAAGGGCAAAGAAAGTATTTTTAAAAAAGCTTGTGGCTTTGTCACAGGCTTCATCAGATTAAAGGATTTAAAGAACAGAAGTGACGTTATGGAATGATAGAGGATGTAATATTAGAAATACTGTGAGAAATACTGACAGGTCATGAGGCAGTAAGGCCATTAATATGGAAACAGTGACTCTCAGTGACTCACGGGTGATACTGAGCTGAAAATCCAGCTCTTGATAGTTTCCACTGTGTGAGACTTTGCAGCCAAAGGTCACATTCTGGTCCTCATGGGAAGGATAGAAGGTCAGGTTGCCCACAGCCCTGTAGTATCCATCTGGGGTCAGTTCACCTTCAACCTGGTAGGGAGGTTGAATCACTTCTCCTGCTCTGGTCCAGGAAAAAGAGACAGGAGGAGGGTAGAAACCGTCTGCATGGCATTTAAGCTGGGTCTTAGTTTCCAGCACCACCCACTGATGAGGAACTGAGAGAGTGGGAGATGCTGAAGGGGGTGGGGGGAGAAGAAGAAATGGAGTTGAGCTTAATTTTTAGATTCAGATGTGATCATAGGTGAGAAACAGGAATCAAAACCACGAGAACAGAACCAAGACGTACCGACGATACTAAATGTAACGTTACTGTAGTGCAGAATAGTAAAGTTGTAGCTGATGGTGCATTCATACATCCCCTGCAGGTCAAGACTGGCTTTGAGGACGACCAGAGAGAAGTCCCCATTGACGAAGTCAGCGTTGTCCCAGCTGAAGCCTTCCTTTATTTGCGTTGCTGCTTTTCCAAACGAGGCGATTTCAGAGCCATTTTTTATCCAGCTGACTGTGATCAGAGACTGGTTTATGTTGTCCCCCTCAGCAGAGAGCATCACGTTGCAGGGGAGGGTTGCGTTTGTATTTGGACTGGCCTGAATTTCACTCGAAGACACTGAAAGTAGAGAGAGATGGACGGAAAAAAACAAAACGGGAATCATTAAGGCTCCTTACTTCAACACATGAGGGCTTGTAAGATGCAATGTACCCTTTTTTGTGTGGTTGGGTCTGCATTTCAGGAACCCCCCAGCCCCCCCCCCACCACCACCAAAAAAAACTATGTTACAGACAAAACTATGTTATGATCAAAAGTTGTTACATATTCAATAAATGTTTCCAGTGCACTTGGTAAGAAGTGCCATGACTTCTTGAGTTATTGGGTTGTTTTTTTGTTTAACTCTTGTCGTGTAACATTTGTGAAACAGCTTCTTCTTTAGAAAGAAGAAATATCACAATCTTCCTCTTACAACTGGAAACGTTGCCGCGAAACTGACTGATGAACCAGTTACATGACCTTATGGCATTTTCCTGTTTTTGCTGATGCAAAACAGAACCATTTGAGTTCTTTTAAAAACAAAAATAACCCAGGACACAAACATGTGGAGGATACAAAATTGTCTTTCTAATGTGTTTGACTTAATTATGTAATAAATGTCATTAGAAGGCACAGAGAACAAAGTAAAACCGTAAAAGCAAATAGCTGTCTAAGGCTGAACAAATAACACTTGTCCAGTTTGTTGACTTAAATTGAATGAACAGTGAATACATTCTTTCTTTTCATCCCTGAGAGTAAATCAGTAATCTGACTACACTTTATTGATTCAGTGCAAATACAAGGCCTTTAAGACAGGTCCGGCCATCCAATCAGCTTAATTAGTAGCTAGTACAATAAACACTTCTTGGCAGGTGTAACACAAAGCGGTGGAAAAATTTCCATTAGCATGAAGCGCTTATTTACGCTTCTCGCTAAATGATGGGTCGATCAAAGCAGATTAACAAGAAACCGAAGAATGGAGGTCAAACTGTACTGTTGACGCTTTTGACAGCCTACTTTTGAAAAGCACCTCAAATCAGTTAATAGCAAACATCGTGCTGATGCACCAAAGAGCAAGAGGTTATTTTTCGTTTATACTCACTGATGTCACTTCAAGTTCCACATGGTGGAGAGAGACTTATACTGCATTACCAGGTTTATATTACATATTTTCTAGAAGTTAAGCTGTGATGCATTGTGTCTGATGGGCTGTTAATACTGTGCCACTTCCACTTAATAAGCGGCTGAACTTCACCAGACATTATAAACCCAACAGCCGCATTAGGCAGCACTGGCCACACTGGCCTATAAAGAAAACAACAAAAGCTACATGAATATTAAAAATCACTCATGTCTCACTTCACATACTGTCATATCGCTCTGTTACATACACTGTAACTTAATCCAGGAATCAACACAACATAAAGGTCAGGTGGATGCTGACAATGTCTAACACTTAAGGTCTTTAATATGCACCATCCATACTAAAAGATTCACTTATAGCCCACCTGAGGTAGCCCACCTCATACCTTGTCATCAGCCAGAGTAAGATCAGTGCCGCCTCTGTAAACATCCATAATACTCACCATGCTTTATCAGAGTCAGGAGGACAACATAGGCGAGGACTTTACACTGCATGGCTGGGCTTGTCTTGAGACCGACTTCTTATCATCAGGTCCTTTTCCCTGTCTTATATAGAGCTATGAGGTGACAGTGGGCGGGATTGTCCTGCAAGTCAGTGAAATAAGAAATATCGTTCCTGGACCTCGGGAGTGAAAGGAGGCCCTTGATATGTGTACGTTCCTCCAGAAGCAAGCAAGGCCTGAAGAGCAACAGGGTGGAAACGGGAGAGAGGAAAAAAGGAGGGAGATGTGCAGGGACGCACAAGTGGGGAAACTGGTCACTTAAAATTCAGACGGGCCTCAGGCCAAGGTTTCGGGGCTACTTTACATTGGTGCAGTGTTGTCACGAACAAACAGAGTGAGTAATCCCACTGAGTTTATGTGGGCAAACACTCAGGCGAGACTACAACTCTTTTCTGTCTGTGGGAGGGTTAGGGTGCCGATGCATTTTGCGGAGAAAAGGAGGTTCTTTTATGCCCCTCTGTACAAGCCCCCCTGTCTCTTCAGTCAGCTCCTCTGATAATATTTAACCAGAACAAGCGCTTGATGTCTGAAGAGAACAAAAGGTGTTATCTGGTCAATCCCCCCTCTTAACAGTCATTAACTTGATTAGGAGTTTAAATTGTTTGACTTTGCACTTTAATTGGTCTTAACACGCACATCAGTCAAGGGTTAATTTCTGATCCAGAGGGGATCTGCGTCACTGAGCTGAAGTAGTCAGTCAGTATTTTCTGCTGTACTTTGCATGAGGAGGAAACAAAAGCAAGAACTGAAAGTGTGATTAATGTGTCCCAAATCCTTGTTTGTCTTGAACCTGTGCTCACATCCAACTCTTTGTGACTGAACTTTGTGTTTTCTCTTCTTGACACGCTCGCTGCTTTCAACAGGCTGGAAGATTGAGTGAAGAGGAGGGGCATGTGAATCTGGGCCAGCTGATCGAAGGAATGAAGTTATTTAACTATTGTGAACATTTTGCTTTTGTCTCATTTATGCTCTTATTCAATATGTGACCATGATGTCAGCAAAAACCTTTGAAGCTGAAGTATGAGGAATTTATGATTTGAATACAAGGTAGAAATAATAATAATAAAAAAAATCAGCTTTATAAAGGCCTTTATGGTTTGTGTGTGATTATTAAAGCAACACACATTCCCAGCTTGTCAGAACTTCTATAATTAAGAATCATTATCAAGACATACTCAATGATACAATGATTTGTTTGTTTCTGGGTATCTCAGCAACCATTTCTTCTGTTTCAAGAAAACAGCCCGAAGCTTCCAATATACCCTCTGCAGTGGTCGCTTCGCTCAGAGCCTCGCTGCAGTATTGTCCTAAACGATAGGTGTCGCCATTTAGTCAATAGTGGAAAAAACGTGCTAATAGGGAGCATAAGAAGTTAAAACCAGGAGCCAAGACTTTGTTAAGTGTCAAGTGTTGTTTTGCAAATTTCTTTCCACAAACTCAAGCTCCTAAACAGATGCAACATCTAACTCTGTGTATTTCTACATCTCTGAGCTTCTGTGCAGGATTATTCTTAAAATGGTGGTAAAAACTGGCATGATCTGGACTTAAAAAGGCAATATTTGCCTGTCAGTTTGTTGTAGCTCAATAATATCCTAGATTAATAAAGTTATTCAGTTATTCAGAAAGGTGTTTAGAAATGCATTGGTGGTGGTGTTTAGGAAAGACTACTGAGTGTTTTAGGCCTGAAACTGGTGTTGCGACTTCCATTGTGGGAGGTCACAGGGTGAAAGTGCAGCAGTGTAAAGAAACAGGTGTGCTGCATTTTTTAACCCAGGACAAAATTAGAGCACTGCTTCCAAATGCACACAGCAAGTATTTTTTTCCATTAGATCTATTCTTTTCCTGTCAATTTGAAGGAGGAATGCATAGGAGGAAATGACGGTACTGAACGTGCCAATAATAGTCATTACATGCTGTGTCTGCAATGCGTGTGGTTACATTTCTAGCAAACAGTACGATAGATTATGGCGTAAGCTAAGGCGTAGGGTTTCAGATAGGTTTGTGGATAGGTTGACAAAATTTACATTACCTAGACCAAAACAGGCCATTGTGGACTTGTGGACATATGAAAACTATAACCAGTTAACCTCAGTGGTGTGTACAGAAAGTCTTAACTACAGACCCCTTGTTTATGTCTTCCTTTTATTTGCTCTGCAAAGTATAGTCTTTGTTTTCCTGCTCTCACTCAGGCTTATGCAGACATGACTGCTGTGTATAAGTAACCCACAAGAACTTAGATGTAACAATTTCTTGATTGAAAGTTGTACATTAGTTTTGTGGATAAAGCTCATAAGGTAATTACATTTTATATTTGTGGTTATGTGGGGGCAGAGAAGTCCCCAGCAAGAAAATACTGTATGTGACTCTAGTTCTTTTTGCACATCACCTAATCAAGTTCACCGGTACTAGCTAGACTGAAGTCTGTTGTGCCCATCTTGTGGCACGTACCCTGTGCAGCATGAAGATAAAATATGAGTACATAGGATGGTGAGAAACCACCCACAACATGGGAATCACTCGGTTTCACTTTCATGACAGGTTTTATACATTCATTTTTTAAAGTGATGTGGTTTTAATAGTCAGCCCAGTCTTATTCCATACACACATCAACACCATGCACCATTACATTATTAAGCCTCTCAAGGCAGGTGTTGCCGATTTGCAACAGTTAAAAACTAACAACCTGAGTACCCCACATACATATTTTATGAGTTTTTTCTACTCAGAAGTACCACTGCAGGACTTGGTTGTGCATTAGCAACAAAAAACTTAATTTGAGCCTGAGAGGGTTAGGTAGCCTATAGTGGAAGTCCAACTGGATTGTTTGTTCACCATCTTGCCTTGCATATAAAACTGTATACATTTTGTTTTTATTAACATAGGTAACATCCGACATCCTGAGCAATAATATAAACCTGCCCAGGTTAGGGCAGACGAACCAAGTGACGGCTGGACATCAGCTGTTCCCACCCGAGGAACTGGTATGGGTGCAGGAAATGGCTGGACCTTAGTCGCCCTGGGAACAGGAACAGGTGGACAGGTATGCTCGGGGATGATCACAGGAAGACGAACAGTCTTCACAGCCACAGGTTGGGAGGCATGAACAGTCTTGTTGACGACTGGTTGAACATTACAAAAAGTTTCTATAGATGAAGGCGGGACAGCACAAACAGTTTCTGGGAAAGCTGGCTCAAAAACATGGAGAACAGATTCAAACCGACACAACTGTGGAACACAAAACTCAACCTGATCTGAAGCACTCAGATCAAATAGCCAGCTTAAAAATAGAGGATGCCTTCTAAAATGTCCTTAACATTTCAAACAGTATCAATTATTAATCATGGCAAAAGCGATTGAAACCAAGTGAAAGCATGTGGGCTGGGAAGCCATTTCAGCATTATATTATCATGTGGCGATCGTGGCTCAAGAGTTGAGTGTTCGTCTTGTAATCGGAAGGTTGCCTGTTCGAGCCCCGGCTCGGACAGTCTCGGTCGTTGTGTCCTTGGGCAAGACGCTTCACCTACCGCCTACTGGTGATGGCCAGAGGGGCCGATGGCGCAATATGGCAGCCTCGCTTCTGTCAGTCTGCCCCAGGGCAGCTGTGGCTACAACTGTAGCTTGCCTTCACCAGTGTATGAATGTGAGAGTGAATGAATAGTGGTATTGTAAAGCGCTTTGAGGGGTCCCGAAAAGCGCTATATAAATGCAATCCATTATTATTATTATTATGGTCACGTCGTTCTGTCATGTGATTAGAACTTACTGATTACTGAGCAGACAGGGCACACATACAAGGTGGGAATGACAATGGTGTGACAAAGAACAGAGGGAAACTGAGGACTTAAATAGACATGATTAAGAGACACAGCTGGGGGAAAAGAAGGCACAGGTGAACAGAATCAATTAATGAGCAAGAAAAGAGCAAAACTGAAAAACAACCCACACAGGAGAAGAGACTATCAAACTATAACAGGTAACACTGAGACTGAGGCTAACACACGTGAACCTGACAGGCCAAAGTAAACACAAAGACAAAACATGGAAGAAACACAGAAACACAGACTTGGCATCGGGAACGTAGGAGGGCTGGAAAAAGAATAACAAAGAATATGATGAATACAAAATCAGAATAAAAACCCAAGCAAAGCAAAGGTAAAGTTTAAACTGAAAACTATAATAAAGTCAAATGGAAACTATCAAACAGAAAACAGAGTCCCAAATATAAAACGCAGGGTACAAAACCCAGGATCGTGACACTTAAGTTATGATGGAATGTTGAGAAACCGGTTAGAATAGGGAGTGAAAGAAAACTATCTCAATGACACCTCTGCTTACTGTAAATACACCTTTACTGTGAGTGCGCAGGATGGCAGCCTGGATCCTCTTGGTGTGTGCGCTCATCACTCTGCAAGGTGAGCCCTAATCTTTAACAGGGCTTTGGTTAACCTTTTGCTTAGTAACTTAGTAATGACAAGTCTTCAATGTGTCAGAACAAACCACAATGGAATATCACATTGCAGAAAGTTTTTCATGTATTCAACAGAAATACAGTGCGGCCTGCATCAAGTCAAATTTGTTGACTTGAAATAATGCGAGTAAAATGTGATCTAAGAAATCACAGTACTATTTGGCACTTAGCTGTATTTACAGTTATGGAAAAGTTAAGGAAAGTAAGGGTAAAAAAAGCTGTAACTCTAGTGTCCCCATGTGGCTGTTGTTACACACTTATGGCAACATTCACAAAGGTTATAATTTCTAGTAACTTCTTCTCTTATTCTTACAGGCTCAAAGGCTCAGGGTGAGCACATCACATTTCATATATACCATACAACTGTGTAAATACTCTGAATGTTCATATTCCAGTGTGACTAGAATCAAGCATGAGAAATTTTATTGCATATTAACTGACAGCCAGCTGTCTTTGCTCTGTCAGATTGTGGGGTGGCACCTCTCAATTCAAGAATAGTGGGTGGTCAGAATGCCCCAGCTGGGTCATGGCCCTGGCAGGTGAGCGTACACTATCAATCATCTCACATCTGTGGAGGCACCCTAATCAGTGACCAGTGGGTGCTCACAGCAGCTCACTGCATTATAACGTAAGATATACTCTTTGTTTCATTCTGTATTGCACGTTTTTACCGGAAGCCTATGTGGGAACATTGTGTTCAAATTCAGTATTTTAGAGACCCCCCAAAAAAGCCGTCAGATTATTTATATTGCCCAGCAGACCTCAAAGAAACCAAACATCAGAGAGAGACTCAAAAAACAAGTGAAGCATGTGAATTAAAAGTTGAGTAAAATATCCTGATAGACGTGTTCACAGAGCAGTTTTAATAAAGTTAGCAGATACAAATCAATATTTGTTGGTGACAGATAACGAGCATAACTAACATACAAGTTCAACCAGTTCACTATTGTGCAGGTGTTTCTTCAGTGAATAATGGTGATTCCAGCTCATCAGAACAAATATTTATGTTAATAAACTATTAAAAGAATGGTTATACAAAATCAAATTAACATATTCACGTCTGGCCTTCAGTGCTATTTGTACTTCTAAATGTTGAAACGAGTTATTTCCTGTATGTTATCTTGAATACAATGGTGCTAAGTGGCACTCGTCTTCTGGTTCTTAAACTGTTGAACAGGCAAGCAAACAATATTAATGAACTGATGCGAAAAAAAAACCCCAATTTGTGCTTTACATAGGATCTACTTTCTTTCTACAAACTTGCCGCCACAAACCATGACTGCGCAGAAGGAAGTGTGTGTCTAAGTGTGACTACAGGCTTGTTCCTGAGACAGAATGATAAGGTGTCAACACTGATAGCAGTGTTAGCTGGCGGTACCTTTTGTAGATGTAATCAGTAAAAAAGATTTTGTCAAGAAGTGGCTATTTCCTTTACATCTAATCCTCAAACCTGGTGATGTTTCACTGCTTTGCTTTGACATCTGATTGATAAACAAGAATTTCACGCTTAAGATGTTTTCCTCGTAACTTGAATTTTTGCTTGTTGCACAATAGTCAACCTGTGTGATAACAATTTTGTACCATGACACGCGTCTGCCAACGGATGAAGAAATATCCTCTTAGCATGTCTTCCTGTTTAATTTCGTGTCATACACAGTACATTTAAAGGTCACACATTCAGACTAGTCACCCTGACTTTAGTGACAATAACATGATAAGTTAAACCTGATGCTGTGAGGGTGAATTGACCTAATTAATCTAGTTCAGTAGCTTGTTGAAACATGTATATGTACAGAATACTTCATGGCTGACTGCAAGGTGCTGTGGACCTGTGGGTGTTAAAATCGTCACGCCTACACCACATGATCGACTGGTGGAATGAAGTGTGTGTGCTGACATGCTGCGTTTGTTTTTACCATACATGGCAGTGTACATTATGGACACATTTTCTCCATTTTGATCTTATCAATTCAAAGGAAACTGTTGCAAAGGTTTTGTGGTTTGTTCAAATGAAACTTTGCACACATGAACAATGTTTCCATGCTTTGTTTTGTTTCTTTCTTAGAGAGAAGACGCTTTCTCCTGGCAGCTCTTTCTTCTTTCTTCAGTCTTTTTTTAATTGTACCGTGATGAGCTCTAACATTTAGCACGCTACCCAGGCCTCTGTACCCTGAGATCTAATCCTTTTTTAAAGTGAACATTTGCTGGGACATCCAATCCTGGATAGATTGTGCCATCGTGTGAACGCACACCTGAATGCTCCAGACCAGCAAACTGCCAGAACATCAGAACTCCTGATGATCAGATAAGCACCTATTGCTACTGATCCTCGTAATTCCTATCCAGTCAGTGGGATGTGCTAAGTTTTACAGGACTGCGCAGAGTCCTGTAAAAACGCTCTTTTTTTCCTGGATGGACTTTGCTGTTATGTAAATACTGCTGGGTATTATGAGGCAGGAACTCACACGATCTATTTCAGTTCCTTCACGCTGTAAGTTCTGTCACAGTGTTTGATACAATGCACATACAAAAGTCATGTGGTAAAGGAAGTGAGTCTTGGTACATAAGTAGGTCAAATACAAGGCTTTCACTCACTCACACAAGATTGTGTCATGTGTAAAATAAGTTAAATTTTTGAAACTTATTTTTTTCTGTGTTTCTGTGCAGTTTGCGTAATTTGATCCAACAAAGCCTCTACATTACATTTACAAAAGTACCCCAATTTTCCTTAGCATGAACCCAAGTGGGAATTCAGTTTTGACTTTTGTCTTCTGGGTGAACGTCTTGTGTCTGGCCCATTCATCCAGCAAAACCTGCACTACACTGGTCTTTTTGTTCTCTCAAAGGATTTCCTAGTCTTTCTGCCAGAAGGGAAATATCCAGGTCAACACCTAACTGAAACTTAGTGGTGGTGGCTCATTTTACTGCCTAATTAGCAACATATCTGCTCAATTAGCAGTCAGTTCAGTCACCAGGAATTAATTTTGACTCAAACAGGTTCACCCACTACACTGTTTGTAATGACCCAAATAAAGGTCTCCTAATGCCTTATTTATATGCTTCGAGTCTTTCCAGCCTTGGTGATACATGAGCATACTGCAAGATAAGGGCTTTTAATTTTATGTTTTATTGCTTATTCTTACTTATGTAAAAACATTTTTGGCTTTACTTGAAAGTCAGAGAGAAGCAGGGAAGCAGAAGGATATGCTGAAAAGTGGGGAAGTGAGTCGTGAATGGTATCTGCTTCCACGTGGTAGAAATGATTATACAATAGAGCCAATTTATTTATTTGGAGAACTGAAATTTACAGATTTACTACCATGTCTATGACAGTTTCTTACAGCCAGTATTTTGGTTGTTACTCAAAAAAGTAATCTATTAGACATTACTCATTACTTTTTTAAAAAGCTAATGCATTACACTACTTAACTACTCCCTTGAAAAAAAATTGTCACACTACTTGTTACATTCCTTGTGCATCGCTCCATAACATGACCTGATATACATTTTCACATAATAACCAATATATACCTTAGGCTACATTATGCAGATAACTGAGCAACTTGGGTAACACAACTAAACACATAATTATAACTGTAACCCGATTAGTCAGTTCAGTGCACTAATGTGCTACATTAATGTATTACAGAATGTGACCACAGTATGTTTTGCACAGCTGTAATGATGCTAAGTGGGATGCATTACTTTTTAACCTTTTAACCTAAACTTTGTAACTTTGCTTTGTTGTAACACACTTTGATAACACACTGTCTCATAAATGAAGCATTTCTTCATTTTAAACTTGCATGATACATCTACAGTCTAAAGAGAGCTCAATGCACTCTACATAGATCTCATACATAGACTTCTATAAATATGTCTCATGTTCAAACCAAGACGTGGCCAAGTATAGACAGTAAATAATTTAAATAACAAGTTACTGTCCCTGTGTGGGCTGGTTTTAATTATACAGTTGCAAGAACACCAAATTTGAAAGGGATCATGCAAAGATCGTGTTGTGTTTGGATCTTTCAATTTGGGCCAAATTGGACACTGGCACTCGAGGCCTGGAGTTTGACACATGTGTTCTAGAGAGAGCCCAGCAGCGAACTTGAAGCCAAATAAGTCAGTGAAAAATGAACTTTAAAAGGCGACAAAAATGTAAAACCTGGTTAGAATAAGCAAAAGTGCAAATCCAAAAGTCCAGGAAGGAATAAAGGAGTACGGGCAACAAGATTATAGAAAAAAATGCAACAACAAAAAGGACGACAGGGCTCTATACTCTATACCAGGGGTGTTGAACTCCAGGCCTTGAGGGCCGATGTCCTGCAGGTTTTAGATCTCACCCTGGGTCAACACACCTGAATCAAATGATTAGTTCATTACCAGGCCTTTGGAGAACTTCAAGACATGTTGAGGAGGTAATTTAGCAATTTAAATCAGCTGTGTTGGATCAACGACCCATCTAAAACCTGCAGGACACCGGCCCTCAAGGCCTGGAGTTCAACACCTGTGCTCTATACACAGCTGTGAAACTAGTGAAGGAGAAAAAAAAAAGAGAATTAAACAGAAAAACAAAAGACAAAAACACTAATATCTGTAGATTAACAATAAACCTGATGTGGGAAACAGGAGGATACAGGAGGCCAAAGAAATAAATTGAAACACAACAGAACCACTATATTTAACAAGGACCAAGGAAAACATGTTTACTCATATCAATTCTTACTATCCACAAAAAACTACGTTGGGCCTTATTTACCAGTGTATACATGCAAAGAAAGTAGTTTTTGCACAAAATTACCACCCATATAAGCTACTTTTCTGTTTCATAACTTTGTATTAATGTGTTTGTTAGATAATTTAACTCAGTAGTGGTTATGGAAGGTATGTGGCAGTTCTATTTGTTTGCACAACACGTACAAGTTCAGTTGGGGAAATATTGATGTTTTATATGCATAGTTAAAAGTTTTGATTACATAGGTAGAACGTTTTTTTTTTACAGTTAGCTTCTGACCCTGTGGTTTGTGAAGTTAGTATAAGTCAGGGTGACCCATAAACACACTGTTTATCTAGTTCATCACTTGGGTTTGATTGACTTTGATTGGGCACAAGCTTCTGTTGTCACACCTTGTTTTTTTTTGTAAATTCGCACACATGTTTCTATCGGGCAGCATGGAGTTGCGGTGTTGCCGCTGTCACCATTCACCGAGAAGCTCATGGGTTCAAATCAGGTTCAAGCCTTTCTGTGTGGAGTCTGCCTCATCTGCCTCCGTCTGTGTGGTACTTGGGTCTACTCTCAGCTCAAAAACATGCATGAAGTTAGATTAATTGGTCATTATAATTTGGCTGTACATGTGAATGGCTGTCCTGCCCACGGCGTTCCCTGCCTTTTGCCCCATGACAGCTGGGTTAGGCTCATGTGACTCTGAATTGGATGAGATAATGGATGTATGTTTCCACTAGTGGTTAAATACAATAAAAACCAATTGCCAACAAAATAGGTCATGACAGGTTTGAGAAAATATTCTAAATCCATGGATTGATTTCATTATTATTCATTTAATACAGAAACTCACTCAGTGCATGGACGCTCTACTTCGGGAGAGAGACTCAGGCTGGGCCTAACACTCATGAGGTGAAACAGAGTGTGTCGCAGGTCATTGTCCACCCTAACTACAACAATTCTTACTTGAACAACGACATTGCCCTGATGAAGCTCAGCAGCCCTGTCAACTTCACTGACTACATCAGACCTATCTGCCTGGCAAGTAGCTCCAGTCAGTTCTACAACTCCACATCCTGCTGGGCCACTGGCTGGGGCAAACTCAGAAAGAATGGTGAGATTTTTATTTAATTTGTGTAGCTGGTGGAGGTGGAAGCATCATATCAGGTTTTTTCTAGTCTCGCTTTGCCACTTAAATTTGTATTTGCATGTCAACTGTCAGGGGCTGGGTCTGTGACCCAGTTTGTTTCTTATTGTCAAGCTTGTTTTGTCATGTCTCTCAATGTTTCCTGTTTTATTTTGAAAAGCCAGGATTTTCCATGTTCAATGTGTTTTGTTCGACTTCCCCCGTGGTGTCATTATGTCTATTACAGTCAGCTGTTTCTCCATGTGTTTCCACTTCCCCTGAAATGGCCCTCAAAGCCCCCAAAGAAGACGTCACACACAACACGCTCTTTGTTACTTCCTTTAAAAGTTGTTGCTATTAAAGTTTTTCACCCTGCAAGGTGTGCAGTTCACATATTCGCATAATACTTTTTGGTGCCTGAACTGCTAGACAGATGCACAAACTGTTTGTTGCTGACAGGAATGTCAGTTTTTTGTGGGAGTTTAGATATTGAATAATCACATCATCATTCGTGTTATCGTTTGCACATATCCATTGAAAATACTTTTGAATTCGTGAGACTGGACGCGAGTGGACTCATTTCATGCTTTGCCTTTCACAGAGACTTTGCCAGCTAATGCACCCCTCCAAGAAGTTCAGATTCCTGTTATTGGAAACAAACAGTGCAGCTGCAATTATATCCCAGCAAAAGATGCGAACATCACTCAGCAAATGATTTGTGCGGGGCAACAGAACAAAGGAGCATGCCAGGTTAAAACAAAAGCAAATTGTTGTAATATGTATTCTCCCTTACAGAAAAACAAGTTTATTTATTTATTTATTTTTTGCAATTTCAGCCCTATAATGTAAATATAGACTTTTTTAGTTTTGAGAATATGCTGTTTCAGTCCCCTTCTTAATGTTTGTGTTTTATCCTACTTTTTTCAGGGGGACTCAGGTGGACCCTTGCAGTGCAAACAGGGTTCCAAGTGGATCCAGGCTGGTATTACCAGTTTTGGAATACCTTGCGCCCAGGCAGGTTTCCCTGAGGTCTACGCTCGAGTGTCTGAATTCCAGACTTGGATCACAAATAAAGTAGCGGGGGCGAATGTGGGCTTTGTGAGCTTTACTTCTAGTGGCACCAACACAGACAGCAGCTTTGTGTGTCGCAGTAACAACTCCACTGGCAGCACTAACTCTGGAAATTCAGCCAAGTTTGCACCTGAGCTTGGATTTTTTATCTTCTCAGTGAAAATGTTGCTAGACCGCATTTTAGTTTAACACTAAAAATATCTCCTCTTCTGCTCTTTTTGTCTTTAAAGGTGTCTTTAAAGGTACAGTGTGTAAACTAGCACCCACTCATATGTATTTTTAATAACTGAATGAATGAAGTTCGTGATGATGCATGAATTTGTTAGATGTAATGGCACACTAATCAATGTATATTTAGTACAACGAAGTGTTTTTCTATTATGTAATCTTAAAAAATACTTACGTAAATTGTTAATTGTTTGTTAAAGTATTTTGATTTTAAAAAACATTATAGTCAACTATAACATAACTGCACTGTAGCTCGGGTGGATCAGCTTTTCTTTTCTTTTCTTTCACTACACTCACTACATCAATATTTTTTCTTTTGTTAATCACTTTATAAATCAATTTGTGTTTTCAGCCAAACTAGAGTACCTTGGATATGGAAACAAGCTAAAATTAAAGGTTCTAATTCTGATTTGCTGGTGTTACTGAACATTATGTACAAGACTGGAAGAGATATGCAGAAGATATATGAATATATAAATATGCTCAGTTGTGTATGTTTGGACGTAACGTACAACATCTACTAGATTTTTGGTTTTGGCTTTTTTTCTTCCTGTTATAGCTTTTTAATTTCAGAGGCTGCTCATGTCATTTTAAACCTCCCCAGAACTCTGAAATATGAGTTTTATTTTAGTGATCTGAGTATTTGAGGGGACAGGGAAATTGTGGGTGGGAACATTTGGGGAAGCAATTTTTAAGAGAGGTTCTGCATTGATACACTGATGGATGTGGTCACGATGACTTCTGTCTCGGGCTTGTGAGCTGTCACCAGTTATGCTCTTTGAAACCGTACTTTATGGTCAAAGGATTGATCTGAAACTGCAACTGATGCACCCAATGACATTTTCTTTGTCCAAGAGAACGGCTGACACCTTTAAATTTGACATGTAGCTCTTCCTCTTATGCGATGCTCCAATCTAATCAGAGAAAATGGAAATTATATATCAAAAAAACAATATTTTAAACTCAGGCTTCTTAAATAAACCTGGATGTATCAAGGATCGTTAAAGTGGCTTATCTCCTGTTATGTTTGATGTATGTCCTGTTACATTATTAGATACTCATCAGATACTCATAGTGCCAAATCCCAACAACAATTGCCTCGTGGCACTTTATGTTGTAAAGTACAGACCCTGCAATACTACAAAGAAAACACAGTAAACCCCAACAATCATACTGACTCCCTATGAGCCAGCGCTTTGGCGACAGTGGGAATAAAAAAACTTCCTTTATCAGGAATAAACCTCCAGGAGAACCAGGCTGAGTGAGGGGTGACGGGTAGGGAGATGAGAGGAGGACGGGACAAAGACATGCTGTGGAAGAGAGCCAGAGTTTAATAATAACTTATAATTAAATTTAGAGAGGTGTATAAAACATAGTGATTGAAAAAGGTGACTGAAGAAGAAATACTCATGGGAATCCCGCAGCAGCCTACACCTGTTGCAGCGTAACTAAGGGAGGATTCAGGATCACCTTATCCAACCATAAGTATGTGCTTTTATCAAAAAGGAATGTTTTAAGCCTAATCTTAAAAGCAGAGAGGGGGTCTGAAGGCTCTGCCTCCCATTCTACTTTTAAAGGTCATGAAGATAAGATGTGAGGAGCAGGATTTTAAATTCATTTCAGGATTTAACAGGGAGCCAATGAAGGGAAGCCAGTATAGGAGAAAGATGATGTCTCTTTGTAGTCCCTGTCAGTACTCGTGCTGGAACATTTGGGATCAACAACTCCAAGATGTTTGTAACCTGCACTAAAGCTGCTTCTTTACTGTGACGAGCTCTGAATCCTGACTGAAAATCTTCAAATAAACCATTGCTCTGCAGATGATCAGTTGTTTTAAAATTACTGAAGAATTTCTAACACAAAAGTACATAGCCAGATAATACAGACAATTTGATCATATTTAAAATTCAAACATTAATTAATGATAGGACTTATTTGAGCAGCTGCTCTATGACAACCCCCATTAATGTTTAAATAGCTGGGACTCTCCACCATTTGGTTTCAGAACTGAAAAAGATTCTTAGATGAGAGGTAAAACCTCTTCATGGACCCAAAGGAGTCCAGTAGGTTTCTATCAAAGCTCCTTGGACTATCATGACCTGGATTAGTGAAAACCTACAAAGACAAACTCCTGTTCAAGCCTTTTATATACGAGGGGCAGCCAGTCAGAAGACAGCTGAGGATTAAATTGGGCCTCCATAAAGCCCCAGTATAAAATGTATTATTTTATTTATTTATTATTTAGGATTTATTCCATCTCTTGCAGTTGAAGTTGGTTATTATGTACTTTTTCAAAGTACTACTGAATTCCCTGACTATAAGGGAAAGGTTTCTGCATTGACTGTTTTTCTTAATGCTTCTACTTTTTATGTGCAAACAGTTCAACTTGTAACAAAGAATCAATCCTCTGGGGATCCGAAACAGTTAGAACAGAGGTTTTAGAATAACAGTAACAAGGACATATTTTACTTCTGTTTGGTAATTTGCTACCTTACAGTCCCATCAGCAAACTTCATTTGCTAATAAAAATAAAGCTAGATCAGTAAACCGCGTTAGGCTACTTCTGCTTGAAGTGCAATTATTATGGCAACTGACAGTGTTAGTTTCATGGGAACTTAAATGTTGAGCAGTGAGAAGTAAAACACAAAGTAAAACCAGAAAAAGGAAGGAAAGCGTCACGCTACGGTAAATACTTTATTCCATGGTAACAGTATAAATCATATACTGAACTTACTGGAAGCAGACCAAGGAAAATAGTACAAGTTGTGTAAAAACAGTGTGGGAATCTTCACCTGAAAAAAGGTGTTTAAAAATAAAAGCTAAGGGAATGGAGGAAGAACGTGTTTTAGTCTTCTAGCTGCAGCAACCACTCAAAGCTTTTTTCCTTCTTTCTCTTTTGCTTCCTACTGAGATGTAAAAGTGCTGCTGTTTCTGTTGTAGCGTTTAATAGTAGAGTGTGAATTTCATAGGTGGTGCCTTAAGGGACGTGTCCTTTTCCGTGATGATGTAATAATGGAGGGGTAGGGGTGGAAAAAGGGTGGTTATGCTTAATAAGCATGATTAGCCACAAACAGTGACTCTCCACCAGCAGCGCTGGCTCCAGAGGAAACATATTTGCCCACACAGGCCTGGCTGTTAGCCTGTAAGATAGAAAATATGATATTATTTAATGTACAAGAGGATTCTAGAGCATAAGTTTGATGTTAATAACAATAATACAACTCTTTCATATAGCTTTATATTTTAGTTACACAGTTCATATTCAGACATACCAGAGCTCTCTTTACAAACTCTTCTTGGCATGCCTTTCCGTTCTCCTTCTTCCCACCCCAGGCTTTCAGGGCAGAGGCCTGCAGTGCACGGCCATATGAGAAGGTGAGCGCCCAGGCCTTGTGCAGGGGGCACTGGTTCATGGCGTTCAGGTTGACAGAGGCCTCCTCCTCACTCTGACCACCAGACAGGAAGGTAATACCTGCAAAGCAGGTAGAGTTTAGCAACCCAGATTGCAGATCTAATGCAGATTAGTCATAAAAGATTATGTCTAAAAAAGTGGAAAAGTGTGCATATCAGCAAGCGTGTGATGTACTTTCTTACCAGGAACTGCAGGGGGAACGGTGCGGCGCAGGGCAGTAACAGTTGCCATAGCAATCTCCTGGTTGGTGTACTTGTGTGAGCAAGAGTGTCCAGCGGTAACCATGTTGGGTTTGAGCAGGGTACCCTCCAGGTAGACGTGGTGGTCGGACAGGGCCTTGTAGACGGCAGCCAGGACCTTCTCAGTGATGTACTGACAACGCTTCAGGTCATGGTCACCATCAGGAAGAATCTCAGGCTCAACAATGGGGACAATACCGTGCTAGGAAAGGCAAGGACACAAAGACAGGGTAAAATAGGAGCTCATATTAAGAAGGCAAGACCTGAAATCCAAAAGTGAAGACTTTAAAAATTTTATGTTATGCTGCCTTGATAATACTATAACATAGTACTAATTTGGAGAAAAGTTTTTTGAGCTTGTTGGCACATTATGAGGTTTCCTCATTGTGTGTTTCTACCCATGCAGGAAGTATGTGTGTGGCATGATCATATCAAATGCACAAGCAAAAACAGCAAAAATATTTTAATGTTTTTTTTTTTTTTTTAAATAGACCCAATAATAGATCTTGTAAAATTCAGTTAAACTGGGTTATCTGTCTGTTGAGTCTTACCATCTGGCAGATGCTGGCATAGCGAGCCAGGACATTGGCATTCTCTATGATAGCCAGTCTTGAGGGCGTGGTGGGGGTGATCTTCAGAACACAACGCCACTTGGCGAAGTCAGCACCATCCTTCTTGTACTGGGCGCAACGCTCATAAAGCCCATCAAGACCTGTTAGGAAGGAAAAACATACACGATACGTTAGATAAAGATATTAAAAGATGATTATGTAATACGGATGATGTCTGGATCTTTTCTGTGCTCACCCTGGGTGGTTGTCTCGCCATTGGTTCCTGCCAGGGGGACAACACCTTTGTCGACCTTGATACCCACCACCATGCCTCTTTCTTTGAGGTATTGAGGGAAAGGCTTGCCATCGTCGGTCTTCTGGTACATGGTCTCGTGGAAGAGGATAACGCCACCAATACAGGGATTGATGCGGTCGTCAGCAGTGAAGAGGAGCTGGCGGTACAGCCTCCTGTTCTCCTCAGTGTTCTCAGCATTGATGCTCTGGAAGCGCTTGGCCACACTGCCTGGAGGTTATAGAAACAGATAAAATCAGACTGACTATAAAAACATATTATATTATTAGGTGTTGGAAGCCACAGTCTGTCTGCACGTTTGCAGAAATGTTTCAGTTCAGGTCTGAGAAAACACACACAGTGAAACCAGTTTCAACTGTAGCCTAACTGCAATCCTTTAAGCCATAGTTTTTGGCAACTGTTGAGTTGACTGTCCCAAAGAACTGATTGTTAGTATATAGGTTCATTTTCTTACCAGTTGACTCATCTGCGGCAAGGATTCCTTTGCCTGGAGCCACAATCTTCAGAGCAATATCATTGAGCTCCTTCTTTTGCTCAGGAGTGAGGAAAGGGTATGCGTGAGGCATCCTGACTCTTGATATAAATAGAGGGAAGACAAAAATTTGAGAAATTAATAATGAACATGACACAGGGGTTATACATTTTTACAGTGTGCCAAGGCGAAAGGTTATACTGCACTGCAAATCTGCTTTAGAGTGTAACAGTTTCAGGGTATATGTGTGGGAAACTGCTAGATGAAAGGAGAGCAGAACATCGGGTTCATTGTGTGAAGGAAGTGGTAAAACAAAACAAAATGTCTGGCTCATGGTTTTATGTTTTCCTGTCAGACTATCTTTTGCTAAAACAACCCAGACCAGCTTGTGTCCTACATGCGACAGCAGCTGTTTAAGCTTTAACTGCTGCAGCAGCTTGTGCACTGGTTTCACACTATTCCCCAGGCACAATATGTAGCCTCACAGAGGATCCAGTGTCAGAGAACTACCACAGATCCCCCACCACCACCACCACATGCCCCACCCTCCATGCATCTGACCACCCTTAAAAAATCGTGTGCACGTCCGTGACCTATTCCATTTTCTAGCCTCTTATCCCTGACCTTTCCATTCCCCTCCACAGTCCCCCTTCCCTCACCATTCCTCTTGACTGGCCTCTATCGCATACCTCCTCCAACTGTCACCCTGTTGCCACTATCAATACGTTAGACTAAATATACCCAGTGTACCCAGTATACTGCTTGCATGAGGCAGTGAGTGCACTGTAGCTCATGTAGCATGAATGGGCTGCATAAAAGAAAAATGTGCAGCGTTCCACCCCGCTGTTGATGAGGCATGCCACATTGCAGAAGGCAGTCTAGATGAATTTATCTAGTAAAGCAAGAAATTAGTCAGACTATTGAGTCACCGCTGACCAACGATTCAATGGAAACTTTGCATCAGATAAAGGTAGGTGACTGAAGTTTACCAAAAATGATCAGCTTTGTTTAATATCAAGGGAGAATAATTCTCACAGTTCATCACAATCATTATTTAGTGTTGTTATACTATAGAAAGTTATCAGATATTTTCATCTGTCTAGCATCTGGTTAATTGAGGTTGAAGTAACAAACAAAAAAAAGACGCACACTTGCATTTAACCAACAGACATGAACCTGCGGGTTACACTGATATAGTTCGCGCTAGTCATGTTAACCACACAGTTGTGAAAGCTACAAGAAGATGCATAACACTGTTTTTATTTTATCTCTGGTATACAGGTCATAAGCCTCTCGTTATGCCAAGGCTTTATAACATAACATTCAATAGCTAACCAACAAATCCACTTCAAATACTGTTTTCTTTATGGGCATGAAATCAATCTTTTACCTTTGAGGTTGCGAGGAGAGCTGAGAGAAGAGAGAAGAAGGGAGAAGATCCGGCCTTCGTCTGCGACACCCCTGCAAGCCTGCTGGCCCTTGTATTTATCCTCCCATTGTGACCCCTCACATTTCAGCTGCCCAACTATAAAAAGAACAGGATGCAACCAGAGATGGCTTGTGACATTCAGCAGGACTGGGGCTGGAGTAACGTGCTAGCAAGCAGCCACTCAAAGGGCAAAGAGTGTTTCAGTGAATGGCACAAAATGCGATGGAATAACAGGCAGTTAGGGTTTAGGTGAAGTCCAGATAGAAGGGGTTGAGTAGACGATATTATCCAGAAATGTGCAGGGAAGAATGGCCTACTATGTAAGTGTTTCTTACACTCTCCTTAAACGAAATTATGCATCTTCCAAGCACATCCTTTACATTCTGTCTTATATTAAACATTTTATTTAGCTGCAGTTATTTTAAAATGTGCTGCCTCACCAAAGAAGAACATCTAATATCCGGAGGTCATTTGAAATAGTATGTGAAGGAAGATAAACTTGGGGGTATATGTAGAATGCACTAAATGTGTGTGTCTGCGTGCACACAGACACACAGAAACAGAGTGAGAGTGAGAGAGGGTTGAGCATGTTGCAACATTGCCAACCTGCCCTTAGAAATCCAAACCAGACGCAGCAACGCAACACACTGATCCTTGACCTTTTCTCGACCTTTCTTGATCGTCTGTGCTCTGCAGGAAGAGGTCAACCGCCAAGCTAGGGAAAGGTTGCAGGTTCATATTTTCGGGGCACATTGCACTTTGCATCTGTTTCTGTGTCTCTCACTCAGCTCATGGGAAAGCACAAAACAGACATGAAAAGACATAAAATTTTGCAACTCGGATGTTCTCACAGTTTCAGACTTTGGGTTTTGTAGTGCACGCTACACTTTTTTTAGTGGCACGCACTTACCGTAAAAGAGGCCAACTTCCTGACAGGAGGGCTTGCGGGCTGAACAATGCAACAGGAATAGATGTGTTAAGTAGAAATCTGAAGAAGCAAATTCAACTTGCTAGTCAATTACAGGGAAAGTAATAGTCATAATGTTAGATGCTCAGCATTCCCTTTTCTTATTTACAATTTAACATGATAAACAAAAAGAATTTTATCGAACTGACCCCAAATTTTCAGCAAAAAATTTATCTTAGACCTGCTAATGAGGCAGATGGTTTTATTTAAATGTTAACATTTTAATTATATTTAAGATAATTTCATCTGGTTGTCCACATGTCAATAAACTATCCAGTCGGTTTACTGTTATACTATTGTTTAAGAAAATTAGAGCTTAAACTAAATTAAAAGTCAGCCGACCACCACCACAGTCTGTCTTATATAACACAGCGCTGCCGCTATTGAAACTCCTCCTTCATCGAGTTCCTCTAAAGATGCCTCGGCTTTGATCAGTCACCTGATTATTTCTGCTTTTTGGCTCCTTCGTACATGCTTTCAGCAGAAGTGGCACCTTGCTCAGCAGTGAAAATTAAAAATAAAACCAAATATCACAGTTTCAATTATTTCCCATGGGAGTAACACAATGAACTGGATAATTAGTGCTACAATATTCTTGTCAGGTAAGGGAGTTTGTGCCTTTTATCTTTCATTGTGTAGTTATGCCTTCATTTTAAGTAAAATATTATGGAGCAGTATGTCTGTTGTGCTCATTTCCTTTTTTTTCTCTGTGAATCAAACTTACTGAGATGTGTGATCAGCCCAGTTAGTTTCAGAGTGTAAAAATAGCTTAATGAGTACAATATTTTGATTGCATTTCACCTCTAGCATGCACTGAGTGAAATAACCCTTTCATAAATAATTTTGCAAAATTTAATTCTTGATTATTAATCCATAATAAATATGTAAATGCTAAATCACAAATAATTCTGTGCTAATGCAATCATCACATATTTGAGGCCCGTTTCCAGTGTCACATTGTACTTTTTGATCCTGTGATGAATAATTTAACTAACACTGTGTTGACAAGAATTAAACTTGAGGGCATGGCATTGTAATAAAATGTTTTAATAAATTTACTTTTCAGGGGGTTATGAAACCATTTAATGTTTTTTCTTTATATTCATCACTATTTACATTAGATTCTCACTGAAGGCATCAAAACTATAAATGAGCACATATGGAATCAAAAACATGTTTTATAGTTTAGATTCTTCAAAAATCGCCACCCTTTATTTTGATTACTGCTTTGCACACTCTTGGCATTCTCTTGATGAGCTTCATGAGGTCGTCACCTGAAATGGTTTTCCAACATTCTTGGAGGAGTTCCCAGAGATGCTGCGCACTTGTTGGCCCTTTTGCCTTCACTCTGCGGTCCATCTCATTCCAAACCATCTCAACTGGGTTTAGGTCAGGTGACTGTGGAGGACAGGCCATCTGGCGCGGCACTCCATCAATCTCTTTCTTGGTCAAAAAGCCCTTACAAAGCTGGAGGTGTGTTTGGGGTCATTGTCCTGTTTACAAACAAATGATGGTCCAACTAAATGCAAACTGAATAGGATGGCATGTCACTACAGAATGCTTTGGTAGCCATGCTGGTTTACTGTGCCTTAAATTTTGAATGAATCCCCAACAGTATCACCAGCAAAGCCTCTCCCATACCATCACACCTCCTTCTCCCTGTTTCACGGTGGAAGCCATGCATGTAGAGACCATCCGTTCACACTCACCAAAGACTCAGCAGGTGGAACCAAAGTTCTCAAATTTGGACTCATCAGACCAAAGCACAGCTTTCCACTGGTCCAATGTCCAATCCTAGTCTTTCTTGTCTCAAAAAAATCTCTTCTCCTTGTTTCTTTTCCTTAGTTGTGGTTTCTTAGCAGATATTTGACCATAAAGCCCTGATTCGCACAATCTCCTCTGAACAGTTGATGTAGAGATGTGCCTGCTACTGGAACTCTGTGTGGCATTTATCTAGGCTCGAATCTGAGGTGTATGGGCTCAAAATGTGGTCATAAATATTTTGTACTTGTAAAAAAGATTTGTATGTGTAAAAAAGATTTGTGTGTGCGTAAAAAAGATTTGTATGTGTAAAAAAGATTTGTATGTGTAAAAAGAATTTGTGTGTGTGTAAAAAAGATTTGTGTGTGCGTAAAAAAGATTTGTGTGTGGACTTAGCCCAAAAAAACCCCTGCAAGTTACAAGTACGAATTTTGACCCTATTTTTCTTCCTTTCATCTGATTGGTCAATGTCATGTCAATCACAAATGTAACAATCCAATCAGAGAACAGATGGGTTTGGCTGTCGGAGGGGCGCTTTTTTTGAACTGCAGGTCTTTGAAGGGAATAAATGCCCTTTTACATGCCAACCCAGCGTTTTCCTTCATCACCACGAAGGAAAACAGTCTGTGGTCGTCCGAGTTTGGTGATTTTTGTGTCACAGGTCTACGTGTTTAATATAGGGACTTCGACAGCCTTTTCAACAGCGCTGCGGACCGTGGGGTGGGGGCGGGCAGTGTTTTGGAAATGACAGTCTTCATTACAAAGCTTTCTTCGTTATGAATTAGCATACATGTTTTTATTGAACATTTGAAGAACCAGCAAAAAACCCCAGAAACTCTTGTAGAGGACATAAAGTCAGAGATAGAAAAGACAAGGAGCAGGTGCATCTAGTACAGGTAGAGCTGCTGCAAAAACCCACAGAGCCCAGCAGCCAGCGCAACAAATTCTGGATCCTTTGCTTTTAGTTAGCAGTTAGCATTAGCAGCACATCCTGCGTCTGATGTGAAAGGACTTTTATGCTGCGCACTGTGACTCACAGCAATGGTCCCGGGTCAGCCCTGACTTTGTGTTAAACTAATCCTAAAGTAATAATGGTATTTCTAACCACTGATATAGCACAACTTTATCCTTTCAACAGCTGCTGAAAGTTAGGGGACCTAGCTGCTATCGGATATTTATATAGAGATCCTCCAGCTTCAAACTGTATTACCCTTCAAGGACCTGCAGTTCAAAAAAAGCGCCCCTCCGACAGCCAAACCCATCTGTTCTCTGATTGGATTGTTACATTTGTGATTGACATGACATTGACCAATCAGATGAAAGGAAGAAAAATAGGGTCAAAATTCGTACTTGTAACTTGCAGGGGTTTTTTTGGGCTAAGTCCACACACAAATCTTTTTTACACATACAAATCTTTTTTACACACACACAAATTCTTTTTACACATACAAATCTTTTTTACGCACACACAAATCTTTTTTACACATACAAATCTTTTTTACACACACACAAATTCTTTTTACACATACAAATCTTTTTTACACACACACAAATTCTTTTTACACATACAAATCTTTTTTACACACACACAAATTCTTTTTACACATAGAAATCTTTTTTACGCACACACAAATTCTTTTTACACATACAAATCTTTTTTACACACACACAAATTCTTTTTACACATACAAATCTTTTTTACGCACACACAAATCTTTTTTACACATACAAATCATTTTTACGCACACACAAATTCTTTTTACACATACAAATCTTTTTTTACGCACACACAAATCTTTTTTACACATACAAATCTTTATGACCACATTTTGAGCCCATAGAGGTGCTGTTAACTTGCGATGTGTGAGGCTGGTGATTCAAATGACTGTATCCTCAGCAGCAGCAGTGACTCTTGGTCTTCCTTTCCTGGGGCTGTCCTCATGTGAGCCAGTTTCATCAAGTGCCTGATGTTCTGTGCGACTGCACTTGGGGATACATTCAAAATTTTAGCAATTTTTCGGAATTACTGTCTTCAGTTCTTGAAGTAATGATGGACTGTCAATTCTCTTAACTTAGCTGATTGGTTGTTGCCATAATATGAATTCTAACAGTTGTCAAATACGACTGTCAGCTGTGTATCAACCTGACTCCTGCACAAAACACTGACTGATGGTCCCAATCTCATCAAGAAGGCAAGAATTTCCCCAAATGAAACCTGACAAGGCACAGCTGTGAAGTGAAAACCATTTCAGGTGACTACATTATGAAGCTCATTAAGGGAAGGCCAAGGGTTTGCAGCGCTGTCAGCAAAGCAAAGGGTGGCTACTTTCAGGAATGTAAAATATAATACATATTTAGAGTTATTTATATTTTTTTCTTTGCTATATAATTCCATATATCGTGTATATATTTGATGTCTTTAGTATGTCTTTACAATGTTGAAAGTACTAAAAATAAAGAAAAACTATTAAATAAGAAGATGTGTCCAAACTTTTGACTGTATATATGGAATTTAAGACATAAAATTGACTCCAAATTGAAGTCTTGAGTGTGTTTTACAAGACAATAATTGCTCTGAGTTCTTAGAATTTAAAAATATCTAGCTTATGTGCTCTCTAGTTGTAATAAAAGATCACCCACTGAGGCATACCTCAAACTGCTACACTCCAACACAATTAAAGAGAAACACAGACTCTATACAATTTTCTGTATGTGGTATTCAACAGAGGTGCTATAATCACATTAGAGTACCTCTATTACTATATAAAGTTGTTTATAGTAAAACAAATGGTTTTTGTTTTTTTTTTGCTTCTTTAATTCTCAGTGTTAAATCCTGCGCTTTCTTTCAATATTGATCCTGGGGCTTGGAAGACCCTGAGTAGCTCTGCTCCTGGTTTTGGGTATAAGGTGATTCAAAGAAAATCAGAGTAAGTCACAAGACACACTGATAAAGTGTGTGTATGTTAGTGTATCACACGTACACACACATACATGTTTGTTAAATGTATGCTTGCAATTGGACTATTTGCTTTTTAAGAATATTGCTATTTATTACTAATTTTCTTCTAACAAACATCATAATAGGTTAGTAATAAATGAACAAACATGCAATATTTCTTAACAGAAAAGATATGTAGTGTATTTAACCACAGTTTGCTCTCTAGACTTACATCGTTGTCTGGATTTATCTCCGTAGTTTGATCGTCAGTGCCCCACTTGAACAGGAGAATGGGGGAATATATAGCTGCACCACTTCTCCTCCAAAATGTCAAGATATAAAACTAGAAGGTAGGTAACCATTAATTTGTAAATGTCTTAAAACTTCAACAGTAACTATTTTACCTTTGCAAAAATTCTGCTCAGACCCTGGCACAGAAACTTGGTTTGATATCTTTGTATTTAATATTGAGCCTTCAAAACAGATCAACTTACTTTTTAAATTTTTACAGCTACGAAATGAAGTTATAGTGAAAGTGAATTCTGTGTTGCATTCCTTTCTGTTGTAAATGTGCCGTGTAAATTGATCATGTAAAAAGGGAAGTGTATTAATTGAGGTGCTTTGTAGTCTTCGGCTTCACTGTTTCTTCCATTATCAAGGAGTTTTTTGTGTTTTAACAAATATTGCATTCTTTAAATACAGCCCCAGATTTGACAGCTAATGTGTCCCTTGGTATGTCAATGGCAAGTGATCCCTCTGGAGAAAACACTGTGGTGAGTTGCTAGCTCCAGACCTTATGTTAAGTACTTTTTAAAATCACTGATGATCCAACTCAACTGTCTTATGTATGTAAAATGTCTTGTGTTAAAAATTGCATTGTGAAAAATCACTGAACCTCCCAGTGGTTCTCCACAGAATCAGCTAATTTTAAGAAAACAACAACACATTTTACATATTAGCTTAATGTTACTGGGTGACTGTGGTCCCATCTGCACCAGAATGCATGCCACACATACTTGGGCAAGATACTAACCCCAAGCTGCACTCTGATGCAAGAGTATACATGCATGTAAATGTCAGATAGAAAGCACTTACATAGGAAAAGGATAGAAAAAAATCATTTGTTTGAGTGGGTGTGAATGAGTGAGGTTGTATAAGAAAAGTGCTACATAAGACCCAGACCTTCTACGATTTACTGGTACAGATAATGTTCAGTGTGGTGTAGATAGAGAGGAAAAACAGGTCTCTCTGAATGTAGAACGATGACAAAGGAATAGAAGTGAGGTTTGTATTTTGAGTGAGCTCTGTAGCCTGGATTGAGTACCACACCTCCAGAGTTCCCACAGGTGTAGTAACCTGTCACATATTCACACACATGTTCCTGAAAGAGAGGAGAATCAGAAATTCTTTAAAAAAAACAACAACTAGGATTTCTAGGCGCAGCCAAGTGGCGGAGGGCTTTCACTTTGGTGGCCTCAGAATCTCATCTCTGCTTTTTGCGGATGATGTGGTTCTGTTGGCTTCATCGGGTGAGGGCCTCCAGCTCGCACTGGAACGGTTCGCAGCCGAGTGTGAAGCAGCGGGAATGAGGATCAGCACCTCCAAATCTGAGGCCATGGTTCTCAGCCGGAAAAGGGTGGAGTGCCCACTCCGGGTCGGGGATGAGTTCCTGCCCCAAGTGGAGGAGTTCAAGTATCTCGGGGTCTTGTTCGCGAGTGATGGGAGAAGGGAGCCGGAGATCGACAGACGGATTGGGGCTGCAGCTGCAGTAATGCAGACGCTGCACCGGTCCGCCGTGGTGAAGAGGGAGCTGAGTGTAAAAGCGAAGCTCTCAATTTACCGGTCGATCTACGTCCCTACCCTCACCTATGGCCACGAGCTGTGGGTAGTGACTGAAAGAACGAGATCGCGGATACAAGCAGCAGAAATGAGCTTCCTCCGAAGGGTGGCTGGCCTCTCCCTTAGAGATAGGGTGAGAAGTTCGGCCATCCGGGAGGGGCTCAGAGTAGAGCTGCTGCTGCTCCACATCGAAAGGAGCCAGCTGAGGTGGTTCGGGCATCTGACAAGGATGCCCCCTGGGCACCTCCTGGGTGAGGTGTTCCAGGCATGTCCCACCGGGAGGAGGCCCCGGGGCAGACCCAGGACACGCTGAAGAGATTATATCTCTCAGCTGGCCTGGGAACGCATTGGTGTTCCCCCGGATAAGCTGTAGGAGGTGGCTGGGGAGAGAGAGGTTTGGGCCTCTCTGCTTAGGCTGCTGCCCCCGCGACCCGGCCTCGGATAAAGCGGATGAAGATGGATGGATGGATGGAAAAAAAAAAAACATTAGCTGATACTGAAGATTTATGTGGGAATTTATTTTTTTCATATCTGATTGATTTTTATATGGAATAAAGGAAACAGGGACAGGAAATAATCAGCCTAATCAGAACTTGTCTTTGTCTGTTTTTAGGTGTGTTGTCCATCCATCCCAAAGCACTGCAAAAGTATCACCATGTACAACGGTGTGTGCTTTCAGATTGACAGTTCTAATTCATTTGGACCTCCGATACCATCTTCTCTTGACGGTAATAGTAAACAGAGTTTATGAAAATGTACCTACAATGAATAATGTATTTGAGAAAAAAAAAAGATTTTAAATGACGATTCCATTTATTAAGGAAAAAATGTCAATGAGTGTTTTGGCCCTGTGGCGGCCCACTAGAGGGCTCCACTCACACCCAAGGAGGACGGGTTTTGTCGAGTTGTGTGGCGCGACGTGTTCAGTTAATGTGTTGTGATGAATAAAATCGGAGTGGAAAGTTAGAGCTTCTGTTTTGTCTTTACTATACCTCCACAGCACACTTTTTTTTTTGAGAAGTGTTTTAATTCAGCCCGCCGGTGGGTTTTAGACTGTGAATGCCCTTTTTAATGTCATGTTAATCTGCGTTAGGTCCAGACTTTGACTAGGCAACTTCAAAACCTTTATTCTCTCAACTTGAGTTCAACTTGCTGATTGTTTTAGATCATTCTCCTGTTGCATGACACAAATGTGCTTGAGCTTTTGACATGATCATTTTGGATTTTCTGGTCGAGAACATAATTCATAGATCCATCAATTACGCCAAATCATCAGGAAGCAGCAAAATCAGCCCTAGACACACTGCAATCACCATGTTTGATTGTTGGTGTGATGCTTTTTAAATAAAATGCTGTGTTGGTTTTTCTCCAGATTTAACTGGACTCAAACAATTAAAAAAGTTCAGGTTTTGTTTCAGTCTAAAGAATATTTCCCCAAAATCTTCAAGATATTTTTTGGCAAATGTGAGACGAGTCTTTGTGCTTTTTTGGTGATTTTTCTCCTTGAACTCTCTATTTGTATGCCATTTTTACCCAGTCTCTTTTCTATTGTTGAATCATGAACTCTGACCTTAACTGGGACAAGTGAGGCCTGCAGTTCTTTAGATGCTGGTTTGGTTATGGCTGTGACCTTCTTGATGAATCGCCGATGTGCTCTTGGAGTAATTTTGGTAGGCTGGCCACTCCTGAGAAGGTTCACCTGTTCTTAGTTGTTCTTAGTTTTTCCATTTGTAGATAATGGCTCTCACCATGGTTTGCTTGAGTCCAGAAAACTTAGAAATGACTTATAGATGTCAAAGATATATTTCACATCTCTTCTTGAGTTTCTCTAGATCGTGGCATGATGCGTTGCTTTTTGAGATCTTTAGCATGCTTCAGTTTGTCATACAGGTTCTACTTAAGTTATTTCTTGATTGAACAGGTCTAGTAGTCTGTACTAATTGTTTTGAGTCATGTTATACAAATATTTTTAACTCACAAGACGTTTGTGTAAGAAACTGAGATGTTTTGTCTTGCTTCTAAGTGACAGAGTTGATTCTGTTCATCTGGATGTTTAGAAGGTTGGAAAATCCTGTAGTCACCTGAGACTGAGAAAGACACTTGGATGAGTGATGAAACCCACTGTAAACACTGCATCCACATGACCACAATCAACCTTCTGGGATTTCAAATAATTTAAGCTTTTCTGTATTTTCTTAAAGAAATAAAAATAAATGTAAACAATAAGACTAAGAATAATTGTGGTTGGAGATCTTATACATTAACTTTGGTAAAACCCTGATAAGCATTTTTGGACCAAACTCATTTAATCCCTTAATCTTCTTGTCTCTCTTGTTAAACTAACATAGACAACAGCGACTGAGCTATGCCACTAAATAGACAAACATACGTACATTTAGTGATTAACTAGCAAATGCATACTACATAGATTGTCTTTGTGTTATTCATAATGCCTTTACCGAGGTGCAAAATTCTTTTGCTTTGCTTTTTATATGAGTGAAAAAATATAAAAATCACCCCATAAAACTAAATCTAATTTTGAATCCATTTCTTTGACAGACTGTGAAACACAAGTCGACCTTGCCTTTCTTTTGGATGGTTCAGGCAGCGTAAGTGGTCCTGATTTTCGAACAATGAAGAAGTTTGTGAGAGATCTAATTGTATCATTTCTCTCAAGTGACACACAGGTGAGACACTGTTGTCCCTCTGCTACTTAAATAACAGCAAATCATGACATAGATTACATCTTTGTTTGCATTTAACACCATAAAATATAATCTAAAACATGTTTCACATATTTTCTTTTCTTTCAGTTTTCTGTTTCCCAGTTCTCCAGTGCCCCACAGATCCATTTTAACTTTCAAAAATTTAACTTACCTGAAATGGAGGATAAAATCAATAGAATTCAGCAACACACGGGAAGGACTTTCACGGCTAAGGCCATCAAAGAAGTTGTGTAAGTGATGCAAAGATATTGCTGAAGCACTGCATTATCAAGACTTCCCGTACAATTTTTTTTCAGTGAATCTGACCACAGTAACTACTGTGCATGTTCAGTATTATGTTCTACAAAGTGGACAAGATGGCACAAACCAAGGCCAATTTGAAATACTTGCAGATCTAATGCTGCATCTGCAAAGTACAAAAATATCTGTATTTTGGAAAAATTATGAAAAAAATGAACGACACTGAAATATGTATGACCACAAGGTGCACTTACTTTGTGTTGAAATTACATTTTATTCTTTTTTTTATTTGATAGGGAAAACGTTTTCAGCCCACAAAGTGGCTCCAGACCAAATGTGAAGAAGGTCTTGATTGTAATTACTGATGGAGCATCTAATGACCATGAGAACCTGGAAGGTGCAGTAGAGCAAGCAGAAAATAAAACGATTGCTCGATTTGTTATTGGGGTAAGCACATTCAGTTATTTAAACTTGTAGAATATTGAGTTTCACATTGATTAATGATGGTGTCATTTGTCAGACATGCTATGAATTCATTCAGTCAACAAGAAATAACTGTTATCGTTGATTTGAGTTCTTTTCAGTGTTAGAGAGTATAATATCTGTGTGTAAATTTGAATATTAATCAGGTGAGGAGAAGGACTGTATTTTACCAAAGTCAGCAAATGATCTTGAATAGTATGAAAACGTAATCATAGTTTTTCAAATCTCCAGGTCGGGGATGCATTTGATAAACCTGAAGCAAAACAAGAACTGCACACCATTGCATCATCTCCCTCAGAAAAACATGTGTTTGAAGTGAAGAACTTCAACGCACTTGAAGAAATAAGACAGAATCTACAAGACAAAATTTTTCCTATTGAAGGTACAAATATACATTCAACATTAAAGCTTTGTTAAAATTCCTGTCACATTGTATTCTTTTTAATGCATGTTACAAATTTTGTCTCATTTTAAGTTAAACAGCTTGTTGCTTTATGAAAAGAGCAATAAATACTCAGCACATTTATAATAAACAACAAAAAGTCATTTGAATTGTTTACTTTAAGTATAACTAAAATTTTGTCTTGTTTCTTTTTCTGTCACAGAAAGCAGTGGAGAGTCACTGAAAATGGAAATGTCTCAAGAGGGATTTAGTACAGTTTACGCACCTGAGGTAATTAAAACTACATGAAACTCATCAGACAGTCTAGTCTGATGAGAAAGAGAGATTCACATGTGCCACCTTTTGTAGCTTGAAGGCAACCAGATAATTAAACACAGTCCAGATTTTAAATAAAAAAATTATTGTATATTAAATGTATTTTCTGTCTGCACTGTAGGGAATTCAGATGTCTATTGTTGGTGCAAACCAGTGGAGGGGAGGCTACGTGCAATACGCATCAGGAGGCCAGAAGGTGAAAACATATGAGGATGTGTCTTTTGAGCCTGACAGCTATCTTGGTAAGAATATTACAGCTTTAACAGTCTAACTCATACACATGTGATCATGTATATTCACAGCTCTGCTGTAATTCTTTTACACAAACAAGTGGATTAGTTTGCACATGAACAAAATTTAAAAGGAGAAATAAGTTGTCTTTCCTTTTTTGATTACCAAATTCTAGGTTACTCCATGGCAATTGCTAGAACCCAAAGTGGTTCTCTGACAGTTCTTGGTGCTCCAAGATATAAACACAGAGGAGTTGTGGTCTCTGTTAACAGAGAAAACTTTGAAAACCAAACGATTGAGCCCTTGGCATCACAGGTATGAATTTACAGCAAGACAGATCTGAATGACCTTGTAAAAAGAAAAATTACCATCATAATCCGACTACCCCTTCGGCGCCAGCTGTGGGCTCAAGGCTGGAGCCGAACAAAAACTCCCTGATAACGACTGTGTTGAGTCTGTTCCTTCCCATTCCATGCAAGGCCACCTGGGTTGGCTGGAAGACTGTTTACTTAGTGGCGGGGCGAAGGACACTGTCTCAGCTGAACTATGGACACGCACACACATACATATACTGATACTGATAAGCACTCACTGACGCATCACCCTCCCTACCCCGGATCCAACGCCACCTCCAACGCTTACCTCCCCTCTGATGTGGACATCGGGTCAACTGGAGGCGCAGTCGAAGATTGCAGTGGTCCCAGACCGCTACACTGGAACACTTTCCCATGTTGCTTGTCTGTGCTTATTGTGCTATGGTGTGTTGATATCTGTGCATTCCTGTATTATCCTTCTGTGTTGCACATTTCGATGTTTTTTTTCCTCGCTACCTAGCCTGACCTGTCTCCCCAATGTGATGTTTGTGTATTGTATGTACGGTCGGCAAGGTCTGTCATCTCGGTTGTGGGCAAAAGACCTGCAACTGACAAATAAAGGCTATCTCATCTCATCTCATCTAAATTATATATAAATAATTTTTTCAAATAAAAATGTATATTTTTTTGCTTACACAGTATCAGACTGGTGAATATTTCGGGGCAGAGGTGTGTACCATGGACATAAATAATGATGACATCACTGATCTAATCTTCATATCTGCCCCAATGTACATGGAGCCTGATAGAGAGGGAAGAGTTTATGTTTGCAGACTAACTGGTTTGGTAAATCAAACTTTTATCCACTTCAATTAAATGAATTATTTTATTTGTCAACTTCCCTAATGATCATATAATATTTACTCTCCTGCTTTCAGGTTGTGGAGTGTAATTTTGATGATCCATTAATACTAAGAGGACATTTAGCTGTCAAAGGAAGGTTTGGCTCTTCTCTTGCTGTGCTGCCTGATCTAAACGGAGATGGTTTCAGGGATTTGGCAGTTGGAGCACCTTTGGAGAATGGTGGTGAAGGCAGCATCTACATTTTCCACAGTGAAGGACGCGAAAGAATCAGTCCTACTTACTCACAGGTACACAGCATCAAAGAACTCACAATGATTATTAAACTTATCTGTGATTTAAAAGTGTATCTATACAACCTGCAGCTTTATTAATTAAAATATGTTCATTCACACAGAGAATTACTGGCTCTGAGGTCCAGTCAGGACTGAAGTTCTTTGGCCTGTCAATCAGTCAGTCGGCTTTTGACCAGAGTGGTGATGGACTACTTGACTTAGCGGTGGGTTCAAAGGGTAAAGTTGTCTTGCTGAGGTAAGTCAAAGATAGTCCAGCCATGTGTTACTGTTGTCAGTGGTACTTTTTTGTGAAGGTTCAATTGTAATGAATAGAATACTGCTAAAAACTTAGTGTAAATGTAAAATTTTCTAATTATAAAAAAGGCACATTAATGTAATTAGAAATTACGTTTGCAGAACACAGTTTACTTCAAAATGTACAGGAAAATACAGGAAAAAATGCATTTTTTTGCAAAGAAAAAAGGGTGATGCACACGTGCAGCTACACATAGAGATTAGCCAAGCTAAATTGAACAGACAGAAAATCAGCAGTAGCTCACATAACCACTTGTTACTCCCAAGGTTTGCATAAGGGCATAGGACTCACCAAAAATGGACAACAGAAGATTGGAAAAACACTCTGATGAGTCTGGTCTCTAACAACAATGGTACCCACAGTCAGCAGATCTCAGTCCAATAGCACCTTTGGGATGTGGTTGAACAGGACTACAACACCTTATTGAATTTATGCAACTAAGAATTAAGGCCATTCTGTTTAAAGCAAAGGAGGGTCCATCCCAGTACTACCAAGGTGTCAGTAACAAACTTGGTGGTGATTGTAGATACTTCTTTATAAAGCATTACAGATTTATAATGAATGCTTCCTTAAATCATTAAATTTCATTTAAAACATATCTGGTTGATGCCATATAATAAGAGAAAATGTTCTTTACTTAGAAAATTAACATCTCTCACTGACCCCAAACTTTTAGTAGCAGAGATATTGATAGAAATAAGTAGACATAGTGGTTTATAAAATGTGCAGTGCGAGTAAATCAAAGAAAAGTGTACACAGTTGTGAAGTCTTGATCAGAACATCTACAATGAAGATTAGCTGTCAGCTTAGTATTAATTACAAAGGTAATAGTCATTCACATGTCTAGTTCATCATCTCCTTTCCCTATTATGTCCATTTCCAGATCAAGACCCATTGTAGAGGTAAAGTCTGACGTGTCATTCAGCCCAAACCAAATCTCTACTCAGAATGTAGACTGCTCAAAACCATTGGAGAACACAGTTACAGTCTGCTTTACCATGAGCAGCTTGTCTACGAAAGAGCTACATGCAGGTTTATTATTCTTATCTGTTTCTAAATCACTAAACCATTCATCAGTTTACTTTATGTATGCATGTGCATTTGTAACATTTAAGTCGAACTCTGATCTATTCCAGCTCAAGCAAGGATTGATTATATGTTAACATTGGATACCACTCGCAAACCTTCAAAAAAACGAGCTTACTTCAGTATGAAAGAACAAGAGCAGTCTGGATCAATTAATGTCACCTTGGGGAAAACGTGTTTAACTGTAACATTTTTTATTGAGGTAAATTCTATTAATAACATCACAATTATCAAATGAACCAACAGATGTTCAAGTCAGTAAAGAAAATATTTTAATTTTAGTCTTGTAGTCCTGCAACACTGACATTGCTCTCTTCTTGCAGGCCTGTCCAGAAGATGCTCTCAGTCCTCTTTCTAATGAGATTAAATTCAGTTTTTATGGTTTGCCTTCTGACGAAAATCTCACACCAAGTCTTTCCCCGCATGCTCCAACAGCAACTAATTATCCCGTAAGCAATGTGCACTATAAGTGTACAGTTAATACTTTTGCCTTTACTTTTTATGTAAGTCTGGCATTGAGAAGAACCTGTGCATTTGTCAGGTCTTCAAAGAGTAGTGACAAACTCTAACTGAAAACACTGAATTAAAAATATTCAAGCCTTTCTAACTAGAGTCCTTGCATCTACAGAGGAACAAGATCCTTTTTAGAAGTGGACCAAGAATATCGTTAGAAAGAATTTTATCTTCAGTACAGAAAGTTTTGGTTAATGTTAGTCCATTTCACAGCAATAAGCATGCAGCTGCTTAGCTTGGTGACATAACCAGCTAACACTACTCACCTAACTTATAAAAGAGAATACATTCATTGTTGCTGTGGAATACATAGTAATACATAGTAAGGTCCATAGGTATTACATTTACTCTTCAGCCTCTGAAACTGTACAAAAATGATCTGTTATTTCTAAACCATTAATGGAGACATTTGTTCAACCCTTTGAATTAAAGGTAAATATCTGCACTTCAGTCACACATTGTTTGATTTAACACTGACTTTAGTGGTGTACAGAGGTATAATTACAAAACCATTGACTCAAATGCAAATGTAAAACTTTATAGCTGGGACAGTTGTTGTGCTGATATCTCCATCCGTATAAGGCATCTGTGACAGAAACTGTGTGTAATGTATTAAGTTCTGCCAATGCCACTGTCACTGCTAGCAGGCAGCATAGAGACCGCTGCTATATCTTAAGACCACGAGAATGGCAGCATTGCTAAATGACAGAAATTGGTGGAGTCTTTAAGTAGAATAAAATAGTTTCTTTATAGTTTTAAAATAAAATGAAATTATAATGAGTGAAATGTATAATGTAAATACACCATGCTTTCTTCCACAGTTAAATTTTGAGATCAACTGTGGCACTGACAAGAATTGCAATGATAACCTGAAGGTTGATTTCAACTTCACCAGGTGAGGCCCAGTTACTTTACTTGTGTCACAGTCAGGCGACCGTGTGGCTCATGGATTTGAAAGGGCCCAACATGTAGAACACAGGAAGCAGACACAATCAACAAAAAGCCTAATTTAATGCTAATAGCTAAGTTAAAAATTATAACACATTCCTAAGAAAAGACCAAATCCCAAAACACAAGGGAATGGAAAAATCTCTTTGAGGAAATAACAACAGAGTGCAACGAAATACAGAAAGAAGAAAAAAATCACACTCAGGGAAACGCTGGGGAGGCAAGAATGAGAAAAACCTAGAGCCAAAACCAAAAAGACAATTATGTCACAAAACTTAAAAGCATTCCAAGAATAATAAAACCAAGACTGGACACCAAAATAAAACCAAAACAATAATCCAAAATTTAAAAAAATTATTATTAAAACATCCGCTGAAAATCTAACTCAGACATATTTATGATTAAACTCAAATTCACAAAAACCCCCAGAATTTGACAACTTGTGTGCCTGGAAATGTGCTACTTTTAATTGCTTGTACATGAAGTATAAAAACACTATTCTACTGAAACATTTGAATAAAATTTATAGCTACTCTGTCAAAATTTTCCTTCTTTATGATTAATAAGTCACAACAAAACTGGAAAGAAAAATAAAAAAACAAAAATAAAACAAACAAAAAAGAAGAGAAAAACACCAACACAAATCATAAATCTGTTTACGATGGCATATGAGGGACACAGAAGAAAAAAATGTTACTTATTATTTTGAGAAAATTCGAAATGTGGAGATTACAATTGTTGTTTCAAGACAAACTGCCATGGCTACTGTACCCTCTGAGTCAATGAAATCGTACTTCAGAATTGTGTCATGCACTGTGTGAAGCAGGCAGGATTGGGGGATCCAAAATGCAGAGTCGTAGGCAAAACTTAAACTCAAAAAGCAGCTCTTATGCAGAACCCCAGGGATACAAACCAAATAAACAGGCAGAACGCAAAGCAGGGAATGAGGGAGAACACGACCCCAGACAGAGGGAGACGCAGACATTAAATACATGAGGGAATCAGGGCAGAGAGGAAACACCTTGGGAACATGGCTGGCAACAATCAAACAGACGGGACAGGTGGAAGCAAAACTGAATATGAGGCACATGAGACAGAAAACTATCAAAGTAAAACAGGAAGTACAAGGAACACAGACACTGGGACGCAAAATGACAGAACATGCATACACATCACTAGAGAAACCGGCAAAACATAAAGACATGACTGACCTAATTGGGGAGGACACACAGAAGCAACACTACGCCAAACAGAACACAAAAGGAAACAGACTAAAAGAATACGAAACTAAGAACAAGAAAAACAAACAATGAAACAAAGAGGCACAAAGAAGTCCAAAAGTCCTTGAACCAAGAGGAAGAGTGGATTAGTACAAAATGAAATGGCAGGTAATGGACAGAGGTAAAAATATCGATGGTTCATTAATTTATCTACTCAAGGCATCTTGTAGAGCAGCGGTCCCCAACCCCCGGGCCTCGGACCGGTACCGGTCCGTGAGTTGTTTGGTACCGGGCCGCAAGAGTTGAGGCTCGTGTGTGAAATGTATGGTTTTCAGGGTTTTTATCAGTTTTCAGTGTTATTTTGTTATCGTTTTTATCGTTAACTCTGTTTTCCTGGGTCTTTTCACGTGTGTTATGAATAAATCTTCTTTTTTTCGGTACCGGTACTAGTTTTATTTTGTTGTATTTATCCGCGACACCTTAAAGGCCGGTCCATGAAAATATTGTCGGGCATAAACCAGTCCGTGGCGCAAAAAAGGTTGGGGACCGCTGTTGTAGAGGGTATAGCAGCTGTGGCAACAACTGTTATCTGCACATTTAAACTTTTCTCCCCAAATAGTATTTCAACTGTTTCTCGAAATTTAGACTTAATTTTTTAAATAATGAATAATATATATTTTTTGTAATGTGGCCCTAATACTCTTTCATGTCTATTTGCCCGGAGACTCGATGTGTAAAATTATTTTTCTGCTTGCTACATTAATTAAATAACGATACTCATTGCAGTCTGTCTTTCCCCTGTTAGTGGGTTGACTGTACAAATGTCAGGTTGAGTTTTTATGCTATTTCATCATGTTGTGGTGCACAATAAAGCATGGCTATTTAAAAGAATGCAATATAATGAAATATAACTGATCAGAGAATTACTCATGATGGCTGAGATTATCTGCTAAGAAACCTCCCAATGTAGATAAAAATCAACTTTTCTCTATTTGAACCCGTTTTATATATTTTATTTCCAATTTTACTAGGTCATAAGCTGAAATATTGTACAATTTGATAAACACCATGTTGCCTCCTAATGCCGAGTTTTAAGCATTATCCTACCCTGTGTCAGACTGGCAATCTGTCCAGGGTATACTGCTGGCCCTTGCCCAATGTTAGCTGTGATAGCAGTAGAAAGTGAGTGGATGGCTAATCAGTAGATGCTAACATGTTAATGCAATAAGTTAACTTGGTAAATATACTACATCCCTTAGGATCTGTAAGTTGTTACCATTTTAACATTCAATTGAAAACTACCATAAATTTAGCATTTTGTGCTTTTAGCTCAGCTGTTGTCTTGTTTTCCTCTCCTTTTATTCTTATCTGGCTTCATACTCCACAGATCCTCAGAGGTTAAAGTGGGCATTGATGAGCTTTTGAATGTCACAGTCACAGTGGAGAACAGAGGAGAAAACTCCTACAACAGCCGTGTTATTCTCATATATCCAGCTGG
This sequence comes from Perissodus microlepis, assembly GCF_051167445.1. NCBI lineage: Eukaryota > Metazoa > Chordata > Actinopteri > Cichliformes > Cichlidae > Perissodus > Perissodus microlepis. Next base: position 16,367,665 of record NC_140468.1, read on the forward strand.
ACTCTCCTACAGGAAGTTCACGAGTCAGCAGGTAAGGCATCAGGATCAAGTCTGTATCAGTTCATCACTGATCTGCTGCTCTTCCAAAGCATCTAGAATCTTTTTTTTCCCAATAAAAGGGAAGAATTGAGTGCAAGTCCTTGGACAGTGAAGATGGTTTATCACGAGGAAGGACAGACTGCACTATTGACAAGCCCATTTTCAAGAGCCAAACTAAGGTTTGTTTTTTAATTTTATTTGTACAAAAAAATCTTTTATCAATTTGTTTTTTCTGACTTTTGCACAACTTAAGGACAAAGAGAAGTCACTCATCTCTCTCATTCCATTAAGGCTTCCTTCATTGTCTTCTATGGGATTGACACCAATAGTCAATTTGAGAGGAAGATCTTTTTCACTGCAAATGCCACCAGGTACTGTTTCTCTGGTACATGTACTTTTCATTTAAGCAGTAGACCCACAGATACAGTATAAATATGTTCACTTCTCTCTTTCAGTGGAAATCAGGAGCATGCGCCTACAAAAGAACTCTACAAAATGAAATTGATTGATGTAAAATACAGCATTTTTATGACAATTAAAGGGTATGTGTTGTTCTCTGTGTAACAGAAAAGGAAACAAAAAAATAGAAAGTGACAACTGTTCTAATACATGGTATTTAATCAATCTTTAAAATATGTCTGTTTAGCTCCCCCAGCTACAACAATTTCACATTTGGGAAGAATGATTTGCAGAAACCAGTCCAGCAATCAATCACGGTAGAACATGAAATGTGTATATATCTGTATTTTGTAAAGGTAATTCTATGATTTAGATCCAACTATTATGCTTAGCTCTTGTTTTCTTTTCTTGTTTAGGTAACAAATGATATCAGAGCACTTCATAATTTCACTGTGTGGATCAAGGTTCCAGTGAAGCTTGGGGGAAAAGACATTTGGGTGCATCCGAACAGCCTACAGGTAATATATATGCAGTAGTGTGCAAAAGTCTTAAGTCACCCTTCATTTCTTTATATTTTGCTATCAAAGATAAATGTAAGTGGTCTTGAGTAATAGTTCTTCAGGCTTTCTAAAGGTTTTGCTGTGTTGAATATTAAAGGAGGAGGTCATACCAAATATTGACTTTCAAGCCAAAGTCTACACACTGTGTCTTATTTACTATATATTGATGTATGTTTGCATTTTTCAGTAAAACATAGAGAAATGATGGTGGCTCAAGGCTTGTACACAGTATTGTATGTTGTTTTAGGTATTGACTACAAAAATGGCTCATGCTTAGCAGTGTAATACATGCATGTGGTAACACTGGGACCATAAATCAAATGTATTATAGATTGCAGACTGTAAGAAAGGAAGTTATGAAGAACCACATGTTAAAGACTTTGTTCCTCAGATCCAAAAAAATAAAGTAGTGGTAAGTATTAGTCTAAACATTGTAGATTTAACATTACAATGGATCAACTTTTGTTGCATTTAGTCTTCTTTAAATGATCCACAGGACTGCTCTGTGGCCATGTGTAGAGTGTTTGAGTGCAAGACATCTATGGAAAGGCAGGAGAAGAGGACGTATGAAATCTCTGGAAACCTCACTTCACAATGGATAGAGCAGGTAACTGATGGGACGTTTATGTTAAGTGCTATATTAGTTTTTTTTTTTCATGTCACACTTCTTCCTTATTTGGTACTACTAACTCATATATATATATTTTCCTATATATATTTATTTTCATTTTCAAATTCAGCTCATCCCTCTTGATTTTTTCTTAGATTGGACTTCAATCTGCTAAATTCGTCTTGACCAGCCAAGTCAGTCTGAAGTACGACCAAAGCAAGTACGTCTACTTTTCAACAGGGTCTGACTACAATTCTCCTGTTCACAAGGTGAGCACTTGTAATATATATAGTATATAATGTTATCTTGATATAATAATAATAATAATAATAATAGTTTCCATTTTATTCACAAACTGTCACTTCATCTTTCAGATTGAGGCAGAGGTAGAAGTGTACCCTGAGCCAGATTTTATCAAAGAGATCATTGGAGGATGTCTGGGAGGGTTGGTTTTTCTGATTTTACTCACAGTTGTCCTGTATAAGGTGAGATGATGATCACACTTTTTCAATTAATTTTTTCATAAGAAAAGCTATTAGAGAACGTGGACAAATAATTAAATTTTCTTTTCATTAATATAATTTTTATGCACAGTTACTTGAATTTTATGTTTTTCCTTGCACTTCTAGGCTGGATTTTTCAAGAGTAAATATAGCAAGGTAAAGACTGAAGAACCGGAAGATGGTCCAGGTGGAGACGTACCCACAGGATAAAAACAAAGGTTCATATTTGTAGATCTTTATCTAATCTTCAAAGAAGGTCTGAAATCCCTCCCCTGCTCGCCCATTTACTTACAATAGAAGTTCCTACCTGGTGGGCAGGACCTGACATAGCAAAATCGGTATGGCCCGGATCTGGCCCACACAGTGTGCTTACACATGGCCCACATACCGCAAAGAATGACGGCCCTTTGGTGGCCCAGATCTGGTTTGCCAGAGGTGGCCCACACATGGGCCAACACAAGGCCAATGCTGGCCCAGAACAGTTTCAGCTCTGGCCCCAGATGTCAGCCTAATGTGTACCTTAATCAAGCCATGTAATAACAACATGTGCCGGAACATAATAGTGCAAAAGTAACATGACGAAACTCTGTTCGGACAGCGAATGGACTGATTCTTTTCTACTATCAGAGATTACTCAAAGTGCTCTATACCAGCGGTCCCCAACCCCCGGGCCTCGGACCGGTACCGGTCTGTGAGTCGTTTGGTACTGGGCCGCGAGAGTTGAGGCTCAGGTGTGAAATGTATAGTTTTCAGGGTTTTTATCGGTTTTCAGCGTTATTTTGTTATCGTTTTTATTGTTAACTCGGTTTTCCTGGGTCTTTTCACGTGTGTTATGAATAAATTTTCTTTTTTTCGGTACCGGTACTAGTTTTATTTTGTTGTATTTATCCGCAACACCTTAAAGGCCGGTCCATGAAAATATTGTCGGGCATAAACCGGTCCGTGGCGCAAAAAAGGTTGGGGACCGCTGCTCTATACGACATGCCACATTCAGCCAATCACACACTTTCTCCAAACCGAGTGCTTCCTAACCACATTCATACACATTAAAACTCTTGACATGCAGACTGGAGGAGCCAGGGATCAAACCACTAACCTTCTGATCAGTAAGTGACCTGCTCTACCGCCTGAGCCACAGCCACCCAGTGGTAAACATGAGTAAACCCTCACTAGGTTTTGGATAAAGTTGGCTACCATAGCAGTATAGTATTGCAACATGACATTTGGGTCTTCTAACTAAAATAGGAAAATAGGAACATAAATAGTGCCATCATTGCCAGACCTGGCCCACATCTGGTTGACATATACCCTGCCATGACACCAGTCAGTCAGAAGTGCCAGCTTGATGCCGGATCCGGGCCAGACCTGTTTTCTATGAGCCTGGGCCACATAAACCAAACCACAATCGGGCCAGATGTGGCATGCTATCACATAAACAGTGCCATCTACGCCAGGCCTGGCCCATATCTGGATGACATACCACTTACCATTCCAGAGGTCAGCCAGCAGTGCCGGCTTGATACCAGATCCGGGGCAGACCTGTCTGCTATGTGGGACCCTCGCAATGGGAACATGAAATGAACTGAAGAGATCTGAAAAGTAAATCTGAAATTGTTCATTCTCTTTTTCTGGACCCAAAAAGTAAATAAAATTGTTCAAATTAAACTGTACTTACATTTAACACAAGCACCTGAAGACCACCTGAAGAGGCCACACTATGAAAGGTTGTGAATTACTATCCTGTATAACAGACACTTATAGTAGTAAGTGTCTGCTATACAGTCATTTGCTTTCAAATTAAATTTAATGCACAATACAGAAAAAGGATACTCAAATAAAATGGTTGAGGTTGAATATAGTGAAGTACCTGAGGAGATGTAGAGTGATTCTGAAACAGTCCTGTAAAGAATTATGGTATGAAAGTTTTTAGAGTGACTGTACTATTTTTTTTAAAGAATAAAAATAATTGTCCACCATGAAATATCTCTGTATTTATATTTTTACAAACTGTATGTTTGTAGACATTATTGTACAGTAAAAAACTTTTCATGTCTCCCTGTAATGTATAATGAATGAAATTTAATATATTTTATATGCTTAAAAGCACTTAACTGCTGTAGATGTGCAAAGTGCCAATAACAATGTGAATGCCGTTGTTCAATAAATTGTAAAATGTGTAATATTTATAAAAGATAAAGTTTTTGCTTCATCATTATCATTCATTATATGTAATATGTGAATAAAATTCATTTCATTTTTCATACATAAATAATCATCCAGTTTCTTTTATTAGAAAAACAACATATTGTTGATTGCATAACTAGTTATATATTCTCTCTCTTTTTATGATTAAAAGCTTAGGACTCTAAACATTACAAGTTTATCTTTCAGAACCATCAACACAGCATTTAATGATTTATATTGTTAATTATAGGACAGAGCATTGGTCTCCAACCTTTTTTGTTCTGTGAGTTATGTGATCCAGCATATTTGGAGGACTTGAACTTCTCTAAATTCACAATTTATCAAAACAAATTAACAACAAACAGTGCAGATTTCTGAACTCCAGAAAAAAATACTTGAAAAAAAGGGATCAAAATTAAACACCACCACCACAGCAGTGTGTCTTATAAAACAGACAGTGCTGTCAATACTGTAGCTCCTCCCATGAAAACGTTACCTGCCATACCTTTCATCAGTCACCCTATGACTGTGACACAGAGCAGAAGTAATACCTCACCAACTGTATCAGTCAAATTAAAAAAACAAACAGACTAGGTTTTTTTTTTTCATGGAAGCAACACAATGGATTGGATAATTTGTGTTACACTATTTTCATCTGGTAAGACAAGTTTGTGCCTTCTGATTTTGTCTTTAGTTCTTTAATTATGAATGAGTACAACCTTTGAAAAAATGACTGTAAGTGTACACAGCCACATTTTTCTATTTAAAAAATATTTCTTTTAGTATTAAAAAACAAAAAATAAATTGACGGTAAAATACAAAGTGAAACCATATGAACTAGAAATATTTTTGTGATGGCCATTTCCTTATTTGCACTTCATCCTCTGTGAATCAAACTACCTGCTGAAATGTGTCATGAGTTCAGTCAACTTCTGACTCTAAAAATAACTTTATAACTAAAATGTTTTGATGTTTTCTGTCGTAGAAATGCAGTGTGAAAATTTCACGAAGTAATACATTCTTAATTATTAACCCCACAAAACCTGTAGAACTGGATTTATGAACCCAAATGATTTAGTAGTTTATGCAGTCATTATATATGCCTCCTTGTTTTATGCAGGGCTACACAAAACTGGAAACTTTTTACGACCACGACACACCATATTCTTCCTTCCAACTTATTCTGTCCATGTACTGAAAATCTTTAAATACAAAAGATTACAGTAATCTAAAGAGACAGTGGTAATAAGAGGAACTTGAGAGGGTGTCAGTATTATAAAATATCTATGTCTAAATACATCTAGTTTTTGCAAAACTATCAAATTAAGCTTTCATTATTGAACAGAAAAATATATTGATTGTACATAGCATGACCCAAAAAAAGGAAATGTGATAAATATAAGTTGTTTCATAAAAATAATTGGCACAAAAATTCAGGTCTAGCCTTATATAGAACAACGGCTATGTAGTATTGCAACAATATCAGAGTTTCACTTTATGGCAACCATATAACAATACAACTTCCGTGCCTCTATACTGTTTTTATTATCTAAAGTGCACGCTACTGATTTAGATTTTCTTCTTTGGGGATGTACATTTGTGATATCAAACTTACTTCCCTCAGAATGTGCACGCAAGCAGCATTCTCCATTCTATGTTATTTTTTAGCACTGTAAGTAAGAACATGCATACAAAAAGGTTGTCTATTTTTATACTGTGGAATATCCTGAAACTAATTGTAGAGTTAAGCATTGATTTTTATCCTTTAAAGCTTTAAATGTCTGTATTTTTTTAAATGGGGGAAGATATAAGAAGCAAAGATAGAATCTGATTTTAAATTTTAATCTTCAAGATGTTTTTTAGCTTTATAAAATATCTGGCTTTAGAGCACTGTAGTGGTAATGACAGATTCACTGTAGCGCAGGGGTGTCAAACATAAGGCCAGAGGGCTAAAATACGCCTGGCAAAGACTCCAACAAGACCCACTGGATGGCTTTGGATCAAGTGAAAAAGGGCAAATATATTTTCATAGGTTTTACAGCATTTCCTCCTGATAAAGATAGAGAATTGTACCACACCAAAGTAAATAAGTAATAGACGAACAATGAAATGACAGAAAAGCTCCTGTTTTTTCAGTATCTTCTCTAAATCTCTATTTGTTATTACAATGGGTCCAGTGAAAGAAAACAAAGAAAGGATTATTTATGTGAATTAACAAAAGGTTCTTTTGTATAATTACAGGACAGTCTGCAATGATCTAATAGAACTTTGTTGTTTTACACATTGATTATCTAAAATTTAAGCCCAAAGGGTCATGCTGACAAGATGTTCTTCATTTACTACAGCAAAATTTCTTTATCATATATACAAACTGAGACATACTCTTTAAATTGCACTCTTTTTTCTTATATTTAGCTATCTCAGGGAGTGTGTAGTACTGTGAGCTGTATGTGGTCCTAGTGTGAAGTGACTTTGACATCTCTGCTATAGTGGTAGTCTAGACATAGTATGAAAATAAAACATAGACTGCATATAATTTCCTAAATGTGATTACATTGAGAAAGGCTATAATTACATTATTAGATGACCTCAAGTAAGATTATTGATGTCATTCTTTCTTTTTCTTTTTTTCTTCTTCTTTTTTTAAAAAAAAAACTTCTCAGTGTTAAATGCTGCACTTTGTTTCAATATTGATCCTGTGGCTTGGAAGACCCTGAGTAACTCTGCTGCTGGTTTTGGCTACCAGGTGGTTCAAAGACAATCAGAGTAAGTCAGGACATGCATTTTTATGTTGGATGTGGGTCTGCACCTGCGTGGTTAAGAGTATTTTACAGATTTTGCATTTTTTGAACTGGCCTCTCTGTTATGCCTTACAGTAATAATTAAACAATACTTCTTAACAGAAAACATACAGTGTATTTTAATAATAATAATAATAATAATAATACATTTTATTTCAAAAGTGCCTTTCAGAACACTCAAGGACACTGTGAAGAGCAAGTAGTAAAAGCAGGCATAAAAGCAGGGAATATACACAATAATGAGAAACATAATAGAAGGAACAGATTAAAAGTTAGCAGAGTGGAAAGGTTATGTGGAATAAGCTATTTTGAACAGGTGAGTTTTGAGTCTAGACTTAAAAAGAGAAAATGAGATGATATTTCTCATATCAGGAAGTAGGGGATTCCAAAGTTAAGGAGCATAGCAACTGAAGGGCCTGCCGTCCATAGTGACAAGACAGTGGGAATATGTCAGTGAAGGTTCTCAGTCATCCAGGTCATCGTAGTCTAAGGAGCTTGGAAAGAAAAGCGTCTAGACTTCTTTAAGTTGCTTGAAGACGTTTCACCTCTCATCCGAGAAGCTTCTTCCGGTCTTGGGTCAAATGGTGGAGAGTCCTGGATTTTAAGCCCTGTGGGAGTATCCCCCGAGAGGGACAATGGACCCCCTAATGATCCTCTACCTAATCACATGAACCAAGGTGTGAAAATGAGTGTAGGTCACAATCAGCCAAGGTTTCAGGTGAGCTCATTGTGAAACCTAGCCCCACCCTATCATGTGACTTCCTGAGGTCAGATGGCCCAGGATGTGAGTGGGCGTTCTCTGTCCAAAATGTGTACAATGGCATCCTCGAAAGAGTGACCTTTGTCCTTTAAATGCAGATGGGCTGCCGAGTTTTGTCCCGTGGAGGTGGCTCTTCTATGTTGTGCCATGCGTTTATGAAGTGGCTGTTTGTTCTCTCCAATGTAGAGGTCTGAGCATTCTTCACTACACTGTACAGCATACACTACATTGTTGAGTTTGTGTTTAGGACTTTTGTCTTGGGGATGAACCAGTTTCTGTGTGTTGCTGGGTCTGAAGTAAATTGCGATGTCGTGCCTGGAGAAAACTCTCCTGAGTTTTTCTGATACACCGGGTATATAGGGGATGACAATGTTGTTGCGTCTGTCTTTCTTATCCTCCCTCGCTGGTGTCTGATCTTCTTTTCTGTGCATCTTTGCTGACTTGATGAAAGCCCAATTAGAATAACCGCATGTTTTAAGAGCTTCCTTTACATGTGTGTGTTCCTTCTTTTTCCCTTCAAGCTTAGAGGGAACATGTTCTGCCCGGTGGTGTAGGGTCCTAATTACCCCAAGTTTGTGTTCCAGAGGGTGGTGAGAGTCAAAGAGGAGGTACTGGTTTGTGTGTGTGGGCTTCCGGTAAACTTCAATGTTGAGGTTTCCATTCTCTTCAATGTGCACGGCACAGTCCAGGAAAGGCAAACAGTTGTCCTTTGTGTCTTCACTGGTGAACTTGATGTATTTATCCACAGCGCTGATGCGAGCAGTGAAGGATTCCACTACTTGTGTTTTGATTTTGACCCGGGTGTCGTCTACATATCTGTACCAGTGGCTGGGTACTCTCCTTTTTAAAAGAGCCAAGAGCCTTTCTTTCCAATTCCTCCATGTAAAGGTTGGCTACAATGGGTGACACCGGGGAGCCCATGGCACAGCCATGTTTTTGTCTGTAGAAACCCTCATCGTATTTGAAATATGTGGTGGTAAGGCAGACACTGGGAAGGAACGGAGAGAGAAAGAGAAGAGGATCTGAGGCACCGAGATGGAATGGTGATCTGAACCAAATCAGAGAGATATGGAGGGGAGAGAAGATGAATAGTCTTGAATGTATACAGAAGTATTTTAAAATTGATGCGATGTTTGACCGGAAGCCAATGAAGTTGCTTCAGGACAGGGGTGATGTGGTGAATAGAGGGAATTCTAGTGTTAATACGGGCAGCAGAGTTCTGGACACGTTGAAGCTTATTGATGGATTTTTGAGTCAGACTGAAAAGAAGTGAATTACAGTAACTGATCCGAGAAGTAACAAGGCTATGAACAAGAATGGCAGTGGCATGTGGGGTGAGAAAAGGACAGAGACGATTAATGTTACACAATTGGAAATATGCAGAGCAAGGGACATTATTGATGTGTGAGTTAAAGGATAAAGTACTGTCAAGGATGACACCCAAACTTTTCACAGAAGAAGAAACAGAGGTTATTGACAGTAATAGAGAAACTATTAGTTCTAGATAGTGTTGATTTAGAGCCTACAAGAAGAAGCTCTGGTTTGTTGCTGTTGAGTTTAAGAAAATTGGAAGAAAACCATCAATTAAGTTCAGCTAAGCAGAAGGTGAGTGAGGATGGAGGAAGAGTAGAATCAGGTTTAGAAGACAAAGCTGGGTGTCGTCAGCATAACAGTAAAACTGGACATTATATTTACAAAAAATGTGTCTAAGCGGAAGAAGGTAAATAACAAAAGAGAAGGGGGCCCGAGGACAGATCCCTGGGGCACACCAGTAATCAGAGGAAAGGGCTCAGAAGTAAAGGATTTAAGTTAAATAAACTGAGTGTGATCAGACAAGTATGATTTAAACCAAGCTAGTGGAATATGGGAAAGACCAATGGAAACTAACCTGCTAAGGAGAATAGAGTGAGAAATAGTGTCAAAAGCTAAAAGTGTCAAAAACACTCAGTTGAGGAGAATAGGAATGAAGAGTAAACAGGAGTCAGCTGCCATAAGCAGATCGTTGATTATTTTTATAAGGGCTGTTTCTCTGCTATTGCAAGGGCAAAAACCAGACTGGAACTGTTCATAGAGATTATTGTTATTTACCAACAATTCACTGTCTGGACTTACGTCATTGACTGGATTTATTTCTTTAGTGTGCTCGTCAGTGCCCCAGTAGAACAATATTCACAAAATCGAAGGGGGAAAATTTATAGCTGCACCACCTCTCCCCAAAACTGCCAAAATATCCCGTTTGAAGGTAAGTAATCATTCATTATTGAATGTATTGACAAGATGTGATGGAACTCTAACAGCAAGTGTTTTGCCATCAAATAAATTATCGTGAGCTGTACAGAAACATGTGTAAATCAAATCATAATTAGATTTTTCAAAGTAAATATCTTAGTTTGTAACACTGAGTCTTTAAAACTAATAATATCTTGCTAAAATAAGCAAGGAAAAAGTCAATGGCATTAGTAATGTTAATGTTAAGATAATTCTTTAAGTGAAACTAAATTATATGATATTAAAGCGGCCTGGTTTACATCCTGGTTTGCAGTTGAGAGAAGTTCCAATGGGAAGTATTTCAGTCATGCTGCTTTGGAGTCATTGATTTAAGTCTTGTTTTCTTCCTTTCAATTGCCTTTTATGAGTATTTAAAAAAATATTGCTTGCTTTTAATACAGCACCAGATTTTGCAGTCAACATGTCGCTTGGTCTGACAATGAAAAGTGATCCCACAACACAAAACACTGTGGTGAGTTGGTGAACTGCAGACATTACCAGTACATTGTCAAAATCTCTTGTTATTGTCATGTCCACTGTGGCAGATGTGTGGAGGTGGATAATTAGGACCCAAGGGTGATTCAGGGTGATACAAACAGATACGGCGAAGGTGAGCATGGAAGCTAAGCAAAACCTAAACTGGGAAAACTAACTGAAACAAACCAGAAACAGAGATGCAGGGAGACTCAGGGAAAGGACGCAGGGAAATACACAGATGAGCCAGCAACGCACACAAGAAAACACAGGGCTTAAATACACACAGGGAATGGGAGACACGGCTGGGATTAATTGGACATAACGAGACAAGGGGAAGCGAAACTAGAAACACTGACAAGAGACACGGACCTTCAAAATAAAACAGGAAACACACCGACTGAACTCTACACACGCAAACTTAACACAGACTGGGGAGACAGAACATAGGAACGTGAAACATGGAACAGGAGAGTACAAAGGACACAAAACACTAGGGATAATCATAAAAAACAACCCAAAATAAACAAAACCACAGAATAATAATAATAATAATAATAAACTTAAACATAAACATGGAGTCCACAGACTCTGGACCATGACAGTTATAGTTAGAAAATGCATGAAGGCCATTCCATGACAACTTAGGCTACGTTCACACTGCAGGTCTTATTGCTCAATTTAGATTTTTTTGTCTGCTTGTTCACACTACAAATAAAATGCGACAGCAAACGCGCTCTAGTGTGAACCCTCAAAGCGGCACGCATGCGCAAAAGAAGACGTCACACACAACGCGCTCTGTTTAGACCCAGAGCAAACAATATTGTTTGACTGATGGCCCTTAACCCTCTCAGGCTCAAATTAAGTTTTTTGTTGCTAATGCACAACCAAGTCCTGCAGTGGTACTTCTGAGTAAAAAAACTCATAAAATATGTATGTGGGGTAATCAGGTTGTTAGTTTTTAACTGTTGCAAATCGGCAACGCCTGCCTCGAGAGGGTTAATATAAAGACTTCGGACTTTACGTTTCCCAATTTTTGCTTTAAGTTATTTTGTTATTTACATAATGTAAATGTAAATATGTAAATAACCTAATAATTATCCTTATTGCTGTTTGCTTCAAAGGATAGTTGCAGATTTCTGTCAGAATCTGCAGATTATACAGTTATAAATAACATGTTCACGTTCACGTTTTCTCCAACGTTGTCTTCCCAACACTGACACAGGTTTCACTGCTGGATGGCCAGGAAGCGTTTGCGATGTCTTCTCCGGAGCTGATAATTGGCGTCTGTCTTGTGTCAGTGACGTAAAAGACAGATTTAATGCGACTTGACCGTTCAAACAGCAGTCGCTTTCTAAAACATTGGATATTTATCAGATTCAGTACCACATATGAAAGTGACCCAGATCGGATTTGAAAATATCGGATTTGTGCCGTTCACACTGTCATACCATGATCGGATATGGGTTGCATAGGGTCAAAAAAATCGGATTTGATGTGCTTTCGCCTGCAGTGTGAACATAGCCTTAGTGTGCCTTCCACCAACACCCCATAAAATCAGCTGATGTTTTGGGTACAATACGTTTAGCATATTTAATGAAGCCATTCAAAATTTTACCATGTTTACTGAAAAACACTTAGAAACACTTAAGACATAGGACAGGTATATAAGACTGGGTCTGCTTATTTTAGTTCACTTGTTTAACATAGTCAAGCTCTGTGAAAAACTAAATGTATTTTTTCAGTCCTGAAATGTTAATGCGGATATATCACATACATAAACAAGAAGTTTGGAAGACTGAAAAATGTTGAAAAAAGTTATTTAAAAAGATGTAAGAATTATAAATTGCTTAAATTTTGAACCAACCCCAATACTTTAAGGACTTCTAGCTTGGAAATGTTTCATGGTAGAATTTAGTGTGGCTTCTTTAAATATGTTAAAGTTGTAAAAAAAAGCAAATTTCAGATTAATTTCAGGTATGTTTGATGTTATATCAAAGTAATCATTGTATGAAGGACAGGGAAGTAATCAGCCTACTGTATTAATGGAAAATTGACACTGTCTTCTCTCAGGTGTGTGGTCCAACCATCCCAAAGGACTGCAAAAGTATCACCATGTACAACGGTGTGTGCTTCCACATGGACCGTTCTAATATATTTGGACTACCCATACCTTCTTCTCTTCAAGGTAACAGTAAATAAAATTTGTGATGATATACCCATAATGCTTAGAGTCCTGGTGCCTCACTAATTAAAAAAAAAGCTTTTGGATTTTATACTTGAACGTAGAGTTCTGATGACTTATTTTGGTGCTTGTACAATCTCTAAATCTCAGATCAACTGAAACTATATTGAGACTTCTGTTTATACATGTCAGCAAAAAATAAGGTTTAGTCAAAACAGAAGTGGAGTAAATTAAAAAAAAAGGGATTGATGCCAGGTTTTGTGTATGACTTGTATGATTTGGTGGTCTAAGATTACAGATGAGACCAAACCTCAAGATCTAAGCTTGGATGGATAGATGCATCCAAAACTGTCATACCACAAAATAACCAATAGGAAGTTGTCACCTAAAAAAAACAAAAAAAACAATAAAATTGTTTTAAGTTGTCAATTTACTCCTATTGGTAAGTAAGTTTTAACCTTAGGCTAAAATCCCACACACTGACACAAACCCCTCTCCTAGTTAGGACACAGTCTCTCTTTTAGTGTGCTGATTGTGGCCAGAGGTAGATTCTTTTTACATGAACCTCTAAAATTAGTTTTAGATCAAACTAATTTAATCTTTTATTCTTAATGTTTTGTCTGTCAAATCAGATTACATTTAGTATTTACTACGTAGATGAACTCAAAGGGCCATTAACGAGAAGTTTATTTCAGCATGTGGTACTGTGTGGTACTGTTAACCCTTGTATTATGTTAAAAAAAAATCACATTGATTATGTTGTGGGTCATTTTGACCCGTACTGTGTAAATCCACTCAGAATTGTCAAAAAACTACAATAAAACAATAGCAACTTTATTTTCCATTAGAAAAACATTTAGAACACAGACATACAACACAGTTTGAATTACCATAACTCTTTTTAAGAACAATTTAGTAAAAGTTTTTCCTTCTTTACAAACACATTTCTTTTGAACTTGCCCGATTTTCTCAGTTTTTCAGTGTTCAACATTTTCAATTTTGTCCACATGATGGACAGAATGTGACTGTGTGCTTTCTGCAGATGTACTTTTTGCATTTCTCACAAACAGTGCTTGTTTTAATGTCTTCTCGTGAGGGACAGACCTGGCATCTTTTCCGTTTCTTTACACCTGTATCCACTGGATCCACTGCAGATTGGTTGGATGGTGCACACTTGACCTTTTCAATGACAGCTGCTGCTGCTGGGGATCGAGCTGGTCTGACTCGCATCTGGATCTTGGGAGTGACAAGACTTTTTCCCAGTTCTTCCAGGAAAAGGCGACGTCGGTACAATTTACCCGCATTCCAATGTTGGTTGATTTCAGTCCACAGGACATAGGCATTGTAAGCAGACACATCCAAAATGTTGTAGAAAATTACCAAGGGCCAACGAGCTGTCTTGCGCTGGCAGCTGTATGTCGCTGTGACTTTGTCAAGATTGTCCACTCCTCCTTTGGTGGAGTTGTAGTCTAGGATCATTTGTGGTTTTTTGTCTTCTCTTGTGCTCAGAGATGCATCTGTGTGCATTGTGCTCATGACAAGAACATTCTTGTTTTTCTTTGGGCAATATGAAACAACTGTTGCTTTCTCAGTGAAAACAAATATTGAGGAATGCAGAGATCTTCCCTGCATCTTCAAAATTTCACTGGGAAGTTCTGGCTTATTTCTTCTGATTGTTCCCAACATAGTCAGCTTTCTCTTCTGAAGTTCCTCTCCAAGCCAGTAAGATGTAAAGAAATTGTCACAGGTGATGTTATGCCCTTGCAGCCCTTCACTCATCTGCAGCACCACACGCATCCCCTGATTCTTCTCAGATGCTCCTCCAGGTAGCTTTCCAGTGTACACTTGCATATTCCATGCATAGCTAGATTTTGCATCACAGGCTGCCCATATTTTGATGCCATACTTGGCCGGCTTGTTGGGCATATACTGTCGGAAAGGACAGCGACCCCTGAATGGGACAAGGCGCTCATCAACAGTAACGTGGGGACCAGGGTTGTACAACAAAGGTAGAATTTCCACCCATTTATCCCATACATCTCTGATTGCAGCAAGTTTGTCTCTTTCACGTCGACCAGCTCTGGTTTCACGGTTGTCAAATCTGATCACACGAGATATCTTGAGAAATGTCTCCAAAGACATTGTTGCTCGAAAGATTGGCCTTCCATTCTCTTCATTCCATAGACTTGCAGTTGCTTCTCCCTTGGACCTGTATACTCCAGCTAATATCAGAATTCCAATATAAGCATGCAAGTCAGTCTGATCCAGTGGCTTCCATTTCTCTTGAAATACACGCCTCCCTTCCAGGTTAGTCATGTCCAGTATAATCCTCTCTATTGGAGGGGATATGAAGAGTTGAAATGCTGATTGAATATCATCAACTCGTGTGATGGCAAATCTTGTAGGACCAGGAGTCATTTTAATGACATTAGAAGATGACAGCCTGCCTTGACTTCGGTGTGGTGATAATAACCATTTTATATTACCATCTTTAGATGTCCATGTCTCCTCTGTGGATGATGATTGCTGCATTCCTTGGTTTTCATTTGATGTAGAGATGGCGGCACACTCTCCCTCAGAATCATCCTCCTCGTCTGAAAATTGGCAGTCTGGATCATCAATAACATTGTCCTCGGCCTCTGAAAGATCCTCAGTCTCTGAAACATCTTCTTCTTCATCACTATCCCAGTTGAAAAGCAGTGATAAAGCTTCTTCAGTCGTCAACCTTCTGGAGCTCATTTTTGAAATGACATGAGAACAGTGACAAGAATAGGGGAGAGAAAGTTTCTTGCATGCACACCTGGCTCTGAATGTATATTCAGAAGCAGTCAAAACAAAGTACATCAAAGAGAAATGTTTATTTTGGATCTGAACAACTTTTTACTTACATAAAAGTGTGCGGGTCAAAATGACCCGCAACATCATCTTTGTATACAAACACTGCAGAGACATTCCAGGACACATCAAAGTGTCCATATTTTACACACCAGTTCATGACCCCAGATAAGGAAAAGTCATAAGCTTTCATGAAGAAAAAGAAAGGATGACCAGTACTTTGGTCAACACAAAAACTGGAATGGGTCAAATTGACCCTTAACATAATAAGAAGGTTAACTTTAACCCTTTGAAATTAAATTCATTTTGAAATTAATCTCTTTGATAGCATGCCCGCCGCAAGTAGACATTGCTTTCCTGTTGGATGGTTCAGGCAGCATATCTAATACAGACTTTCAAACAATGAAGACATTTGTGAAAGCGCTAATTCAGTCATTTCTCTCAAATGATGCACAGGTAAGACCCTGCAGTCCCTCTGTAATTT
The DNA here is from genome assembly GCF_051167445.1 of Perissodus microlepis. NCBI lineage: Eukaryota > Metazoa > Chordata > Actinopteri > Cichliformes > Cichlidae > Perissodus > Perissodus microlepis. Next base: position 16,383,767 of record NC_140468.1, read on the forward strand.
AAATCATGGCACATAAAATTGTTTTATCTTTATTTCTATTTATCTTCATATAGCATGACAATTTCTTTTTCTTTTCTTTTTTTGCAGTTTTCTGTTTCCCAGTTCTCCACGTTCCCTCAAATTCATTTTTATTTTAAGAAATTTACCTCATCTGGACCATGGAATGACATAGATGGAATCCGTCAGCTGGGGGGAGCTACTTACACAGCTAATGCCATCAGACATGTTGTGTCAGTGATGCAATAATATTACTAAAGCACTACAGTGAACTTATTGTCTAGACTTCCTGTTCAGATTATTTTTTTCTGGTGCATCTCACCACACTAAGTACTGTGTGTTTGAAAGCCTGTAAAAAGACAGACTTGGGTTTTGAATAATTATTTCCCACAGATTTGATGAGATGAGCATAACCAAGGCTAAATTCAAATACTTGCATTAGCTGGATTTGCAAAGTGCAAAAATATCTGCAATACTAAAAGATAATACAAAAATGATGCAATAATAACACATGCAATTTAGTCATGACCATAAGATGCACTTTGAAAAGTTGTTTTGTGTTAAAAATAGATTTTTTTTTTTCACTTGGCAGGAACAATGTTTTCACACCACAGACAGGTTCTAGACCAAATGTAAAGAAGGTCTTGATAGTAATTACTGATGGACAATCCCATGATCGTTATGATCTGGGAGGTGCAGCACAGCTGGCAGAGAGTAAAACCATTATTCGATTTGCTATTGGGGTAAGTACTTCCATTATTATTATTATTATTTTTATTACTCACGATGTGTTTCAGTCAACTATCAGACAAAACTCACAAGATATAACACTATATACACAACTATAACAGTAGATGATGGAGTACACAGGAGGGAAGAAATTTCACAAATTGACAGTACCACACTCAAATTCAGTGAGCTCTTTAGAACAACCCATTCTTTCATAAATGTTTGTAAAGAAGGCCTACACTGGTAGTTGTTTGTTTATTTATATCTGTGACAATGGGATGCAAAAAACACCTGAAGGCTAAGACTAACGTAGTGAAATCAAAGCCCATTTCACTGACCACATAAACGTAAAATAGAATTTCTTAAATTAATGAAAAGGCAGAATTTTTGATGGGAACATAAACTGTTCATAATCAAATTTATGTGAAAAATATTTTGCAGAATTACGTAACTGTTATCATGAATGTGGGTCATATTCAGTGAGTGCACAATACCTGTCTATAAACTGGGTGAAAGTCCGTAAAGTTATGGACCATAATCTGTACTGAGCAAATCCTGTTGCATAGTATAACAACTCAAACATATATTTTATAACACCAGGTGGGGAGTGCATTTACTTACAGTGCAGCAAAACAAGAACTGGACACCATTGCATCGTCTCCCTCAGTCAAATATGTGTTTCAAGTGCAGAACTTCAACGCACTTGAATTAATAAGACAGAGTCTGCAGGACAAAATCTTCTCCATTGAAGGTACAAAGATAAATGTATTGTAATAGCTTTTTTACAATTAAAATGACATACATGGTATTACTTTTCATTTAGTTTTGACCAATCAATCTCATTTCAATCTCTCTTTTGTAATCAAGAGAAAAAAATAATTTGGAGCTACTACTTAACTTAGAATAATTAAAAAAAACAATAAACAAACTTCTTTTAAAGTGAAATTTGTTGTAGTGTGTCTTTTACCTTCTCGTTTATTTTTCTGTTACAGGATCTCAAACCAGTGGAGAGTCATTGAAAATGGAAATGTCTCAAGAGGGATTCAGTGCAGTTTATGTGCCTGAGGTAATTAAAACCCACCTGAAACTCACTAGACAGTCTAGTCATAGAAAGAGAGATTCACACATTTATAATAACCCAAAAGCAAGCAGACAGTTATCCAGTTAAACATACTCCAGGTTTGAAATGTAAAATAAATTATATATAAAATTTCTTTTCTGTCTGCATTGTAGGGAATTCAGATGTCTATTGTTGGTGCAAACCAGTGGAAGGGAGGCTACGTGCAATACACAACAGGAGGCCAGAAGATGAAAACATATGAGGATGTGTCTTTGGAGCCTGACAGCTATCTTGGTAAGAATATTACAGCTTTAACAATCTAACTCATACACATGTAACCATGTATTACACAGCTCTGCTGTAATTCTTTCACCCAAACACACTAATGTGTTTGCAAAATGGACACATTTTAAAAGGAGGAATAAGGAATCCTCCCCTTTTTGAATACCTAACCTCTAGGTTACTCCATGGCAACTGCTAAAACCCGAAGTGGCTCACTAACAATTGTTGGTGCTCCAAGATATAAACACAGAGGAGTTGTGGTCGCTGTTAACAGACAAAGCTTTGAAAACCAAAAGATCGAGCCCTTTTCATCACAGGTATGAATTTACAGCAAGACAGATCTGAATGGAATTGTAAACTATATATGAATTATTTTCTTAAATAAAAGCTGTTGTTTTTTTTCCCTAAACATGAATCCTTTCATTACGAATTTGTTGATTATACAGTATCAGACTGGTGAATATTTCGGGGCAGAGGTGTGTACCATGGACATAAATAATGATGACATCACTGATCTAATCTTCATATCAGCCCCAATGTACACGGAGCCTGATAGAGAGGGAAGAGTTTATGTTTGCAGACTAACTGGTTTGGTAAATCACAATTTTATGTACTGCAATTAAATGAATCAGTTTATTTTTCAACTTTCTTAATAACCATAAAATATTCACTCTCCTGCTTTTAGTTTGTGGAGTGTAATTTTGATGATCCATTAGTACTAAGAGGACATGTAGCTGTCAAAGGAAGGTTCGGCTCTTCTCTTGCTGTGCTGCCTGATCTAAACTCAGATGGATTCAGGGATTTGGCAGTTGGAGCACCTTTGGAGAATAATGGTGAAGGCAGCATCTACATTTTCCACAGTGAAGGAGAAGGAAGAATCAGTCCTACTTACTCACAGGTACACGACATCAAAGAACTCACGAGGATATATTAACACAGTTATCATTTAAGGCCCATATCTATACAATGAAGTTTGATTAATTAAAATATTTCACGTACACAGAGAATAACTGGCTCTGAGGTCCAGTCAGGACTGAAGTTCTTTGGAGTGACAATCAGTCAGTCGTCTTTTGACCAGAGTGGTGATAAACTACCTGACTTAGCGGTGGGTTCAAAGGGCACGGTTGTCTTACTGAGGTACGTCCAAGATACTCCAGTCATGTGTTATTATTGTCTGTGGTATGCCTACCAACTTTGTCAATGTCAAATGAATGCGCCAACTGTCAAACGTTTAGGTCTGTTTGAAGACCTGTGCATTGGTTTTATATAATATAATAATGTATCATAAATCATCATCAATGATAAAATGATTCATGAAAAGTAATTTTTAATCCTTAATGGAATACATATGCAGGATAAAACAGGCATCTATTTTTTTCTCCCAGAAGTCACGTTATATGACTTAAAGTTTATCATGTCAAAAGCCTTTCTGATCATGAGATAAAAATTTTTTTTCCTTGCGACATGATGGAACCCAGGAAAATGGCAAAACATGACATGCATGCAGAAGTTGCAGTAAGCTGCAGTAACAGCAGAGGGAGCTATTTTATTTCAATCCGACGTGAACATTATCACAGGAAAGCGTTTTAGCAGACATTATTAACACATTTACATGTTTATACATATTAGGCACCTAGCTTAAACTTTTTTGGCAATTAAGGACCTTGAAATGTTCTTTATACGTTTTGTGTTCACTATTGATTTGTCTTTACATATGTTATCTCCCTGTGCTGGTAATACAACTTTTGCATGCAGAAATGCAACTGCATGCATGTCCACTTCATGTTTTGCAGAAGCGTGAAATAAAAATGGTGGTCTGGTGTCTATTACACGTTTTGCCATGATATTGGGTTGCATAATGAGAAGTGCTCTGGTGATTAAAGGTGGAATAAATGTGGTTGGTTAAGCACCTGGAAAAACAGCTTCTGTGGGTTTTATTTTGAGACTCAAGTCTCAAAATAAAATGCGTAATTTATAACAGTAGCCTTGTTGTTCTAAAAAATGATTTCCAAGCAGAAATGGAAATGACTACATTACCCAGAAAGCTGCTGTACTAATTGAAAAACCAAATGTTGTTCATATGTGTTTTTCCTTTTTTCCAGATCAAGACCTATTGTAATGGTTGAAGTTGAGGTGTCATTCAGCCCAAACCAAATCCCTACTCAGAATGTAAGCTGCTCAAAACCACTGCAGAACACAGCTACAGTCTGCTTTACCATGAGCAGAGTGTCTACAGTTGATCGAGGTTCTTTATTCTCCTCACTTTTTCAAAATCAAAATGGCACTGCCCATCCATTTTCATTTTTTACTGTATGTACATTTGTAACATTTTAAACTGATTTATTCCAGCTCAAGCTAGAATTAATTATACTTTTACACTCGATGCCACTCGCAAACCTCCAAACAACCGAGCTTACATCAGTGGGAAACAACGAGAGGAGTCTCGATCGGTCATTGTTGACTTAAGTACACCAGACTGTTCAACTGTAAACTTCTTTATTGAGGTAAAACAACATCAGAGAAAAACTAATATAACCAATAATCAAGTTCAATTTGGTGAACAGCAGATTTTGTTTTCCATTTTGCTTTTAAGAGTCTTCCAACACAGAACCTAAATCTAACACTGCTGTCTTTTTGCAGGCCTGCCCAGACGATGCTCTCAATCAGCTTTCCAATGAGCTCAAATTCACATTTGATGGTTTTCCTTCCAACACAAATCTCAGACCAAGTCTTGCTCAGCAGGCTCAAACAACAATAATTTATCCTGTAAATACCTTTAAAAATGTACTAGCTGGACATGAACTGAAGAACACAGCATTAGTTTTGACCTTATTTTTCTGAATTAACTTTTTGTTGCCATAAAACTGACTAACACTACTTCTACTAAAGAATTCTTGGGTGTGAAAAGGACTTTGCTGTTTTCCAAAAGCGTATCAAGAATATTCAATTTGTTCAGATTAACAAAAATGTAAAAGTACAGTTAGATGGCAGAACAAACAGATTATTCGTTGGATTCACCTATGTTTCATTTATTATGTAAATAATGTGTAATATACATACTTTTCACATCATGCTGTGTTCCATAGTTAGGGTTTGAGATCAACTGCGGCACTGACAACAAATGTGTTGATGATCTAAAAGTGGACTTCAACTTCACCAGGTTATTATATTATATTATATTATATTATATTATATTATATTATATTATATATTTTGTCGAGAACTTTACAATTCACCAAGAAAGCATCATGGTCCATTATTCTTTACACAGAGACATGGTTCAAATACTCAAGAAGCTGTTTTTTTGACAATTATTAAAGAAACACGAAACAAAAGAGGCATCAATCCACTTGCACAAAGTTAATCAACAGCATATCAGCTCACCAGTGGGCAAATGGGCTCCTAGATGAAAAGAGTATCAAAAAATTGCCAATTCACACATATCTCTTCTCTACACACCTTCACAATAATCTGCAGGTTAAACCAGGGTTGCATAAAAAAAACACAGCGCAAATGCCCCCACCAAACGCACCCAGACACCTCCACTTCAGGCCCTCAGGTTCTTAATAAAACAAAATACAAAAGTCATTCATATTTCAAAAAGATACAAAAAACCAGCAAATATGGCCTTTCACATACAACACATACATAAGTGTTATGCATTAAAAGGGCTCAAAGATTTGACCAATACAAAAAATATAATAAGCACAGCATATATGTTACATACTACATATTTTGAATTCTAACATGGTATGTTAGAATTCAACACAAACATGTGCTATATTTAGCTTATGAAAAGTTCACCAACACAGTGCAATCTGTTTTCCTCTCCCTTTATTCTTGTCCTCTGTCAGATCCTCAGAGGTTAAAGTGGGCATTGATGAGCTTTTGAATGTCACAGTCACAGTGGAGAACAGAGGAGAAAACTCCTACAACAGTCGTGTTATTCTCACATAGCTGGACTCTCCTACAGGAAGTTCACCATTCAGCAGGTAAGGCATCAGGATCAAGTCTGTATCAGTTCATCACTGATCTGCTGCTCTCCATCCAGAAGTCATTTTATTTTCTAATAAAGGGAAGAATTGAGTGCAAATCCTTGGACAGTGAAGATGGTTTATCCCGAGGAAGGACAGACTGCACTATTGACAAGCCAATTTTCAAGAGTAAAACTGAGGTTTGTTTTTTTGATGCAATTTTCTCTTCTCACTTCTGCACAGTTTAGTAAAAAGATGTGAGGGAATCAAGATTTCTCTCCTTTATTTCAATTAAGGCTTTCTTCATTGTCTCCTATGGGATTGACACCAACAGTCAACTTGCGAGAAAGATCTTTGTCACTGCAAATGCCACCAGGTACTGTTCATTTAGTCATTTAGGTACTCCTTGTTTAATAACCCCACAGATACAGTACAAATCATTTCACTTCTCTCTTTCAGTGGAAATCAAGAGAACACTACTACAAGTGAAATCTACGAAATGAAAGAGATTGCTGTGAAATACAGCATTTTCATGACATTTGAAAAGTACGTGTGTTTGTATTTGTAACAAAGGAAATTATTTGCAAGCCAACATTCTTTTGTCTTACACATTATTTATATAATGTTTAAATCTTTCTAGCACCCTCAGCTACAGCAATTTTACTTTTGGGATAAATAATTTGCAGAAACCGGTTCGACAATCAGTCACGGTAAAATATAATAAAATATAATAAATATTATTGTGTGAATTAGACCTAACCATTATAATGCTTGACTGCCTTTTTCTTTTCTCCCCATGTTTTAGGTAACAAATTATATCAGAGCGCTTAATTTCACTGTGGTGATCAAGGTTCCAGTGAAGCTTGGTGAAAAAGAGATTTGGGTGAATTTGAGCAGCCTACAGGTAATAGAAAAGATACAAAAATGGGTCACAATTAGCTGTGGGATGGGTGAATTTGCTAAAATTAGGATCAATCACCCTGACATTATTTTAAATGTATTTCAGATTGCAGACTGTCAGAGAGGAAATGATGAAGCACCAAATGTCACAGATTTTGTTCCAAAGATACAAAAGAATAAAGTGGTGGTAAGTATGCCTCTGTACTTTTGCTACCTACCTGTTAAAACTGAACCATGGTACAGATTCAAAACATAACATTGTACTGAATCACAGATTTGTTTCATTCAATTTTCTCTAAATCACCCACAGGACTGCTCTGTAGCCATGTGCAGAGTGTTCAAGTGCAACACATTCATGGGAAGACTGCAGAGTAGGACATACGAAATCTCTGCCAATCTCAGTTCAGGATGGATAGAGCAGGTAATTAAAGGATAGTTTTTATAAATGATTTATACATATTTGGATTATAGGTGGTCCTATGTACTTGAATATGATAACAATTTCTCCCTTAAATTGAACAATATTTTTAATTCAGCCTCATCCTAGTCTATTTTTTTTTTCCATAGATTGGACTTCAATCTGCTAAATTCCTCTTGACCAGTACAGCCACTGTGGAGTATGACAAAGAACAATACATCTACTTTTCAACAGGGTCTTACAACAATCCTCCTGTTCGCAAGGTGATTTAGCATTATTTTCTCTTGTTTGAGATGTACAAGAGCTTAAATGTCATCCACATTGTGTCTCTTCATCTCTCAGATTGTAGCAGAGGTAGAAGTTTACCCTAAGCCAGATTTCACTTAAGCCATCATTGGAGGATGCCTGGGAGGGTTGGCTATTCTGGCTTTACTCACTGCTGGCCTGTATAAGGTGAAAGACTCTTCTTACACTTTTTCAATTCATTACATAGCTTTAAGATTTTTAGAGATCATGACCAGTTAAACAAAGGTTAAAGGTTTTTATAGTCACTCATATAGTTATTTTCATTCATTTTGTTTGCAACTGTAATACACAATTTCTGCCTTTTTATGTTTTTTCCTTGCACTTCTAGGCTGGGTTTTTCAAGAGCAAATACAAACAGATGATGAAAGACAGTACAGAAGATGTTCCAGGGAATGATGCAAGTGCACTCACAGCAGAATAAGAAAATCACATTTGTAGTTGTACATTTACTCTATATGAAAATTTTAAGGCCCAGTGTGTGTGGCAATGTCCATACTACCACATTTGATTCATTCAACAAAAGATAGCTTGCTGTGTTTGAAATCACTCCTTTGCTTGCTCATTTACTATTATCTAATATAGAGGCTCCTAGCTGTGTCCTTCCACTACCTTCAGAAGCAGAAAACTGCTGAAATTAAATCATCCGAGCAGAAAAATACAACTACAAAGGAGACACAAAGTCTGCATTCTCAAATAAATTAGATGAGATTAAATTTAGTCTGTGAAAGTCCTGTGATGGATTATGGTTGGAAGTGTCTTTTCAGGGTGACTTTTTCTTTGGTGAAGAATTTTACTCTCTAATCTGATCAACAATAAAAGATGTGTTGTCAGCTTTGTGTTGTGAATTTTTAACTAATCATCAGTGTCTATCCTGTGCAGCATGTAAATGCAACTATGCTTCCTTTTTTCATTCTTATTTGACTTATTATCTCACTTTTAATAAGAAAGATAACATCAGCATATTCTTGCATAATTTATGTATTGGCAAAAGGACCATCATTTTACAAAACAATGCTATAGATGTCATGTTTCGGCTGTGTGGCAGGCAGGGATTGGACCCAAGCGCAAACTCACAGGGACACGGGGGATAAATTCAACGGAACAAAAAAACCAAAAAAACACTGGCGTACAGTTCACCAATAACTCAGGGGGCCGACCGTGCGGGCGGCAACAGGGAAACAGTTCTGGGGGCTGACCGTGCGGGCGGCAACGGGGAAACATTTCTGGGGGCCGACCTCGACGGCGATAACGTCCAGCTGGTGGCCCGGAAAGTGGCCGGCGATTCCGAGGTGCAGAATGTGGCTTGGTCGGCGGCGTGGCAGCTGCAGGACCAGGCGAGGCGGATGCAGAAGCTGAGGCTGATGCAGAAGCTGAAGCTGGACCAGGCGACGCTGAAGCTGAAGCTGGACCAGGCGACGGCGAAGCTGAAACTGAAGCTGGACCAGGCGACGGCGTAGGTGCTGCAGGCCACGGCGTGGCAGCCCCAGGTGGTGGCTGGACGGGCTCCTCGGGCCCCCCAGCTGACGTGGCATGAGGCTGGACGGGCTCCTCGGGCCCCCCAGCTGACGTGGCATGACCAGTAGGGGCAGAGACCACTGGCTGAACAGAAGGCTGAGCAGGGTGTGGAACAAATGACTGAGCTGAACACTGGGGAGATGGCTGAGCTGCACAGTGGGCTAAGGGGTGAGCTAACAGTAACACAGGAAATTGAACTATGGACTGGGCTGCTAACAGAGCTAATGGCTGTATCCCAATTCAGGGTCTGCAGCCTTAAATGCCGCATTTTAAGGCCGATTACGTCACAGCGACGCGACGAAGGCTGTCCCAATTCGAAGGCTGCTCGAAATGCGGCCCTCAAATGCGTCCTTCATTTCCCTGAATTTTAAGGATGTGGCGGTGTAGACTTCGTGGCCCAACATATCCCAGAATGCATAGCGCGGCGGTGGGTGTGGACAATTTTGCCGAAAAAAACGGCGGAAGAGGGGTGCCCGAAGAGTAAACTTTAAGTAAGTACTGAATATTATGTCACTTATGTGCAAATGTTTAATAACGAAGAACATTAAAACATTACTGTTGGCCACCTGTCGGCAAAGTTATGTGACAATAGTGACGTTTGTATCAACCTGGTTTTAAAGCCTTTACTTTAAAATATACGCCATTCAATAGCTGACCTTAATCTTACAGAGAATGATCAAAGCTCATGTAGAAACAAACAAACAAATGAACAAAAGATTTTCTCCTTCATTTCTGTCAAACAATGCTGTATGAAACGTTTCCAGCTGTTAGTATCATGGTTGCTAGGCAACTTGGGCAGCGCGACAGAGGCTAGACCATCCCATTTCACAAGCCTCGCACTTCCGGCCTTAGCGGTCTTTGAGTACGCGGCCCTTGTGGACCGCTAAGGCTGCGTATTTTAAGGCTGCAGACCCTGAATTGGGATACAGCCAATGACTGAGCTATAGACTGAAATGCATGCAGTAGTGATGGTGGTGATGATGGTTGTGGACTTAACTCTCCTGAGCCTCTGGAACACAGGGAGGACTGCTGGGCGGGCTTGCCTGAGCCTTCAGCAGAAACAAGAACGGGTGCAGGCACCTGCCGGACACTAGCCGCTCCCACCCCAGGAGTAGGTACGGGTGCGGAGACGGGCTGTATCCTGGCTGACCTCACCCTGGGGACCGGCATGGGTGCAGGGGTGGACTGGTTCACAGCCCCCCTCACCCTGGAAGCCGGGACAGGCACCGGCAACGGCTGGGCAGCTGCCGTTCTCACCCGGGGCGCTGGTACGGGTGCAGAAACTGACAGAGCCTCAGCCGGCCTGGAAACCAGAGCAGGGACCAACTGGGCCCCAGACTCCCACACCCGAGGAACTGATACGGGTGCAGGGGTACGCTGGGCTCGAGCTGCCCTGGGAGCAGGAACACAAGTAGGCAAAGGATTGGGCTCAGAAAAAACAGTCTTAGAATGGGCAGGCTCAGGGTTAAAATGTACTGGGTCAGCAAAAACAGACTTATCAAAAATGAATTTTGCACTTTTTCCACCACGCTTTACAGTCTTTTCTTTAGTAGTGTTTAAAGGGTTTGAAGTGTTTGACTTGTCCTTAATTAAACCCCCCCTCCCAGGGAGCTGAATGAAAATAATTTTCCCAGTCATTGTCATCATCCATAAGGGAAGTTCCCCATGGATCAGAGGTGAGTTTATTGTTCTTCTCAGTTGTGGCTTCAGGTGGAATGTGTGAAAGGCAGTCATGATGACTGTTACGGCTGTGGCCATAAGAACACTGTGTGGGCTGTTTTGTTCTGTGTCTCTTTACTGTGTTTAAGACTCTTTGCAGGTCCCTCCCCTAATGAAGAGTAGTGAGCAGCTGATTGGACCATGGAACAGGTGACCACGTTCAAAAAGCCGCTCTGACAGCTCCCGGGAGAGAGAGAGAGAGTGGAGCGAGCGAGCGAGCGAGCAGCTTGGCTCCTGACCCTGGTTTCCAGCCTATACTTTTGTTGTGTACTTGTGTGAGCGTGATCTGTGAGAGCCGCTCTTGGTGCATTAACTTAGCGTTTAGGCACCCTTAGGCTGAAGCGGAAGGGGTGAGCCGCCTTTTTCTTTGGAACAGTTTTCTCCTGTTTTCCGGGTTAGGGAGCGAGGGTTAGTATTGTCATTTGTTTGTTCTGTTTCTTTCTTAGGGTTTAGTTAGTTTTCTGGTGGGACTTAGTTGGTTTTGTTTATTATTTTGGCCTGGGTTCACCCTGGAGCTATGCTTCATTACCTTCAATAAAATCACCTTTTTTTACTCACAACTGGTTTTGGATGTTTGGCTTGGGAACCAGGGCGGGTATTTGTCTCTCTCTCCTCCAACCTTATGTGCGTCTCTACACGCCTAGACTAGGGGCGTAACATAAATGGGGGCTCATCCCTTTTCGTTCGTGTGATTGGTTCGTTTCCTTTTTGCGTTTGCGGTGGGGGGAAACGTCGTGGAGGGTGTGGGTAGTCGGAGTGTTTCGTTCGTCTGTGCGGTAGGCGCGAGTTGCGGCTCTGGAGTGCGCGGATGCGGTTAGTTGTCTGCAGAGTTTTGTTTTTCTTTGTTGCTTTGCTCGTGATGTCGTTTGACATGGATGATTTTGCGCAGCAGCCCTCCATTGAAAAGTTGGAGCGGTGCACAAAAGCAGATTTGTTGGTAGTGGCTAATTTATTCAATGTGGATGTTCCGTTGCATTCTAAGAAGGTGGAAATTAAACAATGTTTGATAGAGAAACTGGTGGACAGGGGAGATTTTGGGAGGCAGAAAACCTCGCCGAGTGGGTCTGGGAGTTTGGAGACGGCAGTAGGGGCGGAAGCTGCTGGGGCCGTCCCGAAACCTTCCAAGGGGCGGATGACGTCGGGGGCGGAAGCTCCTGTCGCCGTTCAATCTCCTAAATTTGACCCGACTGGTCAGGTTGCGGCGGGTTTGGTGACGGAAGAGCTCAAGCTTGCCCTTCGCTTGAAGGAGGTGGAGCTGGAGGCTAAGGCTAAGGAAGTCGAGCTCATGCATCTCCGCATACGAGCTATGGAGCTGGATCATTCTCAAGCGAAAGACTCTGTTCCCGTCCCTGTAAGTACACTCCCCGACACTTCCACCATAGACCAGTTTAACGCTAGCAAGCAGATTGTTTTGGTTCCTCCTTTTAGGGAGGGAGAGGTTGATTCATATTTCACTGCTTTTGAGCGCATCGCAACCACTTTAAAATGGCCAAAGGATGTCTGGAGTCTGTTGTTGCAATGCAAATTAGTAGGAAGAGCGCAGGAGGTTTGTGCGAGTCTTTCCATTGCTGACAGTTTGGATTATGAGATTGTCAAATCCACTATTTTGCGGGCTTATGAATTAGTCCCGGAGGCGTATCGGCAGAAGTTTCGTGCCTGTCGCAAGTCCGACAGTCAAACGTTTGTGGAGTTTGCACGTGAGAAAGCTGTCTTATTTGACAAGTGGTTGGCTGCCAGTAAAGCAGAGAACTTTACTCAGCTGAAAGAGTTGATCCTGCTGGAGGAGTTTAAGACATGTCTCCCTGAAAACATTGTGGTGTACCTTAACGAACAGAAGGTGGGGTTATTGTCTAAAGCCGCTGTCCTTGCCGATGAATTTGTGTTAACTCATCGTGCCGCACTTTCGACGGCGCGCCGTGAGTACACTTCCGCAACTCATCCTGCCAAAAGTTATAGGGTTTCCCCTAAGCGCCAGACACGTTCTGCTGCTATTCCTGTGTCAGATCGCAAATGCTTTTATTGTCATGAAATTGGGCACCTCGTTGTTGTTTGCCCATCATTACAGCGCGGGGAGCAGGCCCATACGGTAAAGAAGCCGAAAAGTGTGGGTTTCGTTCGTTCTATGTCTGCTTCCACTTCACCTAGCAATGAAGTGGGAAGTGAAACCTTTGATGACAGCTACCGTCCCTTTGTGTCGGAAGGATTTGTTTCTTTGAACGGAAAAGAGGAGGATCGGGTGCCGATTACGATTTTGCGTGACACTGGAGCCGCGCAGACACTCATTTTGAGGGGTATTCTACCTTTTTCTGATGACTCTTTTTGTGGTTCGGATGCTCTTGTCTGGGGAGTAAAAATGGATGTGCTGCGAGTACCACTACACAATGTGTTTCTTCAATCGCCGCTCGTTTCGGGTTTGGTACCGGTTGGAGTGCGCGATCAATTGCCAGTGCCCGGAGTTGCGATGATTCTGGGGAATGATTTAGCGAACGGGAAAGTGTTTTTTACCCCGAGAGTGGTTGAGAATCCTGTGCCTGATACTTTGTTATCTGACCCTGCCGCAGAGCGCTCCCCCTCTGTTTTCCCTGCCTGCGCTGTAACTCGCGCGCACAAGCGCAAGTATGGTGATGTTGATTTGTCTGATTCTTTTCTCTGCGCTGGTGGTGAGCCGGAGTCTGAATCTAAAACCTGTGACCCGCTGACGGGCGACTCTGAGGCGACGCTGCCTATTAGCCCATCAGTGACATCTCAACTGCCTTTGGGAGTTAACAAAAAGGATTTTGTTCTGGCACAACACAGTGACCCGACTCTTGTGGCTTGTTTTTCAGCTGCCAACTCTAGTGACCAGTATCCTCGTGTTTATAGTGTTGAGGATGATGTGTTGATGCGTACCTGGTATCCGCCTACAGCTGGTGATCTGGGCTGGAATGTGTTTAAGCAGGTTCTGGTGCCTCAACAGTACCGACACAAAGTTCTTAGTCTTGCCCATGACAGCTTTTCTGGACATTTAGGTATTAGAAAAACCTACCACCGTATTCTGCGTCATTTCTTTTGGCCAGGATTGAAGAATGACGTTGCTAAGTATTGTCGTTTTTGTCACACCTGTCAGATTAGTGGTAAGCCTAACCAAGTAATTCCACCCGCTCCATTACACCCTATTCCAGTTTTAGGGGAACCTTTTGAACACATACTCATCGACTGCGTTGGTCCACTTCCTAAAACAAAATTGGGCCACCAGTACCTCTTGACTTTGATGTGCGTTGCTACACGTTTTCCCGAGGCAATTCCATTGCGCACCCTTAAGGTTAAACCAGTTGTTAAGGCGTTGGTGAACTTCTTTTCTACTTTCGGGTTACCAAAAGCTGTTCAAACCGACCAAGGCTCTAATTTTATGTCTAAGATTTTTGCTCAAGTTTTGCAATCACTTGGCATTAAACACCAGAAATCTAGTGCCTATCATCCGGAGTCGCAAGGTGCGCTCGAGCGGTTTCATCAGACATTGAAATCTATGATGCGCAAATTTTGCCTTGAGTCTGAAAAGGAGTGGGATGAGGGGTTGCCGCTGCTCCTTTTAGCAGTGAGGGAAAGCGTGCAGGAGTCGCTAGGGTTTAGCCCTGCTGAGCTGGTGTTCGGTCACACAGTGCGTGGCCCGTTGCGACTGCTCAAGGAGAGTTTCCTGTCCGACACAGATGCTCCTAAGGAAAATGTGTTAGATTATGTGAGTTCTTTTAGAGAGCGTTTGCATAAAGCATGTGCAATCGCACGCGATGCTCTCATTGCAGCGCAGGGTAAGATGAAGAGGAAGTTTGATGAGAAAGCTGTGCAAAGGAAATTTGAGGTTGGTGATAAAGTTTTAACACTTCTACCGGTCCCTGGATCTTCTCTCCAGGCAAAGTTCAGTGGTCCGTATACAGTGCAGGCGAAATTGAGTGACACGCGACTGTGGGGGTGCCAGGTTCCGAAACCCGGTATGACCCAGTAGGTGATGATTTGGTTTTCGGTTGTGCTGTGGGCTGCGCACGACTTAGGAATTCTGAAATCCTACGTGATTTAAGGTCACATTTAACTGAGGTAGATGATGATGTTCGAAATGACGTGTGTCGGTTGATTGAGAATCATCCTAATCTTTTCTCGGACACTCCATCCTGTACCACCGTGCTGGAGCATGATATCGATGTGGGGGACCATCCTCCAATCAAACAGCATGCCTACCGGGTGAATCCCACTAAACGTGCTCTTTTCCAGACAGAAGTCTCTTATCTGTTGGAAAATGGTCTTGCTGTTCCTAGCTCTAGTGCGTGGAGTTCCCCGTGTCTCCTAGTGCCTAAAGCGGATAAGACCCCACGGTTTTGTACAGATTTTCGGAAGGTGAACAGCGTGACCAAACCTGACTCCTATCCTCTTCCCAGAATGGAAGATTGTGTCGATAGGGTCGGTTCTGCGAAGTTTGTTACTAAGCTGGACTTGTTAAAGGGCTATTGGCAAGTTCCTCTGACATCACGTGCGGCCGAAATCTCTGCCTTTGTTACTCCTGACCATTTTCTCCAGTACACTGTCATGCCTTTCGGGTTGCGCAACGCTCCCGCCACATTCCAACGGCTCATGAATATCGTTCTGGGCAGCGTCTGCAAGTGTGAAGTGTATTTAGATGATATTGTCGTTTATTCAGACACCTGGTCAGAGCATATGGAGACACTCACTGATGTGTTCCATCGCTTGGAAAGGGCATCCCTCACCCTCAACCTCGCCAAGTGTGATTTTGGTAAAGCTATGGTGACGTACTTAGGAAAACAGGTGGGTCAGGGACAAGTGCGCCCTATCTTGGCCAAAATCCAGGCCATATTGGACTTCCCTGCCCCTCGGACTAGGCGTGAGCTCCGCCGTTTTCTCGGCATGGTGGGTTACTACCGGGGTTTCTGTCAAAATTTCGCGGAAGTGGTCGCACCCCTCACCAGCCTCACTAGTGTGTTGAAACCTTTTGTGTGGTCCTCTGCGTGTCAGAGTGCGTTCCTGGCTGTTAAGACTCTCCTCTGCAGTGCGCCAGTGCTGGCTGCCCCTGATTTTGCATGCCCTTTTAAATTAGAGGTTGATGCCAGTGCAAACGGAGCAGGTGCCGTATTGCTACAGGAAGACCATCATGGTGTGGATCACCCAATCGGCTATTTCTCCAAGAAATTCAATGTCCATCAGCGAGGGTACAGCACGATTGAGAAAGAGGCCCTCTCTCTGCTGTTCGCATTGCAACATTTCGAGGTGTACGTCGGTTCCAGCCCCTCGCCTGTGATTGTTTATACCGACCACAATCCCCTGGTATTCCTAATGCGAATGCAGAACTCGAACCAAAGGCTAATGAGGTGGTCTCTCCTGGTGCAGGATTTCAACTTGGAAATCCGCCATAAAAAGGGCACAGAGAATGTGTTAGCGGATGCCCTATCCCGTGTCTTCCCGTAAACATAACTGTCCAAAACATCTACAGAGGAGATGTCTTTGATTTTGGGAAGGGGGGTGTTACGGCTGTGGCCATAAGAACACTGTGTGGGCTGTTTTGTTCTGTGTCTCTTTACTGTGTTTAAGACTCTTTGCAGGTCCCTCCCCTAATGAAGAGTAGTGAGCAGCTGATTGGACCATGGAACAGGTGACCACGTTCAAAAAGCCGCTCTGACAGCTCCCGGGAGAGAGAGAGAGAGTGGAGCGAGCGAGCGAGCGAGCAGCTTGGCAGCCGACGCGGTCCTGACCCTGGTTTCCAGCCTATACTTTTGTTGTGTATTTGTGTGAGCGTGATCTGTGAGAGCCGCTCTTGGTGCATTAACTTAGCGTTTAGGCACTCTTAGGCTGAAGCGGAAGGGGTGAGCCGCCTTTTTCTTTGGAACAGTTTTCTCCTGTTTTCCGGGTTAGGGAGCGAGGGTTAGTATTGTCATTTGTTTGTTCTGTTTCTTTCTTAGGGTTTAGTTAGTTTTCTGGTGGGACTTAGTTGGTTTTGTTTATTATTTTGGCCTGGGTTCACCCTGGAGCTATGCTTCATTACCTTCAATAAAATCACCTTTTTTTACTCACAACTGGTTTTGGATGTTTGGCTTGGGAACCAGGGCGGGTATTTGTCTCTCTCTCCTCCAACCTTATGTGCGTCTCTACATGCCTAGACTAGGGGCGTAACAATGACTCACCACCGGGAGTTGCTCAGCAGGTGAAAAGTGACGGCGGCGTGAGCGTCGCTTCCCCTGAGGTGAGGAATCTGACGGGGTGTACAGCTGAACCTCTGACGTGCAGGACGGCAATGCAGAGGCTGGTGCGTGAGCATCAGAAGAAAAACTGAGCACTCCCACCTGAAGCGGCCGAGGCTTGGGTGCGAGCGGGGCAACAGGCGGAGGCTTTTGGCAACTTCGGGGACCTCCGAAAACCAGCCGATTTCCTCGGAAAATCCGCCCGTAGTCAGGAGTGCGCCACGGCCTCCAGCGGAGCTCCTCCTCCAGCTGGGCAAAGGCAGCATCCTGATGCTCACGCAGCTGGGAGCTGTTTTCTGGGTCCGTGTAATGGTCATGTTCTACTGTCATGTTTCGGCTGTGTGGCAGGCAGGGATTGGACCCAAACGCAAACTCACGGGGACACAGGGGATAAACTCGAAAAGCACAGCTTTATTGCTGGAAAAACAGGCAGGATTCAGAGACAATACTAACACAGTACAGAGGAAACAGGAGGAACATGAGGGTAGAACTAAACCTGAGAGCTAGAAATCACAACCCAGAAGGACAAGAAATCTAGAAAAGCAAAACAGGACCCAATAAACAATAATATAGAATCAAAACACTGGGCCACAGGCCCAGGACCGTGACAATAGAAGTAAAAGACTTTACAGCTTTAAATTCTAAACCATCTGTGTCAGTAACAAAATAAATGCCAAAAATGAGATTGTGCTGCTTTTTGCTTAAATGTAACATTTTAACCTAATATCAAAAAATTTCATGCACACGTATTTTTAAAGAAATTGTTTGCTAGAATATCAAACTAGCTGTACTCAAAGAAAGGTGTGGTTCAGCAATTGCAATCTTACATTGAGAAACAATATGCTAAAAATATTTGACCTGCACATTTGACCTGGCCCTCACAGGTCTTAGCAGCCAGGTTAAAATGATGCATCTTCAACGAATTTGCCAATATTTTCAGTTGATAAACAAACTTATTATTGTTCAAATGCCCTCTAAAGTCTGGAGTGGGTTTTCAGGTGGAGATATTATATAGCAGCTGGGTTTAAGGAAAAATGAGCACAGCTTTAAATATCCACACCATCTGTGTCAGTAACAAAATAAATGTCAAATATGAGATTGTGCTGCTTTTTGCTTAAATGTAACATTTTAACCTAATATCAAAACATTTTATGCGCATGTATTTAAAAAACATGTTTGCTACAATATCAAACTAGCTGTACTCAAAGAAAGGTGTGGTTCAGCAATTGCAATCTTAAATTGAGAAATAATATGCTAAAAATATTTGACCTGGCCATCACAAGTCTTAGCAGCCAGGTTAGACTGATGCATCTTAAAAGACTAGAATAAAAGAAGGAAGAAAGGTCTAGATGTGTAAGAGGGTAGTGGCCTCTTCAACCTCTGTGCTCTTTCTCAACTTGTATTACAAAACACAGATCAAGTCTTGTATTATATATCTTTATTCTTAAAGCATCAGAGCCTGGACTATCATCCTAAAGAATGAAATTACAATTTTCCAAATTCTTGAGTATTTAGAAAATTTTGAAATCTAGGCAGTATTAAATTAATCACCTTTTAAAACATGCAGCATATTATCTACTACTAGAGGTAGGAAATAAAGAAATACAGACAATTCATTTCTGTACTTAAGTAGAATTTACAGGTATTTCTACTTGAGTATTTATTTTTCTGACAACTTTTGACTTTTACTCCCGACATTTTTAAACAAATATCTGTACTTTCTACTCCTTACGTCAAAACGGGCTCGTTACTTTAGGTTTGATGCATTTGAGGGGAGTTATTATTAGTTCACGTCACTGTGGGCCTTGACACATCAAGCCAATTTGAACAAATGAAAGGTCAGAGTTAAGCTGGGCATACACTGTTCGATTTTTTCAGTCGCATCAGTCAGCTCCTGCTCAAACTGTACAATTGAATTGCAGGGGTTAGAAGTTTGTTGGTCATGATGGAGGGTCTCACACTATACAGCCCGATGCTCTGATGCGACCTGAGTGCTCACACTGCATCTATAACATGAAGTGATAATATGAAGCTTATAACACAAAATCTGTCTCTCGCTCTCCTTCTCTGTCTTTCACTCACACAGACACACACACCACCATCAACTTTGCTAAATTGCTAATGAAAAACATTGACCAGGCAGCTGCAATTGAGCAGCAATGTCCATCTCTTTTCACGGTTGGTGCGGCCGTGATAATTTTGTGAGGCCACATCGAAAAGGCTCGGATGAACTTGCCAAAGTTCTACAAGTTGTGCCTCCATCGCTTGTGTCCAGATCACATGCTGCACTGCCGTGCTACTCCGTCTTTTTCACTTCCATTCTGTGTTTGTGCGTGCACAGTCTGAGAGGTTTCGTTGATACCCTCATGAGGGGCAACAGGATTTCAAACAGGTTTGATTTTCTTGCGACCATACGGTTGATGATCGGGAGCTGGTCGTGAGGTGTTAATCGCTTCTCGTTACCCCATGCTACAAGATGCACGACACATGATTAAGGCAAGACTCGGGCCGATAGTGTATAATATAAAGACAGCATAAATGGTGTTAGTGTAGAGGATGAAAATCAACCAGGACAACTCGTAAAACATCTGCTGACGTCTTGTTGAATTCAGGTCACAGCCTGATCACAGCTGGGACACTGAGAAAATCTACTGACCCTCTCAACTGAAATTATTGTGAAATATAATTCCTTTATTAGAATTAAAGTTTAGACTTAAATAAAGTTTCTATTCTATCACATACATGCAGTATAAGGTTCGGTTAGCAATATTTCAATAAAAAGAGGTGGTAGAAATGTTCTTCAAGGAGCTACTTTTACTTTTTTACTTTGAGTGCACTTCAGAGCCAGTACTTTTTCACTTTTATTTAAGTCTGGACTATTTTTAACACTAGTATCTGTACTTCTATTTAAGCAAGGAATGTTGGTACTTTTGCCACCTTTGTCTACTACATTATATATAGTAGACATTTATATTATATATAAATGTCTACTATATAGTAGAATAGTGCAAAATATTATATTTTGCATATTATAGTGCAAAGTATTATATTTTGCACTATTCTACTGTATATTATTGTATACTTGTATTCTATTGTGCATATTGTATATCTTATTACTCTGTTCCTCTGTCTGTCTTGCTGCATTGAACATGTGTATGACAAAAGAATTTCCCTCGGGATAAATAAAGTTCTTCTTATCTTATCTCATCTCATCTCATCTTATCTTATCTTATCTTATCTTATCTTATCTTATCTTATCTTATCTTACTACTGACAGTGCTGTCATCATTGTGACTCCTCCCGCCAAAGAATTGCTTTAAATGGTTGCCTTACCTTTGTTATCACACCCTATGATTTCTGCATTTTGGTTTCAACAACTGTTGTGATACTTTCAGCAGAACACTCAACTCATAAAAAAAACAAAAAAAAACCCCAAACAAACGCTTGAATTATTTTTCATGGGACTAACACAATGGACTGGATAATTCGTGCTACACTGTTCTCATCAGGTAAGACAATTTTTGTGCCTTCTGATTTTTCACTCTGTAATAATTAGAGATGGCACGATACCACTTTTTAATGTCCGATACCGATTCCAATATCATAAATTTGGATATCTGCCGATACCGATGTGAATCCAATATAGCGTATTTTGTAATCAATAAAACTGTTTTTTATAAATATCTTGCTGCATTTTGTATAAGCTCATACTCAAGTTTTAAAAAACAAGAGACTGAAGCTATTCTGTTATACCTGTATGCAAAAAATACACTCCACCCAAAACATTTTGAAGTTCAGCAACACTGATCAATCTAATAAATTTAAACCTACACCATCCTCCCTATTCTGGTATTTTAAAGAGTACTTACCCACCTAACTAATAGGGTTGCCAACTCCCAACAAAAATATTAGGGAACCACCCCCCGCTCTTAATTGATGTAAACTTTAATTTAATGCAAGTGTAAAACAAATGCACAGAAATAAATTATTTTTCTACAATAATTAAATAGATTCATCATCTTTCTTCAACAGAATTGCAGACTGCACCTTACTAGAGTGTATATTAGACTTAACAGTTACTATATACAGTAATGGATTTCTATACATTTAATCAGATGACCACTTTTGTTGTAAGATTCAGACAATTATTTATTCAAAGTTTTTAAATGACAAAACACAAACGAAAATATTTCTTTGTGCCCCCCTCTCCCTGTTAATGCCCAACCTGGCCCCCGACAAAACTTTGCTAGACCCGCCCCTGCACAGTTACCAGTAGAAAAGGTAGAAAAGGATCCTGGTGTTATTTGTCTCTCAGAAATAGTTCATAACTTCCCTTTAACTCATTTATGTCACCTAAAAGGTAAACCTGTTTCTCCATCACCTGCTCAGCTCTGATGATTCAGTAAGGACATCTCCTGGTTTCATCTTCATGTTTCCCTCTCACCAGATAACCAAACCGACATAATGACCAGCAGCTTTTACAGCTGTGGCTCCAGCAAACACTAGCTGATACTAGAAAGTATTATTAAATAAACTCTTAAGAACAGCTGATCACACTTAAACGTGCTGCTGTTGTTTAGCCGCTGGTTTCCTCTTTCTGGGGCAAAGTGAGCGATAAACAAACAAGAGAGACGGGACTTTAGGCAGAAAAGCCGATCAGCTGATCATTGATCAGTTTCACGTTTGAAGTAATAACAGGAGAGGGAGGGGGAGTGAATGAGAGAAGTAGATGCAACTGCGCAGCAAAGACAGAATAACTCCAGCTTTGTGTCTATTTTTTAATTCTAGCTGACGTATGGGACAAATTGCTTCCTTTTCAGCTGAATATGGAACTCCGATGGCCAGTCCAGCTGTGGCTCAATATATCAGTTGTTAAGCTTAACGTGGAAATACTAGGCAAACATTCAGGGATGAACTTACACACTTGCTTTACTTCTCTGGGATAGTTTTCGCCGAGATGAAATGGACAGGTCTGGCAGACTTCAGCCGCTCTATCACGTGACACATACTGCTCCAATGCACCGAGCTGGGTTACGCCAAGTAGCGCGTTTTGTGAGGTGATTTTGTGATACTTCGGATCGGATCACATTTTGTATTTCTCTCCGATATCCGATCCAGTAATTTAGGTCAGTATCGGATCGATACCGATACGTAATATCGGATCGGTCCATCTCTAGTAATAATAAATGTGTGCAAATATGGGACGGCTATCTGCCGTGCAGATGCAGAGATGTATATTAACACATAGTGAGTGAGAAAGGTGACTGGAAAGGAAAAACTCAGTGCATCATGGGAATTCACCGGCAGCCTACGTCTATCGCAGCATAACTAAGGGAGGATACAGGGTCACCTGGTCCAGCCCTAACTATATGCTTTACCAAAGAGGAAACTTTTAAGCCTAATCTTAAAAGTAGAGATAGTTTCTGTCTCTCGAATCCAAACTGGAACCTGGTTCCACAGAAGAGGGGCCTGAAAACTGAAGGCTCTCCCTCCCATTCTACTTTTAAATACTCTAGGAACAACAAGTAGGCCTGCAGAGCGAGAGCGAAGTGCTCTAATAGGGTGATATGGTACTACAAGGTCATTAAGATAAGATGGGGCCTGATTATTTAAGACCTTGTATGTGAGGAGCAGGATTTTGAATCCAATTTTGGATTTAACAGGAAGCCAATGAAGGGAAGCCAAAAATATGCTCTCTCTTTCTAGTCCCTGTCAGGACTCTTGCTGCAGCATTTTGGATTAACTGAAGGCTTTTCAGGGACTTCCTGATAATAATGAATTACAGTAGTCCAGCCTAGAAGTAATAAATGCATGAACTAGTTTTGAGAGATGAGTCCACTGTCAGAGGCTATAAGAAGGTCATCTGTAACCTTCACTAAAGCTGTTTCTGTGCTGTGATGAGCTCTGAAACCTGACTGAAACTCTTCAAATAAGCCATTCCTCTGCAGATGATCTGTTAGCTGTTTGACAACTACTCTTTCAAGGATTTTTGAAATGAAAGGAAGGTTAGAAAGGAAATACATACAACACAGCAACATTCTTAATAAGAAAAACTGTAGTATCCAAAACTAACATGGACTATAAATCATTTAGTGAAATAATATCATCCAGAAATACTTTAGTGATGGTCATTACTGTATTTACATTTTAGCCTCTGCTAACACAAATTAAATGTGCGATTAGCTCAGTTAGCTTCTAGCTGTAATTAGCATTGGTTTTTTTGTTGTTGAAATTCACTGATTGAAAAAGTCTTTCATAAATAGTTTTACTGAAACAAACGAAACGCTTGATTATAAACCATTAGAAAATGGTAAAACTGGATTTAAGATCCATAGATAATAAATTTACCATATCTGCCTCACTACCTTGTGCAGGGCTACAAAAAACAGGACATTTTGCACCACTGTGACGTCATACTTCATCCATCCAACGTATTTATGACCCTGCACTCACCTTTGCTATAGGTGGTTATTTTTTAAATTCTTTATTTTTATATTTTAATGCTTGTTTTATTTTATTTTATTTTTTAATTGAACACTAGTATATATTCAGATAAAAATACACCTGAAAAATATAAATGCACATATGAAAAAAAGCAAACTAGTGAAGAAGTACATTTTTTCTTTAACTGATGTTGAAAATATCAAAACATGTGACAATAAGGAAAAGCAGAACTGGAGGGCGTACCACTGTTACGAAATGTATTTCAAAATAGGTTTCGCAAAACTTTGAAATCATGACACTGTCATTGTTGAATACTGTGACAAGAAGCAGGAAACAAAAAAGCGTTAGCACTATGTGACGTATTGACTGCTCTTAGCATGTCCATAAAAGCAAGGCTTTATTTGTGTGGCAAAAATAAACAACCGGACAGCTGTAGGATCGCAACAATACACGATTTTACTGGATAGTAGTCATAGCATGGATCATAGAATGGGTGTGGCACGTATTGATGAATCTGGCAGACAGTTCAAGAGGAAAGAGGAATATGCACACCAGTAAAATTTTCTACACAATTCAATTTTTAGTACTGCAAAATAAGCAAATGTATACAGTATATTAATAGTTTTTCATACTGTAGCATAGCAACAGCATCTTTTCTTGAAAGTTTTAAGTGTCAATATTTTGCTTTTGACAGATGGAGTAAGATATAAGAATCAAAGACACAAAACTAATTCCATAATAAAATCTTAAGTATGTTTTTCAAGTGAATAATTACCTGCCAGTATCTTCAAATCTAGTATCTGACTTTGGTGCTCTCTAGTGGTAACTAAGAAAACGCTGGATTCAAGAGGTGGAATGAAAGTAACACAAAGACTGTATGGAGTTCCTCATATGTGATTAGAATTAGAGATAATATAACCATGTTATCATCTTTTACAGTGGCTTTAAATAAAACTACAGATGTTCTTCCTTCTTCTTTAATTCTCAGTGTTAAATGCTGCACTTTGTTTCACTATTGATCCCGCGGCGTGGAAGGCCCTGAATAACTCTGCTGCTGGTTTTGGGTACCAGGTGGTTCAAAGACAATCAGAGTAAGTCACATCATACATTGTTATGTTGGATGTCGATCTATAACTGCAGGTTTAACAATCATTTCTGTTAAGGCCCACAGTAATAAACAAACAAGGATATAATAGTTCTTAACAGGAAACATATGGGGTTTATTTAACCACAGTTTGCACTCTAGACTTCATCATTGTCTGAATTTATTTCCTCAGTTTGCTCGTCAGTGCTCCCCTTGAACAGTATTCACAAAATGGAAGAGGGAAAGTATATAGCTGCACCATGTCCTCCCCAAACTGCCAAAATATCCAAATTGAAGGTAGGTAACCAAATGTGATGAAACTCTGACAGTAACCATGTTGACATCAAAGAAATTCGCTAGCACAGAAACTTGTTTAACTCAAATCACAATAAGTAAATATCTTAGTAAGTGACACTGAGACTTGATGAAGTAAAAGAAGTCAATGTTATTAATAATGTTATTGTTAAAATGTTTCTTTTGTAATTATTTAAAACTTTAAAATGAAGCAATAGTGAAACTGAATCCTATTTGCATTGATATTAAAGCTTCCTGGTTTACAGTGAAGAGAAGTTTCAATGTCTAACACTTGTCATATCAAATGGGGAAGTGTTTCAGTCATGGTTCTTTGCAGTCATCGATTTAAGTCTTGTTTTCTTCCTTTCAATTGCCTTTTATTAGTATTTTTTTAAAAATATTGAATGCTTTCAATACAGCACCAGATTTTGCAGTCAACATGTCGCTTGGTCTGACAATGAAAAGTGATCCCACGAACCAAAACACTGTGGTGAGTTACTGAACTGCAGACACTATGAGAACTTTGTTAAAAGCACTGAGGATCAACATCCTCTATCCTTAAATGTCTTGTTATTGTTGCATGAAGGTCATCCCATGAAAAACCAGTTTGCCTCCCATCTGTCCTTCACAGAATCAGGGTTTACAATAACTTCAGCATATTCAATAAAGTAGAAATCAATGCAAAAATGTTATTTAAAAACACGTATGCGCTAAAAGTTTTTACACACCCCATATACTTTGGTAATAGCATTAAGGGACACATTTGAATGGCTTTAAATAGACTGAAGTTATTTTTTAAAATCTACATATTCTGCTGGATCGTGTGAGATTTTTTTTTTCAGTTTTGGTTGATTTTATAAGGAATGAACCGATGTTTATGGGACTTTATGGGAACTTGCCTTTGTCTCCTCTCAGGTGTGTGGTCCAACCATTCCAAGGGACTGCAAAAGTATCACCATGTACAATGGTGTGTGCTTTCACATGGACCGATCTAATAGATTTGGACCACCTGTATCTTCTTCTCCAGACGGTAACAATAAATGGAGTTTGTGAAAATGTGCCCTTAATAATTAGAGTCCCGGTGCTTCCTTAATAAAAATCTCTTGCATTTTTACTTGAACATAGTCTTACAATCATTTATATTTGTGCTTGTATAATCTCAAATCAACTGAAACTGTCTCAAGACTTCTCTTATATATTCCAGCAATTAAGGGTTAATCAGAAACAGTAAATAGAAAATTACGTTTGTGTGAGATGTGATTACTCATGATGATTACTTTTTTTGTTTGTTTACAGTTTTCCCCTCTAAGCCTTATTTCAGATTGTCTGTTTGGATTCATTGTATTGTAGTTTTATCCAAAGAGCTTTTCTGGACTGATTTGACCTGAATCCATCAACACTGAAACAAATGCTGGTAAAATTTGAGCTAGCCAAGATTAAATCTACAGCATAAAAATGTATTTAATTCTAAGGATCAGAATTTTTTTGAGATGGTCTCTTCAGTTATTCAGAATGAAATAACCATATCTGCATGTAAAATGAAAGTGTTATTTGAAAAACAAATACAAAAAAACCCTTTGATTTCAAATTCATTACAAAAATGAAACTAAGCCTGGTTGTTTGGGTTATGCAATGCATGACAAAATGCAAGAAGACTAGTACAGACACACAAGATCTTTGGGGGAAAAAATTAGAAGGAGACCGAGAAGTTTACTTCCCTCTAAAGCTACTTACGACTTCTTTAAAGCTCCGTATGCAAATAAGTAATGTATTATGGTTTTCCTGGAGAAAATAATTTGTGTTGCTGTGTGTTACATCACGGTGTATTCCTGTTACATAAGAACAACGTAAACATGAGGCTACTGTCGCTCACACTAACACAAATTCCAACCGTAACAAGAACGGATTGTTACGGTGGGGTAAGTACGGGTCTTTCTTTTAGTGTTGTAAGTTTGAACACAATGCTGTATACACTCAGCTTTAACATCATTCTGGGTTGATTCAAAGCGTTGTGTTAGCATGCTGTCTGTACAGATGTTTGCAAACATCTGATGTTGTGTTAGCAGTTTAATGCAGCTGTTTATGTCCTGGATGGGGTTTGCATGTTACCATCATGCTCGTGTCCCTTCATGGTCAAATAAATAAATAAATAAATAAAATAAAATAAAAGTATTGTCCAAAGCTCCACCATTTTCCTCCTCCCTGTACAAACCATTGTTTCTATGACTGTAATACAGGAAGAAAATTAAAGTAATTAGAACTGAATGCAAAAATCAAGGCTACAAATAACTAAATTAGTTTAATAACAAAATTAGGCTTCTGTAAGTAGTTTTAAGACTTGTTTAAACTCATTTAATCTCTTAATCTTAATTTCTTCTTTTCTTTCTTCTTTTAAAAGACTAATTGTCTAAATATGTGGGTATTCATAGTCGATTTGCTAAAATGTTAAAATTCACCTAAAATAATCAATTTCAATTCATCTCTTTGATAGTGTGCCCGACACAAGTAGACATTGCTTTTCTGTTGGATGGTTCAGGCAGCGTATCTGTCCCTGATTTTCAAACAATGATGAAGTTTGTGGAAGATCTAATCCAGGCATTTCTGTCAGTTGATGCACAGGTAAGACACTGTACTACCTGTCAGTTATATCATATTACAGACACAAATAGTTTCACCTGCTTTTCATTTATCTCCATAAAACAGGGCTATTTTATATTTTTTTATATTGTTTCTCCCTTTCTTCAGTTTTCTGTTTCCCAGTTTTCCTCGTTACCTCGGGTTCATTTTTATTTCAAGAAATTTTCCTCATCTGGATCACTAAAGACTGACATCAATGGAATCACACAGCTGGGGGGATCAACTTACACAGCTAAGGCCATCAGACATGTTGTGTAAGGGTTGCAATGATATTACTGAAGCATTAAAGTTAAATGATCTTGACAGACTTCCTGTGCAGATAATTTTCTTTTTGAGACTGACCACACTAAAAACTGTATTGACTGATGCAAGAGTTTTAAAAGAAAAACTTGCATTAACTAGATTTGCAAAATACTAAAATCTCCATGAGCGATAATACAAAACAAATGGATGCATGCAAAATAATAATCATTCATGCAATTTGCTCTATGATCAAAATGTGCACTGTAAAAACATGTTTTATGTTGAAATTAGATTTGTTTATTTTTAATTTGACAGAAACAATGTTTTCACACCACAAAGAGGTTCCAGACCAGATGTGAAGAAAGTCTTGATAGTAATTACTGATGGACAATCTAATGACCGGTATGACCTGGAAAATGCAACACAGCTAGCAGGAAATCAAAACATTGTTCGATTTGCGATTGGGGTAAGTACCTCCATTATTTAAACCTGCATAATGTTGAAATTTATACTAATAATGTGTTTTGGTTATTTATTAGACTACAGTCACATGATCCTACAGTATATGGAGCAAAGTAATGAGCCACCTACACAGAAACCATGGAAACCCGGGCCATACCATCACACTGTTTTTACACTATTGTTAATGTTAATTTCTCCTCTATTAGAGAAATTAACATTAATAATAGTTAATGTTAACAATAGCCAGGATTAAACTCAAAATCCTGCTCCTCACAAACAAGGTCTTAAATAATCAGGCTCCATCTTATCTTAATCACCTTATACTACCATATCACCCCATTGGAGAACTTTGCTCTCGCACTGCAGGCTTACTTGTTCTTCCTATATTATTTAAAAGTAGAATGGGAGGGAGAGCCTTCAGTTTTTAGGCCCCTCTTCTGTGGAACAAGCTTCCAGTTTGGATTCGAGAGACAGACACTATCCCTACTTTCAAGATTAGGCTTAAAACGTTCCTTTTTGCTAAAGCATAAAGTTAGGGCTGAATCAGGTGACCCTGAATCCTCCCTTGGTTATGCTGCAACAGATGTAGGCTGCTGGGGATTCCCATGATGCATTGATTATTTCTTTTTCAGTCACCTTTCTCACTCACTATGTGTTAATAGACATCTCTGCATCTGCATGGCAGATAGCCGTCCCTTCCTGAGCCTGGTTCTGCTGGAGGTTTCTTCCTGTTAAAAGGGAGTTTTTCCTTCCCAAAGTGCTTGCTCATCGGGGGCCATATGAGTGTTGGTTTTTTCTCTGTATGTATTATTGTAGGGTCTTCCTTACAATATAAAGCGCCTTGAGGCGATGGCTGTTATGATTTGGCGCTGTATAAATAAAATTAAATTGAATTGAACTGGACGAGGAGCTGCATTTACACCCCAGCATTTACAGCTGATCATTGAATATGCAGGAGTGGTATCTAATTACAGTACCATGCTCAAATTTCAATAAATAAAAAAGCTAAATTAATAATGGATATTGTATTAATGTCTGTATTAAACAGACTGTATTAATCTTTGTATTAAACTGTATTAAAGTTTTAATAAAATCAGAAAAATAATTTTGCATTAAATGTAAACACGTTTTAAAAAACCGTAGGTGGGGAATGCATTTATTCTGACTGAAGCAAAAAAAGAACTACGCACCATTGCATCGTCTCCCTCAGACAATCACGTGTTTCAAGTGCAGAACTTCAACGCACTTGAAATAATCCGGCAGAGTTTGCAGGACAAAATTTTTTCCATTGAAGGTAAATTATATATTTAACATTTAGCAAGCTTTGATAAAATTTCTGTAAAAGTTACATTGCATTATTGTATCATTGCTTGAGGCTAAAGGTCGAAGCATTAGTGAAATGAAAAATAACTATTGAGGCACCTTTATAATAAACAGATATCATTACACTAAATTACTAGTGTAATGCGCTGTATTGTGTCTATCAATAAACCTTTATATATTTTATATTTTTACAGGATCTCAAACCGGTGGAGTCTCACTGAAAATGGAAATGTCTCAAGAGGGATTCAGTGCAGTTATTGTGCCCGAGGTAATTAAAACTACCTGAAACTCACCAGACAGTCTAGTCATAGAAAGAGAGATTCAAACACTTTTTATAAAAACAAGAGTCCAGATTTTAAAGGTAAAATAAATTGTATATAAAATGTATTTCCTGTCTTCACTGTAGGGAATTCAAATGTCTATTGTTGGTGCAAACCAGTGGAAGGGAGGTTACGTGCAATACACAACTGGAGGGGAGAAGCTGAAAACACATGAGGATGTGTCTTTGGAGCCTGACAGTTATCTTGGTAAGAATATTACAGCTTTAACAATCTAACTCATACACATGTAATCATGTATAAACACAGCTCTGCTGTAATTCTTTCACACAAATACGTATATCAGATTTTATATCTATCTTCTCTTTTTGCCTACCTAAATTCTAGGTTACTCCATGGCAACTGCTAAAACCCAAAGTGGTTCCCTGACAATTGTTGGTGCTCCAAGATATAAACACAGAGGAGCTGTGGTCGCTGTTAACAGAGAAAGCTTTGAAAACCAAAAGATTGAGCCGTTGGCATCACAGGTATGTATTTACAGCAAGACAAAACTGAATGGGATTATAAACTGGTAGTAAATAGTTTCTTAAATACAAATTGTTGTCATTTGGCTTTATGCGATTATTTTCATCAATAATGTGTTTCTTACACAGTATCAGACTGGTGAATATTTCGGGGCAGAGGTGTGTGCCATGGACATAAATAACGATGATATCACTGATCTAATCTTCATATCAGCCCCAATGTACACGGAGCCTGATAGAGAGGGAAGAGTTTATGTTTGCAGACTAACTGGTTTGGTAAATCAAAGTTATATCCACTTCAATTAAATGAATTAGTTTATTTGTCAACTTCCCTAATGATCATATAATATTCACTCTCCTGCTTTTAGTTTGTGGAGTGTAATTTTGATGATCCATTAGTACTAAGAGGACGTGCAGCTGTCAAAGGAAGGTTCGGCTCTTCTCTTGCTGTGCTGCCTGATCTAAACTCAGATGGATTCATGGATTTGGCAGTTGGAGCACCTTTGGAGAATAATGGTGAAGGCAGCATCTACATATTCCACAGTGAAGGAGGAGGAAGAATCAGTCCTACTTACTCACAGGTACACAACATCGAGGAATTCACAAAGATGACTAAACTTATTTATCAATATACAATCTGCAGCTTAATTAATTACAATGTTTTCATGTACACAGAGAATAACTGGCTCTGAGGTCCAGTCAGGACTGAAGTTCTTTGGCGTGTCAATCAGTCAGTCGTCTTTTGACCAGAGTGGTGATGAACTGCCTGACTTAGCGGTGGGTTCAAAGGGTAAAGTTGTTTTACTGAGGTAAGTCACAGTCCAGATAGTCCAGTCATGCATTATAGTTATCTGTGGTAATTCCACCATTGTTGTTAATTTACAATCTTAACAAATGCACTACCTGTCAAATCTTAGGCAAATTTGAAAGGTCACCATAATAAGAACTGCATATAGGTTATATATCAATAAATTCATCATAAATGATTGAGTCATTCATTACAAGGGATTTATGCTTTTTTAAGAAATACAGATTGAGGGTAAAACTGTTGTCTAGAAGCATTAGAAACAAACAAAAGATAAACTGGAAGCTAGGACTAAGAAACTTGGAATTAACGACTAGGAGTGAACATGGAACAAAAGAAAAGAAAAGAGCAGACACAGCAGACGGAGATGACATGACAAAGATCGAAGGGAGACTGAGGACTTAAATACATGCGATTATGAGAGGATGCGCAACAGATGGAAGAACAGCTGAAAGTACTTACACACTACCAGCACATGAGAAGTATACAGGACAAGAGACTGTCAAAATAAAAGGGGAAGTAACAACACTGAGAAACAGACTAAGATGCATGAACTTGACATTAGGATTGGGAGTAACCTGACAAGGGGACACAACAGACCAGGGTAACAGGAGGGAACATAAAACACAGGGACAAGAGATAAACAAACATGGTAAGAGGCATGGTAAGAGGTACCTAAAGACTAGACGACAAAACTAAGACCACAAAATACAAATATTACACAAAGCAGAAACAAAACTAAAAGAGCCAAAACCAGGAACGTAAACTGAACTGTAGAATATTAAATAAGATAGAATCAAAATGTCCAAATATATAAACACACACAGCAAAATCTCCAGTGTTAAATTAACACTAGAGAGTGTCTATATGGGTCCACACCTCTGAGTGTTAAATACAACACTGTTGAGTGTTAAATTAACACTTTTGACAGTGTTATATGTTTAAAAGTAACCTAGTCAGTTTTGAAGATTAACAATGGCTAACACTGAGCAGTGCTGATTTTCTAACACTGGAATATTTCTAACATTTTGAGTTATTTTCCAGTGTTAGAAAATCAGCACTGCTCAGTGTTAGCCATTGTTAATCTTCAAAACTGACTAGGTTACTTTTAAACATATAACACTGTCAAAAGTGTTACTTTAACACTCAGAGGTGTGGACCCATATAGACACTCTCTAGTGTTAATTTAACACTGGAGATTTTGCTGTGCAGGATCATGACAAAAAGTTTATGGAGTCAAAAGGATTAGACATTTTTTTCAAATTATTTTACCACATGATGAAAAATGCTCTGCTGATTTAAAAAAAAAAAAAGCAGTAAATGTGTGAAACGGTAACTTTGTTCATACAGAAATGGAAATGCATGCAATATCAAAAACGTTTTCATACAATACCATGTGTTTCAGCACTGCTGACATTATCAAATAGGTATCATTTACTCCACCCATTAATACTGTGAAGTTACACCACTGGCACACAAGAGTGATGGTGATGGGAAATAGGACTATGTTGATGTACACCTACATAGATATTCCATTAAAAATCATTCC
Source organism: Perissodus microlepis (assembly GCF_051167445.1). Lineage (NCBI taxonomy): Eukaryota > Metazoa > Chordata > Actinopteri > Cichliformes > Cichlidae > Perissodus > Perissodus microlepis. Next base: position 16,416,528 of record NC_140468.1, read on the forward strand.
TGATTTATAATTCATTATTCCATAAATCATCATCTATCATTTAAAAGATTTCAGGACTATTAGGTGTTAAATGTCTCAAAATGTTTGAGCTGTAGTTGTTCATATGAAATGTTAGGGCAAAGGAAAGATTAGAGTGAAGTCTTGTTACTAATTCAGGTCAGAACAAAAAGTCAAATCTTGTTCACATGTGTTTTCCTACTTTCTAGATCAAGACCCATAGTAATGGTTGAAGCTGAGGTGTCATTCAGCCCAATCCAAATCCCTACTCAGAATGTAGACTGCTCAAAACCACTGGAGAACACAGCTGAAATTTGCTTTACTATGAGCAGAGTGTCTACAGTCAACACAGGTTCATCATTCTTGCTTTTTCTGAACTACAAAGCCACTGCCCAGCAATTTAATGTTTTCTAAATGTATGTAAATTACAGCATTGAAATCAAACACTGATTTATTCCAGCTCAAGCAAGGATTAATTACACTTTAACACTGGATGCCACTCGCAAACCTCCAAGCAACCGAGCATATGTTGGTGGGAAACGAGAGCAGTCAGGATCACTTACTGTGGACTTAATAAGAAAAAATTGCTCAACTGTGAAGTTCCTTGTTGAGGTAAAACAAATAACAACATCAGAAAGTTCAACTTGGTGTAACAATATATTTTGATTTCCATTTTGTTTTTAAGAGTCATCCAACACTGAATCTAAACTCAGCACTCATCTCTTCTTGCAGGCCTGTCCAGAAGATGCTCTCAATTCACTTTCCAATGAGCTCAAATTCAAGTTTGATGGTTTGCCCTCAAACACAAATCTCAGACCAAGCCTTGCCCAGCAGGCTCACACAGCAACCATTCATCCTGTAAGTAACCTTTATAGGTACTTTATTAACCAGATATCTGAGGGCAGTTTTGCGCTGAGGCCATGCATTCTGGAGAGATTTCTAGTTGAAATTAGTACTAGAATATTATTAGGAACTTTATTCCCAGTACCAACAGCAGGCACAGCTACATATTTGGGGTCATTACTCTAAAAAAGTTGTGTATTAGAAATTAATCGTTATTTTTCTTAAGAGTAATCCAATATGCTACAAACTTACTAAAGTAGTTTATTACACTGATCATTACATTATTTTCTTGTTACTCCATGAAATGACCCAAAATGCATTGTCTCATAATTATAAGTAAATAATATAAATCTTAGGCTACAGTCTGACACACCAATGCAATCCCTATCCCAATGAGAAAACACATATGATCTTTCCTTTAGTGTTTACATATAAACACAAGAGATTTTGAAATGGTTGCAACAGTGATTCTCCTTCAGAAACATTAATGAATATAAATGGAGGCTTCAAGCTCGACTGCTAATCACTGCCTTTCTTACCTGACTGGGCTCTGGCAGTCTGCATATGCTCAGCTTTAACGTTCCTCTGTTGGCTAGTTTTTTTGCTAGCATGCTGTCTGCGAAGATGCTTCCAATAATCCAATTAGTGTTAGCTGTGCAAACAGCTGCTGTTTCTGTCCTGGATGCAGTTTGCATTTTAGCATTGCAGTCTTCTCCTCTTGTGCAATAAAAAATAAAAGTAATGTCCATATTTCTACTGTAGATCACTAAACTATTTCCCTCCTCCCGCACACAAACTGGAATGGGCTAATTTTAGCCCAAGTGCACACGAGAAAACATTATTTTGTTAGATATTTTTTCCCTTTTTATCCAACCAACCAGCAGATAACTAAAGGAAACTTCGCAACACTAGTAACAATATAATTGTAACTGAAGTGTAATTACTGAATTCAGTACTGTAACACATCACATTATTGCATTACTGAAAAATATAAGGCTACTTTTTACTTTATGTTGCACCCGGCATTGGGTAGAACACACAAATTGTTTGCTGGATTCATCTGTAAAACGTTTACATTTATTCTGTGAATAATGTGTAATATAAATGTTTTTGACATCACACTCTCTTCCACAGTTAGGGTTTGAGATCAACTGTGGAACTGACAACAAATGTGTTGATAACCTGAAAGTGGATTTCAACTTCACCAGGTGAGGCAGAATTACAAAACTTTGTTTAGCTTTGCTTGTGTTTTTAGTCACTTGTTAGGTTTCATAACATGTACACTTAAACTTATCATGAAGTTTGAAGCACATAGATATTTTGGGACAGTTTGATATTTAGTCTGCATAATTTTATCCTAATAAAAGAGACAAACAATGACAACACACACACACACACTGGTGGTAGTATGTGATTGAGAGATCACCACCACATATTAAAATTAAAGAAAAACCCAACAATGGCAGGGAATATTTATTTCAAAATTATACCAATCCCCAAGAAGGCATTGAGGTTCTCTAAACCTTAGACAGGATCATGAATACTGGACCCAGAAGCAGACTCAGCACAAATTTAGCAGTGAACTAGATACATTTTATTTCTTTTGTGAGAAAACAATAGCAAACTCTGAAAGTGAAAGTTAAACTCAGGCCTGAGGAAACAGGAGCAAATATGGAGGTGAGTGCGGAGAAAAGGCATTATTGAGACCGTGGGAAAACTGAAACAGAAGAGGAAACAATTACTTAACTGTGGGGAAGCAGAGGAGAGAGAGAAAAGCAGGACAATGATGCTGCGTGTTTACTGTCAGAGCCAGACCACGGAGCTTGAAGGGTAAACGTCTGTGAGAGAATCTAGAGGGATGAAGTTACAAAGACTGTTATCCAGCGTGCAGGGCAGCCAGGTAGGACCACTGAGAATGGCTGAACGGAGCAGCAGACCATGCTGCCTGAAGTAGTCCTCCTATGACTGCCTGTTGATGAAATTCAGGTGCGACGCTGGTGGCCCTGCCAGAGGGCGTAACCGAAGAGCTATCCAGAAACATCCAGCACAATGCTCCCACAAACCATGACAGACAGAAACATGGCTCAAATCATTGAGATGTTGGTTTATTGACAATAATTAAGAAACATGAAATCAGTGAAAGGCAACAAGCAAGGCTGGGTATACTTGTATGCCCGTGGTTTGGTTTCCCCAGCTAGATTAGAGGGTTGCTTTTCTACACCATTGGGTTTGAAAACATGTCTTGATTGTCAGTGTACCCAGCTTCCATGAAGTCCCTGTATGAGGTAGTTGAAGATGCCTCTCCTGGGGACTAACCAACTAATGCTGAAGGGTATGCTCCAACTATGCTGGATGCTGTACTGGTCTGTTGTAGCAAAAAAACCTATTTCCCACCCATCACCAGGAAACAGTTGAGGTGGGTCAGCATCTGACTAGGACACCTAGAGACATCCATTCTGATTACTAGATTACTCAAGATCTCTTATTGGCCTGGGAATGCTTTGATTTCCCACTGGATGAGCTAAAGGAGCTGGCTGAGAGAAAGAACTCAGCATTTCTGCCTAGACAGAGGCCTCCATGATCCAAACCTGGATAAGTGTCCGAAAATCAATGGATAGTAATAGCTTTTTTCATAATGCATCATCAGTTATTTTATGATCACCAGGAAATGACAGCAAATTAAAATGATATAACGAGCTTCCGCACAGCCATTATTAATATGTTAGAATTCAACACAGAGCTATACTATATTTAGCCTCCTACAAGTTCAGCATCACAGTGCAGTCTTGCTTTCTTCTTCCTTTATTCTTGTTAGATCCTCAGAGGTTAAAGTGGGCATTGATGAGCTTTTGAATGTCACAGTCTCAGTGGAGAACAGAGGAGAAAACTCCTACAACAGTCGTGTTATTCTCACATACCCAGCTGGACTCTCCTACAGGAAGTTCACCATTCAGCAGGTAATGCGTCAGGATCGAGCCTGTGTCAGTTCATCATTGATTTGCTGCTCTCCCAATGCATCCAGCAGTCATTTTATTTTCTAATAAAGGGAAGAATTGAGTGCAATTCCTTGGACAGTGAAGATGGTTTATCCCGTGGAAGGACAGACTGCACTATTGACAAGCCAATTTTCAAGAGCAAAACTAAGGTTTGTTATTGTGGTATGATTTTGTCTGTTCACTTCTACACAGTTTAACAAAATGAGCAATCACTCTGATCTCTCTTCTTCAATTCAATCAAGGCTTTCTTCATTGTCTCATATGGTATCGAAACAAACACTCAACTAGAGAGGAAGATCTTTATCACTGCTAATGCCACCAGGTACTGTTTATTTAGTAGAGGTCCTTCTCATTTAAGCAATAACCCCACAGATACAGTTCAAATCATTTCACTTCTTTCTTTCAGTGGAAATCAGGAGAACGCTACTACAAGTGAAATCTACAAAATGAAATGGATTGATGTGAAATACAGCATTTTCATGACATTTGAAAAGTATGTGTTGTTCTGTTCTTTATAAGATAAATTACACATTTTGTCTTAGACAGTATGTATTTAATGTTTAAAATGTATCTGTTTAGCTCCTTCAGCTACAGCAATTTCACTTTTGGGATGCATAATTTGCAGATACCAGTCCAACAATTAATCAAGGTAAAATATAATAAAATATAATAAATATTATTGTGTGAATTAGACCTAACCATAATAGTGTTTGACTGCTTTTTCTTTACTCTCCATGTTTTAGGTTACAAATGATATCAGAGCGTTTAATTTCACTGTGGTGATCAAGGTTCCAGTGAAGCTTGGTGAAAAAGAGATTTGGGTATTGAGCAGCCTACAGGTAATATAAGTATCAGAAGATCTAAAAATGGGTCAGATTTAGCTGTGTGATGGGTGAATGAGGTAAAAATAGGACCAATCACCCTGACATTATTTTAAATGTATTTCAGATTGTAGACTGTCAGACAGAAAATGATGAAGAACCAAGTGTCAAAGATTTTGTTCCACAGATACAAAAGGATAAAGTGGTGGTAAGTATGCCTCTGTACTTTTGCTACCTACCTGTTAAAACTGAACCATGGTACAGATTCAAAACATAACATTGTACTGAATCACAGATTTGTTTCATTCAGTCTTCTTTAAATCACCCACAGGACTGCTCTGTAGTCATGTGCAGAGTATTCAAGTGCAACACATTCATGGGAAGACTGCAGAGTAGGACATACGAAATCTCTGCCAATCTCAGTTCAGGATGGATAGAGCAGGTAATTAAAGAATAGTTTTTTAAAATTGTTTCATTAATACTTTTCCTGAGTATGTATGAGTACCTTCATTAAATCTTCAGATATAACCATTTTACAGTTAAATCAAACAATACCTAATTTAGGCTTAACTCATTTCATTTTTTCTAAGATTGGACTTCAATCTGCCAAATTCCTCTTGACCAGTACAGCCACTGTGGATTATGACCAAAGCCAATACATCTACTTTTCAACAGTGTCTAACAACAATCCTCCTGTTCGCAAGGTGATTTAGCATTACTTTCTCTTGTTTGAGTTACACAAGAGCTTGAATATCATTCACAATCTGTTACCTTATCTCTCAGATTATAGTCGAGGTAGAAGTGTATCCTCAGACAAATTTCACCAAAGAGATTATAGGAGGATCCCTGGGAGGGTTGGCTTTTCTGGCTTTACTCACTGCTGGCCTGTATAAGGTGAAAGACTCTTCTTACACTTTTTCAACTCATCACACAGCTGTGAAAGGTTTTTAGAGAGTATGTCTAATTTTTTAAACAAAGTTCAAGAGTTTATATTTACTCATGTAGTTATTTGCTTTAATTTTGAATGTAAGTCTAATGAATGATCTCTGTACTTTCATTTTTTCCCCTTGCACTCCTAGGCTGGGTTTTTCAAGAGGAAATATCCATAGATGATGAATGAAAATGCAGAGACTGATCAGGAACCGGGGACTGATGGAAATGAATCCCAAACAGAGTAACAAAGCTCATATTTGTTGTTGTACATTTACTGTAAAGTTAAAACAAACATTAAACAAGTAAGGAAATTTGTGTTTGGTTGATTATCCCTTTGTTGTAACAGTTCTTCTTGGTAAAAAATCTTATAGTGTGGGAAAGCATTTTTATAGCTGGAACGGTCTGCTGGTGTCTGCTCCAAGCAGGCCACATTTGAGTGATCTGGATAGAGCTTTAGTGCTTCAGGGCAACCTCAAAGTTTTCCACATAACTAAGCTACAGCAATATTTTGAGTGAGCCCCAGTACCATCTTCAAATTGAAGGCCAAGTTCCATACACTCTAAAAAGTAATTCAGAGGCTTAGTAAATATCACTATAAATATAAGTTAGATGAGCCTGATAAAATCTATGAATGTCAAAAAAATAACACTATGGCTTGTGTCACTCAAGAATGCGAGTTTGATTGACCTTTTGACCTTACCGGAAGTACTCCGGAAGTGTCTAATCGATTCCAGATGTGTGACTAATCGCATGCAGCGGGGAAAAAAATTGATGTTTTGTCCAGAGAGGGAGGGGTCGGTGGAGGGAGGATGGTTGAGGGATAATTCTGATCAGAGGAGGGTCATTCCAGGGGCATGGAAAGTTCAGGGGGGTAACACAGCAGATTTCTGATGAGTCAGTGGAGATCATGTTCTATAGGGAGACAGAATGATCGCAGCAGTTAGTTTTTCACAGAAAAGAGTTGAACTCATAGTTTGAATTCTATTTAAATGTTTCACTAATAGCATCAATATTATGACAAAGATCTTGATAACCATTTTCTTGGTGAAGACTGAGAGCTATTTCTTTTTACAATAGTGGCTTTAGATGTATTTTTACTTTCTTATTACAGACGCAATACAATAAAAACCTTTAAGATTATCTGACTAGTAATGGATTGCATTTATATAGCGCCTGGTGGAGGCAAGCTACACCAGTGCTGGTAATGAAAAGGACTTTCTATTGCTTGTAACCTAGCAAAGAATTTCATAAAGACCTCAACTCCTTGTACGTGTAAAAAAAACCCTTAGTGAAAAAAAGCACCGCGCACATATTCAGAACTCGGTCCTACTTAAACAATTAAAACACCCTGATGAGGTATTTTGGTTTTGTGCAGCCACTCCTCAGACCAAAGTAAAGAGTTTTTTCTTCATTTTTTTGAGCTACTTTTACAACAGGTTTTCTCGTAGCAGAAAAAGCTCAATAGACAGAAAAACACAGAAACCCTAAAAGAAAACGGCCTTGTTTTGCACACATCAAGAAGGAGTCAACAACCCCTCTAATCAATATTAGTATTTCTTAATGCTTGTAACCTAGCAAAGAATTTCATACAGGCCTCATCTCCTTGTACGTGTAAAATAACCCTTAGTGAAAAAAAGCACCGCGCACATATTCAGAACTCAAATAACTTTATTAAAGCAATTCCCCCCACCCCCGTGGGAAAGAGTTTTCTTTTTTTAGAGTTGCTTTTACAACAGGGAAGCGGGTTTTCTCATTAGCAAGAAGGAGTCAGACGCCCGTTGCCCATAAAGCAAACAAATAACCCCTCTCTAAGCGATATTATTACAGTCGGGGATGTGAAAAACGGACAACCGCATTTATTCTTTTCAGAATAAATGGCTGAGAAAAAAACCCATCAAAGTTGAGGTAAGTGGTTACCACACATAAACAGTATCATTTTTTTGTTTATCTGATATTAGTTTGTGAGGGTTAAATTTCTCTTTGGGTAAAAATTAAGCCAACATCCAAGTGTCAAAGGCCTCTAAAAGGTCGGTTCTAAAAAACAAGTCAGTCCCTGAAGCTTATTTGTGCCACAGATGCTAATTCGGTGAGTAAGGAATGTTTTGGGACCGGACCCCTGTCTGATCTTAAAAAACTAACTTCGTCGTTACATTACAGCAATATTGAGGAAACATTTAAGGGTTGATCATGGAGCAGGATGAAGGTCAAAGGGAAAGTCCCTGCCACGCTTCTGGTCATGCTTCCATCCGGGGTAGTCATCCGACCGGTCCATGCTATATAGCCTCTCCCGACCTGGAGTGGTATAACGTGTTGTAGAAAAGTTTGATCGATTGTTACGGCCCTAGCTGGGCCTCCTGAAACTGCCCTTGTGTGGGCGTGGTGTTTTTCTCCGCCTCCTCCTCTCTTGCTCCACCCTCGGTCTCTCTCTTGCTCTTCTCTCTCCCCAGGACACAGTTGCTGCTCATTGGCCTCATTTACCGCCTGGGCCCAGTCAGCAATCACTTCTCTGAGGTTATATAAGCTGGGGATGGGCTGGATGTGGGAGAGTGGCTTTCTCTGGTGTCTCCGCTTTGAATGTTAGGTGTGTGATTGTCCTGCCTATGGTGTGGAGTTGTAGGAGCAGTGGGGAGAGTAGCTGCTTCACGTGAGTAGTGTGGGCTTGTGGGCCTCGTAAGCAGTAAAGCTAGCTGCTGCTAGCGGCAGGGTGAGCTTGTGGGCCCCTGGAAGTAGGGTTGCCAACCGTCCCTTAAAAAACGGAATCGTCCCGTATTTAGAAACAAAAGTACACGTCCCGTATTGAGCTAATAAGGGACGCACTTTGTCCCGTAATACAGTGAGAATCAAAAGTAGTCTATAAATGTTTATGGAATTAACGCTTTGTTTGAAAACATAATTCCCAGCCCCTCTCCTGCTTTGTGACCAATGAGCTGACAGCACACTTATGACAATTCAGATTACCGCTCATCTCATTGGTCGAGGAAAGGTCGCTTACAGAGAAAATACCGGAAGACAACAGATGACCACAACAACAAGCATGGCCAACAGGGAAACAAACGCTGACACTGCGGTGCAAGTCTCGGACGACAGTACACCTAAAGCTGGGCAAACACTGTGCGATTTTTTTTCAGCCACGTTATTCAGCTCCTGCTCAAACTGCACGATTGACTCACAGGGGTTAGAAGTTGGTAGGTCACGATGCAGGGTCTCACACTATACTCTGATGCGACCTGAGTGCTCACACTGTGCCTCCATAAAATGAAGGTTATAACAGAAAATCTGTTGCTCGCTCTCCCTCTCTGTCTTTCACTCACACAGACACACCACCACCATCAACTTTGCTAAATTGCTAATGAAAAACATTGATCAGGCAGCTGTGATTAAGCAGCAATGTAAATCCAACTATTTTCACGGTTGTTGTGGTCGTGATAATTTTGTGACGCCACATCGAAAAGGCTCGGATGAGCTTTCCAAAGTAATACAAGTTGTGCCTCCATCGCTTGTGTCCAGATCACACGCTGCACTGCCGCGCTGCTCCGTCTTTTTCACCGACGTTTATGTGTTTGCACGTGAGCAGTGTGAGCGGCTGCGGTGACACGTCACGAGCGATTGATGATCGGGAGCTGGTCGTGAGGTGTTAATCGCTTCTCGTTACCCCACGTATACTACACGATGCACGATGAAGGCCAAAATCGGGCCGATCACCAAATCGGTCGCACGACTCAAAAATCGGCTCAAAATGGGCCAAAAATCGCACAGTGTAAGCCCGGCATTAGACCAGCAATGTTTGTTCGCTCAGAGAAAGAAAAAAAGGCTGCAAAAGTACAGGGAGGAATGGGAAAAGGAAAACACCTGGCTGGGAAAATGCACGATAACACCTATAAAGCGCACTGCACTGTGCCGGCGCACTTTTTCCATAGGCATGCTTCTAATGGTGGGCACATGAAGAACATGAGGGGCGTGAAAGCTCGGGGAACCCTTAACCAATTTTTTGTCCACCAGGCCACGGCAGAAGCAGATATGGTATGTAAACATTGGTTTGTTTTTTTTAAACCCTCTGGTTAAGGTTAATATGGGCATGTGCAGTGAATATCAGCGCTATGTGGCCAGAAGTGTGATAATATAATTTCTTTTGTGTAATAAACAACTGCAAGGATAGATGATTACAACAAATAGATCACTAATACATAAAAGTAATACATAGATTAATAATGATGATGAGTTATGATGCGTAATCATGGGAACAAGTGGGTTTACAAACAGGAGCAGCTGATTAGCATTAGAAAAGCTGAAATAATACCTCAACTGAAGCCAATTGTACTAAATGCACTATATGTGCACTGTTACAAGAATATTTTTCGTTCTATTGTTTTCTATTAATTTATATAATTTTAAGTTAAGCAGGACAGAGTTCTTTTAAAGAAAGATTTACTTATATTCTCAAAAGTTAAGCGTGACAGGCTTCTGTTTAAGAAAGAGACCTGTTTTACTGTGTTAATGTTGTCATTTTGAGCTAAAAATAAATGGATAAATGATCATTTGTTTCCCATATGGTCATATCACAAAGAATATGCATCTGCTTAAATCAAATTCAAGTCAAATGGTTAAAAAATAACTTCACACACAAAAAAAAGAGCTACCACACTGGGAAGGGTGAAGACAACTGGGTTGCCCGGCCCTGGCCACGAGGTGTCCCTTATTTATTTTTCAGGGAGTTGGCAACCCTACCTGGAAGTGCCTCCTCTTGGTGTGGAGTTTTTTGTTTGGTTGTTGTGTTCTGTGTTGTTGCAACCTTTTTCCTTTTTCTCTCAAAAAATAATAAGTTCTCTGGGGTTTTTCTTATACGCTTATGGTACCCGACGGAGGAAGTTCAAGCATCCCGAGCTCTCGGAGGTAATTGACCAGGATGAACCGATCTTATTGACCCGCGGTGTGCGTAAAACAAGGCCATTTTCTGTCTATTGAGCATTGTCTGCTAATGAGAAAACCTGTTGTAAAATTACTTCTAAAAGTAAGGGTGGCTGTGGCCTCAATGTAGCTTGCCATCACCAGTGTGTGAATGGGTGGATGACTGGTTGTGTAAAGCGCTTTGGGGTCCTTAGGGACTAGTAAAGCACTATACAAATACAGGCCATTTACCATTTAAAAAATGAAGAAAAACTCTTTACCTCACAAAACCAAAATACCTCATCCGAGAGTGAAATAGTTTTAATTGTTTAAGTAGGACCGAGTTCTGAATATGGGCGCGGGGCTTTTTTTTCACTAAGAGTTATTTTTTACACATACAAGGAGATGAGTGGGCGGACTGTAGGTTACAAGCAATAGAAAGTCCTTCTTTTCATTACCAGCACTGGTGTAGCTTGCCTCCACCAGGCGCTATAGAAATGCAATCCATTACTAGTCAGATAATCAGATAAAAGGTTTTTATTTTATTGTGCCTGTAATAAGGTTAACATAAGAAAGCAAAATAAATCCGCTATTGAAAAAAGAAATAGCTCTTTACCGAGAAAATGGTCATCAAGATCGTTGTCATATTATTGATACTGAAACATTTAAACAGAATTCAAACCATGAATTCAACTCTTGTCTGTGGAAAAACTAACTGCCGCGATCATTCAGTCTCTCTATACAGCAGTGACTCATCAGAAATCTGCTGCATTACCCACTGAACTCTCCATGCCCCTGAACTTTTCCTCAACCCCCCCCCCCCAGGAACCACCCCTCCTTTTTTTCCCCACCGGTGCTATTGCTGTGATGTGTGTTGCAAGTGTTTGTCAATAAAAAGGCTACGAGGCAGCTGCTCTTTCAAGGATTTGGGTTTGGAGTCAGGTGAGGAGCATGAGCTCCAAGAGCTGGTTCTGACCCAAAACTTCCCTCGTTAGCGAGTGAAAAACCGGTTGAAGATGTTCTGTTATGTCTTGAGCTCTTCATGAGGAATATGTCTCTAAACTAGCGGGGCTTGTGGAACCACAGACCCAACAACTAGTCTCCCTTGTATCCTAATATTGCAATATAAAGGCTCAAATGCCTTTATAGGCATTCTGTACTAAGCCAGTTCCTACTTTTGACTAAATAGAAAACAATCTAGGTGCTACAAATTTGCCACCTTTATCTTCCAATAGTAATAGAAACAAAACAACATGAACACCAAGCGCACACTCAGTAACCAACATCAACAAGGTATTTTCATTTTCATATCAGACCATTCCCTGTAAACCCTGGAGATGATTATGTGGGAACATCCCAGTATCATCATTGTCTGAAATACTCATACCAGCCCGTCTGACATCACCAACCATGCCACATTCAGTCGTCTTTCTTCCTTGTTGTGATGCACGGTTTGAACTTCTGCTGGCTGTCTTGACCATGTCTACATGCCTAAATGCTTTGAGTTGCTGGTGATGTCAAAGGCTGATTGGATATTTGGATTACTGTAATGAACAGTGGAACAGGCGTACCTAATGAAGTGGTTGTTAAATGCATGTAGTGTGACTTTACTGCACTATACAGTAGCTGATTATAGGTTTTCAGATTGTATATATTTTCTAATATATATAGTTTCATGCAGTAGCGGTTTTTGATACGGGCGACATGGGCAGTTGCCCGGGGCGGCATCGGCAAAAAAAAAAAAAAAATTGCTCATACTCATGCTGCCCCGACATCAGCCAGCGCATATTGGGGATGGCATAAGCACCATAAGTTCGGTTTTCTATCGCCCATTTGCTGGGAGTAAGGGCGCCCTCCATTTGGAGGAGAGGGCGGGGCGGCGGGGGATTCTCTGGCTGGCTGGAGCGGCATCTAATAACCAACTCGCAAAATAAAAACAAAACAAAAACACCAGACATTATGATACACACTTGTAATTTGCACCGATTTTTTTTCTTTGAAATTCTATACACGAACAGTGAGCGCGAGAGCCCTCGGTGCGCCTGCTTGCTGCTGTGCTGAAGTCAAAGTAAACTTTATTGTCATCTCCGCTATATACAGTCCAGTATATAGAGAGACGAGATGACAAAGCTGCAGTTACAGCAGTGCAAGTAAACAAACAATAAATATAAGAAGAGTAAGAAAATAAATATACGCTTTAGGACTCGGGGTAAAGGGATCAATAACAATTTAAAATTTATAATTTACAGTTTGATGATTTAAAGTCTCACACACAACCCGTCGAAAGGGGAGGGGGGCCGGCTGCTTCCAAATAGAGCACATTTCATTCATAATGATGTAAATCCAAGCCCATTATGTATTCATGATTTGAATCCTGGGTTGTGCGAAATCCCAGAAATACACCTTAGACAAAGTGAATATGTGAACTAAGGTGTAGGTCTATTAGGTTAAGTTGTGGCGATCCTCGATATGGGGGATTTGTCTTCATACTGGAGTGCAAAATTAAAACCAATGGAAGATGGACAAGAAAAGTTCAAAGTCATCAGGTGCTCAGTTTAGAAAAAATAGAAAAGAAGAGGAGGAGAAACGAGCAAAAGATACAGGTAAGCAGATGTGTCAGTGGATAATGGCAGGTCATCCTGAAACAATCAGAATCAGAATACTTTATTAATCCCTAGGGAAATAATGTGGATTACAGTTGCTCCAAAAAGAAATGGTAAAAATAGTAACAGTAAAAGACTAAACTCCAAACAATACATTATGTTACAGATTTTAATATCAGTTAGTTCCGACAACAGTTTTATGTTAATGTACAATCCTTAATATGTTTTATGTATGTGTATGTGTGTGTGTGTGGGGGGGGGGGGTAGGGGGGCGCCAGAGGGAGTGTTCGCCCGGGGCGCCAAACAGGCTAGGACCGCCACTGGTTTCACGATGAAACTGTATATATGATGAATGATGAATTTTGCTTTTCTCCATTTCATCAGTTTTGTAAAGTTTAAAAAAATTCAAAGTAAAAATTTGTACTCTACGTTAGGCCTAGATGTCAGGTCAGAAGTGAAACGTTTTTATTCATTCATCACAGAGCTTAAAGGATTTACTGAGTATTCATGTTCTGACAAATGTCAAAAAGGTCTTGATTGTTGTAGTGTGACTCTTTGTTATGAAAAATGCCTTAACTGTTTTGAGAACTGCATGAAGAGTGGTTAGAACTGACTCCAATCGATTGAGAAAAACTGCAAACACAAGGAGTGAAGCTAAGGAATGCAAGAATTCATGAGACAAGTAGACAGCACAGGGGAAATATAAGAAAATTAGATACATTAAATTTTATATGCTATGGGGTAGATGTACTAAACGGGCAAATTATTGTGATGCTTCAATCGTAGGCAGAGGCAGTTAGAGGGTGATCTGCTAACAGATCACCCTCTAACTGCCCTATGATTTATATAATAAAACAGAACCAGTTCACTTCAGTAAAAACCAAAGTTCTGCCAAGACAGGTTTAAGATGTCGATGAAGAAATGAAATAACCAATCTGTTTACTAAGTGTTAATATTGATTTGCACATTACCACCACAATACTGTTTTATAAAAACAGATAGATAATATGTGGCAGGAAACAGGCCGGCAACCTCATTGATTAAAGGTTTTGCTCTTAAAATTACAGTTTTGTAAAAGTAAATTTGCCAATATTTTCAGTTGAATAACAAACTTATTATTGTTCAAATGCCCTCTAAAGTCTGGAGTGGGTTTTCAGGTGGAGATATTATATAGCAGCTGGGTTTAAGGAAAAATGAGCACAGCTTTAAATGTCCACACCATCTGTGTCAGTAACAAAATAAATGTCAAAAATGAGATTGTGCTGCTTTTTACTTAAATGTAACATTTTAACCTAATATCAAAACATTTTATACACATGTATTTAAAAAAAATGTTTGCTAGAATATCAAACTAGCTGTACTCAAAGAAAGGTGTGGTTCAGCAATTGCAATCTTACATTGAGAAATAATATGCTAAAAATATTTGACCTGGCCATCACAAGTCTTAGCAGCCAGGTTAGACTGATGCATCTTACAAGACTAGAAAAAAGAAGGAAGAAAGGTCTCAATGTGTAAGAGGGTAGTGGCCCCTCTAACCTCTGTGCTCTTTCTCAACTTGTATTACAAAACACAGATCAAGTCTTGTATTATATATCTTTATTCTTAAAGCATCAGAGCCTGGACTATCATCCTAAAGAATGAAATTACAATTTTCCAAATTCTTGAGTATTAAGAAAATTTTGAAATCTAGGCAGTATTAAATTAATCACATTTTAAAACATGCAGCATAATATCTACTACTAGAGGTGGGAAATAATGAAGTACACATAATTCATTTCTGTACTTGAGTATTTATTTTTCTGACAACTTTTTGACTTTTACTCCCAGCGTTTTTAAACAAATATCTGTGCTTTCTACTCCTTACGTCAAAACGGGCTCGTTACTTTAGGTTTGATGCATTTGAGGAGAGTTATTATTTCATGTCACTGTGGGCCTTGACACATCAAACCAATTTGAGCCTAAACAGGAACAAATGAAAGGTCAGAATTAAGCTGGGCATACACTGTTCGATTTTTTCAGTCGCGTTAGTCAGCTCCTGCTCAAACTGTACGATTGAATTGCAGGGGTTACAAGTTTGTTGGTCATGATGCAGGGTCTCACACTATACAGCCCAATGCTCTGATGCGACCTGAGTGCTCACACTGCGTCTATAACATGAAGTGATAATATGAAGTTTATAACACAAAATCTGTCTCTCGCTCTCCTTCTCTGTCTTTCACTCACACAGACACACACACCACCATCAACTTTGAAAAACATTGACCAGGCAGCTGCAATTGAGCAGCAATGTCCATCTTTTTCATGGTTGTTGCGGCTGTGATAATTTTGTGAGGCCACATCGAAAAGGCTCGGATGAGCTTGCTAATGTTCTACAAGTTGTGCCTCCATCGCTTGTGTCCAAATCACATGCTGCACTGCCGTGCTACTCCGTCTGTTTCACTTCCATTCTGTGTTTGTGTGTGCGCAGTCTGAGAGGTATCGTTGATACCCTCATGAGGGGCAACAGGATTTCAAACAGGTTTGATTTTCTTGCGACCATACGGTTGATGATCGGGAGCTGGTCGTGAGGTGTTAATCGCTTCTCGTTACCCCATGCTACAAGATGCACAGCACATGATTAAGGCAAGACTCGGGCCGATAGTGTATAATATAAAGACAGCATAAATGGTGTTAGTGTAGAGGATGAAAATCAACCAGGACGTCTTGTTGAATTCAGGTCACAGCCTGATCACAGCTGGGACACTGAGAAAATCTACTGACCCTCTCAACTGAAATTATTGTGAAATATAATTCCTTTATTAAAATTAAAGTTTAGACTCAAATAAAGTTTCTATTCTATCACATACATGCAGTATAAGGTTCGGTTAGCAATATTTCAATAAAAAGAGGTGGTAGAAATGTTCTTCAAGGAGCTACTTTTACTTTTCTACTTTGAGTGCACTTCAGAGCCAGTACTTTTTCACTTTTATTTAAGTCTGGACTATTTTTAACACTAGTATCTGTACTTCTATTTAAGCAAGGAACGTTGGTACTTTTGCCACCTTTGTCTACTACTGACAGTGCTGTCATCATTGTGACTCCTCCTTCCAAAGAATTGCTTTAAATGGTTGCCTTACCTTTGTTATCACACCCTATGATTTCTGCATTTTGATTTCAGCAACTGCTGTGATACTTTCAGCAGAACACTCAACTGCTCAGTGTGTTCTCAACAAAAAACAAACCCCCCAAAGAAACGCCTGAATTATTTTTCATGGGACTAACACAATGGACTGGATAATTCATGCTACACTGTTCTCATCAGGTAAGAAAAGTTTTGTGCCTTCTGATTTTTCACTCTGTAATAATTAGAGATGGCACGATACCACTTTTTAATGTCCGATACCGATTCCAATATCATAAATTTGGATATCTGCCGATACCAAATATTGAAAACATTACAGGCCTTTGAACAAACGAAAAGTAAATTAAAGCTATAAGTGTTCCTACTAAATACACACAAGACAGCAACATTTTTAATGAAAAAACTAGTATTAAAAACCAGCAAGGACTATAAATCATGTAGTGAAATAATATCATCCAGAAATACTTTAGTGATGGTCGTTACTGTATTTGCGTTTTAGCCTCTGCTAATACAAATTAAATGTGCGATTAGCTCAGTTAGCTTCTAGCTGTAAATAGCATCATTTTTTTGTTGTTGAAATTCACTCATTGAAGAAGTCTTTAATAAATAGTTTTACTGAAACAAACTAAACGCTCGACTATAAACCATTAAAAAAAATGGTGAAACTGGATTTAAGATCCATAGATAATAAATTTATCATATCTGCCTTACTACCTTGTGCAGGGCTACAAAAAACAGGACTTTTTACACCACTGTGACGTCATACTTCATCCATCCAACGTATTCATGACCCTGCACTCACCTTTGCTACAGGTGGTTATTTTTTAAATTCTTTATTTTTATTTTTTAATGCTTGTTTTATTTAATTTTTTAATTGAGCGCTAATATACCTTCACATCCATGTAAAAATACACCTGAAAAATATAAATGCACATATGAAAAAAAGCAAACAAGTGAAGAAGTACATTTTTTTTCTTTAACTGATGTTAAAAATATAAAAACTTGTGACAATAAGGAAAAGCAGAACTGGAGGGCGTACCACTGTTACGAAATGTATTTCAAAATAGGTTTTGCAAAACTTTGAAATCATTACACTGTCATTGTTGAATACTGTGACATGAAGCAGGAAACAAAAAAGCGTTAGCACTATGTGATGTATTGACTGCTCTTAGCATGTCCATAAAAGGAAGGCTTTATTTGTGTGGCAAAAATAAACAACCGGACAGCTGTAGGATCGCAACAATACACGATTTTACTGGACAGTAGTCATAGCAGAAATCATTTTAGGTTCTCTGTAGTATTTTTAGTATCCAAAGCAATCACATGCTAATGACTTTAATTTCTTCTTTGGGCATTTACATTCACAGTATCAACTTCCACAGAGACTTTTTTTGTTACTTGTGAATGCGTGTGGCACGTATTGATGAATCTGACAGACAGTTCAGGAGGAAAGAGGAATATGCACACCAGTGAAATTCTCTACGCAGTTCAATTTTTAGTACTGTAAAATAAGCAAACGTACACAGTATATTAATAGTTTTTCATACTATAGTATAGCAACGACATCTTTAACGTCTTTAATTTAAGTGTCAGATGGAGTAAGATATAAGAAGACACAAAACTAATTCCATAATAAAATCTTAAGTATGTTTTTCAAGTGAATAATTACCTGCCAGTATGTTCAAATCTAGTATCTGACTTTGGTGCTCTCTAGTGGTAACTAAGGAAAGCTGTGACTGGATTCAAGAGGTGGAATGAAAGTAACACATACACTGTATGGAGTTCCTCATATGTGATTAGAATTAGAGATAATATAACCACGTTATCATCCTTTACAGTGGCTTTAAATAAAACTACAGATGATCTTTCTTCTTTAATTCTCAGTGTTAAATGCTGCACTTTGTTTCAATATTGATCCCGTGGCTTGGAAGGCCCTGAATAACTCTGCTGCTGGTTTTGGGTACCAGGTGGTTCAAAGACAATCAGAGTAAGTCACAACATACATTGTTATGTCGATCTATAACTGCAGGTTTAACAATCATTTCTGTTAAGGCCCACAGTAATAAACAAACAAGGATATAATAGTTCTTAACAGGAAACATATGGGGTTTATTTAACCACAGTTTGCACTCTAGACTTCATCATTGTCTGAATTTATTTCCTCAGTTTGCTCGTCAGTGCTCCCCTTGAACAGTATTCACAAAATGGAAGAGGGAAAGTATATAGCTGCACCACATCTTCCCCAAACTGCCAAAATATCCAAATTGAAGGTAGGTAACCAAATGTGATGAAACTCTGACAGTAACCATGTTGACATCAAAGAAATTCCCCACAGACGCCAGCACAGAAACTTGTTTAACTCAAATCACAATAAGTAAATATCTTAGTAAGTAACATTGAGACTTGATGAAGTAAAATAAGCAAAGAAGTCAATGTTATTAATAATGTTATTGTTAAAATGTTTCTTTTGTAATTATTTAAAACTTTAAAATGAAGCAATAGTGAAACTGAATCCTATTTGCATTGATATTAAAGCTGCCTGTTTTACATCCTGGTTTACAGTGGAGAGAAGTTTCGATGTCTAACACTTGTCATATCAAATGGGGAAGTGTTTCAGTCATGGTTCTTTGCAGTCATCGATTTAAGTCTTGTTTTCTTCCTTTCAATTGCCTTTTATTAATATTTAAATTTTCAATACACTTTCAATACAGCACCAGATTTTGCAGTAAACATGTCTCTTGGTCTGACAATGAAAAGCGATCCTGCGACACAAAACACTGTGGTGAGTTACTGAACTGCAGACACTATGAGTACTTTGTTAAAAGCACTGAGGAGCAACATCCTCTGTCCTTATATGTCTTGTTATTGTTGCATGAAGGTCATCCCATGAAAAACCAGTGTGCCTCTCATCTGTCCTTCACAGAATCAGGGTTTACAATAACTTCAGCATATTCAATGAAGTAGAAGTCAATGCAAAATTTTGTCTCTTTAATTTAAATGTGTTTCTTTTTAATTCAAGTTTTACATATTTAAGCTGCATTAAAAACTAAATGTGTTTATAAGCCTGAAAACTTAAAAAGGTTTGAGGAAAAATGTTATTTAAAAACATATATGCACAAAAAATTTTTTTACACACCCCATATACTTTGGTAATAGCATTAAGGGACACATTTGAATGGCTTTAAATAGACTGAAGTTATTTTTTAAAATCTACATATTCTGCTGGAGCGTGTGAGATTTTTTTTTTCCAGTTTTGGTTGATTTTATAAGGAATGAACCGATGTTTATGGGACTTTATGGGAACTTGCCTTTGTCTCCTCTCAGGTGTGTGGTCCAACCATTCCAAGGGACTGCAAAAGTATCACCATGTACAATGGTGTGTGCTTTCACATGGACCGATCTAATAGATTTGGACCACCTGTACCTTCTTCTCCAGACGGTAACAATAAATGGAGTTTGTGAAAATGTGCCCTTAATAATTAGAGTCCCAGTGCCTCCTTAATAAAAATCTCTTGCATTTTTACTTGAACATAGTCTTACAATCATTTATATTTGTGCTTGTATAATCTCAAATCAACTGAAACTGTCTCAAGACTTCCCTTATATATTCCAGCAATTAAGGGTTAATCAGAAACAGTAAATAGAAAATTACGTTTGTGTGAGATGTGATTACTCATGATAATTACTTTTTTTGTTTGTTTACAGTTTTCCCCTCTAAGCCTTATTTCAGATTGTCTGTTTGGATTCATTGTATTGTAGTTTTATCCAAAGAGCTTTTCTGGACTGATTTACCCTGAATCCATCAACACTGAAACAAATGCTGGTAAAATTTGAGCTAGCCAAGATTAAATCTACAGCATAAAAATGTATTTAATTCTAATGATTAGAATTTTTTTGAGATGGTCTCTTCAATTATTCAGAATGAAATAACCATATCTGCATGTAAAATGAAAGTGTTATTTGAAAAACAAATACAAAAACACCCCCTTTGATTTCAAATTCATTACAAAAAGGAAACTAAGCCTGGTTGTTTGGGTTATGCAATGCATGACAAAATGCAAGAAGACTAGTACAGACACACAAGATCTTTGGGGAAAGAAATCAGAAGGAGACCGAGAAGTTTACTTCCCTCTAAAGCTACTTACGACTTCTTTAAAGCTCCGTATGCAAATAAGTAATGTATTATTGTTTTCCTGGAGAAAAGAATTTGTGTTGCTGTGTGTTACATCACGGTGTATTCCTGTTACATAAGAACAACGTAAACATGAGGCTACTGTCGCTCACACTAACACAAATTCCAACCCTAACAAGAACATACAGTACAGAGGGTCTTTCTTTTAGTGTTGTAAGTTTGAACACAATGCTGTTTCTACGACTGTAATACAGGAAGAAAATACAAGTAATTAGAACTGAATGCAAAAATCAAGGCTACAAATAACTAAATTAGCTTAATAACAAAATTAGGCTTCTGTAAAGCAGTTTTAAGACTCATTTAAACTAATTTAATCTCTTAATCTTAATTTCTTCTTTTCTTTCTTCTTCTAAAAGACTAATTGTCTAAATATGTGGGTATTCATAGTCGATTTGCTAAAATGTTAAAATTCACCTAAAATAATCAATTTCAATTCATCTCTTTGATAGTGTGCCCGACACAAGTAGACATTGCTTTTCTGTTGGATGGTTCAGGCAGCGTATCTGTCCCTGATTTTCAAACAATGACGACGTTTGTGGAAGATCTAATCCAGGCATTTCTGTCAGTTGATGCACAGGTAAGACACTGTACTACCTTTCAGTCATATCGTATTACAGACACAAATAGTTTCACCTGCTTTTCATTTATCTCCATAAAAAAGGGCTATTTTATATTTTTTATATTGTTTCTCCCTTTCTTCAGTTTTCTGTTTCCCAGTTTTCCTCGTTACCTCGGGTTCATTTTTATTTCAAGAAATTTTCCTCATCTGGATCACTAAAGACTGACATCAATGGAATCACACAGCTGGGGGGATATACTCATACAGCTAGAGCCATCAGACATGTTGTGTAAGGGTTGCAATGATATTACTGAAGCACTACAGTTAAATCAACTGGGCAGACTTCCTGTGCAGATAATTTCTGTATTGACTGATGCAAGAATTGCGAAAATACTAAAATATCCATGAGCGATAATACAAAACAGATGGATGCATGCCAAAATAATAATCATTCATGCAATTTGCTCTATGATCAAAATGTGCACTGTAAAAACATGTTTTATGTTGAAATTAGATTTGTTTATTTTTAATTTGACAGAAACAATGTTTTCACACCACAAAGAGGTTCCAGACCAGATGTGAAGAAAGTCTTGATAGTAATTACTGATGGACAATCTAATGACCGGTATGACCTGGGAAATGCAGCACAGCTAGCAGGAAATCAAAACATTGTTCGATTTGCGATTGGGGTAAGTACCTCCATTATTTAAACCTGCATAATGTTGAAATTTATACTAATAATGTGTTTTGGTTATTTATTAGACTACAGTCACATGATCCTACAGTATATGGAGCAAAGTAATGAGCCACCTACACAGAAACCATGGAAACCCGGGCCATACCATCACACTGTTTTTACACTATTGTTAATGTTAATTTCTCCTCTATTAGAGAAATTAACATTAATAATAGTTAATGTTAACAATAGCCAGGATTAAACTCAAAATCCTGCTCCTCACAAACAAGGTCTTAAATAATCAGGCTCCATCTTATCTTAATGACCTTATAGTACCATATCACCCCATTGGAGAACTTTGCTCTCGCACTGCAGGCCTACTTGTTCTTCCTAGATTGGGAGAAGTTGAATAGGAGGGAGAGCCTTCAGTTTTTAGGCCCCTCTTCTGTGGAACCAGCTTCCAGTTTGGATTCGAGAGACAGACACTATCCCTACTTTCAAGATTAGGCTTAATACTTTGCTTTTTGATAAAGCATATAGTTAGGGCTGGATCAGGTGACCCTGAATCCTCCCTTAGTTATGCTGCAACAGATGTAGGCTCCTGGGGATTCCCATGATGCATTGATTATTTCTTTTTCAGTCACCTTTCTCACTCACTATGTGTTAATAGACATCTCTGCATCTGCATGGCAGATAGCCGTCCCTTCCTGAGCCTGGTTCTGCTGGAGGTTTCTTCCTGTTAAAAGGGAGTTTTTCCTTCCCAAAGTGCTTGCTCATCTGGGGTCATATGATTGTTGGTTTTTTCTCTGTATGTATTATTGTAGGGTCTTCCTTACAATATAAAGCGCCTTGAGGCGATGGCTGTTATGATTTGGCGCTGTATAAATAAAATTAAATTGAATTGAACTGGACGAGGAGCTGCATTTACACTCCCAGCATTTACAGCTGATCATTGAATATGCAGGAGTGGTATCTAATTACAGTACCATGCTCAAATTTCAATAAATAAAAAAGCTAAATTAATAATGGATATTGTATTAATGTCTGTATTAAACAGACTGTATTAATCTTTGTATTAAACTGTATTAAAGTTTTAATAAAATCAGAAAAATAATTTTGCATGAAAATGTAAACACGTTTTAAAAAACCGTAGGTGGGGAATGCATTTATTCAGCCTGAAGCAAAAAAAGAACTACGCACCATTGCATCGTCTCCCTCAGACAATCACGTGTTTCAAGTGCAGAACTTCAACGCACTTGAAATAATCCGGCAGAGTTTGCAGGACAAAATTTTTTCCATTGAAGGTAAATTATATATTTAACATTTAGCAAGCTTTGATAAAATTTCTGTAAATGTTACATTGCATTATTGTATCATTGCTTGAGGCTAAAGGTCGATTTCACGAAGTATTAGTGAAATGAAAAATAACTACTGAGGCACCTTTATAATAAACAGATATCATTACACTAAATTACTGGTGTAATGCGTTGTGTTGTGTCTATCAATAAACCTTTATATATTTTATATTTTTACAGGATCTCAAACCGGTGGAGTCTCTCTGAAAATGGAAATGTCTCAAGAGGGATTC
Source organism: Perissodus microlepis (assembly GCF_051167445.1). Taxonomy (NCBI): domain Eukaryota; kingdom Metazoa; phylum Chordata; class Actinopteri; order Cichliformes; family Cichlidae; genus Perissodus; species Perissodus microlepis. The sequence continues at coordinate 16,439,741 of NC_140468.1, forward strand.
AGTGCAGTTATTGTGCCCGAGGTAATTAAAACTACCTGAAACTCACCAGACAGTCTAGTCATAGAAAGAGAGATTCAAACACTTTTTATAAAAACAAGAGTCCAGATTTTAAAGGTAAAATAAATTGTATATAAAATGTATTTTCTGTCTACATTGTAGGGAATTCAAATGTCTATTGTTGGTGCAAACCAGTGGAAGGGAGGTTACGTGCAATACACAACTGGAGGGGACAAGCTGAAAACACATGAGGATGTGTCTTTGGAGCCTGACAGTTATCTTGGTAAGAATGTTACAGCTTTAACAATCTAAGGCTACGTTCACACTGCAGGCGAAAGCGCATCAAATCCAATTTTTTTTACCCTATGCGACCCATATCCGATCATGGTATGACAGTGTGAACGGCACAAATCCGATATTTTCAAATCTGATCTGGGTCACTTTCGTATTTGGTACTGAATCCGATACATATCCGATGTTTTAGAAAGCGACTGCTGTTCGAACGGTCATGTTGCATTAAATCTGTCTTTTACGTCACTGACACAAGGCAGACGCCAATTATCAGCTCCGGAGAAGCGCCCGAGAAGACATCGCGAACGCTTCCTGGCCATGCAGTGTAGACGTCAGTGAAACTGTTGGGAAGATAATGTTGGAGAAACGTGAACATTTTATTTGTACTGTATAATCTGCAGATTCTGACAGAAATCTGCAACTATCCTTTGAAGCACCGCTCCTCTAAAACAGCAATAAGGATAATTATTAGGTTATCTACATTATTATGTAAATAACAAAATAACTTAAAGCAAAAATTGGGAAACGTAAAGTCCGAAGTCTTTATATTAAGGGCCATCAGTCAAACAATACTGTTTGCTCTGGGTCTAAACAGAGCGCGTTGTGTGTGGCGTCTTGTTTTGCGCATGCGGGCCGCTTTGAGCGTTCACACTAGAGCACGTTTGCTGTCGCATTTTATTTGTAGTGTGAACGAGCAGACAAAAAAATCGGATTTGATCAAAAAATCGGAATTGAGCATTAAGACCTGCAGTGTGAACGTAGCCTAACTCATACACATGTAATCATGTATAAACACAGCTCTGCTGTAATTCTTTCACACAAATACGTATATAAGATTTTATATCTATCTTCTCTTTTTGCCTACCTAAATTCTAGGTTACTCCATGGCAACTGCTAAAACCCAAAGTGGTTCCCTGACAATTGTTGGTGCTCCAAGATATAAACACAGAGGAGCCTTGGTCGCTGTTAACAGAGAAAGCTTTGAAAACCAAAAGATTGAGCCGTTGGCATCACAGGTATGCATTTACAGCAAGACCAAACTGAATGGGATTATAAACTGGTAGTAAATACTTTCTTAAATACAAATTGTTTTCATTTGGCTTTATGCGATTATTTTCATCAATAATGTGTTTCTTACACAGTATCAGACTGGTGAATATTTCGGGGCAGAGGTGTGTACCATGGACATAAATAACGATGATATCACTGATCTAATCTTCATATCAGCCCCAATGTACACGGAGCCTGATAGAGAGGGAAGAGTTTATGTTTGCAGACTAACTGTTTTGGTAAATCAAAATTTTATCCACTTCAATTAAATGAATTAGTTTATTTGTCAACTTCCCTAATGATCATATAATATTCACTCTCCTCCTTTTAGTTTGTGGAGTGTAATTTTGATGATCCATTAGTACTAAGAGGACGTGCAGCTGTCAAAGGAAGGTTCGGCTCTTCTCTTGCTGTGCTGCCTGATCTAAACTCAGATGGATTCATGGATTTGGCAGTTGGAGCACCTTTGGAGAATAATGGTGAAGGCAGCATCTACATATTCCACAGTGAAGGAGGAGGAAGAATCAGTCCTACTTACTCACAGGTACACAACATCGAGGAATTCACATGAGATGACTAAACGTATTTATCAATATACAATCTGCAGCTTAATTAATTACAATGTTTTCATGTACACAGAGAATTACTGGCTCTGAGGTCCAGTCAGGACTGAAGTTCTTTGGCCTGTCAATCAGTCAGTCGTCTTTTGACCAGAGTGGTGATGAACTGCCTGACTTAGCGGTGGGTTCAAAGGGTAAAGTTGTTTTACTGAGGTAAGTCACAGTCCAGATAGTCCAGTCATGCATTATAGTTATCTGTGGTAATTCCACCATTGTTGTTAATTTGCAATGATTGAGTCATTCATTATAAGGGATTTATGCTTTTTTAAGAAATACAGATTGAGGGTAAAACTGTTGTCTAGAAGCATTAGAAACAAACAAAAGATAAACTGGAAGCTAGGACTAAGAAACTTGGAATTAACGACTAGGAGTGAACATGGAACAAAAGAAAAGAAAAGAGCAGACACAGCAGACGGAGATGACATGACAAAGATCGAAGGGAGACTGAGGACTTAAATACATGCGATTATGAGAGGATGCGCAACAGATGGAAGAACAGCTGAAACTACTTACACACTACCACCACATGAGAAGTATACAGGACAAGAGACTGTCAAAATAAAAGGGGAAGTAACAACACTGAGAAACAGACTAAGATGCATGAACTTGACATTAGGATTGGGAGTAACCTGACAAGGGGACACAACAGACCAGGGTAACAGGAGGGAACATAAAACACAGGGACAAGAGATAAACAAACATGGTAAGAGGCATGGTAAGAGGTACCTAAAGACTAGACGACAAAACTAAGACCACAAAATACAAATATTACACAAAGCAGAAACAAAACTAAAAGAGCCAAAACCAGGAACGTAAAGTGAACTGTAGAATATTAAATAAGATAGAATCAAAATGTCCAAATATATAAACACAGGATCATGGCAAAAAGTTTATGGAGTCAAAAGGATTAGACATTTTTTTCAAATTATTTTACCACATGATGAAAAATGCTCTGCTGATTTTAAAAAAAAGCAGCAAATGTGTGAAACGGTAACTTTGTTCATACAGAAATGGAAATGCATGCAATATCAAAAATGTTTTCATACAATACCATGTGTTTCAGCACTGCTGACATTATCAAATAGGTATCATTTACTCCACCCATTAATACTGTGAAGTTACACCACTGGCACACAAGAGTGATGGTGATGGGAAATAGGTCTATGTTGATGTACACCTACATAGATATTCCATTAAAAAGCATTCCTGATTTATAATTCATTATTCCATAAATCATCATCTATCATTTAAAAGATTTCAGGACTATTAGGTGTTAAATGTCTCAAAATGTTTGAGCTGTAGTTGTTCATATGAAATGTTAGGGCAAAGGAAAGATTAGAGTGAAGTCTTGTTACTAATTCAGGTCAGAACAAAAAGTCAAATCTTGTTCACATGTGTTTTCCTACTTTCTAGATCAAGACCCATAGTAATGGTTGAAGCTGAGGTGTCATTCAGCCCAATCCAAATCCCTACTCAGAATGTAGACTGCTCAAAACCACTGGAGAACACAGCTAAAATTTGCTTTACTATGAGCAGAGTGTCTACAGTCAACACAGGTTCATCATTCTTGCTTTTTCTGAACTACAAAGCCACTGCCCAGCAATTTAATGTTTTCTAAATGTATGTAAATTACAGCATTGAAATCAAACACTGATTTATTCCAGCTCAAGCAAGGATTAATTACACTTTAACACTGGATGCCACTCGCAAACTTCCAAGCAACCGAGCATATGTTGGTGGGAAACGAGAGCAGTCAGGATCACTTACTGTGGACTTAATAAGAAAAAATTGCTCAACTGTGAAGTTCCTTGTTGAGGTAAAACCAAATAACAACATTAGAAAGTTCAACTTGGTGTAACAATATATTTTGATTTCCATTTTGTTTTTAAGAGTCATCCAACACTGAATCTAAACTCAGCACTCATCTCTTCTTGCAGGCCTGTCCAGAAGATGCTCTCAATTCACTTTCCAATGAGCTCAAATTCAAGTTTGATGGTTTGCCCTCAAACACAAATCTCAGACCAAGCCTTGCCCAGCAGGCTCACACAGCAACCATTCATCCTGTAAGTAACCTTTATAGGTACTTTATTAACCAGATATCTGAGGGCAGTCTTTATAAAATTATTTTCCTCAATTGTGTTTTTTATTGGCATGCACTTGAAGAATACCTTCTGGAGAGATTTCAATTGAAGTACTGGAAGTACATGCATCAACATCACTGCAGTGGAATCCCACTGCAATAAATGCAAGCTGCTTTCCAGAATATTATTAGGAACTTTATTCCCAGTACCAACAGCAGGCACAGCTACATATTTGGGGTCATTACTCTAAAAAAGTTGTGTATTAGAAATTAATTGTTATTTTTCTTAAGAGTAATCCAATATGCTACAAAATTACTAAAGTAGTTTATTACACTGATCATTACATTATTTTCTTGTTACTCCGTGAAATGACCCAAAATGCATTGTCTCATAATTATAAGTAAATAATATAAATCTTAGGCTACAGTCTGACACACCAATGCAATCCCTATCCCAATGAGAAAACACATATGATCTTTCCTTTAGTGTTTACATATAAACACAAGAGATTTTGAAATGGTTGCAACAGTGATTCTCCTTTATAAACATTAATGGATAGAAATGGAGGCTTCAAGCTCGACTGCTAATCACTGCCTTTCTTACCTGATCGGGCTATGCTCAGCTTTAACGTTCCTCTGTTGGCTAGTTTTTTTGCTAGCATGCTGTCAGCGAAGATGCTTCCAGTAATCCAATTAGTGTTAGCTGTGCAAACAGCTGCTGTTTCTGTCCTGGATGCAGTTTGCATTTTAGCATTGCAGTCTTCTCCTCTTGTGCAATAAAAAAAAAAGTAATATCCATATTTCTACTGTAGATCACTCACCTATTTCCCTCCCGCACACAAACTGAAATGAGCTAATTTTAGCACAAGTGCGCAGGAAGAAAACCAATTTTCTTTGATATTTTTTCCTTTATGTCCAACCAACCAGCAGATAACTAAAGAAAACTTTGAAACACAAGTAACAATATAATTGTAATTACTGAATTCAGTACCGTAACACATTACATTACTGCATTACTGAAAAATATAAGGCTACTTTTTACTTTATCTTACACCCGGCATTGGGTAGAACACACAAATTGTTTGCTAGATGCATCTGTAAAACGTTTACATTTATTCTGTGAATAATGTGTAATATAAATGTTTTTGACATCACACTCTCTTCCACAGTTAGGGTTTGAGATCAACTGTGGAACTGACAACAAATGTGTTGATAACCTGAAAGTGGATTTCAACTTCACCAGGTGAGGCAGAATTACAAAACTTTATTTAGCTTTTCTTGTGTTTTTAGTCACTTGCTAGGTTTCATAAGTTGTACACTCGAAACACACTTAAAACTTCAAGTTTGAAGCACATAGATATTTTGGGACAGTTTGATATTTAGTCTCCATCATTTTATCCTAATAAAAGAGACAACAATGATAACACACACACACACACACACACCTACTCACACCTACTCACACACACACACAATGGTGGTAGTATGTGATTGAGAGATCACCACCACATATTAAGAATAAAGAAACAAACCCAACAATGGTAGGGAATATTTATTTCAAAATTATACCAATCCCCAAGAAGGCATTGAGGTTCACTAAACCTTAGACACTGTCATGAATACTGGACCCAGAAGCAGACTCAACACAAATTTAGCAGTGAACTATATACATTTTATTTCTTTTGTGAGAAAACAATAGCAAACTAAGAAAGTGAAAGTTAAACTCAGGCCTGAGGAAACAGGAGCAAATATGGAGGTGAGTGCGGAGAGAAGTTGGGACCTTGGGAAACCTGAAACAGAAGAGGAAACAATTACTTAGCTGCAGGGAAGCAGAGGAGAGAGAGCAAAGCAGGATAATGATGCTGCGTGCTTACTGTCAGAGCCAGACCGCGGAGCTCGAAGGGGGAAAACGTTTGTGAGAGAATCCAGAGGGATGAAGTTACAGAGACTGTTATCCAGCGTGCAGGGCAGGCAGGTAGGACCACTGAGAGTGGCTGAACGGAGCAGCAGGCCGTACTGGTTGATGTAGTCCTCCTGTGATTGCCTGTGGATGGAATTCAAGTGCGATGCTGGTGGCCCTGCCCAAGGGTGTAACCGAAGAGCCATCCAGAAACATCCAGCACAATGCTCCCACAAACCATGACAGGCAGAAACATGGCTCAAATCATTGAGAAGTTGGTTTATTGACAATTATTAAAGAAACATGAAATCAGTGAAAGGCAACGAGCAAGGCTGGGTATACTTGTATGACCGTGGTTTGGTTTTTCCAGCTAGATGAGAGGGTTGCTTTCCTACGCCATTGGGTTTGAAAACACATCTGACTGTCAGTGTACCCAGCTTTCTTGAAGTCCCTTTATGGGGTGGTTGAAGATGCCTCTCCTGGGGACTACCCAACTAATGCTGAAGGGTATGCTCCAAGGGACCACACTCTTCAGCCTCCCCTGGAAGGTGGAAAGTAGAGCTCATCTATTAGTTGAACTGTGGATCCAGGAAAAAAAATGCAGTTGTTCTCATAATCATGGAACACCGGACCAGCTCTTGACCCAAGTGAGGTTATGTGAAAGTGTAATGGGACCAATGGGTCCAACCAGTCTACATATGCTTTGGAGAACTATTGGAGAAGGCATTGATGCGCATCCCTCGGGGAATCTTATGAGGGTTTGGTTTGGCTGCTACTGTTACAGGCCATTCAGTCCCTGTACAACCATAAGAGTAGTATGCCAGACCGGTTCCTGGTGAACATTGAGCTCTTCTAGGACTGTCCTTTGCTACCAATTCTGTTCACAACTTTTATGACCTCATCAGGTGATGACCTCCAGTGTACACTATGGTGGTTTGCAGTTGAGTGTGAAGCAGATGAAATGAGAATCAACATCAGAAGTCTGAGACCATGGGCCTCAGCTGAAACAGTGGGGGTGTGCTCACTTTGTGTTAGGGGCAAGTAATAGGACAGTGGAGAGGGATATTGACAGGCGGATTGACATGGCAACTGCAGTGATGTGGATGCTGTACTGGTCTGTTGTAGCAAAAAATCTATTTCCCACCCATCACCTATGGTTGTGAGGTCTGGGAATTGCCAAAAAAGAATACGGCAGAAATTAGCTTTCTCCAAAAGAGAATGACTTCTGCAGAGTAATTTGAGAGGATATCAGAGTAGAGCTGCTACTCCTCTCCACTGAAATGAACCAGTTGAGGTGGGTCAGCATCTGACTAAGACACCTAGAGACATCCATTCTGATTACTAGAGATTACTAGAGAGCACTTATTTGACCTGGGAATGCTTTGATGTCCCACTGGATGAGCTAAAGGAGCTGGCTGCGAGAAAGAACTCAGGGCATTTCTGCCTAGACAGAGGCCTCCATGATCCAAACCTGGATAAGAGTCCGAAAATCAATGGATGGTAATTAGGGGTGGGTTTTGATAATCGATTTATCAATTTAAAATCGATTCTGGCTTTGATAACGTGATATCGATTCATTAAAATCCTGAATCGATTTTTTAATATAAATTTATTTTGCCCAAAACGCCAGAATCTCAGGTTAAACCTCACAAAATTTCAACAACCACCAAACAGCTAAACAGTAAATGAGAGCAGGTACACGGATTCTGCACAAAGACGTAAACACAAAGCGCGGACCCGCCGACGGATCAGAAGCAGCGAGATGTCGCTTTTCTCACCCAACGGCACGGGCAGGGTCGGGGCTGAAAGCCGACAGCTCACCAATTCTGATCCGTCGGCGGGTCCGCGTTTACGCCCCTTTTTGCGCTGATTCTGAAGCTGCAGGTTTCATCACTCACCAAACAATATTGACTGAACCAGCAGAGAAAGAAGATCCAAACTACACTTCACATAAACATCGTCATGAATTCACTCTTACTTTTGCTGTTTTGCTTCCACCATGATAAAATCACACTTCATGCACAGCTCTCTCACTCCCCCCCCCTCTCTCTCTGTACTCCAAGAACAGTTTCCCATCTAAATCTCTGTTTTCTGCATTATTCGCTTGCTTGTTACGCACAAGTCTACCGTTGTTTACAGCGCTGTCGGCTGCTGTTTTTGTTCCTTTTAGTTACTTCCGAAAAGAAAACCTAATTTCTGCCGTTCAACAGGCTACTGAACAAATTTAAACTTTTACAATTATGCAAAATGGAAAACGCTCAGCAGTGTCTCAAATAAAACCGCTGTAACTTCAGAGGTAATGTTCATACGTTGATTAATGGTTTTCTTTCGTTTTTGATGTACTGCAGAATATTTGTATAAAATCCCAGGCTAGGAAAATCACCTTCATGTTTTTCTGTGTTTTATCTTCAGCTACTTTGACACAAAGGCATCTGCTGTGATGCTTACACCTTTGATAAAGTCTTGCGAGTGTCAGCTTTCTTATTATAGATACAAAAATATGTAAATGTTCTGATCTGAATTACAATATTTCTGACTGTCTGAGGCAAAATTTCCCATATTCAAATTGAATTGAATCGAATCGTGGATCAAATCGATTCGGGACCTTGTGAATCGGAATCGAATCGATTCTAGAAATCAGTGACGATACCCAGCCCTAATGGTAATACCTTTTTTCATAATGCATCATCAGTTATTTTTTGTGTTTTATGATCACCAGCAAATGACAGCAAATTAAAATGATATAGGGAGCTTCCTGACTGCCAATATTGATGCATGATGGCGCCGGTGTGTGTGGCTTGCCGTCTGTCTCTGTCAATTTTGTTTTTGTTTGTTTTGTTTTTTACAATTTGTGCCACCCAAATCAACTCGCAACTGGTATATGAACGCCAAAAACTTTTTGATCTTCAATATTTTCTGACTAATCAGCAAGGACAAACAACAGGGTATCCACCATCCCTGGCTGATGTTCCTGCTTACCTGCTACGTGGAGCACTTCCTCCTGCTCCGACGCATCGTCGCAGACGCCGCGGTAAACGTGCCGGTCGGCTAGTGAAGCTTAAAGCCTGCCTTGCTTTTTCTCTAGCGGCTGCTCCAGTGGATTATAGTCTGTTCCATCACATCTCAAGGCGTCTCCTGGATCATGTTGCCCCTTGTCTGGTTCCTGTCGTAGCCTCGGGTGCACGTGAGCCTGCTCACCAATGTTTTTCACGTCTTGGGCGTTGTGGAATAAACTTTGTGAATTTGCGGTCATTAACTTGGGCTTCACAGACAACTTCTTCCCAGACTCCAGTTCCAACGAGGATGGCTTTAATAAATGCCTGGTCCATAGCAAGTAAAACGTTTGTCATAAACGATTTATTTTCTTCAAATGGTTTGGATCTCCTTTTTGTGACTGAGACATGGATGAAAATTGGTGAGTCTAGCTTCATTTCTGAACTATTGCCCTCCGACTGCTCATTTTTAAATGCTCCAAGGATATCGGGCAGAGGAGGAGGAATATTGACAGTTTTTAAAAATAACTTTAATTGCAAGCAACTCCATGTACCGGTTCCCCCCTCCAGTTTTGAACTGTTGATGTTTGAACTGGGACGTCTTCAACCGGTTGTGTGTGTGGTAATCTACCGACCACCGAAGTTTAACAAAGATGTTTTAAATGACTTTTCATGTTTCTTGGCTGACATTGTGCCTAAATATGATCGGATTTTAATAGTTGGTGATGTTAATATTCATGTCTGTTGCTCTGATGGTCTGCTTGCTCAGGAGTTTTTAAATCCTATTCAGTCTTTTAACTTTGTACAGTCCGTACAAGGCCCTACACACCAGCAGGGGCACACTCTTGACCTGGTGTTATCGTGTGGTTTATCTGTTTTTAATTTGGAAATTGGGGATTCTGTGTTTTCTGATCACAAACCTGTTTTATTTGACATTTCTCTTGTGTATGAGTTTAAAGCTCGCGCTCCACCCAGGCGCTGCCGAATCTTTAATTCTTCCACTGCTGCGCTCTTCTCCTCAACTTTTATAGAAAAAAATGCTTTTATTGACCCTGAAATTAGTTTAGGACTTAGTCTGGATGAGCTGCTATTGCAGTTCCAAGAAACCTGTACTGAGACCCTAAACATTATGGCCCCATTAAAAGTTGAAAAGTGTTAAAGTTGAAAATTTTGAGTCCACCTCAGCCCCCCTTTCTTGTGAGGTGCCCCAGGGCTCAACCCTTGGCCCTCTTCTTTTTTCATTATACCTGCTCCCTTTGGGGTCTATTTATAGAGAACATGAAATATCCTTTCACTGTTACGCAGACGACTGCCAAATTTATTTGCCTTTAGCACCAAATGGCCCAGGCTCCATCCAAATCCTTTTAAACTGCCTTGAAGATGTCAAAGCTTGGATGGCTCTGAACTTTTTGAGTTTCAATGAGAGTAAAACGGAGGTGATTGTATTTAGACCTAATATTATTTCATGCAACCCGCTCGTAAATTATGGTTGGCTAGGGTCTTATATCAAGCAGCATGTGACAAACTTGGGAGTCATTATGGACTCAGATTTTAAATTGAACAAACATATTAATTCGGTGTTGCAAAAAAGCTTTTTCCAGCTGAGGCAAATAGCAAAGCTGAAGCCAGTTTTGTCAAGACGTGACATGGAGAAGGTAATACATGCCTTTATTTCAACACGGCTTGACTATTGCAATGCACTTTATGTTGGAGTCAGCCAAGGGTCTCTTGCTCGTCTTCAGCTCGTTCAAAATGCTGCTGCCCACCTCTTAACTGGTACCCACAGGCATGATCATGTAACACCTATCCTGTCTTCTCTTCTCTGGCTTCCTGTTCATCACAGAATTAATTTCAAAGTCCTAACACTGGTTTATAAATGCCTTAATGGTCTTGCTCCCCCATACCTTTCCGAGTTACTTCAGCCTTATATTCCTTCACGGACCCTCAGATCAGCTGACCAGCTGCTGTTGGTTGTCCCAAAATCAAGGCTCAAATGCAGAGGAGAGCGAGCCTTTTCAATTATGGCCCCAAAACTTTGGAATACGCTGCCTTTAAATATTAGACAGGCATCTTCGTTTCCTGTTTTTAAAACGCTTTTGAAAACACACCTTTTTTCGATAGCGCTCAGACTGTTGTGAGTGGATATTTGTATGTGTTGTGTTGACATTGATAGTTTATGTGTTTTATTATGTTTTATGTAAGTGTCAGTGGTTTTATCTTGTGTTTTACACTGTGTTTTTGTACAGCACTTTGGGCAAACCTTTTGTTTTTAAATGTGCTATATAAATAAATTGGATTTGGATTTGAATATTAATATGTTAGTATTCAACACAAAGCTATACTATATTTAGCCTCCTACAAGTTCAGCATCACAGTGCAGTCTTGTTTTCTTCTTCCTTTATTCTTGTCCTCTGTCAGATCCTCAGAGGTTAAAGTGGGCATTGATGAGCTTTTGAATGTCACAGTCTCAGTGGAGAACAGAGGGGAAAACTCCTACAACAGCCGTATTATTCTCACATACCCAGCTGGACTCTCCTACAGGAAGTTCACCATTCAGCAGGTAATGCGTCAGGATCGAGTCTGTGTCAGTTCATCATTGATTTGCTGCTCTCCCAATGCATTCGGCAGTCATTTTATTTTCTAATAAAGGGAAGAATTGAGTGCAAGTCCTTGGACAGTGAAGATGGTTTATCCCGTGGAAGGACAGACTGCACTATTGACAAGCCAATTTTCAAGAGCAAAACTAAGGTTTGTTATTGTGGTATGATTTTGTCTTTTCACTTCTACACAGTTTAACAAAATGAGCAATCACTCTGATCTCTCTTCTTCAATTCAATCAAGGCTTTCTTCATTGTCTCATATGGTATCGAAACAAACACTCAACTAGAGAGGAAGATCTTTATCACTGCTAATGCCACCAGGTACTGTTCATTTAGTACAGGTCCTCATTTAAGCAATAACCCCACAGACACAGTACAAATCATTTCACTTCTTTCTTTCAGTGGAAATCAGGAGAACGCTACAACAAGTGAAATCTACAAAATGAAATGGATTGATGTGAAATACAGCATTTTCATGACATTTGAAAAGTATGTGTTGTTCTGTTCTTTATAAAATAAATTATTTTCAAAGTAACAAATTTTGTTTTACACAGTAGGTATTTAATGTTTAAAATGTATCTGTTTAGCTCCTTCAGTTACAGCAATTTCACTTTTGGGATGAATAATTTGCAGATACCAGTCCAACAATTAATCAAGGTAAAATGTAATAAAATATAATAAATATGACTGTGTGAATTAGACTTAACCATAATAGTGTTTGACTGCTTTTTCTTTACTCCCCATGTTTTAGGTTACAAATGATATCAGAGCGTTTAATTTCACTGTGGTGATCAAGGTTCCAGTGAAGCTTGGTGAAAAAGAGATTTGGGTATTGAGCAGCCTACAGGTAATATATGTATCAGAAGATCTAAAAATGGGTCAGATTTAGCTGTGTGATGGGTGAATGAGGTAAAAATAGGACCAATCACCCTGACATTATTTTAAATGTATTTCAGATTGTAGACTGTCAGACAGAAAATGATGAAGAACCAAGTGTCAAAGATTTTGTTCCACAGATACAAAAGGATAAAGTGGTGGTAAGTATCCGTCTATACTTTTGCTACCTACCTGTTAAAACTGAACCATGGTACAGATTCAAAACACAACATTGTACTGAATCACAGATTTGTTTCATTCAGTCTTCTTTAAATCACCCACAGGACTGCTCTGTAGCCATGTGCAGAGTATTCAAGTGCAACACATTCATGGGAAGACTGCAGAGTAGGACATACGAAATCTCTGGCAATCTCAGTTCAGGATGGATAGAGCAGGTAATTAAAGAATAGTTTTTTAAAATTGTTTCATTAATACTTTTCCTGAGTATGTATGAGTACCTTCATTAAATCTTCAGATATAACCATTTTACAGTTAAATCAAACAATACCTAATTTAGGCTTAACTCATTTCATTTTTTCTAAGATTGGACTTCAATCTGCCAAATTCCTCTTGACCAGTACAGCCACTGTGGATTATGACCAAAGCCAATACATCTACTTTTCATCAGTGTCTAACAACAATCCTCCTGTTCGCAAGGTGATTTAGCATTACTTTCTCTTGTTTGAGTTACACAAGAGCTTGAATATCATTCACAATCTGTTACCTTATCTCTCAGATTATAGTCGAGGTAGAAGTGTATCCTCAGACAAATTTCACCAAAGAGATTATAGGAGGATCCCTGGGAGGGTTGGCTTTTCTGGCTTTACTCACTGCTGGCCTGTATAAGGTGAAAGACTCTTCTTACACTTTTTCAACTCATCACACAGCTGTGAAAGGTTTTTAGAGAATATGTCTATTTTTTTAAACAAAGTTCAAGAGTTTATATTTACTCATGTAGTTATTTGCTTTAATTTTGAATGTAAGTCTAATGCATGATCTCTGGACTTTCATTTTTTCCCCTTGCACTCCTAGGCTGGGTTTTTCAAGAGTAAATATTCACAGATGATGAATGAAAATGCAGAGACTGATCAGGAACCGGGAACTGATGGAAATGAATCCCAAACAGAGTAACAAAGCTCATATTTGTTGTTGTACATTTACTGTAAAGTTAAAACAAAAATTAAACAAGTAAGGACATTTGTGTTTGGTTGATTATCCCTTTGTTGTAACAGTTCTTCTTGGTAAAAAATCTTATAGTGTGGGAAAGCATTTTTATAGCTGGAACGGTCTGCTGGTGTCTGCTCCAAGCATGCCACATTTGAGTGATCTGGATAGAGCTTTAGTGCTTTAGGGAAACCTCAAACTAGTTTTCCGCATAACTAAGCTACATCAATATTTTGAGTGAGCCCCAGTACCATCTCCAATTCTAAGCCCAATTTCCGTATAGTGGGGGATATCAGAGACTGGCTGCAAAGAAGAAAACATCACAAGAAGACAGTTTTCTCACCTTGCCAGCACTTAGGAACTGTAGACACTCATCTACACCTCTGCAGTCAAGGTTTGCAGGACAACATGGTCAATGGCTCCCGACACAGGCAATCTGCAAGGGATTGCACACAGCTAGTCTCATGGGGCTACCAGGAAGCCTACCATGCCTGCAATTAACTATCAGCCCTGTTTGCACTGGTATCTGCGACATGTGCACTAGAATCAAAACGTGGAGGGACGTAGTTTTCAGCAATGAGTCCAAATTCTGCCTACACCAGTTGGATCTTAGGATCAAAGTATGGAAAAGATTTCGACAACGCTATGAGAACTCTGTGCTGATTGCTGGTGGAGGCAGTGTGATAGCGTGGTGCAGCATCTCCCTCACTGGAAAAAGCAGTGCTTGTCATCACTGGAGGCCATTTCAGTGCAGAGAAATATCAAGATGAGATTCTGCAACCAGTGGCAGTCCCATATCTCCAAAGACTGGACCAAACTCTAGCCTCAAGAAGACAATCCTCACCTCTACAGAGTGGGTACTTTCAACATTTGGGAGCGGAAAGGATGTAGTAGCCTGGCTGCAGTCTAGACCTTAATCCCAGTGAACACTTGTGAGATTAGCATGGGAGTCCTGTTCGTGCCAGAGTGACCAACATAACCATACTGGCTGACTTGCAAAGTGCTGGTTAAAGAACGGGATGGCACAGTAGTGTGTGACCAACCTGGTGAGCACGATTTGGCAAGTTTTTCATCGGCGCAACCCACATACTCAACTCTACAAATGGCACTATTTCTGGGGAAATAAACAGGCTTTTCAGTGGTATAAGATTTATTACCAAAAAGCATTTATAACCTCCTAGGACCTGGCGTCCACATATGTGGACATCACATTTTGGGTTATTTAGACCAAAATACTCAATTTTGCTCTACAAGGGCCTGATTGTTATGAGAAGGCTGTGTGCAGGCAGGAGTGGTGATATGAAGGACCCAAAATGCAGACTCACAGAAACGAAACGTGAACTCAAATACAGCTTTAATGCTGAACTCCAAAAAAGTAACAAAACTGAGACTCCAAGGTAAGCTTTACACAGACAGAACACATAAGGGTAGAGCGCAACACCGACAAACTGAAACACAGGGCTTAAATACATAGAGGGAGCAATCAGGGAATAGGAGGGAAACACAGCTGGGGCAAATCAGGCCTAACGAAACAGGGGAAGCAAAACCAGATACATTAACATAAGACATGGACCTTCAAAATAAAACAGGAAACATAATACAGACTGAACTTACAGACACAGACTCACAGACAGGCACTACAACAGAGGGAACAGAGACGTGGGATCAGGGCAGACACAGACACTGACTGGACACGGGGATATAGCAGACAGGGGAGACAGCAACTAAGGATTACACAGAGACAAACCATAAGAAAGAACTCTAACAAAGAAACCAAAGACTAGAAATGATAAATAATATAATAAACTCAAAACCCTGGGTCAACGACCCAGGCATCCTAACACTGATATCCACTTACGAGGACATTATACTGCTACTGTTCTATCGAAATTTTATATGAATATCCTCATATATGGCTCTCATTTTTCTTAGAAACAAAGATTAGGTAAAAAAAAAAAAATCTGCCAATTCTTTGTTTTTACTTTCATCAGGTCCCAATCAGCCCTAATATCAAAGAGAAATTAAAAATGCATGCCGTGGAAGAGTTCGGGTCTTAGGAGGATAAAACACAAATTTCCTTACTTTTTTGTATTAAGTATATATGAAAGACCTGCCTGATATTTTAAGGAATGAATATGGTGTGCATGCTACCACATTTGATTCTTTAAGCCAGGGGTGTCGAACTCCAGGCCTCGAGGGCTGGTGTCCTGCAGGTTTTAGATATCACCCTGTTTCAACACACCTGAATCAAATGATTAGTTCATTACCAGGGTTGTGGAGAACTTTAAGACATGTTGAAGAGGTAATTTAGCCATTTAAATCAGCTGTGTTGGACCAAGGACACATCTAAAACATGCAGGACACCGGCCCCCAAGGCCTGGAGTTCGACACCTGTGCTTCAAGCAAACAAAAGATCACTCATTCCCTATAACCTATAACTTCTTCAAGACCGAATAATTGTTGAAATTAAACCATCTGAGCAGACACAAAGTTTGGATACTCAAATAAAATGGACAATATTAAATGTAGTGACCTACCTGAGCAGATGGAGTGAATTTTTGGCAAAGTCCTGCCATGCATTATGGTAGGAAGTGTCTTTTCCAAGTGACCCTATGTTTTTTGAAGAATCTTACTGCTCAATGAAAGTTTCCATGTTTGAATGTATGCAAACACTATATGTTAATCATGTAAACTGTATTTAATGGTTCCATTCAATTCAATTTTATTTATGTAGCACCAAGTCACAACAACAGTCGATTTAGATCAGGGTGCTCTATATTGTAAAGTTAATAAAAAACCTTCCATGCCATCATGTAGACTACTGCAAAATGTATGAAAATCAACATATATGCTGAAAAGTACTAAAAAAAAAGCTATTTTTGTTAAACTGTAGAAGGTGACTTGATTCATTCATGCTGCTTTAGGTCATGCTACCTGGGTCGTTTGCCCATTGTCTTTGTGTTTTTGGACTCTTGGACCTTGCTTTTTATTGTGGTGATGTATTTTTCTTAGTCTTTATTTCATATTATTTAGTTTCCTTGTGCTTCCTAGTTTGTGAATTTCTAGTTCTTAGTTACTTGTTTATTTAGCCACTTAAGCCCCATGCCCCCCGGTACCGGGGGCAAAAAGGAGGCGATCACGTTTAATCGGTTATAACGCGGGTTGAGAAATATAAGTCCAGACATGTGTGGTATCCACAGAAACCTCTGAATCTCAGCTAAAATGTCATATAAACCATTTCTACAACCACCAAACACACCGAAAACAAGCCGTGATTAAATGAGCAGTTACGTAAATGCGCAGAAGTCCGCTAAACAAACAAAACCGAACCAGAAATTCTACAGACTTCATGTAACCGGCTAAAGACAGGCTGGTTAGCTTCCAGAGCTATCACTGACTCCACACACCAAGTTTCACCACGATCAGACCAAAATTCACTGAATGACCCGCAAAAGAAGACCACAAAAACACACAGCGGCGCAAATGCGCTAAGACAGAAATTGGCTTATCGTCCTGATTTCCTCCATTATTTTTCGGCGGTAGCCGGTAGCCACGTGATTACCAGTAGTTACCATGCCTACCTAGCCGCATCAGAGCCATTTTCTGTCAACAACCTCCATTTTAGACCCACCTACAGACACGTGACTGGACAGACGCCACATGCAGTAAATTTGGGCCCACGTGGGTTTTGGCATTGCAACTTCTGATTGGTTGAAGTGACGTGAATGTGGCATAGTTACAGTGAATCTATTGGCTCAAACGATTAAAAAGAGGTGTCAATCACGCAAATTGACCAAAAGAAACCAAAGCTACAGCCCCTCAGATTTTAAAGGGCCAGAGGCCAATCAAACGCTCTATGCGCACTGCAGAAAAGGGCCATTACCATGTAAATGTATGGTTAATTCTTCAAAAATATTTTAAAAAAAAAAAGCATTTTTAGGACTGTTAATAAAATTTATTAATTTCTCCTCTTTAATACCTAAAAAAATCAACTGGCATGGTGTCCAACTGTGTGCCAAAATTGGACATTTTTGTACAACGTCTGGATATTCATGTATTGACAGGGCTGTAATTTTTCACTATTTCACTTTAGAAACATAAATCTTTGCACAGATGATGTTTATATGTTGGTTACTGAATTTCTGGAACCAAATGTGATCTGAGGCATATTTTTAAAAGGGTTATATGCTAAATTTTTTTAAAAAAAAATTAGGCGAGGATAAAATCTACTTACTTTTTCTGTGTTCCAGTCTCAGTAACTTTGACATAATATCTGCTTCAATATTTACACCTCTGATGAAATTTCCCAAGTGTTAGCTTTATTTTGATACCAAGATTGTAAGGACAGAGTTTGTAATTGCAGAGAAATAATCAATTAAATTTGGGCATTACATTTTCGAGCAGGAAGCTCAGAAACCCCCTTGGGGCTTAAGAGGTTAGTCTGTTCCCTTTTTGTGTCTGTCACTGTGTGTCCTCCCCAGCATCTCCTGTGTTAGTTATTTGTGCCTGTCTTGTCTCTATGTTTAGCTGTCCGTTTCCTCAGTCATATCTCTGTGTGTCTGTCAGGTTTCTCTCGCCCTCTCTGTCCCTCGCTCTCTGTCTGTTTCCTGTTTTATCGTGATAATCTCTTGTCTTGCTTGTGTTAGCTTTTCTTGTTGTTTTGAGTTTGTTCTCCAGCTTCAGCAGTGAAGCTGTTTGAGTTCAGTTAGTCTGTGTCTGCATTTTGGAGCCTCTCTCTGCCTGCCACACACCTTCACATGACAGACTGGTGAAAAGATGTGTAATTTTTCAGCTTTCTGTTGTGAATTTGTAACAAAAAAATAAAATTTTTTTCTTCATTGTTTATTATTTGCAGTACTGTATGTGAGCAGAATTATATGCCATTTTTTTGCATATGATAATATTTCACTGTTAAAAAGAATAAAAACACAATGATAAGATGACAGCAGTGTAATGTATTGAACATACACATTCTTGTATAATTAGCTTTTTTAGAATAAAGATTATATATATTATATATAGGAAAAATAATGCAGCTTTATTATTATAAATGTAAAGTGCTTCGAAATTGCTAATATAGTTTCTTCAGTTTTAACCGACTATAAACAGCTCTGTTAATACATCAATGTGGAGGCTTATTAAGAGTGTTAATGTCTCAGTCACTTTCACATTTCAGTGCAATGATGAATTACATCAAATGCCCACAATAACAATTACTGACTAAGAAGAGCATGATGTGAGAAAGAATTATGAAATAAAAATAGTTTGTGGAGGTAGATAAATATGTGTTATCTACAATAATAGCACACGTTTAAACACACACACGCATGCATACACACACGTACACATGCATGTGTGTAAGGAATTCAGCGCAGTATTGAAATGATGTTGAAATAAAGCATTAATTAAGCATAAACTCTTAAAATATTGTAGAGCAGCGGTCCCCAACCTTTTTTGTACCATGGACCGGTTTATTTCTGACAATATTTTCATGGACCGGCCTTTAAAGTGTCGCGAATAAATACAACAAAATAAAACCAGTACCAATTTATTAATAACACATGGGAAAAGACCCAGGGAAACCAAGTTAACAATAAAAAAGATTTTAAAAAATGACAAAAACAGATCAAAAACCCTAAAAAAACCATACATTTCACACCCGAGACTCAACTTTCGCAGCCCGGTACCAAATGACTCACAGAAGTTCTTCACTTTGTGATCTAACTAAAGTTAATGTGTGAGAGAAGATAACTTGAAGGTGGCTATGCATCCGATACAAGTTAGGGACTGAGTTGTAAATAACAGAAAAATAAATTATCCATAAATGATGAATGGAGTTGATGAATGTCTGTAAAACAGAACACGCACAGCAAATTTGTCACATATGAGTAAATGTGAATAAGGAGTAACTGTCACCTCCAAAGCATTGTGGTGATAAGGTGAGATTGGATTTAAGTTTTTCAGTCTGGGTTAAGATTGGAGAAGGTTGGCTACTACTTGCGAATATCTAAGCAAGGTCATGAGTTGTGGTGGGTATGACCCATGGCACCACGACAGCAAGGGAACCCTTTTAGCTGTTATAACATAAAGGAACTTAAATAAAATTATGGTGTTTTGTGAATCACAAAGTGGTTATAATTCCAGGGACATGTTTACTGTCTACTTTTGGCATACCACACACACTGAAGCTCTGGTGGCTTGTTGAGTTTTGTGGGGTTTGTTGTAGTGGTGTATAACTTCTAAGTGTGATCAGTTCCTTTTTCTGTTTTGATGATCTTTAGACCGTTTGTTTACTTCAGTATGTAAGTTCCTGTCAGGCTTTTTGTAGGTTGCTATTTGAGTTTAGCTCTTAATTGTTTCTTGCATAATAGTTTATATATTTAGACCTTGTCTCCGTGTTCAGTGTTTTCCTGTTGTTACTTCCTGTTTTATTTTCCGAGTACCCTGTCTCACAAAATAAAACAGGAAGTTTTGTTATACTTAGTTGAGTTTTACTTCCTCCCAGTTCTTGTCTTGTTTCCACTGTTCCTCCTCACCTCTTGTGTGTACTCAAAGCCTCAGTTTGCTTGTGTTTTTTAATTGGGTCATACTGTGTTCCTGTGCATTCCTCCTAGTTTGCTTTTCCTCCAGTGCCTTTCCTATTTTATTTATTTGCATTCAAGATCTTTTTACTTGCCATAATAAAGACCCACTTTTTTGTCTCCTCTTTTCTTGAATATTATGATTGAAACTTACAAATATGTTTAAACACATAAATTCTCTTCAGTCACTTTTCACTTAACATCCTCAGCACAAACTAAGCAGAGAAGCCCCTGCAGCTGACTTCACCTGGAAACAGTCAGGTCTACCACTATGAGACTGTCAGGGTAGTTAGGGGAAAAATACTATGTCTACACGTGTCTGTATCTATGAAAGACGATTAAGGCCAAAAATCAAATTTTTATTCAGATGATTTCTTTTTTCAAATCTTTTTTCAAACTTTCAAATCCGGGCATTGTCTGTAATGTTTTAATGTTTTAGTCATCATCCTCGTACTTCAGGCTTAAAAGTGTTCAGGGTAATTTATATTATGCCTTGTTTTACTTTTTTTTTAAAATGCTGAGTCTTTGCATTGTTAAAACTCGATCAACCACAGAGCGTAGCATTTTATTACATTCCTATCTCTTAGATATCGCATTAAGAACACACACACACACACACACACACACACACACACACACACACACACACACAAAGTGAGAGAGGAATACTTAAAAAAAAACTGACATGAAACCTTCACCTCGGATGTGGGTTGACAAAAGTGCTACATTTTTTATCAGTGGTGGACACTTGCAAAAGAAGTGACTTCCTGAAAACCAGTTGTAGTTTGCAAAGATGTGATGAAGCTTCAAATAAACTAGAGTTAGCTGGTTAGTCATGTGGCAGCCAGGCAGGGTTCAGAAATTATTTTAAGGTGCACAAAGAATTACTGAAAAACTTGTTTTGTAATCCTAAACTGGATAATACATTGAGTGAGCTATGGCAACATTTGTAAAGTACATGATTTTCCTTTTGGCTGCGTTTGCACATTATGCAACAGAACATCTACTTTGAGTTCTCTTTTTAAACCACAGACATGAAGAAGCCATATAAGGCCTGTTATATTGAACCCATCCTGCTGAAGACGTTTTTTTTAACCCTTACGAGACCCGTTTGGGTCCCTTTTTTTCTCGAGGGTCTCGTAATGGTTAATAAAGGAACGAATTTGCAGTCACCTATATAGAGTAGAATAGAATAGAATAACCCTTTATTGTCACTGTACATGTACAACAAATTGTTGTACTCTGTGGTCTTTCAAGCTCCTTGGTGTTGCTGAGTATTGATAAGCACACTGATGCTACATACTAAAGAAGAGGTGTCACATCAGTACACACATCACTTCAGCAAAACAACAGATACTTGTGTCTGTGAAGGTTCTCAGTCATCCAGGTCATCGTAGAACAGATACTTGTGTTTAAAAACTCTCGTAAAAGTTTTTTTATTCAATCAAAAGTAAAACAAGCAAGTAACTATGAAATGTACTCAAAGCACAAATTAAAAAGTAACTCTATGGATATTGCTTGGACATTTTGCAATTTTTGTGCAATTCTAAAGGAATCTCTTATTACAATAATAAAATTACAGACTCTTCTTCATGATAAATTCTAATAAGTGTACACAAGCAGAGAAAAATAACAATAATTAAAAAATAGATCTATTTGCTGTTGCCTACATTGCAGATGGGTTACTGTTGGAGCTAAATTTGATGTGTGTCATCTGGTAAGGTGTGGAAAAAGGTGCATGCAGCAGTGTCACTTGTGAACCAGGGTCAGAAATGCATGGAATTAGAGCGAGTAGAAAGCCAAACAATTATTTTGTTTTTGTAGTTTTTGTTACCAGAGGTCACTTTGTGGATGAATTGTGTTTTTATCATTCAGTTGTTTACTCATCTTTCGCAGTTTTGAAAATCTAGATGACAACGTGTTCAAAGTATTGGAGAATCACAGTTTTTTTTTACCAAAACAAGTTTTAAAAGACTTCACTTCCCTCCTGTGAACTGTTTGGTGGTTTGTTATCCACTGCAGTAGTAGTCTGCACACCAACACAGGAAAATGAGTTGAGGTCAGCAGGGGTGTGAACACTAAGACTGGTCGTTGTGGTGCAGTGTGGGGAAAAGAATAGTCTTAGAAACAAGTCAAGATAATTTCTCTTGTGAACTCCAGTAGATTTATTTATTTATTACTCTGTTTATTAATTTTCTTTGCTTGTATTTACAGGCTATGATTAGCTGATTGTGCTGCTGCTCTTTGTAGATTTAGCCAAATGAATTCAAAAAGATAAAAGCAGATGTTATAGTTCAACTCCTACACGGTATGAAGCTTGCATGAAGGTTGAAGTGAGTGAGTGAATCATCAGCTAAATTTAAATGTGTGTCTGTTACTTGTTACACTGACCTTCTTCACCTCAGCTGCTCTTTACCAGCCTGAATTCTATAGAAGTGTAGGTTACATGAACTTAGTCATTTTGGTAATGAAAAAGGTAAGTAAACATATCACAGAGAAGATTTTGCCGACTTTGAGAAGTACTGTACCCCTCATCTCTCTTTGAAACTAATAAGGGGTCATTCATCAGTTTGCACAGTTTATTTTAAAGCATGACCCTACTCGAACATTGTAAAACAAATAGAAACATGTTGAGGTCTTCGCGTGTGGTGAGTTCACCGATCGACATCTCCGGCTACAGAAAATATCTCTCCTATACATTTCATGCTTTGTTTCTGCAGTTTAATACAGATATTATAGTTTTGTATATTTATAAATGTGGCTACATTTATCTGAGAGTCTACTATGTGTGTATGTGTCACGGATGTGGCGGCAGATGTGTGGGGTGGTGAGAGAAGGATCCAAGTGCAGGCACTGACTTTACTGCGAGTGAGCTTTATTTACAGTGGATGAGATACAAACAGAAGCAGAACATGGCAAAACTAAACTAAACAAAGACCTAAACTGGGAGGCAACTACAGAAACTAATACAAAGGAACCAAAAGCCTGAGAGGAGTGTTGACCAGGGGACAGAAAAGCCTGAGACGAGGAACATGGAGAAATGACATGGATGAAATGCAGACGAATACACAGAGGAAGACACAGAACTTAAATATTAAACAGAGGGATAACATGGGAATAAGACATACGAGGAAAGCACAGTTGGGACAAATCAAACATGACGAGACTTATGGGAAGCAAAACTGGAAACATTAACAAACAACACGGGACTATCAAAGTATAACAGGAAACGTAAGACAGGCACAGAGACATAGACTTCACACTGAAACAAGGAGACATGGCTGACAGGGGAGAAAGAGGGAACATGGATCACCGGAAGAGCACAGAAACCAAGAGACTAGAAATTCTAAATAATAATAAAGGCAACACTGGGTGACCGACCCAGAACCAAGATAGTATATTTGTAATTATGTATAGCATGTATAAGTGCTTGCACTCGCACATTGAGCAGAAGCACAGCAATACAAGCAATTAAAAAAAATTTAATGGAAAGAATTGAACAGCAGAATTGAATTGTCAAAGTTGGTTGCCCGCCCAAATCATATGGTCTGCTGCTGTCGCCTCTTCTTCCTCTCCTTTCTAACATCTTTCTCCATCTCTGACTGAAGTTATCTCACGTTTTTTTTCTCTTCTCATTAAACACAGCAGCTGCAGCTTTAGCTAGCTGAGGAGTGTGACTGTGCAGCAAACTGCACAGAAAGTTTGTGTGATTACTGATGTTTATTGGGCTGTTTTCAAAATTACATCTAAAATTATCTGCCACCTAAAAGCAAGCTAAGCCCTAGATATACCAGCTAGATATAAAAGCACCAGAATCACAACTTCCTGACACTTTTACCCTGTAGAGCAGTGTTAATAGTGTTGTAAATAATGCATAAATGTTTTTGGCTTCTTTTATCTCTATAATAATTCATGATGAATACATCATTAGTGTATCCAGTGCTTCTTTCCTAAAAATCAGTTTGATTTTTGAAACTAAAATGATTTTCAAATCAGTTTTGAGCAACAATAACTGCCATAAAGAGTCGTAAACCAAAAGCAACAAGCTTGAAAAAGTAAGAAGTAGAAACTACATTTGTGTTAAAATCCAGGGAGTAAAAGTAACTGAAACTACAGATACCTGAAAATTCTGCTCAAGTACTGTAATGAAGGATTTGTACTTTGTTACTTTGATTGACTGATGTTACAATCTACCTGAGTCCATTCGTTTATGATGACAATGTACCGATCTTCTGATGGCTGCTTCCAGAACGATGATGCACCACATCACAAAGTCCAAAAGATTTTAAAATGGCTCCTGGAACATGAAAACAAGTTCACTGCAGTCAAACGACTCAAATCAGACACAGGACATAATCCTGAGGCATCCTCCTGATAGGAAATGCCCACCTTGCCAAGGAAGCATTCAGAATGCATCCAGATGTCTCAGCCCTCCTTTCACTATGGAGACCATATCTCTAAGAGAGAGTCGAGACACCCTATAGAGGAAGCTCTTTTTCTCTGTATGTATCGGTGATCTCAAACTTTCAGTCACTACCCACTGCTTGTGGCCATAGTTGATATTAAAAATGCAGATGCTTTTGTGTTCAGCTCTCTCTTCATCTAACAAACTGGTACAGCATCCGCATTATTGCAAATGTTGTACCATTAAGTCTGTCAATTTCTAGCAAAGATGACAAGATTCTTATAGAACTGTGTCAGGTGCAGCAACTCCTTCCTGACTCGGAGTGGGCACTTCACTTGTTTCTGACTGAGAACTACAGCCTCGTACTTTGGATCTGTTAAATCTCACTGTGCTTCACACTCAGCTGAAAGCCGTCCCGGAGGGCTCTGCCTGAAGAAACCTGATGAATCACATCGTCCATAAAAAGCAGAGAGGTGACCCTGAGGCTGCAAATCCAGCACAGTCCCATGCACACTTTAATATCCTTGACAGGATAAAGAGCTGGTCCAGTGCACCAGGAGGATAATCAAACTATATCTCATAGACCCAAGGTTTGTCTCACAGAGGGAGTCAACATCTTCAGTCCGCTGGTGTAGAGGGGTGTTAACCAAGGCAGCCCCACAACATCTACAACCTTGAGAAACTCAGGGCAAATATCATCCACCACACGAAGACATACCTCACTGACCTCGACTTACCTCGTCCACAGTGATTGGTCATTCACCGCACTTCCTGTATGGGAGGTGTGTGAGTGGGTTTAAGGGGGTGATAATGCCATTCATGTCACTACATGCCCACTGTATACATTGTGAACAGGAGACCATCTTGCATCAGTCAGTCTCTGTTTATCAGAATCAGGTTAACCGTCTGGCTTAGCAAAGGTTGCACATTCACACGGCATCAGTTTCAGTTTCCCTCATTCAAATAGCTTATGAAA
Source organism: Perissodus microlepis (assembly GCF_051167445.1). Taxonomy (NCBI): domain Eukaryota; kingdom Metazoa; phylum Chordata; class Actinopteri; order Cichliformes; family Cichlidae; genus Perissodus; species Perissodus microlepis. Next base: position 16,465,274 of record NC_140468.1, read on the forward strand.
GAAAACAAACATTTGAAAAGATGTGAAATGTTGCACCTTGGATATGTTAACACTGGTGGGAAGTTGGTGCAAATGAGGATGACTTTATGTAGATTGTAGTCTGATCACCTCAGCATACAACCACAGTCAGCTGGTTATTCCTCTACCATTTAGGTGAGGTTTTAGAAATTCATTATTTTTAGATCCTCAAAGTAGTGCTGAACATAAAATTGTAATTTAAAATTGCTTCACTTTTGGTTATGTGTGCACATCAGCGAGGTGGGGGTACATGGTAAATGGCCTGTACCTGTTTAGCGCTTTACTTAGTCCCTAAGGACCCCAACGTGCTTTACACTACATTCAGTCATCCACACACAGGTGATGGCAAGCTACATTGTAGCCACAGCCACCCTGGGGCGCACTGACAGAGGCGAGGCTACCGGACACTGGCGCCACCGGGCCCTCGGACCATCACCAGTAGGTAACGGGTGAAGTGTCTTGCCCAAGGACACAACGACCGAGACTGTCGGAGCCGGGACTTGAACTGGCAACCTTCCGATTACAAGCCAAACTGCCAATTGCCAACTGGCTCAAGAGTACATATTTAATCCAGGCCTGGAGACCAGCTCATGCCTCTTACAAAAGTGGCACATTAGCAAATTTTCTCACAGATAGTATGAAACAGTTCAGAGGAAGTCAGATGAAAAGGAGAAATGGACTTTCTATTTTTAGATTCTTTTTTTTCAAGAAGAAGGTTTTCTAAACCATGCTTTGGTGAGTCGGACAGACACTTCATTTTAAATGTTTTTTACATTTTCACTACAGTACTATGAAAAGAAGTTGACACTGTACACTCAATAAACATTTTTTAACCAAAACTTTTAGTTTCACATCAGCAAAGAGGAACAGATATGAGAGAGTTTTTATTTTGCTATTTCTTATTTTAAATAATATTCAAAATTACACTAATTTGATCTTGTTACCCAGAAACTAATAAACTTTCTAGTCTGTTTACTGTGAGTTTTATTATTGTTTATTTGAAATTAAGAGGTTAATTCACATTAAACCATACCACCACAGTGTGGTGTAGCATCAAACAGACAGTGCTGTCAGTGTTGCTCCTCCTACTTAAGAGTTCCTCTAAATGAACCTCTTACATTGGAGCAACTGTCTCATGATTTCTGCATTTTGCTTTCATCTCCTTCTCTGACACTATCAGCAGAAGTAATACTGAACTCATGTGTCATTTATGTTTTTCATGGGAGTGACAGAATGAACTGGATAATTAGTGCTACACTATTCTTGTCAGGTAAGACAACTTTGTGCATTCTGAGCTTGTCTTTTGTTCTCTAATTATAAGTTTATGCAAACAGTGAAAATATGACTTTAGTGTTTCTACTAAATAAAGCACAGTGACATTTTTCAGTAAAAACACTATATATATTTCTTCTGGTATTAAAAAGCAGGTACGACATATTAGAAGGGAAAAGATATCATTTAGAATTACATTTGCAATGGTCATGTCCTTACTTACATTTCATTACTGCTGAATCAAACTACCTGCTGAACTCTACAATCAGCTTAGTTTGACTACAAAAATACCTTGAAAACTAAAATGTTTTGTTTTTCTGTTGTTGATGTTTACTGAGTGAAAAAAGTGTTTCCTAAATAGTCATACTGAAGAAAGTAACTTCATTATTTATCAAAAGCAAACAGTAGAACTGGACATAATTTCATGTGTTCATTTGACATATCTTATTTGCGTTCACTCTGCGGTCCATCTCATCCCAAACCAACTCGACTGGTTTTAAGTTACTGTGGAGGCCAGGCTATCGGGCGCAGCACTCCATCACTCTCTTTCTTGGTCAAATAGCCTTTACATAGCTGGAGGTGTGTTTGGGGTCATTGTCCTGTATACAAACAAATGATGGTCCAACTAAATGCAAACTGAATGGCATGGCATACCGCTGCAGGATGCTTTGGTAGCCATGCTAGTTCAGTGAGCCTTCAATTTAGAATAAATCCCCAACAATATCACCATCAAACCTCCTCCTCCACACTTCATGGTGGGAACCATGCATGTAGAGACCATCCCTTCACCTTTTCTGTGTTGCACAAAGACACAGCAGATGAAATCCAAGATCTCAAATTTGGACTCATCAGACCAAAGCACAGATTTCCACTATGTTCATTCCTTGGGTTTCTTGGCTCAAAAAAATCTCTTCTCCTTGTTTCTTTTCCTTAGTCGTGGTTTCTTAGCAGATATTTGACCATAAAAGCCTGATTCACACAGTCTCCTCTGAACAGTTGATGTAGAGATGTGTCTGCTACTGGAACTCTGTGTGGCATTTATCTGGGCTCTAATCTGAGGTGCTGTTAACTTGCGATTTCTGAGGCTGGTGATTTGGATGAATGTATCCTCAGCAGCAGAGGTGACTCTTGGTCTTCCTTTCCTGGGGCGGTCCTCATGTGAACCAGTTTGGTTTTTGTGACTGCACTTGGGGATACCTTCAAAGTTTTAGCAATTTTCCAGACTGTCTGACCTTCAGTTCTTAAAGTAATGATGGACTGCTGTTTCTCTTTACTTAGCTGATTGGTTCTTGCCATAATATGAATTTTAACAGTTGTCAGATAGAGCTGTCAGCTCTGTACCAACCTGACTTCTGCACAACACAACTGATGGTCCCAACCTCATTAAGCATGCAAGAAATTCCACAAATGAACCCTGACAAGGCACAGCTGGGAAGTGAAAACCATTTCAGGTGACTACATCATGAAGCTCATTAAGGGAAGCGTTTGCAGCGCTGTCAACAAAGCAAAGAGTGGCTGCTTTCAGGGATCTAAAATATAAGACATATTTAGAGTTATATATTTTTTCTTTGCTACATAATACCATATGCCTTACTTACTGTATTTGATGTCTTCAGTATGTATATACAGTGTAGAAAGGACCAAAAAATAAAGACAAACCACTGAATGAGAAGGTGTGTCCAAACTTTTGACTGGTAGTGTATATCACAAGGTTTTTCTTTATTCCTTTTAAAGCCACAAAAAACAAGTTGAGTGTGTCATGCTGATGAGGTAGATTTTTAGATAACTTTATATTTCTGGAAACTAAGACATCATGAAGCTGTCATTGTTGAACAAGCAACAGTGCTATATGATGTCATACTGACTGTTCTTATCATGTCTTAGCTTTGTTTTTGTAACAAATATAAACAACAGGACAGTTTAGGTGTTGCTTTGTTTTCAACAAAGATTTTGTTATGTGTGGTTGTAGATTTTCACTATAGAATGATTATGTCAGAAAATATTTAACTACAGTGAAATTTAAATTTGAATTTTTATGGGGAAATTTGTTCTGAGCCACAGTGTGCAGAACTTTAAAATGTCTTTGGTGCTCTCTAGTGGTAACAAAATAAACTTATGGTAATAAAAATAGAAACAAATGAACGCAATGTCACGAAATTAATATATTGTTAGTGCTTATTTAGTGCTTATTGTTACTTGTTTTTAATATAGTTTGCTTCCAGTCTAAAAAGGGCCAACTGAGTAGAATCTGAGCCAAAAGTACTGACAGGAAACTGCATGCTTTTGCAGAGAACAGGAAGCGTGCAGACAGAAAGTGAAACTAAGCAGAGTGTTTTGATCAAAACTGTGTGTTTTGATCAAAATGTTTATTTTTACGTATATCATATATATATGTACACACACATATATATACACACACATATATATATATATACGCATGTAGCTTGTAATACTCTCAGACCTGAGCTTGTGTGTTTGTGTGGCGGGTCTCCATTTCCGGAAATGTAAAAATAAAGATCATTTTTTGAGCTTGACCACTCAGACTCCAGTCTTTCTCTGTCGCCAAAAGAATTCAAAAGAAAGGAATTTAATAGCAACTGATATATTATACATGTATACTCATATACTATCTACAGTTTCCTATGTGTGATGATAATTAGAGGCCTATAACCACATTATCATCCTTTACAGTGGCTTTAAATAAAATTACTGATGTCCTTCTTAATTCTTTGATTCTCAGTGTTAAAAGCTGCACTTGGTTTCAATATTGATCCTGTGGCTTGGAAGACCCTGAGTAACCCTGCTGCTGGTTTTGGCTACCAGGTGGTGCAAAGACAATCAGAGTAAGTCAGGACATGCATTGTTATGTTGAAAGCGGGTTTACAGCTGCATGTTTACCATTACTGCTATTTATTTTTTATTTATTTACCATCTCTGTTATGCTATATGGACATATGGAGTTTATTTAATTAGAGTTTGCTTTCTAGACTTACATGATTGACTGGATTTATTTTGTTAGTTTGCTCGTCAGTGCTCCACTGGAACAGTATTCACAAAATGGAAGAGGGAAAATATACAGCTGCAAAACCTCTTCCCCAAACTGCCAAAATATACAGTTTCAAGGTAGGTAACCATTCATTTCTAAATGTGCTAAAACTCGGATAGTATTTTGCCATAAAAATAGATATCCATAGATCCTGTCACATACATTTGTTTAAATCAAATCACAGTTACAGTAGATTTCCATATTAGATATCTTAGTATGTAACGTTCAGCCTTAAAAATGAAATAAACTTTCCAACTGATGATAAAAACAAGAAAACATTTCTTAAATTTTGACAATAGTGACGAAGAAAAGTAAAACTGAGTTTTGTTTTGCATTCCTTCATTTTGAAAATATTTATCATGCCAATTCATGAATTGTGGCACTTTGTAGTTCTCAATTTGAATATTGTTTTCTTCCTTACACAAAGTGTATTTTAGGAGTGTTTTAACACATTTGTAATGATTTCAATACAGCACCAGAGTTTGCAGTCAATATGTCGCTTGGTTTGACAATGAAAAGTGATCCGACAGCACAAAACACTGTGGTGAGTTACTTAACTGCAGACATTACCAGTGATTGTATCTCTCTATATCTATCCCTATATCTGTATATTTCTCTGTCTCTCCCTCTCTTCTTTAAATAGACTAAAAGTCAGCAGATTTTAAAGAGTTGTGTAGGAATTTCTAATTAATAATTGTTTAAGTTACAAAAAATACTCAACCTGCTGAATTATGGCATCTTGGCTTTGTCTCCTCTCAGGTGTGTGGTCCAACCATTCCAAAGGACTGCAGAAGCATCACCATGTACAACGGTGTGTGCTTTCAGATGGAAAGTTTCAAAAGGATCAGACCACCCGTACCTTCTTCTATTCAAGGTAACAGTAAATGGTCTTTGCCTCTCTGTCTCTGTCTCTCTCTCTCTTAAACAAACAAACACACACGCACACACACACACACACCATGTATATCATTACTCATGTTCTAAGGGGACACTTTAAAGGGACTATGTTTAAATGTGTGGCATTCACTGACCCTTGGTAAAGGGTCAGTGAATGCCATGCAAGATATGAGTTTAAAAAAATATAATTCTGAATCCATCTCTTTGACAGAGTGTAGAACACAAGCAGACATTGCCTTTCTGTTGGATGGTTCAGGCAGTGTATATAATGCTGATTTTCAAACAATGAAGAAATTTGTGAAAGATCTAATCGAATCATTTCTCTCAAGTGACACACAGGTGAGCAACTGTTGTCCCTCTGTCAGTAAAATCATAGCAAAGACATAAAATAGCTACATTTTTATTTCTATTAAGTATTTTTTCTCTCTTTTTCAGTTTTCTGTTTCCCAGTTCTCTACTTCACCTGAGGTTCACTTTTACTTTAAGAAATTTTCCTCATCTGGATCAGTGGAGACTGACATCAATGACATCAGTCAACAGGAGGGAGCTACTTACACAGCCGAGGCCATCAGATATGTTGTGTAAATAATGCAGTTATAATAGTGAAGAACTGCAGATACATTATTGTCCAGTTGATTTTTTTCCATAAATCTGATCACATTAAGTACTGTGTGGACTGTATGACTGAGGGAAGCCTTTTAAAAGACACACTGTACACAAACTTGTGCTTCAGAGTGTCATCTTCTACAGAGAAGATGATATGGCCCCAACTAAGGCTAAATTCAAATATTTGCTGAGTTTAATTTGAAAAAACAAACAAAAAAACTCAAACAAGCAAACAAGCAAACAAACAAACTTGTATAATGTTGATTTGTGCAAAAGTTTAAAAAATTGCCAAAGAGAATGACATGCAGAAATAATAATAATAATGCAGTTTACCTGATTGTGTATAATTTACAAGATCAACTGTAAAACAATATTTTAAAATGAGATTTGTTTTTTGTTTGACAGGAACAATGTTTTCACACCACAAAGTGGTTCCAGACAAAATGTGAAGAAGGTCTTGATAGTAATTACTGATGGACAATCTCATGATCGGACTGATCTGAGAGGTGCAGCACAGCTAGCAGAGAGTAAAAACATTGTTCGATTTGCTATTGGGGTAAGTACTTCCATTATTTAAACCTGCAGTATGTTGACTTTTACAGTAATAATGAGTTTTATTCAGTAGTCACACTACAGTCACATTATGCTGCACTATAGGGAGAAAAGTCCTGAACCACTCACTCACTACAGCTCCTGAAGTTGCTTGGCCATAGAAACCAATGTTATGAAATTCCTGTCGCACAGTTTTTGTCTAAATGTTTCCACTTTGGAATAATACCACATAGAGTCAATCATGAAATATACAGGCAGACCAAATAAAATTTGGTGACTTGTTGCAGCAGTGGGATCATATTACAGTCCTACACTTAAATTCAGTGAGCTCTTTAGAATGACTCACTCATTCACAAATATTTGTAAATTCAGACTGCATGGCTAAGGGATTGAATTTTTCATGCTTGTAGTGATATGACTGAAAAGCCGAATTCAAAGATATGTGTGTAATACAAATACAGCTAGTAGAGGAAAAAATATGTGTAAAAACTATTTTATAGCATGACATAAATGCTATCATGGATTTAGGTTCTATTCAGTGTTAGAGAGTTTAAAACCTGTTTGTAAATCAAGTGAAGTTTAACAAATGTATTTTAATAAAGTGAGCAAATAATTTTGCATAGTATGAGGACTCAAACATGTTTGTCAACAATCGTAGGTGGGGGGTGCATTTGCTAACCCTGATGCCAGAAGAGAACTGGACACCATTTCATCGTCTCCCTCAAACAAACACGTCTTTCAAGTGCAGAACTTCGACGCACTTGAAGTAATAAGACAGAATCTGCAGGACAAAATTTTCTCAATCGAAGGTACAAACATAAATTTATTGTTACAACTTTGTAAAAATTCCTGTAAATGTTTCAAAAATTAAAATAATTGCGCTGTAATAAATGCTACTTTCAGCCGCTCACTTATTCACAAGGGATTTTTTCACATTCATTACATGGATCTGTGTCCTTCTGGAATTGAAGCAGTTCACTTTCATTTGTTGTGTAAAATGCTACAATAAGAAGCAACTAAAATTAGTACATTGTATTAACTTTATTGTACTGTATTCAGTAAAGTCACATGTAAAATCAAATGTAACTTTACATTTTGTGAAATGAGCAATAAATGCTCAGTAGTTTTAAAATAAACTGTAATTTTTTTTTAATAATTACTTGAAGCATAATAAAAAAAATGAATCTTCAAATTGAATTTGACTCATCGTGTCTCTCTTTTACCTTCTCATTTATTTTTCTGTTACAGGATCTCAAAGCAGTGGAGAGTCACTGAAAATGGAAATGTCTCAAGAGGGATTCAGTGCAGTTTATGTGCCCGAGGTAATTAAAATTACCTGAAACTCACCAGACAGTCTAGTCATAGAAAGAGAGATTCACATGTGCCTTTGTGGCAGTTTTTAGGTTCTAATGGCAAATACAGGTTAAACACAGTCCAGATTTTAAATGTAAAATAAATTGTGTATAAAATGTATTTTCTGTCTGCACTGTAGGGAATTCAGATGTCTATTGTTGGTGCAAACCAGTGGAAGGGAGGCTACGTGCAATACACAACAGGAGGCCATAAGCTGAAAACATATGAGGATGTGTCTTTGGAGCCTGACAGTTATCTTGGTAAGAATAGTTTGCAAAACAGACATAATTTAAAAGGAGGAATCAGGAATCTTAATCTGTCTTCTCCTTTTGAAAACCAAAATTCTAGGTTACTCCATGGCGATTGCTAAATCCTGGCATGGCTCTCTGACAGTTGTTGGTGCTCCAAGATATAAACACAGAGGAGTTGTGTTTGCTGTTAACAGAGAAAACTTGAAAAACCAAAAGATTGAGCCATTGGCATCACAGGTATGCATTTGTAGCAAGACAGATATGAATTAAATTATAATTTCCATAGAAATTATTATCTCAGATACAAAAATAATAATATCTTCCTTACACAGTATCAGACTGGTGAATATTTCGGGGCAGAGGTGTGTACCATGGACATAAATAACGATGACATCACTGATCTAATCTTCATATCAGCCCCAATGTACATGGAGCCTGATAGAGAGGGAAGAGTTTATGTTTGCACATTAACTGGTTTGGTAAATCAGTTTTATTTACTGCAGTTAAATTAATCGGTTTATTTTTCAAATTGTTATTGACCATATAATATTCACTCTCCTCTTTTCAGTTTGTGGAGTGTAATTTTGATGATCCGTTAGTACTAAGAGGACATGCAGCTGTCAAAGGAAGGTTCGGCTCTTCTCTTGCTGTGCTGCCTGATCTAAACGGAGATGGATTCATGGATTTGGCAGTTGGAGCACCTTTGGAGAATAATGGTGAAGGCAGCATCTACATATTCCACAGTGAAGGAAGAGGAAGAATCAGTCCTACTTACTCACAGGTACACAACATCAAAGTACTCACAAAGATGTCTAAACTCATCTATCAAGTAAAGTCAATATTTTATGAAATCTGATTAATTAAAATATTTCAGAGAATAACTGGCTCTGAGGTCCAGTCAGGACTGAAGTTCTTTGGCCTTACAATCAGTCAGTCGTCTTTTGACCAGAGTGGTGATGAACTTCCTGACTTAGCGGTGGGTTCAAAGGGTAGAGTTGCCTTACTGAGGTAAGTCCAGGTAATGGTCAAATATTTAGGTACAAGTTCATTATTATAAGAATGGCACATTTACAAATATATTTTATAAAAAGCTTTAATGATTTATGTTAAATTATTACATAAATCATTAACAATAATTCAGAGCATTTCTATTTTTTGGGGTTTGGGGTATGATTTAGACCTTTTTCAATGCTTATTTTCTGACTTTCTAGTGCTTCCCAGTGTTTCCCTTTATACTCAAACTTCCCTCTGTGAATTATTAATTTATTATTTTCAGTTGTGTTTTGTTTCATTGTTTCCTATATCCATGATTATCTGATATTTTATACTGTCTGATACTCCCTCTGTTCCTTGTTGCATCTTCCCTCTAAATAAGTCCTATGATTTCTGGTTTGAATCCCTTGCTTTTTTTTTTTTTTTTTTGCTTTTGTTTTGAAAGTATTCAGCATTAAAGCTGCCTTTTCAGTTTAGATATCATTTCTCAGGTCCATATTTTCCCTTCCACACAGCTTAACCCAGAGAATTAGATGAAATCAAAAGTTCTCTTTCAAAAAGGACATCCTCCCCTTTAACAGGAAGAAACCTCTGGCTGAACACGGCTCAGGCAGGGGCAGCCATCTGCCATGTCCTTCACACGTGTTTTTTTTACTTTCTAGATCAAGACCCATAGTAATGGTGAGAGCTGAGGTATCGTTTAGCCCAAACAAAATCCCTACACAGAATGTAGACTGCTCAAAACCATTAGAGAATACAGCTGAAATCTGCTTTACTATGAGCAGAGTGTCTACAGTCGACACAGGTTAATCATCCTTCTCTCTTTTTCTCAATCACTGCACATCATTTTATTTTTATTGTATTTAAACTTGCAACATTAAAATCAAATTCTATTCCTCTATTTTAGCTCGAGCAATGATTGATTACACTATAACACTGGATGCCACTCGCAAGCCTCCAAACAACCGAGCTTACATCAGTGGGAAACAACGAGAGCAGTCTGGATCAGTTACTGTTGACTTAGGAAGACAACAATGTATAACTATAAAATTCCTCATTGAGGTAAGATCTAATAGCAATCTTAAAATAAAGTCCTTAAAAGTCATTAAACTTAAGATTTTATTTAATTAATTTTATTTTTAAGACTCCTGCAACATTGAATCTAAACCTCTTCTTGCAGGCTTGCCCTGAAGATGCTCTCAATGAACTTTCCAATGAGCTCAAATTCATTTTTAATGGTTTGGCCTCAAACACCAACCTCAGACCAAGTCTTACCCCGCAGGCCCAAACAACAACCATTCATCCTGTGAGTAAACTTTTAAAAACCCTATTAGCTGACCAACTGAGGCTAGTCTTTATGAAGTTATGAGAAACTTTTAGGTTTGCCCTTAACTTTACTGAATCAATTTTATTGTAGGCATGCAACTGACTGATACTTCTTTGAGCGACTTCTGCTCAAGTACTAAATGAGTCACCATTAGTGCATTGATGGCCTGTTTAAAGCTGAGCCCATAAAGGCCTCCTGCCTGTTCAGAAATAAATATCAAACAGAAAAAAAAATGTGTTTTTAAGTCACACATATGACCTTCCTCTTAGTATTTATGTATGAATACAAAGCTGACAGCAAAAAGCAAATATGAAAACCTGCAAAAAGAGACTTTCAAGCTATCGCCACAGTGATTCTACTTTAGAAACATGAACAGGTAGAAACAGAGGCTGCAGCCTGACAGCTTATCATTTTGTTACATGTTGAACTTCAGGGTCTTGCTGCTGACCTGAGGTCGACATTCACTCAGCTAACATCACTCTGGGTACTTGCATCAGCATGTTGTCTGTGGAGGTGATTACAAAGAGCTGAAGTTGTGTTAGCAGCATAATGCAGTTGTCATGCTCTCATTCTTTATAAATGAAAGTACTGTCTATATCCATGCTGTAGAACACACCTTTATTTTCCTCCATGATGATTCTTGTGTGAGTACAAGTGGAACAGATAAGTGAAATCAAGAGGCAAGCAGACTAACAATTCCAAGGAATTGAAATTTTGATAACCTTTCTTAATTCCCTCCCTTAACCTCTTCATTGGCTCAATTGGTCAAAAATCCTTCTTTTGGTTCATAAAACTCCAGAACAACTGCTTCCCCAGTCTCTCAAAAAACCTCACATCAGATCAAGTGCAGCGTTTTGAACTGTTCTCACGATGAGATTAGAAGTGTGCTAAGCGGGGGTTTCTGTTACTGTGGCTCTGTGTTTACATTCAAAAAGTCTCAAAGTCCTTTTAATTTGTGCAGGGTTGCAGTTATTAACTGTGTTTTTTGTGTGTATATATTAACTTCTATTTTCTGTCTTTGTAAAGTTTTATTTTGTTGATTTTATTGCCTGTAGACCTACATGTGGTAGCACATTGCATCACCATAAAACCACTTATTTAGTCTTTAAATAATGTATAATGTGTACTTTTCCATCATGCTCTCTTCCACAGTTAGGGTTTGAGATCAACTGTGGCACTGATAACAAATGCGTTGATAACCTGAAAGTGGATTTCAACTTCACCAGGTGAGGCACAGTTGCAAAACCTAAGCTTTGCTTGTGCGTCTTGTTTTCTTCAAATGTGTTGTTATTTGCAAGCTGTACTTAATGTCACTTAACTTGTCCTTATACAACCATTATTAATATTTTTGAAACTAATGACGCTGTTGTTTTTTGTGCTACCCATATGGAAAAGAAATAGAAAAAACTTTTAAAAGACTTGCATGAGATGTGGCTTACTTCATATAGTAAATCACATAAGCCTTTTATGATTCACTATATGAAGTAGGCCACATCTGATGCAAGTCTTTTAAAAGTTTTTTCTATTTCTTTTCCATATGGGGAACCAGCAAGTATTAGAATGTTAACTCAGTAAGAAGGGATGGATGTTTTTGTTTTTTTACATTTAGCATCAGTATCTTAGCAAAGCCATTTACCTTACTGTTTGAGCAGAAAAATAACATGGTTTATCAAAGCTCAAAGTGCATTATATTTGATATACTGTGACATTAGTATCCTTCTAGTCTTGTCTTGTTTTGCCTTGTTCTCATCGGGCTTTGTACTCTGCCAGATCCTCGGAGGTTAAAGTGGGTATTGAAGAGCTTTTGAATGTCACAGTCTCAGTGGAGAACAGAGGAGAAAACTCCTACAACAGCCGTGTTATTCTCACGTACCCAGCTGGACTCTCCTACAGGAAGTTCACCATTCAGCAGGTAAGGCATCAGGATCAAGTCTGTTTTAGTTCATCACTGATCTGCTGCTCTTCCAATCCATTCAGCAGTCATTTTATTCCTAATAAAGGGAAGAATTGAGTGCAACTCCTTGGACAGTGAAGATGGTTTATCCCGGGGAAGGACAGACTGCACTATTGACAAGCCAATTTTCAAGAGCAAAACTAAGGTGTGTTTTTTTTTTGGTAATTAATATTTTTTTTTTGTCAATTCTTTTTTTCTGACTTTTGCACAATTTAAAGGCAAAGAGAAGTCTCTCATCTTTCTCATTCAATTAAGGCTTCCTTCATTGTCTCCTATGGGATTGACACCAATAGTCAACTTGAGAGGAAGATCTTTATCACTTCAAATGCCACCAGGTAATGTTTCTTTGGTACAGATACTCTTAATTTATGCAACAGCACCAGATACAGAACAGATTTTTTTTTCTTTTCTCTTTCAGTGGAAATCAGGAGCATGCACCTACAAGTGAACTCTACAAAAAGAAATCGATTGATGTAAAATACAGCATTTTTATGACATTTGAAAGGTGTGTGTTGTTATGTTTGTAACAAAAGAAATCACACAGTAACAAATGTTCTATTACATAATGTATATTTAAACCTCAAAATATGTCTGTTTAGCTCACTCAGCTATAACAATTTCACATTTGGGAAGAACGATTTGAAGAAACCAGTCCAACAGTCCGTTAAGGTAAAATATAACTTCTATCCTCTTTAAAAGTTTATTGTATGATTTAGACCTAACTCTAATTCATTTGGTCCTTTATTTATTTAGGTAACAAATGATATCAGAGCGCTTAATTTCACTGTGGTGATCAGGGTTCCAGTGAAGCTTGGTGAAAAAGACATTTGGGTGGATTTGAGTAGCCTACAGGTAATATATATATGTAATATATGTTTTAGCTGCTGAAACTACAAATAGTTTAAATTTTATTGTGGATGGATGCATATGGTAAAATTAAGACCAATAAAACTTAAATCAAACATGTCAGATTCCAGACTGTCAGAAAGGAAATGACGAAGAACCAAGTGTCAGAGATTTTGTTCCAAAGATACAAAAGGATAAAGTGGTGGTAAGTATGCCTCTGCACTTTACCTGTTCAAATTTAACCTGATTGTAGATTTAAACAAACAAGCAAAAATCACATTACACTGGCTCACAGTTTGTGTTGCATATTCTCTTCTTTAAATCACAGGATTGCTCCTTAGCCACATGCAGAGTGTTCAAGTGCAACATATTCCTGGAAAGACTGCAGAGTATGACGTACAAAATCTCTGCCAACATTAGTTCACGATGGATACAGCAGGTAACTGGAGGGATTATTGGGTTAAATGATAGATTTATTTTTATTTACAACTGTTAAATCTTTAAGCTTTACATTTTTTCTTAGATTGGGCTTCAGTCTGCTAAATACCTCTTGACCAGCACAGTCAGTCTGGAGTACGACAAAACCCAGTACATCTACTTTTCAACAGGGTCTGACATCAATTCTCCTGTTCGCAAGGTGTGTACACATTATTTTCTCTCATTTTACTTATTAAGAGTTTCATTGGTATCAACATCCTGTCACTTCATCTCTCAGATTGAGGCAGAGGTAGAAGTTTACCCTGAGCCAGATTTCACCAAAGAGATCGTTGGAGGATGTCTGGGAGGGTTGGCTTTTCTGGCCTTACTCACAGCTGGCCTGTATAAGGTGAAAGACTCTTCTTACACTTTTTCAACTAATCAGTCATAAAGGTTTTAGAGAACATATCCTGTTGAAAATAGTTTAAAGGTTATTATATTTACTCATATACCTTGATTATTTTCATTCATTTTTAATGCATGATTGTTACATTTTGGCTTTTTTTGCACTCCTAGGCTGGATTTTTCAAGAGCAAATACAAACAGATGATAAATGAAAATGCTGCAGATGGTCCGAGTCCTGGGACTGATGCAGGCGCAACCCTACCAGAGTAAAAAAAGATCACATATGTAGTTGTACATTTAATTTATATGAAATCTATAGATCCTCTGGATAGTTTTAGGACTGAACATGGTAGGTACAAATGTCCATTCTACTACATTTGATTGATCGAACAAAAACAGCTTGCTGTGTCTAATATCACTCATTCAGTTTCCTCACTGGTGGTCAAGACATTGAAAACAGGGTCACAATACTATATTTTTGAGGAATCCTTCTGCTCACCTTTCAATTTAAATTACTGCAAACATTGTACAGTGAAACTAATTGTCATGCCATTATGTACTGTAAAACTTATCAAATTCAATAGATATAGTTAAAAAACACTTTGCTTGCTTTTAAAAAAAAAAAAAAAACTGAACTTGTGAAATGTGACTTGCTTTGTTGAGAAATAATGGACAGGGTATGCAATGTTTTAGCTCTGTGATGTGACTTTGCATAAATATATTTCTCATACGTCAGTGTTTGTTATTTGCAATATGTAAAAAAAGATTTTGTTTTTTGTTTCATATGATTAAGTTATAATTAGAACGATAACAGCAGTTTAGATTAACCATATACTCGTATCATAAGTTTATTAAAAAACAAACAAACATATTGTCATGTTGTCTTTAATGCGTGGTCAGTCATCCAGATAAGAATATACTTGTAGACATGACAACACGGGCTTGATAACATGAAACACACAGACAAGAAATACAAGTAATACTGACACAGAGAACAAGAGCAGACTCACACAAAGGGACATAGATGAAAACCTAAACCAGAATAGCACTCAGCTATATCCTAACTGATAATACCAACACAAGACTAACATATTTTCAATATAATATAAGAAATCAAAAATACAAAATGAACTCAAAATACTGTGTCACAGACCCAGCAATTCGAAACAACAACATTGCAGACGTGGAAACAAAGCAACTGTGGATGGAAGTTTCAGCCTGTCTTAGCAATGCAAAGCACCCAGCATCCAACATCAGTGTGGAGGAGAGGAAGGAACTTACCTTGGATTTTGTTGAAAAGATGAGAGAGGTCATTATGGAGGCAGATGAAACAATGGTCTCATATGATGTTACATCTCTCTTCACTGGCGTTCCAGTCACGGAGAGATTACAGCATGACCCCAAATTCAGCAACAGGACCACTCTCTGCAGCAACCAAGTGTGATTGCTCTTTGAACTAACAGTATGAGGGACTTTTAAAAGTTGATGTGTACCATAAAGCAATGCATAGTGATCAGCATTTAAAGTTTGACTCTCATCATCAACTGGAGCACAAACTGGGTGTCATTAGGATGCCACAACACAGATGCCTACAGACATAGTGGCCAGGAACATCATATCAAAAAGGCCCTGAGTAAATGTGGTTATCCCAGCAGGACATTTGTCAAAGCTGGGAAAGCACCTAAAGAAAGCTCCAGGTGATCCAGGAGAGACGAAGGACAACTGCTGTTTAAGTGAAAACCCTTAGTGATCCCTTATGTGTCAGGATTATTGATTCAGTTCAATTTTATTTATATAGCGCTAAATCACAACACAGTCACCTCAGGAGGCTTTATATTCTAAAGTAGACCTTACAATAATACAACAGTTGTGATGCATTTTCTCTAAACACTGCATCTCTGGGTTTTAAACCCTAAAACACGCAGCACTAAAATAGTGTCTAGGATCTGGCCCTCCGGCACAAAGTAGAGTAATATAGGAGGATTGCCATTACATTGTATCATATATTAAACAACCTCTGGTGAAGCGGATGGCACAGTACAGAAGAGCTAACTCGTTAGGCCAAGACTCCAGTCTAGTCACACCTACAGACCAGTAGCCACTCTTTCAACCATGAGGATGTACACATCCTGGACAGGGAGGAACGCTGGTTTGAGCACTGATTAAAGGAGGCAATTTACATGAAAAGGGAGAGACCATCTCTGAATCGAGGAGGGGGCCTAAGGGCAGTGCTGGTCAAGTTACTTGAAAAAAGTAATCAGTAACTAATTTCTTCCCCAAAAAAGTAATCCCATTACTTTACTGATTACTTATTTTCAAAAGTAATTAATTACTTAGTCAGTTACTTTTTAAAAACACGATTTACAACCTGAATAGGTGATAAAGTGATAGATCTTTCAGCCCAATTCTACTTTTTCTGCATAATCCATCATACAAAATGTAATCAAATGGAAAAGTCTCTTTTTAAAACTTTTATTAGTTTTAATCTTTTAACGTTATGCATCAAGCAAAAATTTAATTATATGCAACATTCTCTGACTGGAAGGAATTTGTTTAGCATTTATTTTCTGCACATTCCAGGACATAAAATAAAATATATTTTGTGTTTACACTCACTCTTTCAAATTGATGCAAGTAAAACACAGCAGAAAATAAATAAAATCCAAGACTAGCGGTCCTGTTGCTCTATTATCACCTGTAAAGCAGGAGTGGGGTAGGCGGAGGTGTGCTCTGGTGCAGGTGTGCTGCAGCGGTCAGTTGAAGAATCCGCGAGTTTCTCTGTGAATTTCCCATTACGTGGTAGCGCACTCGGTGCTTGCTTGGAAGTTTAGGGTTTTTTTTTCCCACTATAAAAATAAGTTTTCTTCCCACATACAACGGACGCTAATGTTTTTGTCACTTTATGGAATCAAACTCAAAATAAGGTCAGTACTTCCACGCTTTAAACGCTGCATGCTCATACTCTATCCATTGTTGATCTGCACACAGCTGTTGTCACGAACGTCGCACTCGCTTACGTAACTGTCATGAGACATTCTCGCAAAAAAAAACAAAAAAACAAAAACAAAAAAAACCCCACGGTTTTAGTAACGCAGTAATGCAGCGTGCTTACGAGAAAGTAACGGTAATCTAATTACCGTTTTTGCAATAGTAATCCCTTACATTACTCGTTACTTGAAAAAAGTAATCGGATTACATCTCTGCCCATCTCTGCCTAAGGGTACATCTTTCACCATCTTACAATGTTGTGACTGCAGACATTCCCTAACTCTCTGTGAATGGTACTCATGTTCTCTGATCAGTAGTGATTGATCAATGATCAATGAGCTTTGATCAATGGTCACGACAATTTGCATATTAATGATCTAGAAACTGACCTCACAGCCCATTACTCGCCAGTGGTGTGAGTTTCAGTCATTGTGCAAAGGTACTGTTTATAAAGTTGGGGAAACTTGCAGTCAGCTGAAACTGAAGAAGTCACTTGAATGAGTGACAAAATGTTTCTCCCACCGAATTGGCTACATCCAGATGAACAGAATCAAATTTTTGGGATAAAGCCATCTTATTGTAATAAATGTAAAGTAATTTGAAGTGGTTGAGAATATATAAGCTAGATTCTGTGCTGTGGTGAAGGAGAACCATGGGTAGGACATGATGGAAACCTTCGAGCTATTTTAACTAACACCTATCAAACGTTATTGCATCCCACTCTCATAACCCATGCCTGTTGTTTAAAACTTCTGACTCTGTTCTTAATGCCTCAGTCTGTCTCTTTTGAAAACTCCCGAAAATGTGTAATACATTTTTGAACTTTTTTTATTGGTGACTCTGACCCTCCAGTTCTTCCCTTCATGCCGTTACTTCTTGATTTTTTGAGGAGATTTTTCCTAGAGTAGGTCTAGTGGTTCTTGCCATGATTAAATGCAATGTCTTCTGCTGTGGTCTTTCCATATTTTAAACATGCAGTAATGCAACTTTTTTTTATTAATCAACCTGATCTTGATCAAACTGTGCTAATTTTAGGCCTCTCTCTAAACTACCTTTTCTTTCAAACATTTTAGAGAATATGGTTTTTATTCTGGTGAAGACTTTTGGAAAAGTTGGTGATATCCTTCAATGTACAGAGTCTGTCTTAATCTGTTGCTGGTCTTTGCATGTTTTGATGCGCTGAGTGATGGAAGTGATCTATCAGCTCTCTGCCCTTTGAGGTGGAGTTTGGAGCTTTTTCTACTCCCTGGCTGGATCACCTATGGCTCATTGGTCTAATTAGCTGCAGCACAAATGAACCAGCTCTCATAGTCATTCCCCATCAAATTATCAGCTACTCCTTATTGTTCGTATATCCTTTTTTTTTTTTAACTATATCCTCCTATAACTTTCATGAAAGTTCCCTGTATGAAGTGATGACTGCTGCTCGCCTCGAGTGTGTGGTTCCAACCTCTTCCCGTTCTCCAATCAAGCACATACTTGCTTGACTTCTTGGTCCCCTTCAACACTTCCTTCTCAAACCACCACTGATAAGGAATGTCTGTGGTCGCTGGACATTGAAATTTTATCTGTGAGTATGCATCCATATTACTTAATATGTCGCTTCAAGGTATATGCATATACATATAATATACAAGGCACAGAGAAAAACCCAACAATCATCTGACACCCTATGAGCAAACACTTTGGCGATAGTCGGTAGGAAAAACTCCCTTTTAGCAAGAAGAAACCTCTTGTAGAACCAGGCTCAGTAATGGACGGCCACCTGCCATGACCATTTGGGGTAAGAGAAGAAAGACAAGACAAAAGACATGCTGTGGAAGAGAGCCAAAGGTTAATAACAAGTAGGATTCAAAGCAGAGAGGTCTATTAACACATATTTAGTCACCTTTCTCACTCACTAAGAAATACTCCATGCATCATGGGAATCCCCCAGCAGCCTAAACCTATTGCAGCAGAACTAAGGGAGGATTCAGGGTCACCTGGTCCAGCCCTGACTATCTGCTAAATTTAAGCTTAATCCTAAAAGTAGAGATAGTGTCTGTCTCTCGAATCCAAACTGGAAGCGCAAGAGGGGCCTGAAAGTTGAAGACTTTGCATCTATTTTTCTAATTTTAAATATGCTAGGAACAACAAGTAAGCCTGCAGTGTGAGAGCGAAGTGCTCCAATGGGGTGATATCCTGATAAAAATTAATTACAGTAATCCAGCCTAAAAGTAATAAATGCATGAACTAGTTTCTCAGTGTCACTCTGAGACAGGATGTTTCTAATTTTAGAGATATTGCGCAAATGGAAGAAAGCTGTCCTACATATTTGTTGTGTGACATGTGTCACTAGTTGATCTGCAGTGTAAACACCCAGAGCCTTTCATCAACATCACTGGTGACTTTATGTATCAGTCTGGACTCCACTCTACCCATTTTCCTGCATAATATGGACTGCAAAACACAGCGCGGTAAAACTTTGGACCTTCTGCATGCAAACATGCATGAGGCAAACAGAACCACTGCCCTCCCCCCACTAGGTAGATCAGACCACAACCCGGTCCTGTTAACACTTCAATATGTTCCTTTAGTTCAAAGACTTCCTGTTGCCACCAAGTCTGTGAGGAGTTGGAGTCATGAACCCAGCAAGGCCATGCAAGACTGCTTTGAGACTACAGACTAGAACATGCTCTGCAATCCACATCAACAGCATCACAGACTGCATCACTATATAAATTTCTGTCAGGATACCAGCTTCTCAACCAGGATTGTACAGTGTTTTCCTAACAACAAGCCCTGCATCACCAATGACCTGAATGCCCTACTGAATAAAAAGAGGACCTTTAGATCTGAGAACAAGGGTGAGTTGATAAAATATGGTGTGAACTGAAAGCGGGGAAGATCTTAAGATTGGTTTTGTACATTACCACAATGAATTTTAAATAAAACAACTCAGATGCAGTTGAAGTGTCGACTTTCAACTTCAGTTCAATTGGTTGATCTAAAAGATTGCATAAAAATGTGAGCAACTAAAGCATTTTTAAACACAATCCCTTTATTTCAGGAGCTCAAAAGCAATTGGACAAATTAAATAACTGAAAATAAAATGTTAATTTCTAATACTTGGTTGAAAACTCTTTGCTGGCAATGACAACCAGGAGTCTTGAACTCATAGAAGTCACCAGATGCTGGATTTCATCCTTTTTAATGCTCTGCCAGGCCTTTACTGCAACAACTTCCAGTAGCTGTTTGTTTATTGACCCTTCAGTCAGTTGACTGACTTGGCCATTCATGAATATTCCACTTCTTTGCTTTTATAAACTCCTGGGTTGCTCCACCTGTATTATGAAACTCCACCATATCAATTTGACTGCATTTAGCCAGATTTGAGCAGAGAGTTTGTCTCTGAACACCTCAGAATTCATTCGGCTGCTTCTGTCCTGTGTCACATCATCAATAAACACTAGTGTCCCAGTGCCGCTGCCAGTCATGCCCGTCCAAGCCATCACACTGTCTCTGCTGTGTTTTACAGATGATGTGGTATGCTTTGGATCATGAGGTGGAACAGCTATACTTTTATACTTTTTATCTATAAAGCTTTATAACAACTCTGTGCCAGGTGAACATGACTGTCAGGTATAAGGCTGCCAAAAATATTTTCACATCATACCTTAATTTTGCTATTTCTCTTTGGTTTAAAATATACATGTTATTTAGGAATAGAATTTGCACTTCTCACTTACTGTCACTGTCACTTACTGACACAACACACACAAACTAAACACAGACTGGGGGAGACAGAACATAGGAATATGAAACGTGAAAAAAGGACGGTACAAAACCCCAGAATAACAATAAACTAAAACATAAACACGGAGTCACAGACTCCGGACCATGACACTTACACAATGTCAGTCTTAGCTTTGCTGGTTTTAACTAACTTCCGTTTTACTTTTCTTTGTTTATATATAGTCTTACAGAGGAAGGGAGGATCCATCTGCTTCCTCCCCCAGCCTGCAAGCTAGTGTTACCGACTCTCATCCAGTTCTGACTAATCTGAATAACTCATGCTGTATGCGTCATTAAAAAAAAAAGCCAAATTATCAGATTTTCTGGCTCACAAGAACTGGATGAAAGTGCAGAGAAAGTCAAGCAAAAAAGAAAAAGGTCAAGAGCATCTATATCAAAATATTAACCATTAACCACATTATATCAAATGAAAAAAGTCCCTCTTAAAAAATTACAGTTGTTTGTTTTGTTTTGTTTCGTTTTTAAGAAGGGGTCTATAATAAAATATAATAATAAATTTAAAAAAAAACTGAGCTAAATCTAAATGCAGTGGATGACTGTTCCAAAGTCACGGTGCCACAGACTGAAAAGCTTAGTCCCTCCTTAGCCTTGAATCTAATATGTGAACAAGCAGCTGATTCTCAGCCTCTGAACCAATTCTATGAGCAGCAAAGATCTTGGTAAAAAGCTGGGATAAATAGTCTGGAGCCTGGGTGTTTAGTGCTCTGTTTGTGAGAACAACAATTTAAAACAAAGTTTTAAATGTACTGGAAACCAAGGTAAAGAATATAGAATGGGACCCTTGTGAGCTCGCTTGCTGGATCATGTTAATATTCTGGCCGTAGCATTTTGTATGATAATCTAGATTTTTTTTGGTTTAATAATCTAAGGCATTAAACAAGGTATTAGATTAATCTAATAATGACACAAAAACATGAATAATTTTCTCCATTTCTCCTAAAGAGACAATATGTCACAATTTAGAAATGTCCCTTAAATTAGAAAAACAGGAACAAAAAGTAGATGCTACATGAGTATAAGAGTTTAGCATTTGAACCATTTAAGAGCCTAATTTTAGAATATAAATCAGGAAGAGCTATGATCATGGTGCTAATTTTGTTTGCATTTAGGACATGTCTCAGGTCTGTCATAAAAGCAGAACCCAAACGCAAGACTTCAAAAACAAAAGGTTTCAAAAGAGAGACGTGTAAAGAGTTATGAATTTTCAAGTTTCGAGGCAGGTTTAAATGGAGAGACACTTCCAAACTCGGGAAGTGACCTGAGGACCTTGGTCCAATACAGTGTCCTTGGGGATGTAGTGAAGCCATGTTTGGTAAGTAACTGTGCTGTTTCAAGGGCTGTGGGGGATTTTGGGAGAGGGACAAACTGGGCAGCCTTGAAGAAACAGTCAACAATGGTGAGAATGGTAATATTACCTAAGAAAGGAGGTAAAGCAATATGGGACCACGGTCTGCCAGGAGTGGGAACTGGTCTTAGGAGTTTGGTGGGAGGTGAGCTTGAAGTCTTATTCTGTGCCCAGGTGGGGCAAACAGAGACAAATTCCTGGACATCTCTGGCCAAGGCTGGTCACCAGAACGAGTGCTGCATGAATGAAATAGTGCGATTCTTACCAGGACGTCTTCCACTCGTCTCCTTTCCTGATCCTGACAAGATGGTAAGCATTACTCAAATCTAGTTTAGAAAAGATTGAATGTGCATGGCAACAGAGGAAGTAGGGGTACTAGTTTGTCTTATTCAGGCCTCGGTAATCAAATAATACAGTGATGGAGAGACTTGTCCTTTTTCTCCACAAAGAAATATCCGGCCCCGGAGTGTAGAAGTGGAGAGACTGATTATACCAGCAGCTAAGGAATCCATGATATACTTCTCTATAGCCTCCCTCTCTGGTTTAGAGAGGCTGTAATCTACGCCGCAATGATAGGGGCGATGAGGTGGAAGATACGGCGGTAGTGTTTGCTAAAGATGGTTCATCCCAAAGTGAGGCTTAAAAGACAATATAGAGCCAAGCACAGGTGCAATCTTGGTCCAAGAGCTTATCCAGGATGTGCACATTGTGGACTGCATATTTAGTGCTACACTGTTATTGTCGTGTACAACAAGTTTTATTCACTAATTATAAACTAGAGTTGGATGTCTCGAGACCACTTTTACGTGGTCTTGTCTTGGTCTTGCTGTCTCAGATTGACATAGTGGTCGGGAGATTTGGAGTCAACACCCGTAAACAAAGCAGCATCTGGCTGCAGTTTAAAGACTTTTTTGTCTCGGTCTTGGTCTCATCTTTGTCTTCGTCTTGACTCGGTCTGTCTTGTTCTTGTCTTGGTCTCGATACCCTCTTGTCTTGGTCTTGTCTTGGTCTCGATACCCTCTGGTCTTGGTATTGTCTTGGTCTTGGTTTAGGTGGTCTTGACAGCCATTTCAATTAAAGCTGCAAGCTGTGTCTCAATTAAATAAACAAAACAAATAAAAAAATTTATATATACTATGAAAATATAGTTCAGCCTCAGTTGTGTGATCACACATGATGTCTGCATAGAGGGAAAAACCAGGGCTTCTTCCCATTACAATTGCTTAAAAAAAGTTTATTTAAAAGTTAGTTAAGATTGTCCTTCATTCTCACTCGACTTCTTTTGCTTTAGCTAGATATTAAATAACCACAACTTTCTGACGCTTTTACCCCAAGTGTAGTGGTCTATATCATGCATAAATCATGTTTTCATTTTTTTGATTCTTATCTCTTAGTGTGCTATAATCATTGATGATTTAGTTAGATATTGCAAAACTTGAGCTGGTGCAGTGTTCCATTACCAGGAGGAAAATCATACCTCATTCACCCCACCACCACACAAGGAAGTTATTTCCCTCATCGACATTATCCAGTTAAACACCAGGCTCTACTTCCTCTATGTAAGGTGTGTCAGTAGGATTAAGCATCTCTTTGAAGTACACACTCTACACTGAAGTCACTACAGACCATCTTCCATTAACCCTCTCGAGGCAGGCGTTGCCGATTTGCAACAGTTAAAAACTAACAACCTGATTACCCCACATGCATATTTTATGAGTTTTTTTTACTCAGAAGTACCACTGCAGGACTTGGTTGTGCATTAGCAACAAAAAGTTTAATTTGAGCCTGAGAGGGTTAATCAGTCTGTGTTTTTCAGGATCAGGTTACACATTCATATCGTCAGGTTTTACTACACATCACATCGCTTTCAGTTTCTCTCATCCAAATAGCTTATGAAACAAAACACACATTTGAAAACATGTGAAATGTTGCACCTTGGATATGCTCAGAGCATCACGTGTAAGTTTGTGGTGTCAAAAATATACTTTAACACTGGTGTGGTACGGGTTAGGGGAGAGTGACTTCTTCTAGACTTCCGCATACAGCAAGAATCAGCTGGTTAGTCATCTACCATTGAGGCGAGGCTCAAAAATGAAGTATTTTTAGATGTTCAAAGTGATGCGAAATACTAAAAATGTATTCACTTTATGTGCATATCAGGATAATGTGCTCACAAAATATCTACACTGTTCAAGATTAGGGTTGTCAGGGTATGAACAGTCAACCACACACATGAAGTAGGAACATAATAAATCCAGGCCTCTTTGTCGCTTGCAAAACTGCCACGATACCAAATTTTCTCACTCATAGATGTTCAGATGAAGTCACATGAAAAGCAGAAACTGAATTTGTATTTTTAGATTTCTTTTTGCTTTTAGATTTGATTAAGACCAACTTTTTACCCAAAAAAATATTTTCACACCAGCAAATAACAAACTGATAGAACCTTAAATTGAAGGTTTTTGTTTTACTATTTCTTATCTTCATATTCATAATCACAGGGATTTTATCTTGTGGCTCAGAAACTAATAAACTATCCAATGTGTTTACTGTAAGTGTCAGTATTGTTTACTTAAAAACAAGTGTTTAATTCACATTAAACACCACCACCACAGTGTAGTTTGGCATCAAACAGACAGTGCTGTCACTATTTTAGCTCCTCCTACATAACCAGCCGTTCCTCTAAATAAAACTCTTACCTTTGAGGAACTCTCTTATGATTTCTGCATTTTGATTTCATCTCCTCCTCTGAAACTTTCAAGAGACGTAATACTGAACTCCTGTGTTGTTTACATTTTCCATGTGAGTGACAGAATGGACTGGATAATTAGTGCTACGCTATTCTTGTCAGGTAAGACAAGCGTGCACATTCTGTGTTTGTCTTTTATTCATTAATAATAAATGTCTGCAAACAGTAAAAATATGTAAGTAAGTTTTTCTACTAAATACACACAGCACAGTGACAAAGTGTCTTTAAAAAATATATTTCTTGTGGAATTAAAAACAAGTAGACACTACAGATTAGCAAGGGAAAGCAAATCATTTATAAATACCTTTGTAATGGCAATTTCCTTATTTGCATTTTTCTCCTCTATCTCTGCAATCAACTCAGTTAACTTCTGACTGTATCAATAGTTTAATTACTAAAATGTTTATGAGTTTATTTCCTGAATAGTCAAACATAACAAAAGTAAATTCTTACTTACAACCCAAACGAACTGTAGAACTGGACATAAATTTCAATATACTTATCACTTCTTGTGTATATATCCATTTTCCATGACCATGTCCCTCAGTGGCAAAGCTCAGCGAGCCCCAGACACACCAGCCATGTAGGCACACACCCACACACACACACTCACACACACACCCAAGGCATTCACTTACTCGCTCACACATATCCACCCATTAACAACACAAGCAGTGAACCAGATGCGAGCTCGTGATCTGTTTTGGGAAGTACTTAGTCCTAACACATGCATTCAGAGAGCTGTATAGATCCAATCTATGAAGAATGTACCAAAAATCCAAATTTGTATTGAGCGGCTAATAAAAATTTAGAGTTTACCCGGTCAAAGACTTTCTCTGTAGCTAAAAAGACAACTGCGGTTTCTAATTTATTGATGGAGCAATAATCTATTATATTTATATTATATTTATTAGTCTGTGTGTTTTTTAGTGGTGGAGTGTTTACCCTTTTTGATCAGGATGTATTATGAATCAAGTGATTTTATTCTAATCTTCTGACAAGGACTTTGCAGAGTATTTTAAGGTCAACATTTATGACTGGAATTGGGCGGTATGTTTGGAGATCACTCTGAATTTGAGTTACCCTTTACCAAAAAAAAAGTAGGTGCTATCATAGGCCCAAGTTCTTTGTAACACTCAGCTGGAAAACCATCAGGATTTGTGGCTGTATCAGAGAGACTGGCACTGGTGCATGATCTGATGGTGATATAATGAAGCTGCTAACTAAAAACTTGTCCAAGCAAGAGTGTGAGTACTGGAGTAGTGTACTGGTTATAAGAAGGTCTAATCCCTGAGAGTGGGGTGATGTTAATGCCAAGCATTGCAAAGACCAAAATCACTCATGTATTGTTTAAGAATGTCTGTGGACTGCCCATTCCTTTGACTCACTGCTGTACTGAGCCTTTGATTGCTAGAAACATTTGATTCCTAGATACTGGCAATACATAAATACTGAGCATGGATCTAAGTGGATCTAAGTTTTACAAATCTACCTTCTGGATCTGTAATAACAGCTGCTAACAGTAAGTTTATTCTTCTGCTTATTAGTACGGCTACACCTCTGTTTTTTGAGTTGTAACAAAATGAGAATGTGTGAGGAAAATGTGGAAAAGTGTGTGCACAGATGTTTCAGACCAATGAGTCCACAATGTAGAAAGACAATGTTTGCCATTTAACGGGTTAGAAAGTTTAAGCCTGTTTTACTTCAAATCAACTTCCCATACATGCCATGCGACAAATCTCAGTGTGGTCATGTATAACCTATCCTAGTACTAACTAGGATCAGTACAGCCATTGTGTGGTGTTTTGGTCATGATAAAGTTGCCCTTTGACATACAGCTTATTGACCATGATGACAGCCTGGGAGCCTCCTTGAATGAGAACAGGAACTTGCATCACTCCAGCATTTCCTTTGGAAACTGCAAACATTCAAGTCTGTTCCTCTCAGCTCCTGGCTGCGGCTTTTTACCAGTGTTTGAATTTGTCCACAAAAGATCGGGATCTGCATCCATCTGCTCATTTACCTTCAAAACAATGAGCACGGTGTATGCTGATGTTTTTAACTACATCCACCCAGAGTTTCAGATAAGTCTGGATATCATGACTCACCGTTGTTTCTGGATCCTCTTCTGCCATCTCTGGTATTCCTGAAAACACCAAGCTATCCATCATGCTGTGAGCCTGGAGCTCAATAATAGTGTCTTTGATCTTTCAGTTTTCTCGGGTCATTCCTTCTCGATGGATTTCACCGACTCTCTGAGGATGTTGTTTACAGCAGCAAGTGTTTGCAGCCAGCAGCTGCTGTCTGAATTCCACTGACTCGTGCAGCACTTGAAAGTCTTTTTGAAGGCTTGCCAAAAGGGCTAGCCGTGAATCACAGCTGCAGAGTTTTGTGCTTATTGACTTCAAAATGCCCACCATGTCACCGGTCTGTGGAGAGGCTGGCTACAGGGAATCTTCAGAGTGAATTCTCTTCATGGATGATACCGGTTTGCTGCTTGAGCAAGTCAGTGCGTTTGGGTTCCTGATAACAATGCACTGAAACACTCATAAATATAAGTCTGAACTGTCCAGATATAATTTGCAGTCCTCTAGAGTGCTGAAGTTGATTAAAATATAGCTATAATTCTCATTTTCTATGACTTTTAAAACTTTCTAGGTGTAAACTGGCAAAGAAAATTAGTGGAACGTTTGCAATTAGCAATTTAGCTCAGCTGCACACGCTCAGTGCTGCTGAGATTCTTGTTTGGCCTTGCATGCCTACAGCATAGCCCTTTGACTTTGTTACGTATGGATGTTGTGGTATGACATTTTCACTGTATGGTAATCAAATCAAAAACTATTTAAGCTTCCACAATGAAATCTAATAACTTCCAAGCAAGTAACTGCTTTGAGCACAATATTCTGAGCTTTTTAGTCGCTAGTGCTAATGAAAGGGTTAAAAAAAAAAAAAAAACCAGAGCCTACTTTTCTCAATGTGATTTTTAATTAGAGGCGCTATAACCACATTTTCATTCTTATGAAGGCTTTAAATAAAACTTCTGATATTCTTCTTTCTTCTTAAATTTTCAGTGTTTAGTGCCACACTTTGTTTCAATATTGAGCCCGTGGCTTGGAGGACCCTGAGGAGCTCTGCTGCTGGTTTTGGTTACCAGGTGGTTCAAAGACAATCAGAGTAAGTGAACATTGGTTTCCATCTGTGTGTTTAAGATTATTGCTATTTATGTATTGATTTTGAACTACCATCTATGTTATGCACCAGAGCAAAAAATAAACATATAAAACACTTGTAGTTTTGTAGTTTAACTTATATCATTGACTGAATTTATTTCCTCAGTCTGCTGGTCAGTGCTCCACTTGAACAGTATTCACAAAATGAAAGAGGGAGAATATATAGGTGCACCACATCTTCCCAAACCTGCCAAGATATCCAATTTGAAGGTAGGTAACTGGTAACAGTAAATATTTTGCTCTCAAAGAAATTTTGCACAAATCCAGGCACAAGAACTCGTTAAATCGGTTCATAGAGTACATATATCTAGGTATCTTAGTAGGTAACATTCACTCTTCAAAAACAATATTGATTTACCAGTTAAGAAAATTAAATAAGCAAAGAAAAAAAATCATTAAGGTTTTTCTTTTCTATTGTTTTCAACATTTTAAAATGACGTAATAGTGAAATTTTATTCTGTTTTTCTTTCAATTTGTTACCTTCACCCTTGTGCTCTTACTTTTACAGTGTATTTTATGTTTTGTTTAAAAAAAAAAAACAATAAAAATATAATGTTTTCACTACAGCACCAGGTTTCGCAGTCAACATGTCGCTTGGTTTGACAATGAAAAGCGATCAAAGAGCACAAAACACTGTGGTAAGACATTACCAGTGCTTTGTTACATTCTCTAAGGATCAAAATCTTCTGTCCTCTGTGTCTCAGACTTTTTGTTATAATCTCAAAATGCATGAAGGTCAAGTCATAATGTACTTAATAAGTTGTGAAGGCTCTAAAGTGCTGTAAAATTAACTAATGAAAAAATTAAAATCATGTTTTAAAATGCTCAAATTTGTCCCTTAACGTAGAAATTATTAATCATATCAAGGTAAAAAATTTGCACAACTTCTTAAAAAGGCTAAAGTTGTTTTTTTTTTTTGTTTTTTTTAATCACCAATTCTGAACAGTCATATAAGAATTAGTTTTTTGTCAAATTGGTTGATCTCAAACTATATACCATTGTTTAATCACATCTTGGCTTTGTCTCCTCTCAGGTGTGTGGTCCAACCATTGCAAAGGACTGCAAAAGCATCACCATGTACAACGGGGTGTGCTTTCAGTTGGACCGTTATAATAGGCTTGGACCACCCGTACCTTCTTCTATTCAAGGTAACAGTAAAAGGAGTTTGGCAAAGAGACACTCTTTAACACATACTCTCTTATACATGTCAGCATAAATTAAGGCTGATCAGAAAAAGCAGTGGAGCAAATAAAAAAATACTTTTTTGGAAGATGAGATTGCTGCAAAGGTAGAAGGGACACCAGGCTACATGTATGACTTGTATGATTTGGTGTAAAAAAGAGATGACAGTCAAGGCCAAATCTGAAGCCACACCCCTAAAAAACTTGCAAAAACCTAAATCAAGTTTAGATATTGCTTAGAAATCATTTCCTTCTCTTTTTTTAAAATTATATTTTTATTGAAAAGGGCTTGTTACAGTAAAGTGCATTAATATTATTTAGTCAAAAGGAAAAAAAAAAAAGACTTTTTCTTAGTCCTTTTGTTTTACATTCACATAACAAAAAGTGAACTCGGTGGCTTGACAGTGTATACATAATGCAACATATTTAACTTATTTACTTAAAGTACATTTAATACATATTATGAAGTAGAGGGTCGACCTGGCATTATACAATACATGGGAGATACACC
Source organism: Perissodus microlepis (assembly GCF_051167445.1). Taxonomy (NCBI): domain Eukaryota; kingdom Metazoa; phylum Chordata; class Actinopteri; order Cichliformes; family Cichlidae; genus Perissodus; species Perissodus microlepis. Next base: position 16,495,010 of record NC_140468.1, read on the forward strand.
AATTCAGGGCTGATGTTACCTAAATTCAGGGCGGATGGGGGACACAAAGCTAATCCATTTATTCCATATTTTGTAGAATTTATCTTTTTGAATTTTTAAGGAGAATGTCAATTTTTCCATGTTAAATATTTCAAAAACCACATTAAACCAATCCTCAAGTGTTGGCGGAGTTGGATTTAGCCAATTTTTGGTTATTGATTTTTTGCTGGCCACTAATAGCGCTTGTAAGAGCTTTGTGTCCCATCCCCAGACCCATGTACAAATTTACAAAATTACAAATTTTATCTTAAAGACCTCGCACAGAGTTTAATGAATTGCCTTGATGTGCCTTTTCTGATCCACATCTTCTCCAGCATTTTGCTTTCATTTTCATTGGTCTCTCCAAGATAGTGAACTTGTTGAGTACCAATGAAAATTACAAATCCTCTCCCAGTTCTCGTTTGTTATACCCATCCCTGATTCCAATTCCCATTTGGTCTTAATGTTTTGAGTAGTATCCTTCCTTGCCCGAAGAAGCACATTATATAGTTTGGAGATTGCCTTTCTCAGAGAAACAACATATGTTAATTTAACTATCTTAAAAATTCCTGACTCAACCGAGTTTGGGTTTGGGATATTGCAATGTTTGTTAAAATAATCCCGCATTCGAAGAAACCTGAAGAAATCTACTTGTCTTAGGCCATTTCTTATTTGTAAAGACTGAAAACTCCATAGTGTCCCTTTATGTGTGGAGGAATGGAATGTTGTTAGCCCACTCTCTATCCAAGACTGAAATCTTTTATCACTTTCATTTGGTTTAAAATCTGTATCGTATGCACACCATCTAAATTCTTTTAATATTCGTTCACTAGAAATCACTTCCACATCACAAATTAGGTTTTGTACATAATTATTTTCCTTCTTGAATGCATACTTCAGATAGTCTATTTAGAGTTAAAGTTGGATGTTTTACATCAACTTTATTAAGAATTTACATTAAAGAGAAGCTTGTCTAAATGAGAAATTTATGGTAACCCCCACCCACAAAGTCCCAAGTCCTGCACTGCATTTAAGCACTTCAAGCAACTTCTCCTTTTAATGTGTGCCTTCCTCTTCTTTGTTATTTATTTTTGTTGTCTTAGTATTTATATTTCCTGCACAGTTGGTGTGAGCAGCCATAGTTTCACTGTACATGTACAATCTGCAACAAAGGGCTATTCTTTTCTATTCGATTCTATTGTTTATATAATATGAGTTTGAGGAAAATGTTAAAATTAACCCTTTAAAATGTATTTCATTCTGAAATTAATCTCTTTGATAGGGTGCCCACTGCAAACAGACATTGCCTTTCTGTTGGATGGTTCAGGCAGCGTGTCTCAGGCTGATTTTCAAACAATGAAGAGATTTGTGAAAGAGATAATTCAATCATTTCTCTCAAGTGAAACACAGGTAAGCAGCTGTTGTCGCTCTGTCAGTAAAATCATGGCACAGATATAAAATAGTTCCATTGTTATTTCTATTAAGTCCCATAAAAATAATGTTTTACATGTTTTAATTTCTGCCTTTTCAGTTTTCCGTTTCCCAGTTCTCCACTTATCCAGAGGTTCACTTTAACTTTAAGAAATTTTCCTCATCTGGATCAGTGGAGACTGACATCAATGGAATCAGACAGCAGGGGGGATCTACTTACACAGCTAAGGCCATCACACATGTTGTGTAAGTAATACAATGATATTACTGAAGCACTGCAGTTACCTCATTGTTTGGACTTCCTGTCCAGATGACTTTTTTTCTTTGAATCTGACCACACTAATTTGACTGTGATTGCAGGAAGCCTTTTAAATGGGACACTGTACTCAGACTTGGGTTTTAAAGTATCTTCACCAGAGTCATGGCACCAAAAAAGGCTAAATTCAAATGTTTGCAGATTTAAATTTGAAAAAAACAAAAATCAAACTTGTATTACATTGATTTGTACAAAAGTAAAAAAAAAAAAAGCAAAACAGAATGATGTATGCTTAAATAACAACCATGCAATTTACCTGATAGTATATAATTTACAAGATCAACTGTAAAACAAAACAATCTTTAGAAATTAGATTTTTTTTTTTATTTGACAGGAACAACGTTTTCACACCACAAAGAGGTTCCAGACCAAATGGGAAGAAGGTCTTGATAGTAATTACTGATGGACAATCTACTGACCGGTATGATCTACGAGATGCAACAAAGCGAGCAGAGAGTAAAAACATTGTTCGATTTGCTATTGGGGTAAGTACTTTCATTATTTAAGCTTGCAGAATGTTGCGTTTTATACTAGTACTTGGTTTTGTTCACTTGTCACACTACACTCCCATTATAATGCACTATAGGGAGACAGGTCCTGAGCAACTCATTCACTACACCTTCAGAAGCTGCTTGACCATAGAGACCCAGTCTATGAAGCTCACAATCTTTGTGCTGCATTAATGCCACAGGAGGTTAAAAGTGTTTTCAACTTTTACACTGAGTTGGCATGGCTCTAAAGCAGGGGTCCCCAATCCCAGTCCACGAGGGCCGGTGTCCCTGCAGGTTTTTGATCTCACCCTGGGTCAACACACCTGAATCACATGATTAGTTCATTACTAGGCGTCTGGAGAACTGAAGACATGTTGAGAAGGTAATTTATCCATTTAAATCAGCTGTGATGGATCAAGGACACATCTAAAACCTGCAGGGACACCGGCCCTCATGGACTGGGATTGGGGACCCCTGCTCTAAAGGCTTCCACTTTGAAATAATACCATTTATAGTCAATCGTGGAATATACAGGAGGGATTAAATTTCACAAACTGACTTGTTGCAGCAGTGAGATCATATTACAGTATCACACTCATATTAGGTAAGGTCTTTAAAATGACTAATTCTTTCTCAAATATTTGTTAAGGCTAAGTAATGGCTTAGTGATGTGTGTAAATTTTACTGTAAATCAGGTGAAGTATAAGGACTGTATTTTACTAAAGTGAGCAAATAATCTTGCTTAATATGAGGACTCAAACATATCTGTAAAATCATAGGTGGGCAGCGCATTTAGGCTCCCTGATGCAAGAAAAGAACTGCGCACCATTGCATCCACTCCCTCATATGTGTTTGAGGTGGAGAACTTCGACGCACTTGAAGTAATAAGACAGAATCTGCAGGACAAAATTTTCTCCATCGAAGGTATGAACATGAATTTATTGTTTCAACTTTGTTAAAATTCCTGTAAATGTTTCAAAAATTCAAATAATTACATTATGTTAAATATTATTTTACTGCCTACCTATTCATAAGAGTTTTTTCACATCAGATGTCATTCCTAACATGATGATAATCTGTGTGTTTTACTGGAATTGAAGCAGTGAACTTTCATTTGTTGTGTAAACTGCTACACTATGAAGCAACTAAAATCACCACATTGTATCAACTTTATTATATTGTATTCATTAGATTCACATTTTAAATTGAACATCCTGTAACTTTACATTAGAGAAATGAACAACAAATGCTGTTATAATAAACAGTAAAAAAATCATTTGAAATGATTTATTATGTTAATGAATGTAATAATAATGCTAAATTTCATGCTAAGCATGCTATTACTATAACGTTTTGAAAGGAAGAATCCATTTTCAGATACTTTTATAATAAACAAATTATTTGAAAATTGCACTTAGCATAATGAAGCATAGTGAGAGAATGAACCTGTATGAATGTATATGTTGTATTGTGTCTCTCTTTTACCTTCTCATTTATTTTTCTGACACAGGATCTCAAAGCAGTGGAGAGTCACTGGAAATGGAAATGTCTCAAGAGGGATTCAGTGCAGGTTATGTGCCTGAGGTAATTAAAACTACCTGAAACTCACCAGACAGCCGAGTCATAGAAAGAAAGATTCACATGTGCCTGTCCGGCAGTTTTTATGACCTATAGGCAAATAAACATTTATACAGTTAAATCAGTTTAATAAATTATATATAAAATTTATTTTCTTTCTACACTGTAGGGAATTCAGATGTCTATTGTTGGTGCAAACCAGTGGAAAGGAGGCTACGTGCAATACACAACAGGAGGCCAGAAGGTGAAAACATATGAGGATGTGTCTTTGGAGCCTGACAGTTATCTTGGTAAGAATATTACAGCTTTAACAATCTAACTCATACACACGTAATCATGTATATACACAGCTCTGCTCCAGTTCTTTCACCCAGAAACACTAATGAGTTTGAAAAACGGACACAATTTTGTCATGAAACTGCTGTGTCAGGCAGGAGAAAGGACCCAAATGCAGAACTCAAAACACAGGGATGAACTGAAGGAGGCTGCTTTATTGCAGTGGCAAAACTTACACAAAAAACACTTATAAAACCAAACCAAAACCCAGAAACTGGCAACTAAAAACAAAACACTGGGAAACTCAGGATTGCAATCTCTGGGAGTACAACAGGAGAAACCCACAAGCATGAGATCTGAAATCTTAACGAAACTGGGAGCAGAGCAGAGAGACGCAGACTAAGGAACAGGAACACCATAGAACGCAGACGAGCCGACAACGAACACAGACCGACACCCACTAAATATACACACACAAGGTAATCGGTTAATCACACACAGGAGGGAAGAACAGCTGAACCCAATACACATGAGGACCGGAGGAGACAAGCTGAACACAATGACAACAGACACAGACCTTCAGAACAAAACAGGAAATCTAGAACCCGAACCGGACACAAGGGGGGAGGACACAGAATAACTAGAACAGAGGGACATAATCATAAAACACAAAACGCTGGGCCAACGACCCAGCACCATGACAGAAGCCAAACTAGACACACTACCATGACACACAGATTTACAAAGTAAAGCAGGAAACATAACACATAAACGCAGGCTTAACAGGGATAGAGTTGACAGGGGAGACAAAGCAACCATGGAACACAGAGACAAAAACCAGAATACTAAGAACGCTAACACCGAAACCAAAAGACTAGAAATGATAAATACTGACAGAATCAAAGTTCAATAATAATGCAAAACACTGGGTCACTGACCCAGGACCATGACAAATTTAAATGGAGGCATCTTAATCTTTCTTCCCCCTTTGAATACCTAAATTCTAGGTTACTCTATGGCAGTTGCTAAAACCCATCGTGGCTCTCTGACAGTTGTTGGTGCTCCAAGATATAAACACAGAGGAGCTGTGGTCGCTGTTAACAGAGAAAACTTGAAAAACCAAAAGATTGAGTCCTTTTCGTCACAGGTATGTTTTTGCAGGAAGACAAACCTGAATCAAATTGTAAAAATTATTTTCTCGAAAATAAAAGCTGTTTCAGTTACACAGTTTTTCTAATTAATAATTTTATTGCTTTAACATTATCAGACTGGTGAATATTTCGGGGCAGAGGTGTGTACCATGGACATAAATAATGATGACATCACTGATCTAATCTTCATATCTGCCCCAATGTACATGGAGCCTGATAGAGAGGGAAGAGTTTATGTTTGCAGATTAATTGATTTGGTAAATCAGTTTTATCTACTACAATAAAATTAATGAGTTTGTTTGTCTATAATTTAATGATCATATAATATTCACTCTCCTCCATTTAGTTTGTGGAGTGTAATTTTGATGATCTGTTAGTACTAAGAGGACATGCAGCTGTCAAAGGAAGGTTCGGCTCTTCTCTTGCTGTGCTGCCTGATCTAAACTCAGATGGATTCATGGATTTGGCAGTTGGAGCATCTTTGGAGAATAATGGTGAAGGCAGCATCTACATATTTAATGGTGAAGGAAGAGGAAGAATCAGTCCTACTTACTCACAGGTACATGACATCAAAGAACTCACAATGATGACTAAAATCATCTACCACGTAATTCCAATATCTATACAATCTACAGTTGGAATATATAATCTGATTAAAATATTTCAATGTACACAGAGAATTACTGGCTCTGAGGTCCAGTCAGGACTGAAGTTCTTTGGCCTCACAATCAGTCAGTCATCTTTTGATCATAGTGGTGATAGACTGCCTGACTTAGCGGTGGGTTCAAAGGGTAGAGTTGTCTTACTGAGGTAAGTCCAAGATAGTGTAATCATACATTACTGTCGTTTATGATAATTCTATCATTTTTGTTGATGGTGAACCTTAATGAATTCACTAATGTATAAAAGTTTACATCAGTTTGAAATATAGAACAGGGTAAAACATATTTATTTTTCAAAGGTCAAATTATATTAATGAAAGTTTATAATTTTCAAAACGTAACTAATGAATGGATTTCCTTTTTCTAGTTATCTTAACACTTGATTGAAAATGCTCTACTGGTTAAAGAAGCAATAAATGTGGTTGCTTAAGCATCTAGAATTATAGTCTGTGTTCAGTCTTGTTGTAACAAATGATTTCCATTCAGAAATTGAAATGCATGCATTACCCCAAAACAGAGGATTTAATAAAATAGTGTGTAGTAAAGTCATGTTAGCATTATGAAATAATTATCATTTAGTAAGCCAATTGGTATGATAAAGTTACTTAACTGAAACACTATTGTTCTAGAGTTGTGAAAATTCAATCAAAAAGCATTTCCTTAAATGTTCATTTAAGATTTGTTGTATAAATAATTAATTGTCATTTACAACATTTCAGCTTGAAAAAGGACATTTTTGGGTGACTCAAAATTCTGTAGCTTTAAGTTTGGTACTAATTAAAACCCCAAATGTAATTTACACGTTTTCCCCCTACTTTCCAGATCAAGACCTATAGTAATGGTAAAAGCTGAGGTGTTATTCAGCCCAAACCAAATTCCTACTCAGAATGTAGACTGCTCAAAACCATTGGAGAACACAGCTGCAATCTGTTTTACCATGAGCAGAGTGTCTACAGTCAACGCAGGTTCATCATTCACCTCACTTTTTGTAAAACAAAAAAGCCAATGTCCATTATTTTAATGTTAATGTCTAAACATTTGTAACATGGAAATGTATTTGTTCCAGCTCAAGCAAGGATTGATTACACTTTAACACTGGATGCTTCTCGCAAATCTCCAACCAACCGGGCTTATGTCAGTGGGAAACAACAAGAGCAGTCTGGATCAGTTACTGTTGACTTACGAAACCGACAATGTTCAACTGTAAAATTCATTATCGAGGTAAAATCTAAACATCTGAAAAAGTACTAAAACCAAGAGAGATTCAAGTCATTAAACAAAAGATTGTTTTTTCAGAGTCCTCTAAACTTAACGTTGTTCTCTTCTTGCAGGCCTGTCCAGAGGATGCTCTTAATGTACTTTCCAATGAGCTCAAATTCATATTTGATGGGTTGCCATTAAACACAAACCTCAGGCCAAGTCTTGCCCCACAGTGTCAAACAGCAACTATTTTTCCTGTAAGTAACCCAAGAAAAAAAATACCAACCAACTAAAAAACAAACCCAAAGAATATTTGACTGGATAACTGAGCCTAGTCAAAGTTAAGAAACAGTTTTAGTTTTGCACTTTCATTTTCAAATGCCTTGTATTATTGGCATGCAATTGACTTATACCTATTGGAGACACTTCTACTGAAGTACTGGAAGTAAATGGGTTATATTTACTCCAGTGGTGTACCCCTACAATACATGCAAGCTGTGCAAAGAAGAGCTTTCTGTGTGCAATTTTTTTTAGTCTTTTAAAACACGTTTTTAACACAAAAGAGAACCTATATAGTTCTCAGCTGCTTCCACAGTAGTGACAAATTTCAAGTTTAAAAATAAAAAATATACAAGCTTTTACTTTATGAACAGTGCCTATGTCTAAGAAGTGTTCAAGAAGCGGATCCCAGTAAAAACAGCACAAAAGCAATGCTTAGTAGAATAGCCAAATTGCTGTTCATTAGCAAGCATTGCATTGTGCTTTGTGAAGAAATATTCTTCAAGAAGAAGAACAATACGTACTTAAATATATTGCAATTTGTGGTGCAAATGACCAAATTATGCTTATTTTTTGCTTGAGAGGGAGTAGAGCAAAGGCAGTCTGCAGACAGTCACAGACTACCCGTCTGCCTGCAGACATTGTTTGTTGTCAGATGAGGACAGCGTCAGAAATACATGATACATCCAGTCTTTAGGCTAATCTTGCGTGCTGTTGATAGTCCATCAGTCAACTACCGAGAAAAGCGAAGTTATGACATCCAAAGAGCTGAAGTGAAACCAAGTGTTGAAAACAATGTCAAGTGTCCATGGCAGCCACTGTGTGTACTTTGCACAATCTATTTTTGACCTTTTATGACTTTTTTTTCTCTTTTTTGCATATTTGATCTATTCCTGGTGAACTCTACTGTTTCCCCTTTCCCTATTCTGGACCACTTGTCAACAAATCAGCATTCGACTGATGCATAGGTCATTTTGTCTAGCGATATGCAGTTGGGATTGTGGAGGGCTGCACAGGAGCACATTTGCAGTGGTTGAAAACCACCAAAGTGGTATACTGACTTGCAAACTGCCAAAACTTCTGATACTGTTTTTGGAGTCTGCATAAGGAGATAAAAGTATGTCTTGGACACTTGCTTGCATGTGCTTCACTCTCTTGGTGGTTGCATTATGTCCTCCAGACCTTTTTTTTTTCCAGTTGAAAGGTGACGGGGCTCTTCTACTTATTGGTCATGTTAAAGATCTCAGCGTTGCTTCCTAATGGATGTGGCAACTGTCTCCGTTTGACTTACAAAAATTGCCTAGTTGGAAGGAAGAATATCTACTTGGTACCAGATCAGACGTGTTGAGCGGCTCCTTGGCTCCATAGTCACCGTTGCAGATGAGAAACTAACTTCAACCTTCCCATGCCTGGATGTAGCTGCCACCTGGCATTTCACCTTTTGAACAAGCTGGGAACTAAGCCAAATGCCTAGGCTAGCTCCATGTCTTGCCAGAAAATCTGAGCCTAATTCTCTATCCTGAATAAGGATGATTTCCACGCTGCTGGTGATAACTACAATCATACTCCATCTGTGGGATGCCGAATCAGAATCCTTTAATAAACAGACTAAAAAATGATGTGGTCACAGTTGGTGCAAGACAGTAAGTGGCCTTCTGTAGTTGCCTCCATCTGTGACCAACTCCAACCTCATCACTGTGGCCAAGTAGCATTCAATTCACCCCCTGCCCTAGTGATGCTCTTCCCAGTGTTAGGGTGGTCTACATGCCACCCACCCAGTCATCCAAACTCTGGTTCACTCTAGCTCTATCTAGTTGAAGAGCTACTGTTGTTCAAGAGACACCCACTAGGTGAACAATTTTATTACCTTCCATAAAATAACAGATCTCTTTAGAAAAGATCAAATTTGTCTAAATATGAAACTATGGCAGAAATATTTTGTTTTTGGTCCAAAAGGTCAGGAAAAAAAAATTCTGTTCATATCAATACTATTTTTTGGAAACACACCTGGAATCTGGGCATAATTTTGGAAAGTGTTCTCAGTTTTGATAAGAATATTAATAAGGCCACAGTGACACGGTTTTGTAAACGGACTCAGGCGCAGACCAGGAGACCTTTGCAGAAACTGATAGTGCATTTATTTACAGTGCTGTCACCGGGTGATTATATATATATATATATATATATATATATATATATATATATATATATATATACACAAGGTGCTCGGGGAAGGGGTCCGGGGCTCCAGGGGGGGAAGGGTCCAAAACCACACTCTGCTCTTTCAGCCAACAATCCCACTCTTTTCCCACTCCAGTCGCTCCTCTCGCTCACTCGGGGGTACAGGGACGGGTCCGGGGGGAATCTACGCACACACACAGAAAATCCAATTGGCACTAGATCACAAGGAAACTCACAGACTTAGGCAGATTGCTGAAGCACTAACGCGGGTGACTCAACGTTCCAGCGACGAGTAGTGTAGGTCTGCCATCTTAAAAAGCCCTTCTGATTAGAGAGAGAGAGAGAGAGAGAGAGAGAGCACACGGAATCAGCCGGTGAGGCACAGGGACCGTGACACACAGATAGTTCTTTTTTTTAATCACTTAAAGATATTTATCAAAAATTTAATAATTCTCAGCTAAAACTGACTCAGAAATTAGTCTCTGCTTAAGCAGGTAAGGTAATAATATTTTATTTACAGGATTTTCCAGATAATCCGTATTATTACTTCAACTTTTTCGGAATATATCAGCCACAGACCTTACATGTACATGTAAATTTGAACATATTAACCTGGTACTGAAGTCACTTAATTGGCTCCCAGTTCAGTTTAAAATCTACTAGTTCATAAAGCAAATAATATATACTTTATTTACGTTTCCATATTGCTCTCTTTCACAGTTAGGGTTTGAGATCAACTGTGGTACTGACAACAGATGTGTTGATAACCTTAAAGTGGATTTCGGCTTCACCAGGTGAGGCTTGCTTGTGTGAGCACAGCTATTGTTGCTATATTGTTTGAACTGAAAAATAACATGGTTTATCAGAGCTCAAAGTACATTATATTTGGATGCACTGTGGCAGTATTAGTATGCCTGTAGCCTTGTTTCCTCTCTCTTTTTCTCAACTTTCTCCATGTGCTACCAGATCCTCAGTAGTTAAAGTGGGCATTGATGAATTTCTGCATGTCACAGTCACAGTGGAGAACAGAGGAGAAAACTCCTACAACAGCCATGTTATTCTCATGTACCCAGCTGGACTCTCCTACAGGAAGTTCACGAGTCAGCAGGTAAGGCATCAGGATCACGTCTGTATCGGTTCATCACTGATCTGTTGTTGTTCAAATGCATCCAGGAATCATTTTGTTTTTTAATAAAAGGGAAGAATTGAGTGCAACTCCTTGGACAGTGAAGATGGTTTATCCCGGGGAAGGACAGACTGCACTATTGACAAGCCAATTTTCAAGAGCAAAACTAAGGTGTTTTTTTGTAAATAACATTTTTTCATCAATTCTTTTTTTCTGACTTTTGCACAATTTAAAGGCAAAGAGAAGTCACTCATCTTTCTCATTCAATTAAGGCTTCCTTCATTGTCTCCTATGGGATTGACACCAACAGTCAATTTGAGAAGGAGATCTTTATCACTGCAAATGCCACCAGGTAATGTTCCTTCCTCATTTAAGTAACAGCCCCATGTATACATTACAAATATGTTCACTTCTCTCTTTCAGTGGAAATCAGGAGCATGCCCCTACAAGTGAACTTTACAAAAGGAAATCAATTAATGTAAAATACAGCATTTTTATGACATTTGCGAGGTATGTGTTGTTTTGTTTGTAACTAAAGAAAGAATTACATGTAGTAAGTAACAAATAAGTATGTAATAACAAGTATTATATATATTTTAAACATTAAATATACATTATCTGTTTAGCTCACTAAGCTACAACAATTTCACATTTGGGAAGAATGATTTGAAGAAACCAGTCCAACAATCAGTTAAGGTACATTTAAACTTCTACAGTGGTGTGAAAAAGTTTTTGCCTCTTTCCAGAGTTACTGTTTTTTTTTTGTATATGTCTGTCACACTTAAATGTTTATCAGATAATCAAAAAAATTGTTATTATTAGACCAAGATAATACAAAAAACATTATGTTAATTTTATAACACAAGTTAACTGTGGTGTATCACATTTTTGGAAAGTTGTACAATTTCTCTAGCCACACCCAGGCCTGATTACTGCTATATCTTTTCTTAAGAATTCACTTAAATGGGACCTGCCTGATAAATTAAGTAAACTAAAAGATCCTCAACAGACAGACATCATGCTGCATTTCAAGGAAAATCCAGAACCAACAAGAAACAAAGCAATTGAGATCTCCCACCACTTACCTCAGGGTCAGACTTCTTGACATAAGAAAGAGTCTGGGCAAAAATGGCCTGCATGACAGAGCTCCAAGATTAAAAGAAATGCTGAGCAAAGAGAACAATAAAGGATTGTTTCACTTTTGTCAGAAAACATCTTACCGATCCCCAAGACTTTGGGGAATATACTCTGTGGACTGATGAGACAAACATACCAAAACATCATGAAGGAGAATGTTGGGCCATCTGTTTATGACCTGAAGCTGAAGCACATTTGGGTTCTGGAGCAGGACAAGGATGCAAAACACACCAGCAAGCACACCTAGTCCAAGTCCTGACCTGAATCCCAAAGAGATGCTGTGATATGACATTACAAAGGTGGTTTTAATTCTCAAAAACCCTCCATTGTGTCTGAATTACAACAATTCTGCTACAATGAATGGGCCCATGTAGGTTTGGATATTATTTCCTCTCAAACATAAACACCTTCATTTAGAAACTGCCTTTTGTATTTACTTGTTATTTTTGTCTAATATTTAACGTTGTTTGATGGTCTAAAACATTTAGGTGTGACAAACATACAAAAAAAAAAATAGGAAATCACTTTTTCCCAACACTGTATCTATATTTTTCCATTGTATGAGTCCATTGTATGATTTAGACCTAAATTTAATGGTTGATTGTCCTTTTCTTTACTTGTTTAGGTTACAAACGATATCAGAGCGCTTAATTTCATTGTGGTGATCAAAGTTCCAGTGAAGCTTGGTGAAAAAGACATTTGGGTGGATTTGAGCAGTCTACAGGTATTACATTTGTCAGAAGTCTTAGTTTTTGACTCCACAAATGGCTTAAATTTTGATATGGATGGATGCATATGGTGAAATTAGAACTAATAAATCTATCAAACTGTTTTTTATTTGATAAATCAAACACAGATTTCAGATTGTCAGAGAGGAAATGATGAAGAACCAAGTGTCAGAGATTTTGTTCCAAAAATACAAAAGAATAAAGTGGTGGTAAGTATGCCTTGGTACTTAACTGTTCATATTTACCCTAATTGTAGATTTAAAAAGAAATCACATTACACTGGATCACAGCTTATGTTGCATTTTCTCACCCTCAGGACTGCTCTGTAGCCAGGTGCAGAGTGTTCAAGTGCAACTCATTCTTGAAAAGACTGCAGAGTAGGACATACGAAATCTCTGCCAACATTAGTTCACGATGGATAGAGCAGGTAGTTGAAGGGAAGTTTGTGTTGTCTCATTAAGATTTGTTCCTGAGTATGTACTAATAACTTGTTTTTTTTTTTAAAGATAAGTATGTTTCCTATTAAATCAAAAAACACCCAATTTTGGCTCATTGTGTTTCATTTTTCTTAGATTGGACTGCAATCTACCAAATTCCTCTTGACCAGTACAGCCACTGTGGAGTACGACCAAAGCCAATACATCTACTTTTCAACAGTGTCTAACAACAATCCTCCTGTTCACAAGGTGATTACATCTTTTTTTTTTCTCTTGTCTGAGTTATGAAAGATCTTGAATATAATCCATATTCTATTATCTCTCAGCTTGAAGCAGTGGTTGAAGTATATTCTGAGGCAAATTTCACCAAAGAGATCATTGGAGGATGTCTGGGAGGGTTGGCTTTTCTGGCTTTACTCACTGCTGGTCTGTATAAGGTAAAATACACTTTTTAGACTTTTTTTTCAATTACTTGCACAGCTTTAAAGTTTTTAGATAACATGTTCAGTTAAAAATAGTTTAAAGGTTAGTATATTCACTCATATAGCTTTGTTTTTTCACTAATCTTTTTAATGGATGACTGGTGCATTTTTATGTTTTTCCTTGCAATTCTAGGCTGGATTTTTTGAGAGTAAGTACAAGCAGATGATAAATGACAATGCAGAGGACGGTCCAGATCCAGGGACTGATGGAAGTCCATCCCCGGCAGAAAAATAAAGATCACATTTGTAGTTGCATGTTTAAACTATATGAAAGCTATAGATCCTCCTTATAATTTTAGATGTCAACATTTTGTGTAAAAATGTCAATGCTACCACATTGGATTAATTAAACCAAAAACAGCTTGCTTTATCTGACATCATTCTTTCACCCACTCATTCAACACTTTACACTTTACTATACAATGAATATTTCTGAGTTTGAATTGCAAACATTGTACAGTGAATTAGAATTTTTGTGCTTAGTGCAGTGCGATACATGCAAATTCTTGTTAGTTTTTGTAGTTTTGTGCTGATAGTTTTGGCGCAACTGTCTCTTTAGCACCACCAATAGGTGATTTTGTGAATAGTTTTAACACATAGTGACACTGCAGGAAGTGGAAAGAAGTAGGAATTTTTAAGGAAGCTACACATGACTGCAACCAATCCACATGCATCAGCCATTAATCCTTAGACCTTTCTGGCATCATCTGTATGTATATTGTTTATATGATCAAAAACAAAAATAATCCCAATACAGTGTCATGTACTGTTTAAAACATAGTGCTGTCAGTATTGTAGCTCGGTGTACACAGGGCTTCCTCTAAATCACTGACGTAACTCTGAACAGTCACCCTGTAACTTCTGCATTTTGGTTTTCAACTCTGACTTTGTCAGCAGAATCAATACGTCACTGATTTCACAAACTACTTTCATGGATGTAACACAATGGACTGTTTAGTGTGATGCATGCACAATCATTCTTGTAACAACATCCTAAAAAGTTGATTCTGTTCATCTGTTTTTAGTGGAAGAAACATTCATAAACTCATCTAAGTGAGTTTTTCAGTCTCAGCTGTCTGCAGATTTCAACAACCTTATAAATTAGGGGTGTCAAACATAAGGCCTTGGGACTAGTGTTGGCCTGACAAAGACTTTAATCCTGCCCACTGGACACCTTGAAAAAGAGGGCATAAATTTTAGACTTTTAACTGTATATATCTATTTTATAAGTGTTAAAGATTTTCCTACAGATAAACACACGCACGCACACACACACACACCCACACACACAACCTGCAAATATCAGCAAGACCTATTTAGAGACAGGACTCAAAACGTTCAAAGCAGTTGGAAGGCCCAGTCTCCACAGGGCTTTTGCTTAGACCCAGACTCATGTCAATATTATCCCAGAGTCCACACCAGAGTCACACACCACTCAACAGCTCGCAATTTCCAAATCCTGTACACATGGACAGACTGGTGAACATAACTTTACAACAAATCCAAACAATAACCAAAGTAGGAGTAGAACTTCACTAGCTGCTTTCAAGGCACCAAGCCATCAAAAGCTGATGCACTGCTGCATCCTTTCAAAGCTGCCCAAACAAACTCATCAGAGCGAGTGTGTGATTGCCACCAGGTATGTGACCCTGAAGGAACATAGGCCAACGCACACAGGCCAAAGCACACACACACACACACACACACACACACACACACACACACACACACACACACACACACACACACACACACACACAGGGAAAATGGAGAATGGAGGCACAGACTTGAAACCAAAAACACAGAGACAAGGGCACAAGAAGAAAACATCAAACAACATAACATAATATAAACATGATATGATATACTGAAGAAGATATTAGAGAAAACAGAAAAACTCACACATGGGGAAATCAAAAAAACTAATAGAATCTAGAAACAAGCCCACTTTTCAGTATTAAAACAGCAATGAGTTAATACGATTCAAATACTATTCATACTAAATAACAGTAATCAAATACAAGGGCTCTAGAGTAAAAAGTAAGAACAAAAAGTGAACATTTTCTGTGAATTAACAAAACCTTTGTTAACTTGATTTAATTACCTGGAAAATTTTCCCATGATTAAATTGTGTTCAACAGATTATTGTTTTGAATGAGACCATGTCATTTAGCTATATTTTTGTTATATTACTACTACTACTGTTACTTGTGAGTACAAATGGTTGTCTGTCTCTCTGTGTTAGTCCTATGACAGAGTGGTGATGTGTACCCCACCTCTCGCCCTACGGCAGCTGAAATATGCTCAAAACAGGAAATGGACACTGTCAAAGGATTTTTGCTTTTAAAGGTTTTAGTATTCATATAATAATCAGCTAAGAGTGTTTATATTTCTGTTTGTACTCAACCAGCTGCACAATTAACCGCTGGCTCTTTGCTCTATAACGGAAACTGTTTGCCGTCACATTATCTGTCAGCAACAGGAAACCGCCACCCAAGAATAAGAAACGACCTTGTAGAGAACACAACGTTTTGAGAAGTCACACCTGCCTGCTTGACTAGATAAGCATGTTATTTCCTTTTTTTGTATGCTTCATGCTGTGTATAAATAAAGGCAGAGAGCTGCTGCAGGGTGTGAGTCTCCGTTGAGCTCTCACCCGTGCACGTTAAACTGCTGAAGTGTCTGAGTGTTATTTCATTATATCTGAGTGCTTGATAAAAGAATATCTCTAACAGACACCATGACATCTTCTTCTGACAAATGTGTTCCAAGTCAGGACGTTCAACATACTTGAAATAATAAAGCACTCTTTTCAGGATAACATTTAATCCATTCAAGATTAAAAACAAATCCCTGTAAATGTTCTAGTTATAAAAAATGGTTCATTTTTGGACATTAACATATTTTTGGCCATTGAAGAATATTACATTTCTTCACCTTGAATAATTTTGTTGTTTTTACACTGCATGATTTGAGTCAGTATTGAGTCACAGTGACGTGCTGTGAAGTATTAGTGGTAATCCATGAATGTTTGGTCAACACACTGGAACTGAAAGGGCGTTGTCTAAAGTAGAGGTATATTTGCACCCATGACCCCTCATCACTGCTCACACCCATTTTGATGTGGAGATGCAACAGCTTTCCAAAATGACTGATCTCCTCAACCATATCTCAGAGGAAGTGAATTTCCATTGTATACATCCATAAACACAATCTTTCAGTCACTAATAACTGATTTGCTCATAGATAGTCTTAGAAACAAAGATTGATCAATAAATCGAGAGCTTTGCTTTCATGGTCTCTGTTTACCATGACAGACTGGTACAGTCTCCACACCACTGCAGATGCTGTACCAATCTATTGGCAACAAAAACTGAAGTTAGAATAATAAATAGCCAAGTAAAACCTTTAATTATTATTTACATGAGTTGATTTTGTTGCCTAGAAACTAATAAACTTTTCAGTTGTTATAAAAATCAAGTGCTTGAATCACTGGATAAGACTTAAGCAATACCACCACAGTCTATAGTGTCATAAAACAATGATGTAACTCCTCCTACATAATAATTCCTTTAAATGACTGTCTTATCTTTGAGGAAGCACTGTATCATTTTTGTATTTCTCTGACACTATCAGCAGATGTAACATCTCACACAATGGACTGGATATCTAGTGCTACACTATTCCTGTCAGGTAAAACAAGTTTGTGTTTTGTGATTTTAACTATTAGTTCTAATTATGAAGGTCAGCAAACAGTAAAATTATGACTGGCATTTTGATGAAAACTGTGTTTTTCAATCATAAAACTAAAACAGGTTCAAAACTGTAATAAGTCCATGCAATCGTTATACATACATATCTGACTGTTATGTACCTGCCCATACAGGGCTAAACCAAACCTGAGGCTTTTTACATTAATGTCACATCATATGTATCTGTCCAGTTTATTCTGACACGTTTAATATCATGTTTATTCATGTCTGTATAACAATTGAGCAGAAATGTAAATAACATGAAAAATCAAACAAATTCTAAGCGGATTGATAGTTTTTAACTATTGTTGAAACAATAATGATCATATTAATATAGCTGAGTCATAGTGACAAGAAAAAAATGAGTGCATGTCATAATGATGAGGTATATTTTTCAAATACATGTACATTATGGAGAACAAGCACTATATGATATACTGGTTATTTCAGAAAGCTGTGTAAAGCTAATGCCCAAAAAATTAAGGCAAAAATAAGGCCGGTCATTTCAGGGGGAAGCCCTCTACAGGACATTCAATTTGCAATGTAAAATTAGATTGTAATTTTATGGTTTTCATCTGAGAAAATATTTGCCTCTCTGTATTTTTTGAATATCAAAGTTAGTAATCACAGTTTACTGATTTCAATTTATTTTTGGGATTTATAAAAATGCTATACAAACCTTACTTATCTCAGACATTTTCTGTCTTATGTGTGTGTGTTTTTGTTTGTAAGTGTGTGTGTGTGTGTGTGTGTGTGTGTGTGTGTGTGTGTTGGCCTATGTTCCTTCAGGGTCACATACCTGGTGGCAATCACACACTCGCTCTGATGAGTTTGTTTGGGCAGCTTTGAAAGGATGCAGCAGTGCATCAGCTTTTGATGGCTTGGTGCCTTGAAAGCAGCTAGTGAAGTGCTACTCCTACTTTGGTTATTGTTTGGATTTGTTGTAAAGTTATGTTCACCAGTCTGTCCATGTGTAGAGGATTTGGAAATTGCGAGCTGTTGAGTGGTGTGTGACTCTGGTGTGGACTCTGGGATAATATTGACATGAGTCTGGGTCTAAGCAAAAGCCCAGTGGAGACTGGGCCTTCCAACTGCTTTGAATTTTTTGAGTCCTGTCTCTAAATAGGTCTTGCTGATTTGCAGGTTGTGTGTGTGTGTGTGTGTGTGTGTGTGTGTGTGTGTGTGTGTGTGTGTGTGTGTGTGTGTGTGTGTTTATCTGTAGGAAAATCTTTAACACTTATAAAATATATATAAAAGTCTAAAATGTATGCCCTGTTTTTCAAGGTGTCCAGTGGGCAGGATTAAAGTCTTTGTCAGGCCAACACTAATCCCAAGGCCTTATGTTGTGTGTGTTTTTGTTTGTAAGTGTGTGTGTGTGTGTGTGTGTGTGTGTGTGTGTGTGTGTGTGTGTGTGTGTGTGTGTGTGTTTGTGTCATAACTTGATGAATCTGACATAGTTCAGGAGAGCAGGATGTATGTGCACACAGGTGTGATTGTCTATTTAGCTGCATTTTTTCAATACTATAAATAAGCAAATTATACAGTATAGTAATGATATGTTTTGATACTGTGGTATACCTGATAAATATCTGGAGCTTTAAAAAGTACTACAATATCTTTTCTTTAAAGTTTATGTTTCAGCACTTACTCTTGGACTGATGGATTAAAATACAACAATCAAAGACACAAAACTGATTCCAAATTAAAATATTAAAAATGTTTTTTAACTGAATAACTGTTCTGAGTAACAAAATTCAGAGCTTTAAAATGTTGGACTTTGGTGCTCTCTAGTGGTCATAAAAGAAACATTGTGGCTGCATTCAAGAAATACAATGAAACTAACACAGACTGTATACTGTTTCTATAAGTGATTATAGATAGTGCTGATAAAATCACATTATTATTCCATAATCAGCTTCAATAATGTTTTTCTTTCTTCTTTAATTCTCAGTCTTAAATGCAGCGCTTTGTTTCAATATCGATCCTGCGGCTTGGAAGACCCTGAGGAGCTCTGCTGCTGGTTTTGGCTACCAGGTGGTTCAAAGACAATCAGAGTAATACTTTTGCTTTTTTGTCAAAGAAATATTGAATCATGTAATCCTTATTAAAACAATGGGAGCTTTTTCACTTCACTTCATCCACCAAACTTGTATCTTATGTTTGGTTTTCTCTCGTTAGCTTGCTCATCAGTGCCCCACTAGAACAGTATTCACAAAACAGAAAAGGGAAAATATATAGGTGTACCACCTCTGGAGAAAACTGCCAAAATATACAATTTCAAGGTAGGTAGTTTCTTAATGTCTCAACAGAATGTCCTGAAACTCTGACAGCATTTTTCAAGTATTCATTAAATCATATTCAACTTTTTTTTTATAGTGATCACAAAATGTATTTTATGAGTGTTTTAAACATCTAATGAATTCTTCCAATCCAGAGCCAGATTTTGCAATCAACATGTCTCTTGGTTTGACAATGAAAAGTGATCCTGGAACCCAAAACACTGTGGTGAGTTGGTGAACTGCAAATACACTGGCACAGGAAAATAATCAGTTAACTCTAATCAGAATTTGACCTTTTTTTTCTTTTCAGGCATGTGGTCCAACTATTCCAAAGGACTGCAAAAGCTACACCATGTACAATGGTGTGTGTTTTCAGATAGACCAGTACAATAGATTTGGACCTCCAATCCCTTCTTCCATTGACGGTAACAGCATACTTATATGATTTGAAAATATACTTATGTTTCATGCATGCCCACAAATACAACATGGGCAGTGGGGGTCACAGAATGAACAAAATCTAATTACTTTCTTTTTTTTTTTGCAATGTAAGCTTTGATTGATACATAGAGGAGTTTAGTTGAGACAACATAAAACAGAGTATAATACTTATTGTCATTGCATGTGCCACATATAATAGAATTACAGTGTCTCTTCATCAAGAACTGCAAACCATACATGTACATTTGAACCCCCACGCCCCTTAAGAAGAGAAACAGTGCTTGTATTCAGCAGACTGGTTGAGTTGGCAAATAGGACAAAATTTGTAGATTTTAGTTTTTTTTATTAAATGTAACTACATGTTACTAGTTTGAATTTGATTGAGTTAATTAAAAAAAGAGTTTTATTTTTTTTTATTTTTCTTTGTTTAGTTTTAGTCAAGTTAAACAACCATGGCCTGGTGTCACAGGCTGGGTCTCTGAACCAGCGCTCTGAGTATATTTTTTTATTCATCTCATGTTAGATTTGTGATTATAGTTCATGTGTTATTCCTATTTAGCTTTCAGTTGAGGTTAAAGTCAGCCATCATTTATGATTGTCTCCTTGGTTTCTGCGTTTGTAAATGGTAAATGGCCTGCATTTGTATAGTGCTTTACTCAGTCCCTAAGGACCCCAAAGCGCTTTACGCTACATTCAGTCATTCACCCATTCACACACTGGCAATGGCAAGTTTGTGTCTTGTCTAACATCTGAAACACACCGGCTGACAGTCTAAGAGTGACATGTTTCCTTTTCTTTGTTTGTGATTTCTTATAGCTTCCAGAAAGAAATACAAATAACTGCAAAAACTAGTGTAACTAATAAAAAAGTAATTTTTTAACAAACGAAATTTGAAATTAAGAAGTGAAAGTTTTTGTTTTAAATTCACTGCAGACCACAAAGAAAGTTGTTTTATTTTGTTATGCGAGTTGTGCTAAGTCTTAAGTGGTGTTAAACATTCAAACACAGGACTCAATTTCAAGTTAAATAGGGCCCAAAAAAGAAGTGAAAAGGAGATTTAAAGGGAAAACAATGATGTTAATATTATTCTTCCAGAATACCAAGAAATTCAGTCTTTTCCACAATAAGGGCACAGAGAGCAGTTCAGAAACACTAAAAGAGCATTCCTTGCCCATCTCTTTGACAGAATGCCTGATTGGAACAGACATTGCCTTTCTGTTGGATGGTTCAGGGAGTGTAAATCGTCAAGATTTTCAAAAAATGAAGACCTTTGTGAAAAACCTCGTTGGGTCATTTCTCTCAAGTGATACAAAGGTGAGGAACTGCACTGCTATTCTCAGTTAGACATAGACATTACAAGTACATGTAGCTTTTTTAAATTTCCATAAAATATGGGTTTTTTTCTCATGTTTTCCACTTATTTCTCTGTGCATGTTTTTTCTTCAGTTTTCTGTTTCCCAGTTCTCTTATTCACCAATGGTCCATTACTACTTTAATAATTTTTTCTCATCTGGATCATGGAAATCTAACATTGATAGAATTACACAACTACGTGGAGGAACTTACACAGCTAAGGCCATTGAACACGCTGTGTAAGTGCTGCCAAGATTTTGCATGTTTATTGTGTGATCTTTTTATCCAAAACACTGATGTAACCTTTTTCAAAAGAGTCTAGTGTTTGTGGATGTCTATACAGTTAATGGAGCAAGTCAAATATTAGATATAAAAACTGTACTTGTAGAGCTATATTTAACTGAAATCTAAATTCCCTGTTATGTTAGAAGAAAATACTGTTAGAAAGCAGGGTACGATTGTTATTTAAGAGGTTATTTTATTTAACCTGTAAGACAACAAGATGAAAGATGAACTGAAACTCTATTTTCTTCATTCAACAGCCAAAATGTTTTTACACCACAAAGGGGATCCAGATCAAATGCAAAGAAGGTGCTAATAGTTATAACTGATGGAGAATCTCAAGACTCAAATCGCTTACCATATGCAGCACAGCTAGCTGAGAGTAAAAAAATAGTTCGATTTGCTATTGGGGTAAGTACCTGTTCATTGAGCCTGTAAAGTTAACCTAATTTATACATTCCCAGCAGGTCCCTGAGGTCATGTGACCAGGGCTTGCTGGTTGTCCAACACGCGAGGCTGAAAACAAAAGGCGACAGAGCTTTTGTAACTGTGGCCCCCAGATTGTGGAAATCTCTCCCTTTGAGCCTGAGATCTGTGGACTCCGTGGTTGCTTTTAAAAAACAGCTAAAAACTCGTCTTTTTAAACTTGCTTTTGGTTGACTTTTATTTTTAGGTTTTAGCTTCTGTGAAGCACTTTTATCTTGAAAGGTGCTATGTATATAAAATTTTACTTACTTACTTACTTATACAATTTAAAAAGTACAAACATTGATAGGAAACTGATTGCTATGGGTGATAGACATGTAAAAATGGCTATTATAATGTATTTAGATGTTATCATCTATAAGAGCATTTTGTTATTTTGGGGAAATTATGAAAGTACAGTATACAAACTCAGTACTCATTGCAAATGCAAGTATACTTGGATCCCTTTGGTTTAATAGAGAAATAAATCCACACAATATAATAACTTCAATGTGTGTGTGTGTGTGTGTGTGTGTTTTCCCCTCTAGGTGGGGGATGCATTTAATAAACCTGAGGCAAAACAAGAACTGGACACCATTGCATCTTTTCCCTCAGACAAACACGTGTTTCAAGTTAGGGACTTCAACGCACTTGAAATAATAAGACAGAACTTAGAGAAAAAAATCTCTATCGAAGGTACAAACATAAACTTGCTTTGTTGACATTTTCTGGAGTAAAGGCCTGGTAGAGCATTACAATGGAGAAAAAGGAATTTGGTGACTGGTGGGATTTATTTCTAAATTACTTTATTTTTGGAAGTTTCTGATTAATAAATTAATTTATAATATTAGGAATCCTCTGTTTTCATTATTCCATTGTTTGTTTTTGGCTTCTCAGATATCCCTAGTACTTGAGATCTCCAGTTCTGATTACATTTTAATACTCTCTGTAGTATTCTCATCAGTGTTTCAGTGCTGTGTCTTTCCCCTTCTCTTACATGTCTACAGACATGTCTGTTACGCATGTCTCTGCTTTTTTTTTTGCTATTTCAGTTGTTATTTACTTTTATGAATATGGTTATTGTCTTTATTTCAAACAACTTGAATCAAAGCTGAAAATGTGCACAGCTTGAGTCATTGTCCAGAAACTCGTGGTCCTAACTGTATTTAAAATTTATAGCAATTCTTCCATCTGAAGTTGATAATTTTGTCTTTGTCCATTTGTAAAATGACCAAAATACACTCTGACACGCTTTCAATAAACAGCAAGTCATTATTTAGAATTATACCATATAATAATAGCATGAATGAGCAAATCGGAATTTATTACAGTCTTTTAAATTTGTGTTTATTTTTGTGTTTCAGGATCTCAAACCAGTGGGGAGTCACTGAGAATGGAAATGGCTCAAGAGGGATTCAATGTAGCTTATGTGCCTGAGGTAATTAAAACCACTTTAAACTAACCAGACAGTCAAGTGATATAAAAAAAAAAAAGGGCAGCCAAACAAACTTCAGATTTTAAAATAATTTCTATGAATTCAATATATATCTATCTACACTGCAGGGAATTCAAATGTCTATTGTTGGTGCCAACCAGTGGACGGGAGGCTATACTCAATTTACAACTGGGTATGACAGGGTGAAAACATACGAGATGCCATTGGAGCCTGACAGTTATCTTGGTGAGAATATTACACTGACAACAAACTAACTGTAAACATAGCTATGCTGTAATTATTATTATTGGAAGAAATATAAAAACTGAAAAAAATATTCAAAATGCTGAAGGTGTATATGCTAAAAGCATTTTAATATCAGTCACATTGTTTTGATTGTCTGTTACTTAACATAAAATATGAAACAAATGGCTACAATTAAAATAATAAAAACAATAAATAAAAAAAACCTGGAAAACCCAGAAGACTGGAATAAGAAAAGACAACAATAACAAATAAATTTAGGTTTAAATGACCAAAAACTGCCCTCAATAGTAAGATGATAGACAAATGGGTGAATGTATGGTTGGATGGATATGCTCACTAGTAAGTATGTTGGGGGTTCCTTTGTGATTCAGAGTATAGAAACTGTAATCACTTTAACAAATAGATTCAGAATAAAATCAGGTGAAGACTTCTTTTGGTCTGCAGACATCTGCAACATGCAGTAGGCTTAAGGCAAGAAAAGGGTATGTTGAAATAGAAGGCTTCTTACTGCAAATGATGGCTGAATTATAGGATACAAGTAAGTTTTTTTGTTTGTTTTAATCTGGTATATTAGACAGTTGTTGAAATATGTAATTTCAAACTTTGCTCCCTGCAGAGGTACTTTAGAAAAATCTATACAATTCGTCTATGTTAGCCACATTTGATTTTTTTAACTAATGGCTTTGACTGCTTGACTGTTAAATTCTAGGTTACTCCATGGCAATTGCTAAAACCCAGCGTGGCTCACTGACCGTTATTGGTGCTCCAAGGTTCAAACATAGAGGAACAGTGCTTGCTGTGACATGGAGTTTACAGGTCTCAACAGCTAACAGACAAAGCTTTATGAAACAAACGATTGAGCCGTTTCCGTGGCAGGTACAGCTTTACAGTATAAGACGGACATGAAAAATAAACTATAATCAAAACCTGTATTATTTTTATGTATCTGATGTTTTTTTCTTTAATAATTTGTTCCTTACACAGTATCAGACTGGTGAATATTTCGGGGCAGAGGTGTGTGCCATGGACATAAATAATGATGACATCACTGATCTAATCTTTATATCAGCCCCAATGTACATGGAGCCTGATAGAGAGGGAAGAGTTTATGTTTGCAGATTAACTGGTTCGGTAAATATATTTAGAATATTTAGAATATTTTATGTACTACAGTTAAATTAATCAGTTTATTTGCCAACTTTCTTAATGATCATAAAATATTAACTCTCTTCCTTTTAGTTTGTGGAGTGTAATTTTGATGATCCATTAGTACTAAGAGGACATGCAGCTGTCAAAGGAAGGTTCGGCTCTTCTCTTGCTGTACTGCCTGATCTAAACTCAGATGGATTCAGGGATTT
This sequence comes from Perissodus microlepis, assembly GCF_051167445.1. Taxonomy (NCBI): domain Eukaryota; kingdom Metazoa; phylum Chordata; class Actinopteri; order Cichliformes; family Cichlidae; genus Perissodus; species Perissodus microlepis. The sequence goes on from NC_140468.1 coordinate 16,520,135, forward strand.
GGCAGTTGGAGCACCTTTGGAGAATGACGGTGAAGGCAGCATCTACATATTCCACAGTGAAGGAGGACGAATCAGTCCTACTTACTCACAGGTGCACAGCATCAGAGAGCTCACAATGATGTCTAAACTCATCTATCATGTAATCTCAATATTGACAAAATCTGCAACTTGATTAGATAAAATATTTCCATGTACACAGAGAATTACTGGCTCTGAGGTCCAGTCAGGACTGAAGTTCTTTGGCGTGTCAATCAGTCAGTCATCTTTTGACCAGAGTGGTGATGGACTGCCTGACTTAGCGGTGGGTTCAAAGGGTAAAGTTGTTTTATTGAGGTAAGTCCAAGACAGTCCAATCATGTGTTATTGTTGGCAATGTTTCTGCCATCTTAAAAATATTATTAAGTGACCAAAAACCTTTAAGCAGTAGTGATTTATAAAATGTGTTGTGCTTACTTTTGTGAAATCGTGTTACTAATTCTGGTGAGAACACCACTAATGATACCCAATGTTATTATGTTATTAATTATGAAGGTAAAAGTAGTTCACATGTATATTACTACTTTCCAGATCAAGACCCATAGTAATCGTGAAAGCTGACGTTTCATTCAGCCCAAAGCAAATCCTTACTCAGAATGTTGACTGCTCAAAACCACTCGAGAACACAGCTGAACTCTGCTTTACCATGAGCAGAGTGTCTACAGTCAACACAGGTTCATCATTCTCCTCTCCTTTTCTAAACTACAAAGTCACTGCCCATCAGCTTAATGTTTTTTATTCATATAAATTCATAGCATTGAAATCCATTTGTGATTTATTCCAGCTCAAGCAAGGATTCATTATACTTTAACAGTGGATGCCACTCGGAAACCTCCAAACAACCGAGCATACATCAGTGGGAAACAACAAGAGCAGTCTGGATCATTTACTATAGACTTAAGAAACAGACAGTGTTCAACTGTAAAATTCTATATTGAGGTAAAATCTAACAATATCTGGAAAAAAAACAAAACAAAATATAAACAATACAATACAATCAATTGATTTCAATGCAAAGAGTCCTTTAACACTGAATCTAAACCATTCATCCCTCTTCTTGCAGGCCTGTCCTGAAGACTCTCTCAATGTGCTTTCCAATGAGCTCAAATTCACATTTGATGGTTTATCTTCCAACACAGATCCCAAACCAAGTCTGTCCCCACAGGCTAAAAGAACAACCATTCATCCTGTAAGTCTATTAACAAAACAACTTGCTCCACACCCTGAATTAAAATTCTTTTGTCTACAAGCTGCTAGGCATCAGTTTTTGGAAAAATGAGTCCTACTCTACATAGTTCTTTACCCTAAAATTATAGTTTCTGTCTTAGATTATACACTTTAAATTGTTTCCCTGAGCATCCAGAGGACCAAGATGTCTTCCATAAGTGGATCAAGAATATTAACAGAAATTGTTTTGTTTCCTGTAACAACAACACAAAGCCTCCACTAAATGGCAGCACACAAAAATTGGTCATTGGATTTGGCTATACAATGTTCAAATTGCAACCCGTAAATAAAACATCATGTAAATACTTTTTTCCATCATGCTCTCTTCCACAGTTAGGGTTTGAGATCAACTGTGGCAATGACAACAAGTGTGTTGATAACCTGAAAGTGGATTTCAACTTCACCAGGTGTGGCAGAATTACAAGACTTGAGCTTTGCTTGTGGCTTTCCTTTTCCTTTGTTCTCATCCTCCTTTATACTTTGCCAGATCCTCAGAGATTAAAGTGGGCATTGATGAGCTTTTGAATGTCACAGTCACAGTGGAGAACAGAGGTGAAAACTCCTACAACAGTCATGTTATTCTCACCTACCCAGCTGGACTCTCCTACAGGAAGTTCACGAGTCAGCAGGTAAGGCATCAGGATCAAGTCTGTATCAATTCATCACTGATCTGCTGCTCTTCCAATCCATCTAGCAGTCATTTTATTTTATAATAAAGGGAAGAATTGAGTGCAGCTCCTTGGACAGTGAAGATGGTTTATCCCGGGGAAGGACAGACTGCACTATTGACAAGCCAATTTTCAAGAGCAAAACTAAGGTTTGTTTGTTTTCTTTATACATAAAGTATGTCCTAAGTTCTGCATAATTTAGCAAAAATTATTACTCAGTCTTATCTCTCTCATTCAATTAAGGTTTTCTTCATTGTTTCCTATGGAATTGACAACAACAGTCTACTTGAGAAGAAGATCTTTGTCACTGTGAATGCCAGCAGGTACTGTCATTTTGGTACATGTACTCCTCATTAAAGCAATATCCCAGACACAATACAAATATTTTCAATTCTCTCTTTCAGTGGAAATCAGGAGCATGCCACTACAAGTGAACTTTACAAAAAGAAATGGATTGATGTGAAATACAGCATTTTCATGACATTTGAAAAGTATGTGCTGTTCTATTTAAATCTATCTATCTATCTATAATTGTTTTTCTTTGTATTTAACCTTAAAAATATATCTGTTTAGCTCCCTCAGTTACAACAATTTCACATTTGGGATGAATAGTTCGCAGAAACCAGTTCAACAGTCAGTCACGGTGAAATATACCTTCTCCATAGATTTTTATTTTTTTTTAAATGTATTGTGTGATATAAACCTAGCTATAAAGCTTGTAATTCTTTTCTTTTCTTGTTTAGATTACAAATGATATCAGAGCGCTTAATTTCACTGTGGTGATCAGGGTTCCAGTGAAGCTTGGTGAAAAAGACATTTGGGTGGATTTGAGCAATCTACAGGTAATTTATATGCCAGAAGATTTAGCTGCTGACCCCGAAATGGCTCAAGCTTAGCTGTGGGACAGATGTATGTGAGGACCAATCACACTGGCACTTAAATGTATTCCAGATCACAGACTGTCAGAGAGGAAATGATGAAGAACCACTTTTCAAAAATGTTGTTCCTCAAATACTGACAAATAAAGTAGTTGTAAGTACACCTCTGCACATTAGCTATTGAAATGTAAAATCACAGTAGATTTTAAAATTCAAATTGTACTGAGTCAAGACAAGTGTTCCATTCAGTCTTCTTTAAATCACCAACAGGACTGCTCTGTAGCCAGGTGCAGAGTGTTCAAGTGCAACACATTCCTGGAAAGACGGATGAAGAGGACATATGAAATATCTGCCAACCTCAGTTCAGGATGGATAGAGCAGGTAGTTGAAGGGAAATTTGTGTTACATGTTTCATTAATATATATATATATATATATATATATATATATATATATATATACACTGTATATAAAAAGAATTCCCCTCTCGCCCCTGCGGGCGGTCTATCCTTCAAGCGACTGTCCTCTACCACAGGCCTGGGAGCTTGAGGGTCCTGTGCAGTATCCTTGCTGTTCATAGGACTGCACTCTTCTGGACAGAGATCTCAGATGTTGTTCCTGGAATCTGCAGGAGCCTCCTGCCTAGCTTGGGAGTCACTGCATCTAGTGCTCTGATTACCACTGTTACCTTCACCCTCCGCATCTTCTCAAGCTCTTCTCTGAGCCCTTGGTACTTCTCCAGCTTCTCATGTTCCTTCTTCCTGATGTTGCTGTCATTCAGGATTGCTACATCTATCACTACAGCCATCTTCTTCTGCTTGTCTACCACTACTGTGTCCGGTTGGTTAGCCATCACCATTTTGTCCATCTGTATGTGAAAGTCCCACAGGATCTTTCTGGATGTCAGCCACTTCCTCTATCTGACAGTGGTACATACCGTGCAGGGGCCTGTCCTTCCATGATGGTTCCTCCTCTTGCTCCTCATTCTTGGGTTTCTGCTGCCTGGGGTATTCACTGAGCAAGTGGTTGGTTGGGGCCACTTTCATTATGCATTCATGGATGTTCTTTGTCTCATCCTGGAATGTGGTTCTGACACTCACCAGTCCCCGGCCTCCTTTCTTGCACTTAGCATACAGCCGCAGGATGCATGCAAGGTCAGGAGCTTCCTCATCTTGATCTAAATGACTTCTATCTCCTCCTTAGGCAAGCTTATTATTCCAGCAGGATCATGGGCAGGGTGTAGGTTTTGATAGCCCAGTGTAGGTGTTGTTCTTACCGTTCAGCTCACCCCTCTGGACTTCCCTGACCCGCTGCAGGTACTTTCCTAGCATTATGTTTGGACACACTTCAAAACTATGAATGAACACATATGGAATTGTGTAGAAAAAAATGTTTGAAATAACTCAAAACATATATTTTAGATTCTTTAAAACAGCCACCCTTTGCTTTGATTACTGCTTTGCATACTCTTGACATTCTCTCAATGAGCTTTGTGATGTAGTCACCTGAAATGGTTTTCCAACAGTATTGAAAGAGTTCCCAGAGATTCCAGTCACATCCAACTACCAGCCAATAACCACCCTCAGTACCACATGGAAGCTCCTGTCTGGCTAAAATGAACAGGCACATTGCTCAATACATGAGCAGGGCACAGAAGGGAATTGGCAAGAATACCAGAGGCGCAAAACACTAGCTACTGGTAGACAGCGCAGTCAGCCAAGACTGCAACACTAGGGTGACCAACCTGTGTGCTGCCTGGATTGACTACAAGAAGGCCTATGACTCGATGCCCCACACCTGGATGCTGGAATGTCTAGAACTGTAAAAGATCAACAGGACTCTAGGAGCCTTCATCATGAACTAAATGGGAATGTGGCGTACAACACTAGAAGCTAACTTCAACCCCATCGCACAAGTCACCATCAAGTGGGGGATCTACCAAGGATATGCACTGTTGGGCACAGAGTGACGAAACCTGCAGCTTCAGAATTTGTGAGGTGTCGGCTTTCAGCACCCGCAGCGTGTAAATGTATGTGCTGTCGGGTTAACGATCCGCTCTTTGTGTTTATATCTTTTTGCGGAATCTGTTTACCTGCTCTCATTTGTCTCATTTTGTATTTTAAATACGTAACGGCGGTACATCTATTCTGTTACTCTCCAACACTGGCTACCCTATTGGGGTAATAATCTTGCCAAAGGAGGAGAAGCCACTGATATCAAGACAAGGAAGCGCCTGACCATGCATGGAGGGTTTCAGCCCAAGGCCAGCATCCTGAGGCTGGACTTGGCGTGCCTAGCAAAAGAAGTTTGGGAAACACTGGTATACAGAAACATCTGTGTCAAGTATGGCCTGGAAGTCCCGAGGTCAAAATAGGAGACACCCCCTAGGGTGGTCAAGAATGACCGAGCGAAGATCCTGTGGGACTTCCACATACAGACAGACAAAATGGTGATGGCTAACCAACAAGACAGCCATCTTCCTCTGGACAAGCAGAGGAAGACGGCTGTAGTGATAGACGTAGTGATACCAAATGACAGCAACATTAGGAAGAAGGAACTTGAGAACCTGGAGAAGTACCAAGGGCTCAGAGAAGAGCTTGAGAAGATGTGGAGGGTGAAGGTAACAGTGGTCCAAGTGGTAATTGGAGCACTCGTTACAGTGACCCCCAAGCTAGGTGAGTGGCTCCAGCCGATCCCAGGAAATATCTGTGCAGAAGAATGCAGTTCTCTGAACAGCAAAGGGACCAGCAGGACCCTCAAGCTCCCAGGTCTCTGGTAGCAGACCCGAGCTTGAAGGATAAAGACTGTCCACAGAGGCGAGAGGTGAACACACATTGTTCCTGTAGATGTATGAGTAACTTGGTAAATGAAATAATCTAATGTATGGCCAGCTCATTCTATTTTTTTTCTTAGATTGAACTTCAATCTGCCAAATTCCTCTTAACCAGCACAGTCAGTCTTGAGTACGACAAAAACCAGTACATCTACTTTTCAACAGGTTCTGACAACCCTCCTGTTCATAAGGTGAGTACACATTCTTGTCTATTGTTTGAGTTATTAAGAGCTTCTTTGGCATCGACATCCTGTTTTCTCTCAGATTGAAGTTGTGGTAGAAGTGTATCCTGAGCCAAATTTCACCAAAGAAATTATTGGAGGATGTCTGGGAGGATTGGCTTTTCTGGCTTTACTCACTGCTGGCCTGTACAAGGTGAAAGACACTTCTTACACTTTTTCAACTAATCAGTTATAAAGGTTTTAGAGAACATATCCTGTTGAAAATAGTTTAAAGGTTATTATATTTACTCATATACCTTGATTATTTTCATTAATTTTAATGCATGATTGTTACATTTTGGCTTTTTTTGCACTCCTAGGCTGGATTTTTCAAGAGCAAATACAAACAGATGATAAATGAAAATGCTGCAGATGGTCCGAGTCCTGGGACTGATGCAGGCGCAACCCTACCAGAGTAAAAAAAGATCACATATGCAGTTGTACATTTAATTTATATGAAATCTATAGACCCTCCGGATAGTTTTAGGAGTGAACATGGTAGGTACAAATGTCCATTCTACTACATTTGATTGATCGAACAAAAACAGCTTGCTGTGTCTAATATCACTCATTCAGTTTCCTCACTTGTGGTCAAGACATTGAAAACAGGGTCACAATACTATATTTTGTGAGGAATCCTTCTGCTCACCTTTCAATTTAAATTACTGCAAACATTGTACAGTGAAACTAATTGTCATGCCATTATGTACTGTAAAACTTATCAAATTCAATAGATATAGTTAAAAAACACTTTGCTTGCTTTAAAAAACTGAACTTGTGAAATGTGACTTGCTTTGTTGAGAAATAATGGACAGGGTATGCAATGTTTTAGCTCTGTGATGTGACTTTGCATAAAAAGTATTTCTCATATGTCAATGTTTGTTATTTGCAATATGTAAAAAAAATTTTGTTTTGGTTTCATATGATTAAGTTATAATTAGAAAGATAACAGCAGTTTAGATTAACCATATACTCGTATCATAAGTTTATTAAAAAAAATCATTTTTATACAACATATTGTCATGTTGTCTTTGATGCGTGGTCAATCATCCAGATAAGAATTACAAAGGTTTAAAACATTTTAGTGAAGATTTCCAGTTAAAAAATAATTTAGAGGTTACAATATTCATTTATGTAGCTTGGTTATTTATTTTCATTTTTACTGCCACTGAAATTCATGATTGCTTGATTTTTTTCCCTTGCATTCCTAGGCTGGATTTTTCAAGAGCAAATACAAACAGATGATAAATGAAAATCCAGCAGATGTTCCAGGTCCAGGGACTGATGCAACAGCAGAATAACAAAGATCACATTTTTTAGTTGTAGGTGTAAACTAAATTAATAGGATGAATATCTGTGAATATACCCTCCTGATATTTTTAGGAATGAATATTGTGCGTATAAATGTCAGTGCTACCACGTTTGATTCGCTAAACACAAACAGCTATGTCTGAAATCACTCCATCCCTCACTTACTAACTATTACCTATAACAGAGTTTCCTATCTGTTTCCTATCATCTTTCATAGTCTTTTTTCAGAACCAGGAAATTGTTCAAAATACAAATGAAAAAAGCAGCACTAATATGTAACAGTAAACACTTTAGAAGAGACACTAAGAGATTCTGATTTACCAACCTAAGTTTGTATCTGAGCCAGTGGCCATCTCGTGTCCAGAGACAGGAAGGAGCTCCTTCGTCTCTTCTCACCTCACCTGTGCCTTCTTCATATGTAGTTTTAAAAAGCTTCTTAGATCAGTTGTTAAAGCATTTTAACTAGTTAGTCACCACCAGATATCCCTGCTTTGAAACACAGCTACTGGAGTCCCTGGTGGTGTTGAATCCATTTTGTTGGACCAATCAGCACAGGTTCTTAGGTTTGCTCAGCTGTGATTGTTTCTTCAGATTTGAGTAGTGAAGTGTTTTAGTGAATTCACCCTTGATAACTAGTGAGAAACAAAGACCTGAATACATTTGTCCTTTAATAATCATGATAATGCCATGATCACATGAACATATTTTCTGAAATGTTGTTTAAAGTGAAATTTTATTTATTATAATCCTGAGCTATACAGTGGGAAAGGATCTCAATCTGCGTTGTAAGTGTCCTCAAGTATCTAAGTTCAAATGCACCACTAAGTGTTGTCTGGTTGTGGTAGCTCTCTTATTTTGTAAAAAAAAAAAAATACTATCAGCTACTCCATTTTCACAAGGTTTAGCAAAGTTTTATGTCAGATGCCCCTCTCCTAAGGTTTCTGGAATTGAACCTGTAACGTTTTGTTTGTCAGATTAATGCATAAATCATTACCCTATTGAGCTACATTTTCCACAGCAAAATGAGGTTTAGTTAATCCTGTGTTCCTGCAAACTTTTAAGTCTAATGGTGTTTTTTCCCCTGCTTCCCAATGTTCCCTGTGTGGTTCAAGTGTGGCTCCCTTCTCAGTCAACTTTTCTGTTTCTGTTGAGCTGGTCAATTCCACCTGAAATCCTTCACTCCTGAATTCTCTGCATGAACTCACTTGCCTGTTCGCCCTCCAATGACTCTGCCCACCGACACAAAAGAGAGCAGTGACCTCTCATTGAGCATACTCTGAGGACAAATTAAGTAAACCGCCCCACTCACGTTATAAATTATTTTCTGGAACATTTCTGTGGAACCACTGTTTGTAGACTCCGCTAACCAATGAGACGCTGTACTTCCTCTGTCAGTTAAATCATAGAACAGATATAAAATTATTACATACTTCTGTTCATTTAGCTCCTTACAATTTGACGTATAGCACACATGACATGGCAAATGTATTTATGCAACAATAGCACACAAACACACACAGAAATACATGCATGCACATACATATGCATGCATGCATGTGTGTAAGGAATTTAGTGCAGTGTGGGGGATGTATCACTGATTGGAATTAATATGTAATAATAGGTACAAAAATTTGCCTGACTGTGACCAGTGCGCAGAGAACAGTAGAATCTTTTTAACACAAATAAATACAGAACTGTAACTGTAATGCTCTTATTGAATTTAGTACAATAATGTGTAATATTTGATCTTACTTCTGCAGTCCAATTTTGAGTTTGGGGGAATTTTGAGTTTTTTTAAGAATGTCAAAAAAGTAACTGTATAGCTTGTGTCACTCAAGAATGTGAGTTTGATTGATGACCCTAGCCTTGACCTTCTGACCTTATCGGAAGTACTCCGGAAGTGACTAATCGATTCCAGATATGTGAGTAATATGATCCATATGTGTGACTAATCACATCCGGCGGGAAAAAAAAAATTATGTTTTGTCCAGAGAGGGAGGGGGTCGTTCCTGGGGGGAAGTTCAGAGATAATTCCAGGGGCATGGAAAGTTCAGGGGGGTAACACAGCAGATTTCTGTCGAGTCAGCGGAGATCATGTTCTATAGGGAGACAGAATGATCGCGGCAGTGTTGGGTAAGTTACTTTTAAAAAGTAATTCATTACTAATTACTTAATCAATATTGTATTTAAAATACTTATCTAATTACTGTGTCTGAAAGTTAAGTTAACTAAATACTTTTTAAAATCCTTATAAACCTTGAGTGGACAAACAACAGAAATGAAACTCTTTAAATAATTTTTTTTTTTTTTAAAGACGGAGACTCTACAGTACGCAGCGGTAGCATGTCTTCCACAATGTAGCCTGCAATCATTTTTTTAAGCTCACCTTCAGATTCTTTCTCTGCTGCTGAAGTAAAATCAAGTTTTGCCTGCTTAGCAGGAGTTGCCGCGGTGTTATCCATGGATGATGAACAAGGATCACTCAGAAGTGTTCGTCTACGCTCTCATGTCAGGCGCTTCAGTAGATTACTCGTGCTATTAACAACGGCCAATAGTTTTTTCTCCCCAGGACAAAGCTTAAATATTGCTGTAATGTTCTTGTCTGCTTGTTTTAGAAAAGTGAAGAGACGGGAATATGTCAATTTCATAAAACAGCCACTTGTTTCAGCCGAGTCTGACATCTTTTGCTTTAGAATACGACTACGCAGCAAACTTGCGCGAAATGACGTGCAGCTGCACTACAACGATGTTAAAGCAGCAGAGTTTACCTTTACCTTTAGAAGATAAATTATTGAAATTAAATAATGATATTCAGCGAGTTTAATTATATTACAATGTAACGCAAGTACATTGTAAGTAACTGTAATTAAAATACCTAAAAATGAACAGTAATCAGTTACTCTACTTTTTCAGTGGAAAAGTAATTTAATTACAGTAACGCGTTACACCCAACACTGGATCGCGGCAGTTAGTTTTTCACAGACAACAGTTGAACTCATAGTTTGAATTCTGTTTAGCACACCAAGTAAATGTTTCAGTATTAGTATCAATATTATGACAAAGATCTTGATAACCATTTTCACCTACAAATGTAACCATTTTCTTGGTAAAGACTGAGGGCTATTTCTTTTTACAATAGCGGATTTATTTTACTTTCTTATATTAACCTTATTACAGATGCAATAAAATAAAGATAAAAATAAGATTATCTGACTAATAATGGATTGCATTTATATTGCGCCTGGTGGAGGCAGTGCTTGTAATGAAAAGAAAGACTTTCTATTTACTTGTAACCTAGCAAAGAATTTCATACAGGCTGCCCACTCATCTCCTTGTATGTGTAAAAAAAATAACCCTTAGTGAAAAAAAGCATCGTGCCCGTATTCAAAAATTTAGCGTCCCAAATAATTTTATTCAAACACCCTGATGAGGTATTTTGGTTTTGTGAGGTAAAGAGTTTTTCTTCATTTTTTGAGCTACTTTTACAACAGGTTTTCTCGTAGCAGAAAACGCTCAATAGACAAAAAAACAGAAACCCTAAAAGAAAACGGCCTTGTTTTATGCACACCAAGGAGGAGTCAACAACCCCTCTAATATTAGTATTTCTATTGCTTGTAACCTAGCAAAGAATTTCATACAGGCTTCTCCCTGAACGTGTAAAATAACCCTTAGTGGAAAAAAGCATCGCGCACATATTCAGAACTCGGTCCTATTTAAACAATTAAAACAATTTCTCTCTCGGATGAGTTATTTTGGTTTTGTGAGGTAAAGAGTTTTTCTTCATTTTTTAGAAGTAATTTTACAACAGGTTTTCTCATTAGTAGACAATGCTCAATAGACAGAAAATGGCCTTGTTTTACGCACACCGCGGGTCAATAAGATCTGTTCATCCCGGTCAATTACCTCCGAGAGCTGGGGATGCTTCAACTTCCTCCATCAGGTACCAAAAGCGTATGAGAAAAACCCCAGAGAACTTATTCTTTTTTTAAAAGAGAGAGAGAAAGAGAGAGTGAATCGATCAAACTTTTCTACAACACGTTATACCACTCCAGGTCGGGAGAGGCTATATAGCATGGACCGGTCGGATGACTACGCCGGATGGAAGCATGACCGGAAGCTTGGCAGGGACTTTCCCTTTGACCTTCATCCTGCTCCATGATCAAACCATAAATGTTTCCTCAATATTGCTGTAATGTAACGACGAAGTTAGTTTTTTAAGATCAGACAGGGGTCCAGTCCCAAAACATTCCTTACACATTCCCACAGACTTGAGTTGTCACCGAATTTGCATCTGTGGCACAAATAAGCTTCAGGGACTGAAGTGTTTTTTAGAACCGACCTTTAGAGGCCTTTGACACTTGAACGTTGGCTTAATTTTTACCCAAAGAGAAATCTGACCCTCGGAGACTAATATCAGATAAACAAAAACAAAAACACGATACTGTTTAGGTGTGGTGAACAGTAACCACTTACCTCAACTTTGATGTTTTGTTTTCTCAGCCATTTTTTCTGAAAAGAAATAAACATGTTACAAGGACAGATATGGACAGTTTCGACACAACGCACATTGCAGAGTAGGAGTGGGTTTTGATAATCGATTTATCGATTAAAATCAATTCTGACTTGGATAACGTGATATCCATTCATAAAAATCCTGAATCGATTTTTTAATATTAATTTATTTTGCCCCAAACGCCAGAATCTCAGGTTAAACCTCACAAAATTTCAACAACCACCAAACAGCTAAAACGGTAAATGAGAGCAGGTACACGGATTCTGCACAAAGAGGTAAACACAAAGCGCGACCCGCTGACGGATCAGAATCAGTGAGTTGTCGCCTTTCTCACCCGACAGCACCGTGTCCGTGCTGTCGGGTGAGAAACGACGGCACCGTCAGCTGATTCCGACGTTTCGGCGGGTCGGCGCTTTGTGTTTACCTTCATTTTTGCGCTGATTCTAAAGCTGTTAGTTTTATCTCTCTCCAAACAATATTGACCGAACCAGCAGCAAAAGAAGATCCAAACTACGCTTCACAAAAACATCGTCATGAATTCACTCTTACTTCTGCTGTTTTGCTTCCACCACCATAAAATCACACTTCATGCACAGCTCTCTCTCTCTCTCTCTTTCTCTCTTTCTCTGTACTTCAAGAACAGTTTCCCGTCTAAAAATCTTTTTTCTGCATTATTCGCTTGCTTGTTACGCACAAGTCTACCGTTGTTTACAGCGCTGTCGGCCGCTGTTTTTTTTTTCCTTTTACTTGCTTCCGGAAAGAAAGCCTAATTTCTGCTGTTCAATAGGCTTTTGAACAAATGTAAACTTAAAGTAAAGAGCAGTGATAAACGTCCTGACTTAGCGGTGGGTTCAAAGGGTGCATACAGAGAAAAGGGTACTTATCAAATTATATTACCCATAGTTTATTTGTTAAAATTCTTGCTGACCATTAGAAAAATATTTTTTCTGGTTAATTTACCACTTGATTTAAAATGCCCTTCTCATTACGGAAGCAATAAATGTAGTTGGTTAAACACCTCGAACAACAGCCTGTGTGGGTTTGGTTCAGATCTCAAAATGAAATGTGAAATGCATAACAGTAGCCTTATTCTAACAAATAATTTCCATTGAGAAATGGAAATGCATTTAATACCCCAAATGCTGGAGATTTCATAACACACTGTGTAATTTAGCACTGCTAACATGATGGACTAGTTATCAAATCAAATCAAATCACTTTTATTGTCACATCACATGTGCAGGTACACTGGTACAGTAGATGTGAGTGAAATTCTTGTGTGCGAGCTTCACAAGCAACAGAGCTGTGCAAAGTACAATAACATAAGAACAAGCAAAATATAAGAATGGCTAAATCTGAGAATTATATGAATAAATATATGTACAATATAAGAGTGTATGCATATTACTGAATGTGTATACTAAATATGTATGTCTACGTGTGTGTGTGTGTGTGTGTGTGTGTGTGTGTGTATACATATTTTACAAATTAAATAGAGTAAACAATAAAATAAAATATATAAAATATACAGAGGTTGGTAGATATTGTGCAAAACAAGTGGCATTTATATACAGTGTGGAGTGCATAATGTTGAAGTTCCAGTAGTGAAGGTGAGGTGTCTATGACATGTTCAACAGTCTGATGGCCTGGTGGAATAAGCTGTCTCTCAGTCTGCTGGTACTGAACAGTTTATGGCTGGGGTGACTGGAGTCCTTGATGATCCTCCCTGGTTTCCTCAGGCACCGCTTCCTGTAGATGTCCTGGAGGAAGGGAAGCTCACCTCCAATTATCCGTTCAGAACACCACACTACTCTCTGGAGAGCTTTGCAGTTGTAAGCGGTGCTGTTGCCATACCAGGTGGTGATGCATCCAGTGAGGATGCTCTCAATGGCACAGCGATAGAAGGTCCTGAGGATGTGGGGGCTCATGCCGAATCTTTTCAGTCTCCTGAGAAAGAAGAGGCGCTGTTGCGCCTTCTTCACTGTACTGACCACGTAAGATCCTCAGCCAGATGTACACCAAGTAAGCGGAAGCTGCTCACTCTCTCCACAGCAGCGCCGTTGATAGTGATGGGGGTGTGTACTTCTCTGCACCTCCGGAAGTCCACTATCAACTCCTTTGTCTTTGCGACGTTGAGGGTGAGATGGTTGTCTTGACACCAGTGGGTCAGGGCGCTGACCTAATCCCTGTAAGCCGTCTCATCACCGTTGGTGATAAGACGGCTGACCTCCTCCCTGTAAGCCGTCTCATCACCGTTGGTGATAAGACCCACCACTGTAGTGTCATTAGCAAACTTCACAATGATGTTGGAATTGTTAGTGGCTGTGCAGTCGTAGGTGTAGATGAGTACAGGAGAGGGCTCAGTACACACCCCTGTGGAGCACCAGTGTTCAGTGTGATGGGGGATGAGGTGATGCTGCCCAGTCTGACCACTTGGCGTCTGTCAGACAGGAAATTAAGGATCCAGCTGCAGAGGGAGCTGCTCAGTCCTAGATCCTGCAGTTTCCTGTCCAGCTTCGAGGAAACGATGGTATTGGATGCTGAGCTGTAATCTACAAACAGCCTTCTCACATACGTGTCTCTCTTCTCCAGGTGTGAGAGGGCAGTATGTAGTGTCAGGGCTATGGCATCATCAGTGGACCTGTTGTGGCGGTATGCAAATTGTAGAGGGTCCAGTGAGTCGGGTAGTGCAGAGCAAACGAAGTCCCTGACCAGCTTCTCGAAGCATTTGCTCACGATGGGGGTCAGGGCTACAGGTCGCCAGTCGTTCAATGAGGAGATGGTGGATGATTTGGGTACAGGGACGATGGTGGCCATTTTGAAGCAGGCTGGGACTACAGACAGAGAGAGGGAAAGGTTGAAGATGTGTGTAAACACTCCAGCCAGCTGAGCCGCGCATGACTTGAGGACGCGGCCGGTGTTCTGGGAATTTAGCCTAGCCCGTAAACCGTCCTACACGTCGTTTCTGAGCATGTGCGCGCATGCGCACAACACAAAAAGGGAAGCTAAGCGCATCCGGCTGTGATTTAATGCTACTCCACGCTACTCCGTTGTCATATATATCACATATATATGTAAATGTCAAATATATGTATCTGTAAATATATTCAGTAAATATATACTGTAACTCTAATGGAGTGAGTTCATTGTCAAAGTTTATATAGTCAGGTGTTCCAATCACTTCAAGGGTGACAGGTGTATAACTTAAGCACCTTGGCATGCAGACTGCTTCTACAAACAAGTGCCAAACCATGCTACCTTTGTTAATAAGAGCAAGAAGCATAATTCTGATGGGAGGAATTACGTGCCAAACCATGCTACCTTTGTTAATAAGAGCAAGAAGCATAATTCTGATGGGAGGAATTACGTGCCAAACCATGCTACCTTTGTTATTATAAGCTAGAAGCATACACTGACGGGAGGAATTACGTGCCAAACCATGCTACCTTTGTGAATGTGACCTACAAGCACACTTTAATGGGTAAAAAGAAGTGGCAAACCGTCCTGGCTTCATGAATATGAGCTACAAGCATACTCTGATGGGCAAAGTTAAGTGGCAAACCGTCATTCCTACTTAAAATTGTGCTGGAATTACTCTGTGACATCAGAAAAGTGTATAAACTACTTAGGGAGGAAATTTTAACAAAGTAGGATGTTTTTTCAGAACACCGTTCTACCCATTTAAATTTATGCTGGAATTTTTGTGTGGCAGCAGAAATGTGCATAAATTACGTACAGTAGGACATTTTGCCAAAGTAGGGCAGTTTGTCATAAGCCAGCGTAAAATTATCCTACTGGTAGGACGGTTTGCCAAAGTAGGACGGTTTGTCAGGGGACACCGTAAAATTATCCTACGGGTAGGACGTTTTGCCAAAGTAGGATGGTTTGTCAGAAGTTGTATTGCGGAGTCCGATAGCCAGGTTTCTGTGAGGCACATCACGCAGCAGTCCCGCATCTCTCGCTGGAATGAGATCCATTTAGTCAACCTATGAATAATAAAGTTGCGCCTTTGGGACACTGATGGGGCAAGAAAATGGGTCTCTGTAAACCTACATAGACATTCGATTAAGTGATTTATGAGGAGGAATGATTCCATAAAGCATTTCTGATCAAGTTAAAAAGCATATTCATATATGACTCAAAGCTTTTTGAGGTTTGTAAATTTTGACATGTTTGTAGAACAAAGGAAAGTGTTGTTATTAATTCAGGTCAGCACATACAATTTAGGGGCAGCTTTTAGTTTGGTACTATTTAAAAAGAGCCAAATCTTGTTCACTCGTGTTTTCCTACTTTCCAGATCAAGACCCATAGTGATGGTTGAACCGGAAGTGTCATTCAGCCCAAACCAAATCCCTACTCAGAATGTAAACTGCTCAAAACCGTTGGAGAACACAGCTACAATCTGCTTTACCATGAGCAGACTGTCTACAGTCAACACAGGTTCATCAGCTTTTTCTGTAACACAAAGTCACTGCCCGTTTATTTTTAGTGTTTGCACATTTGTAGAGTTTAAATCAAACTCTGATCTATTTCAGCTTAAGCGAGGATTAATTATACTTTAACAGTGGATACCACTCGCAAGCCTCCAAACAACCGAGCTTATGTCAGCAGGAAACAACAAGAACAGTCTGGATCAGTCATTGTTGACTTAAGATAGAAAAAGTGTTCAACTGTAAAATTCCTTATTGAGGTAAAACCCAATAACAGCAACAGAAAAAATAATACAACCAGTAAAGTTCAATTTCCATTTAGTTTTTAAGAGTCCTACTACAAACCTAACATTGCTTTCTTCTCGCAGGCCTGTCCAGAAGATGCTCTCAATGCACTGTCCAATGAGCTTAAATTCATGCTTGATGGTTTGCCCTCAAACACAAATCTTAGGCCAAGTCTTACCCTGCAGGCTCAAACAACAACCATTTATCCTGTAAGTAACCTTTATAGACACCTTATTAACTGAAGTGAAGAGATGGCTTTAGTTTGATCTTACTTACTTTAATGTCCTTGGGCAAGACACTTCACCCGTTGCCTACTGGTGGTGGTCAGAGGGCCCGGTGTCGCCAGTGTCCGGCAGCCTCACCTCTGTCAGTGCGCCCCAGGGTGGCTGTGGCTACAATGTAGCTTGCCATCACCAGTGTGTGAATGTGTGTGTGAATGGGTGGATGACTGGTTGTGTAAAGCGCTTTGGGGTCCTTAGGGACTAGTAAAGCGCTATACAAATACAGGCCATTTTATTCTTACCGTGCAATTGACCAATACCTTTTGGAGAGGAAAAACCATAGTTAGAAAAAGTGTCAGTGGCTTTATCTATATTGTGCTATTTAGTCTGAAAATAATATAAAAACTTTTTACATCATGCTTTCTTTCACAGTTGGAGTTTGAGATCAACTGTGGCACTGACAACAAATGTGTTGACAAGCTGAAAGTAGATTTTGGCTTCACCAGGTGAGGCACAGTTACCAAATTAGAGCTGTTATGTCAAAGGGTACAATAAAATTGACTACAGTTTGCACAGTTTATTAGTCTATATTATCTTGTCTTTCAAATTTCAGTTCCTGAAGATAAATAAACCTTGATGTGAACAGAAAAAGAAAAACTAGCTTTTCTTAGAACATGTTGTTAGTGGCATGTTTTATTTACTTCTCACTTAAATTTAAATAATACACCATCACTAATAGTAAAACTGATGAAACATTCAGTTGTTCTTTGGATTTTGTGCTAATAAGCAAATTGGCACATTAACTCCTATAATAAAAATGCCACCCCACATAACATAACCATTGTTACCATTCTAGTAATGAGCTCAAAGCTATACTACACTATATTACTGTGGGATCACTTAGTAGTAAGTTAAATGGTAGTAGTCTTGCTTTGTTACGCACTTTATTCTCGCCCTTCTTCATAGGCTGACAGATCCTCAGTGGTTAAAGTGGGCATTGATGAGCTTTTGAATGTCACAGTCACAGTGGAGAACAGAGGAGAAAACTCCTACAACAGCCGTGTTATTCTCACGTACCCAGCTGGACTCTCCTACAGGAAGTTCACCATTCAGCAGGTAAGGTATCAGGATCAAGTCTGTGTCAGTTCATCATTGATCTGCCGCTCTCCCAGTGCATCCAGCAGTCATTTTATTTTATAATAACGGGAAGAATTGAGTGCAACTCTTTGGACAGTGAAGATGGTTTATCACGAGGAAGGACAGACTGCACTATTAACAAGCCAATTTTCAAGAGCAAAACTAAGGTTTGTTTCTTTATATCATTGGTACAGAACATCTTTTATCATTTTTGGTCTATAATTTTTTTATAGTTTAAAGACAAAGAGGACTAATTCTCATATCTCTCAATTAAGGCTTCCTTCATTGTCTCCTATGGGATTGACACCACCAATCAACTTGAGAGGAAGATCTTTGTCACTGCAAATGCCACCAGGTACTCTTCCTTTAGTCCAGGTATTGCTCGTTTATGCCATAGCCGTACATAAACAATAAAACTAATTTCAACTTTCAGTGGAAATCAGGATCATGCCCCTACAAGTGAACTCTACATAAAGAAATGGATTGATGTGAAATACAGCATTTTTATGACATTTGAAAGGTACATGCTTTTTTAATTTGACATAAAAGAAATCACTGAGAAATTAACAAAAATTGCCCTGCATAATATTTATATAATGTTTTGAATATGTCTGTTTAGCTCCCTCAGCTACAACAATTTCACATTTGGAACAAATAATTTGCAGAAACCAGTCCAACAATCAATCAAGATAAAATTGAACTTCCATCTGTATCTTTAAAAGTTCATTGTGTGATTTAGACGTAACTGTAATGCTTGGTTGCTCTTTTCTTTATCTGTTTAGGTTACAAATGATATCAGGGCACTTCATTTTACTCTCATGATCAGGCTTCCAGTGAAGCTTGGTGAAAAAGACATTTGGGTGGATTTGAGCAGCCTACAGGTAATATATATTTCTGAAGATTTACTCCAAAAATGTCTAAGGATGGATGCATGTGTTAAATTAGGAGCAATGAAACTTCAGTATATCAAATGTATTTCAGATTTCAGACTGTCAAAGTGAAAATGATGAAGCACCAAGTGTCAAAGATTTTGTTCCAAAGATACAAAAGGATAAAGTGGTGGTAAGTATGCCTCTGCACTTTAGCTACTTACCTGTTTAAACTGAACCATGTTATAGATTCTTAAAGTAACATTAAAGTGGATGAGAAACTTGTTTCATTCAGTTTTTAAATCACCCACAGGACTGCTCTGTAGCCATGTGCAGAGTGTTCAAGTGCAGCACATTTATGGGAAGACTGCAGCGTAGGACACATGGAATCCCTGCCAACCTCAGTTCAGGATGGATAGAGCAGGTAATTGATGGGAACTCTATGTTAAATGTTTCATTAATATTTTTCCCATCTGTTCCTGAGGAAATGTTATAAATCTTTAGATAAAATTATTTCCCTGTTAAATCAAACAACACCTGATTCAGGCTCAGCTCATCCCATTTTTCTTAGATTGGACTTCAATCTGCCAAATTCCTCTTGACCAGTACAGTCAGTCTGGAGTATGACAAAAACCAGTACATCTACCTTTCAACAGGGTCTAAAAACAATCCTCCTGTTCGCAAGGTGAGTACACATTACTTTCTCTTTTTTGGGTCAAACAGAGCTTGAATGTCACCCACATTCTGCTTCCTCATCTTTCAGATTGAGGCAGAAGTAGAAGTGTATCCTGAGACAGATTCTACAAAGGCAATCATTGGAGGATCCCTGGGAGGGTTGGCTTTTCTTGCTTTACTCACTGCTGGTCTGTATAAGGTGAACCTTTTAATGAATTCCACAGTTTTAAAACTTTTTTTATAGAACATGTCCAGTGAAGAAATAGTTTAAAAGTCATTATATTCACTCATGTCACTTATTTTCAGTAATGTTTGTTACAACAATTGGTAAATTTTTGTATGGTTTTTTTTGCACTCCTAGGCTGGGGTTTTCAAGAGTAAATACAAACAGATGATAAATGAAAATCCAGAAGATGATCCAGGGACTGATGCCAGTGCAGCCCTAGCAGAATAATAAAGATCATATGTGTAGTTGTAGTTGTGTTTGTGGGAACCGTTTGTGAAAGCAGCAACTTGGTGCTTTTCACTGATATTAGCGTCACTACGGTAAACCTAGACAAGATGCCACATGGAAATCTTGGCAAAGACAGACAGAAAGCAGCGGGGGGGAAAAAAAAGCAAAACAGTGACAAGAACCCAAATACCCAATAAAATGTTTGTTTTCTGCATGTCTATATGTCTCTAGAGCTCCATCACACTCACTCACTTTCTCTGCTCTCAACCATCCTTTATCTTTACTTACCGAATACTGCAGGAGCATCCAACTCCAGGCCTCAAGGGCGGGTTTTAGATGTGTCCTTGATCCAACACAGCTGATTCAAATGGCTAAATTACCTCCTCAACATGTCCTGAAGTTCTCCAGAGGCTTGGTAATGAACTAATCATGTAATTCAGGTGTGTTGACCCAGGGTGGGATCTAAAACCTGCAGGACACTGACCCTGGAGGCCTGGAGTTGCCCACCTCCTTGAATACTGTAATGACCCTAACTCACAGAAAAACACTGCTTCCAGGAAGCGTTAGAATTCTTTCAATTGAGCAAATGATTCAAGAGTTATGGGAGTTACAGATGTTAAAAAAAAAAACAAAAAAAAAACCCCAAAACATTGCAAAACACCTGCCCAACGCCAGTGACAGGTTAGGCTTTAGAGGGTTAAACAAATTGTGTCTGAAATCACTCTCTCCCTTACGCTCAAGGTAAATTTCACATTGTACCTTCCAAAAATATTGGTGACTTTGTCTTTGCAAAGTTATATTATATTTCATTAGTTGTCTTACACTTTCTCTGCAATGAAACTTTGTTTCAATTCCAGCAAACATTGTACTTTTTTTTTATTTCATGGTGAAAAGAACTTTCATGTACCTTAACTAAATAGATGTGTTTAAAAGCACCTAGCTGGCTTAAAAAAACAAACTTGTTTAATGTGACTTGCTAAATTTAAGAATAAATCACAACATATAAAATTTTTAAGCTTTCTGATTTTAATTTGCATTTTAAAAATCATTTTGTTTATTATTTGCAATATGTGAATAGAATATTCATAAGCATAAGCATAAGTCCCTTGCAAGTGCTGATATTAAGTTTTTCTTCAGTTTAACTTTAGTATTAACAATTTTTTGAATAATATGAATGGAGGCTTATGAAGAGTGTTGACAGCTGTCAGTTTTACATTTCAGTCCAATAACTACATCAAACCAATCACAAACAATAACCAAGAAGAGTATGTTATTACCCAAAAGTCATTGAGCTGTATTTTCCACAGAAATGCTCTTTCTTTTCTTTCTTTTTTTTTTTTTTTTTTTTTTTTTTTACAAAGAATTTAGCTCTGTGTGTGGAATATTGCAATACCTGGAATTTGTTAGCAACATGTATAACAGGTAGGTAAATTAGCTTGGTTCTATTGAAACAGAGCATAACCTTTGGCTCACCAAGTCAAACTGCACATTGCATGCCTTTCATTTTCCCTCTGATGTTGATTAAATATGATTTTTGTCCTTTGAATGTATTGTATTGTATATTGTGTACAATGGTCCCACAAGATTGGAATTCGGTGAACTGAAATACTAATAATATCTAAAAGCATCTATTTTAAAAGCATCTTTATATATTAAAACAAAAAATCAACTATTTTTTTTTTTTTTTTTTTGCAAAATGTTGTGTATAGTAGAAAAGTTGCAAGCTTATCCCTCTCAGTCTTTAGTACTTTCTTTAAATATATGCTGTTTCTAGCTCCAAGACCATGAAGAAGGCAAGCATAGCCCCTCATAAGTATGCTTAAATTCTGGTGACTCTGGAGGTATAGAGTAAGTATTCGATTGCAGCAGCTATTCTATAGTTTTCCAAGTTTTGTAAGAACAAAGGACAGTCCTGATGCTCTCTTGTATGTCACAGACATTTGTGTTTTGTGAGTGTATAACATTCTCACTGCGTACTTGTCATTGAATCCTTGGATATAAGTAGGAAGTATTTAAGTAAGTATGACACCTCAATTATGTCTCAGACTGTGTATCAAATCAAAAGAGAGTGAACATGGGCCTTTAGATGGATGTCTCAGAGTCAGGTAAAGTCAGTATGTCAGTACTGACACGGACACTGAAAAGAAATATTGATTCATCCAGCGAGGACAAGTATAAGGTAGTCCCTGAAGTGGAAATTACCTTGGCACACTGATGATTCCAAGTATGTGTCTCTTTGTTCTGTATTCCATCCACTGATGAGAGGCTTTTTTAATTTCCAGACTGTGCATCCATAAACCAATGGATGCACGGTCTTCATTTCAGTTTTATTTATTTATCATGAATTCAAAACAACAGTTGCCTCAAGCACATGATACTGTAAGGTAAGGACCCTACAGTAATACAGAGAAAACCACAACAATTAGATCACCCCCTATGAGCAAGCATTTTTGTAAGAGTGGGAAATGGAAGAACTGCTTTATTCTATATAGTTTTAGCATATCAGTTACTTTCATCCACATTTGGTGGACAAAAATGGGGGGAGGAGAAAATTAAATACAGTTGAAAACAAAATCATTACCCCCACCCCCTATGAATTTTAATGTTTTTGTTAAAAATTTCCCAATTGCTTTCATAAGGGATTTTAAATATAGCATTCCCCATCATACTTTATTATTAGGCCCCTGAAAAACTGACATTTTTATTCAGTCAAAACTACTGATGTGCAGTGATGTGCTTTGTAATGCTCAAATCTTATAAAATCAAGTTAAGACTAGGAGTCATCTTCCAATTTCACACACACAGTTATGGTCTGCATTGCCACTTGAGAGAATATCATACCCAAAATTAACGAAATTAGTTTAGACTTGAGAAAAAGAATGTTGATGATGAAGCAACATATCTAATATAGGCCTATTTGACCAACTCATGCTGCATGCATAATAAAGAATAAGCAAATTATCAGATTTTCTGACTTACAGGAACTGGATGAGATTGCAAAGGAAGTCAGGCAAAATTACCCTTTTTATTTTTAGGCTTCTTGTAAGGAGGATGCTTTAAAGGATGATCTGCTGATTTCATCAAACAAGCATGAAATGAAAACCTTGCAAATTCTTTTATATGCATACTATAAACTGGAAATTGATTCTCTATAATCATATTTCTTATGTACAACTGAAAGGGACAAAAATTGAGTATCATCTGAGTAAAACCATCTATCAATTTATTTTCACTACAGTCAACAAGAACTGAAGTTATTTGGTTAGTTATTTTTTTTAATTATTATTTATGATTAAAAATAACTTCATATGGGAGCAAAAAAAACTCTCCGGAATACTTGCTGTAAGTGCTATTAGTGTTTATTTTTTTTAAAAAAAGGACTGGATCCCCCCCCCCACAAAAACCTGACAATACTCTCAACCTACATAGGACTTCCTCTGATCGTATATGTGTAAATGTATGGGATCAGTCTAGCACTGTTAATGAGGTACATACCACTTGGACTGGCAGTACTATTACTGAAAATACAGTCACTCGAGCCAGCTGTCTAGTTAATCTCAAATTCCCTTTTGTCTAAAACATTTTCAAAGAGTAGTTGTTGTTGAGTCTGCGCTTCCACAGACCCCGCTAGTTTAGAGACTTATTCCTTGTGAAGAACGAAAACAAGACAGAACATCTAGTTCAGAACATCTTCAACCGGTCTTTTACTCGCTAACGAGGAAAGGCTAGTTCAGAACCAGGCTGTGGAGCTTAACGCTCCTCACCTGTCTCCAGCCCAACTCCTTCAAAGTGTAGCCCTCCTCGTAACCTTTTATTCCCATGACAGTTACAGTTTACACAACACAACACAAGCACCTCCCACCGTAAAACCCCCCAATGGTTCTAAAAGACAAGGCACTATGTATGTATGTATGTGTGTGCAGGTGTATGCATCTCTATGCATGTGCAAGAACGTGTGTGTGTGTCATGGGGGTGCATTTGTATGACCTCCTGCTCACCAAAAGGATCATAAAAGCAGGAAGCTTACAACACAAGATAGGATGTGCCTAATAAAACCTCCCCCAGCACCAGAGCGGCTGGAGAGGTGGTCAAAGACAAAGGAATGTCTTTGATCATGCTGCTTGAACTAAGACTTTACAAATTTAAGAAACACAATGACAACATTCAACAATTTGATTCCAACAGTTGTAAAATGGCTAACTGATCTTCTGCAGAGGATGGGTTTATTTGTAGTTTTATTCAGGATTCACAATTGATGACAGTACAGAAATACAGTACAAGCAGCTGCATGACCTTCAGCTTTCAGGTTCTGCAGCACCTTGTTTGGATTCATAAGACAGACACTCTCTCTACTTTTAAGACTAGGCATAACACTTTATTTTTTGATCCAACATAGTTTTAGGTATCAGGTAACCCTGAGCCAGGGCTTCCCATGATGCAATTGTTTTTATTCATGCACCTACTTTTACTATATGCATTTATACACCACAGATAAGCATTAGTTGTTATAAATCTTTGACCCTCTTCCACAGATTGGCTTTCTTCCCGTCTCACTCCCTTCACACAGGCTCAGTGAGGGGCAGCCATCTGCCAGATGGTTAATTAATTGAAAAATTTTAATTAGCTTTGAGAAGTCACTGTATAACTTCTGCATTTTTTTTATATGTCAGCAGAATTATTACCTCACTTCATTTGTCTAATAAAATTGACCGGATAGTTTGTTGCATGTTGGGGAATGGCTGCAATCTCAGCATTGTAAGATGTAAAAAAATATACTTTAAGGCTTCTTCTTCCTATTCGTGTTTGTTCCCTTTTCACGTAAATGGCCTCCTCCCCATTCAAACCAGCATTTCTATAAGTTAACATTTATTTTCACAGACAACTAGTCACAAAGCGTTGTACACAAAACAAAATAAATCAGCAAATTAAATGTCATAACAAAGACAAATAAATTAAATTAATAAAAGTATCAACAAAAAGCCTGGTTAAACAATAAGATTTTCAGCTGGGTTTTACAGTAGTCCACAGAGTCAGCTAAATGTCATTGTAGTGTGAGAATGTTCCAAAGTTGTGGTGCCACAGACTGAAAAGCTTTGTCCCCCTTCGTCTTTAATCTCATACATGGAACAATCAACAGATTCTAAGCCTGTGACTCATAGCCAAGTCTATGAGTAGCAGTGTGCTTGGTAAAAAGCTGGGATGAATAGTCTGGAGCCTGGCTGTTTAGTGTGCTGTATGTGAGAGCAAGAATTAAAATGAATTCTAAAAACATAACGAATGTGTAATGAATATAGAATCAGACTCGTGTAACAAGTGTCACCTGGCAGTTCGCTGCCTTCTATCAGGTGATTGGCGGAGGAGCTCTGAAAAGGTAGTGGGTGTGTGGGGTGAGGTCTGGTCTTCTGTGGGAAATTCCAGAGGCGGTTAACTCACTATGGTGCGAGTGGGTATATTGTTCGGTAAGAGACTTTTGCCATTTTGTTTGGATATATTATTATTTTGGTTGCCCATTTTTAATGCGTGTTGTTGGACTTTTTTTAGTGTGACCAGGAGTTTTAATGGGGGAATTGATCAAGCTCTAGATTGACTCTAAGGAAAATGATCAATATTGTAGGTATACTGGGTGTTTGTTTTAGATCTGTGATTTTGAATGGTTTAATGAAACTGATATTTTATTGGGTAACATTTTACTCTATAATTTTGTGTTTTGCACCTGTTCTTGTGCTGTGTCTGATGTCCTTTTTTGTCATTTTGGTTGATTTGTAATTTTGTTTTGGTTAGTCCGTCCAGCCGTATAGGCTGTTATGATTTGAGGGGAGTTTTGTAAGGGCGGACCCCCCCACCCCTCTGCCTTTTTTTTTTGTTTTGTTTATTTGTCTTTTGAATTCGAGAAAGATATTCATGCATTTATTTCATCCAAGGTTGACCACTGTAACAGTCTTTATTTTGGTATCAGCCAGGCTCTGCACTCTCGTCTTCAGCTTGTATAGCATGCTCCAGGCCATCTCTTGACAGGCAGAAGTAAACGCAACTCTATTTCTCCAGTCTTTGCTTGTTTACACTGGCTTCCAATACGTTCGAGAATTGACTTTAAGATTCATTTGTTAAAAGTTGATTTGTTATTTAAAGGATTTATTCTAAGGTTCCTAGGTTGTTAGATTAAGATTATTAGATTCCCCCTTGTGTCTTTGCCCCATCTCCCTCTGTCTCTCTGTGTTTATTTAATTGTGAGTTCTTGTGCCTTGCTTCCCCTCCTGTTTTTTTCCATGTTTCCCCTGCTCGTCATGTCTGTGCTCTCCATGCTCCTCTGTTTTCTCTCTCCCCCTCCAGTTTGCGTCTTTGTGTACTTCCTGTTTTACTTTGATAGTCTCCCGTCAGTGTATGTCATGTTGTGCTTGATCCTGCCCTGTCTCGTTAGGATTATTTGTGTCAGCTGTGTTCTCCGTGTCCTCCATGTCCCTCATTAGCTTTCTGTGTATTTATGTCCACGTCTCCCTCAGTTCCGTGTCGCATCCTCCCTCATGGTTTTGTACCTCTCTGCGTTTCCCCGAGATGATGATGATTATTATTAGAATTTTCCTCAGTTTAGTTTTGTATTGATTTGCATCCAGCAATAAAGCTGAAATGTTTAGATGTAAATTTAGAAAAATGGGAATGAGAAGTAGATTTTGTAAGCAGGTCAAAACCAGGAGAGGAAGGAAACATTACAGTAAATTCGGAACATTGGATTTAGCAGTTGAGCAAAAGGAAGTAAGAGTCTGACCAATTATAGGTTATAAATTGGGAGGAGTTATGGTCATGGTGTCAGTTTTGTTGGTGTGTAAGACAAGGTTATTGACACAAAGCTAATCACTAAACCAGGTTAAACAGTGGACTAGGGTGAAGCCAGCCAGTTTAAACTGCAATTCGGTATTGTTGTTTTGGGTGGTCTGGGAGCAGACACAGTTTCTAAGGGGGTGGGGTTTGGGGAGGATGGAAGAAGGAGAGACTGGTCCCAATTCTGGATAGCCACATTTTTTTGTGGGGGGCGGGTACATATTTGGAATTAGGAAATAACATCATAAAAACCATATGTTATGTAGTGAGTAAAAGCCACCAAGTAACCACTAAGGGCCTCTGTACTACCCGTGCACGCCCAAAGCTCTTGCAGGAACGAGCCCAGAATAAACGGGTCAAGATCAGCCAGGGTACATTAAAGTTTATTATTTTAAAAGAAAATACAAAGGGTTTGCAATAGACCAAAATCATCACAATAAAAATGTCGCTAATGACCACAATATACTCTTATTGGTTCAACCTGCCAGCAATGTAACTATCACCTGAGGGCAGCCCCAGATGCTCGTTTCTTTAAAAGAAACAAGCCCACCCCAAATAAATATGAGCCCAGCAGAACACTTATCACATGCATTAAGTGTTTTAGTTCAGGCAATAATTGGTAGCACTACAATCACTGCTAATGAAACTTAATCACAGCAAATCCACTCGGAGCACCTCTGCGAGACCTAATCTCCTTAAGGTAAGAGCCCAGCTCAGGGATTGCACATTGCCCAACTAATATTGCACCAGCCCAGTAGAGATAAAAACAAACCCAGAATAAAAAAGATCAGTTTTAAAAGGTGATCCTCTAAAACCGACTTGGGAGAAAAACACAATGAAAAGAAGGAGGAAAAAACAGTGACAAATTCACACGTGCAGCCTGTCCTGCAGGAGGCAATACAATATAAGTTAGATTGCAGTGCATAAATATCCTTTCTTTTAATGTCAAAAATATTAAATTAACATACCTCCAGCTGACTATTATGTTTGCTGCACAACTTGAATGTGGTCTTCTAAAATCAATACTAAAAAGATGAAATACAATAAAAATCAAATACATTTCAGCAAACTTAAAAAAAAAAAAAAAACACTAAAAGAAAAACAGCCTGTACTTTGAACCTCTGCAGAGATTTACACTGACAGTTTGTGTAGCAGACAATGGAAACTTCTCAGGCTCTTCAACTTCTCACATAACCATTGTTCACAGCCACTTGTCAGTGCAAATGAGAGAAGAAGAGCACCTGCTGCTACTTCCTCTTTTATACCCTCCCTTGGGTCCCCTGGGTCTTAAAGCCGTCCCCATTACAGTTATGCTTAACTTGTTTGATTAATATTCAAAACTTAACTTGGCTTTAAATTAGAAAGAGAAAAAAAATAGAAAAAAAGACTTCAAAGAAAAACAATGGGACATTGTGATGTTTTCTGATAATGATTCACCTCATAAATCATGTCACAATGTTCTTACCTATAGTTAAGTTTAAAAAATATTGTTAATGGTACTTTATATATGCACTACTGAACCTGTATTTACTTAGTATTTGATCGATACCAAAATCAACCATATCAACCATACCAAATTCAATATTGCTCGCCAACACTTCCCAGTTCCAGTGGCAATGATACCCTTACCTCCTTCAAGTAGGAGGGGGCAAGTCTTTCTGACTGAAAGTCATGGCTTCATATTTTGGAGGTGCTGTAATTCATTTTTCTTAATTTCTTTTACAAGAAGAGGCTTTTTTAATCATACTATGGTCAGTGGGAAAGATATTGTAATCTGGTCAAATGTGTTTTTTTTTTTTTTTTTTGGCTATTGATTATTCTAATTATTATTCATAATTACAGTAATTTCATCTTGTGGCTCCAAAAGTAATAAACTTCCAATCTTGTTTATTATATCTGTTTTTATTGTTTAATTAAAACCAAGTTGATGATTTTTTAGATAAAATGTAAACGACACCACCACAGTGTTGTGTAGCATCAAAGACACAGTGTTATTAATACTGTAGCAACTCCTACATAAGAGTTCCTCTAACTGACTGTTTTAGCTTTGAGAGGTTGCTTTATGAGTTCTGCATTTTTGATTTCAGCTCACACTATCAGCAGAAGTAGGTTCACGTTCATCTATCATTACCCTCGTTCCTTGGGAGTGACAAAATGGACTGGATAATCAGTGCTACATTATTCTTGTCAGGTAAGACAAACTGGTGCCTTCAGATTTATTCTCAATTATTATCAATTATCAATGTCTGCAAACAGTAGAAATATGACTGCTATTTTAATGGTAAATACAGCAGAGACACATTTTAAATTTAAAAAAAGTACAATGAGTAGTATTAACCTTTTCATGCATGAATCATGACAACTTCAATCAGGATTGTTTTTAAATTATTTTTATCTTTAGGCATGAAAAAAAAGATTTTTGAACTTCATTTTTTAAACATGTACTTTTCAAAGAGGTTTTTACATGTTCACTTAGATGAGCAACTGATGTGTATGGAGTGACACATCAGTGTCCAGTAGAGTGGTTTATGCGCAAGTAAACCATCAACACTGACACAAATACAAGAAAACAGCCTTTGAATAGCTGTCCAGTGTATTGAAATCCACTATGCGTGAAAGGGTTAAGATCTAACATTGATTGTTAGTTAGTGAACCTATATCATCTCGAAATACTTTTGTAGAGCTCATTTCCTTATATTTTATCCCCTGTGAACCAAACTACCCTCTGAAATGTGTGATAAGCTCAGTGACTGTATGTGTAACTTCTGACTGTAAAAATAGCTTCATTACCAAGATGTTTCTCTGTTATAGAAGTGTACTGAGTGAAAAAGTATTTCATAAGTCATCATTATAAAAAAAATAAATTCTTGATTATTAATAAATGATTAAACTTGATTAAAACAAGCTGAAATAATCCAAAATAATCATTGTATGAAGTTATGAAGTCATTATATAGACCTGCCTGTTTTGTTGAGGTCTACAGAAAATGTGAGGCTTACTTACTGTATGGTATTCTGACACTGCACCCAACTTTCCTACTGTGGTTATATTTTATATTTAATGTAAATAGCATATGCAAGAGTGAATAAATGCTGAGGGGATCCTATGAGAGTCTTTTATTTAACTCTTCTAAGGCCATAGCAAGAAACAGAAGTTGAGTCTCATGCTGATGAGGTATAAATATTAAATATTTTTAGATTCTGGAAACTACAAAATCATGAAGCTGCTGCTGTTGTTGTTGAATACTGCTGCATGCAGAAAAACAGGAAATAAAAAAAAGTTAGCATTATACAGTGTCATACTGACTGCTTTTAACATCTAAAAAAAAGGAAGACTTTGTTTAACAGAAATAAATAACTTATACTGAACAAAGACTTTGTTATGCATGGTTGCAGTGGTATGAGATTTTCACTGTACAGTAATCATATCAGAAAATGTTTAAGTTTCTGTATTGATATGTGACTTTGGCGCTTCCTAGTGTTAATGAAAGAAACCTACAGTTAAGAAAAGAATTAAACCAACTCATCGACTGAATTAGTTGCTTCTTACTCTTATACTGCATATAAACAATTATAATTAGAGATGCTATAATGACATTATCATTCTTTACAGTGGCTCTAAAAATGTTATTGATGCTCTTCCTTCTTTGATTCTCAGTGTTAAAAGCTGCAATTTGTTTCAATATTGATCCTGTGGCTTGGAAGACCCTGAGTAACTCTGCTGCTGGTTTTGGCTACCAGGTGGTGCAGAGACAATCAGAGTAAGTCAGGACATGCATTGTTATGTTGAAAGCGGGTTTACAGCTGCATGTTTACCATTACTGCTATTTATTTTTTATTTATTTACCATCTCTGTTATGCTATATGGACATATGGAGTTTATTTAATTAGAGTTTGCTTTCTAGACTTACATGATTGACTGGATTTATTTTGTTAGTTTGCTCGTCAGTGCTCCACTGGAACAGCATTCACAAAATGGAAGAGGAAAAATATACAGCTGCAAAACCTCTTCCCAAAACTGCCAAAATATACAATTTCAAGGTAGGTAACCATTCATTTCTAAATGTGCTAAAACTCAGATAGTATTTTGCCATAAAAATAGATATCCATAGATCCTGTCGCATACATTTGTTTAAATCAAATCACAGTTACAGTAGATTTCCATATTAGATATCTTAGTATGTAACGTTCAGCCTTAAAAATGAAAGAAACTTTCCAGCTGATGATAAAAACAAGAAAAAATTTCTTAAATTTTGACAATAGTGACGAAGAAAAGTAAAACTGAGTTTTGTTTTGCATTCCTTCATTTTGAAAATATACCAGATGAAAACTATTGTTTATCTCAGTTTCCAGTCTAGACGATACCACTTCTTATAGTTATCATGAATTGTGGCACTTTGTAGTTCTCAATTTGAATATTGTTTTCTTCCTCACACAAAGTGTATTTTAGGAGTGTTTTAACACATTTGTAATGATTTCAATACAGCACCAGAGTTTGCAGTCAACATGTCGCTTGGTTTGACAATGAAAAGTGATCCGACAGCACAAAACACTGTGGTGAGTTACTTAACTGCAGACATTACCAGTGATTGTATCTCTCTATATCTATCCCTATATCTGTATATCTCTCTGTCTCTCTCTCTCTCTCTGTTCTTTAAATAGACTTAAAGTCAGCAGATTTTAAAGAGTTATGTCGGAATTTCTTCCCCCCCCCACCCCCGATTTGTTTGATTTTATATAGAGTTAATAATTGTTTAAGTGACAAAAAATACTCAACCTGCTGTATTATGGCATCTTGACTTTGTCTCCTCTCAGGTGTGTGGTCCAACCATTCCAAAGGACTGCAGAAGTATCACCATGTACAACGGTGTGTGCTTTCAGTTGGACCGTCATAATAGGCTTGGACCACCCATACCTTCTTCTATTCAAGGTAACAGTAAATGGTCTTTGCCTCTCTGTCTCTGTCTCTCTCTCTCTTACACACACGCACACGCACACAGACACCATTACTCCTGGTACCTGATTACAGTTAGTGATGCCCTCTAAAATGTTCTAAGGGGACACTTTAAAGGGACTATGTTTAAATGTGTGGTATTCACTGACCCTTGGTAAAGGGTCAGTGAATGCCATGCAAGATATGAGTTTAAAAAAATATAATTTTGAATCCATCTCTTTGACAGAGTGTAGAACACAAGCAGACATTGCCTTTCTGTTGGATGGTTCAGGCAGTGTATATAATACTGATTTTCAAACAATGAAGAAATTTGTGAAAGATCTAATCGAATCATTTCTCTCAAGTGACACACAGGTGAGCAGCTGTTGTCTCTCTGTCAGTAAAATCATAGCAAAGACATAAAATAGCGACATTTTTATTTATATTAAGTATTTTTTCTCTCTTTTTCAGTTTTCTGTTTCCCAGTTCTCTACTTCACCTGAGGTTCACTTTTACTTTAAGAAATTTTCCTCATCTGGATCAGTGGAGACTGACATCAATGACATCAGTCAACAGGAGGGAGCTACTTACACAGCCGAGGCCATCAGATATGTTGTGTAAATAATGCAGTTATAATAGTGAAGAAGTGCAGATACATTATTGTCCAGTTGATTTTTTTCCATAAATCTGATCACATTAAGTACTGTGTGGACTGTATGACTGAGGGAAGCCTTTTAAAAGACACACTGTACACAAACTTGTGCTTCAGAGTGTCATCTTCTACAGAGAAGATGATATGGCCCCAACTAAGGCTAAATTCAAATATTTGCTGAGTTTAATTTGAAAAAACAAAAAAACAAACAAACAAACTTGTATAACGTTGTTTTGTACAAAAATGTTAAAAAATTGCCAAAGAGAATGACATGCAGAAATAATAATAATAATGCAGTTTACCTGATTGTGTATAATTTACAAGATCAACTGTAAAACAATATTTTGAAATGAGATTTGTTTTTTTATTTGACAGGAACAATGTTTTCACACCACAAAGTGGTTCCAGACAAAATGTGAAGAAGGTCTTGATAGTAATTACTGATGGACAATCTCATGATCGGACTGATCTAGGAGGTGCAGCACAGCTAGCAGAGAGTAAAAACATTGTTCGATTTGCTATTGGGGTAAGTACTTCCATTATTTAAACCTGTAGTATGTTGACTTTTACAGTAATAATGAGTTTTATTCAGTTGTCACACTACAGTCACATCATGATGCACTATAGGGAGAAAAGTCCTGAACCACTCACTCACTACAGCTCCTGAAGTTGCTTGGCCATAGAAACCAATGTTATGAAATTCCTGTCGCACAGTTTTTGTCTAAACGTTTCCACTTTGGAATAATACCACATAGAGTCAATCATGGAATATACAGGCAGACCAAATAAAATTTGGTGACTTGTTGCAGCAGTGGGATCATATTACAGTACTACACTTAAATTCAGTGAGCTCTTTAGAATGACTCACTCATTCACAAATATTTGTAAATTCAGACTGCATGGCTAAGGGATTGAATTTTTCATGCTTGTAGTGATATGACCGAAAACACCCGAATTCAAAGATTAGGAGTTTTGGTTACATGCTGGCCACACATTTGT
Organism: Perissodus microlepis; assembly: GCF_051167445.1. Taxonomy (NCBI): domain Eukaryota; kingdom Metazoa; phylum Chordata; class Actinopteri; order Cichliformes; family Cichlidae; genus Perissodus; species Perissodus microlepis. The sequence goes on from NC_140468.1 coordinate 16,553,291, forward strand.
ATATGCACCATATAATGTACATGTAGTGCATTTATTTAAATCAAAGCCAAACTCACTGACCATGTAAAATTTAAATGAAGTCTCTTAAATGGAAAAGCTGAACTACTAATGGAAACATGAGATATGTGTGTAATAAAAATACAGCTAGTAGAGGAAAAAATATGTGTAAAAACTATTTTATAGCATGACATAAATGCTATCATGGATTTAGGTTCTATTCAGTGTTAGAGAGTTTAAAACCTGTTTGTAAATCAAGTGAAGTTTAACGAATGTATTTTAATAAAGTGAGCAAATAATTTTGCATAGTATGAGGACTCAAACATGTTTGTCAACAATCGTAGGTGGGGGGTGCATTTGCTAACCCTGATGCCAGAAGAGAACTGGACACCATTGCATCGTCTCCCTCAAACAAACACGTCTTTCAAGTGGAGAACTTCGACGCACTTGAAGTAATAAGACAGAATCTGCAGGACAAAATTTTCTCAATCGAAGGTACAAACATAAATTTATTGTTACAACTTTGTTAAAATTCCTGTAAATGTTTCAAAAATTAAAATAATTGCGCTGTAATAAATGCTACTTTCAGCCGCTCACTTATTCACAAGGGATCTTTTTCACATTCATTACATGGATCTGTGTCCTTCTGGAATTGAAGCAGTTAACTTTCATTTGTTGTGTAAAATGCTACAATAAGAAGCAACTAAAATTAGTACATTGTATTAACTTTATTGTACTGTATTCAGTAAAGTCACATGTAAAATTAAACTTTACATTTTGTGAAATGAGCAATAAATGCTCAGTAGTTTTAAAATAAACTGTAAAAAATAATTTTAACCTCCTAAGACCCGAACTCTTCCACGACATGCATTCTCTTTGATATTTGGGCATATTGGGGCCCGATGAATGCAAAAACAAAGAATTGCCAGATTTTTTTTTTTTACCTTATTTTTGTTTTTAAGAAAAATAAGAGTCACATATGAGGATATTTGTTTAAAATTTTGATAGAACAGTAGCAGTATAATGTCCTCGTCTGTGGATATCAGGCCCATGTAGAGCAAAATTGAGTATTTTGGTCTAAATAACCCAAAATGTGATGTCCACATATGTGGACGCCAGGTCCTAGGAGGTTAAATAATTACTTGAAGCATAATAAAAAAAAAATGAATCTTCAAATTGAATTTGACTCATCGTGTCTCTCTTTTACCTTCTCATTTATTTTTCTGTTACAGGATCTCAAAGCAGTGGAGAGTCACTGAAAATGGAAATGTCTCAAGAGGGATTCAGTGCAGTTTATGTGCCCGAGGTAATTAAAACTACCTGAAACTCACCAGACAGTCTAGTCATAGAAAGAGAGATTCACATGTGCCTTTGTGGCAGTTTTTAAGTTCTAATGGCAAATACAGGTTAAACACAGTCCAGATTTTAAATGTAAAATAAATTGTGTATAAAATGTATTTTCTGTCTGCACTGTAGGGAATTCAAATGTCTATTGTTGGTGCAAACCAGTGGAAGGGAGGCTACGTGCAATACACAACAGGAGGTCAGAAGGTGAAAACATATGAGGATGTGTCTTTGGAGCCTGACAGTTATCTTGGTAAGAATAGTTTGCAAAACAGACATAATTTAAAAGGATTAATCAGGAATCTTAATCTGTCTTCTCCTTTTGAAAACCAAAATTCTAGGTTACTCCATGGCGATTGCTAAATCCCGGTATGGCTCTCTGACAGTTGTTGGTGCTCCAAGATATAAACACAGAGGAGTTGTGTTTGCTGTTAACAGAGAAAACTTGAAAAACCAAAAGATTGAGCCCTTTTCATCACAGGTATGCATTTGTATTAAGACAGATATGAATTAAATTATAATTTCCATAGAAATTATTATCTCAGATACAAAAATAATAATATCTTCCTTACACAGTATCAGACTGGTGAATATTTTGGGGCAGAGGTGTGTACCATGGACATAAATAATGATGACATCACTGATCTAATCTTCATATCAGCCCCAATGTACATGGAGCCTGATAGAGAGGGAAGAGTTTATGTTTGCACATTAACTGGTTTGGTAAATCACAGTTTTATCTAATGCAGTTAAATTAATCGGTTTATTTTTCAAATTGTTATTGACCATATAATATTCACTCTCCTCCTTTCAGTTTGTGGAGTGTAATTTTGATGATCCATTAGTACTAAGAGGACATGCAGCTGTCAAAGGAAGGTTCGGCTCTTCTCTTGCTGTGCTGCCTGATCTAAACGGAGATGGATTCATGGATTTGGCAGTTGGAGCACCTTTGGAGAATAATGGTGAAGGCAGCATCTACATATTCCACAGTGAAGGAGGAGGAAGAATCAGTCCTACTTACTCACAGGTACACAGCATCAAAGTACTCACAAAGATGTCTAAACTCATCTATCAAGTAAAGTCAATATTTTACGAAATCTGATTAATTAAAATATTTCAGAGAATTACTGGCTCTGAGGTCGAGTCAGGACTGAAGTTCTTTGGCCTGACAATCAGTCAGTCATCTTTTGACCAGAGTGGTGATGAACTTCCTGATTTAGCGGTGGGTTCAAAGGGTAGAGTTGTCGTACTGAGGTAAGTCCAGGTAATGGTCAAATATTTAGGTACAAGTTCATTATTATAAGAATGGCACATTTACAAATATATTTTATAAAAAGGTTTAATGATTTATGTTAAATTATTACATAAATCATTAACAATAATTTACAGCATTTCTGTTTTTTGGGGTTTGGGGTATGATTTAGACCTTCTTCAATTTTTATTAAGTTTTTAGTTTCTGACTTTCTAGTGCGCTCCAGTGTTTCCCTTTATACTCATACTTACCTCTCTGAATTATTAATTTATTATTTTCAGTTGTGTTTTGTTTCATTGTTTCCTATCTCCATCATTATCTGATATTTTACACTGTCTGATACTCCCTCTGTTCCTTGTTGCATCTTCCCTCTAAATAAGTCCTATGATTTCTGGTTTGAATCCCTTGCTTTTTTTTTTTTTGATTTTGTTTTGAAAGTATTCAGCATTAAAGCTGCCTTTTTAGTTTAGATATCATTTCTCAGGTCCATATTTTCCCTTTCACACAGCTTAACCCAGAGAATTAGATGAAATCAAAAGTTCTCTTTCAAAAAGGACATCCTCCCCTTTAACAGGAAGAAACCTCTGTCTGAACACGGCTCAGGCAGGGGCAGCCATCTGCCATGTCCTTCACACGTGTTTTTTTTACTTTCTAGATCAAGACCCATAGTAATGGTGAGAGCTGAGGTATCGTTTAGCCCAAACAAAATCCCTACACAGAATGTAGACTGCTCAAAACCATTGGAGAACACAGCTGAAATCTGCTTTACTATGAGCAGAGTGTCTACAGTCGACACAGGTTAATAATCCTTCTCTCTTTTTCTCAATTACTGCACATCCTTTTATTTTTAATGTATTTAAACTTGCAACATTAAAATCAAATTCTATTTCTCTATTTTAGCTCGAGCAATGATTGATTACACTATAACACTGGATGCCACTCGCAAGCCTCCAAACAACCGAGCTTACATCAGTGGGAAACAACGAGAGCAGTCTGGATCAGTTACTGTTGACTTAGGAAGACAACAATGTATAACTATAAAATTCCTCATTGAGGTAAGATCTAATAGCAATCTTAAAATCCTTCAAAGTCATTAAACTTAAGATTTTGTTTAATTAATTTTACTTTTAACACTCCTCCAACATTGAATCTAAACCTCTTCTTGCAGGCTTGCCCCGAAGACGCTCTCAACCAACTTTCCAATGAGCTCAAATTCGCGTTTAATGGTTCGGCCTCAAACACCAACCTCAGACCAAGTCTTGCCCCGCAGGCCCAAACAACAACCATTCATCCTGTAAGTAAACTTTTAAAAACCCTATTAGCTGACCAACTGAGGCTAGTCTTTATGAAGTTATGAGAAACTTTTAGGTTTGCCCTTACCTTTACTGAATCAATTTTATTGTAGGCATGCAACTGACTGATACTTCTTTGAGCGACTTCTGTGCAAGTACTTGAAGTAAATGAGTCATCATTAGTGCAGTGACGACATATTTAAAGCTGAGCCCATGAAGGCCTTCTGCCTGTTCAGAAATAATTATCAAATAGAAAAAAAAAAAATGTGTTTTTAAGTCACACATATGACCTTCCTCTTAGTATTTATGTATGAATACAAAGCTGACAGCAAAAAGCAAATATGAAAACCTGCAAAAAGAGACTTTCAAGTGATCACCACGGTGATTCTACTTTAGAAACATGAACAGGTAGAAGCAGGGGATACAGCCTGACACCTTATCAGTTTGTTACATGTTGAACTTCAGGGTCTTGCTGCTGGCCTGGGGTCGACATTCACTCAGCTAACATAACTCTGAGTACTTGTATCAGCATGTTGTCTGTGCAGGTGATTGCAAAGAGCTGAAGTTGTGTTAGCAGCATAATGCAGTTGTTTCTGTCCAGGATGCATTTTACACTTTACCATCATGCTCTCATTCTTTATAAATAAAAATTAAAATAAAAATCCTTCTTTTGGTTCATAAAACTCCAGAACAACTGCCTCCCCAGTCTCTCAAAAAACCTCACATCAGATCAGGTGCAGCTTTTTGAACTGTTCCCACAATTAGAGTAGAAGTGTGCTAAGCGGGGGTTTCTGTTACTGTGGCTCTGTGTTTACATTCAAAACAGACTCAAAGTCCTTTTAATTTGTGCAGGGTTGCAGTTATTAACTGTGTTTTTTGTGTGTATATATTAACTTCTATTTTCTTTCTTTGTAAAGTTTTATTTTGTTGATTTTATTGCCTGTAGACCTACATGTGGTAGCACATTGCATCACCATAAAACCACTTATTTAGTGTTTAAATAATGTATAATGTGTACTTTTCCATCATGCTCTATTCCACAGTTAGGGTTTGAGATCAACTGCGGCACTGATAACAAATGCGTTGATAACCTGAAAGTGGATTTCAACTTCACCAGGTGAGTCACTGTTACAGTGGGATGCAAAAGTTTGGGCAACCCTGTTAATAGTCATTATTTTCCTGTATAAATCGTTGGTTGTTACAATAAAAAATGTCAGTTAAATATATCACACAGTGATATTTGAGAAGTGAAATCAAGATTATTGGATTTACAGAAAGTGTGCAATAATTGTTTAAACAAAATCAGGCAGGTGCATAAATTTGGGCACCACAAAAAAAGAAATGAAATCAATATTTAGTAGATCCGCCTTTTGCAGAAATTACAGCCTCTAAACGCTTCCTGTAGGTTCCAATGAGAGTCTGGATTGTGGTTGAAGGTATTTTGGACCATTCCTCTTTACAAAACATCTCTAGTTCATTCAGGTTTGATGGCTTCCGAGCATGGACAGCTCTCTTTAACTCACACCGCAGATTTTCAATAGTATTCAGGTCTGGGGACTGAGATGGCCGTTCCAGAACGTTGTACTTCAGTTTTTTGATGAGATGACTGGGAGCTCTCGTCGGTGTGGCCATCTTACGGCGCAACTGGAACTTGGATTACTTGTTCCTCTGCATGAATGCCTTAGTGGATTTTGAGCAGTGTTTTGGGTTGTTGTCTTGTTGAAAGATCCAGCCCCGGCGCAGCTTCAGCTTTGTCACTGATTCCTGGACATTGGTCTCCAGAATCTGCTGATACTGAGTGGAATCCATGTGTCCCTCAACTTTGACAAGATTCCCAGTCCCTGCACTGGCCACACAGCCCCACAGCATGATGGAACCAGCACCATATTTTACTGTAGGTAGCAGGTGTTTTTCTTGGGATGCTGTGTTCTTTTTCCTCCATGCATAACGCCCCTTGTTATGCCCAAATAACTCAATTTTCGTTTCATCAGTCCACAGCACCTTATTCCAGAATGAAGCTGGCTGGTCCAACTGTGCTTTAGCAAACCTCAGGCGGCTCTGTATGTGCTGTGGGCGGAGAAAAGGCTTCCTCTGCATCACTCTCATGTACAGCATCTCCTTGTGTAAAGTGTGCCGAATGGTTGAACGATGCACAGTGACTCCATCTGCTGCAAGATGATGTTGTAGGTCTTTGGTGGTGGTCTGTGGGTTGACTCTGACTGCTCTCACCATTCGTCACTTCTGTCTATCCGAGATTTTTCTTGGTCTGCCACTTCGAGCCTTAACTTGAACTGAGCCTGTGGTCTTCAATTTTCTCAATATGATGCTAACTGTGGAAACAGACAGCTTAAATCTCTGAGACAGCTTTCTGTATCCTTCCCCTAAACCATGATGGTGAACAATCTTTGTCTTCAGGTCATTTGAGAGTTGTTTTGAGACCCCCATGTTGCTACTCTTCAGAGAAAATTAAAAGAGGAGGGAAACTTACAATTGACCCCCTTAAATACCCTTTCTCCTTATTGGATTCACCTGTGTATGTAGGTCAGGGGTCACTGAGCTTACCAAGGCAAGTTGAGTTCCAATAATTAGTTCTAAAGGTTTTGGAATCAATAACATGAAAACAGTGCCCAAATTTATGCACCTGCCTGATTTTGTTTAAACAATTATTGCACACTTTCTGTAAATCCAATAAACTTCATTTCACTTCTCAAATACCAGTGTTTGTGTCTCCTATATGATATATTTAACTGACATTTTTTATTGTAACAACCAACGATTTATACAGGAAAATAATGACTATTAACAAGGTTGCCCAAACTTTTGCATCCCACTGTACAAAACTTAAGCTTTGCTTGTGCGTCTTGTTTTCTTCAAATGTGTTGTTATTTGCAAGTTGTACTTAATGTCACTTAACTTGTCCTTATACAACCATTATTAATATTTTTGAAACTGATGACACTGTTGTTTTTTGTGCTACCCATATGGAAAAGAAATAGAAAAAACTTATAAAAGACTTGCATAAGATGTGGCCTACTTCTTATAGTGAATCATATAAGGCTTATATGATTTACTAATGAAAGTGGCCACTTTCTCATTACTTTCATATATTTTTTTAGTAAGTATCCAAAACATACAAGTTTCATTTATATAATTTTTCTAGGGATCTTATTTCTGTTTTCACTCTTGTATGCTTTTCATACAAGTTTCACACAAGACAGATAAAAATTTATAAGATTTATATATATCTTTTCCATATGGGGTGGATTCGGGAGGACGGACAGCAATAAGACGGTCACTGAGAATGTATATAAATCTTATACAATTTATATCTGTCTTGTGTGAAACTTATATGAAAAGCATACAAGAGTGAAAACAGATATAAGATCCCTGGACTAATTATATAAATGAAACTTGTATGTTTTGGATACTTACTAAAACAATATATGAAAGTGTCCTCTTTCATGAGTAAATCATATAAGCCTTTTATGATTCACTATATGAAGTAGGCCACATCTGATGAAAGTCTTTCATAAGTTTTTTTCTATTTTTTTTCCATATGGGGAACCAGCAAGTATTAGAATGTTAACTCACTAAGAAAGGACGAATGTTTTGTTTTTTGTTTTTTTCACTTTTAGCATCAGTATCTTAGCAAAGCCATTTACCTTACTGTTTGAGCTGAAAAATAACATGGTTTATCAAAGCTCAAAGTGCATTACATTTGGAATACTGTGACATTAGTATTCTTCTAGTCTTGTCTTGTTTTGCCTTGTTCTCATCTGGCTTCATACTCCACAGATCCTCAGAGGTTAAAGTGGGTATTGAAGAGCTTTTGAATGTCACAGTCACAGTGGAGAACAGAGGAGAAAACTCCTACAACAGCCGTGTTATTCTCACGTACCCAGCTGGACTCTCCTACAGGAAGTTTACGATTCAGCAGGTAAAGCATCAGGATCAAGTCTGTTTTAGTTAATCACTGATCTGCTGCTCTCCCAATCCATTCAGGAGTCATTTTATTCCTAATAAAGGGACGAATTGAGTGCAACTCCTTGGACAGTGAAGATGGTTTATCCCGGGGAAGGACAGACTGCACTATTGACAAGCCAATTTTCAAGAGCAAAACTGGGGTTTGTTTCTTTTTTTTTTTTTTTTTTTTTTAAATTGTATTTGTACAGAACATCTTTTATCTCTTTCTTTTTTCTGACTTTTGCACAATTTAAAGACAAAGGGAAGTCACTCATTTCTCTCATTCAATTAAGGCTTCCTTAATTGTCTCCTATGGGATTGAAACCAACAGTCAACTTGAGAGGAAGATCTTTGTCACTGCAAATGCCACCAGGTAATGTTTCTTTGGTACAGATACTCTTAATTTATGCAACAGCACCAGATACAGAACAGATTTTTTTTTCTTTTCTCTTTCAGTGGAAATCAGGAGCATGCACCTACAAGTGAACTCTACAAAAAGAAATCGATTGATGTAAAATACAGCATTTTTATGACATTTGAAAGGTGTGTGTTGTTATGTTTGTAACAAAAGAAATCACACAGTAACAAATGTTCTATTACATAATGTATATTTAAACCTCAAAATATGTCTGTTTAGCTCACTCAGCTATAACAATTTCACATTTGGGAAGAACGATTTGAAGAAACCAGTCCAACAGTCCGTTAAGGTAAAATATAACTTCTATCCTCTTTAAAAGTTTATTGTATGATTTAGACCTAACTCTAATTCATTTGGTCCTTTATTTATTTAGGTAACAAATGATATCAGAGCGCTTAATTTCACTGTGGTGATCAGGGTTCCAGTGAAGCTTGGTGAAAAAGACATTTGGGTGGATTTGAGCAATCTACAGGTAACATTTATGTAATATATGTCTTAGCTGCTGAAACTACAAATAACTTTATTGTGGATGGATGCATATGGTAAAATTAAGACCAATAAAACTTAAATCAAACATGTCAGATTCCAGACTGTCAGAAAGGAAATGACGAAGAACCAAGTGTCAGAGATTTTGTTACAAAGATACAAAAGGATAAAGTGGTGGTAAGTATGCCTCTGCACTTTACCTGTTCAAATTTAACCTGATTGTAGATTTAAACAAACAAACAAAAATCACATTACACTGGCTCACAGTTTGTGTTGCATCTTCTCTTCTTTAAATCACAGGACTGCTCCTTAGCCACATGCAGAGTGTTCAAGTGCAACATATTCCTGGAAAGACTGCAGAGTATGACGTACAAAATCTCTGCCAACATTAGTTCACGATGGATACAGCAGGTAACTGGAGGGATTATTGGGTTAAATGATAGATTTATTTTTATTTACAACTGTTAAATCTTTAAGCTTTACATTTTTTCTTAGATTGGACTTCAATCTGCTAAATTCCTCTTGACCAGCACAGCCAGTCTGGAGTACGACAAAACCCAGTACATCTACTTTTCAACAGGGTCTGACAACAGTCCTCCTGTTCGCAAGGTGTGTACACATTATTTTCTCTCATTTTACTTATTAAGAGTTTCATTGGTATCAACATCCTGTCACTTCATCTCTCAGATTGAGGCAGAGGTAGAAGTTTACCCTGAGCCAGATTTCACCAAAGAGATCGTTGGAGGATGTCTGGGAGGGTTGGCTTTTCTGGCCTTACTCACAGCTGGCCTGTATAAGGTGAAAGACTCTTCTTACACTTTTTCAACTAATCAGTTATAAAGGTTTTAGAGAACATATCCTGTTGAAAATAGTTTAAAGGTTATTATATTTACTCATATACCTTGATTATTTTTGTTCATTTTTAATGCATGATTGTTACATTTTGGCTTTTTTTGCACTCCTAGGCTGGATTTTTCAAGAGCAAATACAAACAGATGATAAATGAAAATGCTGCAGATGGTCCGAGTCCTGGGACTGATGCAGGCGCAACCCTACCAGAGTAAAAAAAGATCACATATGTAGTTGTACATTTAATTTATATGAAATCTATAGATCCTCTGGATAGTTTTAGGACTGAACATGGTAGGTACAAATGTCCATTCTACTACATTTGATTGATCGAACAAAAACAGCTTGCTGTGTCTAATATCACTCATTCAGTTTCCTCACTTGTGGTCAAGACATTGAAAACAGGGTCACAATACTATATTTTTGAGGAATCCTTCTGCTCACCTTTCAATTTAAATTACTGCAAACATTGTACAGTGAAACTAATTGTCATGCCATTATGTACTGTACAACTTATCAAATTCAATAGATATAGTTAAAAAACACTTTGCTTGCTTTAAAAAACTGAACTTGTGAAATGTGACTTGCTTTGTTGAGAAATAATGGACAGGGTATGCAATGTTTTAGCTCTGTGATGTGACTTTGCATAAAAAGTATTTCTCATACGTCAGTGTTTGTTATTTGCAATATGTAAACAAATATTTTGTTTTTGGTTTCATATGATTAAGTTATAATTAGAAAGATAACAGCAGTTTAGATTAACCATATACTCGTATCATAAGTTTATTAAAAAAAATCATTTTTATACAATACATTGTCATGTTCTTTGATGCGTGGTCAATCATCCAGATAAGAATATACTTGTAGACATGACAACACGGGCTTGATAACATGAAACACACAGACAAGAAATACAAGTCATACTGACACAGAGGACAAGAGCAGACTCACACAAAGGGACATAGATGAAAACCTAAACCAGAATAGCACTCAGCTATATCCTAACTGATAATACCAACACAAGACTAACATATTTTCAATATAATATAAGAAATCAAAAATACAAAATGAACTCAAAATACTGTGTCACAGACCCAGCCCCTGATACACAGAAACAGCAATTCGAAACAACAACATTGCAGACGTGGAAGCAGAGCAACTGTGGACGAAAGTTTCGGCCTGTCTTAGCAATGCAAAGCACCCAGCATCCAACATCAGCATGGAAGAGAGGAAGGCACTCACCTTGGATTTTGTTGAGAAGATGAGAGAGGTCATTATGGAGGCAGATGAAAGAATGGTCTCGTATGATGTTACATCTCTTTTCACGGAAGCGTTCGAAAGAGATTACAGGATGACCCCAAATTCAGCAACAGGACCACTCTCTGCAGCGACCAAGTGTGATTGCTCTTTGAACTGTCAGTATGAGGGACTTTTAAAAGTTGATGTGTACCATAAAGCAATGCATAGTGATCAGTATTTTTAAAGTTTGACTCTCATCATCAACTGGAGCACAAAATGGGTGTCATTAGGATGCCACAACACAGAGCGAACACAGATTCAATTCAATTCAATTCAATTCAATTCAATTTTATTTATATAGCGCCAAATCACAACAAAAGTCGCCTCAAGGCGCTTCATAGATACAGAGAAAAACCCAACAATCATATGACCCCCTATGAGCAAGCACTTTGGCGACAGTGGGAAGGAAGGAAAAACTCCCTTTTAACAGATGTCCACAGAAACAGCAGCCAGGGAAGCAGAAGAACATCATATCAAGAAGGCCCTGAGTAAATGTGCTTATCCCAGCAGTACATTTGTCAAAGCTGGGAAAGCACCTAAAGAAAGCTCTAGGTGATCCAGGAGATCACCTAGAGCTTAAACTGCTGTTTAAGTGAAAACCCTTAGTGTCAGGAATATCGATCCAGTTCAATTTTATTTATACAGCGCTAAATCACAACACAGTCGCCTCAGGGAGCTTTATATTGTAAAGTAGACCCTACAATAATACAACAGTTGAGATGCATTTTCTCTAAACACTGCATCTCTGTGGATTTTAAACCCTAAAACATGCAGCGCCAAAATAGGGTCTACCCCTAGGATCTGGTCCTCCGGCACAAAGTAGAGTAATATAGGAGGATTGCCATGATTTATACATTGTATCATATATACATACATACATTAAACAACCTCTGGCGAAGCGGATGGCACAGTACAGAAGAGCTAACTCGTTAGGCCAAGACTCCACAGTCTATTCACACCTACAGACCAGTAGCCACTCTTTCAACCATGAGGATGTACACATCCTGGACAGGGAGGAACGCTGGTTTGAGCGCAGAGTCAAGGAGGCCATTTACATGAAAGGGGAGAGAATAGAAATCTCTGAATAGAGGAGGGGGCCTAAGGGTACATCTTTCACCATCTTACAATGTTGTGACTGCAGACATTCCCTAACTCTCTGTGAATGGTACTCATGGTCTCAGATCAGTAGTGATTGATCAATGATCAATGAGCTTTTATCTGTGGTTGTTGATCAATGGTAACGATAATTTGCATATTAATGATCTAGAAACTGACCTCACAGCCTATTACTCGCCGGTGGTGCGAGTTTCAGTCATTGTGCAAAGGTACTGTTTATAAAGTTGGGGAAACCTGCAGACAGCTGAAACTGAAGAAGTCACTTGAATGAGTGACAAAATGTTTCTTCCACCGAATTGGCTACATCCAGATGAACAGAATCAACTTTTTGGGATAATGCCATCTTATTGTAATAAATGTAAAGTCATTTGAAGTGGTTGAGAATATATAAGCTAGATCCTGTGCTGTGGTGAAGGAGAACCATGGGTAGGACATGATGGAAACCTTCGAGCTATTTTAACTAACACCTATCAAACATTATTGCATCTCACTCTCATAACCTGTATCTCATTGTACAACTGTATAGTGACAATAAAGGAATTCTATTCTATTCTATAGCCCATGCCTGTTGTTTAAAACTTCTGACTCTGTTCTTAATGCCTCAGTCTGTCTCTTTTGAAAACTCCTTAAAATGTGTAATACATTTTTGAACTTTTTTATTGGTAAGTTGAGGCTGCCACCATAAGGGCTGATATTTTAGTTTCTGTTTCTGACCTTCTACCTCTCTGTCATTCTGCAGTTTTCAACCATTTTAAAGCCTGTGACTTTGACCCTCCAGTTCTTCCCTTGATGCTGTTACTTCTTGATTTTTTTGAGGAGATCTTTTCCTACAGTAGGTCTGGTGGTTCTTGCCATGATTAAATGCAGTGTGTCTTCTTCTGTGGTCCTTCCATATATTAAACATGCAGTAATATATATATATGTATATATATATACACACACACACACACACACACATACATATATATACATATATACATATACATACATACAGAGGCAGAGCCAGACATTTGAAACACCCGGGGCTTAGCCCTAAAGGGTAGTATGCATGTGGGATTTTTTTTTTTTTTTAATTTATTTTTTTTTTTTGGGGGGGGGGGGGGGGGGGGGGTTAGAAATGACTGAAACATTAATTGGCTCTGTTTTGAGTTTTGTTCAAAAAACAATGACTTCATATAGGGAAAAATATATATCACATATGCAGGACACCTTAAACTAGTTTTTTAATTAAGCAGCAAGGCAGAACAAAGTCGGGGCTGTATCAAGACACGTGGACTAAACTCCAATTCAACCAGACCCAGAACTGATCCGGAATTAAAACAGGACTACAACAGTTCAATATCAGGACTACTGAGGACTTAACCAAGACAGAACCAGAATCAGAACTAGATGATAGTAGCACTAAAAATCATCATAGACCTGCACTACACTTATTTTTTTAATTCTACCAAAGTACACAATTTAGATTGAGAAAAGTTTATATAATTATTTAGCCTTGTTGTGCAAACAAGCCTGCATAACTTAATAAATGTAGAATTTGAAAAATAGCAAACCTAAAAAGAAACACTAGGTACGAGATACATGAGTATGCCACACTATGCCATAAGTGAGTGGCAATTCTGAACACAAAACACTCATAACACAACAGTCAAACTAACTTGTAACCCAGGCCTTTACAATATGTTCCGGCGCATTAAACAAGAGAAACATAAGATCTTTACAATATAAAACACCTTAAGATTGTTGTGATTTGGCACTATATAAATACAATTTAATTCAATTATGTTGAATGTGAGTTTATGACTGTCTGTTATAGGTCACTGGTATTTATTTTATATATTTTTTTGAACTAATATCTTTGTTATATGCATGCCTGCCTATTTATGATTTCAACATGATCAGTAAACTTAATATAGCTTCTTTTTCAAATCATAGAAGTTAAAGTCAGAGATCCTCAATTCAGCCTTTCAAGTGTCTCACTCATCCCATCATCCCATTTTAGACCTTGTCTAAGCCCAAGGTCAGCATTAGCACAAACATGCCACTCCACACAGAATCTCAGTGAGAGATCAAATGTTAGAATAATTTCATTCATCAGGTTGTATTTTCTTATTCATCATATTGATTAGACTTGTATATTATATTCTGATTAGAATGAAGGATTATTTTCAAAATCACATATAGGTAAATTCTGTTTTAACACTCTAGAGGAAGAGAAGACATTGCAGTAACATGAAGACAATACACAAAGACCTGAAGGATGAAACAGAAGAAGGAACAATTAGACAAACACTGTGGGAATCAAACAAATAAATCCAAGAAGGAACTGAAACTAAATACAAATCAGCGCTAGGACCCCAAGCGCTTTGGGATCCTAGTAAAGCGCTATACAAATACAGGCCATTTACCATTTACCATCAATGAGCACTCACCCAGACCTCACCATCTGCCTTGCCCCCATGTCACAACCTGCCTGCGGACAAGACAAGATAAAACTCTTGCTCACTTATTGGCCATCTCCCCAGTGAACCTGCTGACATTTCCTTCTCTCGGTTTCAGTGATTCTATTCACCGGCCCCGAACCACGACTCCTTTGCCCATTTCCTGTTCATAATTGCAAGCACCTGATATAGTTTATTGTTCATGTTGTTGTATTCCAAGTGTCAAGTTTCTGTATAAGAAAGCTTTCACGTCTAGCCGCCTCAACAAAGAAGCTGTATACAAAAAGGGGACGAGCAAGCTGTATTTACTGAGAAAGCTTAGATCCTCCAATACATGCAGCAAAATGATGGAGATTTTCTGTCACCATGGCAAGCACAGCATAGATTGTGCGGCTTGCTGGTGGAGCAGTATCAGAGCTTATGGGCAATGCTGGCCATTCTCGATCAGTGCCACAAGGACACATATACAGGGAAACTGTCATATCTTATGCAGTTACTCTCTTTAATCTGTGTCCTCAGTAAACATTTTTCCTAATTACCCGTGAAAGTGATAAACATCTTTATCTTAGTAAAGCTTAAAGAATTTAGTTTCACAGCTGCTAACAAGAAAATATTAGAAACTTTTATTTGGTTATTTTTATTTGTATTAATACTTATGAGTAAAACAATTTAATCTGGTTGCCCAGAAACTAATAGAACATACAGTCTGTTTACTATAAGTGTTATTATTGTTAATTAATAAGTAATGAGTTCTTGAAATACTGGTTGAAAATTAAGTAATGCTTTCATGATATAGTGTGTCTTTGCCATGGTAGTGATCTGTGACCAAGTGAAAGTTTGTCATTATGCTGATTATTTTTGAATACTCTGTGATTCTTAGGTTCATGGTTATTTTTACGTCATGTATTAAGTATGTTTCAGTTAGTCCTGAGCTCTGTTATTTTTCAGTTTCTCTCCCTCAGATTCTAATCTTCAGGACCTGAAAACTCTTTAAATTAAATTGTCTCAGCAGGATGCAACTTTTATCAAACACTTAAATCTCATGCAGGCACCGAATGACAACACCCAGAATTTATTTCTGTGTTACTCAAATGGGGTCAGCTACTAAGCCTTTAGCAAAAGACTTCACATTCACACAGTCAGGTTGAACTACACTTTGCATCTGTTTCTCTCACTCAGATAGCTCATAGCATAAAAAAGACTTTAAAAAAAGTGAAACTTCGCACCTCTGATACGCTCACAGCATCAGGTGTAAGGTTGTGGTGGCAAAAATGCACTTCGTCAGTGGTTGTGAAATAGAGGGTGACTTCCTGACAAGATGTTGTAGTGTGAAAAAATACGTATGCACAGATGTGACAGGGAAAAACACATATAGTCAACTAGTTAGTCATCGACAAGCAATGTAGAGTTCACAAATTTAATATTTTTAAATGTTAAAAGTACAATAAATTTTTTAATCTTTTATTTTTTTTTATTAAATGTTATAGCAGGGATTGGGTGAGTGCAGAGTGAGGGGAAAAAAAATAAAAATGTAATTTTCAGCTTTCGCTTTCATCAAGAGGCTTATCTGAAAGATAACAAAAGTGTTTTTGACATTTTTCTTGTATCAGTAGGAATAGAAAAGCTGACATTTTTTAAATTGGCATCTTTGTTTGTATATAAACTGTTAAGGGAAACATTTATTTTTCAATTTAAAGTGATTAAATGTTTTTGAGTAAATCCAATTTCAGCATTATAACTCCTCCTACACAAGAGCTCTCTAAATGACTGTCTTAGCTTTGAGCTGTAATCCTGTGCACCTCTGACTTCTTCTTCTTTCTGCAGAAGAAATACCTCACTCTTCTGCCCAATTAAAAAAAAACATGTAGTTTTAATGGATGTAACACAATGAAATCCATCATTAGTGCTTCATCATTCTTGTAAAGCAAAATAAATTTGTGCTTTCTGATCAATCTGATGAATGTCTGGTATGACCTGAAACCTGTCTTCTAAATACACAGAGCACAGGACATTTTTGATTAAAAAAAAAAAAAAAAATACAGTACAAAATCAGCAGGGATCAGTGATTAGTAGGTCAACCCATATAATCTAAAATACTTTTGATGTAATTTCCTCATTTGCATTTTTTCCTCTTCAATGAATGAAGTTCAACACAGCCAGTTTTTTTTTTTTTGATTATCTCAGTTGGAGATAATAGGATATCATTTTAGTGGTTTACAACTTTCTCTGTTGGCTTTTTGCTTCAGGCTCTGTGCACACTCACAGTTAATGGGTCTTATGACTCTTCTTCTGCAAAAAGTGATCCCTATGAGTGCCACATACTCCAGTCAGACACAACAACATGTCCACTGTAATTTTGTTAACACTTATAAATTCTGCTAACTTTTTCCTTTCAAATGCCTCTAGGGCTGAGTTTCTGTGTGTTCTCTTGTACTCTTGTACTTTTAAGCTAACAGACACAAGGTGGCACCCCTCTGTCCCAGCTCACTGACCTACCAGTGACAGCTCTCTTCCTCTTACTGAAGCTGTTCTTGTCTAAATTGACACCACACTATCTCCATACACTCAGGTCATATGATGATGATAATGTGGTTATTAAAAATCTGTAAATAACACAAAATAAAATAGTAAAATAATAATGACAATGTGACATACAGTTTGCACTTAATTCAGTAGTTTTAATAGAATAGAATAATCCTTTAATTGTCCCACAAGGGGAAATTTGGTTGTAACAGCAGCAAGAAAGACACATATACAAACAAACAGTACACAAGACACAAAACAGAAATGCGCAATTTTTACATATTTACATCAAGGACGATGGTGAACATCTATGTTTGTTGGGAGCAGTTCTGATTGTATAGTCTGACAGCTGCAGGGACGAAGGACCTGCAGAAACGCTCTTTCATGCATCTAGGATGCAGCAGTCTGTCACTGAAGGAGCTCTGCAGTTCAGCAACATTTCCATGCATGGGGTTGGAGACTCTGTCCATCAGAGATGTTATTTTGGCCAGAGTCCTTCTGTCTCCCACCACCTACACTGGGTCCAGGGTGCATCCCAGAATAGAGCTGGCCTTCCTAGTGAGTTTATCCAACCTCTTCCTCTCAGCTGCCGATAAACTGCTGCTCCAACATACAACACTGTAAAAAATGATAGATGCCACCACAGAGTCATAGAAGGTCTTTAAAAGCGCTCCCTGGACTCCAAATGACCTCAGCCACCTCAGCAGGTAGAGTCTGCTCTGACCCTTCCTGTAAAGAGCATCGGTGTTGTGGCTCCAGTCTAGCTTATTGGTACCTTATAGGCCGTACCAATAAGGTACTAAAAACTTATACATAAATTGTGGTTTACTTATGCAAAAATGCAAAAATTGTAAGCCAATTTACAATACATAATCTGTATTATACTTAAAACATGCTGTAATTAAACAAATCAGTGAAAATGTGAAGATTTTAAATCGCAAATCTGAACACAACCTGCTCCAAGTGAGGTTGTGTTCAGCGTAGTGAACTGTAACCCTGAGCCAGCTCCCACTTCTAGAAGCAGAGTAAAGTCAGTCATAAAATGCATATATTAGGTATTATATACACAGTTTTAGAAAATGAGACATAAGAATTGCATGAAATCTGAAGAGGTGAGTGTGAGTTTAAACATTTAAACATATTCAGTGTCACAAATGAATACAAAATATTACTTAAAATATAAAAAGGAAATAAAATAAAGTAAATGTAACTGTCTAAAGCCAGAAACAAGGGTAATATACACTAGTGAGTGTCAAAACCATGGTCCATGGTCAACCAAGACCATTTTGCAAGTCTGTGTTTTCAAATTGGGTAAAAACTCCAAGCTTAGCAAAGGTCATACATTCGCACAGTCAGGCTTGCTCTAATCTGCATCTGTTTCAATTTATCACACTCAGTTCATAAGAAATCACAGAGAGACTTGAAAAAAAGTGAAACTTTGCGCCTCAGATGTGTTCGGATCATTGGGCGTTAGGTTATGTTGACAAAAGTTCACTTTACTGGTGGTGGACTTGCAGACAAAGAGGGTGACTTCCTGAGAAAGATCATAATCTGAACTAGTAAGCATATACAGATATGAAAAGGTGTCAAAAGTAGCAGAGTCAACTGTTAGTCATCTAGCAGCCAGGCAGGGTTCTGACATTATTTTTAGATGCTCAAAGTATTACTGAATACTGTTTCTTAATCCTAAACTGGAACATACAATGAGTGAGCTATGCCGACACATTTAAAGTAAATGGCTTTAATTTTGACTTAATGTGCACATTCGATACCTGCATAGAACATTTACTTTCATTTATCTTTCTCACCCATAGACATGAAGTACCCACATATTGAATCCAGGGATATTCAACCAACTCCTGCTACGTGCATCTTTGGGGTTTTTTGAAAGGGAAATTATTAGATTTTATGACTGAGTGAGAGTGCAGAGGAGGTCAGGCTTTGTATACATACAACTGAAACTATATTCACGATAACGAATAGATAGAAGGTTTCATTTGGTTATTTATGTTATGGTTGGACAGGCTTGGGTTTTGTTC
Organism: Perissodus microlepis; assembly: GCF_051167445.1. NCBI lineage: Eukaryota > Metazoa > Chordata > Actinopteri > Cichliformes > Cichlidae > Perissodus > Perissodus microlepis. The sequence continues at coordinate 16,572,310 of NC_140468.1, forward strand.
CTGCTTTTTTCTCCGTCTACTTTGTCTCCTGTCATGTTCATGGTATTTGAGGATCAAATCCCATGAGCTGACTGGATGACTAGTGCCATTGTTCTCTACGTTGCCACTCTGTTGGTAACTAGGGCTTGCTTCTTGCTACTAAAACTTTGTGCTTTCTGAACAGTGTTCCTCCATTAACTCTCATGAGGCATGTAACAGACACTACCTGTAAAACAAACCTAAGCTTAACAGCTGGGGTAACCCATCACGACCAGACAAACCTACCAGCATCTCTCCACTGATTTCCTCACCACTCCTAAAGAAAGACAGCCTATTAACCAGTTCTCCACAACTCCAGTTGAAGGGAACAGGGAGCCCAGAAACTAATATAATAAACAGAAGGGCTTGTTTAAGGATTATTGTTGTTTACTGAAAAATTTAATGCTTAAAGAACTTGATCAAAATTAAGCAACACCACCACAGTCTAGTGTGTCTTATCAAACACAGTGCTGTCAACATTGTAACTCCTCCTACATAAGACTTCCTCCTAATGACTCTCCTAGCTTTGATCAGTCGCCCTATAATATCTGCATTTTTGGTTTCATCTCCTCTGATGCTTTTAGCAGAAGTAGTACTTCACTCATCTGTCATTTATTTTTCATGGGAGTAACACAATGGAGTGGACAATAAGTGTTACAACTTTATTGTCAGGTAAGACAGGTTTGTGCCTTCTGATTTAGTCTTTTATTCTCTAATAATTAATATCTCCAAATAGTGAAGATACAAATGACATTTAATTAAATCTGCAAGCTGTGTTTCCACTAAATAAAATCTATAAGCAAATGGAATTCCACATCTAACTGTTTTTTTTCTTCAGTTCTTTAGAAAAGCAAATGTATGTATGGTTGTTTTTTAAGTGAATATTGCTCCAATTCACTATGTTCAGAACTTAAATCAGAATTTCTGACTTTGTTGCTCTTTAGTTGTAATACAAAATTAAATAAACAAAACCCATTTAAGTAAAAAAAAAAAAGTGACACATAGTGTATACATTTTCTTGTATACCTTATATATAGATAACTATAACTACATAATCGTCCATTACATGAGACTATGACGTTCTTTCTTTTTTAATTCTCAGTATTAAATGCTGCACTTTGTTTCAACATTGATTCTGTGGCTTGGAAGACCCTGAGGAGTGCTGCTGCTGGTTTTGGCTACCAAGTGGTGCAAAGACAATCAGAGTAAGACAGAACAAAGATTATTATGTTTAATGTGGATTTGCAACTGCTATGTATTTTGTATTTTTGGAACAAACATCTCTGTTATGGCCAACAGAAATAATTAAACAAGCATACAATATTTCTGAGCTTATTGCTCTCTAGACTTACATCATTCTCATTATTATGTTATTTATTTCCTTAGTTTGCTCATCAGTGCACCACTTGAACAGTATTCACAAAATGGAAGAGGGAAAATATATACGTGCACCACCTCCTCCCCAAACTGCCAAAATATTGAATTTGAAGGTAGGTAACTGTTTGTCTTGACAGGATGTCCTGAAACTTTGACTTTCCACATCTGAGCCCAGAATTAAATTGGTTAAATCAAATCATAGTTTGAGTAGATTTCCAAAACAAATATTTTAGTATGTAACAGTAATGTAGTAAAAATTATATTACTGATGAAGTACACCAAGCAAAGAAAAGCCAATTATTAAGATTATTCTTTTTAATTTTTCAGTTGTTATAGCTGTCATGTCAAAAAGGAAAAAGTTCTTTAATTGTGGTACTTTGGAGTTGTCAAAAGTTTTTTATGAGTGTTATAACAAATGTAGAATACTTTCATTACAGCACCAGGTTTTGCAGTCAACATGTCGCTTGGTTTAACAATGAAAAGTGATCCCACGGGACAAAACACTGTGGTGAGTTGGTGAACTACAGACATTACCAGTGCTTTGTTAAAAATCACAGAGGATGAAATTCTTCTGTCCTCTGCGTCTCAAATGTTTTCTTATAGTTAGAAAATAAATCATGAGTTTGTGGCATGCCCTTATTATTTTTTTGGTGGGGAGGGGTTGAGTTACAATAACTTCAGAATATTTAATAAAGCCATGCAAAATTTTACCTTTACACGCTGAAACGAATAAAAATTAATAAAACTTGGCCTAAAGGTCTTTTTTTGTAATTCATGTTTTTACCATTTAAGCTGTGTGAAAAGCTGAATGTATTCTTTTTTTAAGATTTGGTTGATTTCATATGGAGCAAACTATTGCTTAAAGGAAATGGAAATAATCAACTCAGTGTATTAATCACAACTTAACTTTTTCTCCTCTCAGGTGTGTGGGCCAACCATTCCAAATGACTGCAATAGTATCACCATGTACAACGGTGTGTGCTTTGAGATGGATCACTCTAGTACATTTGGAACACCCAGACCTGATTTTATTCAAGGTAACAGTACACGGAGCTTGGAAAAATATACCCCAAATCATTAAAATCCTGCCTAAAAAAAACAAAAAAAACAAAAACAAAACACTTGCATTTTATACTTCATCATAGTGTCAAAATCTTTTATGTTTGTGCCTTTCTATTATTTTGTACATATTCCTCTAGTTTGCATATCTCTTCTGTTTGCTATTTATTTCTGATGTCTTTACTATTTTTTTTTCACTTACAACTGCAGAGTTGGGATTATACATGTACAATGACAATAAAAAGCTATTTTTTTCTATTCTATTCTATAAGTAAAGCTTATTTAAGTAGGTTTTACTTAGTTTTTTGAGGCAACAAGTTTGCATAATGTTTTAAGTTCTGGTAACTAATTCGATTTTTTAGTGTAATCTCTAAATCTCAGCACAACTGAAACTGTATTATGACTTTATATTTTGTATAACTGAAAGTATGTTGAAACCATTAAAAACATCTATTAACCCATTAAAATTAATTTAATTTTGAATGTATATCTTGAAAGCGTGCCCGCCCCAAGCAGACATTGCCTTTCTGTTGGATGGTTCAATCAGTGTGTCTTCTAGAGATTTTCAAACAATGAAGAAGTTTGTGAAAGATCTAATCCAGTCATTGCTTTCAATTGATACACAGGTGAGGTGCTGTAATCCTTTAAATACTAGCACGCACATAAAATAGTTTCACTATTATTTCCATTTAACTTCACAAAACATGGCTGTTTTACATGTTTTAAATATTTTTTCCCCTTCCTTTTTAGTTTTCTGTTTCCCAGTTCTCTACTTCACCACAGGTTCATTTTTACTGCACAAAATTTTCATCATCTACATCACTGGATACTACCATCAAAGAAATTAGTAAACTAGGAGGAACTACTTACACAGCGAAGGCCATCAAACATGTTGTGTAAGGGATGCAAAGATATTATTATTTATTCCCTAACTCTGTAAATCTGACCACACTGAGTACTGTGGTCCATGTGTTCAAGCTTTTTGAAAGAGACAATGAAAGACTTGTGTTTGGGGGTATTCTACTAATTGTGAGATGGCCCCAAGAAAAGCTCAATTCAAATACTTGCAAAGCTAATTTTGAAAAAAAAAAAAAAAAAACTCTAATAAATAAATTTGCTAAGTACAAAAATCTGTCTACATCGAAAGGTAATATGAAAAAGAATGATGCATGCTGAAATAATACTCAATAATTCTCAAGATGTTTGACATTAGATTTTTGTTTTTCATTTAACAGGGAAAAGGTTTTCATACCACAAAGAGGTTCCAGACCAAATGTGAAGAAGGTCTTGATAGTAATTACCGATGGGCAATCCCATGATCGAAATCATCTGCACAGTGCAGCACAGCTAGCAGAGAGTAAAAACATTGTTCGATTTGCTATTGGGGTAAGTACTTTAATTATTTAAGCTTGCAGAATGTGTAAAGTTGCTTGACCATCGGAACCAATGCTATGAAGGTTCTAATGCACTGTTTTTGTTACCAGATGAAATTATTGCGTAAGCAGGGGGTTTCCAATGCATTATGTACCTCAGCACAGCCGTATTTAATTATAGTGAGCATGTAATCATGCGTAGTATCAGAACTAGAGATGGCACGATACCACATTTTTATGTCTGATACCGATACCGATATCATAAATTTGGATATCTGCCGATACCGATATGAATCCGATATAGTGTGTTTTTTAATCAGTAAAACTGTTTTTTTAATATCTTGCTGCTTTTTGTATAAGTTCATACTCAAGTTAAAAAAAAAAACCCACTAAAGCTATTCTGTTATACCTTAATGCAAAAAATACACTGCACCCAAAATATTTCATAGTTTAGCAATACTGATCAATCTAATAAACCTACTCCATCCTCCCTATTCTGGTATTTTAAAGAGTAAGCAACCTAACTAATAGGGTTCTAAAACTCCCAGCAAAAAATAAAATAAAATAGGGAACCACCCTCCACCTCGTGATGCTTAATCGACGTAATCAACTTTAATTTGATGCAGTGTGAAAAAAAATGCACAGAAATAAATTATTTTTCAAGAGTAATTAAATAGATTCAACATCTTTCTTCAACAGAATTGCAGACTGCACAGATGGTACCTTCCCAAAGGAAAAAGTACAATAGCTTACTAGGGTATATTAGACTTAATAGTTACTATATACAGTAGGACTTCTCTACATTTTACATCAGATTAAAACTTTGGGTGTAAGATTCGGATAATTATTTATTAAAAGCTAGACTTTTAAATGAGAATAAGAAAGAAAAGTATGTCTTTGTGCCCCCCTTTTCCCTGTTAATGCCCTATCGGCCCCCCTGGATAAACTTTGCTAGATCCGCCCTCCTGGTGTAGAAAGTAATATTAAATAAATTCTAACAACAGCTTATCAAACTTAAACATGCTGCTGTTGTTCAGCCGCTGGTTTCCTCTTTCTGGTGTGAAGTGGGCGATAAACAAACAAGAGAGACGGACTTGCGACAGAAAAGCCAATCAGCTGATCATTGATCAGTTTCATGATTGAAGTAGCAGCAGGAGAGGGAGAGAGAAGAGGCAGTCGCTCCATATATCGGTTGTTAAGCTTAACGTGGGAATTCTTTATAAACATTCAGAGATGAACCTACACACTTGCTTTACTTCTCTCTGGGATCACTTCCTCGGAGATGAAATGCTGGATTGCTAGCGAGGCTACAAATACACACAGCTGCTCTATCACATGACGCATACTGCTCCGAGGTGCTACGGTTATGAGCCGAGTTACGCTGTGTCGCAAGTTTTTTGAGGTGCTTTTTTGATATTTAATGGATCGGATTACATTTTTTATTTCCCTCCGATATCCGATCCAGTAATTTACGTCAGTATCAGATCGATACCGATACTTAATATCGGATCAGTCCATCTCTAATCAGAACCCAAACATATTTCTAACAAATAATGCATAATTCCTGTCTGTAAATGATATATTATAATGGGGGTGAAAACCTTAAGTTTATGACTGTATTTTATTAAAGGGACCAAATCATTTTGCATAGCATGACAATGCAAACATAATTTCCCAACAAACCTAGGTGGGGAATGCATTTACTAAAACTGAAGCAAAACGAGAACTGCACACCATTGCATCATCTCCTTCAGACAAACACGTGTTTCAAGTGAAGAACTTCAACGCACTTGAATTAATAAGACAGAATCTGCAGGAGAAAATTTTCTCCATTGAAGGTACAAACATGAATTTATTGCTAGATTTTTGTTTCCTTTATTGGTTTGTTATCCTACTGATTGACTAAAATAACATACATTGTAAATACATTGTATTAACCTTTTTATTTACTATATTACTTTATTGTGTCATGGCAAAATATCTCATCACTATACATTATTGAAACTGAACACTAATTGCCACTTCAAACCTAATGAAAGGATTGAAAGAATTAACTTGTAAATGTTGTATTGTCTCTCTTTTTTACCTTCTAGTTTATTTTTGTGTTTATAATAAATAGCAAAAAAAAATCATTTGAAACTATTACTTGAAGCATAATGAATTTGTATTTACAAAATTTGCAAAGTGAAATTTGTTTTATGTGTTTTATCATCTTGTTTTTTATGTTACAGGATCTCAAAGCAGTGGAGAGTCACTGAAAATGGAAATGTCTCAAGAGGGATTCAGTGCAATTTATGTGCCTGAGGTAATTAAAACCACCTGAAACTCACCAGACAGTCTAGTCATAGAAAGAGAGATTCCTGTGTGCCCCATTTTGTGACGTAAAGGCAAACAGACAGTTATACAACTGAACACAGTCCAGATTTTAAATGCAAAGTAAATTGTATTTTAAATGTATTTTCTGTCTGCACTGTAGGGAATTCAAATGTCTATTGTTGGTGCAAACCAGTGGAAGGGAGGCTACGTGCAATACACAACAGAGGGCCAGAAAGTGAAAACATATGAGGATGTGTCTTTGGAGCCTGACAGTTATCTTGGTAGTTTTTAACAATTGAATTCATATATCTGTCTTTGTGTGTATAGCTCTACTGCAATTAATTGACCAAAACACTTGTATCAGTTTGCAAAATGGAAAAAGGCACAATAAGGAGTCTTTCCCTTTTGACTACCTAAATTCTAGGTTACTCAATGGCAATTGTTATAACCAAAAATGGCACACTTACAATTGTTGGTGCTCCAAGATATGAACACAGAGGAGTGGTGGTCGCTGTTAACAGACAAAGCTTTGAAAACCAAAAGATTGAGCCCTTTTCATCACAGGTATGTACTTACAGCAATACAGATCTGAATTACATTGTAAACTGTACATAAAATATTTCCTAAAACAAAAGCTTTTGATTAAAGAAAACATGAATCATTTCATCAATAATGTGTTTCTTACACAGTATCAGACTGGTGAATATTTCGGGGCAGAGGTGTGTACCATGGACATAAATAATGATGACATCACTGATCTAATCTTCATATCAGCCCCAATGTACATGGAGCCTGATAGAGAGGGAAGAGTTTATGTTTGCAGATTAACTGGTTTGGTAAATTGCATTTTAACTACTGCCATGGAATTAATCAGTTTATTTGTATACTTTTTAATGGCCATAAAAAACACTCTCACTTTCCTCCTTTTAGTTTGTGGAGTGTAATTTTGATGATCCATTAGTACTAAGAGGACATGCAGCTGTCAAAGGAAGGTTCGGCTCTTCTCTTGCTGTGCTGCCTGATCTAAACTCAGATGGATTCAGGGATTTGGCAGTTGGAGCACCTTTGGAGAATAATGGTGAAGGCAGCATCTACATATTCCACAGTGAAGGAGGAGGAAGAATCAGTCCTACTTACTCACAGGTACACAGCATCAAAGAACTCACAAGATGACTGAAATCATCTACCATGTAAATCCAATATCTAAACAATCTGCAGTTTAATTAAAATATGTCCATGTATGCAGAGAATTACTGGCTCTGAGGTCCAGTCAGGACTAAAGTTCTTTGGCCTGTCAATCAGTCAGTCGTCGTTTGACCAGAGTGGTGATGGACTTCCTGATTTAGCGGTGGGTTCAAAGGGCACAGTTGTCTTACTGAGGTAAGTCCAAGATACTCCAGTCATGCACTATTGTTGTCTGTCGTAATTCTACAATCTTTGTTGATGGTCCAACTTAGTAAATACACTAATTGTATAAAGTTCAGGTCAGTTTGTATGCTCAATACTCTAAGAGGAGTGCATATTAAGTTGGTCACAAATGATCAGGTTTTTCATGATAAGGGATTATTGAATTTTAATTGCATACAGCTATCATATTATATGAAGGTTTGTTTTAAAATCCTCACAGACCATTGGCATTTTTGGAATTGACTTACCACAAGATAAGAAGTGCTCTGCTGATTAAAGGCGCAATAAATATGGCTGATTAAGCACAGCTCCTGTGGGTTTCATTCAAATCTCAAAATGAAATATGAAATGCATAACAGTAGCCTTTTCCTAACAAACATGAACAAATGCATACATTACCCGAAAGCAGAAGATGTCATAAAAAGGGCGGTTAGTTCAGAAGACCATAATTTTCAAATCGTTCTTATTTAGTGAGGCTATTACCATGATAAAGTTGCACCACTGGAACATAAGAGTGATAATCTTAAAAAAGCGGTAATGTTCTAAAACTTTGAAATGTTGGTAAAGCAAATATTTGACTGATGCTAATTCACGGTAAAACACCAAAATTGAAGGGCAGCTTTTAGTTTGGTACTATTTAAAGAGCCAAATCTTGTTCTCATTTGTTTTCCTACTCTCCAGATCAAGACCCATAGTACTGGTTGAAGCTGACGTGTCATTCAGCCCAAACCGAATTCCTACTCAGAATGTAGACTGCTCAAAACCATTGGAGAACACAGCTGAAATCTGTTTTACTATGAGTTCAATATCTACAGTCAACACAGGTTCATCATTCTCCTTGTTTTCTCTGAACTACAAAGCCACTGTCCAGCAATTTAACTTTTTATTTATTTATGTACATTTGCAGCATTGAAATCAAACACTCATTTATTCCAGCTCAAGTGAGGATTAATTATACTTTAACACTGGATGCCACTCGCAAGCCTCCAAAAAACCGAGCTTACAGCATTGGGAAACAACAAGAGGAGTCCAGATCAGTTATTATTGACTTAAGAAGAAAAAAGTGTTCAACTATAAAATTTCTTATTGAGGTAAAGCCTAACAACAATATCAGATAAAAATGCTTTGACCAATTCATCAAACAAAAGATTTTGTTTAATGAATTTTATTTTTAAGACTCGACCAAATCTGAATTTAAACTTAACACTGCTCCCTTCTTGCAGGCCTGTCCAGAAGATGCTCTTAATGAACTTTCCAATTATCTTGAATTTTTGTTTTATGGGTTGCCCTCCAACACAAATCTCAGACCAAGTCTTTCCCCGCAAGCTCAAACAACAACAATTTATCCAGTAAGTGAACTTTAAAAAACAAACACCAGACACCTCTTAGCTGGTGCTTGCTAAAGGATGTGGTAAATGTCTCCATTTGACTCAAAAAGTGAGAAAGAAAATGAAAGAATGTGTACTTTGTATCAGATCAGAGAGCGGCTTTTTGACTTCATAGTCACTATAGGCCACATTACTGGCACCATAGCCAGAAAGAATTTGACCCTCCCATGCCTGGATGTAGCTGCTAGTCCAGTTTCCTCACGAATGGGGCAAGCTAGGAGCTAAGCAAAAAGGTCTGGGTTAGCTCCACACCTAGCAAGAAAGAGCCATGTACTACTGTGGGAAGTTCCATCCTCTTCCTCAAGACATTCTCTATCCTGAATGAGGATGATTTCCTCAAAATATAAATATGAAAAAAAAAAGACATTTGATTCGCCTAAACAATGTTTTATTTTGTCGGTAAATATTATATTTAGTATATGCTTTTTACATCATGTCATCTTTCACAGTTGGGGTTTGAGATTAACTGCAGGACTGACAACAAATGTGTTGATAACCTGAAAGTGGATTTCAACTTCACCAGGTGAGTTGATCTACTGAGAATCTTCCTACATAAACAGATCACAAGAATGTCTACTTAATATCCCCTTTTGCATCAATTTATGTCCCCTCAATACAAATTTTAAGTGCTTTGTTAAAGCTTTAACTCCCCCAGCCCCAATTTCCATAATGTACCGTTAATAAAACCAGAAAAACTGATGACAGCCTCAATGGTTCTTTACGTCAGCAAATTTGAGCATAACTCAATAAATTAGAAAGGTAAAAATATATTCCCACATTGCACCCGTGGCCCTTTGATGCATGTCTTCCTCTTTTCTGTCTACTCTTCATTGTTAAGCTACTGAATAAAGACAAATAGTCTGAAAACAAATCTTAAAATAGCATGTTAGCATTGGGCTGAAAGCTGAATACGATGGCGCTTCAATAACTTTTGTGTTGCAGCAGTCTTATTTTACCCCCTTTCCTCTGATCCTCATTCAAACTACCAGATCCTCAGAGGTTAAAGTGGGCATTGATGAGCTTCTGAATGTCACAGTCACAGTGGAGAACAGAGGAGAAAACTCCTACAACAGTCGTGTTATTCTCACATACCCAGCTGGACTCTCCTACAGGAAGTTCACCATTCAGCAGGTAAGACACCAGGATCAAGTCTGTATCAGTTCATCACTGATCTGCTGCTCTTCCAATCCATTCAGTAGTCATTTTGTTTCTAATAAAAGGGAAGAATTGAGTGCAACTCTTTGGACGGTGAAGATGGTTTATCTCGAGGAAGGACAGACTGCACTATTGACAAGCCAATTTTCAAGAACAAAACTAAGGTGAGCTTTATACTTTTTCTCTGTATAGAATATCTTTTCTCACTCCTTTATTTTCCACTTTTACACAGTTTACAGACAAATAGGAGTCATTCTTATCGCTCTCATTCAATTAAGGCTTGCTTCATTGTCTCCTATGGGATTGACACCAACAGTCAACTTGAGAGGAAGATCTTTGTCACTGTGAATGCCAGCAGGTACTGTTCATTTTGCTACAGGTACTCCTCATTAAAACAATAGTCCAATAGATACAGTACAAATAATTTATTTTCTCTCTTTCAGTGGAAATCAGGAGCATGCCACAACAAGTGAACTCTACAAAAAGAAATGGGTTTATGTGAAATACAGCATTTTTATGACATTTGAAAAGTATGTGTTTTTCTAACTTTAATGGGGAAAAGTGTATTTTTTTTACATGGCATTTAATATTTCAAATATACCTGTTTAGCTCCCTCAGCTACAACAATTTTACATTTGGGATGAACGATTTGCAGAAACCAGTCCATCAATCGGTCAAGGTGAAATACAACTTCTGCATATGTCTGTAGTTCAAAAGTTCATTGTATGATGTAGACCTAACTATACTGCTGGGTTATACTTTTGTTTTTCAATTTTAGGTTACAAATGATATCAGAGTGCTAAATTTCACTGTGGTGATCAGGGTTCCAGTGAAGCTTGGTGAAAAAGACATTTGGGTGGATTTGAGCAGTCTAAGGGTAATATGTGTTTGAGAATTGATAGTTACAGACTCAAAAATGACCTATGCTTGTGTGAAGATGAAGATGGGTTTAGAGAAATTAAAATAAAACCAAACGTATATAAATAAAACATATATCTCAGATTGCAGAATGTCAGAGAGGAACTGATGAAGAACCACCTGTGAAAGTTTTTGTTCCTGAGATACAAAAAAATAAAGTTGTGGTACGTATACCTCTGCCTTTACCTGTTGAAATTTAACCAAAGTGTATTGTTAAAATTAACATTACACTGGATCAAAACTTGTGTTGCATTTAGTCTTCTTTAAATGACCCACAGGACTGCTCTGTAGCCAAGTGCAGACTGTTCAAGTGCAGCACATCCATGGGAATACGGGAGAGTAGGACATACGAAATCTCTGCCAACCTCAGCTCAGGATGGATAGAGCAGGTAACTGACAGGAATTTTATGTTCAATTATTCATTAATATTTTTTATTTTTACAGATGATTATGTAGCAGTAACTTGTTAAATCTTTTGATAAAATCATTCCTTGTTAAATCAAGCAACACCTAATTTATCCCCAATTTATTTCACTTTTTTTTTTCTTAGATTGGACTTCAATCTGCCAAATTCCTCTTAACCAGCACAGCCACTCTGGAGTACAACAAAAAACAGTACATCTACTTTGCATCAGGGCCTAACAGTAATCCTCCTGTTCGCAAGGTGATTGGAAATTGCTTTCTCTTGTTTTCTCGTTTCAGTTATATAATAGTTTAAATTTATTCACTGTCTATTAACTTGTCTGTCAGATTGAAGCAGAGGTAGAAGTGTATCCTCAGCCAAATTTCACCAAAGAGATCATTGGAGGATCCCTGGGAGGGCTGGCTTTTCTAGCTTTACTCACTGCTGGCCTGTATAAGGTAAGTTCGATTTTTTTTTCAGTCAGTGTCACAGCCTCAAAGTTAGTATAGAAAACATCTAGTTAAAAAAAAAAATTATTATATTCACTCATGTAGCTTGGTTATTTTCATTCCTTTTTATTGCCACAAATGACTGATGCATTTTTATGTTGTTTTTTTTTACTCCCAGTTGGGATTTTTCAAGAGCAAATACAAATGGATGATAAATGAAAATGAAGAAGACAGTCCAGGTCCAGGGACTGATGCAGCTGCAAAATCCGCTGAATAGCAAGGATCACGTTTGTAGTCTTGATGCTCTAAATCTTTCATTACATTTTATTAATAAAAATGATGCCCGGAAATGTCCAAATGCTTGTGGTGTCTAAACTACATCACTCCTTGACTAATTGACCAAAATAAAAATGTTTCTACCTAGTTGTCAGGACCATCAAAACAGGATCCCAAAAATAAACCTAAAGGCAAAATCTTTTTCAGGACTTCAAACGTGTTCAGATTAAACCTGTTCCAACTGACAACTACAATTTTCTTGAGCAGAAAAAAAACCATTCAAATGATCATGTTTTGGAAAATGTGTGAAATTCAACTGAGATGCTTAAAATTGTGTAATGTTGCTTGTTTTATTCGGGAATAAAGATATTTTCAGCTTTGTGTTATAAAATTACACCCCTGTCCCCTCAATGTAAATGAGGGTCTTCCATCCATTACTCCATTATTCATATTTCACAGTACTCAATACAGCTATAGATCCAGATGGTAGATTCCTAATCATTAAATTATCTATACTTAACAAAAAAGCTATGTATTGTAAGTGTACATGGCCCAAATGTTGTTGAACCCTTCCATGTTTTTTTAGTGCACTCTCTGAACACCTAGATTGCGCACTTGTTCCTGGGGGCAACCTCAACTTTGGACTAAATGAAGAAATGTATATGCTCAATACAGCAGGAACTGAGGATAACTGGGAATCCACAAATATAATTAAACCTCACATGAGCGATTTCAGACCTTGCGATGCATGGCGCTTCCTTCACCCCAACCGTAAAGAATATACTTTCCTCTCACATGTCCATCACTCCTACTCTCATCTGGATTATTTCCTAGTCAGCAGCTCACTGTTGAGTGACATTTAAGACACTGAGATAGACCCTACAGCTGTCAGTAATCATGCTCATGTATCTTTAATACCAACACATAAAAAACATTCTGCCAGGTAAAAACTGGAGATTTAATACATGATTGCTAACCCTAACCTCAATAATAAGGCTCCATGTCCAGATGGATTTCCAGCAGAATTCTACAAAGAATTCTGGACAATTTTGGTACCAATATTCCACAGAACATTGCAGGAAATAAAGAAAAATGGCAGACTACGACCAAATAAGAATTCTGCCAACATCAGTCTCATGCTAAAACCAGCCAAAGACCCTATATTTCCCCTCAAACTATCGTCCAATATCCCTTATTAATTAAAGAAGAGATTTAAGATATTAAAGAGATAGGAAAGATAACCCCCTTCTTAAAACAACCTGATCAAACCGCTTTCATAGGCACTCACCACCTAGATTACTTAATTTAATAGACTACTCATGTAGTAAAAACACTGAAAGAACAATATTGTCTCTAGATGCAGAAAAAGCATTTGACAGATTTGGAAGCTGGAAATTTTTGTTTAATTATGTGGGCTAAAGAAAATAAAGTTATAGACTATATTTATATGAAACATGTGTATACTTACTACATGACTACATTTGAAGTATTTTAACCATTTTAACCATTAACCAAGCATCCAAAACAGCTTTTTTGAAACACTGCTCTGAAGTTTGTTTCAAAACACCCAGGTCACATGACCACGACCAAACCACAGTGTTTCCACCCAGATTTGACAGGTGACGTACCCGCTGCTTGTAGCCATTGGGTGGCACCAGGACTTTTTTTTTTACTAACCAGAGTCATTTGCGATGACTGAAGTAATGTTTTGGATATGACTGCTTCTATTTCTTACACACGCATTACAAGAAAATAATAACTTGTCTTTCATTATTCTTTTTGCGGTGGATTGCGAAGACCAAGAGCCATGGATAATCCAAAGATTTAAACACTGTAATCGACTGAATATTATATAGATATAATAAGGCATATATATGAGAGAAAGTGCAACATTCCTGGGTGAGCTCCATTCACTCATTTCAGAACAGAGAGAGTGGTACAATAAATTCATGAAAATCTCTCAATAAAAAACAGCCTCCACTTTCAACAAGAAAACAAAAACAACTCCGCCTCCATCTGATCTCTAGTTTTTTTTCTACTTTCAAAAGAAGTTAATTTTTTTTCCTTATAAACAGGAGGCTTGCAGGTTCACTATAACCAGGACTTCAGACTCAGTAAAACATCATGTCAGTCTTGCAAGATACAGCATCCACAGAACTTTGTACTGAAATTTTGTCAATTTTCTGTTTAATATATTTTTTAACGCTATGCCAGCTTCTAGCTTTGTTTGCCAGTGTGTGGAACAAACCTGATGACATGAAAACATAGAAAGCTTAAGAGTTAACAAAACACATGCAAGGTTTGAGGGCTGTGACCAAAGCAGAACAAAAAAAAGCCAACAGAGCCCAAAAAATGCTTCAAACTGTGATGTTATAACAGGAAACACAGCAGTCTTTTCTCTGTATGTTTTACTTTATAAATTGATTTATTGTGCCCAGCACAAATGTTGACAGAGGGAGAATTTTGCTGACAACAACAGCCTCAATATTTTTCTTTCTTTATGCAGGGATTTCTCCCAAGCATGTGTTAATCACAATTATTGACAGTCGGGCATAATAAGTAACTTTGCTTGGAATTGTGCAGGGCTTTTCTGTATCACAGTTTCACAGAAGAGCATTATCAAGATATGGCAATGGCCAAATTGGCAAGCAGGTGTCACTGTGGAGATGGATTTCAGATTGTATCACACCTTGAAACAATTCCAGCACAAATGCTTCGAATATTTTGGTGTTTCACGAAGCCTTGCTTTGCCGATCACTAGGAACAGGTACAAAACACGGTGAAAGTCAGAACAGGAACAAAGGGAGATGGACACAATAAATACACAGGGACACAGCTGGAGCAAATAAGACTATGAGACAGGAGAAGAAAACTGAGCACAATTCACATGAGACGAGGTACTGTAAAAAAAAAAATAATAATAATAAAAAAAAAAATAAGACAGGAGACACAACAAATGGAGACAGAAATGCAGGGAGAGAGAGAGCAAAAGAGAGACAGGGAGATACTGTACACAAAAGGAAACTAACTTAAACTAAACACAGAACTTGGAATAGGGCAAACTCAAAAGCATGAAATACACTCAAAAATAACTAATGATCTTAAACCTCATTCCAGAAAACACTAAAAGTGTCAGGAAAACATGAAATACTTGGTCACAGACCTGGAACTAAGAGAATCGAAATGTTTATGTTTCCACTCTATGCACTAAAAATGCAGAGCAATGAATTTCTGCAGCATTAATCTTTTGTCTAATTTTCAACAGTAGGTGGATAGTGATCATTTGGTGTGAGTATGTACAAGCTTAAATCAGGAACTTCTGCTTGACAGAGAAATCAGCAACCTCTGTTCTGATATAATTTGTAATAATGAAACAATACACAGTGGAAAAAGTTGAAAAAATGGAAATCATGAACAAAGGGAGGTGCAATAGGGCATGGAAATGATGTCACCAGCTGCAATCTATCAGTAATTGTAAAGCAATCCTGCTACTTAGTGCAAATTAATCTCAGCTAGTTCAGTCCTAATTGGTGGTCTATAAAAAGTTGTCTCATTACCAAGGTGTCACACATGAAAAACATAGCTGTGAATGGTTGTCTGCCTCTGTGTTAGCCCAGTGACAGGTTGGTGAACTGTCCAGAGTGTACCCTGCCTCTTGCTCTTTATTAGCTTGGATAAGCTCGAGGCCACCCACAATACTGATAAGGGGACAGGATGCCAGTCCACAGAGACTGTGGCATGCTGCAAGGGACAGGTTGCAGATGTCCAGAAAAACCCCTGCCAGTTGGTCAGTGCATGTCTTCAGAGTCCTGCCTGACACCTTATCTGGTCCTGCAGCTCTGATATCAATTCTCCTCAAAGTGGAACTCGCTTGATGTAGCTGCAGAATGAGAGGCTACCCCTGCTCCTCCAGTCGGGGGCGATGTACAGTCGCACTGTTGCTGTCAGGGCATGCAAAGAAACTGCTCAAGGTGTTGGGAAAAGTTGGATCATGGCTGACCTGTTGCTGTGTTTGCAGTGTGCTGTGCTCCCGATGCATCTCCACATATTTTGTGGGTAGTTATTGTGGAAGTTCTCCTCAATGCACTGTTTGTACTTTGCCTGCTGGATTCCTTTTCTGAATCCTGTTCGGGATCTGTGCGAATGTGGAGGAAAGACCTTGGGAAGGCTGGGACAGCAATTGTTTTTGGGAGCTTTCTGAGCTCTTGTTTAAATTTACTGTAAATAAATTCATTGGAAGGCTGCATTTGTGTCCAGCTTTTAGGTCACCCCAACATAAATGGCTGTATCTGTTTAACTTGGAGTAATGTGTGTTCCTGAGATCACCTCATATAAATTCAGCTGGCCTAGATTTAGGCAGTAGAACATTTAAAATGGTTTAAATATAGCCCCCCTTTTTCCTCTGATCTGATAATAAAGGTAGAAACCCTGTCCCTTGCTCTCACTTGCTCCCTCTCTCCCCTCCGTGTCCTTTGTTCCCTTATCTCCCAGGTCCTAGTCATGTCTTCTGTTTCGATGTCTGTTTCTCCCCCCGGTCCCAGAGTCAACTGTGTCTTAGTCTGCATGTTCTGTTTTATTTTGACAGTCTTGCAGCCAGTGTTCAGTTTTGCTTACCCCTATGCCATTATTTTTATTCTCCCCAGCTGTTTTCCCCGTGTGTTTCCACTTCCTTCGTCACCCCATGTTGATTTCTTGTGAGAGTCTTTCTTTGTTCATTGTCAGGTTGTCTGTTTGTCTTGTGTCATGTTCCATGTTCCCCATGTCCAAGGTTTACTTTTAGTTTTCCCAATGTAGTTTACTGCTAGCTTTGTTTCCTTCTGCCTGTGTTTTTCCATCAGCCATAATAAAGGCTAGTTTTTTTTTTTTTGTTTTTTTTTTAAGTTCAGGCCCGCCTTCGTTTGTCTGCATTTTGGTCCACACACAACAAATTCAGTCATATTTCAAGAGGACTGATCAAGAGGGGAGCTGCCGCAACATGTGTGGCTGGTAATACACAGTGCTGCTCTCACATTATCCACATAGAAATTGAAAGTTTTCTCATGCCTTAAATGAAGGTTCAATGCAGGCAGGCTGTTGAACACCAAGAAGAGTGTCTATGGTATTAAACAATATGAGGCTTATTGCAGTTTCACAGATATTTCCTTCGGACATCTTTCACAGATATTTCCTTCGGACATCTTTCACAGATATTTCCTTCGGACATCTTTCACAGATATTTCCTTCGGACATCTTTCACAGATATTTCCTTCGGACATCTTTCACAACTGTATGATGGCGATAACAGAATTCCTTTAAAATTTGAAATGAAACATGGCGCTTTCTTCCACTTTTGTACACGCACACCTACTTGCACTTGTTTCATCCACCCAAGGCTAGAACAGATATTGGCTACCTGGGTTTTAATAAAAACATAGCATTTAACACTGTATGACCAGTGGAGTGAAACCAAGAGCGTAAATCATCTATCATGACACAGCCTCAACGCAAACAACACTGTTCCAAAGAAAGTTGAAAACCAAAGAACTTGCTGAACAGGAGCGTGAGGTTTAAGAATGTTCCCAGGTGAGAAAATGTCAAATGTCATTACACGCATGTAATCCGAACAGCGTCACAAATCTTCACATTAGAAACAGACACTTTAAAAATGTCAAGAGAGTTTCCCCGTTCCTGTGTGAGCCCAGACACGCACTGCATAAAATTAAGAGTCAATAAGGCTTTTAAAGTCCTTAGCGGATGGTTTTCCAGGACAGCACACATGTATTGCAATCACCAACACACCATATTTAGGCATGATTTCAGCCAAACGTTCAGAAAATGTATTTAAAAAGTCATTACTGTATTTGGGTGATCTGTTTATTAATGCGCACAGTATAAGATAGGACCAACCAAGTTCAAAAAGCTAAAGTTCAAAGCAGGAGAAAGGATAGTCATGAAAGCCGTTTTACATCTGTGAAGATGCTTCTAAGCAGTCGCTGTTCCTCCTCGGCTCAACATGAAAGTTGAAATGGCAGAAATCTAATGGTAAAAGTTCAGAGAAAACACCAGACTCAGCAGCATTCACCCTGGTCTCCATGATGCAGAGGCGTCCACTGGAGTTGAAGAAATCCTTAAGGATGAGAGTTGTTTGATAGTGACCTTCACTTTCACCGGGCCAAATTATACAGCAGCTGGGGGACACAAGGCAATGGCAGTTAGTTTTACTTGTGCTTTACATTTTACATGTTATACAGCTTTATATAGAACAGCAGGAATGATTTCCTGAAGCCTTCTTTATGGCAACGAGGTTGCTGCCATTTTGCTGCCAATAATAAAGAATCTGAGCTTCTTTAGAAAATTTGACCCGTTTCTCCATACAGAAGCTACTGCTTTCTTGTGCTTTGTATGCTTCTGTGCATTATTCTGCTTTCTGCCAATACCCTCAGAGAGGAACTGTTAATCATTGGACAGTCCTCTCTATGCATTTCTCCCCCAGTTTTTGTCGACCCTGATTCTGGTTGGAGGCACAATGACACCCTACGTGCTCCCATTTGGCCAACCAGTGATCACTGGCACGCAAAACAGATGAACTGCTGTTCCTGTACACCGACTTTCACAGATTCTCCTCCCTTTGCTTCACTGAAAGCTTGCTCAGTGAACACATCCAGGATCACAGACACATCCACTGCATTCTGCATTAGGCTGATCCTCACCTGAGACTGGGTAACAAGTACAACCAGCATGTTGAAGGTGCTGACTGTAAGAACAACTGACCTGAAATGATAGTTAAACTGAAAACCTGGACCCTTCATGGTAGCTTACCATGACTACAAGAAGTGGTCTGAAGGTCTAATAGAAGATATGAATGTGGGATTATGGCAACACCTCCAGAAACCTTCAGAAAGGTGTGATGAAGAAAGGCCTAGCTGTCCATATCATGGAAACTGACAATCCAGGTATACCAGAGAGTTAGGATGCATGTCACCACTTCTACTGTCTCCTGGATTGCTGGCTGTCTGTCAGAAAGGCCTCAGTTTTCTACAGCTGGGGGGGGGGGGCCACGCTGTCTGATGTGGTAGTTAGTAATAGGGCTTTGGAGTTGACGTCATGCTGCAATGTACTGTGGGAGCGCGGCGCCATTTTCCGTGTCCACAAATCAAAACAAACACACTGTGTTGGAACAACGACTACAAGAAAGATGCTTAAAAGCAGCTCAAAAGAGAATGACTGTATTGAGACCGACTGCGTCCAGAGGCGAAGGGGCGGTACTTGCAGAAAAAAGCGTGCATTGGAAATGTGGACCCATATGAAATACGGCCGTGGAGTAGAAACCCTGAAGACCTATCGCTATTGACGCCTGACATATTTTCGTACTTTGTCTGTGGAGTCAGCGCGTACAAGTCATCATTCAAACAAAGGTAAGTCAGCTTGAGTACTGCGAGTGAAATGCGTTTGATTTCCCTCCGAACATTCAGATTAGTGCAGCATAAATTCATTCATGAGGGGGATATTACAGTGAGAACATGTGGAGGCTCTGTTAGAGGGATAACATAGTGAGTTCAGTGCATTGATGTGACATTGTCCTGAAGGATTTAGTTATTCTTTATGGTTAAAGAAATTGCAATAATTTATTCAGATTTATTATAAATAATTCCAATTCTACATCTTGCTTCCATGTTTGTATCCTGTGTCACTAAAAATAGATTTTATTTTAGTTTTATACATTGATTAATGACTTGCAGAATGTCCTTATCATATTAAGTGATTCATAATTGTCACTTTATGCTTTCTCCATCTTGAAAGCGATGACATCCTTGCATTACATACTTTAGGTTCATTTTCTGCAGGCAGGTTTCTGAGAGAGAACAGGCAAATTTAGAATATAACATGCAGCGTTCTATAGATGGATGCATAAAAAAATAAAAAATTACATGTGCTAACTTTCTAAACACTTAGTTACACTTATGATAAAGTAGATTAAACACATTTGTGTCTGCCTTGGCTCATTAGTTCTTGTACTTAAATTAACTTTGTCTTTGTATGTTTCAGGTACTGCACTCTCAAAGACTTAATGAACCAGCATTGCAGCCATGGGTCATTGTGAGCATCACAGGGAAGGTTGAAGCCGCACACTGCACCTGTATGGCTGGAGTCGCGGAGACCTGCAGCCATGTCGCTGCTCTTCTGTTTAAAGTAGAAGCAACAGTGAGGATCGTGGCACAAGGACTGTTACAGATGAACCTACATACTGGGTTTTGCTGTGTAATATGACCAAGATACAGTCAGAGGTTGGCCATAAGGTGGACTTCTCCTCTTCAGCTGCCCAAAAAAAGGCTCTTGATCAAAACATAAACGGACCATCCGTATTGAAAGGTAAAAGGAGGCATCCTCAAAAAAGAAAAATCCCACCCGCTACTGTGGAGGAGTTGTCACCGCTATTGGATACTTCATTGGAACACAGTAAAGTGGGTCGTGGGAATGACCCATGTTTTATCTAGGGGTCTAGATTTATGCCTGTAGTGCACTGCCATGTAAATAATTTGCTGAATATGTACTGACTGAGTACCACTGTTCAAAAGTTGAATAAAGAAACAAACAAATTTTTGCCTCTTTCTTTAAAACCACTTTGTAGAACATCACATCAGAAACCGGAGGCAGGAGCAGAGACCCGAAGCGGCCGCCGGTCCGAGTGTCAGGTGAACTGAACTTCAGGTAAGAAGTTATGACCTGGAGTCTCTGGGTCAGATATAAACCAAGTTTAGGTGTAGTTTATTTTCGTTATGCTGACTTTTTCGTACTGGGTACTAGCTAGCATGACGGAGTTTCTATACAGCTGGGTGGGTGCTATGATGTTACTGATGTTGAACTTTATTTTGTTCATAAGGTTAATTACTAGAGTTGACAACCGTCCCCTAAAAAAAAAATGGAATAGTCTCATATTCAGAGAAAATATTACGCGTTTCGTATTGAGGTGAAAAGGAACACAGTTTGTCCTGTACTTCAGCTACAATGAAAAAGACACAAAGGTGGAGTTATTCTGTGTCTATGCTGCACCTTCTTCTCTCTTTCTCTCCCCCTCCCTCTCCTGTTTCTTACTTCAATCATGAAACTGATCAATGATCAGCTGATCGCTTTTCTCTCTTGTTTGTTTATCGCCCACTTTGCGCCAGAAAGAAGAAACCAGTGCAGGTCGCGTTAAACAACAGCAGCACGTTTAAGCTTGATCAGCTGCTGTTAGAATTTATTTAATATTCATTTCTAGCATCAGCTGATGTTTGCTGGAGCCACAGCTGTAAAAGCTGCTGGTCATGATATCAGTTTGGATATGTGGTGAGAGGGAAACATGAAGATGAAACCAGGAGATATCCTTACTGAATCACCAGAGCTGAACAGGTGATGGAGAAACAGGTTTACCTTTTAAGTGACATGAATGAGTTGAAGGGAAGTTATGAACTGTTTCTGAGAGACAAATAACACCTTTTTTTTAACGTAGCTGACAGCTAGTAACTGTGCAGGGGCGGGTCTAGCAAAGTTTTGCCAATGGGGCCAGGTAGGGCATTAACAGGAAAAGGGGGCACAAAGAAATACTTTTCTTTCTTATTGTCATTTAAAATGTCTAGCTTTTAAAAAATAATTATCTGAATCTTACAACAAAAAGCGCACATGACGCTGTGACGTAGGCTAGAATCATGGCGGTGAACAACAACGGTCCAGGCGTGGGATTTCTCTCGTGGAAATATGCACATTATTTTTTCCTTTCTATTGGTAGGTGGCACAGTGCACTTGTGGCAACCAAGCAAGCTAGAAGACTGGAAGTCTTGCTGGGTATCCAATTACGGAAGTGTGACCAAGTGGTCGGCGGGGTTATAAAAGAAATAGTAATAAAATGACAACGCCACCGAATTTCACCCCCAGGAAATATATATTTAAGAATAGATAAAAGGAATAAAAAGAGGCCGCACAGATTCAAGGATGCACACCGACGCAGGTTGGCTCCACTATTAATATAGTTTTATTTATCGTTAAAATAAATAAAATATTAGAAAGCAAAATGTAGCGTCGTTGTTGACAGTGTCCTAAAGTGAAAATAAAACAATCGTGGAACTTGTACTTACCAGCAGCCGTGGACCCAAAAGAAAATCACTACAGCCCACCCGGTGCTGTACAAAAGAAAGTGTGAAAACGACCCACCACCTGAGGTCCCAGGGCCACTGGCACATCCTCCATTCACTTTAATAAAACAGAGAAATACGTTAAAAGAATAAAAGGACACTGAGCATCAGGCTCGCTACAGATAATAAAAAAAACTAAAACCAACTTTAATAAAAGTCACACACGCGCGCACACACCACACTGGAAGGCTTACGCCCCACAAGTCAACTACAACTCGTGCTGGTGGTAATTGTCCAGGCCTCGATCACAAGCCGGTCTGGCTCCCCACAGGCTGAGATCGGCAACTGAGGCAGTTTAAGGTTCCCAGCACGACACTCGGGCAGAGGATCGCTCCAGCCCGATCACAGATGTGGGTACAAGCAACAATCCAGAATAAAATAAAATAAAACCAGGCGAACCAGAAAAAGGTAAGCCTGCTTAATAAAAACAGTTTCACGGCAAGACAAGACAAGACAGCAGGCTCCACCGAGGAGGAGCCCTCACAACAGCAGCTGGGAAGGCGTTTCGCTCTTCCGATTAAGGTCGGGCAGTTTGCCACGGAGATGTGAAGGCAGCAATCAAACCCTAAAACAACACATAAATATAACCTTAGCCTCCGATAATTGTGAATGCTAATAAAAGTAGTTATCACGACCGGAGGCGCTATACTCTCACTGGTGGAGATAACTCGAGCACCTCTCTCCGCAACGCCGGAACAAAACAGAAACTGCCGCGCTACAACAAGCCACAAAAACTATATTGCTACCGATTCTAGTACTCGGAGGGAATCGGAGGTGAAGCGAGAGCCTACCTGTAGCTGTCATATGACCTACTCGCTTGCTGATCAATCCGTTGTGGTGTGCCAGCATTGAGTGCTGCTTTTTGCCAAACGGACCAGGAGAACACCGGCTTAACTTTATATGGACTGGCGCCACCCTGCAATTAATATGCAGGTGGGTTCCCAATTAACCTAGTTGCGCAGCCGAGAGAGCAAGCGCAGGAGAGAGCCAGAGCAGTAGTGCGAGCGAGGGAGAGAGAGAGAAAAAGAAAGGCAAGTAGCCCACCCGGCTACAGAAGCAACACATTAATAAGAGAATTCTGAGTAAAACCAAAGTTACTTTCCTTAGTAACTAGTTACTCTGAAAGTAACGAGTAACTTGAAGTAACTGAGTTACTTTTGATAAAAGTAACTAGTAATGTAACTAAGTTACTAATTTAAAGTAACTTACCCACCACTGCCCACTGCTAGTGTAGCAGGTTGAAAAAGCTACATGTTTATTTTTGTAAGAAAACCAATTACCCCCTTATTTTTTGTTTATTATTGTGACTTATTTTGACATTGTTATGTGTTGCCAGACCATGGTTATATTTCATTATGCCAGTAGATGGTGCTCTTGCACTGCTGTGGAACTACCAGAGAGACTCTAGCTATAGGCTCTGCGCATGCGCAGCTCAGAAATAAATGAGCTTTGGCCTGAGCAAGACGCTAACTTCGGTGTCCTCTCTATTAATCCACAGGTACTGACAAACAAACTTTTATGTTACCAAACTGGTTCTAAATGTCATGTAAGTTGAGTAACAACTGTTCGGCTATATTTTGAGATGATAGTGATGATGTTGTTTTGTGGTATTTTGTTGTAATAATGAGTATTAGTGTATCATCGGCACAATGCTATAATGCTACGTAGCACTATAAGTATATGCTATGACAGTGGCAACCTGCGACTTCCGAAAATGTGTTGTAGTGTTTGTTTTAGTGTTAGCCAAGCAGAACTGAGTACATGTATTAAGGGGAAAGCTTTTTGTTGGTGAAACAACGTTTGCAGTCGTCTGCCGCCATGTTGTGTTGCGTTCAGGGGACGCCATGTTCAAAAGTAATAGCGTATATGGCGCGAATGTGGGGAAAGGTTGTGTGAATGTGAGATGGGTTATTTTGGTATGTTGTTATGCTTTAGCCGCGAGTGTTTTGTTTAAGTTGTGAGTATGTAAAGTCATTTTGAATTAGTTTGTATTTATTTTGCTTTTGAGAGAATGCTTTTTGTAACTTTATTTATGTTTATGAACTCTGTTATTTTATGGAAAGAATGCATGGTCTAGTGTGATTTGTATTGTGTATATGCAGAAATAAATGAGCTCCGGCCTGAGCAAGACTTCGGTGTCCTCTCTATTAATCCACAGTTTGCTCATATTTGGCTACGCAATGCTCTCTAGCCTGTGTGCCGCTTGCTGCCGGTCCAGATTCCCCTAGGTCTGGTGCCGGTAACACTAACATTACTTTAATTACTGTATCTTTTGAAAAATACCGCTATTTATACAGCACAAGACTTAAGAATATTTAACAGGAGCAAGTTTCATTTTTCCCTGGTTTTACTACCACACCAAACGCAGCAAAACCTTCACCATCTTATCCAGAAGGATCACCTCTTCACCCTCACATGGAAGAAGTAATCTGATTGGCATGGTGGTATGTTTGAAGCAGGTCCCTTGTGTAGCGCTGGAACCCAGTCATGATGTTTCATCCATTTCATAGGCTGGTTTGCTGCAATAATGCCAAATAATTAGCAACTCTATAAATAGAAGGTAGTTCTGCAAAATCACTCATTAGGATGTTTGTTCTAATTTGCTATGACCTCAGAGCACATTGAAAATAAAACTAATAGGCTATAAAGAGTGATATGAACATATTTAGAACTTACTGGAATGAAAATGTCTGGAGCACCAACAGATATTTGGAGATGGAAGAAAACTGGATATCAGCTCGTCTCACAGCGGCTATCCAGGCTAGATGCCTTCCTTTGATAACATCCGATACACAAGCTGCCTCATGTTGCTTCCAGGTTGGGAAAGAATGAAAAGATAAACCATTTTCAAGCTTATTCTCTTGCCGGTCGTGCGATCGAACATTGCAGCCGACCACACAGCAAATACGAACCATGGCTGTTGTGTGTGCCTTTGCTCCTTTTTCGCTTGCGCTTTGTTTGGACACGGAAAATGGCGCATCAGGCCAAAATCCTTTCCACGCCCACCCCCGTGACATCACGCTCCAAGATTGACAGACCACGTGACTTTCGCGCATTGCATTGTAGGTACGAGTGGCAACAAAATCAAAACACTGCATTAAGCGCTAGCATTTCCAGCACCGGTAATCATTAATTCTGCGGTTTTAATCCCTACTTGCAATTTATTTGGCCCAAAAACAGTTATGTACAAAACGAGGGAAAACATGGCAGGTCTGTAAAAAGACAGAGTTGACGAAAAGGCAAAAAAATAGTACAAGGAAAAAATCAAAGGAGTGAAAGGGTTAGACCCATACGAGCATACGAGGAGTAAGGTTGTTAGCGTGCTGCCCGACTTTCATCACGTACATATTTATTATTATATGGTCCTAAGTGTGAGTGCACTCACAAAATGTTTAGTAATTTCAGACCCCTGCAAAGAGCCCAGGTCCAGTTTACTTTGGTGATTTGGACTATTCCATTTCACGGCTGTTGTTAATTTTTTTTTTCTTTGTGTTGGCCTGTACAGGAGATAATCTATTTGTCGTTTCAGGTTGTAGTATTACACAACATTTTCAGATCTAATAGAAATAAAATAAGTGTTTCATAATTCACTCAATTTATTGTCTTTATTTATAACTGGCATTATTGTTTCATTCTGTTATAGAATCTTACAAGAAAGAGGCAAAATTGTATTCCATTGTGCTTTATTAGCTGCTTTGGTGAAAAACAAATCAACAATGCAAAAAAACCCCAAAGACATATCAAAACAACATACTCATCACTTGATTGCTTCAATACAACACTTGGGCACACATATGCGGGACTTTTCGTGGCTGTTTTGATATCGCGCTCTCTCTCTCAACCGATCAAATCCCGCTTTGGTAGCAGCTTTACACTCGGTATGACATAGGTTGATAGAGGGTGCCCAGTCTGGATCGCATTCCAGCATTTTTTTAGGCTCGTTTTCCTACAAAACACAACAAACATTAGCCTGCAAAGCCACAGCAAACAAAGCAGCATAGCGCAACGAATTCAATTCAAATCATTATAAGACTTTTTTGTAACCTACATCAACAATTATGTTATTTATGTGATAAATCATGTAATAACTACAACAGAAGACTTACCTTTATGGAAATGCTTGGAGCAGACTAACATGTGAGCTGGAGTGTTTTGGAACGTTATATTTGGTCTTTGAATGGCTGCAATCCAGGCCATCGTTCGGCTCTTTGTTACTTGGCTTGAACAATTTCTCTTCCACGACGGAATCCGATAAAAACCGATCACTTTACCCGTCAGCTTCCCATGGCTGTCATGCGACCGGCTATTGCAGTTAATAATACAACAGCTTCTTGCCATTTTTTGTATTTCTTTTATCGCTGTGTGACTGTTTTCATGTGAAAGCCTGCGTGCGCTAGTACCGCTTGCCACTTGTACCTACAATTCTTTGCGGTTTTACCCTGGAAATAACATCACATTTTCAATCTCTATACTGGGGCACATAGGGGACTGATCTCCATTCCTGTTTACTTTTCACACCTCAGATATCTACTACAACTGTGAAACATGCCACCTGCAGAAGCTCTCTGATGACACCGCATTGGTTGGGTGTATTAAGGGTAAGCAGGAACTGGAGTACAGGAGGCTGTTGAGAAACTCACAAGTGAGGCTGGTGACTCAAATAAATTTATCCTCATCAACAGAGGTCTTCCTTTCCGGGGGCAGTCCTCATGTGAGCCAGTGTCATCCAGCGCTTGATGGTTTTTGCTACTGCACTTAGGGACACATTTAAATTTTTAGCAATATTTTGGGTTTTAAATGCACGTTAGAACAGACATGCATCAACACTACATATGAGCGGGCGGAGGGAGGTTTGGAGTCTTCACACACCCCCATTCTGTGCTGCCTGTTGGAGTGGGGGGGGGGGCGCTGAGAGGAGGAGTTGGCCGTCCGATTGGGGTCTGGAATGTGGGGCCTTCCTGCTGCTGCCAAGTCGGGGCGGTCTGCTTCTCTCCACCCCAGGGAAAAGGGTAACACTACCTGGGTCTGGGTGCAGTTTCCCCCTCACGGGGCAAGGGTACCTAGACCTGGGGCTTAGAGTACGCTTTGGGAGTGTAATTGTTAGTGATGTGCGGATCGATCCTGAAATATCGATTCCTCCGATACCAATCATTTATGTTCTAGAATCGATTCTCACATTAAAATATTGATATTTTAGTAATTCAGGGTAAATTTGTAGTTTATCATTAACAGGAACACAGTGGAAATAAACTATAACATTCGGATTGTCTACATTCGAAGGAACTACTTCCTCTTCCACCTTTCATAGTCATGTGCGAAATACGGCTGCATAAATGTCTCGCAGCCCCTTGGCGTGCGCACTCACAATAATGGCTGAGCGTAATAATAGTCATGAGCGGACTTATTTTACCTCCACAGAAAGCTGAGACGTAGTTTGTGATACATGTGGCAAGACAGTGAGGTGTTGTGGCAACATCGCTAACCTCGTCAAACACCTCAGAGTAAATCATATCACAGAATATGACGAGCGTGTGTTGAGGCGAACTGAAGAGGAGGAGAGGGACAGGTGCTGCTAGGGCGAGACAGAAGCCTCTCACTGAGTCCTTTAGTGCTGCAGGCAGGCAAGATGTTCAAATAGCGCACAACTTCAGTTTTTTTATTTCTATATGATGAACTCTGCATTATTAAGTGATAAGAACAATTAATCCGATGTCCTGTAATCATTATGACGCTATGATTTGAGATACAATAAATAAAATACGTTTTTGTACAAAGTATCGGTATCGGATCAGTATCGTCGATACCACACTGAATTTTACTTGGTATTGGATCGGAAAGGAAATCAGTGGTATCGTGTGTACAGTGTCTCTTTATGTCTGTCTCTACGTTGGGTGAGTGTTGAGTAATTGCATATGAGAGCATGAGGGTGGGAATGGATGTTTGTATCTGTGTGTGCCTGTTTGTCTGTGTCCATATGTCAGGTCGGGTATCAGACGCCACCTCTCTAGGGACATCTCAGGCCCTCCAAGGTACGGAGGCCTAGCTCCCCCCACCACTTACCCTGCCATGGGCAGACGCCCTCAGACATCAGTGCATTGGTGGTTCTTTGTGTCCGGGGATGGGCGTCCAGGTACACACCGGCTCACTCCTGGTGGCTGCTTGTCAGGGCCTGGAGCCTGGGGCTTGCTCGGGCCACTTTGGGGGTGGGGTGCCCTCGGCCTCTCTGCCTGGGGCTCGGTCACTCTGGCACAGCTGGCTGCCGGCGGAGCTCACGGGCACGTCACTGCAACCCCCCCTGGCTTCTGCTCCGCGGCTGCTGAGTGACCACTCATCTGGTGCTCTCCTCATCTCTTTCCGGGATAGTGGCCCGGCTGCCCCTCTGTTGGTCTACCTTGATCTCTTGTGTTCTGAGGGCCTCTGGATGTCTGGAGTCTTGATCTCCTCCATACCTGCTTCATGCCCTGGAGGACGGGGCTGTGGCCCCCCACACCCTCTAGCACAGGGGTGGGCAATTCCAGGCCCCGAGGGCCGGTGTCCTGCAGGTTTTAGATCTCACCTTGGGTCAACACACCTGAATCACATGAATAGTTCGTTACCAGGCCTCTGGAGAACTTCAGGACATGTTGAGAAGCTAATTTAGCCATTTAAATCAGCTGTGTTGGTTCAAGGACACATCTAAAACCTGCAGGGACACCGGCCCTCGGGGCCTGGAATTGCCCACCCCTGCTCTAGCAGATCATTACATGAAGGAACCTTTTAAATACAAGCGCGCTCATGCTCACAGGTGTACACACGGGTGCTCACACACACAAACTACACCCTTTTTGGCTCCTATCTCAAAGCATACTGTGCGCTGTCGATCTTACGTGCTGCACAGTAATGTTTAATATTTAGTATTTACTGTTATATTCCCATAGATCATCGTGATGATGTTTATTATATTGCTCTTTTTTTCTGCTTGTTTTCTCTTTTTTCTTTCTCAACAGGTGATCCAGGTGATTGATATATGTATTTTTTGTCTGCTTATTTTGTTGGTTTTTGTTTTTTACCCTTTATCATCGTTCCTCTTCCCCGCTGTTTTTCTTTCCCTCTTTCTTTCTCCCCTTTCTTTTTCCCAGTCAAGTCTGTCCCATATTTAGCAAGTGAAAATAAAATAAAATAAACAATAAAAGGTGAATCAAATAGACCATTACGGCAATCTGGAATGGTCCATTTAGTAAAGTAAATCCGTTGGGCATCTTTCTTCGCCTTTAGACAATAATTCTGATGGCAAAAGAGCCAAACGGGACAGGCAAAAAATAAATAAATAAAAAAAGCAATGTTCTGGACTGCCATAATATGAATTCTAACAGTTATCAAAAAGGGCTGTCCAGGGCTCGCAAAATCGCTAGCCCGACGTCCCGGGGCTAGCGATTTTTCCAGTCGGGCTACCAAAATCTGTCTCTGCCCTGCCCGTCGGGCTATCATAGGAAAATATATTTCAATGCTTTTGCATTCTTTCGGAAATGTAGCTGGGTAATTATGTCATTGGCATCGGTGAGCCACTGTCAATATGTGACATATTGAAATCGTGTTTGAATTTGCGCTTGTTTTTTGCTTTCACTTTGCAATCGCGCGAACTGTTTTATAGAGAGCGACAGCACTGATTGGTGAGTGATGATAATTTGCGCACCAATTCCTCTGACGTCGTCTTATCAATCGTTAGCTTACTATGCAAACATGACAAGTGAAATCTCCCGCAGCAAGCTTAAACATGTGAGAGGTTGATCGCGCAGAGAATCGCTGAGCGTTATGTGAGTGCGTGTGTGTAAAAGCAGCAGGATATATATTTTAGTTCTGCTGAGCCAAATAAGACAGGTCAGGGTGAAGAAGTGACAGCCAAAGAAAAGCTTACCACAAAACGGAAAGGTTATGACAAATCAGACTATAAGGCAAAAAGAAAGTGCAGCTTTATGGTTTCATGGACAAAAGAATTTCTGTGGCTGCGATATGATGAGCTATATAACCAGGGGTGCACATAAGTGGTCCGCAGGTGCGCATTCGCTGTCAAAATAAAAAACGCGCACAAGATAAGAAGTTGCAACGCGTGTTTGCGTACATAAGATTTTCTGGAGGAGGACAGACATTTGTTTAGAACTCTTAAAGATGTCGAAGAAGCAAGCTCCTTTAAGCAATTACTTTGGTTTTCCTCCACCTCCAAAGAAATGTCAGATGGAGTCCGAACCACAAAAGAAGCGCGTATTCTCGGAAAAGTGTTTGCAGGAGGTGAGCTGGCTTCAAACAAATGATGAACGCACAGAGATGTGGTGCAGAATGTGCCGTGAAAATCCCACTCTAGCGGACAAAAACACTGCCTTTTATATGGATGCAAACGCGCGTTGCAACTTCTTATCTGGTGCGCGTCTTTTATTTTGACAGCGAATGCGCACATGCGGACCACTTATGTGCACCCGTGTAAATAACATAATGTTCTGCCGGGTGTGTTGTTGCTTTTCCCTCGATTTCTGAGTCGACAAGCGCCTTTGTTACTGGGACCAGTCATTTTAAGAAAGGCCCCCATTAGAACCCATGAGAAATGCAAGAAATGCATTATTGCTCAGTCTGCAATATCTTTCCCAGAACAAACACCAATTGCAAATAACATACTAAAAATAAACCTGAAAATCAGTTTAGAATAGCGTACTATGTTGCAAAGAGTGAACTACCACTGGCAAAATTTAGCAGTCTTTGCAAACTTCAAAAAGCAAATGGCCTCGATCTTGGTTCCACTTGCCTCTTTCCTGTGACTTCAGTGGAAATTTCAAATTCAGGATCTGACACAGACTGATTCATGTCCTACACAGTTCTTACAAGTTCATAGAAATTTCTGTTCAATTAGAACCAAGTATTTGAGTTGATGATTGTAATTTTTATACAATGTTGTAATTTGTGTTTAAAGAATTTTTTGATTAATGTTTTGTTTCCGTTACAATATTATACTTTAATGTATAATATTGTAACGGAAACAAAACATCAATCAAAAAATTGCTCTCTTTTTTATTCGGGCTACTTAAATTTATTTTGGGCTACCAAAAACTGAAGAGTCCCTGCCCGAAGGGCTACCAGGGATTTTGAAATTTTGCGAGCCCTGCTGTCAGATGTGTACCAACCCAGACTTCTGCACAACACAATTAATGGTCCCAACCCCATTATTACGGCAAGAAATTCCACAAATGAACACCTGATTCACTAACTGGTGACTACATCATGAAGCTCACTGAGAAAAGGCCAAGGGTTTGCAGCGCTCACAACAATGCAAAAGGTAGCTACTTTGAGAAATCTAAAATATAAGACATTGAGAGTTATTTATCAAAATTTTCTTTACTATATAATTCAATATATCTTGCTTCATATATTTGATGTCTTCAATATGTATCTACAATGTAGAAAGTAGTAAAAATAAAGACAAATCATTAAATGAGAAAGTCTGTCCAAACTTTTGACTGGTAGTGTAAGATCTTGTAGTGTCACCATCTCATAAAATAAGCCACTTATGGGTGCTTTTGCCACTTTTATTCATCTGTGCTGTTTATTTGTTGTGCACTGTACACTGTACTATTTGTATACTTTTTTGATCCCAAAGGGGAAGTTTTTGTGTTACAGCAGCATGATAAAGAATCTATCCATATAGCTATCCTCAATTTTTTCCTTATGATCGCTGTCGTATTACTTTGAAAGTCTGTGTACTATGTCAATGTGTTGAGTTTTGCTTCCCCTTGGTCTTGACATGTCATATTACTTCCAGCTGTGCTCTCCTTCTGTGTCTCATTCCACTCGTCATCCCTCAGTGTATTTAAGCCCTGTGTTTCTCTTTGTCAGTGTCGCGTCCTCCTTCATTGCTCTGTGTTACGC